>NC_045718.1:1641904-2983154 GCF_009834535.1 Camelus ferus | reverse complement strand
AAATCTCAAACCTCTTTGTTGGTCTACCTTCTCCTTTCTAGCAAGGATAGCTGCAAAAAATAAGAAGTCTGTAGGGGATATTTCAGATTTTTTTTTCACAATGTATTTTTCAACTTGTTCCTTTGTCTATATCACAAATGTGACTTCAGAAACTGATAAACAGTTATTTCACACTTGGCAGAGGAGGATGGACTAGATTACTGAAAAGCTAATGGTCCTGCTCCCTAGGACAGAATGATGACAATAGGCATACAGTGATCCTGTTGGTTAAATAACTTTTCCGTCCCTTCTTGTTATAATGAATGTTTGTTCTGAATATTTTTTTGAAATAGCTCTTATGAATACTAACTTTTTGGTCACTTCGTTTTAATTGCAACAAAATGACAAAGTATGTGCAGTACCTTAGACACTAAAGTGAATACTGAATATTTTGCATTTGGATCATGCTTTATAATTTGCAAATTAATTATGCATATGTGTATAAGTTGCACATGTATTGTTTCCATATTTGATTTTCACAACATAACTAATGGTTAGATCAATTAAGTAACTTAACTAACTTAATTTTAAGTAAAAATTACCCAACTCGTATAGATCAGGTTTTCTGATTTTGCTTTCAGCATAATTCTACCTTTATAAACCACAAGCACAGGGACACAGGGACACAACTACCAAGTACATTAAATATAACCTCTAAATATCTGATCATTGAATATAGTTCTAATTTAAATAGCATTATTAAGTGCCAGGCCTTTGGATCTTAAATTTAAAATTTCTCCACTTAACTAAAAGACCCGTCCACTTCATGGTTCTGAAAAATCATTAAGTTACATGCACAGAAGAAAAATTAATCCTGAGAAAAGAGCTGTAATTGCTTTAGTTCATTCATAGCAAAGTAGAAATTACAACTACACGTAAATTCAGTTACAGAATGGGGGAAGGGCAGAGCCTCAGGGCCAATTACCAGTTTTGTGCTATGCATATTTTTAATCAATGAAGTATTTTTCAAGCGCTAATGATACAGATCTAAAACAGCATATTAAGTGCTTTGTGAATGTAACATAACCCTCTCTTGGTCAACCCTACCTTTTCCTGCACATCCAACCATAATTATATATATATATATATGTATATATATACACACACACACACAGATGAAAACATACTTCGTGTTTCAAACGGAACATAATCTTACAGGAATTATTTCCAACACAATTTGGGGAATATTTTTCACATATCATAATCACTTAATGGTGTTAGCAGCTTAAGATAAGTAATGGGCATTTAAAAACAAAACCTTTACAACTTTGTCTGGGGGATGATAGAATCTGAAAAATTGATCTCTACATAAAATGCATTAGAACAAAAAATACATCTTTAAACAGTATCATCAGCAATCAATGTTCAAAATAGTCTTGGGTGTTCTCTCATAAAACTTATATCCTAAAGTAGAAATAGTTTGCCCATGTTCTTTAGAGACGTCTGTCGTTTATAGAAAACTCTAAGTGCTTCTGTTGAGAAAACTATAAAAAGCCAATGCGATGAGCAATTGTGATACATTTTCCTAAGTGAATATTTTCATATGGAAAGGTTTCAGAGTAAATGCAGAACACTGTACTTTCGATTTCTGTTCTTTACATGAGTAACTATACACAAATACTGATCTATCATGAATCTTCCTAGCGTGGTTTCCTTTTGGAGCTTAATATTTCCTGCCTTCATTCGGTATGAAGAAAAATTGTAGGATTTTTTTTTCTCTGTTTGATGTTTGACGACATAGACATTGTTTTTAAAATGTGACTAAGAGGCCCCAAACTTGAGCAGAGTCTTCCTCCTCTCGTAGGTAACAGTTTAATTTGTCATGTTAAAAATAAACAAGCGCACCTGACAATGTGCCATATTTGACAAAGGAAAAAAAAATCTTCTCAAACACATTCATTCACTTAATTGTTCAAACACCTTTCTATTCTTTTTAAAGTAATCCATCCGGCGAGATTCCCTAAATATATTTAAGCCACTTATATAGGTCAGCTAATGTGGGTTATGCTTTTTTAAGCACCATCTGACTAAGCACATTCTGCATTTTGCTAACCAAGTTACAGCACATCGTAATATTTTAATCAACCGCAAAGAACAATAACAGATCTGACTACCGGGCTGATAATCGCCTTATCACACCCTGTGAAACCTAGCTCTAACATTTGACGGAGCCTCCATTGCTTGGCAGCCCATTCTAAAAAAAGGCCAACAATGGAGAGAGAATGAAGTGGCCTGTGCAGTACCTCCGTATCTACATAAAAGAGATTAGAGGCGACAGCGTTCCATTTTACAGCTCAATCATATTGTGTTAGCATGCGCTTATCCGAGCGCGGACGAAATTGAAAGAGAAATAAAAAAGAGTCAGGCAGATAGGAACCAGAAAAGCGAGGCATGAGCAATTTCCAAGGATATAAAAGGATGCTAATGGCGGGGCCCTGTCATTCTTAAAAAGGGCTATTAGGGCCCCATCATCTGTTCTTGTGCCCTCATGCTCCTCCAACTAAAGTCAAGCGTTTTCCAAAGCCCTTGTGATCTTTTTTCTTCTATAGATAAAGTATGGTCATGTTTCATAACAACACACTTTTCCATTTGTGTGATTTATTAAAAGAAGTCAACTAATTCTATTTACTGATAAAAAAAAAAAAACACCAAAACACTCCCTAGGTATTTTTCTTCAATATTTTCTTTTGTTGAATTTGTCACTTTTTTTACAGAGCAAAAGCAAGTATACACTAGTGTATTCTCCACAGGGCAGAAAGGATATGGATCTTATTTTAGATGCTACACTTAATTTTTAAAAGGTGTGTGTGTTTACGTGTGTGTGTGTGATTACACAAACCGAGAACAGCATAAAAGAGTAAAGGCTTGGATTTTACTATATTTAAAAAAGGATTTCACTTTACTTTTAACATAAGCGTAAAAAAAAAAAAAAAGAATTCTGAACTTAAGGCTAAGATAGGTGAAATTTCAGTTCTGATTTGGCTTTAATTCCAGCTCTGACCCCAGTTATCAGGACTGGGTCATGTTATCAAGAACACGACTTGACTCTCATCAAGGCAGAAATGGGACTTTAATCTTTATATTCTCTTCGGCTTCCCCACCTTCCCCATCCCACCTTCCATGCTGCTGTTGCACCCAGCTCCCTGCACCCCGGGTATACACACCAGCACCCCGGTATCAGAGCATCCTCTCCATCTACCTCCAAACCCCAGCACAGCACACTTACTGTTAGATACAATGTAAAGGAATTTCAGCTAATTCCCGTTTGGCTAATCCCCTTCTGAAAAGCCCAGACACTCCTTTGCCATCGTTTAAAACACCCTCCAGGGATCACCAAAGCCAGAGCTGTGACTCATCACTCCACAGTGACCTCCTCTGGCATCTGCTGTGGAGACAAAATAACGTCAGCCCCCCACCAATTCTAAGCCTCAGCGCAAGACCGAATGATCGTATAGCAATTGCTTCCACCACTGGAAATGCTGTTACTCATAGTTATTTAAAGTTACTGTCTTCACAAAAGTCACCACGGCCCCTTGACTGTGACAAGTTCCTTTGTAAGCTGACATTTCTACTTAGATACACAATGGGACCCACAGATTTATCACGGACTTCTTACCAGAGAGCATCAGAAGGAGCTGTTGACTTTCATTGGTCATTATCATGGAATGTCTGTACAATATCAAAATATGGGCTTAACCAATTTCTTAATTCAGGGAGAATGTGGGCAGAGTTCTCTGAAATAATGGGTGGTTTGGAGTCAGAGTGACATAGCCTTTCATGCTGTTGTTGTTAATAACAGTAACACTATCACTACCGTTTTGAAATAATTCTTTCAGATGTAATCAACTGGGGGATTACAATATCCTGATCCTACTCCAGGAAGCAATGCTGATGATGCGTTTTGAAGGCTCTGGATCCACTTGTGAGCTTGTGCAAGTGTTTTTACCTCTCTCTGCCCCAGATCTCCCTATTTTTGAGTTCAGGATAATAATATTCCTAATTCCTGGGTTAGAATAATGGTTCTCAGTTGGGGATGGTGGGGGTGTGATTTTGCCCCACAAAAGGATATCTGGTATCTGAAGGCATTTTTGTTTGTCACAACTCAAGGGTGCTAGTGGATAGAAACCAAGGATGCTGTTAAGTATCCTACAGGGAACAGGCCAGTCCCTGTATCTGAGGGTCATCTGGTCCCAAATATCAATTGTGTCAAGACTGAGAGACCCTGGGCTAGAATAACCACATTTTAAATCTGTGTGTATGTACACATACATATATACAGTGATGATAATATATAAATATAAATGATACAATATTTATATCTTTGTACACTTCAACAAATCTTAGCTTTTGTTTCTTTTTAAAACCCTTCATAACACTTCCCTTCCAGATCAGTTTTCCTATATGGTTTAAGAAAATTCTGGCTGTTCCCACCGTTGCAACTCCTAAATGTCTTGCCATCTTTTAGCAGATCCTATTTTTTTTCCTGCTTTTTCTAAAAATCTTATAGCTGTAACCACAATCCAAATGCAAAATCCACTATCCGCATGATCAAATTCTCATTTCTCTTTTAGATGTAGTGACCCTTGCAGAGGAATCTTCCAAAGAACACATTCAAGCTCACCTATTTAACTAGTTTTGACTTAATTTGGGGTGCTTTATTAGCAAACAGTGTAAGACAAAGTAGCTGGTATAATACAGAGTGATGTTTAAATTAGTTTACAATTTGCTTGGCCTCATCTAGAACTGCAGCGAACAAAGCCATTCAGAAATGTCAGCAGTGTTCCTAAGCACTGTAACAAATTGTCGCCTGAACGCTGCACACCTAATGACTTCAAATTAGCTTCACTGCGATATCGCCTGACAGTTCGTTACGACTGTTAGCAACATAGCTGGCGTATCATGACCAATAAATTGGTTTCAGTGTGGGCTGGGAAAGGGACTTCCATCAATTTGATTAAAGAAATTACTGTAGCATTCAAAGCATAAAGACAAACTAGTTTAAGGAGACAGAAATAAGTTAACTGTACCAGAAAAACATTGCTCATCATCCAAAAACTTGTTCGGAAACTATTTGCAGATCAAAGTTCAAACATACATACAATAATTCAAGGAGACTACTAAAATTCTCAAAACTTATGATCAGGCATACGTTCCTTGATCTGACAGGGTGGGTCTAGAGAGAAAGCTAATTGGATATTTTAACATACTATTTTTAAAGTCACCATATGAGAAAATTGAGAATGTCAATTTAACATTTGTTTTTGTAATTTATGTATGAATTCACTGGTAAATATCTATTTGTAAACCAAAACAATATGTAAATATGAAAAGCAGTTCAGTATAAATCACCACCATCAACAACGAAATGAGTGATTTTTTCAAAGGATAAAAGGTACACAGACTACAGCTAACAAAACCATTTTTAAAAGTGAAAAGAAAAAGTAGAAGTCTTTCCTTAGGAGAAAACTCAGAATTTTAAAACGGATAAAGAAATATTTTAACAAGTTACATTCTCTTTATCTTATGTTGGCAACAGTACCTTCATATATGAAAAAATAATTAACAAGAGTTCAAGATGGTGCAGCTATAAAAAGTCTTATATTCTATTAGGATCAGGGAAGCGCTAAATTAGTATGATAAAAACAACTGTAAAGGTTTAAAAAAAATCCTAACGGGGAAATTGTGAATTTGCCTACATCGACATATACAACCCAGGGAAGTCCTTGCAACCTTTTCTTTTCTTTTTCATTTCTTTTTTTTCTTTTCAGAAAATGTACCTGGAATATGCTTCGCCCATCCAATGATAACCACCAACTCTCGATCGGCCAAGTCACACAGTGTAGTGAGGGCTTTGATGTCACTGTCGGGGACGGTAGGGTCAGGCATGGCATAGATCTTCTCCGGTTCAGCCACCAACAAATGGGAGACAATCTTGTTATCTGCAGGATCAGACCAGAGCACTACAAGATCACTAGTAGCATCATCTTTCTTTCATACATTCTAAAGTATGATGTGTTTTGGGGAAAAAAAAAAAAAACCTCAAATCGCCTGTAATAAACCCCAAATATTCCATTCAATATACATATATTAAACAGTGTTCAGGAAAACCCATAGCAAGAAATAAGCCGCTGCCGTTGGGATAGTATGCATTCCCTTCTTCTTTGCTCTACCTGCTTTTGCTGGAATGAAGCATCTGTCCTGTAATGAAATTTTTTAGAGCAGACAGATAAGAGAAGTTAGATGCTTTCTGGGTTTGCTCTTTGATTCTTAAGTGGGATTTGGGGAAGCAGATTAAATAGTACACAACAGCTTGAAAATAAAAACCCACATAAACCACTGAAATATAGAACATAATGTGAGAGGAAAAGAACTACTAATGCTCATAGTCATAATGGGCATGAAAGTCATTAATTGTCTTAATTCCTTTAAAGACGAGCAAAGGTTGGAGCCCTGCTGCCTGGGTGAATTACTGACTGTATAACTCTATCTCTGTGGGATGCATTAAACAGGAATTTCTTTTCCTTTCTCCCCCTCCCCACGCAGCCAGACAATCTTCCAAATATAGCCAATGCCGGTTTCCAGAAAAATACTCCTACTTAAGTGTGACAGTATTTTCTCTTCGGAGTGTCTAATTCTTTAATCCTCTGTTTTCATCCATTGTCTTTAGCTCATTCTCTGGTGCAGATTTATCTGTCTGGAATTTGTGATATATGTTTTTAAAATCCTTCATAAAATAAACACTAGAGACAAATGGAAAGCATCACATCAAATGTGTTTTATTGCTCAGGGGCATGTGAGAGTTTATGGAAGGGGTTATAAAGCCTTACTAACGGAATGATTTTTCTTGTTGGCCCTATTTTCAATTTCTATGGGTAGCTTTAGATTTGATACTTTCTTCTAAGTGAGGAGATTCAAATAGGTAAGAATAAACCCAGCCATTTCACTGTTCTATGTACTATTACTCTAAAAAACTAGGGTATTAAATGGGATCTTTGTGAGCCAAGCCAAAGGTTCCTCCGTGTTTACTGAACCATTTGCCTTTCTCTGTAAGTTCTTAACTTTTTAAATTCAAAATGAAAAGACATCATATACCTTAGAATTGAAAACATAGCATTCTTTTAATCTCCTTTAACAACATAACAAGGAGAGATTCAAACTATAATCGGTAATTTTTCTGATCTAGGTAAAAATTTTATTACTATGGCTGCCACCTGATTTCCATTTATTTCAAGAAATTAACAGATAATCACTCACTGGCGGTAATATTCAATTACTATCAAGTTGAAAATGCAGATTTGGGAGGAAATATTCCCAAATATCATATTTTCTAGAAAAGAATCAAAACTAAATAGATGCCTTTTTCTTTCAATTAGTAGGATCTGCAAAGAATGACATTTGCTTCTCATATAAACTATAGAAACAGCACCCTGTATTTTTAGTTACGCTTGGGAAAGTTTCAACTTTCATTGCTCTGACAATGCAACAAAAACTGTCAGCAACCACTAGATTCTCAGGATTAGGATAAATGCAGTAACAAAGGGCACAAAAATGTAACGGAAGGAAATCTTGACTCGAGTTCTTTCAGTGCAGGGAAAATGCTACCTGTTTTACCCAAGTCGATGGCTACTTGACCGGAGGGGTCAGAGGAATTTGGTGGAAGCTTAGAAATTCCTATCATTCAGAAAATGGAAGAGCCGGCAGCACTGTTTCTAGGTAAATCTTATTTAATGTTTCCCTAATTAGAATCAATAGAACCCAATTTTCATTCCTGGGCTTTTGTAGTACATGAACAATCAGTCAGGGTCCAGAAATCTCCCCCAGCCACTTTCTCAGCGAAGCCCAGGCATAGTCTCTTGGCACTTATCTGACCGGATCTGAAAACTAAGTTTTATAAATGTTTGTTACAAAAACACACTAATTGGATGGACTCAGGAAAATTAACACAGAGGCCTTGAGATAATGAGTAATGATTTATTAGGAGTCCTCTTTATCTCAGACAAATGGCGCTCACTGAAATTGCTGTAATCTTCTTAAAGGTACTTGACAAGCCACTTCCCAATTTCTCAGGTTTACGCCGAAGACCATAGATGTTTCTCTATCAGGTGGACTTACAAATGGGCCGGCGCTCATTTCTCTCTCAGTAGAGGAAATCATCAATGGTTTCAGTCGACGTTCGTACAAAATGAATGAGAAATGGGCAGTCTGCATACTAGTGAATCCAGGAAAACTAAACCTCTAATGAAATTAAGCATTAGTGTTTATTGCATTTTATTGTATTATCAGAAAGTTTTTTTTTTATTATAATGTGCAAAATCTGCTTAGTGCAGTCCTAGATTGTATGTGCAGAATGCCAAACAGCTTATGCCGGCTGAGGAGGAGATGCCAGATTGGACAATTGAAGGTATAATCAACATAATGTTTTTTGGAAAGGCAAAAGGAAACTATGCCATATGTTCACTTAAGCTTTAATTTTATGTAAAACTGGTTGTTTTTCCTTTGACATAGCTAAAATGTCCTTCCATTTACAGTTCAGGGTCTGTTTTATTTATTTAACAGATCTCCATATGCTCACATGTATGATGCACAGCAGCGACCCCTCCTGGAGAAGCTGAATTAGCAGCGGACACTTTCTCCTCCCTCGAAAGCAGATCAAAAATTATCTGCGTCTTTTCTAGAACTGCTATAGCTGCCCCTTCCTCTGGTGAGTTCTGGTTGTGTCTTCCGAGAAAAAGACAGCTACACGTGAGAAATGTTTTCACCAAAGCACTTCTCAGTGCCCAGTATAAATGCTATGCGTAAACATCCTAACAGGTTAGCTCTTTTGCCCTACAGCCATAAACTGATTTTCCAGAAAACGGAATACAGTTACTGCTGCGATCTATATTCTAGCTCTTTTTAGCTAATGACAAAGGGACCGGGGCTTCCATTTTAGCTACGTACCCCCTCATCCCTTCAAATTACAACCCAGCATTATAAAACCATGGGCTTTTTAAATAACAATTCATAATGCCCATAAGGGCATCTGAGATGGAACCGCCAACCTATGCTTGTTATTAGTAGGGCCCATTCTTGTTTTAAATCCATTGCCAGCTAGTGCGTTAACCATCTACAGCTTCAAATTAATGAGGCTCCTAATGTATTTTCATTGGGAGGTTGAGCAGTCAAACTCATTTAGGTAGTGAAAACTACAAAATCGCTTTCTTGTGAAATCTGAAACTAACAGCTCCAATGAACTAATGATCACAGTATGAACCATTTTATGTACCTCTGAAAATAAAGATAACCAGTAAATGTAAAATTCGCACTATATAAGCTATGCCCTGGTTGGCTTATGCTTCCGTAGAATGACCAGCTTACAAAAAAAAAAAAAAAAAATTGGGGGGAGTGCAGAAAAAACCGTAAGAAAAAAAAATATAATTAGCCGAGCTGCTGTTCCTCTTCAAAGGCAGTCCATGGGAACAGAGCCACAGCCTCCCTCCCCCCCCAACCCCAACAAAGAGAAGTCTTCTTGGAGTCAGTAGGAACGGGGATGCCAGAAGTGAGGCACCGAGAGCCAACTGGGTGGATTCCGTGTGCTGCAAAGCCAGACGTGTCTGCTGTACTTACATGGCTTTTTGGCTGGCTGAACCAGCTGAGGATTCAGGTACGGGCTGTTCTCCGCATCTATTCTGCGCTTGTACTTCTGCCGACCTCCGCGTACTCTGTCAAGACGCACTCCTGTGGGCAAAGACAGGCACTGACTTACTGTCAACGTAACTATCTTTGAGCCCAATCAAATATATAGAGAGCATCACCCAGGGGTGCTAAGTTGACAGACAGCAGAATGCAAAACGGTCCAAGGGTATTAGAAAAATGCAGAAAAAGTGATGGCTAGACCAAGACTGCCAGAGGTGGGAAAGCGAACCGGGCAGACAACCAACCTGAAAGACATTTGTGCAAGGCCAAATCAAGGTCATCGACATATCAAAGAAAATCAAAGAAATTTCCTTGTGAATTAATACAAAGAAACTGGTGTAGGGTATGAAAGGAGCTTCTCAAATCAAAGACACTGGCGATGTGTATCCTCTTCACCAGTCACCCTTGAAAGCTCAGTGTGTAGGACTGACTAGATCCGTAGACCAAGAGCTAGCCAACCCTCCGCCGTCTACCAGAGGGCTCTATGTGGACCTGCGGAACTGAACGGAATTAGAAACACATACGTGCTGTGGAGAGCATGAATCACACTACACAAGATGAGATGCAAGGATTGTTCCAGATTATAATGTCAACACGTCTCAGGGAGAATGTTCTTCACATTTGGGCACACATCTGTATTTTCTATCAAATGAGAAAAAAAAACCAAAAACTGAGCAGGTTTGGACTGAAGACAGGATGGAAAGAGGAGATTCCTGAAAGAATTCAGAAGGCTTGGATGGTGAAGGAGGGATAAATATGCTAGTAGGTCAAGATGAAGCGTGAAGCTAGGAAGTAGGCAAAAGTAAACTGGTATTTAGTAAAACTTTTCCCCAAAAAGTGATAGGTTGGGTCAAGATTCAGGGAGTTTTTGCTGGCAGTGAGTGGATTTACGAAATTAAGGAAAGAGGCAAAAAGGAATGAAATTAAAAATAAAGAAATAAAGAAATGTTTCATTTATATGGGGGTGGGGGGTGGGGAAGTTTGTTAATAACCTAGTTTCCAGGCTGTAATTGTAAAGTTTAGGATAGGACCACATACATCTTTATCAAATACAGAGATTACATAGGAGTGAGAGAGGCTCTTTTTGTGGTCTTGAGTTGTACCTCAATTGATAAAACTGTATTAACATTATCCGTTAATAAATTCAACCAAGTAATTCATTGTACATATCTCGGTATTTCTCAAACTATTTTAGAAAATAGATTTAGTTGAACAGCATCATCAGCATTGTTATTTTACTGAAGGGCCTCTCAGAGCCTTTAATATGCAAATAGCCTCTGTAAAATTCTCAGAGGGCGATATAACCTATGCATGTTTTGCAAACCAATTTAACCAAGGATCCTGTTTTTGGGACATTTATTAATATCCTTTGGATCATGTGAGTTGTGGGGTGACTGAGTTATATGAAACAGTTTGGGGAAGGCTGATGTATTTCTGTGTGACTCCTGAAAGTGAATACATACACTCACGTGTTAAACATGATTATCCATCCACGAGAGAAAGAAGAACACAACTTTTCATATTATGCTCATAATACTACTTTAAGAACTGATTTCCTTTTAGTGAAACACACAAACACACCCTTGGTTCTAGATAAAGCCTGAAATGTCATACTGGAACATCAGAGCAGAGTTTAAATGAAATCAAGAGACAATTTAAAAAGCAACTAAGTGGACGTAGACAAACAAGTATCAAAAAAGACAAAAATTAGGTACCACCTCTGAGTATTCAATGAAAATCATAGTGCTTGTGAGTCACACAGAAACTGTATTACCTCACTCCTGCTTTGCATCTATAGTACAGTTCCATTCCTCTGTTCATTTACTTTCTAATGTTCTATTTTTACTGTGTCTAAATTTACTAAAGTTTAACACCTTCCCCCCCTTTCCCCTTTAATCACGTTTTAGCTTTTTTCATTTCTTTCTTTCTCCAAGATATTTTTCCAGTTATATAATGTGGTCACGTTTTATCTGGTCACCTAAGATCCATTCAAACCTGTTTCATTTTCAGAGGTTTTAAAAGCCAAAGTCACATTAGAAAATGAAAAGCCCATGACGCCGGTTGTAGCCTGCCATGTTTGTCATCCAACTCCGAACCAACGTGAAGGCTACTCCGATCTGATGAGAGGTGTGAAGAGAAGGCAAGATGAAGCAGACGCAGAGAAAGGAAGACAATGACAAAGACCAAAAAAAAGGAGACAATATTTTAAAATCCCTGAGATTGTCAGAACTAAGAAAGCTCACAGAATGCATCTTGATTAGGTTTATAGACTCCAAAATGTGCTTTTGGTGTTTGTCAGGGCAGGAGTTCACCATTAGCAATACGGCCTCACATCCCCAAACACTGAACAATACACTATGTATTTTCCAACACAGGAGTCAGAGCTGGTGAGTTTCTGACAATGGATTCTGTCCATCCTGAAGGCCTATGGAAGAGGACCATGGATGAAAGACGATTCAAGGTCCTGGCTGGAAACCATTCTGACACAGTCATATCACACTTACGCCACTAATCAGCTTGGCCAACTGGCCCAAGTTTATGGGAAAAGTGCAACACCGAAAACTAGTCATTAAACATCACAAAGAAAAAATACACACTTCTGATGGACAGAATTTTTATTATGAATTGTGGGTTATGTTTTGTATTTGTAGGAACAGATCCTTTAAGTATTGTCAAATAATTTTATTACTGTGTATTTCCTTTCAACTTTGAATGATGAATTATAGAAATATTCATATTGCTTTCTACATGCTCCCTCAAAATCTAAAGGAGTGGTCTCACTCTTATGTTAATTCTCTTTCTTTTTCACTTTCTTCCCCCACCCCACATTTCCTTTCAGTGTGTGTGGGTACATAAACTACGGTCTATCCATACAACTAGCTCATCTTCCCAACACCTGTACATACATCTGTCCCTCCAGCCACCCCATCTATGTATCTGTCCAGTTTTAAATATTCAAGAACTTTTTACATAAGCCATGATTTAAAACTTTCTCTATTTCCTAAAATAAAGATCAGCTGGACAAAGTGTTCTTCCATGATTTGTAATTTTACATTCATGTATATAGTAAATTACTGAAGAGAGAAAATCAGATATGAATACTCTTTAATTAATAATTAATACAGATATATAGTAAAAGTTGATGGAGAGTCAATATACAGAAAAGTATTCCTGACAAGTTTAGATAATAAATAATGGTAAAAACTTCTAGAGTCAATTTATACTAAAAGATCATAATAACTTATACATACGAAATTCTTATTCCCATTTCAGGGGATCAAAAGAGGCAAATAATTTCAAATATGTAAAACTAAGTAAAAAAATATTTCTACTGGCTTTGACCTCTTTTTAAAAATCTAGAAAATCTGCTTTTTATGCATCTTCTAGTGAAATGATGATGATGATAATGATGATTTGGTTTAGCTGACTTCATACTTAGTGAAAATAACTCAGATCCTAGTAACACACGTGCAACTACTTCTACATCATGCTCAAATTATTCATCAATTTATTAAATTCTATTGGAGGAAAAACATTCTCAGTAAAACCAGTCCCCCCGGCCCAGGACAATCATATAACACACTTGTACACAAGTGACATACGTCTAAAAGTTAAATTAGCACAAAACATCTTCAAGCATGTGGACTCAGCCTCTTTACTTGTGCATCTTTGAAAACAGACAAGTTTGTTCATATGAGTCATAATATATGTGCTTAAATTTTAATAATGTTATCTTAAAGTCTAACAAAACAATACTATGCAGATAGCACTAAGATATCTATCTCTTTTCAATATACTTCTGTTTTTAAATTTTTTCCAGAAAAATATGTTTCAAAAATTAAAGGCATCAATACAATAATAACACTAAGTCACAAATAAGGGCAAGATTAGAGGAAACCAAACATCAAATTGCAACAAGTACCTCTCATACTTTTAAGTAGATGGAAAGCATAAAGTTCTGCATAACTGGGGTACTATACTTCCTCCTGTTAGGATGCTAATTTCATAGAGATAAAAAGACTGAAAGAGAAGAACTATTTAACCAAAACGTAATGCTACTGCAGTTTAAATTAAAATACTGTAAATCTAACACAATGAATCAAGATTCTACCTCTATTGTGCTTGCCAAGATACAGATTTAAACCACAATTTCTCAGCAGTAGGAATACACGCAAATGATACATTGACTTTAAAAATAAACACATACCATAAAAAATCTTCAGAGAAAAAAGGAAAGATCATAAAAATCACCAAGTAAGAATATTTTTATGAGCTTTGTCCATTGACTGCATAATGGTTTTGTGAAAAGATTAAATATTCTTCCTTTACTGTTTCCAACTCTAGTAACATAATGATTTATTCCTAAATATTAAATGGAGAATATGCAAAAATAAATAAAGCACAGTTTGTGAGTCAAAATGGTTGGGGTTTCTTTCTGGCTTTTTCCTTAGTAAGCTCTGTAAAGTTTGTTGAGTTCCTTAACCTATTTGCTTTCCAAATATAAGATGGATATTAAGACAGTACCCTCCCTGATGTTTCGCTGTAATGATCCAATATTATATTAACATAATATACTTGGAAATTATACAAATGCACTATTAAAATATTTCAGAAACCTTAAAATGCCAAGGAAGTTGTCATTATGTCATTATTTTGCTGAAATACTGCTATATTACTTTATTGAAATACATTTTGCATCATGATCATTTGCTGAAAATCTGTCCCCATGGGGTTTCACAGTCAACCCTGTCTCAGTGCTGTAGGTCAGCGGATTTGAGGTATGATGGAATGGTAAGGATACAAATCAAATAATGATGCTATTTGATGTCGAAGAGATTACAGAAATATTTGGTATCCCGTTCTATTTACTGCTCATCCCTGTCACTAATAATATCCTTCAGATATGTGATTTTTTTAGAATAGATACAGAAATTAACCCAAATTCTATCAAAAAGAAGGATGACTTCCCTGAGCTTAGCTATAAACACACGGTACAAAGTTTAGAGAATTGATAATTATCCAATGAACCTCATACATTTCATTGAAAAGTCTCACGTTGACTATTTCAGTAGAAACAAACAAAGAAAACAACAATATTTAGGATCAATATCTGGAAGATCCAGGTTTTCCATAAACAAACATCAGTCTAATCCAAATATTTCCACTGACAATGACAAAGCCCATCTTCTACAGCTTTGCGATCTTCAGTATGAACAATTTCGGTTTGGACTTCGCTTGTAAACAAGTTTTGAAAAAGTTTAAAAAGAAGATTTCTCCCAGGAAATAAGATAACCCACCATGTTCAATCTTTGACAGGATTTGAAGTTAATTAAGGCAGTTGGATTTTCTATTCACGTGGAGACTGCCATTACTCCTTTTTTTTTTAAAAAAAATGGAAGGTTTTAATAGTTGGCATTACCTCCAAGGAGAACACTTCACATTGCTTCTTCTTTCAAATACTGTATGTGCCTACATTCCCACAAGGGAATTACAAATCTTATGCATTGTCAGAATTTACAAAATTGAGAACGCAAGCATAGGGCAAGAAGGCAAAAAATAATACGCTGGGAGGCAAATAAACGCCAAAAGAACTAAAACAGTTCAGCACAAGGCCTTCCTAGGTCAGCTAATTTGAAGTCTACATTTTATGCCCAAATGCAAATTTTTACAGTATTATATAGTCCACAGTCAAACGTGTTTTTCACACCTTTAATAGCGCCAAGTCAGAGGCATTTCATAGGATAATAAAAGATTTCCCCTTCAGAGAATTACACAAGGATACCCTAGCCTACTTTGCTAAATTAAAGACAAGGCTTTTATAATATTGCTCTCAAACAAAGGTTTGCTGAAAGTGTTAACTACATAGACCCCTGGAATAGCAAAGATGCAAACCGTCACATGCAGTGATAATAGTCTTTAAAAGACAGTGAATTAATTTTTTAAAGGATTAATGAAATTAATGACAACTAAATAAATAGTTGAATTATTTAAATGTTATCAATATGACTTTTTTTTAATTGAAGTATAGTTAGTTTACAATGTTGTGTTAATTTCTGGTGCACAGCATAGTGATTCAGTTATACATATACATATATTCCTTTTCATATTCTTTTTCATTATAGGTTATTACAAGGTATAGAATGTAGTTCCCTGTGCTATACAGTAGGACTTTACTCTTTATCTGTTTCATATACAGTAGTTAGTATCTGCAAATCACGAACTCCCAATTTATCCCTCTGCCCCCTACTCCCTGATCCCCCCCTGATAACCATGAGTTTGTGTTCTATGTCTGTGAGTCTCTTTCTGTTTTGTAAATAAGTTCACTGAGTACAGGGAGCAGACTGGGAAAGCAAAACTTCTGACGCAGTAAGGTGAAGAGGGTGGGGACGGTCCCCACAATGTCTTCTGATGCTATACCAACCTTTGCTGCAGAAGGAAACCTGGCTCCTTCTGTGTAGAAACAGAAGTACCTAGAAGCGCCCTTGAGTTTTCCGGAGATTTCTGGGAGGGAACCATCATAAACAGAGGGCAGAGAAAATCCCTTTGCGTCGCTGCAGGAAAGTAGGTTGCTCTGCAGCATCAGACACAGTGGCGGGGATTTTAGTGGCAGCCTCTCGTGGGGTTCTCCCTTGGGACAACATCCTGACAGAGCGGACCCATTTCACTGAGAGTAGCTGTGCATATTTATGCGCTTCTCAGTAAAGCATAGAGTGAAAATTATTTGTATGTGCACACACATACTCCAGGGAGAATCTCACCGTATTAAATTCTTGAGGATCACGAGAGACAATAAACCACGCCAGCCCCTAGGTGTCTTCTCTTACGACTACGGCCCCTTCTCAGAATAGCCAACGATACTGTTAAACACGGCTTCGTGACTGAGTCCCTTTCTTCCTGTTTCAGCTGACTTTACTCCTCGCACCTAAGTCTCCCCATTAAGCAATGCCTTCATTGTTCATGGACGGAGTCCATCTCTGTATGGAGTGTCTTGGAATCAACCAAAATGGCCAGTCACTAACAGTCCCTGGTTACTGAGAGAGTCTTCTATTCTAGGCAATGGGTTAACGGTTTTACACACATTCACCCATTTAATCCTCAGAGCGATCCTATGAGGCAGGTGCTATTATTATCCCATTTTAGAAATGAGAAAACTGGAACTGGTGAGAGGCTGAGCCTGGAGTGGCAGCTGGGGAACAGGGCTGCAGAGCCCACATTCTTAAGCACGATGTTTAGACTCCTGCTCTGTCATCAAATTCTATTTTGGGAAAAGAGCATTTGGTATATACTCTAAAGGCAGAAGCACAGGCAGATAAGATCCAATTATTGCGGTAAACAATACTCGCATCATGATGGGGGAGGGACATGTAAAGAAATGGACAGCATGATGAACCAGTGCGGGGAGAAATGAATCCTTTGCCTCCACTGGAGGGCTGGGCATTTTGTATCTCTGACTCCATGCGGCGTCTTCACGCAGAAGAAGCTTACAGCTGTGAGACGTGGGTAAACCAAAAATGATAAAATGATCCAGTCGCCCTGCTTTGCAATAGCCTTAATAAAGGCAGGGACCCAGAAATGTTCATCTCCTGGCTCTGAGGACCTCCTTAAAATGTTACTGAAATAAAACAAGGCCTGTTTTGCCAGGGTTACAGAGGGAAAGACACATTCTGGCTGAGGTTTACAGTTTAGAAGGAGACCCAGATGGGTGGTTTTTCATCTAGACACCCCTGACCAATGGGGACATTTACTTCTGCTGGGATATCATGACAACGATTCAGGAACTTTGGAAATTGCTCAGTTGCATGTGGAAACGCTAGAAGATCTGCTAAAATAAAAGGGAACAATCACACAGGGAGAGAAAATGCATATCCATTAGGTGGGCTTCTTTTTTTTTTTTCCCCTTTAAACTGAGTCCTCAGTCACTGAAAGAGATAAAAGCCATGACTCACATTAAAGCTTCCTTGCTCTACAGATGAATTAACAATTAGCAAGGGGAAGTCTTTCGTTTTGGTCTCCTGATAGCTATCTGGACTATTAAACATGTGAGGCTTGCATAGGAAATTACAAAGGCTTCCCTCCGTTTCAGATTCAAGCTGCATCCACGATACATTTGTAGATTTCTGTGCACAGGACCCTAACCATAAAAAAAGTTCCTTCTCCTTTTTTTTTTTTTAAGGTGTGATTCACTGCTCTTGGTTGGCTCAGAGGCATATGTGCTAAATTTATCATCTAGATTGGAGCCAAAATCAAAACGATAACAATTTGAAATAGTCCTAGTTTACAAAATATTTTGCAGGGAAAATATTGTCCCACCAGGGGTCAAGCTGCTTCACTGGAAGCCGGGCGCCCTAATCTATGACACGTACAAGTACAAATTAGGTCATCTGCAACAGGTGACAAGTTTTAATTGAATGTCTTCTGTCTGCAATTCTGACAAAAGGTGAATAGAAATAAATGAGTCTGGCAAGACGGCCCTGAGCCTTACAATACCCAATATCTCATTATTTTTAAACAGCTATCTATAAACTGATGCTGACAAGCCTTGAACCTTTTATTTCTGCCCAAGATGAGGTGGCTGTGAAGGGGGAAAAAAAAAAAGAGCAAAGAAAAAGGGCCATCCAGAACATTACATTAAACATGCAACACCTACCATTACCACTTCCCCAATGTAATTAAAGGGACTCTCCTATTCAAAAGGCACTATTTCTTACTTTACTTGATGTCAGAAAGAGAGAGAGAGAGAGAGAGAGAACATGCTTGGCCTGCATTTGCTAAACACAGAGACTGCCTGTAAAGAGAAAAAGAAAATCTTCCTTTTCTTGCTTTTTTGCCTGTTAAAAATTTCATCAACTATTGAAAGAGATATTGCTGCGACTTAAACCTATCTAAACTCTATTTTGTCTTGTTACTATTTAATACCGGTGACTCTTCCCTTCATCCTTTTCGAAATTGCCTTCTCATGTGAATCAAGTTATGAATGAGCGGGGAGAGACGTGGAATGTGGTTGCAGATCAACATCAGGAAAAGTGATTCTACTAATTCACAATTAAATGTGACACTGGCAGCAATAAGTTTAACACAATAATAACAGTAATAACGGTGCACAGCACCCCATGGGGATGCTCTGTAAACAGAAGCACAAATACTATTTATGCAAAATTCAATGCCCTGTAAAAATGAATTAAATATGAAATCAACCAAGCTGGTCTACCAGTTGCTAGATTGAGAGCCATAGTCACTGTGTTTTATTCAATGGAGGGGAGTACCATGGAATCCAAGGACCATAAAAACCAGATGTGGATTTCAAAGAGAATATAGATTTTTGAGAAAAAAGAAAAAAGGGAACTAGATGACGGAGAAAGATGGCGGTGAGTTTGGAGGTTGTCTGGTTTCAGCATATGTGATTCTAGATCACATGGGCACTTATAAAGCTCAAAAGGGAAGCTTACAGTGGTTTTAGCACGGGAAAATTCTAAGCCTTGGCCAATTCATGAGTAACTCACCAAAGATAATAAAAATGTATTACCAGATTCAAGCAGAAAATCCAAGCACCAATTCTAAGATACCAAAGTGACTCACGGTGTTTAATAATATTTTTCTGGTGATTATGATTTGGCAGAGTGGAGATTGGAAATAAAGGAATTCTAGCACAAAGAACATACGTCTAGGTCATGAGAAAAAAGAATTATACCTAAAACATAAATTATGCAAGAAAAAAAATCAGTTCACCAGAGATCAAATGTTAATATAATATTTATGTCTACAGGCCCAAACCTCACACTACTACTGAGAAATTTTCCTGTGACACCATGGTTTCTTACTTCTTAACACTGGCAGCAATAAGCTTAATGCAATAATAATAGTCATAACAATGCCCAGCCCTCCGTGGGGAGTCTCTGTGTACACAGAAGCACAGAGAACATTGACGCAAAATTCAGTGCCCCATAAACATGAATTAAATCTGAAACAAGCTGGTATCCAAGTGGCTGGAAGGAGAGCCACTGTGTTGCACTCAGTGGAGAGGACAGTGGAGCCCAGCAGCCTCTCTGCAAGTTGCAGTGGAGCCAACAAGAAGTGCCATCAGCTGAGTATTTGTGTCCCCTCAACATTCACGTGTTGAAACTGAATCCCCCACGTGATGGTATTTGGAGGTGGGGCCTTTGGGAGGTGACTAGGTCATGAAGGCGCCGCCCTCAAGACGGGATCAGTGCCCTTCTAAAGGAGTTCCCAGAGAGCGCCCGGGCCCTTTGCACCACGTGAGGACAACGAGAAGGCTGTCTGTGAACCAGGAAAACCTCACCAAACACTGAACCTCCATGGCCTTGATCTTGGACTTCTCAGCCCTTAGAACTCTGAGAAACAAATTTCTCTTGTTTAAAAGCCACCCGGGGGGAAGGGTATATACAGCTCCAGCGGCTGAGCGCATGCTCAGCACCCAAGAGGTCCTGGGTTCAATCCCCAGTACCTCCTCCAATAAACATAATGACCTTCTCCTCATCAAAACGAAACAACATAAGCAAAATGCGTGCTTTCATTCTGGTATATACAAAATAGATAAACAAGTTTCTACTGCATAGCACAGGGAACTATATTTGATATCTTATAGTAGTTTATGGTGAAAAAGAATATGAAAATGAATATATATATATATATATATGTTCATGTATGACTGAAGCACTGTGCTGTACACCAGAAATCGACACAACATTGTAAATTTACTGTACCTCAATAAAAGCCACCCAGTCTATGATACCCTGGTATAGCAGCCCGAGTGGACTAAGACAAGAAGACATGAAGGGACATTAACAACCAGGGAGGGAGTTAGAGGGACACCCTACAATGAGTTGATTCAGAGTGTAATATGAAATAAAGAAAAGACAATGTGAATATGAAAATGAATAAATGTATGTACAGGCATGACTGGGACATTGTGCTGCACACTGGAAATGGACACATTGTAACTGACTGTACTTCAATTGAAAAAAAAAAAAAGACAGTGGTTTCCATCCCCAACTCTGTACACCCTCATGAACCCCCATTCATCCACCAACTGTGCTGTTAAATACCTGTGAGGAAAGTTAATGGAGAAAAAGAAAGGAGAAGCAAAGGAGCACATGAGAGAATGGTGTAAGCCTTGCAAAATGCAGAAGTGGAGAAGACAGCATGGAAGATTCTGGAAACACTCCCAGCTGCCTGGGGCCCTGGGATGTCCAGGAAAGCACGTGGCTACTGTGAGCACATCTCCAAGCCGATCCAGCTTTCCTCCCCCAAAGATGATAAATTAGACTGTTAAGAAATTTAGATCTCATGAGAAAAACTGGGGTAGGATAATCATGAGAGGCAGTGATAATAAGCAAGTGCTCATACAGAAGTGATATATTCACCAAAAGTAAATAAAGACGAATATGAAAAGACTCTCAATAACAGACACACTAAATAAGTGATGTTTCCTGTACGATTAATTTCCATTTATCATCCTTTGATCTCTTGGATATTTTCAGAATTTTCCTTTTACTTGGTTTCAGCAAGGTGACTATAAATTCAGTTTGAACTGCTGTAGATAATATGCATATGAAAAGACACTTTTTAAAAAAAAAATCTGGTTTTTAAACCAAATGTTCAATAACATTTTTGTGTTACTACTCAGAGCACCTAGGTTTTAATAAGGAGCTACTCCAGATTCACGCTTAACTGACGTATAATGTTAAAGATTTGGGGGAGAGTTAGACACAAGGAAATAGAAACATGCAAGATTTCCTGCCAAGGAAAATAACCATTAGACAAGTGTCTACTCTGAGGCCAGTAAGAAAATTGTACATTAAAGTGCTGTGGCAGCATGCAGTCCATAGCTGTACTTTTATTCTTAAACTAGGATGTGAAGAGTGCTTGAAGAAAATACGGAAGACACCAATGATATTTCCAGATGCCAAAGATACTGGGTCTTGGCTGAGGAAAGCCTGTGTTTGGAGCCGGTCATACATCTCCTAAAAGACCTCCCTGTGGGTAGGTGTTAGGGGAGGGGATCTTTGGGAGGGTATTGCCAGGACACTCAAAATGGTCCACATGCCAGGAGGAATCTTTAAATCCAAAAGCACTCCAAGGAAAGACAAACATCCTTTGGCAGTCACCAGGCAGCTCAAGGCTAGATGTTGGCTGTAAGACTCTTAAGTGTCACTACCTCATATAAAATGAAGCAGAATGTCCCATGAAAATCTCCTTGCAGTATTCCAAACCACATTTTCTTGCTCTTGCCTGTCAACACACTCTCTTTGTATTTTTGAAACATAATCTGGGTTTAACTCAAACTTCAAAATATTTTCTTTATTATGTATATTCCTAATTCCATTTTAAAAAAAGTTAAGCATTGAGGGCATGGTGTAAAATGACACTCTAACTGGGACAGCTTCAAAGAATCGAAACGTAGCCAAATGATTCTGATGTATATTTAGTTGCATGTTGCTTTGTCATTGCACATGCATTATGTCACATGCCTGTCACACTGTAGACACTCAAAAATACTGAGAAAGTGAGTAAGTAAACAAATTTACAACATGCTTTATAGCCATGTGCTAATCAGGTTTTTTTCATTTGATTGTTTTCATTTGAAACTTCTAAATCTGGAATGTATACACAGAAAGACATGAACCTCTTGTTGATTCAGTAATTTTTGCTTATAATACTTTTCTTAATGCACTAGTACGCTGTAACTTTAGAATGACAGAGCAAGCTTGAAGACAACAAAATAGCACGAAGCACTAAAAAGACGGGAGCTGCTGAAAGGTAGGACATCCAAGTTTAATGATTCAATATTCACCCTGGCAATATGAGAGGAAAGAATATTTGATTTGCTGGGAAAACCTCACATATTAAGACAAACCTACTGATGAGAATTATCTTTAAATACTGAATATTGAGTAGGAGAGATCAAGATCCCTCTGCTTGGGAAATTTGACAAATGAAGAAAACCATTCTCTTTCCGAGACATTTTTATTGCTCTTCTGCCTGGAAGCAGATGAATGAGTTTGACCACGTGTTAAACTCTCTTCCAGTTCTAAGATTCTGTGAATGAAATGGTGTACTTAAAGAGATGGAACTGACCCACGGATTCAGAGCACAACAACTGCCTTGGCAGTTGGAAACTTCAACATAACGTCAGATCTTAAATCAGGAAGACCAGAGCCAAATGGATGGCATTAATGAACCAGGGGAGCAGAAGGCTTTCTGGCACAGGCCTTAGCATTCCCCTCACACTGACCTTGGCCAAATGCATTTCCTTTTGTTCTTGACAATAATACAGAAAATAAAGTGCCCACGTTTGAAAAACACTTCTAGCTTATTACTGCATTAGGAAAAGATCAATGTCTGTTGCACATCGCTGTGGAGACTGAAGGATGGAGAATTATAAACAGCTTCAGATTTGTGGGCATTTTATGACACAGAGACTAGATTATGCTAAGGAGAGGAGAATATGGCCTAATAATGGATATTTTGAAAACAACCAATGAGTAGCTAATGCTTAGCCTGTTACTTAAATGAATTTCATCTGGAGTTTAAAAATAAAAAGGCATTCGGCTAAATAGAATCAGGTTTCAGGAAATATGCCACAATGAGTAATGTTTCATCTCAACATCTATAGTCACCCTTTATCCATGAATTTTAGCATATGCACACATATATAAATACATAGATACAGAAATAGATAAACACAGACAAATTCTAAACCAATAATACACTGTTCAATTTCTTTATTTTCCTGATAATGATTTGGCTGGCCAAATGATTCTGTGAGAATTATTTATTTGCAAAAAATTTTCCATCCAAAGAAAACCCATGTTATGTGAGTTTACATCGATATTTATATTAGTCATTGCAAATTCAAACAGCTCCAGGGACCGCCAAGGTAAAGTGAAGAAGTGAAATGGACTGTGTGTTAAAAAAAAAAAGAGGGGTCTGCACTGTGGTGACCAGAGAGTACCTGCCCCACCACATGCACAGACCCTCCCAGCGCCAAGGCGACACTGCCTGGTGGGAGTGGGTAGGCGCACGTGAATGTGAGTCCAGTGCTGTCTTATTCGCAAAAGAAGCCAGCAGTCTGAATCTATATATATAAATTACCCAATGTTTCAGTGTTCACATAAGTTTTTAGCTAACAGATGGCCCTCAGGCTACCATTTTATAGCCGTTGGTCTCCATTCTTGTATACAGGGGCCAACTGTTAGACTTTCCCTGAAAGAAGTCAACTCCAACAACTGGCTGGTTAAATTGATCATAAGTTGGTAGCTATTTAGAAATTATCCTTTTATTTTATTTAAGCCTTCATTATAAATGACCATAAATTAATTGCCTAATTGCTGAAGTTGTTCAATAAGCTATATTTTGAAATTCTAATTTAAAAATGCTACTGAGTAGGGCTTTAGGTATAATAATGTATAAATATAAGGATTCTCATTAGATATAATTTCAAACAAGGTAAAAAGTTAATCATCTATGCCCACCCATAGCACCTGTCAGTTAAGAATGCTGACATGTTTTGGTCTACGTTAACCCTCTCAAAGAATCTTGTGAAGTGAGCACAAGTCTCCGTTACTATTTATAGTAAATGGCAGTAAAAGCTTTCCTTAAATTTATCCATTATGTTTACCAAATATCTTGACTGTTTGAAGGAACATCTTTCTACCTAGCAAAATCTGTTAGAAACTGCAAGTCAATTCTTGTAATACAACTGGTGTGTCTTGATTGTCACTAGGATTACACCAATTCAATCATCACTGGGAAGTAGTTGACAAAGACTCACTCTTCTGTTGGCCTAGACCCTTTCTCCCATAACTTATTGGGTTATATGGAAGGAAAGGTCTTTGAAGTGGCAAAGGAGTAAGATGATGCTGAATGCTGTTTGGAACCATCCTAGGAGGAATTTGGTTCTGACAGTGCTTTCTTTGGGTTAGCAGATCATAGATTACAAAGGACCAGAAGATGCTGTTTGAGTGGAAAGCTAGAGGGGGTAAGTGTGGATGGGAGATGGCTAAGACAGTGTTACTATAAAGAAAGAAGAGAAAAGAAAGGGAAAGAGATCTAATTTTAAAAGACTTTTGAGTGTTTTAAAAAATAAAACCTATTAAGTGTAAAAGGAGGTGGTAAAAAAAAAATCACTTTTCAATTAAGAACACTCAAGCACAAAAAAGAACAGTCCCTGTGCCAAATAACATATTACATGGGGTGAAAAAATGAGTCTTTAAACAGATCGTAACATATACTGGACAGCCAGCAGTAAATCCTGGACCAACATATCACTGAAGCCAGGACCAGTAAAAATATAAACTTCCTAACAGAGCAAAGCCACATGTGTACACCTGCTGAACTAAATGGTTATTCCCTAATTCTCATCCATACCAAACCACTCGAGCAATGTGGGCCTCTGACAGATTGGTAACGGCTTCTTCTAAGTCTGTGTATTTCAGAAACTCACTTTTACACACTTCTCATCTCCGCTGCCATCCGGAGAACCGACGGGAGTCCCCAGGAAGTTGTCATCTCAGTGCCCTAATCAGTCAAGAAGGTTGCTGTTGGGCAGCATAAGGGCCCCCCCACCCCCATCTCCAGGGGCTTCCTGGCCACCCTCTCAGCACTCAAGAGTCCCTGCTGGCCAAGGAAATTGAAGACCAGGAAATTGACCCAAGTCATGGCACGGCAGGTCAGGAACATACTTTAATGTCATAATGACATTTCCATCACAATGTTGAGACTGGAAAAAAGTACAATATTTAGATTTCAAAAAAAACTTTTGGATAATCATATATCTTGGTTTACTCATGCCTTTAACTGTGTCCCAAGAGAGACAGTCAACATAGCCAAGAACTTCTGTGATTTTGGGGGAGAAACATAGAAAAATCACTCTTCTCTTTATTCTTCCTTATTTCTCTCATCTGACCACCTAATTTAATTATGTAAAAATATATATATTTGTACACACACACACACACACACATATATATATACATATATGAATGACGTATATATGTATAGGACTGATCAGAACTTTCTAAAATAAATTATACTTTTTTATAAATCAATGTACTTGGTTGTTGAAAACATGCTACACATGGGAAAAAATAAACATATCAGTAAGCTCTTCTGAGCATTTCTTGCATGGACACTATTCAAATGATTTCAGATTTCAAATAATTTTCCAGTCATGACAAAAATTTTGCATATTTTAAAAAACGTTTACATCACTTGTATATGTATTTGACTTGTTACTTATAAAACCAAGGAAAATAACAAAAGTACTGTTCAGTATTAAAATGGGAAAAAATAGAGCTCAGCACAATACTTCTCTACATATCCGTCCATAATATAATGTACTTTTTCCTGCCAAGGGTATAATTCAAGAATATCAACTTGTAATGAAGTGGTTTTAAGACCATTTGTATGCTAAATACTTGAAAGCTCCCATGGTACTAAATATACTCTATAAATGTTCATTGTTAACAAGAATGAAAATAAAAATAACAGGAATTATTTTAATTACTGGTCTAATAAAATGAGAGTTCGTTCGTCTATCAACACATATTCAGCCCAAAATTAAGATAAACGTAAAAAGTTAAATAAGATATGGAAGGGTGCTGGTATAAAGCTAAAAAGAAATCACTTACAGAAAATACTGCTTGGTATTTTTTGTTTCCCTGGTGCTTACTATGGATTTTCTTTTTCAAGATTGAGATACACTCAAAGAAAATAGAAAAATTAAAAATACGGCATGCACTTGGTAAATCTATATTGCCACATTTAGTAAACTGCTAGTGTGTTCTGAATTTTCATGTGACGTCTTTAGTACAGGATTACGCCAAACACTGTACTATCTCTAAATCTGAATCATATGTTGCCTATTTTAGAGAAGTAGGTGAACAAATCTGAACTTAGAATACAAAATTTCTCTTGAAATCAAGGAGGTAAGCATAGAATAAGGGAGTAAATACACCCTAAAATATTCATAGAATAAATGGGGTAGGAAATCTGATCTCTGAGGAAAACAATTCTTTCAAAATTAGGATGTTAATTGTTTCGAATAATGCCAAAATAGATGTTTGTTTATGCGCAGTTGTGCATAAATCCTAAAAGCATCACCATAACACGTCGTTATTAGATAATACACCATAAATAGAAATATAGGACCAATTATATAAATTTTGTCACTCCGAATGACTGAGTCCAATGAAAATACATAAAAATAAAACTAGTTCTTCTATATTTAAAAAGTTCTTTCGTTTTTTTTCAAGAAATTCCAGTAAGTAACAATATTCCACTTTTCATATAATAAAATGTGAATATATACAAATGATAATTCAAAATCAGAGTAATGATTTCTTAAACAGAAAATTCAAATCTTTGCAACTTTCCACTTTCCTGTATAGTGTAAGCCTGGTTTCTAAAGCTACCTGGGTTTCAGCTTCTTCACCAAACTTCAGCACAATCTTTCAAGATTCTGGGATAAAAATTACTTTCAAAATATTTGAAAAAAAGAACTTCCTAAGGTTTTTTTTGCCACAGATGAAATAGCTATAATTTAAAAAACCAATAATCAATGTTTTCTTTTAAAGCAAATTAATGGCAAAGCTAAAAGGTA
Organism: Camelus ferus; assembly: GCF_009834535.1. Taxonomy (NCBI): domain Eukaryota; kingdom Metazoa; phylum Chordata; class Mammalia; order Artiodactyla; family Camelidae; genus Camelus; species Camelus ferus. The sequence continues at coordinate 2,955,820 of NC_045718.1, read as the reverse complement.
CATTGACTTTGGCCATTAGAGGGACGTGTTAATTATTTTTAAATTACAATACCTAATAATGATGCAACTATTAAGTGAAATCACACACAAAAATACATGTCAACTTCTACTTGTCCAAGGAAGCTAACAGCCTAAGTAACTTTTGGATTTCCAAAACCTTCCTTTATTAGCACTTTCGTAACATTTGAGACAATATTACCCTGCTTACAACTTCTACACCTGCAGTCCAACCAACACCCATATGATGACTGAAAGTTTAATAAGTAGTCTCATTGTACTGATGCTTCAAAATGGATTAGGTATTATAAATCTCATGTATATAGTAAACTGGCAATGGAAATAAAATAACTCTATTTAATGTAAAAGATTTAAACATACATTCCATGGAATTCTGAGTGAGAAAATCATTTCTGAAAAATTATAACTAATTCTGCAGTCTGTAATTTTGTTTCAAATCAATGCTTTGGACCAAAATGAAAGTACATTCAGAAACTCTAATGCATGTAGTAATAGTTAGACAATCTATACCTTGACTGCAGTGTACCCACTCTGAAATTTTAAAAGAAAGCAGTAGCAATTTTATTGTAATCTGATAAAGAAGCATTTGGACCTTTGGGGAAGGAGTTAATGAATTATAGATCTGAAAGCCAGCTCCATGGATTCACCGTGGACTTTCATTCTAATAGTTAAAGTACATGTCTATCAAATTGCTTATGAGGACAAATTTATGGAAAATAACCAAGAGTAAAGCTTTGTTCTTATTAAGGAACATGAATATGTATGTAATTTTAGCCAGACTAAATTAACCCAAAAATGAATAAATAAAAAAATAAGGACAATAATTGTCACCAGAGAAGGCTTGCCTCCCTTCCTGCTCTTACAAAAACATTTATGTTTAGAGTTTTAAAAAATTCATATTTTTGAATACAACTATTTGGAAAGAGACAAAAGAAAAAGAATCTGCAAGGAAACCATCATAGAGCAAGAAGCATGCACAGTGTTCCCCCCTTAGTAATAAACCTTTTTAAAGCAAGGATAGCCTGCAGGCTTGCTATGAACATAATATATGATAATTAGTGTCCATGCAAGCAGTATGTTATTGCTGATGTGTGTCCATTTCTCTATTTAGAAAGGTTACATTGAGACATTAATCCAACTTTTACATTAAACATCTTTTGCAACTGCATGAGCTCTGAATAGAGTAAAATTCCATTTTAGCAGCAACAGTATATAAATATAAAATGAATATGAAATGTATCACAGATAGCTGTGCAAATTCCTCTGTGTCTTTGTGGGCATGCTACATTCACGTGTGTTCCCCCTAGCAAATGCTCAATCATCAATTCATTTGAACCAGTATCAGTACATAAACGGATCATACCAATGACTTCACCTTTATTTTAAATCTAATCGTTTACTTTGATTGATGTCCATTGACCATTAGAGATTTTAGCCTGTGAAATCAGTACTATTTGAGTTTAGCAAAACGTGCAAATCACAGTGCTGGTACCTGTCTCATTTTCTTGGGCTACTGTTTCTTCTATAACTTTTTACTATGTGAAGACCTGAGAGTGAGGAACTAATATATCAAACAACAACAGCAAAAACCAAGGCAATCAGTCCATTTCTGTTAAGAAATTTATTATTATAAATAATATGATAGCAGTGTTAAATACTGTAAATAGTACTCTATCTAGCACTGCTCTATATAAAATAGAAATAAACAGCTACGATTTTAATATCTTTACGTCCCAGATATTTCAACTATATTAACTCTATTTCAAAGACCTTGGAATACAGTAAATAAAAATATACAGGTGAATTATTAATAGCCACACAGCGCTTTTGTGTAGATCATCTCATTTAACCCACAATTCAGTGCTGTGAATATAGGATTACTATTTCTATATTATATAGTTTGTAGGTTCAGAGGAGATGAGCAACTTCCGATCAAGGTCTTGGACATAGTTTTCTAATTCCAAGTGTCCTTTATACTATTGTATATACATACATTTTTCAGAACCCTAAAAAATATTAAAAATAAGAAGAAATAGACAAAGAGAGCAGATAATTTACTCATTGATCTCTCCACCCCCTCACCCCCCAAAACAAGCAGTTTGAGTATCTCCTGGGTCTTTCTCGGAGGGTTTGAAGGTAATGGGAACACAGCAAAAGGCAGGAATCTACAAGGCATGAAGTATGTTATCACCAAGACTCCTGGCTGAGTATTTGGGAGGGGAAGAGAAGACAGAGTCAGAGGAAGAGCCAACACTTAGATCTTACAGGAAAGGAAAACAGTGCTCTTGGTCAAAATGAGGAAACCGGAAGAGGGAGTCAGTTTCTAAACAAAGATAAGAAGTACGGTGTTATGCTTGTCAAGTTTGAGATGATTTGGGGAAATCCAAGCTGTATCACACAGAACTGAAAACTGAAATTCAAGTGAGAACACAGAACTGGTGGTGTAAACGTGAGCCACAGTACAGACACTTGAAAATATAAATGTAGATTTGTCTTTCAGAAAGTAGAATGAAAAGGCTAGGACCAGTCTTGGAAACTACGCATAAATATAGCAGAGAAACAATACGTGAAACCAGAGGAAAAATCTAAGAATGGGTGATTTTTATAGCAGGAGGGGGGAAGTTGGTAACTTTTGAACCATGTAACTCAAGGGAGGACAAAACATTAAGAAGCAGGATTCGTACAAGTTTAGCAAAAAAAAAATGGAGATAGTAGAATTGAAAAGATTATATAATATCAACTTAAGGAACACATGGCAATATTTCTGTAAGTTATGATAACACTGAATATCTCAAAAACAGTGTGAATGTATATTCTTCAAAATATTTTTTGGTCAACCCTGATGAAAATATATTCAGTATCACAGATTCTTCTCTAAACCAAAATTCTTCTAAAGGTAATCATTATTAATATAGTATGACTAATATTTAATTATATTATACTGCACCATATCAAAAGGGAAACTGTTATAACCCATCTCACTGTTCTCTGTGTGTGTGTTTAAAGGTAGTCTTCAGTGTTGGGATTGCAATATCTCTTAGTATTTTCTTTAATACACATTAAAAAAAAATAGTGGATCAGAGTCAAAGAAGTAAATACCAACCCAATTAAACCGCAGGAATTTTAACAGCCTTGCATCTTCTAGGAATACCACTAAGCTCCATGCTACCAATAGTTCTAAGGTCCATGGTATGGGACTGGATTAATTTTGGTATTTTTGTTATTTTTTTGTTAAATTCAAAAAAAAAAAAACCCCAATCTCATATAAAATATCACACTAGAGTACTTCGAAGTTCTCTGAAGGTTAAGAGCTTAAAGAACTGTACAATCCACACTGATCTGGATGTTATATATGTTAAGGATGGGCAAAAGAATTTGGATAAACACATAAAAAGGAGTTCAAACTGGCTTCTTTTTTCCTCTCTGGAGTAAGGAAGTAAGAAGAGTCCTGAAATCTTACACCACGTAAAATTGTATTTCACTTACGGAGATCATTGATGCCATGTTTTCTGGGCTAAAGATTCAGTTACAGATTTTTGGAGAAAATGAAAGCAGAGGGCAGTAGAATTGGTTCTAATGATGAAAATCCAAGACTGAATACTATTCTGTGATTTTAACTCATGAGGGAGTATGCAAGAGTAACGGGAGAACTAAAAACCCAACCTCATTTTACCCGAGAGAGTGTAAGGCCACAAGACAGCATCTCCATCACACTTGTATTCAGTAATGAGCGATGGGATGAGAGCATATATTCCTTCTATTGTCTCCTAAGGCTTATGATGCTTTACTGACACAGGACTTACTAAAAGCATAAGCTTTATTGACACATGACCACTACCCAGTGGTAAGGTAATGTTCCTTTTATACAAACACTCAAACAACAACTATGGTATTGCAGAAAGACAATGAGTGTTCGTCCCCATTCCTGGTGCAAAGCTCCTAAAATCCTTCGAACTCTCTGAGGGATAAACAAGGGTGACAAAAGCCTCTTTGGTTCTAAGGAGGCAGCTCCTGGGGAGCCCCTAGATAGCTTCAGGATGGGGGCTGTTCATCAGAAAGAACAAATCTTGATTAGAAGCTTGGAACTTTCACCCCCAGCCCCTTACACACAAACCCCCAGAGAGGGGAGAGTGGCCACAGGCTGAATTAGTGGTCAGTGTCCAATAACTTAGTCAGCTGTGCTTACTTAATGGAAACCTCCATCAAATACCCTAAACAATGGGACACAGTTTGGAGAGCTTCCAAGTTGGTGAACACAGCAAGGTCCTTGGAGGATCATGCATCCAGAGGGGGCTTGGAAGCTCTGGAACCTCCCCCATCCCTTGCCCTGTGTGTATCTCCCACCTGCTGTTCCCAGTCACAGTAAGTGCAGCACCTTACTGAAAACTGTGATCCATTCGAGCAAACGATCAAACCTGAAGAGGCTCACGGGAACCAGGTGGGAATCTGTGTGCTGCTTTTTGGTTTAGGAAGCACTTTACCCAGCTTACCTCATCTGATTCTGATTCTCATATCCACTCTGAGAGAGGTACCCTTGTTTCCCATTTTAGAAATGAGGAAATTGAGACACATTCAATCCATTACCAGGTTTGTGGATCACCGTGAGCGCTCCTTCCTGCACATGGCTGCCTTCCTTAGGTACGAGGGACTGTCTGCACTTCAGCATTATAAGAAAAGAAATCAATTAGACAAAGAACTGCCACTGAAATAAGTTGGTATTGTTCAGATTGCTCAATTGGAATGAGTAACAGTCACCACGCCATCTCAATGAACGTATGGAAGGCTGCAGTAATCTATCTTCTTTTCCATAGTTGCTTAGCTTTTTAACTGAAATGGACAGTCCTTTATTGTTAATTGTAATTTTTTTTTAAAGAAGTGAAAAGAAAGAAAAGAAAATGAACAGAATCAATGATAGTTGTTGGTGAATTCCATATATTTGAGGCCCAACTTTACTGTTTTAATTAAATGGAAATACGGGCCCATTGTTTTAAAGACATTAAAAAGACAATTCCGACACTGACACTGGCCCTCCCCACCCCTCCCCAGCCTTGTCTTTTTAAACTGGAAACACCTATGACAGCCAGGCCAAACACCGCCCAGAAGACTGGATTCTGATAATGGCCAAATGTAAATAGCTATCTGCATTCTAATTATTCCTCTAAAAAGCCAACTGATTACAAGTCTACCACTTCGTACATTTTTATACAGTCTGGAAATTAAATCTAGTTTAAAGTCATTCGATAGTGTTCACAGATTTGAAATCAAAAGTAACTATATATAAGTTTGAATAAATTCCCAGGATTCTAGGATTTACTCTACTTACGACGACTGAATCTTAACAATAGTTTGATTCCTGAAAGTCAAGGGAAACCTCTTGGAATTGATGTAAGGTGGTGGCATCACGACTTTAAATTTATGAAACTGGGTCAACTCCCTGCTCCATCACTTCCCAGATGTTTGGTCTTCATCTCTTTTGGGCCTCAGCTTACTCGTTTGTAAAATGGGGATTAAGAATAGTTCTGTAACTCCCAGACGCATGATGACAAGAGATGATGAGTCTCCAGTACAAAGCCCGTCAGCCATTGTTAGTCCCCACGTGTGCACAAAACCCTCACTGTCCTTTAGACAGTTTTAGTTTCCCCAATTTTTATCTAGAAATTAATGTCTTTTATTTACAATAACCTTATTTATGCCTTTTTGAGTACTCTTTCAAGTAGCAATATTTTGAGGAGAGCAAAGTGTCCATGAAAACCGACTGGCTCGCTGGTTCCATCGGTCCTCTTATGCAGCCAGCCATCCAGTCAAGAGGGAAGACCTTCCACAGACTGTCTTCCATCACTCCCGCCTTTCAAGACTGGTTCTCTACCTCCATCCCATGAGCTGACCAGAGCCTTCAGCATCCTGGAACCAACTCATCAAATCTGATCACTCAGTTCACAATAAAGTGGAGTGGAAAAAATGCCTGGTTTTAGCTTGACTCACAGCTCAACCACGTCCTTGCTGTGTCATCTCTGCACCATTCATTAACGCCATTGAGCATCATTTTCCCTCTCCTGTAGAGTCAGAGTGAGGACTTAGAAAAACAGCACTTCTAGAAGGCCTAGCACAGTGCATGGCACATGGCAGACAACTCAGTCAATATTAATTCTCCATCGCCTTCATTGAACTTCTTCCCAGAAAGGATGACAATAACATGCAAAGAAAACAATGCAAAAAAAAAATTAGTCTCTATTGGTGGAATTTCAGGACTCAGTAGCATCTTGGTAGAGAAGATATTTTGAGACCTGAGGCATTTTTAGCATCTGTCCCATCACAATAGGCAACCACTTCATCTGCACTGCAGAGAGTAGACTGTGTCTAGAGGTGACGTTTCCATAAACTCGTCTAGGAAAAATCCTGCACGCACTTGTGTGAGGGTGAGAAATCTATCTCCCCTCCTTCTAGGAAAGATGAGAGGGATGTTGTTTTCTAGGCAAGCATTTGAAATACGTATTTAGAAAGAGAAACCTGGTATGATACAATAAAACAGTATGTAGCATATTAAACGTTTAATGGTAGAAAACGTGTTTTTTTTTTCCCCCAAAGTTGGTATTATCACTTGAGAAGGCTTACTTGATGTCTAAAATTCTCTAGTCCTCATGACACTATGCTCTTGTTACATTAAGAACTTGAGTTAGCTCAAAAATGACAGGGCCATGATACACAGAGATACAGGAAACCCTGATTCAGCACAATTGCTAGAATCTAACATAATCAATCATAATTGGACTTATTTATTTTTTCACTTGATAAAATAAGTTCTGGAAAGTCACGGAGAAGCATGTACAGTTTAAATTATTTCAGAGAACTAAAATTCAAATAATTAAAAAAATAAACTGCCAGTATCAAATGTCAAATGTCAAATGCATGCCATGTCAATTTCTTGGCAAGGGTGCAGCTCAGATTTCATTTCTATTATGCTTGTAGCACCTTGCCTCTATTTCTGGAGACAAATAAATTTTGAGAGAGCCTAATTAGCTGTCTATTCAGGTACAACTCAGAGAAAAAGCTAAGGGCATTCCAGGCTGTTTTTCCCCAACTTCTGATTTCTTAAAATGCTGAATTTCTGCTTAAACTGCCTCAAAGCCCTTGGGATCAAGTGGAGATTTTATTTTCTGCAATGCCAGATTATGAAAACAATTATACAAAGCATCAATAGCATTTCCTCTCCAATGATTTTGGTAGAAACACAGTAAAACATTTTTAAAAAAAAATAACAAGTTAGGTGTTTTAGTAGTGCAGGGGAAAGACAAAGGTTTATTGCCATGTTTCATATGCATTATTTTGACGTGTGCTGCCCCAAAGCCAATTCAACGAGCCATCAGGGATTCCCCGCAGCTCCGTTTTCTCTGGAGAAGAACACGCGTTCTTACACTGCTTCCAACCTGTACGAGCCCCATCCCTGGGGTCAACCGGCTCACCGAGAAAGTCAGATGAGGAACAACACAAAACACGATTACTGCTCTGGTTTTCCCTAAATGCTCTAGGTAGCCGTCACTTTACCCTGTGTACACCGCATTCCATTACTGCCCAAAGTAATAAAGACTTCTGTCACTGCGAGAGCTTTTCATCTTCAGAGCTCCTTTCTCCTCTCCTGATAAGACTGCCAGCTCCACTCTCAGTAAATGAGCTCATGTGAACACTTTATTTTCAGTGCAGGAAAACAAAAAGGGCCACTGCCCAGCTTCAGAGATGGAGGGGGTGGTGCTCTGTCTTCAAAGTCAGATGAGGATGTTTGAAAGGGATTGAAACTGACCTAGGGAACCTCCCTTGGAATAAGGAAGTTAAAGCTGAGCCATTATATGCCTCCACTGGCCTCATTTCTATTTTACAGTGCCTGAAGGCCAGGGACGGGGGGGAGAGAGGCAGGGAGGGAGGGAGAGATGGGGGGAGAGAGAGGAACAGAGTCGCTACCTCTAAACCAATTTCTGCTTGTGAACATTAAACATTTGCATTCACTTTGGCCAACACCACTAGCCAATGTCAGTGCCACAAGTCTATGTGAGCTGAACATGTCTGTCACATGTGGGACAGATGGCTGAAGTGTCACAATGCAGTCAATTCCGAAATAAGTGAATAGCTGCTTAGGCTTCCTCGTCCAAACAGTAACTAAATTTAATTTTTTTGCAATCAGTGGCATATGTTTGCATCTGTGTACAATATGACTTGGGCCAAATCTGATCTGGCCATGGCATCCCAAGTACTAAGGCTGTATAATTCCTAGGGTTCAATGTAGTGCAAATACCAGAGGGGGACTGGTTAACTAATTAAGAATGTAGATTGTTTTTTTGATCCCTTGGGTATCTACCATTAGACGATCTTCTCTGCTGTATTTCTAAAATGTTTAAACTTTCCCCATCTAATAATAATAATAATAATAATAATAATAATAATAATAATAATAATAATAATAATGAAGGAGGAGGAGGAGGAGGAGGAGGAGGAGGAGGAGGAGGAGGAGGAGGAGGAGGAGGAGGAGGAGGAGGAGGAGAAGAAGAAGAAGAAGAAGAAGAAGAAGAAGAAGAAGAAGAAGAAGAAGAAGAAGAAGAAGAAGAAGAAGAAGAAGAAGAAGAAGAAGAAAAAGAAGAAGAAGAAGAAGAAGAAGAAGAAGAAATTTAATTTCCTATTTCAACTAAAGGGATTGGTTTTACCTGTTGGCATCAATATATTTACCCAATTCAATTTATTCAAATATGTATAAAGTGCTTATTATGTGCCAAGCTCTGTGGTAGACATGGAGTTACCACCTTCTAGGGTTCACAGTCTGGTGGCGGGGCAGGAATACTGACAAATAATTACAGCTATGTAATGTTTGTTTATTTTCTAACAAAAGCCTGGGCCAGGCCCTAGAAGGAACATAAAGAAGAAACTTTAACTTCTCTGGGAAGGTCAAGGAAGGTGTCCAGGCATCACTAAGTTGAGACATCAAGGTGCGCAGGTAGATGAGGAAGATGCAAGGACGTTTGAGTCATTAGTCGTAGAGAATTGTGGTGGCAGAGAAGCAACTAAGAACAGGATCTGAAACTGTGCGTCCAACATCTGGCTATTTAAATTTCAATGTAAACTAATTAAAATAAAACCTGAACTTCAGTTTCTCAGTTACACTTGCTATATTTCAAATAGCCCGTTGTCACATGTGGCTAGCGGCTGCCATATTGGACAGTGTAGTTACAGAGCCTTTCCATCACTGCAGAAAAGTTCCACTGGACATCTGATTCGGGAACACAGACTTGAGGAGTGGCAAGCTATGGAAGTCTGAAACGCAGAAAGGAACCTGGTCCTGCAGATCCTGAGAAACCACTTGAAAGAAACGCAGGTTTTAGCTTACCATATCTTAACAGCTGCAGATGAATCTAAGTAATTTAAGTAAGTAGTATGGGTAAATGAAGAAGAGAGAAATGGATGACCTGATCAGACTTGTGTTTGGGAAAGAACTTCATTCAAGCTACAGTGTGGAATGAGGCACGCATACACATACTCACACACGAATATTCTACACAAGTATTCACCAACCATATATGCTTTTTACTGCTACTTTTGAGTAACAAGAATAAGAATAATGAGGGCTAACATTGAGGAAAGCTCACTGTAGACAAGGCACTGCCTTAAATATTTCACATGTATTAACTCATGAGGATCAAGCAGTGAAAGGAGATGTCAGAGAAACAGGCTGACATCTAGAGGCCAGTATTTCTATGTAATCTTTAATTTATATTATTTTATGGGAATAGAAATGCAGAACTGTGAATAGAAATAACTACAGGAAAACACATGGACACGTTGAATTGATGGCATGATTTGTCCTGCCAACCATACTTAAGCCCTCAGCAGGTTGTCTGGGAACTTGGGGGCAGAGCAGACTGTGTTTGCTACGGACGTCCACAAAATCGGTAACGTAGCATTCACAGAAGTGCCAATAGAAATCTCTTAAGTTGCATTAATGGGAACTTCGTTACGTAGAACATTCAACTAAAAGCCCTAAAAGAAATCGTTCATATTGAAAACCCACAGTGTCCAACTTGAAGACATGGAGACAACAGCTCTAAGCTACCAGGAGCAGTGAACTCTCCAGTGATGCTCATCACGCTTAAATGGTGAACTGAGGTGGCTGGATGTCTGGCTAAATCTCGGCTTTCTTCATTTTCTTGGGTAGTGTATTTTGTGCATCGTCCTAATCACTTAAAGTCACACTGTGCCCCACAGTAAGCTAGTGAAACAGGCTTTCTTCTTTAATGGCCAAATCTGATCCAGGTCCCGATGCAAAAGAGGCCTGATATAGTCTGGGGCCTAGATCTCCTTCTAGTCCAGAAACCCTATTAATTTCATGTAATTTACTGAATGAATCAGTCAGGGAAAAAAAAAAAACTAACTGAATGTCTACTGTGTGCAAAGAAAAACTCAAGGCATGTAAAGAAACTTGTAATTCTGACACAAAGGCTTTAAGATATAGTTAAGAGACAAAATATACATATAGGAAACAATAGGACAATATTTAAAAAGCTACAAATAGCCAATATTTAAAATAATATAAGTTAAATCCTTGAGTTCTATGGAAATCTGGGAATGTAGGAGACAGTGATGAGTATAGTGAAATGGGGTTAAGAAAGGAAGACCACACCAGGAGACTGACTATGAATCAGGTCACGAAGGAAGTGTTGGGGAACTAAACATATTTATTATAATGGTTCCCAGTGAATTCTTTCTGATTTATTTTATAATAAAACCACAACCAAAGGTTTTTAACATCTGAAAAGAGAAAGAAAAGATAAAGTATATTAAAGCTAGTATTGGTTCATTAGTCGTTTTTAAAGAAAGAGCATAAAAGCACATCAGAAATTACATGTCTTAACATCTCACAAGAAAGAGAACTTTACATGGTGTACTTTCCTTACAATTTCTTAAAACTTTGCTATTTACAATTTCTAATATAATTAATGGAGTGTTTATACTGCTTAATGCTGAAAATCCTCTGATCTAACCAATTTTTAAAATGAATTATTCCACTTAATAAGGAAAAAAAAAACCTTTCGATTTTTACCCACATGCTACAGTTCTCCAAGTATTCCATATTTTCAGCTATTATCCTTCTTACAAAGAGCCCACTTAATAATGCTCACTCTAACAACCTCATTTATTTTCCAGAAAATTAACTCAGTTTCAACCCTGATTAATGATTTCATCTAAATGAATCAAATTAAAAATTGAAAATTATATTTCAAAAGCCAAAGAAAAAAAAATTGACCATTTCCAGTTAACAAATGATCCTTTCAAATATTAAAAGATGACCATGAAGAGTGCGTGATAGTAATGAAATCTGGCTCGGGCCTGCTGCTTATCTGGAGTTCACGGAGGAGGAGAATTAAAGGAAAAGAAAAAAGAAAAAAGAAGGGAAAGAAAAGGTACCCTCTGCATTTTTTAAACACTGAAGTCCCCTGGGAATCCAAACTGATTTCTACTTAGGCCTTGCCTGTAATCAGTGTACCAAAATAATACGAGCATTTCCCTGTTAATTAAAACTGCTTGGGCTGGAGATGCCCCTTAGCAGACGGGGGATTAGGAAGTCACACACACGCTAATAGCCCCTGTTAACAAACCCTAACCCGTGAAAGAGCTCTCCATGCTGCTCCGTCTTCTCTCTGAAGCAGAAGCAGCCCATGAGGAAAACAAGCAACTAATTAGGGAGAAACTTCTTGTCTGATAATGTCATTTTAAAACGACCCACTTTGGGCCAGGGATTAGGGCGGAGGGAATGAACGGGTGAAGCACAGAGGATTTTAAGGGCAGTGAAACTATTCCGCCTGATGCCATAGTGGTGGATACGCCCACTGAACGCTTAGAGTGAACTTCATTGTCAACTGAGAACTCTGCGAGGTCCCAATACGTTTGTGTAGGTTCTACAGTAAGAAATGCATCGCTCCAGGGCAGGGTGTGGTCAGTGGGGAAGGGTGTGCAGGGGGCGGGGGGGGGGGGGGAATATGGGAACTCTGTTCTTTCCACTCAATTTTGCGGTGAACCTAAAATTGCTTTAAAGCATAATGTCTATTAAAAAAAAAAGACAAAATCCTCTCCGCTGAAGTTCACTTTTGGGGTCTATGGGATGACTGCATTTACCCCAAGTCCTGTGAAAGAACTTTAGAATAAAGGATCCTATCGCTTTCAGCTAGACCTCTGTATGTATTAATTCAATTGTTTAAATGTCTGCACATCAAGAGTAACCAACGCAGAACCACTGGCCTTCAAGCAGGTCTCAGAAAGCATAAGGAAGGCGTTCTGGTTGTACACAGGCTGCAATCTGTTTCTCTGACAGATACATTCACTCCATGCTTTCCCTTCTACAGATTGTTAAAGATAAAATAGTAGCTCAGATGATGAGGGAGAAAAAGCTGCTTCTGCACTCCTCCCCAGTTCTCCACTGGGATTTGTCTCACGGAGGTCGTTACGGGCTTCGCAGAGACCTCCCAGGCCGGCCAGCGGAGGCGGGAGGCGGGAGGCGGGAGGAGGCTGCGGCCTCGGCAACGGGCGGGGGATGCTCAGGGGATGCTCGGCTCAAACTGCCACCTCGCCCCCGGCCACCCGCCCGCCCCAGATGGGCGCCGGCCAGGGGTTCTGCTGGGTGGAGGGGACGCCCTGGGAAGGAGCCCTGGCCGGCAGCCCCCCCACCCAGGCGCCGCCCTGGGGCTCCCCTCTGCACACTTGCGTCTGTCCGGGACGGGACGCCTCGGAGCCACCCATCAGGGGAGCCAACATCCGAAGCAAAACAGAAATGCAGAACGTGTGCCCCAGGGAAGGAAGGAATCTCCCAGAAAACTCGAGACTAGAACTCTTTAAGGAACCCATCTAGAGTGTTATGGGGAAAACACGGGGCTCTGTGATGGAAACTGTGTGCCAAACAGTATTAATTCTCATGAGTTGTCTGGGTTCTGACAGAGAAACACGACTTCAAAGTGAATAAGCAAGGACGGACCTTTATTTAGGACAAGAATGTGGTGGCTTTGGGATTCACGTGTTTACTGCAAGTTAGTACTTCTCAGCTGCCTTCTCTCCGGTGGCTTGTTTCCCGTGTCCCGGGTCTTAGCTGTTGTGCCCACATACCCTTTGCCCACAGGTTGGAAGATGATTTCATTAATCACCACACCAGGGGGCAGATATTATTACCTACAGTTTACAAGGGGAGATAAAGATGCATCATGACCAAAAAAAACCACAACCATTATTAATCTGCTGGACTTTCTATAGTGTACTTCATACAATTCCAGAAAATTTTAAGCACTCTGCGTAACTTTAAAATCTGAAATCTACTCAAAGCACTAACAACTGAAACGGGACCTTGGGAGATAAGTAAAAATGCTTTTATTCAATAAATTAACAAATGAAGGCTCAAAACGGTTGAATGACTTGTCTAAGGTCACGTAGCTAGTACATAAACTGAAGACAAAAACGTATGAGAATGTCTGAATAAGTCCGAGTCTCTCTGTGTTCTGCTTAAATTTCTGGTGCTTTCAAATATAGTGCCTGTTGAACACACAGTTAAGGCTATTATCCACGTTAGCACAGAGAGTGCTGGCCTGGATGAGCCTTTGACATCTGCAGGGATCTGGTAATGATGAGTGGGGAGGATGAGCAGGGCCTGGTTGTCCTGTACATGTGATTCCTCCTCCATTTCATTTAGCCGAGGAGTCTAAGTGCTCACAGACCCTACCTAGCCTGTCACGAGCCTGACGAGACTTTGTGACTATTCTAGGCACATACCAGCTTTTGGTAGGAAACAGAATGCAAAACAATAAAATTCAGCTCTGGAAAGCAAATACTCTTCAACACTCAATATAATCTTTGCACTTTTCAAACAATAAGGCTGGGATGAGAAAATCAGAGCTAGGGCCAACCATAACAGGTGCTAATAAAATTTTTCCATGAACCGTTGTGTCCGGATAATCCCTGGAACACGTTGGCTATTTTAATGCCAGGCCTCCCTGGATTATCTATTCCAGGTTAAATGTTCCCAAGCGGATTGCTGATTCAGTGTAACGGAGAGGGGTTCTGCAGGGTTTATTCTCAAGTTGCACTAGAATCTTTCTCTGACTGTCCAGACGAACCAAGTTTTCAAAATTATAATTCAATGAATCACCTAGCCTAGATGAGCAACATCTTCACGGCTTAACAAAACACTGACATGATTTCCTTATGCTCAAGGTTCAGAAAATAACTATAAACTCGCTGGAAATTTAGTCTTTAATAACTGATCAATAATCTGTCATTGTTTTCATTGCCTACATGAAGAAAATTAAGACAAAATAATTTTTCTGTATCACATCTTGGTGTTAAATTACATCTGTATATCAGGAAAGAAAACAATAGGTGGAAATAATCTTTAATTTGATTGCTATAGATAGCAAAATCTGATGATAAAGATTTCAAAGCATTATCTTTTCATTTGAATCACTGAATTAAGCTGCTACCCATATTAATCATAATAACTACATTCATTTCTTGCTTTTATATTTGCTATTACTTAAATCTTATTTTAATCAATATACATATTTAAAGGAAATTAATGTACGTAGTTCTTAAATATCATATAGTTTTCATTAGTATTTCCTCTTGTTCATTTCTAACATTAAACTCCTCTGCTTTCTTTAAAACGCAACTCAAAATCCACGTTCTACACAAACTTCTTCAAAATTTACTTTATTCATCCATTCTCCAAAAGACTGACACAATCCATGAATCGACCCTAATTTTCACTGAAGTAGTTTGCAAATATTTGCTATAACTTTATTTACCTATCTGCTTTATCTGGTTTGACTACTAGCTGGATGAAGATAGATTTCTATTTAATCCTCACCATAAAAAGACACCACTGAATGCTAAGGAACCTATGAATATTCCACAAAAGATCATTTGCTGCAAATCAGTTTAAGTTACAGACATAAGAAATGAAAAACAAGCACAGTGATTCACTGATCTCAGTAATTTTCAGACTCCTGGATAAAATTCTTTATTGGAGATTTCCAATAAAGAAAACAGAAAATTCTTTAATTTATGTTTTAACCTTCTAGTCCCATATTCTAGCACCCAGTGAGGAATTCAGGATGTGACATTAAGAGAAATAATGCATATAAAATTAGGAAATTATTGTTCTACCTTTGTCAGAGTTCAAATGAGCAGACAGTAACCATACCAAGCATTTCAACAGGGAGAACTTAAATGTGAGAAATTGGTTCAAATGGGAGAATCGCAAGAGCGAAAACGGAGCAGGGATCTAAATTGCAGGAAGCTTCTGGAAATCGTGGGAACCAAAGGAAGACTCAGTGCTGTCAGAATCTGGAAGCCCAGGGAAGAGGTCCTTGTTGGGCTGAGACTCAGACTTCTGAGCTGCACCATGGGGCTTGAGCTGTAGTGCCAGAAAGAGCCAGACACCGAGCCAACTATCAGTGCCAGGGCAAAGGGTCTCTGATGGGATGGCACCGCCAGGAACAAGTCAACAGGAAGCAAACACAGAGATCAAATGTCTTCTCTCCTCCTGCCTTGAATCCCAGCCCCCACATCTCAAAAAAAAAAAAAAAAAAAAAAAAAAAAAGGCTGGGTTTAGAGCTGAGAGACAATAGCTTGATAAAGGGCACCAGGCTTAAGAGGGTTTTCATCACTGGATCATCAGCCTCATCTCTAAGAAACAGTAACCTTTCTATAAAAGCGCATCCTGTGGCATTAGAAAGGGATCGGGTCACTTTCATGGGCCAGCAATCTGTTGCTAACA
The DNA here is from genome assembly GCF_009834535.1 of Camelus ferus. Classification (NCBI taxonomy): domain Eukaryota; kingdom Metazoa; phylum Chordata; class Mammalia; order Artiodactyla; family Camelidae; genus Camelus; species Camelus ferus. The sequence goes on along the minus strand of NC_045718.1, from coordinate 2,940,009 downwards.
CCTAGGGTTCACCCCCTGACTCCCACATTTACATTCTTTTCCATGGCCTGCACCACCTAAAACATTTATCTGTCATTCCTTGATCTAAATGCTTATTCTTGACCTTTTAATTTTAAAAAGACAAATTATAACATCATTTGTCACCAAATGCATAGTAGTTTTTTTACGCAGGATGAATACATCTTTGAAATATATTGAAACCCTAGCGCTGTGGCCTTAGGGCTGCTTTGGCTCATTACCAGGTGGACAGGTGGATGGCAGGGGTGGGGGGGCGGGGGGGTCTGTATGTGAGGGGCGGATGAAAACGTGTGTACAATGAGGTCGCTACTGTAAAGAGAAGCGAAGCACAAAATGAGGCCAAAAAATGTAACCAAGAAACAGACTTCAAATCGGAACTTGATAAAGCAGTTACTTGTTCTTTTCTCTTTCTTCTTCTTTTTTTTTTTTTCTTTGAATTAATGTTTTTGGTCAGATCCTTAATGTTATGTGAAAACAGAACTATTGCCTGTGAACCAATTTACTAAACAAATAGCAGCTGTAGTAAAACATCTGTTTGGGAAAGAGGAAATATAAACTCATAAAAGCAAATGAAGGCAATGCGATTTGTACTTTCACAAATATGTGACTGTTAGACATATGGAGCAGTTTGCGAAAGATTATCAATCATTCTATTAAAAAACAAAGTATGAAACAGGTATTATGATGATCTTCACACATCATAGCCAATATCTGAATAAGATTTCAGGAAATGGCATATGAATATTTCTTAGGAATGAGAGGAGCTATTAACAGCTCCCTAGCAAAAGAAATTTTTAAAATAAAAAATAGCATTATATCTAAAAGTAATTCTACGTATATACTGTCACCAATAGTGGCAAGATTGGTGCAATATAATTGTACAAGACTAAATAAACTAATAATAACAATAAGGAAGAAACACTGCACGTGGAACTTGGGAAGGGCATTTGGTAGCTTATGCACAGACCTGCCCTGTAGTTCATTAGAGTCAAAGTGATTTGCTTTCTGAGATCAGTCATTAGAGGAACTCTAATCAAAATTGCAAGGAAACTATGAAACAGAAAAGTCAAAGAAAGACTAGGTTTCATCCTCATGTGCCCAGCCTGGAAGAAAAGCAAAAAAAAATCAATAAAGAGAGCTTACATTAAAAAAGGAAAAACAAAACAAAACCCCAAAACACCTTCTGAAGACGCTGTTGCCATCTGCCTAAGAAGAGGAAAGCTGATTCTGTTTGTTTGTTTGTTTGCCATCCTTTGCTGCCCCTTCTCTCTCTCTTTTGCTTGGACTCACGGAGTTTAAGTTAAAACCAAAGAAAGACATAATACATCCCAAACCAAAATCACATCACTGGTATAAAACAAATCTCAGAGTGGTAGTAAATGTCAGAGCTGCAAAAGCAAAAGCGAGCAGCTAGGTTCCTTTTTTTCCCTGTCTTTTTTTTTCCCTCTCTCTCTCTTTCCATACTTAAAAGTGCAATACCTAGCTGTTATCTTGGTGCCTGCAGAGCCTCCCCATTGTAGATTCAATAATACAAGAGGCTTCTTATCAGCAGCTGGGGTGACTGATTGGAGCTGTGATATGTTTAGACAATGCACTGTATTTAACTGAATTTACAGATGCCCCAACTCAGGCGGGGTAGTAAACGCCAGGGACTAATAGGAAATTAAACATGTACAATGGACTAACTCCATTTGCTCTCACAGTGTAATGTGTTTAGTTAACTTACTCATAGTCACACTTTATCTTTTTCTCTATGGATTCCCTGGGATATGTTTCAAATTGGCCAGAGATTAAATCTTCTTTTCAATTTTTTTGTTACCATTTTATTGCCGCTTTCCCTTATTATTGGCCCCTCTTTCTTTTGCAGAGATAAACTGAACAAGATGACCCTCCGTCTGCCCCCCCACAACCCAATTATCAGATAGTCAGCAAGGAACGCCAGGCTACAGGATTCCATAATATTAATATTAATATAACATGAGAGGAACAAAAATCAGTCACTTATTTGAAAGCAATGGTGTATTTAACTCATTTGAAATTTAAATGTGAATTTTAATGTACCTGGTATGTACCACATACATACAGAAAGAGAGACAGTGTGGGAGCAGCATGCACAGGTCATTCTGAGGATTATTTTAACTCTTCATGGTTTCATCTATTTGCTCACAAAAACAGCCACCAGTAGACGTGTGTCTACGTACACGCGCAGCACAACTGTGGAGGGGGAAGGAGGAGTTGTCACAAAACTCTCGTACTTGCCATCTGGTTAACAGAGAAAGGTAATGTATCGTTAGATAAATTCATAGATGGATCTGTAGCTCTTCCTCGAAAGAGGCTGTCGAGAGAGAACTCTCTTGTTATACAATGGCAACTGAACCCATAATGGTTTTGTTGTCCTTAAGAAAGTGTACAGAATTTCTACGTTCATGAAAGCATGTCACCTGGAGAGTATAAAGGAAATCTCTAGTCTGCTCTGACCACAGTAAGCATCCTGAGAGCATTAAAGATGATTCCATCTCCATGCTGACCACATCCCCACCCCACCATGACCCTGGCCTTAAGAAAAGTGGATGGAGCCAGATGCTGAAGAAACTGGCGACTAAGGTTGAGTTTAGGCTAGAAGACGGTGACCACTGACTCACTTGTTTGCATTTATCATGCAGACAAGCAAAAACATTTCTGCATCAGTCTTCCTTACAAAACAAGACAGGAAGGAAATCCAGAACAAACACAAGGGTCTGGAAAGGTGAACAGAGGGTATGGGTTCATGGCAATTTACATGCTTCAACATCTAAAGACTGACACTGGACAGAAAGAAGGTGGAAGACAAACCTCATGTGTACACAGTCACACCTGCTTCTGAGAGACCAGCCCCTGGACCCAAGCACAGAACAGCCTTGTTCAGATATACAGGAGACCCCCAGCCAGTGACCGTGGCCTTACTTTTACATCTTCTTTTCCATTCTGCCTCCTCAATTGCCATTTTCACTAAGTGCACTAACATTTGCATCAAAATTTTGTATCTGATGATAGATAAATACTTAAACAAAATGGAAAAGAAACATATGACTGTGATGATCAAATGCTAAGTGCCTGAATATCACAGTCCTTTCAATCCATTTTTAAATTGGCTTTTTTAAAAAGCAAGGATAGCACCCAGTGAAGACACTAAAAGCACACATAACCACACAAAACCACTATAAACAAGGCTTATTATATAATTAACCATCCTAAAGCGTTCTTCCCTCTACACCCAGATCCAGATTCAGATCCAGATCCAAATTTTACTCTGTGGAAAGAACAAAGTGGTGTGATATCAAGGAATACTAATGTCATTTGAAAATCAACTTATAGTCAAATAGACATTACTCAGTAAAACAGACTTCATAGTAATCATTTCTTTCTATAACTGAGCAGCCCAATAAATGTTACTTCTCTTAATCAGTTCTGATTGGTATTTGCTATATGAGACACAGACAAATCTTTGACCGATCTTTAATTAGTATCACTGATGAAATATTTATTCTTTTAATTTGAATTTAGAAACCCAATAAAGCCATGTTTGCATCTTTTATCAACTTAAATATTATCCTCCTTTATTGCTTTTGTCATGACTGCAGATTCTGAAAACGTTCTCCTGAAACAATGCACATTTCATATATGCATAGTTGCCTGGGTCTCATCGCTTTTAGGGCAAATATTTAATATAGGCATTCAGGTCACAAATTCATTTCAGTCCTCTTTCTGAGGAGATCATGAAGTAGATTCCCTCTAAGTGTCAAGAGAGAAAAGGAAGATATTTTTAGATATCCTAAGACCTTCTTAGGGAATCACAGATTCACCAAATCATACCTAATCCTCCCAGGAGCTCCTGGTGTCCAATTCAGAGAAACGATGGGGCTGGACAACATTATTGGGCCTTTGCGCATGGAACATACGGGATAGTCTAGTGCCCAGACACTGAGCTCAGAAGCCAGTGTTCTATTTTTGGCTGTACAGCTGATGAGCTGCCACCTTTAGCTTAACCCGTCTCCCAGCCAGAGGCACAGTTACACAGTTTCCAAGTCTGATGGTTCGACGGGGATTGGAGCTCATTTAAAACTGCAGAAATCACCAAGCATATTATTAAAATCTAATGAAGCAATCAGATCGCATCCTGTTACAAAAACACCTTTACCAATTTCCTCCAGTCCACAAAACACCTCTGAAATTAGTATATCCAGAATAATCTGGGGGGGGGGGAAGAGGAGGGATTGTATCTTCTTTTTTTTTAAAATTGAAATATAGTTGATTTACAATGTTGTGTTAGTTTCAGGTGTAGAGAAAAGTGATTCAATTATACACACATATATATCTACATATCTATACATACTTTTTTCAGATTCTTTTCCATTATAGGTTATTACAAGATACTGAATATAGTTACCTGTGCTCCACGGTGGGTCCTTGTTGTTTATTTGTTTTTTATATAGTAGTTGTATCTGCTAATCCCAAATTCTTAATGTATCTTCTGAAAGATACACCAATAAATGACATAGATGTCCTTCTGTATTGCTCAGAGGAGTTTCCAGTACTCAAACATCTTTCCTAGTTACTGGTTTTGAATTTTCTTTCACCTTCTCTTTTGCATTCTACAATCTTTAGTGAAAGGTACTTCTTGGTGACAAATCTATTACAAATGGATGTTTGCAACGTATAGAACATCAGATGTTCAAACAAGCTGTGCTTACTAACCTACTCTACATACTTGGTAGCACCACCTACCTCTGCTACATAAACTTTTACAGTTACGCCAACTCCTGAGATTAGAAACTTTTTCCAGAACCTGGATCACACTGGCTTTTGTTTACCATTGTACACTTGAAGCTCGGCACAATGTCTGGCACATAAACATCAAACAAGCAGAACACAGACCTCTTTTCACCTGTTCTGTACTTGTCCCTAGGGAGCCTCTGGAGTTCCACCTTTATCCACCCAGGAGGCTCACTTCATCCTTGCCACAGCTTCTGCAGCAGAGTCCTGACCTCCAGGTGGGTGCAGTCTCTGATATGCCTACATTCTTACTTCTATCCAGAAATAACAAAAGCACAACTGAAGTTTCAGGTTTCGGCAAGATCTGCTTTGTGAAGAAATACAAAGTGGGATCCCTAATGCTTTTAAACAGATTCAATAAAACAGAATACTCTGGGATTCACGAACTAATCTTCGCTAAAAACCTCTTTGGAAGTAACAAGACTACTTTTTTTTTCTTAAAATAACCTGCCATGAAAAAGACAGAGGAGACAGAGATCTAAACACAACATCACTGTTGACACAGTAGCTGACATGTATGTTGTGGATGCTGGCATCTCCTGTCAAAATCTTCATTAGTTGTTAATTCTGTCAAACAAAATCTTGGCCCACAATTCTATTTGGTGGTGGCTGTCAGCTTGTGTTTGGCACGTCTCAGTATTATTTAAAAGTACTTTTCCATATTTAATATATGATGGCTTACTGTACCTTTCCACTGGCATTTATCACCTCTCAAGAGTGATCAGTCTCCACAAAAGTGAAGTTCACTGTCACAGAAGGGTCTAGCCCTCATTTATTTCCCTCTGCAGTATTTGGTACAGAGCGGAGTGTACAGTAGCAGATGTGCCTTCAATTTAAAGGTCACACATTTAGCAACAGAAATATAAGTCATTAAAATAGACTTGTAATCTTTAAAAACATAAAGTGCCCTTAGAGTAAAGTCTAGATAATTGTGCAAAATTCAATGTGTATATTTTCTTTTGCTCCAGGTTCCAAAATGATCCTAAAGATGCTGCCATTTCCCAAACCAGACTTCCAGGATTTAACATTGAGTTGAGAAAAATATAGGCTTACACTATCCCCGTCAACCAACTTTATCCTTGCCTAATTTCCCCATTGCTGTAATAAGTTAAGTCAACCCCATTACAGGGCTTAAAGGCATTTAAGGAATATTTAGAGGAGTATTTTTTTTTTTCACCATCTGACTTAGCTTCAGCATGATAAGACCGTCTTAATTTTTTTTTTTTTCTTCTGAATCTCTTAACTAATGATTAGGACAGGCTCTGAACATGAATGTTGGAGAGGGAGGGGAGCTGCAGTGGAGGAAAAATGTAAGTGCCTAAAGCAGTGAATCTGATTCTCCCTACCTCCTGCCCCAGCTCTGCCACTTACTACGTAACTTTAGGCAGGACACCCAAAGCCTCTATCTGCAAGGATATGAGGATTGTAAGCACTACTGAAATGTACATGCACACACACACATATATACACGCACACGTATATATATAAAACCTTATTTGTTGACAAAACTGGGTACTTATCAGGTGCAGAGCAATGTCTCAACTGCTTTACACCTATTAATCCATTTATTCCTTATAACAATCCTACGAGGAAAAAAGCTAAGGCAACCGAGCACACAGTGGCGACGTAACTGCCCACGTTTACTCGACCAAACGTGGGGTTGAGCTACTGTACTGCCTCTGAGAGAAACAGCTAAGATTATAAAAAGCATCCAGAACAGAGTAGGTCCTCAGTGTAAATGGTAGGTTCTTTCTCTCTGTCTCTCTGTTCCTTGTGGATCCCTTTCACGTAAATCAATAGCTAAATTCCCTTAGAGTAACTGGAAGGACTAATTCTACTGGTATAAGGAACCTGGCAGGGAGTCGCTAGATATAAAACCTTGAGCATATATAAATATTAATCCTACTAACAAATATAACGCACATATAAACACACACACACACACACACACACACACACACACACACACACACACACACACACACACACACAAAACTCAAGTAAGCCTCCAAAGGAAGTTCCTGGAATATCCACTGCCAATGAGTTTATCATCAATATTGATGGAAACTGGACTCAAGTCACAAACACTCTGCTGGGTTTAGGGCCAGGAGAGGAGGAGGTCAGACAAGAATAAAACTTACTGTCTGCCCTCAAGAGCCCAGAATCCACTGGGAGACTCTTTCATAACTCACTGGGATATAGTCTGCACCAGGCTGGAGGTATGTAAAAAACCCTATGGGAACGCAGAGCAAGAAACAATTAATTCTGCCAGAGGAGTCAGGAAGTCTTCACAAAATAGAACTGATTATTTTTTTTAGATGCATTGAACTTCTCCAGGCAAAGATGAGGGTGAGAGGGGCACTCCAGGTCGAGAGAATGAATGAGCAGAGACATGGAGGCATGACAAGCACACTGTGTGCCAGCATCGTGAGAAGAGGAAGGCACTTAAAACACACGGTACCTGAAGAAGGCCAGGGAGACAAATTAGGTTCAATTGTGCAGGGCTGCTTACACAACTGGTAGGGAGTCTGGACTTTGGCCTACACAGTGCGAACGATGTCAGGGACAGAAGGGACTGGAGATGGACAGACCAATGGAGATTATTTCATAGCACAGGTGATAAAGGAAAACAGTCTATCCTAAAGCTGTGGCAAGGGGGACGCACAGAAAGAGATGTAGTTGGCGGGGAGGGTATAGCTCAGGTGGTAGAGCGCGTGCTTAGTATACACAAGGACCTGGGTTCAATCCCCAGTACCGACTCTAAAAGTAAATAAGTAAATAAACCAAATTATCCCCCCCCCAAAAAAAAACTAAAAAGAAAATTAAAGAGATGTAGTCAAAGGATCCTCTGTAAGTCGAATCCATGAGGCTTAGTAACTGAAGAGATGTGGGGGGTTAAGAAAAGACGAATTCCAAGATGTGTCTGGTGGCAGTAGTCTATACACTTGATGCTCTTAACATCTGCTCTTGCTGAAAAAGGAAAGAAGGAAGGAAAGAAAGAAGGAAAGAGGGGAGACTCGCCTTTGAGGAAAAAGTGGGGAAAGAATTGTTTCAATTTTAAGGGACTGTCAAATTGAAGTAGAGGAGTAGGTTCCTCGGGCTACAGTAGAGGGTGCCCAAAGGAGCTTGCTGGGGGCCCTACATCACTTCCCAAAATACGCACATAATATAACACACTTTATGTCCCTTTCTCCATTCCTCTTACATCTACCCCACCCCCCTTCCTCTTTCCTGTCCCTCTTCTTGTGGTCTGTCCTGGACCCAAACACGTCAGCAGAGCTTAGCCCTACAAGGCAGGGAGAATCCATATAGTCTGCCTTCCCACCTCCCTCACAGTAACATTAGCGTCACATCCACAGTTTACTTTAGACTCCTCAGAATCCCATTATAAAAATCCAGGTTCTTCCAAAACTGCTTTGTGGGACTTATTTAACCTAAAAGCTCAGCGATGTTTACCTCTGAGCCTGCGGCAGCGCAGTGGAATAACTTAATAAATGGCGGTGGCGGAGACACCTTTATGTTTCCTATGCAAATACTGCCTAGAAAAGCCGTTAATGGGAATTATGGACGGTGAAAGCCAACTAAATGCATGGGCCAGAACAAGCAGGACGACTCAGCTGGCCTTCGGGGGCCGTCTCCTCTGCTGGCAATTCTATTAGGACCATTACCAGTGAAGACATTTTTAGCTTTTCAAATTGAACTGTAAATTGTTTCTGTTTTCCATGGGATCCTAGAGGAATTTCAGGGGGGATTTTTCTTTGGTTTGTGGAGTGATTCCCTGTGGACTGGGGGAAGTCTTTTGGAAATTTCTGGGTTACTCTTGGGGATTTTTTTTCCTGAAATGGATTCTTCTTTAGAAATATTTTGGTTATTAATTTTAAAAATATAGGAAAATTTTTGTATAAAAGTTTGTAGCATGCCCCCAAGTTTCTGTTTACACAATTCATAAAAACACTATCATAATGGTAACATCTTACAATGGTGGAAGTGTTTCTATTCCTGATTATGAAACCCTGGGCTACTGCTTTAATTGCTGCAGTAAGAAGTCATTATTTTAAAAACAACAAAACACCAAATGTGTTTTTGACAATTCTTCCTTACCCAATTTATTTTTGGCAGAAGTGCTAGAAAGTGTTTCCTTTTTATTTATAAAAATATATTATTTGTGATTCTGAGGAAAAGACTATGAAATGATGTGGAAAGCACCTTAAAATGTTTGTCTATGAGACCTCTTAAAGGCTCATAATAACTCTTTTGATGTAACGTTTATTGTGTTCAAACATCACATTGTCATTTATTTAAAAGTGCATGCCTCTCCACACATCCCGATTTGAACAAAATCATCTTTTACTGTTCATGTCCTCCTTAGAAAACTCCAGGTTGCATTAATGATGCTGACCATTCACATCTGAAACTTAACACAATATTGTCAATCAACTATGGTTTAATAAAAAAAAAATAACAAAGTAAAATAATGCTGACCATTCACGGTAGCAATCTAAAAAACTCCTTTAACATTCTCCTCTGTTGTTTCTCTTGCAGCCCAAGTTCCAACACTAACAGCAACAACAGAATGTTGTTTAAAAGGTGATAGATGGATGGGAGAACGGCTTATAGTTTCTGAGTAACAATATCGTATCATGCTCATAAGCTTTTATTTCATTGTTAACCTCTTAACACATGAAGGTTTCCTTTTGCTATTTTCCCGGCTCTGTCACAAGTTTCCTGAGAGAGTCTTTTCTTGGTCTGCAACTCCTGTAGAGTAAACCATCACTTTCGGTGTCTTCAGAGGGCCACAGTGTCCGGGCTACACTAAATTTGAAGTCCTTACTCCCTGATTCCACGCCCTGCTTTACAAAAACACACCATTTGCAGATCAAAGAGAGACGATTTATGCTTTCATCCAGCTGACGGACGATTAAATTAAAACAGATCAGCAGTGCGGTGCACAGGCAGGTGGCTCCCACCACCACTGCCGGCCTCAGAGCGATTAAATTGTGGCGGAGATGGAGGGCCTTCCGCTCCCATTCCCGCACTTACAGATCAAACGGTGACAAATGAGATGTTACTGCTCTTGTAAAGCAAGGCTACAATCTGTCAAAATCCAACATAATTTGTGACCCTCTGTGACATCCTCTTTCTCTCTCTCTCTTTTTTTTTTTTGACATTTGAATACAGTGATTGTACTAGAGTCAAGTCCATTTAAGTGAATATAGTCAATTCTATCTAAAGGAATAGAGCCCGTTTCACTCCAACATGGGAGCTGAATATATATCTGGTGAGTACCCCAGCGACCCTCTGTGTTAAGTGCATACCATTAACAATGAATTCTGATTTTTCCCAAGTTATATAATTTGATATCTTGACAGCCCAGACACTTAAAGCACTACTATTTGTTTTAAATGGCTTTATTTTATTGTTTAAATGTCAGTATCAAAATAAAGTAATGCATACAGTCTTGTCAGTTCTAGTGCAGGGGGAAGTGTTCCTGTTGAGAAGAGTCTTGAAAGAGTTTGTTCTAAAAATGGACTCAAAAGTCAACTGCAATGTCTCTTGGCTGAATCCTTAAATGACTCATGAAACATACTTATACCACATTTTCTGTTTAGCTGGTGCATTTAATAAGGCACTGAAGCATAAACAGCAAAGGGAGCGTAGCATCTTAACTTATTGAAGTTGACATCATTGCCAGGTTTGGGGGAAAAAAATACTGACTGTGGGAAATAATTGAGGAATGCTTGAAACTTGGTAGAACCCACAGTGCAGATAAATGAACAGACCTCTCGGTGGGCTTCACTGTATAATCTGCTGGATTATTATAGGTGGCTTAGTCTTAGAGGAAGAAAAGAAAAGATTCAAGGGACTGATTGAGGAGAATTTCTAATATTTTTAACTACTAGAAGGACAGGGAGAATTGATTCTCTCTTGCCTCCACTCCAGTCAGACCCGTTTGGGGTTTACACGCTTGTCACATTTCAGAAAAGCCATTGACTTTCTACTTCAAAGTGGCTAAAGATCTTTCCCCAAAGACTTCTGTTGACCACAAACCTTTAGGCGGGGTAACGCCAACCTTCAGGGAAATCACTCTGAAATAACTTTGTTTACAAAGAATAAAAGTATCCCTGGACCCTTTGAGCCAATTTTTTTTTTTTACAGTGTTACTTTAAGGTTCTTGGGCATAAAATGCTTTTCTGCTGCGTAGCTCATTCTGTGATCTGCCAAAGTGGGCATCCTGGTTTATTTCCTTACCTCTGGGCTTGTCTGCCCACATTTTAGAGTAACTGTCCCACCTAATTACAATCACTGTTAATGACTTTGCTCCAGAAACCCAGCTGGATAAAAGGAGGACCCCAGTTGATGGCATTTCAGTGTTGTCAGCCGAGACAGAAAAGTTACCCCCATTTTTGGCACGTGGCATGGTGCTACACACTAGTCCACCCTTATATGATGGAACTTTATATCCTCTCTGGGCTTTAATTCCTGTCATGCCCTGTTGTTACCCAGATCAGGAAAGGGAGACAATGAACCATAAGTCCTACAGATCTTGCCTGTTAAAGGCAGGGTCTCCCCCTAGTCTAAACACATCAAAGGACCTATGTGTTTGCTTTCTAGAGCCAAGAAAAGGCATTTCATCCCCAGAAGAGGGATCCAGAGCCTACAGCCAGCAGTTCTGTTGTGTAAGGTGTTACAAAGGGCCTCTGCAGTGGATGATCACAGAAGAAAGTCTACTGGGGTTTGGCTCAACCACTGTGTGCCTGCAGAGCTCCAGAATGTAACTACCACAGAGAGACCCTAACCTGCAGTGTGAGTGGCTTTTGTTATTACTGAAAGCCCATCAGGAGGTGGAGAGTCAATAGCCTACTTAGTGAAGTAAGTCAGACAGAGAAAGACAAACGCTGTGTGGTATCGCTTATACGTGGAATCTAAAAAATAATACAAACGAATGTATATGGAAAACAGAAACAGACTCATGGATATGGAAAACAAACTTGTGGTTACCAAAGATGAGAGGGAAGACAGAGGGGCAAATTAGGGGTATGAGATAAAGAGATATCAACCACTACGCATAAAATAGATAAGTGGGGGGAGGGATAAATTAGGAGTTTGGGATTAACAGATACACATTAGTATATATAAAACAGATAAACAACAAGGACCTACTGTATGGCACAGGGACCTATATTCAATATTCTGTAATAACTTATAATGAAAAAGAATCTTGATAAGAATATATATATATATAACTGAATCACTTTGCTGTACACCTGAAACTAGCACAGCACTGTAAATCAACTATACCTTCAATAAAAAATAGATAAGCAACAAGGATATGCTGTATAGCACAAGGAACTATGGCCTTTTTTTTTAAGAGGAGGTACTGGGGATTGAACCCAGGACCTCGTGCATGCTAAGCATGCACTCTACCATTTGAGCTATACCCTCCTCCCTATAGCCATTATTTTGTAATAACTTTTAATGAGTATAATCTGTAAAAATATGGAATCACTACAGTATACACCTGAAGCTAATATAATATTGTAAATCAACTGGACATCAATTGAAAACAAAAGTTATGTTCTTCTTGGAACCAGTTAGGAAGTGGGAATATATATAACAGAAAATGCAGGGTTCGGCAAATGTTCTCTTCACAATAATCCTTTTCAAATCAAAAAGTGCCACGGGAAATCTTTTAGAAAGGTTGATTTTATTTTTTCCCTTCATCCCGTCTTGCTATTTCTCCACATTGTTGATACATGCAAATAGGTTAGAATTGCGTGCTGATCTGTACATATTGTGACTGACAAACAGCAGTCACCGGGGCTGCCAAGCGGCCTGCATTTGTGAACAGATTACTTCTACTTGTGCGAGTTCTGTCTGGCTCCTGTGTCTGCAAAGGTCTTTGCTGATTTGGTAGCCTGCTGCAAAGCGACGGGCTGAGCGCTTTTCCCCACTTTCCTCTCCCTTCTCTTGCTTTCCTGCTTTTGATGTAGATTCTCTATTAGACACAGGGGATAGAAAGCAGGTTTTCACCTTTGCCTGGACATAAGCACAAGGGGAGGAAAGAGGAAGGCGGTGGAAATATTATTAACTTTAAAATTTCCTCTCTACCTCCAAGATGAGAACAAATGTCCCCCAAAGATTCCCTAGGATACGCACAGACAGCTCTTCCCAACAGGAGTCTCTTGGGACCTCAGGGTTTTTTTTTTCTTTTTCTTTTTTTAATGGAATATAGGACTCTCAGTGTACACAGGGATCTTTTCAAATAAGACTACTGTTCTGCATCTGTCAAATGACATTTCATTAGATAAAACTCATCCAATGTGTTTCTTTCCAATATTTTAAATGTTTGCTATATGATGTCAATTAGAACCTCACTTCCCCGCCTCTGACAATTTCCGTCTTTCATGAGATTGGCTAGCTACAGCTCATGTCTTCCCGTTTAACTTTCCCAGCAACAGAAGTGCTTGTGAGTGGCTGATGTTAACCAAACCAAAGGCCACTTGAGAATGCCACTAAAAGTGGCTGAAGGTTATAAATAGGGGATGCTATTTATAAAGCATCAACAAATGCTTCATGATGGGAAACACAAAGCCCAAGCAGTCATATTGTCAGAAATCTGTTCCTATGCCTAACGTCTACGTTAATAGCAGTGTGAATGCGGTCTCCTGAGCTGCCTTCTTTGGCCTCAGGCTAATCACAGGCATAGGAGGTGCAACTTTTCCGACTAATTGCTGGTCTGCCTTCAAAACAACAACAACAACAAAAACCAAACCCAAACCGAAAAGCAACTTCCAGAGGGGTGTGGGCGACTTACAGGGCAAGGAAACACAGTAACACAGGGCAGAGTTCCAAAGAGTCCAAATGATTTGAACATTCAGCAAGGATCATATATCGTGGTCCTTAAGTTAGACAATAACATTTTGATAACAAGAACGCTAAACTCTTGGCCTTAACCTCACCCGGCACTTGTTGCCACTGAAAGATTAAGGTTATCTCTCTATTTAAGTAACCCACATTTATGTCCAAAATTAGACTGTCAAGCAAGAGCCTTCTTGGCTAGAATAAAATGGTTTTTCACATCCATTTATAAATACTCTGAAAATGCAAGTCCCTTTCCCTCAGCTGAATGACTAATGCATTACAAGATTTTGTGATACCCAAACCATTGAATGTCAGAAAGATTTAAGTTCAAATCAACATGCATTTATTCTATGGTATAGCAATATGGAAGGCTGATGGCATGAATATTTTACAGTAATGTTTCAATATTAAAATCCTCATATTGAGATTCTGGAGTAACACACAAATTATATTTAACCATCCAAAAACTCATCGAAGTACTTATTAGAGTATCAGTAATAATAGTCATTAAAATTTTATGATCACTTAAAAGAACACTAAATAAAGACAGCTTAGCAAATGCCCTATTTACATATTTTAACAAGACTTACATAGTTATAGCAAAATCACATTGAATTTGGGAGTAAAATTAAACTTGCCTTCAAAAGAACAGATACATTATGGGGCTCCCTTGACGAATTTGCTTGTTTTCTCAACAGTGGGGTGAGTTGCACTGATTCACTCACTGCCTTTTCACACCAACTGTAACATTATACAAGATACGACCAAGGGTCAGGGGTTCAATCTATGGATAAAGAACAGAATTCACTATTGGAATTGAATCTGCAACCTTAGCCTCATTTAGCACCATGTCCTATTTTGCTTGGCTAAACACTTACACAAATGCACATCACTGGATTTTACATATATGTAAGTAGGAAATAGGTATAGAACCATTCCCACATACGTATGTACATACAAAGATGGCTCACTTTCATTGAAGTATATATTTCATTTGGAATATTTATGCAAGTTCTTGTCCTTAAGAATTTTGACATACAAAATATTAAGTTGATTTTTCCCAGCATTTGAAAATGCTGAAGAAAATAATTTCCAAAACTGTGGACCCTCCCCATTTGGGCATAAGTCCAGTGCAGAGCACAAAACTAAAAACTTGGTGGGATTTGTTTTCTTTACCTTGTAGGTGGAAGGTTAAGAGTGATCACTGTAAATTCAATGCACTTGAGTCAAGAGTAGGCCAACAGAAATTCTCAAAGAGAGATATATGTAGGTACTCAGGAAAGATGGGTGGCCTGGGGTCAACAACCAAGTCTTCCGAGAGCAGCTATGCCAGTGACACAGGTCACTTTGGTTTTCTTGGGACGAGTGATTTACTGGCAGATACATCCAGAAGAAACCCATTTGGCTCTATCAGAGTTTGAGGCTCATGGGTACCCAATTCATTCGGCTGGACACGGAGCACTATGAAATCCAGTAAGGAGTGAGTAAGCCACATCACATATGAGTCCTTGGCTTATTTTCCTAGTTTCCTTGTTCAGTGCATTTACAGAGTAGCTAACACTATGAAGTCAGAGAAGTGGAAGTCTTCCTAATGTCATACAGTCCTGACTGTGTGTAGGGGTGTGTGTGTGTGTGTGTGTATACACATGTATGAGAGAGGGAAGTAATTACAGAGATTACAGATTCTTGTAATCAGAAATTTACAGAAAATATGAAATACAAAATGTCAAGCGATGCTTTCTGAAGTAGTAACTAAATAAACAAAGAAAAAAAATCAGAACTATTCAGAGGCATCTTCATTTTACTGTGGCAACAAATTCACCCAAAAGCCCATAGCTACCATAATGTCTGCTTCCCTTCTTCAAAGAAATAGGAATTAAGGTCTTGAACTTTCATTGGCTGCCAAATAAGCAAGCTAGAGCCACAATACATATGGTAGTTACGAGCTTTACAGTTAGGATGGCAATTTTTTTCTGCAAAACTCTAGCTAACGCTAAGCAGGAAGTCTTGTATTCTGAAATGCATGCACTGGTGACGAAAGACAAAAAACCACAAACGATAATTTGCAATGAATTTAGGACCTTCTCCTGAAGCATGTGCATCTTCCCAATCATATTTTTTGAGGTTAACATAAAAATCTGATTACATTCTTCATGACATAGAGTGGTTTGTTTAGTTGAGGAGTTAAAAGATACCCAGAACGACTCCATAACTGAATAATCCAGAGTACACCCATTAATGTGGGTAGCAGAGAGTAAAATTTAACTAAAAATACCTAGTCAGTAAAATAACTTCAAAAGTTTTTAAACTGAAATGCTCATTCCATGTGAATCAGAGAAGCCCTAAATATACTGACTCGAAAAGAGTCAAAGCACACAACCGTCTCCATTTCAGGGTCTTTCCCAATGTTTCAAAAAAATGAAAGAATAAGTCCTTTTGATATTAAAAAAAAAAAAAACTTTCAATGCATGTAGAAAAAAGTTTTTCATATAATATAGGAGCCCTCCACGCTAAAGCATGGTGTAGTTTTTAAAAGCCTGTGCTCAGGAGTCAATTTCTGGGTTTGAATCCCAGCTCTGTAACTTAGCTGTGTGATTCTGAACAAGTTATTTAACATCTCTGTTCTCTAATCTTCTCATCTACAGAATGGGTTTAAAATAGCACCTAATCCATAGCGATGTCTTGGTGATGAATTGAGTTAATAGACATGAAGCTCTAATTGTAAACCATCATTACCTAATACACTTTAGATCAGTCCACTGCAGAACCAATTTGCTAGTTTAAATGCTATAGTGCCCCCAGGAAGTCCTATTTACTCTTTTATATTCATTCATCCAGCTGTTCCTGTTCTCAAAGAGTTTGGAGAAGGACTCACCCCTAAGCTAACAGCAAACCAAGAGAAAGAACTAATAAGGCCTACTGTTGTCAATAAATAAGCACGCACTTTGGTGGGGTGGAGTAATTATTTAAATTATATAAATTAATCCTCCCTTCTCTAATTTATTCACATTACACTGTGGGCACAAAATGATAAGGGGTTTAATTACTTCTGTGTGACCTAGGAAAATGTTTAAGATATATTTTATCTGACCTCAAGAACAACAAATATAAATATTTACAAGAATGTCCATTTTTTGTATGATGGTAATCTCCTTTCATCCTTGGTCTTTTGATGTGTGACTATAGTTACCATTTGGAGAACCTACTTAAATATCCTCCGCTGTCAGAAAACAGTTCCAGGCAGAGCGGTATGTTGAATGATGTAGAAAAGGAGACTGGTCTTTAAACATTGGGCTCTGCAATCTGAAATCTGCTATTCCTTGAGATAATATCCATATGGACATCAAGTCTGGACACCATACGTCAAGATGCAAGGCGTCTTCCAGTGAAGACCCCCATCCTATTTTGCTTTTCATCAGCCGCTGAATATGGATAAGACCCAAGAAGCAGCCCTGGATATGTACCCACAGCAGAAACTTAATGTAAGTGGCACATAAGTGATATTTATGTATAAAATTTTGCTTACTTATTCTACTCTAAAGCACTTAAAGCACTAACCTTGACCTACCCTATCCAGATGGGCAAAAATCCAATTTATTATCCAATTTAAAGAATTTTCTTTTCTTTATGTTTTATTGAAAAATTATTCCTGTCTACCTCATGATACTATGAAAAGAAGCATCCAGTGTGATGTGCTTACACGACTTGACAAAGAGGTGCAATATCAAGGGTCACACACAGTAATTATTCCAATCAAAAGATAGCCTCTGCTCGCAGCTTATGTTTTGATGCCAGGTGAGGGAGAAGGAGATGTAGGAAGATCTTAACCCACACGTTCAGGTTATGTGATGATAAAGCCACACCCCTTAGAAAAAGGATTCCCTCAGGGAGTTCTCATCCCCAGTCAACACCTGAAGTTCCCAGCAGTGCCAGCCCCACAGTGTCCTCTGAGGAAAAAGAATGTCTCAGAACTAATCAGGCCATCTGGGGGCAAGTCATCAACCACAGAAGACAAAGCGCCACTCTCCCAAGTCATCTTGGCTTTGCTGTTCAGAACTACGGATGGCATGCAAGGGTTAATCTATTGCAGTAGATGGCTCCACTGATTTTTCTGATGAACTGATTATTACTCCCTCCAACAAAACTCCCAGATCAAGTCAGGCACTGGGTCGGGCTGATTCTGCCTTTGAAATGCTTCTCAAGTCCATCTCTTTCTAGTCCTGCTGCCACTACTCTTGTGTGGACCCTCACTGTGTAACACCTCAAATATCCTGAGATACCCACCGTAATGTGCTCACAAGACTCCAAGCCTTCCCTCCCTCCAGGCTTCCATCTTAAACACACGTGCACCTGTCACTCCCCTCAAGGTCCAGAAGCCTGAACTGGACGTCTACTGTCTACAGGACACAGTGCACATATCTGGCCTGGAATTCACGGAACACCCTCCACAGTCGGGGCCTTACCTACTCTGTCCTCAACTCCAAATTTTGCCTTTCACAAAACTTGCTTTTAGCCAGAATGATACTGTCTGTACCCTGAAAAACCACTTACGTTATACTCGTAACTTACGTTACACCCGCGCAACAAATACCCTCCTGAGGAAAGTCCTTCCTCTTGACCACTGCAGTTCTAAGAACTAACATTTCTTTAAACATAGTAGAAAGTCCACTTCTAAATGACTTCTTAAAACAATCCGGTCATCTTTAATCGGTTAGGAGCCGAACTCTGCTAACCAGTGTCTGCCTTGTTTACATGGCAGCTCTTCTGTGCTCTTAGAATTGTTCGTTTCCTTCCAGGCATTCTTTGGTCTTTCTCAACCAGTTCAACAGCCCTTTAGGGGCACAATCTCTGTACTTGAAATTCTCTGTACATATTAAAGTGACCCATACATATGAGAAAATTTGTTCACTAGGATATTAACAAAATGGGTGTTTCTCCCTTTTATTAAATAGCTTCAATAGAAAACAAAGAAAAAATACAGTGTAATATGTAATTATATATGAATATTTTATATATGATATAAATACAACCATTATATAATATATAATTATATTTATAAAACATAATATAATATTTATATGTAACTTAATATATTATATAGCTTTATATAGCTTTCCCCCACAAGGTAGTTAGTGCACATAACTATTTCCATAGTAGGCCATGCCTTTTACTGCTGTTTTGCTTCTTGTAAGCTCAGTTTATAAGGTCAGACTTTTCCTGAAGTAGAAATTTAGATGCATATGAATCACTGATTACTGGTTTCTTTTTTCAAATACCCTCTACATTGATCTGAGCCTTTTGAAGTCTCAAAATAAATAAGTTACTAGTGTATTTGAATTTCCATATTTCTAGATGAGATTCACACTTTTTAAAGACATGAAACTACAGAAAGAAGGGAAATAGAATCATGTGAACTAACCTAATCCTTCCTATAGAAGATATCATCATTTTAACAATATTATTCTTTTTTCCCCCTAGAAGTTGAAAATATTAACTTCTATAGTCCCAGTTCAATGCAACTTATGATGAAACTTGGCATCAGTTGAAATCATTAAAGTCTCCCTTTTCAGAACAGGGAACAGGACAGGTTTTGTTTGTAGCACTGTATAGGTTAGCATTACCCATGTCGGGGATTTCATTGTCATCCAGCTAAATTCTGCACCCTATGAACAATACATCCACATCCTGAGACCAAAAAGTACTAATGTGAAATATCCCTGCCCCGGCTCCTCTGGCAAAGCAGGAAAGGTGCCAGGCACAAAGTTGTGCTGCTGCGTGACGAAGGAAACTGAAGAGTTAACTTTATCAGTTTCTGAAGGTACAGGGAAGGCAGGAAGACATCTGAAAACTAGTCGGATGCTCACAAGTCCTTACAAGGATTGCCTTACAAGGGTAACTAGACCATATTGCTCTGAAAATGTACGCACGTCACATTAACAGACAGAACGATGTTAAAGTAACTAAACATGACAAGCACAGTGAGGACTTGCTGGTGTTCTCTACAGGCTGCGATGGGCATAAACAGCTTGTGTGTGCGTGCATAGCAAAATGCACAGAAACACAAACAATATATATAACAAAGGCAGATCTACACAGAGAGTATATATTTATTGTGCTCAAGGGTGTATATCCACGTGGCTCAAATGTACTGTTCTAGCAAACCATCATTTATAACTCAGACTCGACTAGCCAAGTCCATATTCCCAGAGCAGGATTATTTGGAAAAGATATGAAGGACTCTCCTTTTCCCCAAAATATGCTAGGCCAATATCGTTTCCACCAGGACCTAGAAAAAAGCCCTGAGAGGTACAAAAACCCCATGAGTGACCACCAAATGGCAGCCTTGGTCTCCTTCTTCCATAAATCATAGGCAGTAGTGATGGACACTAAATATTTGAGAGGAATAAATTCCTAGTACCATGAATAGAAACTTTCCTTTGCTCCTTTCTAGAAACACTGAGTTTCTCTTCCTGTGTTCACTTATCATTGCAAAGATGAAAAAGCATTCAGATACTTAACAGTGTCTAATAATAGGAGACAGTTTAGAACAGACATAATTCCAGACCTCTAAGAAACCTGTCAAAATTTCCCAGAGGTAAGAAACAGTGACCTACAGTAGACTGTGGCCATGACCCTGGGGTCTAAGTGCTGACTCTAAAAAAGTGCCATGAGATATTTGATGACAGGTGATCAAGACATCATTTTATGCCTTATCTGGACCAGATAATGTACTTTGAAATGAATATTCAGCATACCCGCCTTCAATACCACATGGAAATTCACACAGAGACACAAGGGAAAAAATGACATTCTTTTTCCAAGGTTCTCCTTGAATCAATACATGACCCAACTCTCATCTGTGTTCTGCTCTCAAATTAATATCTTGGTCCCTGAAACTCTTACCCAGATTCCAGCCTCATGGTTTTAACGTCTGAGAGTCACTTTGATTTGGATACCCCAATGTTACCTGAGACTCAGCACACCTGAACTCAACTCATGCTGAATCCACGTTCAGTACTTATCAGACGATTCAGCTCATAAGACAGAGAAAGCACTTAGCCAATATGTGTTCAGAGAATTGTTGCTTCTCATACTAGTTTCCAACCTGCATTCCCCAATTCTGTTTCCCGGTCACTGGTTTCTTATTTTGCTTCTTTGAAGTAACTGAGTCTTATTAAGTTGTGCCCCACTCCCCCCAGCCCTCATTCAAACACTCACCAAATCCCTCATTCCCTTCTTCGTAAATTCTCTCAGAATGACCTCCCTGAACACTACAGCCCTCAACCAGACGCTGATGGCCTCACACCCAGGCGAATGAAACTGTCTCCCGGCTCAGCCCAATTGCCACCTGGCTCTTCCCCCTTTCGTCTGATCTACTTCTACAGGATTAGAACTCACAAGAAAGAACAGCTTTGTTCCTTTTTTAGGAACCCACACCAGCTCCCAATGTTTGTTACGTTAACTCTAAACTGCTTCAGCTGTCCTGTAATGTCTCTAAACTGAGTCTACCTCATCGATCAGTCCTTATCACATGGGGAATGTCCCCATGCCACCCTATGATCACTTTTGTCCTAACCACACTAAGGCAAGCTCTTCACTGAGGTTCTATTGGCAATAAATAAATAAATAAATAAAGACAAATAAATAAATAATTTAAAAATCTCTATTAACATTTGTCCTCTCTCTTGAGTTGATCCTTAATACTGTCTTGCTTCTGATTTTTTCACCTGAGAACATCATGCCTCCCTAAAGGAAGACACAACTCTAGGTTGATAGAGACGGTGATATCAGAGGCAATATTCTGTAGTGATTAAGATCCAAACTCCGGAGTGCACTGCTCAGGTTCAAATCCCAGCCCCAGCACCTAAAACTTATGTGACCTCAAGCAAGACTTCTAACTTCTGTATCTCAGTATTCTCATGTGAAGTGAAGATGATAATAATACCTACTTCATAAGGTTGTTGCAAGAATCAAATGAGCATATATACACATATACATATAGGATGCTTGGAAGGTACATGGCACAGCTAATAACTCAATGATTCTTAGTTATTATTATATTTCTTCTGGCCACTATTCCCCCTCGCACTCTCTTCCCCCTCACTGTCAAGCCTGGGGGGGACACTTGTCTGTGCTCGTTACTTCTGCTTCAGCCATCCCGTGCAATCCTCAAAGTGCCCCTACCTGATTTCTGCCCACACCATTCTAATAAACCTGTTCTTGCCAGAATCAGCTTTGACCTCTTTGTTGTCAAGCTCCAAAACACTTTTCAGTTCTTTTAATTGAATATTCTATGACTTTTCACTTTTTTTTAACCACCTCCCCCTTAAACCTGCATTTCCTTGGCCTCTGTGATGCCACATTCTCTTGGATTTGCCTCCCACCTCTCTGATCCTCTTAATTTCCTGTAGATTCCTTGTCCCTTATCCTTGACTTAATGTCAGCAATTCCCAGATTCTGTCCTGAACTCCCTCCTCTTATGTTTCCAACAATATCCCGTGGCCGCCATTGTCATCCACACCCTGATGGCTCCCACAGTCTCGTCTTCAGCCCAGATCTCCAGGCTCAAAGTTACTAAGTGGTACAGTCAAAAGGCAAACCCAAGTACACCTTGGTTCTGGGCCAGAAACTTTAATACACCATCCCTGCTGCAGGCCATTCTTTCACAAATTTAAATTTTAACAAATGGAAGTAAAAGAAGAGAAAAATGAAAAAAAAAAAATTCAAAAAGAAAAGAAATTATAAATAAGAAATATATACTGCCAAATTAGCCAAGACTTATAAAAGATGTCAAAGCACCAAATATCTTTTAGTCCTTTTTAACTGTCTTGCCTTCTGTCTGCTTAGGAAAGATGGTTATATTAAGTATGCACTTACTTATCAATGGCTGGCACCAGCCTCCCACATTTCAAGCATCCACTAGTGTGTGAATCTTGGGGAAGAGGAGAATGCAACCTCCCACCACAGGACAACTCAAACTCTGGACGCTACTTAACCTGAACCCCAGCAGCAGGGGGTAGGCACATGCCCAGCCAGTCAGAACCCCTGCCTGATCTTCCAATAGGGAATATGATTCAAAGAAGGAATACTGAGGGCCAGGAGCAGCAGCCAGTGCCTGGCGGGAGCAGCTCCGGTGGCGGCCACGCGGTGTCCTTTAGAGGACGTTCTTGGGCGTGAGCTTAGCTGTGGTCCAATCACTCATTCTCCTGTGGGCCCTGCCCATTTCCTGAGCCTGTTTCTCCAGCATTCCCATCGACTCCTGAGCTGCCAATTTTCCTGCCCAGGTATATTCCTTTTCTGCTTCAGTTCACTGAAGTCAATTTCTGTTGACTGCAACCAAAAGCCCTGGCTGGTAAAATCATGTAATAGGACCAGATGACCGAGTGATGGTAAACTATGTTGCTGCTGCTTTTGTGTTCGTTTGTTTTTGCCCATTTCTTCCATCAAACAAAATGATCTTCTAACTAGAGCAGGGTGAAACTGAATATATCACGAAACGAAATAAGAAGAGAACATTTACTCTTTAATAAAAGCCAAATTGCTAGACCTGAGAAGATCACTTCCAGAAGACCAGGATAATGTCCTTATGAAACTAAAGATGTGTTTTCTTTAATCTTTGAGAAACCATGGAAATAGAAGCACCCCATCTATAGATGTGAACATGTCTAGACTCTCCAGAAAAGGGGAAACACAGGATTTGGTAAATTACAGATCCTGATATGCATCCCTTATCAAATTTTAGAGAGAATTAGGTTCAGGGCGCTATAACCATGTGCTTACTCAAGGACACAACACAAATAGTAGTTGCCTTCTGGTGGTGAATTTTCCTCGCTCCTGCTATTCTGCATTTTCCACATTCATTTTCTGTAATGAATAGTTAATCCTTTTGAAAAGGAAGAAAACAACGTTAAAGGTCAAATCATGTCATCCCAAGAAAAACCTCCTATCCTTCTGACGGGTTGTTCTCCCACGAGATGAGGGGACACCACTGACACCTTGACAGTGCTTTCAACAAGGTCCTTAACCAAATCTCCATTAAATCCTGCGGACAGGAACATGTGGAGTGGACAATAGCAAATTTAGAAGAATTTGAGCTGAATGACATTAGAGTTAGGTGAACTCACAGTGGGATGTACTTTTACATCCTCGAATTATGGGTATTAACGAACTGATGTCAATTTTCAAGGAAGGAGAACTCCAGAGGTGGATCAGGAATTTTTTATGGTGACTCCTGCTCAACGTTCGTTACAATGGCTTGAGGACAAAGATGGCAAATTTATTATAGTGTTTACAGATGAGCAAAGATGTGGATAGCTTATATAGGATGACAAAGTGACAAAGTGATTCTGTAAGATCCAATTCAAGATGATTTTAAAAAATCGAATAAGGCTGAAAGTAAAATTCAAGATTTGGCTGAAAAATCAGGTCAGTAAAGCCTAAGGGAGTCAAAACTAGATAATGAGTCATGAAAAAATACGTGAGGACTGGAGCGGGCGAGAAGGTTAACAGCACCAATGGTTTGGGAAGGGGCTCTATAACATCAAAGGGAGCCAATAGATCTGGTGGGCAGTGTTTAGTCTAAAACATTCGCATTATTTTGTGCAGGTCTGAGAACAATCCTTTTAAAGAAGGACACTTCTTAAGTAAAAAACAATGGGGATAAAAAAGGCAACCAGAATGATAAGGAGCCTGAAAACTGTTTTAGGGCAGAATTAAAGATACTTAACCTGGAAAAGTGTGAAGGAGGGAAGAGTAAGCAGTTTCTCGTTTTTAAAGCATTTTTACATGCAGGAAAGTATAAATTTCCGTGTGGTTCCACAAGGCAAAAGCACTAATAATCAGTTGATGCTCAAGACAGGTAGTAAAAGAGTTGTTAATACTGAGATAGAGTCAGGGCAAGGAAAGACAAACAGGCTGTAGTTAAAGTAGCAATTCTGCACCGTAAGTTTACTCCATGGAGCTAAGATTTCTTTTTCCATGTCTTTGTGTCCAGTAGCTGGACTCGAGCCTAAAAGACTTAAAGTATGAAAAAAGCAGTAGCTGTGGAGTTTGTGGCCACTAATGTGTCGTGAAAGTCAAGGAAGTCCTCAAGAGCAGACCTTCTAACCCATTTTCAAAGCACTGGTTCCCAGACCTGGAATATGAATTACAACTGGTTTTGATGGAATGATTTGACATAGAAAGACATCCCTTGTGGATGCCAATGCTAACAAAAATGTCTCTAATCCATACAAAAATAACTAGTTTGTTGCTATGAATTTTAAAGTGTCATTGGCAAACTGGAAACTCCTTCATTTCCAGGTGTCATTCTTTTTTATTCAGAAACATCCTGATCACTCGAAATCCTTCCTCTCTCACCACCTCCCTCCACCTCTAGCTCCCTGCACATTCTCACCCCTGAATTCCTTTCCCTTCCAGTTTGCTCCCATTGGAGCTGGTCCTTGCTTTCTCAGATGCCAACTCAGGTTGTCCACACCTCCCACTCCTGCTTCGTTTTACTCTGCTCCATCTAGTGGAATGCTTTTTTTTTTAATAGCATAATGCCAGGTTTAAAAAAAAAGAAAGTAACCCTATTTTGCTGTGAAGGGTTACCAAAAAAAAAAAAAATAGCAAATAATATCTCTATAAAGGTATGAAAAGTTTTACTTTGGTTAGATAACTTATGTCCCATTTCCCAAATACCTGGACAGAAACCTAGAATTCTGACAACATGCTTATGTGAGCAAAGTGGAAACGTGTTCAACCCAGTAACAGCACAAGCATTATACTCAATATGGGTTATTCTGTCAAGAAATAAAAGACGGGCAAATGATTCTTTTCCCTATATGGAAGTTTCTTCAGTATAGTCTTGTCAAATATAAATTATTATTCAATAATTTTGAAATATGGGGGGAGGTTAGAGCTCAGTGGCAGAGTGCATAGTTAGCATGCACGAGGTTCTAGGTTCAAACCCCAGTATCTCCATTAGATAAATAAATAAACCTAATTACCTACCCCCCAATTGTTTTTAAATTATGAAATATGCTCCAGGGATCAAGCAGGTTTTTTTCCTCATACTAAGTGATAAAGTTTAAAATATTAGGAAAATGAAAACAGTCCTATGCTTTTTGTCTTTTATATTTACAGAATATAAGGTGTGCTTGGAATGATGCAAAAATTTCATCACAAGGGTCTGAGTATGATTCGCTGGAAAACATATTACATATTCCTGCATGAGGATAATTATTTTACAATGTTCATGAATATGAACTGGACTATAAACCTAGAGCCTGATGGTATATATACTTTCTTCAGATACACTGATTAATCTGCATGTGATATCCTTATGGTTAGACTAATGGACTTCTAGAGTTGGAAAGGATCTTCGAGTCTAGAGCCACAGATGTTAATTCCTGCCTTCTCTGCATTCATGGTGGACACTCTGCTTGTGAATACAAGTAAGCCGCTGAGCCTGACAGGATTGGATCTTAAGGACTCAAGCCACCAACCAATTCAGAACAGCTCCAATACTGTCTTGCTTCTGGAGTTGAGAAGAACATGAATGAGTCTGGGCCTGGCTGTTACCATCACAGGAATAAAAACTCCTATTTTTGAATTTGATCAGGGAGAGAAAGATCACAGAAATAAACTGGAAAGAAAATGAATAAAATTCATCCTGAAAAATAACAGCAAGGCAAGGCAATGCCACTGACTCATTCGTTCATTCCCCAAGCTGCAGCCACCATGTTCTTCCTGAATCATCCATCTAATCCTATGCAAAACCAGAAAGAACTAAACCTTCAAAATCTCATTAACCTCAGGCAAAGTCTAAAATCATTAACTAGATTTCAAGATCCTTTAGTATCAAGACTTTCTGACTCCATCTTCGACATGACTAGCCTGCCTCTGTCCCAGTCATGATCCTTTGGCTACAGTTAGCAACTCTCACTTCCTCAAAAGAGCAGAGCTCTCTTAAGGTCTCTGAGCTTCTGCATCAACTGACTCTCTACCTGGAACACTGTTCTCCTGTCCCCCATCTTCCGCTAGGTGCGCCTTCTTCTGCTGTCACTTTATACATCACTTTCTTCAGAAGCCCGAGACTGGATCAGGTGCTCCTCCCATGTACTCCCATGCCACCGTGCTGACGCCATCCCCACTTCCCACCACCAGCTGGACAGGCAATTCCTCAAACTTCTATTCACTGTTGAGCCCATCACCTAGAATACTGCTTGAAACCAAGAAGGCAGTTAACGCACTTCTGTTGAGTGAGTCAATGAATAAACAAAGGAATGAACCTAAGACGCCAGGGAAGCATCAGCACATAAAGCAATGAGCTGACAGTGGACATTTCAGGGCTGAGTTTTATTAAACATAAAGACAGGAAAGAAATGCTATTTTTTGTTTGGATGCCAATAATTTTGCTCATTGGGTATGTATGACTATAAGCTAGCACTGTGAGAAGCAAATTTAAGACATAGTTAGTGAGTTAAATCAGAATGGAATAACTCTGGAAGGTAAGTAAAATTCCCCTATTGGACTTATTACTTCCAATAGCTAAGTCACTCCCTGGGGAGGATTTGGCTCTTATATAAGAATGCTAACTTTTTTCACCAGAGCAGAGTCTAATCAAGTGTATAAATGCTGCAATACACCAAATGGCAGAAGAGAATTAATGTTCCTCCTGTGGGTTTCTGAAGTGTCTTACCACGGGGAAGTGACTTAGGCACTGAACAGAACAGGGATCATTAGAAATAGTTATGCAAAACTTATAAAGAGAAATACCCTTGCTTTATGTGAATGGAATTTGATGACTTTTTTTTTTTTTTGGTGCCCTTGAAGCAGAGACTTAGGTAAAATACCAAGTCTTACCCACATTCACAGGGCTCAAAATAAGAAAAAAAAGTTTCTATTTCTTTTGATTGTCTCTTGTTGGCTTCAAACACTACGACAATGTTATTTTAGATATTCTAGTGAGTTAATTCTTCTCTTACTTAAAAAAAAAAAGGCCACATGTAACATCTGACACCACCACGATAAGCAAAATCTTGGTGAAGTGGTGAATGGTGACACCACGGGAAATATTGGCGAAATAACTTGACTTTAAGGCACATATTGCTTTTCTACCATGAAGTGAGAAATAGATGACAAACAAGAGAAGTGCTGTGAGAAACTGTTTGCTTCGTGTCAGCCACTCTTCTGAATTTTGGTTTGTAAATCATCAGTTCTTTCATTTTCTACAGAGAGCCTCAGATGCCCCAAAGCACAATCATAGAGTCTCAGCTTGAATTATTCTTCCCTTCCAACACTGCATGATCACTGAATTACAGTAAGACTTTGGAAGTAAGTATAGTGTAGTAAGAAGACAACAGTATAGTAAAACTGCTCATCAAACTTCATCTTTGCAATTTTTTGTAACTGTTAGTACAATTAACACACACACACACACTTAAATCTTACAGGAAAAGGCTTCTACCTCTGCCAAATTTCAGCTGGGAACAAATTTTTATGGCCAGCTAATAAACCTGCTGAAAACAGGGGTTGATAATGGAAACCCTCCCGAGCCCTTAACTACAGTGTGCGTGGCTATAATAAAAAGAATTAATGCAGTCAATTTGTACTACTGTTCTCAGAACAAAAAACCCTATTTCAACCCCAGTCTTTTCAACAGCTGATTGGCAGCCCTGTCCATTTCCCTCCGCAGTGTTGTCAGGAGTCTTCAACATGATAATGAGCCTGTCACCATATTCAAATAGCCCCGTGACAGCAAGTTTTGTGAGTGTGACGTCCACTGCAAAGGGTCTGTCAAAAAGCACCTTTCAGAAAATGAAAAGAGAATGCCTTCCTGATGATAAACCTAATTTCTCCACAGATAAAAGAGGGAGATTTTTCATCAGATTTTGTCAGTGTTGTGTTGTGTTGCATTTATCTCTTCAACTGCTCCTGTTTTCTCTAAAAAAAAAAAAAATACATAAATTTAGATTTGTCAGTGACGGGAAAAAAAAATGATGATGAAACACATCTTCTGTTCTAGGAAGCTGAGTCCATCAGGTCACCACAGACAGAGAAGCGGAAAAGGAGGGGAAAAAAATGGGTGCTTTTTCTATCACATTAAGAACTGGCAAGAAGCGTAGGAGGCTAACTTGTTACCAGTCGCCCTAATAAACTTCCAAATTCTGTAGGCTTCATTCACTGAGGCCAACTGCTTCCCGCAAAATACCCACAGGAAATCGCCCTGTTCAAACTTTGTCTCCCTACTTCCTCAGTGCACAGGACAATCTGTGACTTGTTAGTGACAGAGAAAATGCTCCTGTCTCAATATCTGAGGGTTATGTTACCTTGGTACATTGTGTGGGTTTGCTGGATGCTGGGAAAATGTGTTTTCATCACATCTGAACACATTAAAGAAGCTGGTGTGTTAACTAAGATGTTAAAAAATACTATTGCTGAGGAAAAAACAGTGAATGAATGATTTTATAAACAGCCCAGGTTCTCTAGAGCATTGTTCAATTTTCTGCCTTTTTTTTTTAACCCCTCAATGGAGATCAAATCTCAGTGTGTTCAGCATTAAGACAAAAACCTAATTTAGGTATTTTCTCAGAAGGGGTATGCACATATATATGTAAGTGTATGTGTATCTGTGTGTGTCTGTAAAATATATGTCCTATACATATACTATATATGTGTATAAAACATACACATACATATGTATATATTTATATATATCTAAAATACACTTATCATACATATGTACTGTGTATATATAAAATGCATACACATACATATTCATATGATATATGCATTATATACAGATATAATACAGATATAATGCAAATATGTACACATGCACATATATAAACACACGAGGTAGAAAGGATGTCAGCTGTTACTCTTTGTGAATGCTAGGGTCTCAGATTTTAACAAAACTCACACACGTGTGCCCAAGAAAATCTGGACAGCTCTCCGGCTTTGACAGTGGAAGAGGTAGAAAGGGGACCAGGCTGAGGAAGCTGGGGACAAGGAGCCAGCAGAGAACTGTCATTCTCTCACTCCGGAGGTGCCCCGAATACCACCTTGTGCAAATAAACACATGCAGGAGGTCCCGAAGGCTTCGAAGAAAGAAAACCTCCGCAGGAATTTAAATCCAACATCTACTTTATCTCAGGCTCTGTGACAATAAAAGAATCTTCTACTTTAGAAAACACACATGCTCTGTCCAGGATACTACCATATAATTTAATTCATTAATATTCCTAGATTGAACTGTATCCAAACATCTAAAAAAAGGTATCATGAAACGGATAAAACCGCATGTCTCACTACTCTGATTTTAGCTGATGGCTCACTGATACAAGTCTTATTTTTAAAGTACTATTTCCTCTCACTCCTCTGATCTCATGGCAACTTATGTATCTATATGTGATGACAGCATTTGTGAAGGACTTCCTCTATGCAAAAGCAGTGGAATCCTGGGACTCTTGTTCTCTCAATTTCAAGTAAACACAGTCCTAGTTATGGCTTAGTTGGGTTGAGATCTGAATAAGCCAAAAGGGTCTATATTTGTAAGGAAGCCGACAGTTTCATGTTTTTGTATCTATCATAAATATAGAAGCTGGCATGACTAGCGTTTTCCTTAATTATAAGTTAATACATCTCGGTGTGAGTGTTGGGAGGAGGGAGTGAAACCTTAACTGCAATAGAAGTTATTCTGAATACACCAGGATGATCAAAATGAACAATAAATATAAGAGGTGTTTAAAAAAAAACAACCATGATTCACCTTTACTCGTCAACAGATGATGACGCTGAAATTACTGAATAGTTTCTAGTTTTTAAATTCTGGAGTAAGAAAAAAAAGGCAAAGGGGAAGTATGGGTGGGGGTGGGGGATGGGGCCTTCCAAATACGTGTAAATGCAACCCCCTGAAAGAAGATAAAAGTAACTAATCAAGGATCAGCAAAAATTTGACTGATTTTAAGTTCGTCAGCTGGGGCGAATTATTATCAAGCCAATAAATAGAGCTGTAGACAGCTGGCCTGGTGCAGTACCCTGCTCCTTTGCCTAAATGTTTAAACCACTGATTTATTTGGGATTAAAAAAAAAATGAAATCTCAAACTAAGCTATCCCCCACATACAAAGCAAATTCCAGAATCTTGAAGACTTTCATTGTCTCTGAAAGTCATTGTCACCACCCTAATCCCCTCATTAAAGCTAAAGAAAGGCCGGGATGGCATTAAAATGAATGCAGACCATTTGCAGCAATCTCCTGCTCACACCACCTCCAAATGAAGGCAGGCACATTGCATAATCCAGGCAGCAAGAGCTCCTGACAGGTGGATGATTTATGCTCATAGTCAGAAGAATCGGAGGGCCTGCAGAGGAGACAGCATGAGCGAGGCGGTGGCGAGACAGATGCTCTCAGTGGGCTTGCGGGGGCTGGCAGGCTCCGGCTAGTTCAGGTGCAACCTGGACACTTTAAGTGCTGAACTCCTATTGCCTAGATTCCAACACTCTGATGTGCCATTTGCAATATTATATGCAATGTACACAGTGAATAAACTGTCATCTGCAGGCAAGCACTGTATACATGCAGGTATCCATTCCACGCATAGATGCTATGGACACGTGCCCCAGCACAGAAGGGAAAGCGAACCCATTCTTGTGTGAAGTGAGTATTCGCGTGCAGATGCAAGCGTTACATACTGCAAGGATCTTCAGTCGTGATATTTAGCCCAGGTAGGGTAAGTGGAGAGTGACACGATTTCCTAACAATTAGATCAATATTAAAGATTGCACAGCGGGATTAGGAGAAATACACCTCAGCAGAAAACCGACATTCCTGTCAATTATATTAATTATTTTTCAGATACATGACATGCCTTCATGACATTTTATTCTGAGAAGGCATGTGAATATTTGAGAGGAAAATGAATAAGGGGGTGGATAAAAGAAAGGATTCCCCAAAGAGTTGAACGGCTTGGAAATCAATCTTTAAAACAGTTTTTCAGAATTTCTCCCAATAGCCCCAAACAATAACAATCTGGGAAAGATTATGGTATTGGTTAAAAGGGTAGATAAACCTAATTACAGCTATCGACGACAAATTACCGCTACTCCGATCTCTAACAGAAGGTATTAGCCAGCATTTAACTGGTCAGCAGGAGCCCACCAATGGACAGAGAAATTTACTCCATAGATCCACACAGAACCATATAGATTACTGTCTTCCTGCTCAGCCCAGTATCTCTGAGGCACAGAGTTTCCAGCATCAGTGAAACGGTAAGTATCCAAATGTACAAACTTCTGGTTACTGTGGACGAATGCAACTTGACTTCAAACTCCAAGATACTGCAGGGTCAAAGGTAGAGCTGCCAATGAGAATTAAAGACACAGGCATCCCTTTAATTAGATAACCGTATTCAAAGGCTGGTAAATTCCCAAGAAGCCACTTTGCAAAGCCAGAGTTACAGTGTTCTCCTGGGGGATGGGGGGGAGGTGGGCAGTGGGCTTTTTTTTTTTTTTCCAGCTATGCACCGCTAAAAGAGAAATTTTTAAAAGAACAAAATGGAATACATTGTAAGTAATTCAAAACGCCTCCAGACTTTACAGTTCTCCCGAGAGAAAAAACTCAAACAATTTGAAGTCTTCACAAACTGCATCCAAATCCTTTTTCTAACTTCATTAAGCTCTAGTGCTTAAAAATCGTTCATAGCAAGTACTTTAATTAGAGACGAGCCAGTGCAGGAAGAGCCAGGCAGGCAGTGTGTCCAGCAGACTGCTGGGGGAAGAGTCTCTCTTTCCACCTTGTGACTCAGGAAAGGGACAAACCAGGGGATGGTCCAGTTCCTCCTACCCCAAAAGGAAACTGGGGTTACGGGTGGGTGGGCCTGAGAGAGATTCTACTGTCGTTCTGGCCTCATCAGTATTCTGCCAGTTTACTGTCGTATGTACAGAGAAAGAATGGGGAAATGCGTTCAAGAAGTTTTATACGTATAACTGAAACGTGATGTTGTACACCAGAAATTGACACAACACTGTAAACTGACTAGACTTCAATTAAAAAAAGAAAGGAAAAAAGAAAGTGATTTGTTAGACAAGACAAGAACTAAGTCACCTGTACAACGTGAGTCTATTTTTCTGTTTTTGTTTCCCTTCCTTTCTCTCTCCTCCTTCCTTCCCTCTTTGATTTCTCTTTCTCTCCAGGCCAAACCTTCCAACCCCCATCCTTTGCGACTGGGAACCATTGCCACCAAATCTGCAGGACAGGCACCAAGCCAGCATTAAAGCATGTGGGTGCCATTCAGAACTCTGAGCTGCTGCCATTGATCTGATGTTCTAAGATCAACCCCAGGACGGACAGGAGGGAGGGAAAGGGCAGGAGGGGGAGAACCAAGGAGACATTCCTCTGCAGGAGTCACTCACACTCTCCACTTCCCCTGCTGGAATAACGGCTTGGAGGCAGAGCTTGGGAAGTCAAGTAAAGAACTCGGAGGTTCCAAGCCATCTGCAACCATAAACCCAAGACGTTTAGAGACCTAAGAACACAAAAACAATAAACCCAAGACAGCACAGTTTTTAAGGGATGGCGTAGTTGTTAAAAGTTTGAGGTGGAGGTTGCAACTAACACTGTAAATCGACTACACGTCAATAAAAAATAATAATTAAGGAAAAAAAAGTTCGAGGTGGAGATGAAAGTCCCTTCTTCGCTAACGATGCAGACGTCGTTCATTCCGGGCAGCCCGAAGTGAACGGACGCATCAGCTCGTGCAGAAGCAACCGCAGATAAGCTTCACTTTGGAAAAAGTTAGCCCTGATCCGGGTGAGAAGTGATTCCCCGCTGCAAGGTCATTTGTTTCTGGCCCATGACAGACTCACCTGCTGTCCCCCCACAATCCGCAGAGGGGTCTCGGTGATTCTGGCAGGTTCTGCTGACCCTGCCTGTCACCTTCTGATCTCATGCCCACAGGAACCGGCCTTGGGCTGGAGTCACACAGAGCATTACTGGGGACCTCTGACCCCAGTAACTCAGGGAGAGCAGCTGTATGAAGACGACCCAAACCTGCTATGAATACAGCACTTGTTCACTTTGGAGGGAAACAAAATTCCAGAAAAATGACATTTGAGACCAAGCAGAACGGATCTGTTTTTGGTTTAGCGAGGCAGTGTCTTAAACACTTGGACGACCAAATAATATTGATGATGATGATGGTGATATTAGTAATAACGGCTAACATTCACTAAGGACTGATATGTGTCAGACATGGTGCTGAGTATTTTAAGTATGATCTCTTATTTAACCCCCACAGCAAACTCTGTAGGGCGGGCATTATCATTATGACCACTGTTTTATAGATGAAGGAACTGAGGATAGAGACATTAAGAAACTTGTGAATAATTGGCCACCGAACAGCAACTCAAGGCTGTCTGTTAGCAAATCCCATGATCTTACCATGCTACATTGAATGACATGTTTATAATACAACTCCGAATGTATTCTCAGCGGGGAGGGCATAGCTCAGGGGTAGAGTGCATGCTTAGCATGCACGAGGTCCTGGGTTCAATCCTCAGTACTTATGCTAAAAAACAAAAATACACACAATACATAAATAAACCTAATTATCTCGCCCTCACCCCCAAATGTATTCTCTTTACTTTGTCAGTATATGAATGAAACCCATGCCTTTGTAGGATATCACCCTATTTCCTGGATTCCTGCAATGTGAGAAGAAACTAAGGAGTCATCATTTTCCCTCTCCTCCCTCATCCCTGAATCTCTAAAATATCCAGTCATGAAGGAAAAATGAAAGTGAAAGTCAAGAAGAAGAATAAGGTACAGGTGCCTTAGCACTTGGCGTCAGAAGATTTTTTTTGTCAGCGATCTCTTGCACTGTGATGGACAGGAGACAGGAAAGGCCCCGCAACTCACCTCTGCTTCCCTGACCCATTAGCTGTTTTCCGATGTGCAAATGACTCTGGTCTCCCAGGACTGTTTAAGAGTTCAGCTGACTCCAGCATTCACCCCTCCTGGGTTTCCAGTTAACTGCTAGTTAGACTCTGTAACTGCAAGTTAAGCGAGGAAGGTGAGGAAGGGAAGAATTCCCAGCTTTACAAGCTTGGGAACTTTCAAAGAGGCCAATTCCCGTGTGGCATTAAAATAGAAGCAGAATTACTTGTAAAAGCTGGGGGATTTTGTTCTTTTCTGCCTTAACAAAACTTTTGATAGATTTTTCTCTACTGGAGCACGTAACCAAATAGTTGAAAATTTGTGAGCTACCAGGAGGTTCTCTGCTATTTCCTAGGCACGCAGCGTTTGAACTGAATTGCGGTTCCTCTTACTTTGTGACCATTAGTAGGGCTTTATTTTTCTACACTCTCCCCTCCAGATCCTAATGAGTGACTTCTAGGGGGACCTACAGGCATATATGAAATCGTTGAGAAATGCATTTGTTCACAGACCACAAATTCGGACCTGTTGACTGCAGGGCATGAAAGTGATGCTACAACAGGAAATGAAATCATCAGCCAGGGACCTGGACTGCCTCTCGGGGGCAGACGCTGGGTGCTGGCCGTCTGTCCTGCTAAACAGCAGTCCGTGGTAGCCCCCATGGAAGGGGTGCCGCTCAGAAGCAGGAGCGATTCCAACATTATTCAAACAGCTTCTAAGAAAAAGGAGAAATGGTCTACATAGAAACCATAGTACTGTGGTCCGAAAGAGGGCAACATTCACAGAAATCGGAAAACAAGCCCGTTACAGCACAGCCCTCGTGTTTTAGGGCACCTACAACAAGGGGTGATTCTGGAATTCTAACAGTCCTGGCACCAACACCCTTCCCTGAAAGAAAGGTCTCCTTGCTCACAAAATAATGTAATAGACACTAGTGGCTTCCATGTGCCAGAAATAATACTTCACTGCTTGACACTCTGGTACGATGAACTAATTAAGAGGAAAACCAAAAGACTTCATTATGAATATCCATCAGCACAGCACATGGGCTTCAGAGTCTGAGAAATCAGGCTTGAATGCTGGCTTTACCATTTCCGGGTTGTATAATCTTAAGCAAGTTATTTATATGAGTTTTTTAAACATAGGCCTTAGTTTTCTCATCTATATTCATTAACATATCAAATGTCTACGGGGAAGACAGATGAAAAACAAATGGCATTTCTCATCTTTTTTTTGGACTCAGTCTACAGTAATTGCTATATCATCAGGGTATTTAATATCAACTCATCACAACATGACTTCTGAAATAACGGTGACACACATATAAAGGAAAATATAGAAGTGATTGATTTATGATGATGGCCCATGAATTGTTTCTAAAATCATTATTTATGACAAAATTATTCCTGCACTCAAGTTTTAATAATGTAACTGAAAGCCTACTAAAGTAGGCAAAAGAAAGAAGGAAAGAAAGAGAGAGACAAGGCAAGAAAAAAATCAGTTATGTTTTATTGAGCACTTACTATGTGACCGCTGTTATGTTAGGTGTCATGGTAGGCTAAAATATAAACAGATTCAGCCCCTGTTCTGAAGCTGTGTACACTGTGCTCTTTGGTAAATACTAAGTGACTAATACAATACAAAAAATTAATACTAACACAATATTTTCTGATTGCTTATGTGTTTACTAGGCACTGTGCCAAAGAATATTACATCTACTATCTGTGATTTCATTTAAACCTCATAACAACCCTCCGATGCAGTTAGAATTACCACCTCCATTTTCCAGACAAGGCTTGACTAAAGCAACTTGTTTGAGGTAACACAGCTAGTAAGTGGTAGAGTTTGGATCGAACCCAGATTCTATTTCTGCGCTGTTCAATAGGTTAGTCACCAGCCACGTGGGGCTACTTAATTCAACTAAAATTAAGTAAGATTAAAGATTCAATTCTTCATTTGCATTAGACACATTTCAAAAGACTCAATCGATAGTCATGGACTCTCCATCTGATCTGAGACACCAAGCTTTTTATCTTTACACTCGACTTCCCTACATGGAAAACATGAAGTTAAAATGCTAAGTTGTATGAAACAGAATATAAATGCTGATAAAATTCAGAAAGGGGGAAAACCCATGTAATTGTAAATAATCAGGCTTACGATGGATCATAAACTCTGAGAGGGCTGAAACGCATCTGTCATGTTCACCTTTTATCTCTGGCATTAATAAAGTAAGTGGTGTGGAGCCACACCTCAGAAATATTCCTTGATTGGGTGGATAAAAAATGGATGAATAAATGTTTGGAGATGGGCTCGACAGATATGTATCATTTGGATCCACGAGGAGCTAGAAAGCAGTTCCTGGAGGAATAACCTGACCCCAGTTCTAGATGTTACAAAGAACTGGTGTATTTCTCGGACAGCACGTAGAAATACACAGACCAGAAGG
Source organism: Camelus ferus (assembly GCF_009834535.1). Lineage (NCBI taxonomy): Eukaryota > Metazoa > Chordata > Mammalia > Artiodactyla > Camelidae > Camelus > Camelus ferus. Next base: position 2,902,947 of record NC_045718.1, on the reverse strand, counting down.
CAAGAATCTGCATTCCTTCCAAATATTCCTAAATTGTTCATGCATTGATAATAACCTAAGATTGGCTAAGGTCAGAGCACTGGTCATTTAATTGGCTTCAGGTATACTAATGATCACGATAACGTTGATATGCAGAGACTTAACAGACCTGGAGACATACGTCTAAGCCAGCAGAGAGCTGAGTCCAGGGGAGGTGGGGTCGGGAGTGGGTAAGGGTGCAGGTCACAAGCTTGGAAACCACCAAAGAGCAACTTAGTACAGTTATGAAGAAACTGTGCTTTTAGGAGAATCTGGGAACAAAAAATGTTCCCCCCAAAGGGGTGGGAGGAGCAGAGGAAGGAAGAGGAAGTTGTGTGCCCCCAAAACTTACGTGTGAGGGAGAAGCTTAGCTGCAGGAAATTAATTGGACAGTCCAGAGAGAAGATAGTAAATAAGCACTCCGGAGGCCACAAAGAAAACACTTAGAGCCGAGAAGTGAGAGGCAGGCCAGGCAAAATGGACTTCACTTCCTAAGCAGGGGAACACGTTGGCTGGAACTGAGAAAAGAATCCGCGCAGACCTACGCAGAGACACCTGCTAAGTTAAACGAGGTGGTGATGCAAATGATCCCGTCCTTAGGTACCCTCCTCCTTCCATTCCCCACATCCCCAACGTACCTAACAACTCCAGTAAACTAGCCCAGACATCTTAAAGCTCTGATTATGAAGCCTAGGTAGGAAGACTTAACAGATGAAAATGTAATCGTTGAGAAGAATGGGGACGGGATTATGATTTGAGGTACACATCATCTTTGGAGAAACAGGTTAACTAAAGGGCAGTTGCTAGGAAGTCGTCCCCTTCGAGTTTCGCCGTCAGTCCCATTTTACTCCAAGCACCACCCAGAAGAGGCTATTACAACTGGGGCTTTAAAAAAGTAGAAACCCTATTACTCCGGTCAAAGGTCTCTAGAAAGCGTCCTGCTTCTAAAACCATTTCCACGGGATTCTCTTTCAGTGGCACGACTCATATTCACAGCAACATCAGAAAGCATTTAAGCTGAAGTCAGGTGAAGACAAAGGCTCGCCGTGGATAGCCCACTGGACCCCGTCACGCCTGAGGAGCCGTCTCCTTTCTCGCGCGGGGCCCGGGCCGTGCTGCCCGGCCGCCCAGGGAAGGCGGGCCCCTGGTGTTTGTTGTCTCCACAGAGCTACAGTGGCTCTCAAACACACAATCTGCCATTCACTGAAGTCTGGTTTGCCAGGAAGCCCAAGGATGGACTCCCCACCAGTACCAACAGGCTCAGGGAATTTGGCTAGCACCAGGCACCTCAGACTGCTGCCAGCTAATTGGCTTTGGGGAAGCCACTGACCTACTCTCCACTGAGTGGCTTTTGTGAACCTGGAACCAAGCCTGCCGCTCATCATTGATCAACCTTGGCCAAGCCAGCTGGCTTGTTCCTTTGCAGACAGCTTGCCTTAGGGAAGCTGGTTGGTGGCTCTACAACCCACTAAGCGAGAGAGAGACACAAAACTACAGAACGATCTCTCAAGACATAGCCAGTGCTCGCTTTCATTCGGGGGAGACGCAGGAGCAAACAAAATCACGTGCGATGCCTCCTAGGACACGATGGAGTAGGACTCTGTGTAGCCTTAGCAAGAAGGGTAACTAACAAGTTAGGAATGGTGCTCAAATGAAATAAAATGGAGCTCTTTATTAAATGGGCCGTCTTCAAATGTATACCAGAATTCGTTTACATTCAACTTAAGGACAACATCATAAACACCAGCGCCATGTTGATATATGTGGGCGCTGGTGAAAAGGGACAAAAATCTGTTGTCTGGAGGCTGATGGGGAAAAATTCCACATCAAACAGAGTCCTGTACGGCGAGCATCTCCCCTCCCCCCTCCCTCACCGCTTTCTGTGCTGTCACAGGATTTTCAGTGCATGAGCAAATGTTGAAGCAGGTTTTCCCCCCCTGGGGCAAAATCCATTGGGGATTTTTAATAATCCAAAAGGAATAAAATTTGGTAGCATATTAGATAAATGCTGGCTTCCCATTTCAAATTCACAAATGGAAATGACAAATGAGGACAATCAAATAAATGATTAACTTTTAATGGTATTCCAATTAAAGCACGAGGAAGGGAGCTAGAAAAACTGTTCCTTATCTTTCTGATCTCTCTGTCCTCTCTAACACAAATACGCTGAGCCAGGGTAGATTTACTCAGTTCAAATAATTCTTGGTGCTTCATGTGGTAAATTCACATGAGAGAATCTATCCACTTCATTTCTAAAGTAATTGTTATTTTCACAAAAATATATAAATATAAAATGGTTCCAGAGAACCAGACGTCCACAGGGAGTATGTGATAGTCTAAGACTCGCATGGATTATCTTTAAAACATTAGTACTTCAATTTCCCCCATTTATAAGACAGATAAGATCACAATTTCCCAGTGGCACACTGTGGCCACATCCTCAAGACAACTGAGGCACATGGTGCTCAAAGTCAGTGAATCAAATTCACGCCTCTACGAAAGCAGAATGTGTAAGATATTTGGTCCTGAAGTTCACGTTCTAAAAATTGGACAGTAAAACTAAGTCACCAAACAAAATGTTCCCCTATGCTTCCATTTGGATTTAAATAAGATGTCACACACTGTCTAATTAAAACATAGACCCCTGAAATGGGGTTCCCAGAAACTGAACAGCTTGAGTGTTGCTGATGGTTATTCACACAGTTTATAACTGGCAAGTTATTTCAAAGTTTGTGTTGAGATCTCAAAGATCTCACAGTTGGAAGTCACCATGAAAGATATTCCAGTCTAACCCCCGACACAATACTTGAAATTGTTCTCTGCAACATCTCTCCTAGTGATGGGAAACCTACTTAATGACTTTCGACACAGTTCATTCTACTTCTGGACATTAAGTGAAGACCTCAAAGCAATCGAGTGGGTCCTGGTTCAAAAAAAAAAAAAAGATTTATTTAAGTAATCTTTTAAGAGCTCAGTATCTCATAATACCCATGGCCTCCTTAGAATCCCGAACTAAATATATACTTGAATATTCCTATGGTTCACAAAGAAAAACTGTATTAAACAAATACAGAGCATAAGGAATAGAGCCGGAATGCCTGCTGTAAAATCCAGACTCCATCACGCACTGTGAGAACTCTGGCAAGTACAATAATCTCTCTAAGCTTCTATTTCCTCTGTGAAATGGGGAAATACCCACCTGTGGAGGTCACTGTAAGGATTAACAAAAAACCAAAAATCCAACTAAAGTGCACAGTACAGAGCCTAAGGCATATTAAGCTCTCAAGAATATGTGCTGTTACCCTTACCCTCAAAATCTTTGCTATTCATTTTAAGACTATTCAGGTTTCATATCAACAAAGTCTGACCGAAAAAAAAAAAAAGATCACCATCTGTTAATGCAGTATCTTTACATGAAATAAGTTTTTGTGGAACCTTAGACATATTCCCAAAGGCTTAATGTGAAGGCAAAACTCACCAAGAAGGCACTCTTTTCTACGGCTTATATTATAACTTGGGAGTTCTGTTTAATACTCTGCATTAATGAGGGAGCTTCTTAGGATAATATTACAACAGAAAGTGCAAGAAATACCAGGGAGGTCAATGCAGTTCTATTAACTGTCATCTAACACAGAAATATTTTCCTTGAATACCACTAAAGCTTTCTCCTTTTCTTTGTTCTGCTTTTTGAAGGCAGTAGGAACCCAAATTTCCCTACCAATAATTTCTGTTTTCGACTTGGCAGCATAATGATATTAGACCTGAGGAAGGAAAAAAAAAATTCACCTTGGCAATGTCTTCTTCAGAGGTTTTTACAAAAGATGTTTTGTTAGGATAAATCACACTAAGCAGGTTCTTTAAGCAAAAACAAACCTACTTGTTAATAAATGGCCTGAGTAGCCTTGTATTTTGCAAAGAGCATCTACCTGGAAAGATGCTGCACCCTTTAAATGAACATTTCATTAAAATAGAAGATATGAAACAGAAGGGTAATTAGACAAGTAAGTTTCTCTTCGCCGCTCCTGCTGATAGGGTAAACCCAGAAGACTCCCAGAGTTCCCACTGCCATATATAAATTAAGACACAAGTGATTGCAGCAAAACAGTTCTGGGATAATTTTTCTGTATATCCTGGGGGCTCAAGACAATTGGCTGGAGAGCTGTAATGGCAGCTAAATGAATAAATGTGCAATCTGTGCTCTGCCTCATGTATATGTGTATATGTGTATACACACACACACACACACACACACACACACACACACTGCCTTCTTTAAAAAGTAGAAATAGGAAGTATTCCCTGTGGATTATGATGAGATAGCTCAGAATGAATAAGGTCTGTGGACCAAGAATCCTCTAACATGGATGAAGAGGGGTTGCTACCACCTCCATACTCCTACCTTTTTTTCCACTCAAAGATTTCCTAAACATGAGGTCAGTCATTAATGGATGAGACAGAGCAAGAGACGTGGGTCTTCCATTCTATAGACACTGGCAATTCTTCATGGATTGAGGATTATTTGTCAAGCCAAAGGATTTAAACAGGGAATTAGATGGCATGACCCTTTTAAGGTACTGGAGAACCAAGAAATGAAAATAATAAGTACTAGTTTCAGGCAGTTGTACAAAGGAATCTTACTGAACTTTCAGGAACTAGACCATTCCAGTCCATGCAGAGGTTGGAGGAGGTCTTCTAGAGGACGTGACTACTGGTTGACCCATGAACTGGACCCAGGCAATGGGAGACTCCTCACCCCCACCCTGTCCTTGGAATTTATGTTCTGCCCACTGTTCCCATAACTGGAAGCCACCTCAAAGATGCAGCCTTGAGAGAGCACAGTGCTGTTGGGACTCTCTGGATGGTGTAGATGACTAAACCCAGTTAAGTCCCCTCTCTACAAACTCTTAAGACTCTGGTGGGCGTGTGTGGAGTGCTGCTTGCCTTGTCACTGCCAAGAGAAGCCTCATGTGTAACTTGCTTTGCATATTAAAACTGCCATCTATCAAAAAAAAAAAGGAATGAAAATAAAAGATCATTCTAGATCCTCATACTTTTTTAGGTTAACTGCTTTCCCTGCGATCTAGCTAGAGACAAACACTAACTCAGCTTGACCAAAACCAATGGACCTGAAGGCACTGTTCTATGCAGCATCTCAATCTTTGCCAATCTGATTCCACAGCTCCTGACACACAGCGCCTTCTCCAACTCGCTATAAGCCCAATATTCCAGTTGCTCGCTTGTCCTATAAAGACCCTTCCTGGACTAATTCTCTTCGTGATCTTTATCCTCAGTGGCTTCACTAAACGACAGGCGAGAAGCCTGGTTTCCTCAGATCGGGACGCTAAGGGAAAGTCCCCTCCTTATGAACGTCACATGTACCTGTATCTTAGGCACAAGAAAAGCAGGGAGTATTAAACTCGCAAACGCTGCCGCTTCCTGGGCGTACTAGCACTGTTTCTCGTTTTCTCCACCCCTAAATGAATATTTCAGGCCATTCCTGGCCTGCTGCTCTGAGACTGTGGGCAGTCGACCCGTGGCTGGAGCGAAAAAGACCCCTTGTTGGGCCAAGGCTGCAACACAGCTTGACAGAGACCCAGGATGGGTCTGGGAATATGAGACCCTGACCTTCCCTCTCACCTGCACTGATCTGCACTGGGACGTGGCGTACATCACTAAAACTCCCTGAACCTTGGGTTCCTCATCTGATGAACGAGTGTCTGACAGCCAGATACTCTGCTGGGTGAGATTTTAAGGTGATAATGAAGCTGTAATATCCTGTGCCCTTTCCACATTGAGTAACTTATTTCAAATATAAATTTCCAAGCTCTGCTTTGACTTTATCAGTGAACAGAAAGACTCACAATTCTACCACATCGTGTAAATTGCCTACCTGGAATCTTCATGCTAGTGTTTTTAGACTTTTAAAAAGTGGGGGGAAACACTGAGCACCCCGATCATATAAACTTACTTTAAAGATGTCAAACCAAATATGAAAAGCAAATATGGTTATCAATAAAACACATAACTATGCTATTGTTTTTGTTTGTTTAATGACTCATTTTCCCCCAGAGGAAGTATATAGAAGGCACTTAAAATTATATAAACTCATTCTTCTTCTTTCCCCCTTATGGAATATTTTTATTTTAAAAATCTAGCAACAAAACTTCAAATACATCTAACCAGTAACAACACAGCAATCTGTGATGAGGTTTCAGATGCCCACAGAAATAAAACTCTACTGACTGCACTTCAATATATTGACAAGAGATGGTAGGGGCTGTGGGGAAATACAGAGGAAAGGTTTTTCAAACACCACAGAAATGTATAATCAAGACCTCAGCGCCTAAGTATTGTAAATACCTATTAATTGCCCTACTGTTCCTTCAATTCTCACTTCTATTAACTTTGACCAAAAATAAAATACTCTCTGCTTTTCTGGAAAGATGGAAAGCATCCAAAGAATTAATCATTAAGACAAAATTTACCAAGTGGCACAATTCACTGGCCATGTTTATCGAATCATAATTCTTATTGTCCTTCAAACTTATGGATCTAGTCAGTAGCAGCAACATAATTAGTAAGTATCTTTCCGGCATATATTGGTATCATGTTTCTATGGACACTCTATCATTTTTTAACGAAACTTATAGGATTTCAGAATAGAAGGGATAAAAAAGAAAGTCGTCTAACTGCTCCCTGGCTCATATGGAAACGGAGACAGAGTTGAATGGAGTTGCCCAAAATCACAAGGCAAGGTAGTGGAAAAATCAAAATTAAGAGCTAAAGCACAATGTTTTGCCAGACACACGGGAGAAGCTCAGTTAATATTTATGAAGGTGTGCTAAAACTTATTTCTCTCCTCTGATTTTTTTTTCACGAGGCTCTGATATCAAAATTACCTCAGTAAAATTTAATGCACCTATGAGGTTGGTAGCATTTTTCTATTTCTTCTTATACATTTTAAAATGTGTGTGATTTGTCCATTTTCTTTGGTAGACAAAGGATTAAATTCTATGGTTATGAGTAAATAGGTTGAATCAAGTGAGCCCTAGAGGTCATCTAACTTGCCCCAGGTCCAGGAGGCGGTAAAGCCAGGGCTTGAATCTAGGTCCATCTGACACGAAAGCTGGACCCTTCCCGTCTCCAGGAACAACGGCTAACGTTGATCTGGTCCGTGCTCTAAGCCACCCGGCACGCCCGAGCGCCTAACCTGCAGTATCTTACTGGATATTCACAACAACACTTTATCTGCAAACATTATTATTACTACTATCATTTGTTCCGATGACAAAACTGATGATTGGAAAGATTAAGTAACTGTTTTTCTGGTTTGATTTTTTCAAAGCAAAGTCAAAGGCACACTTTCTTGGCATGAAACAACCAGACTAGGCTGCCATGCTGCCCTGGTTCATCGATACTATGGCACGCAGGCTGGCCTGGCTGGAGGATATAATTCTGTACACAAATGTGCACCTCTTGCTTTCGTGTGCAAGAGTCAAAGAAAAATACCTGAGTTGCCAAGGTGAAGCCCAGCATGCCAATAAAGAGCAAAAAGCCCTTCTTCAATCTTTTGACAGGTGACTTCTATACTTAAATAAAATAACTATTGCTTTCCTAAAATGTCTCTGTTTGCTGACAGAGAGAAAACTGAACCAGTATGCCCTGCAATAACCTTTAAATAACTAAGGAGAGAGATCAAAATAAAAATAAATCTTGACCAGATTTATAGGTGGCCCTTGACTGGTTCTTATTTTTTCCTTCAGATAAATAATAACTGAAAAAAAAAAAAGAGAGAGAAATGAAAAGGGAATGTTGAGACCAGATATCTGGTAACAGATGGGTTTTCTCTGACATACAGTAAGGTATAATGCTGAAAAAATACTGCTGGCCCATCATTTGTGCCCTGGTCATTCCTGAGGCTCAGCAGGAAGTAGAGCCCAGGAAGAGCGAAGAGGATTTTTCAGGACAGGGAACGGTACAACCACCTGGATTCGAACAAACTCCCTTGTACTTTTTAATCGTACTTCTCATGGTTTTGTACTGTGGTTGCGTTTTGTTGTTTTCCCCCACACAATGGCTTCCTTGCTTCAACTGGTAAACATTTTTTGATTCCAAAGTTCTAGTATTAAAACCATAGTTTATTTAGATATGATTCTGGGGCTGCCTAAGGAGAAGCCACGTCTTGAAGGAATCTAAGTATACACACTGCGATGTCACGGGAGTCGTTTACCCGCGAAGCCATCACTTTCCTTTCGTACCCACATCATTAGTAGTAACGTCCAGCCAATAAAACTAAGAAGTATTATTTTCAAAAGGGCAAAACAAGTCTCAATTTTATATAAACCCACTTTTTTTTTTTTAATGAAAGTGTCTTCATTTCCCTCAGGCAGCACTTTATCTAAGATGCATTTGGCTTGTAGAAGAAAAAAAATACCTGTTCAAGGAAAGAAGGTTCCCATCAAAGCTGTTGAAATCTGATTGCATTTCAGATTCCAGAACTAATGTTGTTTTTTTGTTTAAATAGATTTTGTCTGTCAATTTCCAGACCCGCTGCGCCATCGGCCTGTATGGACTGCTGTGGTCAACACGGGGGTTGTAGCCGCAAATTTTATTACGGACTGGTAATTGAATTGAACAGGTTTACATTTGAATAGATTTACTACATCATGATCTCTGACATACTGCACGGGACTGAAATCCCTCTCCATCCATAAAGATACGTTTAAGACAGTATCATTCTCTCCAGGAGGAGAAGGTAAGTCTTGAGCCAAGGAGACGGCCAAACATAATCGTGCATTTATATGCAGGGTGTGATGCACTATTTCACGGTATTTTTTTAAGTGCAAAAGGAAGAGAGTATTCCATAGTTACTCATAACCATCCCCTCTTTTCTATTTGGGGGGGAGGGCTTCGAGATATTTTTTCCACCAAAGTGGGCACAAGGAAGTAAAGGAAAATAAATTATTATTTAAGTACATCAGCAACAGAAGCAATTCCCTTGAAAACAGTCCCTCTAAAGGCTTGATAATGGCGACGGAAGAGGTGTGAGTTACAGATAAGCACCCGTCCCATTGACTTTCACCAACAATGTTTAATTAAACACAGTTCACACGTCTTCAGTCACTCTAACCCCCCTTCAAGACGGCTCCTGCTTGAAAGCACAATGGGGAAAATTATTTCAGGGAAAATACGTTTTCCTACTTCTTCCTTCATCCTGGTTGGGCAAATAGTGAGTAAATTATAGCCATGAAATCAAATGAATCCAGAAAATTCTATCTGCCTGGTAGGGGTGACATATCTCCATGCACTTTAGCTTGAAAATAAACTCCACATCCAGGACACACCAATTCAAAGTGTTAACTGATATATCACTTCTGCAACATTTTTAAAAATTTGATTTGCTTTTTTAAAACTAAGGATTGCTCAGCTCCGAACTCTTAATTCAGCCTTTTTGAATGAGCATACGTTTAGTTGGAGTCTTTATAGCTCAACTAAGTGGCAATTTCCTATAATTAAGACCAAAAAATTCCTGTCGATCACTTGTTACATTCTGAAATACGTTCTGCTTGTTACTTTGCAATAGGGTTTAAGGCAATTACCAGGCTAATGTTTTCCACCACAGAAAAGCAAGCGATCACCACTGTCCTAACTAAAGGGAAAATTCTTTTTTATATGGGTTGGGTTGTTACTGTTGGATTTTTATTTATGTTTTCTTTTGTCAAAACTGCTGTCCCGTTGGCATTTTTCACATAAGATTTCTTGAGCAAGAGCAACCACAACTATCTTTTTCAATGTCGCAGTACTAGAGCCTAGAATAATGCCTGGCACGTGAGAGGAAGTTAATAAATACTTAGGAAATGGATTACAAATGTAAAACACATTAAGTGTGGAAAAATCCTAACAGTGCCAAAGGCTATGGAGTGAAAAAGAAAAGTCTCCCCTATTCTAATTTTTATTCACCACTGTAACACTGTCGCCAATCTTTTCTTTCCTTCCATCTCTCCACACATATATCAATGCAGTATCTGTGTATGTGTGTGTATTTATATCAGTTACTAAAATACAAATTTTTGTTATGTTTTTCTTTAATATAAATTTAATATAAACTTATTTAATATGAAAATATATTCATATATCAATTGAATCAGACAACTAGGAAATTTGTCTTCTGTTTTGTTTTTTCACTTGGAAAAATATCTTGACCATCTTTCCCTAAGACTTGAATGATAAAGTTACACACTTGTCTGTTTATAGTTTTTTTTCAAGTTGGAGATGAGAAGATTTTGAGAGAGTCTTCTTTGTTCTTAGTCAAGGGAGTAGTTCTCAGTGGACAGGAGTAAGACCACACGAATTCCACATCCTCGAAAAGAGCCTGATTCCTGCATGTTACTGTGACACTCACTGTTCACAATAAAAATATGAACAATCCAGGAGAAATTATGAGATGTAGTGATGTCATACCTAACTGAAGCTTGGGTCCTTTTTGGAGAATAATCAGTTGGATCTCCTTGGATTTAGAAGTTTAAAAATAGGTGATCTCCAGGAAAAACAAATGACACAAACTCACATGGCCAACCCCAGGAACAAGACATACTCTAAGACTCAACAGAAACAACACATTTAAATATTTAATCTACCTCATTTTCTTTCAAACTTCAATCAACCCATTTCCATTTGGTTACTTTCTAAACGCATATTTATTTTAAACTCTGGCAAGTTTTCTGAAGAGAAGGAAACAGTAAAATCTGAATGTAGTATGTAAAATGTACAGCTACAAAAACATACCCGTGTACAGTAATACATTAAAAACAAACCAAAAACTAAATCTAGGCCTCCTACAGAAAAGAACAAGTTTTCTCTATCTCCAAGCTAAAATGTTAGTTTCACTAGACATACTGAAACATACAAATACTTCAGGACCTTTGATCTGGGTGGGAGAGTTGAGTGAATTGTAGAATCTGACTATTTGGGCTCAGTTCCTGGCTCCACCACTGCTCTGTGCCCTTAGGCAATTTGTTTAGCACAGAATACATACATGTTCATTGTTATTATTTGTGTTTATTGCTGTTACCCCCAACTGGAAAGCCACAGTTTTAGTATCATTATTACAAACTCTTTATAATAGAAAATAACTTTCAAAGATAAGATTAGAAAAAGAATCAAGAGTGCTTTACATCTAAGATGAATTTTAAAAAGAAAGAAAAAGAAGGAAGGAAGAGAGAGGTAGAGTGTAAACTTAGCCATGCATGAGGTTCTGGGTTAAATCCCCAGTACCTCCACTAAAAATAAATAAATAAACCTAATTTCCCCCCCAAAAAAACAAAACAAATACAATTTTTTAAAAGATGATGAATATGTTAATTAGTTGGATCATGGCGATTATTTCACTATACATATAAAACACAGGTCATATATCTTAAATATATATACAATTTTTATTTGTCAGTTACACCTCAATAAAGACGAGGGGGAATCTGTCTGTAAACCTAGTAGTGAGAAGAAAGCAAAAGGACCATGACAGTAGCCTCTTGGCTGTTCTTCATCCTTTGCCTTGTGCAAACTGTAAAGATGAAAAGAACCCAAACTGCCACGCATACCTGGTGCGTTTAGCTGCACATAAGACATGTCCTACCTTGTCCCCTCCTGCCGATGTCAGCCACAAGGGATCAGAAAGTTCAGGTGTAAAGGAGGAGTATTTCACCAGCAGCAGATTCTGGGTACTTACTGTGACCCCACTGCTTCCTGGTTTCTCTAACATTTCTGTGATTCCCTGTCCGTCCCCTTCCCCCCTGCCCCCAGCCTAAAGCACAGGGCCACTAGCACACCAGCCTTACCTTCTTTCAGCATGCCCACTTTTAAACACTTCATGAAGCGGCAAGCCTGGCAGGATTTACGTCTGCGCTTTGTGATTTCACATTCATTCGTGGCAGGGCAGCTATATTCTATATTACCTAAAACACAGAGTTTGAAGAAGAGAAGCTGTTAGATTGGCAAGACTCAGGCAATACTAGCATCCTCAAGGCAACGTCAACTCTGCTACTCCTGGTCCCTCCCTCAAACAAAAGTCACGGGATTCATGAGGATGTCACAAATATCAGGAAGCCGGATGCTCGGCAACAACCAATGATGATGCATCAAGCATGGAAAAATACATGGCGAAGCTCTTCAAAAGACTAAGCTTAAAATTAGCCTTTAAAACATTACGCTAAAAAAAATAATATATATATATACACACACACTTAGTTCGCTCTTGAAAAGTAGCAGTCTTTCAGAACCTTAGGATTGACATTTCCAAGCACATTATTTCCATAAAAACACAAACATCAAAACTGTATTATTGTATCATTGATCCTGGATTTCTTTTGGTCACTAATACTGGAATGCATCAAGCTTTTTGTCTTTCTGACACTGAACAGCATAAACCTCACTGTGAAAAATGATCAGCAGGCTAATTTGGGACCATGCACGGACTGGAGGGCAGGAACTGAAGTCACATGGTTCTCACTTCAACACTTACCAGAGCCTTTCAATACAATTACATGCTTGGAAAATCTTTACTGATAATGATCATCATCACCATCATCACCACCAACATCATCATCACCATCATCATTATCACCATCATCACCACCATCATTATCATCACCATTATCACCACCACCATCATCATTACCATTATCATCACCAACATCACCGCCGTCATCATTACCATCATCATCATCATCACCACCATCATTATCATCATGTTTATTACATTACTTGCATAATTAATTATAAACACTCAAGCTGCATGGAAGTGTTATAAACAACAATAAATTGCTATGAAATTATATTTTTAATATTACAGTCTACATCATTTATGTTAGTAACAACACATTTGAAATGATAAAGATGTCACCAGAAGAAGAGCCAAACTTTAACTTGAAATTTTTCAATTAGTGCCAGCGGCAGTGTGCAGGATGCTCTGGGGCTGCCTACAGCTTTGTAAAGAAGCTGCCTTTAAAATAGAGCCTCTCTCCTCTATCAGCTCTGTCACATAGTGCTTGAAGGTCTTTCGTTACTTCCTAACCCTTTCCCCTTGTGATTAAGTGCATTAGTATCTTAATGAAAATGCATTCTGTTTATTGCCCTCTTGGGAAGGGGGAGGTCATCACACCAAATGCATAAATTGTCATCAGAGACGGTCCGAGCATAATTGCAATTTTGCTGCTCCATGTTTGCAATACTCAGGGTCCATCCAAGTCCCCTGAAACACGCGCAGGTTCTAGTAATTAGCATAGAGTCTGCCTGGGACTGCAGCATTGATGAAATATTTCAGAGTTAATCACACTTTGTAAACACTGATTTATATTGACTACCTTTCTCCGGACTGATGTCTCCTCATTAAATATCACATTAGTGGATGGCACCACTGTAGAAAGACTCAACTACTCAGCAACTGCTAATTCAACAGGAAGTAATACCTAACCACTTTATAACTATGGAAATTGGTTAAGTATGCATAACTTCAAAAAAAAAAAAAGCCTGTGCATTATAACTTGAGATAAGCTTATCAAAACTGACTAAGTTAGCATTCTAATTCAGGGCATTTATAATAATAAAAGCAACTACTTTTGAACATAATAGGTTAAATATTAAGAGTAATATTAATTGCATCAATAGAAGCACGCACCGTCACCTTGCTTAGAGATACTACTGATGCTACACAGGAAACAAAGGATAAGTCAAAGGAACCAGACTGGTTGGGTCACTGGCTGGGAATAAAGGGATTTAGAATCTGAACTTTAGATGAACCATTTTTCACTGCAATTTTCCCTGAAAATTTATTTTGCATCGAGAGAGTGTTGCTAGTAATTTCCTAGGGGTTAATTAGTATTCTGCTACCAGATCCTTCCACTCTACAGTGGCTCTCCTTATGCTTATTTAAAAAGAAACATAAGCCTCTGTTTTCTTGGCAAATGCTGAACAATAACCAGTTACAAAGGGGAAAAAATATTTTCCAAACAGCATTTCTTCCCTTGTCTATTCCTGAAAAGTCAATATGAAGTCTTAATTTGTTCACTTTGCAATATCAAGGCGTGAGCACCAGTACCCCTCTTTGACCCCCAGTGCTGGAAACTCCTACTGGGATGACCCACCACTGCACACACTCGAAATAATCATCTGTCCTTTCAAATTAGCTCCTCTTCCTCTTTGAAAATTATATCCTCATCCTTCACAACAATGCCCCTCTAACTGGCCCCTAAATCAGGCCTGCGTGAGCTCACACCTGGACTATGGGAGTTATCTCCTAACTGGGCGTTTGGCCTCCGTTCCACCCCGCTCTAATCCATGCTGCATACCACTGATCATCTCCCTCTTCCTATGACTGCTTTGATCATGTTGCTAACCTAACTTAAAAAAAAAAATCAACAGACTCTTATGGCCTCCGGAATTACATGTAAAATATTAAACTAGCAAACAAAATCCCTGCCCCGATCTCACTCTCATCCACTTTTCCAGCCACATTACAATGATTACCTTATATGAACTTTCTGATGCACCAATTTGATTTATTCCGTTTTTGCTGTGTCCTTCAGACATCCCTCTGAGGATGATCTATCTTTGCTCCTCTTTTCTCCTTAAAATTACTTCCAAGGCTCAATGTTCAACTCAAATTCCATTCAAATCTTTCATGAAAACTTCTCAGACCATCCTAGCAAAAAATGATTTCTTGGTTCTCATATCTTTTCAGATACTCTCATCATATACAGACGTGCCTGATTTTTTTAACCTTTCCACGTGCATGTTCCCCATTAGATGGTAAGATCTTGAAGACAAGGATTATTGCTTATGCAGTAGAGAAATCTTCCACCGAAAAGTAGTATATAAGTAAAAGAATACATTTTAAATGACTGTATTTTTTTGATATCTCAAGGTCATTTTTATGAACATCAATTATGGCAGTGTCATATAGAGCACTGCCCACAAGGTCAAGTGAGCTGGACGTCCCATTAGGAAGCAATATTAATTTAAGAACACTGGGAAAACCATTTCACAAGTCAAATAATAATAATAATAATAAAGTAGAAGAAAATCTAGTTAATTTTTCAAAACCTTAAAGAATAGCTTTGACGAAAATGGAAATCCATGGCAAAAGGAGAGCTCATCAAGGAGAAAATCAGGAAAATACAAAGGTTTCTGAGGAGTTAAGTGTGAAAAGGAAAAAAACAAAAAAAAACTAAGAGGCTTTAAAGGAAGTAAAAGTACAACTTGATATAAATAAGAATAAAAGTAAAACAAAATATGAAAATATAGATAAATGGCACTAAAATAGTTAATTAATGTTTATCTTATTATAATACTTACTACTATTTAAAAAATGAGTGTCCTAAGAATTGGAGCCACGTTGCGGAAAACATTTAGGAGTGATTCAATAGTGGTGGCTACATCTATGGATGACCCTTCTATAAATGATTGGCTAAAGATTTTTAAACTTCTTCCAAAAACAGAAGGAAAACTGTCAAATCACCACATGGAAGTTTCTGATCACATAAAAGAAGGATTCTAGTTCTCTTTCTAACCATTCCATTCCATAATTCTTCAATGACAAAGAGAAACGGAAAGGCAGAGGGATTTTTAATAACGCCTTAGAATGAGATCTGGAGGGTGGAGTTTAGTCTCATTCATTGCTGAATCCCCCATGCTTATCAATGAGCCTGCAATTTTGTATCATGTACGGGGCTGGGAAAGAAAGAGGTAGTTCCTGCTCTTGAGGAATCTCTATTCATACAGAGTAGATAAGACACAACAACAAATAACAATACAATTTAGTGTGTGGTGCAGTGGTCCCGGATTCAGTGGGCACCGCGTGCCCGTGGACACACAGACATCCCCACAGATGCAGAGACTGTGCCTGGGAAAGTCAGCGAATTCTTCCCACAGGAGCACATGATTGAACTGCACTGTGAAAAATGAATAAATGACTACATTGGGGTAAAGGAATCTTCCCTAAGCTATAGGAGACATGACATTCTTGTAAAAATGTGAATGGAAAAAAAAATACAGTGGTCCCAAGTGTTTTCATAAATGATATATTTTCAGCTAAGTGTATAGAAATGGTTCATGATGAATCTGGCATCTTTCAGCCAAATGTTCTGTTTCAATAAATTTGTCTTGACATATATGGATGATAACCTTGATTTCACTAAGCCACACTGGTTTGTCTTGAAAAACAAATCAACATCATTCTAAAGAACTTCGTTGCTGGAGGAAAACCTCTCTAATTTCCAAGCCCTCCCATTGAGTTCCTCAGTTCATTGTTGCTGGCTATGATCGCCCACCCAATGGTCTTTGATCCATGAGATTCTGCCCTTGAAAGACCTTCCCTGGTGCTTTTTCTATTTCGTAAAGAAAGCATTTTATCCTAAAAATGTGCCTCCCCGAGCACCTGGGCAACACTGTTACATCTATTTTGGTAATGGCTCAAAGACAGTACTCCCAGGAGACCCTATGATCTCAACGGGGCACTTGTTTTCCTTCGATTCACGAAAAGTGGAAATGAGACAAAAATATTTCCAGAAGCGACTGTGAGCACCTGGAATGTTAACACTGGACAGTCATTAAGGAGGATGCACAAGTTATTGTTCACAGCCCAGGATTCTCATTTTAGACACAGAGTTTTCTTCGATTATAGCTTGCTACTTTCTGAACCATGTTTGTCAGATGGCACCAGGGACTGAACTGGGCAGCAGCTGATGACCCAACTGGAGTTTTCCCAGTTTTGTCAAGAGCTGGGGAAGTGAGCTCTGCTTCGGAGGGAACCAAATCAATGCAGAAGCTCTGGGCTTTTAAACCAGGCTGACAAGAATGATAGAGCAATTTATAATATCTCCTGGCGGCTTTTCAGAGGGTCCGGGCTCTGATTACTTATTTCAGAGTCTTTTGTACAATTAGTTTGCAGGCAATATAATCTTCTCACTTACTGCTTAATAGAATCTTGCAGCTAGCTGGCGGATAGAATAACAGGGTGGATGTAAAACTCCAGCCTGGAGTGCCAGTGGATAATTTGTATATTCCTTTCAGTCACTTAATGGACTTCTACAGTTTGGCAGTGAAAGGGCTGAATGATGTAAATTAGCATGGCATCTCAAAATAAAAATATATGTCAAATTTTTACTTCCGATTCACATCTCCCGCACATAGTAATGAAGCATTTGGCTTTATGGAGTTCCCAAGAGTTGTCCTCTTTTTCATACTTACAGACATCATCATTGTAAAGCCAATTTGAAAGCATCTGTATATGTCCCCCAACTGTTTTAATTTTATTAACGGAACCAAATGGCTTGAGATGACCCACAGGGCACTCCAAGTGGGGTTTATCCTATTGTTTCCAACATTAAGTGATTTAAAAATAATGAGATTTGCCTCAGTACACAATTACAGAACATTAAAAACACGCAGGCAATAATCTGTAGTATTTTTGTTTTCAGTGCCCAAAAGTAGAAAAAAGAAAGAAGGAAAATCGTCTATTATATAGTAGGAAAGGTTTTGCCAAACAGCGATGTCACATCCCTCGCTTCCCTTTTCTCTTCTGTGTTGTTTTCAAAGCTCTTTTGTTTTTAACTACTTTCTCCTCATTCCTCCTGAAATAGGAAGTAATATTATCTATAGCTGGGATTCTATCATGTGGAATAATAAGTCATTACATATCTATGGCCAAAAAAAGTTATAATTCCACCAATGTGCATGTAAGTAAAGGGTGCTATTTTATTTTCAAAGAACGCACCCAAAGTTAGACTTCAAAGTAAGTTACTTCGGGACAATACATCTGTTCCCAGAGGACGGCTCCAAGCACTTTTTGAAGCTTCCTTTAGCACTGCCAGTAGAGCCACTTCAAAGCTATAATGTGAAGATGGGGGAGGAATTAAATTACATTCCATTCATATTCACCCAAAACATTTGACTGGCCTCTTTATCGCCAGACATGATGCCAAAGGATTGTTGTTCATCTCTAAATTTTAAATATACCCTCAAAGGTCAAAGAACTAGAGTCACTGCAGATATTTCAAGAATCTGCCTCAAGGTCTCAAGGAGGATACCCCAGACTTGTGACAAGGAAAGGGGGCGCCAGGCTCCCAAAGGGGCCCCATCCACCTGCGAAGTGTACAGTGTGGCCTGTAGAGGTGGGAGGAGAGGAGGTCCCATCAGGTTAATTGTCACATCCGGCTCTTAGCAAAGCAATTTCATACATGCGGTTATGCCAGAGTCTCATATTCTTTGCCTGTCTGCTGCCCCTCTCCCTGCTAAAACATGAGGTGGGAGGTAGGTGAGTACAGAAAAGATCTTTTGATATTGGGCTCTTTAAGGTTCTATAGGATTGAATTCTGATAATCACAGGTGTAATTTATAAAAGCCATAACAGTATGTGGGCACAAATGACTGCATTTTCACAGCGAAGCTCAGGCCTACTTCCCAAATAGGAGTAGATGATGCTTTCTTTGCCTTTAAAAGAAAAAGATCTGAAAAAACCCACAATCAAGCAAGTTTGTAAGCTCTAGTGATTGAAGACTAGGACCACACACTCCGGTTTCATCCCCCAGCCATCAGGGCTGGGAGGACCATCGAGCCTACAGCGGGTACCAGCGTCCCTCCCCGTATCATGTATCTAACCACAAGATTGCAATTCCCCATTGTATTCAACAAAAAAATGGTTAAGCTGGAAACAATGCTATAAAAAGGGGAGAAATTATTTATCCTTAATTTTTTTCAATTTAAATAAGACCTATCCTGCCTTAGTTTCCCTCAAACTTGTAAACATGGCCATTCCTTTATTGCTTTCATTGCACAACTGTGAACTAAACACTGGGCACTGTGCATGTTCATCTCAAAGAGAAGGTGGAACAAAACCCCTGTATGCCCATAGGATGTCCATCCTTAACATATGGGTCAGGAAAACATCCAAGGAGCAATGAGTGAGGGCAGAGGGAGAAAGGAAATGGTGGCGCTCAGGACACATTGCAGCTCTGCCCTTTACTGGCTGTGAAAACTCAAACTAGTCACTTTACTTTCTTACTCTCAGTTTGCTTAAATACAAAAGAGGAATGATCGTATCTAATTTACACCATCGTAATACATGAAATTTAGTTATTGAAAGCATATATAGTTTTGTTTTCCTTTCTGAGAGGAAAGGGAAGAGACATGGTAAGATCCCATTGATTATTAAACACCTTGGCTCAGAGACCTAAGTCTGGAGTTTGGGGATAGTGTAAAAACAGCCTTCCTCAGATGAATGAGAGGGTATGGGAATGGATATACCAGTCACCCAGAGAAGCTGAGGGGGGATTTTTGTCTTGCCAACAACTCTGGGATGTATAGCTATATCTGACAGACACCAGGAGGAGAGGAAGAAGTATAATAACTCAAGTCACTTTTTAAAGCACCAAATTATCTACGAAGTGAATTTCTGAGACACCAACCACCTCTCCCCATGAACGCTGTCACTGCCCTGGGGCTCATAACTGCGTATCACTGGGTGTAATCCAATTGTAACTGAGGGCAGAGCCTTTGCAAAGCTCTTCAACATCTCACCCCAGCCTTCCCTCTTACCATCGTCCCGGGTCAGTCCCGACCCCTAACCCAAGCGCACCCCCTTGTCTGACACCCATGCTGAATGACTCCCAGTTCCCAGAGAGCAGTGCTGTCTTTCCTGCTGGTCTTGATGTGCCTTCTTCCATCATTGCTTTAGAGAAGCAATCCCCGGACTCACAAGACTGAGGCGGGGTCCTTACGGGTGTTCACGACTTCATCTCACACTTACCTCCAAGCGAATCTTTCTCTGAGCATTTAAAATACTTTATTACATGTGTCTAGTGAATCGCCTGCCTCCTGTCCAGCTGTACAACTGTCCACTCCTTGAGGGAAGGGACTTACTCCCCTGGGGTCCCCTGTGTCCAGCAGAATATTTTATTACCCATCAACTTGATTTGTTACCGATCCTATTTCTCATTCCCTCATTAATGTTCAGCCCCAATGTATTCATTAAAAAAAAAACCCGTAATTACAATTAGACAGAATAAAACTAATAGCAATCCACCAATAACACTAGCATTTGGCTTAAAGCAACACAGATTTCTAGGCTACTGGACTTCAAACAGATCCTGAAGTCCAGTAGGTTCAGACTCCTAATTTTACGTAAAAGACAAAGGTGAATGTGCACTGACTTAAAGCTTATAAGGTTATGAGCTAGTTGACTGCAGAGAAGAGTCTAAACCTCAAATTCCTGACATCCAGTCCAACGCTCCTTCAATGCACCCATTAAGACTTACATATCAATTCAGAAGCCCCATTTTGCAGATGAGAGAATTAAGGCACAGAGAGAAGAGGTAACACACCCAGAATCACACAGTTTACAAGCACCAGAGCCAGGAGTTAAACCCAGGCACTCTGAATCCAACTTCTCTCCTCTTAGCTATGATGCAATGCTGCCTGACTCTAAACTTTGAACGTAATTAGCTGAATGTTGCAATTGAGTGTTGTTTGGAACAAACAGGAAAAATGAAACTCTTATCTTCTAAGAGGGCGCTCTGTGTAGCTGTGGTTGTTGTGGTTGCTATTGTTGCCGGTTGGAAAGGAAATTTTGATGCCTGGGAGTGGTGGGACGGGATGGCTCTTGGCATTGTCTTCTGCCGTTGTCAGACGTGTGGTGCAAGGGCAGCTGTGGGAGAGGATAGGGTTGCTTTTAGAGAACGGAACCTCTCAACACCTCGAACAAGAAATCCCTCAATATGTCTCTGTACCACTCTGGTTTGCGACCAGTTTAATTCCACAGAAACCAAACAAACCATGTCACCAAAGCAACAGGTGTCAGGTTGTAAACATGCATTTTAAAGATCTCCAAATAACACTATTGTTCGCGATAGGAAAAATAAAATGCAACCCATAATCGGCAGGGTGTGCTCCGAACTGCATTTAAAAAGGTCGAAGTGTATAATCAAAAATACTTGCTGCTGAAAATGATGGAGATTACAAATATCTCGCATCAAAAGTACGCAGAAATTCAACGTTTTTAGCTCTGACATGATATCTTCTTGGAAAAGGCAGCTGTTCTCTTGCACTGTAGAACACATTCCCTACATGACGTGTACAGACACTTCTTAGTTTTTAAGTTCCTACATACGCTATCGTGTCACAGAGTCTTCATAAAAGAGCTCAATAATGGCCATTGTCACAAGAAAGGTGTATAACCTGAGCTCACCATCCAACTCTAACGTTCACTTGTTCTTTCTCTACCTACAAATTTTAAACAGCCTTGATACGAGTCTGCCTATGTCTTTTTTAAAATCATACAACTAAAAAAGAAAAAAAAAAGGTTTATTAACAAAATACTCTTGGTGAAAGAAAGAAATGCTAATTCAATCCAAGGCAGCCACTCCATTTGGATCGAGTTTTAATGTGTGCATTTTGCAGTGGCAGAGTCTGAATGGTACAGTAAGTCCGTATGACAAGTGTGGGGGCATTTGGATCATACCCAATGCGACCAAAAACAAATGACTCAAATAGGAATCTGACATCATACCAATCTTGAGATTTTTCCTTCTACCTTCAACAAGTAAAAGCAAGCATATCTTTCCCTCACATGGCCCCTAAGTGCTTCGTTCTTGAATGTTATCAGTGTATCCAGAACTTTGTCAGCAAAGAGACATCGGCATTAGGTTCTTCCTTCCAGATCAAGTTCACGTATTCAGCAAGTACCTATCTGTGTCCTCCAAAGCTGGTACAGAGCTGCGGAAACCCTGCTTGACACAAGTGATGGTAACTGACCTGTATTTAAACTGTAGGAGGTGATATAACCCCGATTACAAGCCAAGTGCTAGAGTCAAATAAGTTCAAGTCCTGCTTCTATCATTTTCTGAGTTGGGCAAAACATTTAAATCTGAAGTTACTTTCTTTGTCAGTGAAGCGTGCATGCGTCCCAGCAATGGATACCTATGCGCTTGCTATGAAAATCAAATGAGAGTGTGTACTTAAGAGGAGTACCTGACACACAGTGAGGCTTGATTATCACCATCATTACAGCAGCGAAACTATATCCAGGAGAGGGACTCGGGACACAGGAGAAGAGCTAAGGGGGACTTGAGAAGGGCCAGGTGCTGGTCCTCAGCACAGAACTAAGCAAAAGCTGGGCAGAGCAGTCCTCCTGGCCTCTGGCTTGGAAGCCGAAAGGCTGGCAGCATGGTAGGCTTTAAAAATCAATAGGAACATTAAGACAAGCACAAGCAAACACTCAAAACCGAGCAGTTACTAATCACCCCAAGGGTCAGGGGAGCCGGACAAGGCCGCCAGCTGCGTTTAGAGTAAAACAGAGAAGCCCAGAGGAGAACTGTCAGAGCTCGGACTGAGAAGTGTTTGTGCCTGAAGATCTCCCTCTCTGAGGGAGAACCTGAGCACCGCACCCCTCAGGTCTGACCTGGATGGCCTCAGAGTGCCTGGCATTTCCTCAGGGAGGAACAGCACAGAGGAAAACTTGGCAGGGGAGGGTGGGGGGGCTTACAATTGGATGTGGATCCAGGGGAGGCCAGGGGCAGGATGCCTTCTGCAAGGAACACTTGTTTAACTCCCAGGCCTTCATAAAACAGCAGAGGTCCGTGAGCTCTTTCTTAAAGGCCCAGAGAGTAAAAGGTTCAGCTATGCAGGTCATTCAGTCTCTGGTGTGACCCCTCAGCTCTCCTGTGCAAGCAGGAAGGAAAGACAATACAAGATTGGGTGTGGCTGTGCTCCAGAAGAACTTTCTTTAGCAAAGTGGATTTGGCCCCCAGGGTCTAAAACCTGTGGACAGAAGGCTGCAATGATAAGAAATTCTTTACAATCTGTTATCCATTATTTCCTCCCTCCCCCTCCTTTACCCACAAGCCTGTAAAAGAGCTTCTTACAAGTTAGGTTCAGCTATTTTAAAAAGAATCCTCAGCAAATTGATAACCTCTCAGAAGAACAGGGGGCAGACTGAGTTGGAGGGTTTTGCTTTAAATATTTAAAAAATTTGAAATTGTTATCCATGTCAAACCTAGTCTGAGGACTCTGGGGACAGTGAGGGTGTTCCAGAACCAAGGAGGTACCTTGGGAGCAGTGACGATGCTTTGAATGCAAGAGAGGAAAAAAAGGTGTAATCAAGGACAAAATCTTGGGCTAGATTCGTTCCTTTGAAGATTCTTGTGCTTGTCTCTGATCTTCCTCAAATGGAAACTATGTTAATAGCATGCACTGAAAAAATGGATATCAGAATGTAGATTTGGGGTATGCTTTCAGATTCACTCTAAAGCATTCAGATTTCAAGCTCTAAATTCTAAATTAATCCAGGTTTTCTTGTACTAAATTCTTTCATTTCTAGTTGCTCAGTGATGCCCTTACTTAAAAAAGCATTTAAAAATATGATTGTTTCCTTAAACATTTTCAAACCAAAATAAGAGTTAATTCCAAAGAATATAACTTTTTTTCTATCAACTTACAGATGCATTCATATAATCACTTTCTTTCTTTAACTCCTTCGGACTGGTACTTATCATAAGAAAATAGAAGGAAGAAAAAAAGAAAGAAATTGATTCTGAGCTCCCTTCTATTGTGGTCACAAAGTTTAGCAAGTGAACAATCATCCTCACATCAAGACAGGAGGAGGAATAATCCTATTTCCTCCTAAAAACAGGAATGAAAGAATATGGCAAGTGTTATCAGTGGTAAGCACACATTTTTAGGATCAGTCTAGGACCAACAACTAAAAACACAGTGGCAAAATGAGCGTCAGCAGATAAAACCCCAGGAACTGGGACAGAAAACAGATACGGTGGTACTGAAGTGCTGAACTCTCAAACTTAGTAATTAGAGGATTTTGGAAAATGAATTATAAAGAATTCAGTATTTTAAAGACTTACTTCTGATTGCCTCCTTTTTACAGACCTTTAATATCATCAAATCATAACTTTGAAAATAGTCTTAATTCCCCAGTTTTATTATGTTTTAACAATTTAATGGAAAATTTTGCCTATGAACTAAAATCTCACAAGAAAAATTCAATCTAAAATTATTCAATGCTTTAAATGTTTTAAAAAGTATACAAGGCAGGGTAATGAGGGGGCTAAAAACACAGACTCTGGGTTCAGACTGCTAAGAGGAAACTATGTTTATGCAATTACTTCTCTGTGCCTCTCTATGAACTTTATAGAAGTTCCACATCTATAAATAATATGATAATATTATAATGGTAGTATCTACTTTAATGGAATGACAGAAAAATTAAGTAAGATAATTGATGTAAAGCACTTAGAATAATATGTGGCACATTCTAAAAACAAATATATTCATTATTATTATGACAAATTAACAGATTCTTCAACTATTATTGGCATAAAGGCATTGTATTCATTCAAGAGGATGAAACCAACTATTTACATTGTCTACATATGTAATTACATATGGACAGCATGGGGGGGGTAAAAGATTAGAACTTCACATTTGGGGAGCATCTGAAACTCCTCAAAAATGTTTAAACATTCACCTCACACTCATTAGAATGGCTGCTACTAAAAAAAGAAAAAAAAAAAAAAGAAAAATAACAAGTGCTGGAGAGGATACAGAGAAATCAGAGCCCTTGTGCCCTGTAGGTGGAAGTGCAGAATGGGGCAGCCTTTACGGAAAACAGTATGGAGATGCCTCAAAAAATTAAAAATAGGGATAAATTAGGAGTTTGAGATTTGCAGATACTAACTACTATGTATAAAATAGCTAAACAACAAGTTTATACTGTATAGCACAGGGAAGTACAGTCAGTATCTTGTAGTAACCTATAATAAAAAAGAATATGAAAACAAATATGTGTGTGTATATGGATACATATACGCATGACTGAACTATTATGCTGTCCTCCAAAAACTGATACAACTTTGTAAACTGACTATATTTTAATTGAAAAAAGAAATTCTTACTTTAAAAAAAAATCTTGATTAAAATCCACTTTATCTAGAAATCTTAGGGTTCTTAAAGCCTTTTCAATGTTAATTCATTGTAATCTTTGGTCTTATAAAATCCCTTAGCTAGTATACAGTACAAATATGTAGCCAGGTGATTAAAAATAACTGTAATGATGAGAAATAAAAATAGATGATGATTAAAAAACAATAGAACTACCATATGATTCAGCAATTCCACTTCTGAGTATATATGCAAATAATTGAAAACAGGATCTCAGAGAGGTATTTGTACTCTCATGCTTACTGCAGCATTATTCACAATAACCAAGAGGCAGAAACAACCTGATGTCCATTGATGAATGAATGAAAAAAGAAAATGTGCTGTATACACATAATGGAATATTATACAGCTTTAAAAAAAGAAGGAAATCCGGTCATACACTACAACATGGATAAACTGGGGACATTATGCTAAGTGAAATAGGACAGTCACAGAAAGACAAACACTATGTGATTCCATTTATAGGGGGTACCCAGAGTAGTTAAACTCATAGAAATTGAAAGCAGAATGGTGACTGCCAGCAGTTGGGGAAGAGGGCAATGGGAGTTGTTGTTTAATTGGTAGAGGATTTTATTTTTGCAAGATGAGAAAATATCGAAGATCTGTTGTTCAACAATGTGCACACAGTTAGCACTAACGTACTGCATACTAATGGTTAAGATGGAAAATTTTAAGTTATGTTTTTTTTGTATGCATTTTATGTTATTTTTTTACCACAATAAGAAGAGGAAATCAATTAAAAAATAAATGTCAGAACATCATTTCTTTAAAATATAAACATATTTACTTTTAGTATAAACTAGAATACTTGACTAGCATCTATTACCTAATTTTGCATTCACATAAAACTTTTGAAATGGTGGAAGAGAACTCCAGTGACTAGGCCTTAACGTGGTTGAATCCCAACAACTTCAAGCAACTTCAAAAGAAAGCAAATTGTGTACACTTGATCACTTCTAAGATATTGTCTGGGTTTATCAAGTCATAGATCAGAAAGATGAATCACTGCCTTGGGCTTTACTAGGAAAGAAAAATATATATATTGCACCCCAAGCCATCAGCCCCACCCTGCCATTCCTCCCAACCTCCCTCATAGCTTCCAAAACCTCAATTTTAACAAGTAACAAATTCTGAGGATTCAGCAAATCATATTAAGACATAGATTCCTACAACTAATTACCAAGAAGAGGGACCCACGTTTGCATCGATAGGAGCTTCAGGCAGCAGGACTCTCATCACTCATTTTTTTTTTCTTTCCTACCGTTAGGATGAATATTTAAATGCAGCCTAACTGGATTCAGCCAGAATCAATTCTGAGTTTAAGGGAAGAAGTACTTAACATGTTATTACTTTAACACATGTATAAAAACATGCATTTTGAAAAATACAAAGTACAACGTATCATTCCTACTATTTTGGCCAAACATTCGATACGGTGCTCTGTAGGCTGGGGCTGTTCTAACAATGTAATTTATTGCTTATTCTCTGAATGAAAGAGCCTTATTTGTCAGGCTTGGTTCTAAGTAAGAGACAACCAGAAGGAAAGAATGAAAGTCATTAAGAATGTCAAGAGTGGTACTGATTGATACCTGTGCTTGGGAGTCTATCTTATAATCAAAGAAAAGCCTCCAGCCTCTTCATCAAAGCAGTCATCAGATAACACTAGGGTGACCTGGGTGGCAAGTCCTCCGAGGAAAGTCCAGTGGTCTGCAGGCAAAGTATCAACCACGCCCCACCAGCTAAGAAATCCCATCACAGATGTAAAAATTCACCTTGCCCACATCAGGGAAGTAAATAGCATTTTAAAAGAATTCACTGGAACTGATTCAAGAAGTCCTTCAGACTGGAGAATGTAAACAGCACCAACTTCCCTCTCAACAGGAGAAGAACTGGTGTGTGGTGCTGTGAGAGGTGTGGGCTTGGCCAGTGGTAGGCTGGGGCAGGCTAGGAAAAGAGGCTCACTCGCCAACAAATTCCCTAGAAGAAATGGCAATGCACATGGTTCCTCTCCCATAAGAAAGTGACTGAATCAGGAACAGGTACGTTTAGATGGCCCAGGTGGATCGGGACACCGGGACCAGAGAGGGTACTGGGTCTTACGCCAACTCCACCCACAGTCAGCACCTGGGAGCCCCTTTCCTTCCTGGCTGCTGCTTCTGAGGACACTGGTGTAGGTGAATCATGGGAAACAGATTTTATTTTCTCGGTATAGAGAGTTTGATTCAAGAAAAAAGAAGTTTGCAAAAGTTTTTAAGAAGAGAAAGAATATAACTCAAGTATGCATATGTAAAGATAATCCAGAATGACATTCTTATTTTTTTCTGATTCTATCATGTAGACCGTATTAGAGTAGACTCAATGGAGAATATACCAATGTTCCAGATATATTAGAAACTCAGTAGAAATATGAAAATAGAACTGAATTAAAAAAAATCACTCACAAACTCACCCTTTTATAAGTATAACTATTGCATTTTTAAGAATCAGTGATATTACTACTACAAAATGTCTTTTTATAATAAACAAAAATAAATTCAATGTAATTTACCAGAGGAACATACAACACGTACTCTAACTTCTTCCCAAACACCGTGAAATAACATCGACAGCAGGAGGAGAGGGTCACTCCTTTTGCAAATATACAGCCTAGGAAAGGGAATTTTGTCTGCCTACCTTAACTAATTATCCAGCCTCACTAATTTGATAGTAAACCACAGTTGAACATTTTACCATGGCATAAAAGAGTTTCATTGCAAATTTTTCCCTCCGTAGATGCCACTGGCCAACATCCCTGCCATGGGACATTCTTAGCCACTCTGACCCAACTGGAAAATATATCCTTACCCTTTCAGGAGTTCAAAATGATGTGTTGATTTTACATGACTTTCAAAAGACAATCACATAATTCAATGTGTGCAACAAACATGGAAACGACACCAGAGACCTTGGTGTTGCAAATCTGAGTTCCTCATATCTGAAGGACAAAAACACAGTGAGGATCCTTACATTTTCTTCTCTCTCTCTTTTTTTCCCCTTGATTGAAGATCAACCATGCAATTTAATCTCTGAAAAGAATCACTCTTACACAGCCAAGATCCAACTGCTGGTCAGCCAATCTACGGGCCACTTTATTTTAATTTACATTGGTTCCGTTTTTCTGATTTGCTGGTTGAAAAACACACACGTTTAGCTCACAGGCAACAGTGAAAAGAGGCTAGACAATTCCTGGAAAAAAAAATTCTGAAAACTGAGATGAGAGATTGAAAAAAAAACAAAAACCAACCATCATCATAGAGAGCTTGCTTTCCATTTAAATAAATGATCTGCATGCAAAGTTGTCTAGAAGGTCATCTGAAATGAACACCTGGGTAGTCAATGTTGCCTCTAAGAAAGATGAAGTGGTAGTTACCAAAACGATGGCCAGCAGTCAAACCTAGCCCCAGGTATGCTTGGGTATGGCCCCAGGCGCAGAGCGGTTTTTATATTCTTAAACAGCTCAAAAATAAATCGATAAATTAAACAAAGCAGAACAGAGTACGTGACAGAGGAGGCATGTGACCCACAGATCCTAAGGTATTTACTAACTGTCTGTCTATCCAGCCCTTTACAGAAAAGTTTTGTTGACCAGTAGCTCTTCAACAACCTCAGAAGTGATGACAATTTAGGTCAATTCCTAAAAGTCAGAGCAAACCACGGAAAAGGAATCGCTACTCATTTATCCTGAGAAGCGGGTCCCCTAAGCCAAAACCGCGAGAGATGAAACTGTAAATTACGCCGTTTCTTGAAAACTCCATTCACATCCTATGCATCCTCTACCCACAGAGAAAGTCAGCAGGACTAAATTGCACAATTAAAATAAACACTGAAGCTAACAATTAAAATAGCGAGGGAATAATGCTTCTCATTTATAACTTGGCAACATTACTGCCTTTCAAAAAATCAGACAAAACTGGCATCAAATGCAAGAAAAAGTGGAAAAGTCAATTAAACATAACAAAAGCCAGCTCTGAGTTAAAGTGAATGAGTTTTAGACAATATTTCTTTCGAAAATATTACCTCAATATTTAATTTAATACTGCTTCCAAACTGATAATCACTGAGATTCATAAAGTCAATGTAGACATTTCCGTATTATTTTGGATTTTAATTTTAGAACATACTAGCTTTAAAGCTGCCGTTTATAAATGAGGGTATTCTCTCCAAACACTATTTAAAGTAAATAGATAATTTCTTATTCTTTTCCTTTGAAAGGTTTACATGATGTACGGACACTCAATTTGTAAGTTCTTATTTCCTCCAGGGCTGTAAATATTCTACTCTAAGACTAAAATATAGCACACGATGGCAAAGAAAAGGAGGCACCCGGGAAAGATGCCCTAGGATGACGCCGCCTGCTTCAGGCAGGAGTCAGCAATCCAAGGCGGGGAAGAAAGAGCAGTGTCAGATCCACAGGCTGTGTCCACACACCTTCAGCACAGGCCTTGCAGGCAAATTCCTCCTCCTTAATGCCCGAGATTTAAGGTGAGATTTAGGTTCTCGTCAGTGTCTTCTTTAGATCCAGACAAGGTGGTCATCACCTGAGGCCCTGGGCTTTAGAAGGCATGGATGATGCAAACCCTTCCACAGGTTAGGAAGACGAGACCTGCAGGAGCCAAGCCCCTTGTACCATATGATCCCAGTAGCTGGGATCATTGAATTCTCTGGATAAACCTCCACAGGCCTCTCCCCTGAGTCCATTCTCTGGCAGGTGGCCTGGGCTGGACCTCACTGCTGGTGTGCACATTACAAGGCCTGTGCGTGATCAAGGGGCTGCCGTTAGGAAGGGGCCGGAGGGCCCTGGATATGCGGGCAGGGGTGTCCAAACTACGTACCGGATGCAATGGGAGGTGGAGGGAAGGAAGGGAAATGGGCCAGGCTCTAGGCTGAAAACTGGCTCTCCCGTGCACATAAAACTCCCAGTTGTCTAAGAATTACAAACGCAAAGCTGGTCTCCCAGGCCATTACGAGGGCATATTTGTCAAATAAGAGAACGCAACATATTTGACTTAGCAATTTGTTATCTTGATTTATAAAGGGTTAAATATTTACATACACAGGACAGAGGTGTCCACTGGACTCCTGTCCCAGGCCATGAATACCTGCTGTGGACTTGGTTCTCATAATGGTCACTTCTGTATTTCACGCTGCAAAGACATTCTGCTTCTTTATTTCCCAGGTCCCACGTCTGAAGCTTAACCGGGGATATTTGACTCAAGTGACAAGATTCAGGCTCCCTTTCTGATTTACCCAGTTTCCCATCCACAGTCACAGAAAAATAAAATTAACTGATCACCGTAAAACTACATACAACCAGTCAAATGTCCAATCAGCCCACCTCAATGTCTCCTACTATAAAAGGGCACCATTGTGAGGAATGGCTACAGGGAGAGAGGGTTTACTGTCAGAGCAAAGGGGTGGACAGCTCTGAGAGGAGAAGGTCACAGGTCCTTCCAGTTTAACATCAAGGGCACCTCTTTGTCCTAGAGTATCTGAACCAGCCGGTGGTGGAGTGTCCCAGTCACACTGCCAACGTCAACCAAAGCTCATCATTTATCGAGCCCTTACTGTGGGCCAGGCACTTTGATACTCTCTCGTTGAACCCTTTCCACCTGGGAAAGGGAAGCACAGAGAAGTTATGGCTGCTCACCAGGTAAGTGGCTGAGACTTGGATCTGGTTTTATACAAATCCAAAACCCACACTAGAATATCTTTTGAAAAAAGAAGACTCCTATTTTTAAATATACAATTTCCTCTTTCTAAAGGGAGGGGAGCCTTATCTCTAGCACGAGAGTGAGCAGTTGAAATGGTTATATTAACCATGTATATGACTTATTTTCCATATTCTTACATAGAAATAAAAACTTCAGGGGGGTTGGTGTTTTGTGAATTAAATAACGAAATGTATATTGACTTTTGAGAGGTATAAAGGTATGTCTTACCTCCTTAACAAGAGTCCAGGGAAAACTCTTAATGAGAAGGTACAGAAAAAAAAAAAGCACAAAAATTCCTAACTCATTTATAAATTGAGGCCAAAACTAGAATTAGAAAAAATCAGAAAAACAATATCACAACACACACACAAATTAATAAGCCTAGGAAGTGACAATGAAATCAATGCTGCCACTGTAACCCTGTGGGACGACCGAACTGTCAAAAAGTTTTGGTCAAGAAAACAAACAAACAAAATTCCAAAACTTTGACTTTTACTTAAGTGCTGACCTAATTCAATAGTTTTTCAATGATAACTTAGAAACAGTCAATAAATAAAATATGCCTTTCTAGTTGACTTTCACTGCAATCTATGATTAATTGCCTTTCACACCCAGAATACCACATTCAGCTTTGAGAAGAACAATTCTCACTACTTTTCTCAAGATGTGCTCTCAAATATATGTTCTTTTGGCTCCAAATTTAAGTATTTTGCCCAACCTTCAAAATGCATTACATATTGGATAACCAATCTTAAAAATAAATTATTATAACAAGAAATAAAAACTTTAAAGAGGCAATATTCCCCATGGCTGTGGACTGTCCCTCAGTCAGTGAGAGCAGGACCGAAGCCAGACTTACATAACGTCTTGGCCGTAAGGGTTGTGACAGTAGAAAGACTTGTTCTTCAGCGAGTTGCATAATCCTTTCTCATCCTCGGGAGAGCTTTAAGGGAGGGAAGGGAGAGACTCCGATCTGTCAAGGATAGCTTGGCTGCAATGCTGCCTCAAGGCATAAGAATGGATTCTTTGGTTCCTTCAACATCAGAATAAGAATCCGTGATGATACAGTAGATTCAGGCCACTTTCCACCTCTTTGGAGCTCAACTATGTCTATTTGGCCACAGAAAGGAGGGGCTGCTCCAATCTCCCTTACAATTACCACCCTAATTATTACATTATACTTTCACGATTTAATCCCTTTTTTTGCCTCACTGCCTTTTTGGGGCTAAGGAAGCACCACGGCGCGATGCCTGCTGATGTAACTAGCAGGGTAGCCTTACCGAGTGCCGTCCAGCTGCCAGCTACAAGCACAGCCAGGTGGGCAAGTCCAGAGTGCTAATCTGGACAGTGACATCTCTGTCTCCTGCTCGAAATCCTTGAAAGTTGCTCTCTCCAATATGGAGTAAAATTGAGCACCATACGTCAATGCCAAGAATCACCCTGTGCTTTGCTCTGTTAAGCTTTTGGTAGCATTTCAGCATCGTAAGGAAGAATCAGGGACAGTATCCCAATTGTTCTGTTCCAGTGAACGCCCAGTAAATAACTATGGCATAGCTATTCATATCTAAGCCATAGGATTTGTATTTTCTTTTAAAACAACTGTCAGGAAATGTTTTCACATACTTGTTCTACCTTTGGAAAACATCCTGAGGACGAGGAAGTTTAATCCCACCAACTCCCAAAATTTTGGTATTCCCTCAAGGCAGAAGACATTTGTAGAAAGAATTCATCGCAATCCACAAACGTTTGGGAACCAAGCTTTCATAAAATGTTGTTCAGCTGAAACTCCAGTCAGCACACTGCCAGGCCCCACAGCAGGTTCCCAGTAAACATTTGTTGAGTAAATGGGAGTGATTTGCATATTGACAACCTCTTGCTTGTATCAGCATCCACAGTATTTGTTAATTTATCCCAAAATGCTCCCTTGTCTTTGTGGAGTTAGACCCCGAGATGAGTTAACAAAACCAAATTACTAATAGTTTAAAATTTAGATGACCTGTAGCATCCATGTTCTGATACTGTTGGACAATGGCTGGTAAGAACCCGAAGATTTGAAATATGTTTTCATTCACAGGGTTTGCAATTTAGCAAATAGGCTGAAGAGAGATTTTCAAATGCCCCAAGATGAAAAGAAACTTTGCATATAGACCAACATTGTTTTTACTTACTCTCTTTACATGTGATTTTGTATTTCTTTTTATCCATAAGCATTCTTTGAAGTAGGTATTAATGCCTTCAGTTTATAAAAGAAAATAAAGATCCAGTGGATGGAGGATTTTTTGGATAAGAAAATACTAATAAAATATGGCAATGATGGTCCTTTAAATATGAGGACACAGCTATTAAAACGTGGAGGTAATTCATATGTACTCTACACTAACTTGGCTTGGGTTCTTCGGTTAAAACTACGAAGGCTATGAAAAGATTAGGCTTAAATATCCTCTCTGTTATGTGAGTTATGCTATCTTGAAAAACTGTGCACTTTTAACTCTTTCACTGTGTACTCATAGATCAAGGAAGCTACTATGTGAGAAACAGCACAAAAGCAAGTGGGAGATGGTACAGCCGACTCACTAAGGACAAGACACTAGCATCTCAGGGCGCCCAGGTGAAAAGATTGCCCTCCCACATGCTCTTAAAAGGAAAAGGTAGACGATTACCTATGGGCACATGAAAGGTTTCAGAATCACCTTTTGTTAAAATATTTGGAAGGATTCGAGTTTAACAAACATGATCTCCTTTTCACTTTAAATACCAGTAAGCATGTCAGAGAGATTAAACTAATCTCAGTTACATCCAAGCAGGGACCATAAGGTGACACAGGAGGGTCATCAGTGGTAACACCGTAAGAGAGCTGTGGTTCTCAAACTTGGGTGAGCCTCAGGCTCCCCGGGAGCGCCCGGCGAAGCACAAAGGGCGCCCCCATCCTCAGGGATCCTGACTGAGCTGGTCTGGGATGAGGCCTGGGAATGTGCACTTCCAGCAAATTCCCAGGTGATGCTGGTATTCCTGGCCCAGTGCTCACACCCTGAGAAGCACTAACAGAACACAGAACAGTTCAGCATCGTGGCTCTCAGCATCGGCTTTACATGAAGCATTAACTAGGAAGCTTTCAAAAATCTCCCCCTGCCCTGCCCGTGCCTGAGGCCAAATTAACTCAGAATTTGGGGGTGGGAGCCCCGGCATCCGTATTTATTTTTGTCTCTGGGTGACTCCAGGCAAAGTTGAGAACTACTGACATGTGGGAAGATGCTCTTGTCTCCGTAACTGGTTGTTAAGAAGATACGTTTTGTAAGCACTGAGCAGAAGGACAGAATCACTGACGTGCTGAGAATCCCCCACCAGAAATCCCCCATTTCCTTCTCCTATTTTCTTCAAAGGCGTGTCACACAAAGGATCTAAACAAGTGAACTGTAGCTTTCTGTAAGTATATACATCTACAGCTTTGAAAACTAGCAGAGTTTTGTATTTGTGAATTCCTAGTTTAAAAAGCCACATACAAATTTTCAGTCACATTTTCCTACCTTTTTGGTGGGAAATAATTTTGTTATTTCTCAATCTGGAGATCTATAAAGGTTTGGATTTTTTTTATATATGTTGGAGGCATATTTTATAATCTGGTATAATTTGGAAGCTTCTTTAATACAAATTCATTACAAAGGTGGGGAAAATATATCCAACCACAGAGAAAGAAGGAACGTAGGAGAAAATTAAATTTGTCTAGAGCAGTGATTCTCAAAGTGTAGTCCCTGGACCAGCGATACCAGTATCACCTGAAAATTTGTTAGAAATATAAATTCTCAGGCCCCTACCCAAGACAGAGCTAAGGAACCAGAAACTCTGGGAACTGGGCCCAGTGATCTGCATTTCAGCAAGAACTCCAGCCGGTTTTGAAGCACACTCTAGTTCAAAAACCACTGGTCTAAAATATTCATTATTTCAGATGTAAGAAGAATTGAATAGAGCACTATGAATCCAGTGTGCATTGGTTCGGGCACTACCCCGACCCCCACTGCTCTAATAACAGATGTGCGCTTTTAAACCACACCCAAGCTAATTACCATTCCATCATCAGAGCTTGAGAGTGAAGGTGGAATTGACAGGAGCCATGTCCAGCAAGGGGGTGGGGAGTTTATTCTACAAATCCTCCACTATCAACTTTAACCTATTTCTCTTTGGTGCCCAAGACAGAATGAAGAATGCAAAACTTACTAACGAGGATAAACACTAGGAAAACCAACCAACCAGCGAACCAACCAACCAACCATCACGTGAGACTGGAGGAGGGTGGGTATCTCTATGTGCAGCAGGCACTCACCTTGAATCGTCCTCTTGAAGAACGCCTTGCAGGCTTCGCAGGATGCTACCCCATAGTGGTACCCAGATGCGATGTCGCCGCACACCAGGCACAGTCTCTTGGGCATCGAGTTGAGCATGTATTCACACTTGGTCTGGGGGTCTTCAACAATGGTGCTGGAGCAGTCGTCATACAGTTTCCTGACAGGCCCACTGCCGCCTAGGATAGGAGCAGAAGGGTAGAGAGGTGGCGAGTCAAGTCCGTTCTGATGGCCATTCATGGTTGAACTGTAGCTCCCGCTGGCGTCTGAAGAGCCACCTGGGCTGCGGTGGTTGACGCTGTCCGTCAGGGAGGCCGGGCTGGAGGGTTCCGTCTTGATGAAGGACGAACAGCTGGAATCAATGTGCCGGTCTTTGTTTGACATTCTGCAGAGAAGCCTGAGATTTAGGGAGATACAAACAGAGGGAGAAAGAGAAGGAGAGAGTGTCAAACACCGAGACCAAAAGAGGCAGAAACAAAGAGAAGGTGAAACAGTAAAGTAAAAGGGAAGGATGAAAGGTGGAAAAAAAAAAAAAAGAGAGAGAGAATTCATATGTTAAAGACATTGCTCTTTGATATAGCCAATATTTTATATTAACTATAACTAAAGTATAACCTTTAAAAATTGTGGATCACTCTATTGTACACCTGAAATTTATATAATATTGTACATCAACTCTACTTTAATTAAAAAAAAAGTCACTTCTCTTTGAGAGGGCTGCCTACGAGCAAAGGACCACACATCATTCATTCCCTAGTCAATATCTCTTGTTCTACAAGAAGGTAATCAGCATAAGAGCGTGACAGGGTTACATCAAAGTGCCCAGACAGGCCATAAACAAGAGCTCTAACGGGTCTAATTCCTTTTACTTCACCTTTCTCTTGGAGAACCACTGTCAATATCTAAATCAACTCCCTAGATTCTAAATCTGTCCACAGAAGCGGAGCGATCTGCAAAGTCCACACCATTTCTAAAAGTAAATTCATCCTCACTCTACTTTCCCCTTCCGTTTTCTGATGCTGCAATCATTCTATTATGAGCAGGATCAAACTTTTCTTTTCAAGACCGAACAGATGATTCCCCAGCTCTTGCAATCACCGTTTGTCAGCACGCATCCAGAGGCATAACCGTGCTCCTTATTGATCCAAGACACATAGGGAATATATCCTTGATCAGTTTGCTTCTTTAGTTAAACTGCTCTGTTTCTAGTGACACAGAGAGACATCAAGGATAACATTCTAGCCAATATTTAAGGATTGTTTCCTAGAGCCTACAAAGCTTAGTGATCACCAGCACTGATTAATAAACAGGTACGTGCGTGTACATGTGTGTTTGTGTGAGTGACTGGCTCCTGCTGAAGAGAGCAATCAGTAAAAGCCACGTGACCCTTCAGTATACCTGTGAGTCCACAAATCTGATACTTTATACTCAGCAAAGTAAGAACGTATCAAATTTGGTCCTGAAAAAAATGACTTTTGTGATCGCCTCTCTTTCTCCCTTTCCTTTGGTCTTTTAGCATCATACCTCCCAAAAGGCAATATGATGAAACATCTAATCTGACAGATTCTCTCTCTTGTCTAGAAGAAACGGACTGCCCCTCTTACTGTGTCGGACCCATAAGTGATTAAATTTCCGAAGAGGTAATTAGATGAAAAGATATAATTGGTCCTATTTTCTTTCTGGTTAGTCATAGTGCAAAACCCCTTTTAGCAAAGTCTCTTCTGAACCTTCGGAGAGCTCGCTATAGAAAGAGGTGAGAGTTGAGGAAGGGACTTAGATAATTGCTTCCCAGTGGAAAGTTGATTTATGGGAGTCCCACTGGGTAATGGTCATTCACTAGAATTTGGGGGAGTAGCTGCCGTACTACCAAAGGGATGTAATTATCTCCTTCACTATAAATCTAATGATATTTCCTCATTGCAGAAATTTCATGCTCTCCTCCGGGTCCCCCTTCCCCCACTGTTCTTCTACTTTAAAACGAAGGCAAATACGGAATTTCCTAGCAGAGCATGTTCACCGAATGGTTCCAAGAAGGCAGTCTCAAGAGTGAAGCATTGAGGACAGGAATTTGCCCCTTAACCAAGAGATTTCACATCAGAAGTGGTATTCTCTTGTCTAAAGGAAAGCAGTCTCGGGAGGAGAAGAAAGCAAACAGGCAGGAGAAATCCACAAAAATATCTTCTTGCTGTCGCCCACCCACTGGTGGTGTCCTTTCCTGGAGAACCAGCGAAAGGAAAAATTTCCCCCGCGCCAGCCTGAACTCCGGCATCCGCTCCCTCCCGCATCTGCTGCCTTGTCCCCGTCACTGCTAATGAGCGTTGTAATTAATAGATGGTTCTCCTTGTCTCCCGGCTTGCACCCTGGGCTAAGCACTTTTCCTCCAGTCAACGTTTGAAAGAAAGCGGGTCGGCACTGACTTACAGCAGCCCTGCGAATTCCTTTTAATTTAGAGCACTTACCCCACCACTTCACTTATTACCTTGTAATTACTGGACTGCTCGCACATACATTATGATCTGAGACTGGAGTTAGAAGTTATTAGGGTACTAAAACATGGTTGCTCCCCTTTCCTCTCTCTGGCACTGAATTTCTCACGGCGATGACAATTAACTCTTTTCGCCATCTGCCCGCGAGGCACCATGTCTCAATTATTTTTTCCTTTTCCGGAGGAGAGTTGCTTCGAGCTGCTGGACCATGTACCACACCATGCTTTCTCCAGGCCCTCTTCTCTCTCTCTTTTTGTATCATCTATGGTCGATTTTATCCCAATTTTCTTTCCCTTGGGCTTCTTCTCATGGACTTTTAAAATCTGCAGAACTCTTGACTAAAGAACAAGACTCACTCTCCTCTTTATGGAAGACTTATTTGCAAAGTCACCAAATGTTTACATGTCACATGCATGTTGTTCAGGCCTCTAAAAAACTGGATGTCCCTAGCCAGCTGTTTCCTCCAAAATCTCAGTCCATAACTTTGCAAGAATCTGGATGGAAGCAAGAAAAGTCAGGAAGTTCAAGTCGTCAGGGAAACCTCTGGACGGCGGCAATCTCTCCTCCTACACAAGTCTGGCCACTGTAGCTATAAATGAAAGTGAACGAGCTGGATCTGTGCTGTTGGATGGACATGCTTCTTCTCAGCCAGGAACTGCTTCCTTCATGAGCACCTTTCGCCCGGTGGAAACAGTAACAATCAGACCTGTCATTTATCCCGTGCTTCTGATCTGCCAGGTGCTGACCCCGAGCACTTCACAAATACTACCTCATTTAATCCCCAAGACAGTCTCGCCAGGGAGGTTATTACTTTTTAGGAAACAGAGCCTCAGACATCATATGATTTCCTGGAAGTCATACAGCTTGGAAGTGGAGGAGTCGGGATTTGAACTCAGATCTGACTCCAAAGTCCAGTGCAGGAATGTCTTGAAGCCAACAGAGAGTTTTTCAAGGTGTTCACTGATTTTTTTTTTTTTAATAGCCAAGGAAGCAGGGGTAGAGATAGCACACTCACTGCTTCTGTGACATTCCTGCTCACCCATGGGTGGAAAAGTGGTGGAAGTGGCCACCACCCTGGCTCCAGGGCGGCCTAGGTGGGCCACCCTTGCCTGGGGTTTGCAGTGACGCCCAAACAGAATCTGAAAAGAACACAGTTGTCTCCTAATTACTACTCAGCTCATTACACTGAGCACTGCCTAGACACCATTACATTATACCCTAAAACTACAGTGGGTCTTAATTCTCTCCCTCTCTGTCTCTGAAATTCTACAGCTCTATTATTCAAGCCTGAAATATTCACAACTATCTATAAATTCAATTGTCAGCTGGTGGGTTTTATTCTAGACTTCACTTCAATCTAAAATTAGAGGCACTAAAATTCACATTAACTCTAAGAGGAATGTAGTGAATAAGACTTTATTTCAAAAGAACACCTTTTTGTCAGAAAGAGCCGTTTTCAAGATGATGGCTTTATCTGTAGCCAAAGAGCAGCAGCCTGATTCCACATTGTGCTGTTAACGCAGACACTTCAGGTCACATTGGATTAATAATAATAATAATAAAAAAAAATCTAAATTTAGTTAAGAATTATGAATAGAAATAACATGTGTTGGAAAACGTGGGAAATATTTATCTTAAAGCCTTCGTAGGGTTGCTTTTATTTTATTATTTTAAGAGAAATGATGAGAGGCACCAGGGAGAAAGACAAGCAACTTTCCAGAAACCTTCTCTGAGCGAACACCCTGAGAATAAACTGGAGGAAGGGGTAACCATGTCAAGAATAACATTTTGTTTCTGTCTAAGAAACTAAATTTGAGGGGTTTAACAGCATTCTTGAGGTCAGGGACATTTCAGTGCTTTAGAAAACATTTTCAACACAGTTTGAGATACAGTCTTCCATAGTCTATACATTCCATGTATGTTCTATTATATATATATTATATATACATATGCATGTATATATATGTGTGTGTGTGTATGTGTGTGTATATATATATATTCTGATGGTCACGCTTCAACACAGGAACTCGCTGCCCAGCCTTGCCTGAGGGCCAGCAAGAGTAAAATTTATCTTTGGCATTAGAGGAGCAGGCAAATACAGCTTCTTGGTTGCTGGATGACTTAAAACTGTAACTTTCAGAAGCTAATGAACTGTGTGGGTACCTGTGTGTGCACAGGGAGAAAGTGATAAGAAAAGAATAAGGATCAATTTAAAGCTGCTGCTGCAGGAGCAAATAAGAGCATCAGTAAGTTCATATTCAATGCACAATTACCAAGCTCAGTTGCTGTCAGAGACTCTCCCTAGATCCAGGTGAAAGTGTGATTGTGAATGAGCTGCCCTGAACTTCGGGGCAACGGGTAGCTGTCCAGGGTGGTCTACACTTCCCAGGGGGGCTTAAGCCTATGTTCCACAGTCTTATGTATTATTATGTATTATTAACCCTTTCACCAAAATGTAAGTTCTTAACAAACAGATGCATTTCAGCCTTTGAATGTTATACCAAACTGGAATTCATCTGCTACTGTATTTCCCTCCTAAAACAATGGTACATAAATGAACACGTGCGCACAGGTCTTCTTTGGTCTTCCTGATGGTTACACCAAGGCAAGATTTTTGAAACATTCATTATACCTATTGTCAGCGTCAGACACCACCACAGGCTTAAGTATATGACAACTAAACAACTCACTGTTTTATTTCCTTCCTGTTGCCCTTAAGGGCCCAAAAAGGTGCCCCTCATCATTATAAATTCTAAACACTTTATCCATTTATATCCACAGTTTGTATTTAACAACAGTGA
Organism: Camelus ferus; assembly: GCF_009834535.1. Classification (NCBI taxonomy): domain Eukaryota; kingdom Metazoa; phylum Chordata; class Mammalia; order Artiodactyla; family Camelidae; genus Camelus; species Camelus ferus. The sequence goes on along the minus strand of NC_045718.1, from coordinate 2,862,556 downwards.
AGCCAGCAAACCTGCAAGCTTACAAATATGAGGAGAGAGAGAGAAATAAGAAGACAGAATCCTTAGTTCTCTCACCGGAGCACAGAATCCCAGGGTTAGAAAGGAAGGTTTTCCAGTCCCACCACTGATCACTTGTCCATTCAAAATAGGAATGTATCTGTAAGGACTGGTCGGTTTTCTATCTTCTGAAATCAGCAGATTGAATATTTAAGCATTTTTGGTTAAAAAAATAATTAGAAATTTTTATGAACCTATAGGTTTCTGGTTCTGTTTCAATGCTTTTAGAAGAAAACCACCAAGACTTAAGGCTGCAGCTCCCCGAGGCCCAGGCTTCAAGGCCGCGTGACCCCAGCAACTCCTTGGCAGTCTGAGTTACAACTTCAAGCACACTATTTCACAATAAGCTGTTCTTTCTCCCCCCACCTCCCCGCTTCAACTAATTGCACTCTTGTAAAGTGGCAAAATGTGAATCACTTAGTAACAAAATGGGCACCAGCCGCTATTGTCAGAGAACGGTGATGCTGAAGAAAGAGAAAGCAACTGAATGAAGTGTCATGTCAGAAATCAATGGTGCAACGTGTGATTTGAGAAAACATGACTACTTTACAGAGACAGGGTGTCATTATGGCATCACAGTAATACGATGCTTTGACAACTGCTGGGTCTAACATATCATCATTGCATTAAGGTGCACTGGCTTAGTTGGGGAAGGAAGAGAAAGGATTTTTTTCTTTTAATAAGAAATATCTTAAGGTATGCCTGGTTAACCTAACAGAAGGAGATCATTAATTGTAAAGAAGGAATTGTAAATCCCGCCCCCCACGCTCAGACAGGTTAAAATACGTGTACACGTATGCACACATACTTATATATAATTTTAGGTCTTCTTTAATAAACGTTGAGGCCCATCTAATGGGACAGACGTCTAGGACCAGACCACAGTGATTTAGTCATGCCGCTTCTTGATTCTCTGAACAAATAACGTGTGTCTTTCGTCCAAAAGACTCTTTCCAACTTTAAGCAAACAGCTCCCCGCAAAGCTGGTGTTTGAGATGCTGACAAGAGATGAAGCGAAGTTGTGTGGGGACAAGGGGCCAGCTCCTGAAATAACAGACCAGAGCCTCTATCTAAGCTGAAAGCTTTCCCACTTCTGTAAAAGGCCGTGAGCCATTCCAAGCAAGGAAATTTAGGACAAATAAGCAGGAGACTTTCAACTCATTTCTGGCCAGTTGTTGAAAGCACCTCCAGGAATATAGCTTCATACCTATCACTAAACCATGACCAAGAAGGACCTCGCTGAAACCCTATCTGCTTTTAGGGCTCCAAGTTCAATGATCTTTTCTTACTCAGTTTTGTTCTGAAATCAGGTTGGTTGTCTATCCTGGTTTAATCGCAGAAATCCCATGTCCTGGGAACCCCTCCATCCCAGGCAAACCAGGATGGCTGGCCATCCAACCCGACATATAGAAAGACCTATAAAGCCTTAAGCCTGTACTCTTGCTGTTGTATCTAAAACAAAGGAAGGGCAACCGATCATACTCATTTTCAGCAAAGAGAAATGCACTAATAAGACTTGGGAGGTCCCAAGCATGTACATGCTAAAAAGTGCCTGTAAATATACCCGCATCCCATTTTACTATGGAAACCAGCCAGAGGCCACTGCCGATCGCCTTGTTAAGTTATCCAGACTATTTTAGATGGAGGAAATTGCAATTGCTTCCGTTTGTATTGCAGGTGATTTCTGATGCTTCCTGGCTGATAAACTTTATTAATGGGAGAAGAAATGGTCCTGTGATATCACAATGTGTTGCTCATTATGGTTGTTGACAGTTTCTGTATTTAAGGATTCGATCTGATGCAGGGGCGCTTAGTAGTGTAATTTATCCTCAGCTTGTTTTCTTGGACCTATTTCAATCTGGGGGTGAACATCCCTTGTTTATAGCTCTAAATACAGTAAGTGAGCTACTGGCAAATCAATAAAACTGTTAAATGCATAATAATGCTGGGTAATTGCATACATGATGTTTTGCATAATTAACTGTCTGAGCTTTTCTTTAATATAATGGGCACTCATGTAATATAGAGCAGCTATAAGTCTATAAAATACACACAGTTTATATGAACCATGATTCTGCTTAAAACTCTGGCTAATCATCTCCATCGGCTTTGAAGGGAGAGCTCTCCTCCACTGCCAAGTCCAAATCAATTCTTATGACATTACTTTATAACTAACATGATATTTAACTGATGATGGCTATTAGCTGTTATACAGATTGCACTCAAGTACTGTAACAGTAGGGGAAAAAATACCATTTAGTTTAAACAAACTTCTGCCATGTAATCAATATTACTGAGGCAAATTAAGTATTTTAACAAGTGTGTATATTTGCCCTAATGCAGCTTAATTAACTATATCCTCACAACTACCCAACTCCAGGACATCTATGGATGTCAGAAGAAGATGTCCAGAAATGACTAGTCGGAAACTCAGATGCACAACAGATGCAGAACAGGCACTTCCCCTACAGTCCTTAAGAAGAGGTCTTTCCTTACATAAGTTATTCTCCTGGGACCAAACCTTAGAGGACCAGAAGGGCTTTAGAATCGTGTACCCTATGTCATGACGTAGGAAATGGCCACATGTTGACCAGATCACTAGCCCCTGGTAGTGAAACAGCCCTGGGCCCCAGGTGGGGATCACTGCTAGAAAGGAAGGTCAGTATGGGGTAAAAAAAAAACTCCCTAAGATAAATCATCAAAACGAAGCTTACGATATATGCTGAATGTAACATTTATTCGGTCTTAGAGATTTACTGCTCCGTGAGCAGAACTCCTCTGCAGTAAGCTTTCTCAAGAAAAGAAATAGTCTCCTACTTCTACAAATCTCTGGTCTTTCAAATAGAAATATGGATCAATAAAGTTGGCTTGTGTTCAGACAATTCCGTTTTCAAGCAGTCAAGGAGCACACCGAAGAGAAAAAGCCAACACAGCGGGGCGGGGGGCGTGGGGACTGACAGCTAAATGAAGACCTTCTCACGGCATCTCGCTAGAGGAGAAATAAACAGGCATTCAACTCATAGAAAGTCTATGCACTGATCTTTACAAATTACAATCGAATATAGATGCCTTACACACACACTCCAGTGATGGAGTTCACAAATCAAATCCAGGTCAATGAAAGCTCAGGCTGCCTGGATCGCCCTTTCCTAGTCTCTTTGCTACACTAGAACAGGAAATAAGAATGCTATCAGGACTTGCTGTAAGGATATTGAGATCATAGTATTGATGTCACCCTTTACTCATTAAGAAAATGTTTTGCAAAAGCAATTACAATGACCAATAAACCAGCTGCCTCCATAGACAGGCCAGTTCCCTTGGAGCCGAACTCTGAAACAGCCCCAGAAACTGGGTGGATTACAGTGGTGAGAAAACCTAGATGCCGAGAAGGACTCACTGCTGAAATAAAAGTTGTTTGGAGTGTATGTGGACATTTCTGTGTTCAGGGGAGATTCACAGGTACCAGCACAGATAATAAAGCACCTCTTTCCTGTTGGACAGCGGTTAAACTAGATTTATATTTTTAACGTAATGGCTCAGTCTGCAGTTGTTAACATCTGGATGTAAATGCAGCTGGTCTGGGGTGATCTATGAAAGCAGAGGTTACCATTATATTCTGTCGGTATCAGGTATTGTTCAGCTGAAGTAGGGGAGTGGGGGGAGGGGGGGATCAGCTAATTATCAATCCTAAGACTTCTTCTGTTTTCTTTTTCTGCCCCAAACACTTCACTGAACTAGCTGCCTAAAGAGAAAGTGAAGCTAAGATATCCAAGCCACAAGGGAAGGGAAAATAACGTATCTGGCACATATATTTAATTCAAGCCATGGAAATGATGAGAGATTTGTTCTGTGGCAGAGTGGGTTTTGTAAAGGGGATTGTTCAGCAGTGAGACACCATCCAGCGAAGCCAATGGAGGCCACTGGAGAGGCCGGGGAGTTCAGATCAGAAGGACCTGCCTGTGGTTTCTCATTCAAAGGTCCAAAGACAAACATGCAAACACAAGTATCTGAATGTTATACATCATTCTGAAAAACTGTTAAAAAAAAAAAAATGTAAGACACCAAGATTCCCAGAGGTTGGCTGTCTTCTCTTCTTTTGCAGGAAGCCCTGTCTTCTTACAGCACTGGAGGGAGAAGCCACATGGTTTCTGCTGGGCTCTGGTGCTGTGTGACCTGAGACAGGTCGCTTAGGCACTCTGACCCTCTTCCTCACTTGTCAGATGGGAGGATGCGCCCACATGCTTTCTAAAACAACTGCTGCCATTTTTTTTAAACTGTATTTTACTCAGATAAAACCCACACTGGTCTGTGACTCAGATGAGACCTGAGAGCAAGGCTATTGCCCTGAGGCGTACTTCTCAAACTTCCATTTCCTTGGCTGCTACTGCCCTCAACCACCCACAGGGTGTGTGCGTGCTTGTGGGTGAGCGTGTGTGTGTGTTTGTGTGCATGTGCTGCAGGAGAAGGATTAAGTACCTCAACGACTTGCTACGTAACATGGCAACTTCCCAGGAATCCTTCCCAGTGGGCGACAAAAGGACTAACAGAGCCATGACAATTTGGGGGGATCCGGGGAGCAGGACTCTGGGTCTTTTTTTCCTAGAAATGGTTCTCTTTTTGCTCATTATGTTTTTGGTGGGAGGCGTTGGCAGAAAGGGCAATTCCCTGCAATCAGTGTTTAAGTGAATGTTTGTCCCAGTGTGTGACACCACGCTGTCAGCGAGCAGCGGGGAGCCGTTGAGTTGTTACTACATTTGATTTGACTGCCAGTAGGAAGCTTCATTTCCACCAACTGTTAGTAGCTCGCTCAAAGAATCTTCTCTTCAGTTCTGGAGTGATTTTTATCCCCTCTCTCTCTTCTATTTCCTTTTCCTTGATATGTCATAAGCCCAAATGACACGTGGATTTGTAAGAGACAACCCTCATTCTGGTCTCCTGAGCTGCTCAGACCTGAGGGCCTGGATGGAAAGAGTCCATCCAATGTGCTCAATATTTCTAGCCTCTCATTTAGAGTCTCTGCACTTTAATTCAGATTTCCTAGATCATCGCAAGGTCAACGGATGCAAACTGGGTCGGTCACACTGCGGTCACATGTTTTTACTTGATGGTGTTTATTTCAGCTGAGGGAGCAGACATTTCTGCCGCTCTTATTACCCAAAAAATATTGCCACTCACCTCTTCCTGCAATTCTGTTGAAATAATTGCTAGTTTTGGTGATGGCTTCTGACACCTTCAAAATTTTTCTCTGATTTGGTAACTGTACTCCATCCCATGAAATCCTTGCTTTTTAAAAATAATGATTTTGGTAATTAGGATCCTCAAAGAGTGGCTCTGACAACAACTTCTGACAATGAAAAGCATCTTTAGGAACAACAAAAGCTCTTGCATGAGTAAAAAGGGTGGGGGAGAAAAAGAGAAGGAAAAATCCCTCAGAGATATTACGAAAATTCAGGCTGAACGGAAAAGTAATTAACACTAAAGAGCTAAAACTGTAATTAAGAAAAATTTCATTAAGCGGAGGCAGGTGAGTCTGCTTTTCTGAATGTGACAAGATGCTGTGTAAAAATAAAATAGAAGCAGGTTTTGGTGAGTGGAGCAGGAAAGCCATGTCTTTAACCAGATCAAATTCTCGAAATTGGCTGTCAAGACAGGATTGTTGTGATTTATACCCGTCTATCAAGTGCACGAATGGAGAGACAGAGAGAACAGAAGCAGGCTGCCGTCACTTCCATTCGCAAAGAACCTTTAATTTCCACAGCACCATCTGTTACCAAATCTGATTCACATTCCCCCTTAATCTGGTTTAGTTCCATAATACTAATTCTTCCCCAACCCCTATGAACACAAACCACCAAAAAAAAAAAAGCCTCCAGGTCTTGGTGAGTGAGAAATTGAATATTATAGAGGTAGGTGTTGAAGCTCTGGTGACTTAAGTGAAGCATGCTCTTCTCCATTCAAATGCATTCCTGGTGAAGGGATTTGCTTTCAGCCAAGGCAGAGATATGAAATTGTTCATATTTGGGGTCAAAAAAAAAAATGTTGATCTAAAAGTAGGCCGAGGACATGAAAGCAGAGGTTGTCACAAAATACAATTGTTGTCAAGTTTAGTCACTTTCAGAACCGGCTATAAAATCATTTTGTCATGGTTTTCGCACAGAGAAAAGCCTGAAATTGTATTTTTGTTAAGCAAACTGAGAGTGATGTATATATTCAGAAGAAGCAGAAAAGGCTAGGGGGCAGGGACCTGGGGGGAACCCAGGAGGAAACAGGAATGGAAAAAAAAATCATATATAATTTAAAATACAGGGATGTATGTGGGTAAACACACATCCGCCTCTCCTAATCTGAGATCCTATTAGCACATACTTTTGACTCCATATCACTCCTGCTCTTAGCCAATATAATAACTGGCATTCACAATAATGAGGCTGTGGAGCTATAAAATTATAAAGTGCTTTCTGCATCAGAGAAAGATTAAACTATGCCCAGTAAAGATTTAGTGTTAAATGTACTTTATTGCTTTCTAACTCTGTGAAAATTTGTCATCCCTAAAGGCAACAGTACATAAAGATCCACAGGCATACATTCCAAAATGAGAAAAGACACTATTCGAATGCTGGGGTGAGAAGTTTTGATTACACGTTTAGCCGACTGGCTCACTACCTAATTCTTCAATGAACATTAGAAGAATTAGCCTTTTGTTCTCTAAGCCAGTCATAAAGAACGCTAGCTGGCTTACAGGATACCAGCCCCCCAGTGTCAGTACATGACTGGAGGGACTACTGTCAAAATATATATTTTCATGATAGACATGATTGTCACCCATAAATACATTTTCTGTAGAAGTCTTTTAGCACATAAAACCCATCACTGAACTGGTAGTATTGTCATGCCAAGTAAAAAATTATCCTAAATCTATTATATAAAGATGTATACTTTCAGGAAAGAATGTCTGCTTTTACTGACATAATCTTCTGATTAACTAGGTAGACAGATATTTTCAACTATTTGCAACAATGAGAACCTGATTTTTAAGAGACATGGGAGCTTATGAAAAATGATAAAGCATTCAGGACATTGCAACAAACAAGAAAACTTGAGACAAGAATAAATATGCTTATATACACACACATGAACATATACATATATATACACACACACATCTCCTATAAAAACATCAAAAGATGTCATATACACATGTAAGTAGTTAACGATTCTAAACATGGTAAAATATAAGACCACGCTGTTAATACTTTCAGTATTAATCAAGGGATAGGTTAATACAGATATCCCTAAGTTATACATAGTAATTTGTATTATATAATTTTTTGAATTTCTATTAAAATTACAAGTGGAAGAGGAATTTTTGTTTTCTTCACACTCATAAGAATGGCTAACATTCACAAAACTGAGAACACCCAATGCTGGTGAGGATGTGGAACAACCAGAACTCACATCCACTGCTGGCAGGATATAAAATGGTACCACTTTTTCAGAAAAAAAAATAAAAACCTGTTAGAAAGTTTCTTATGAAGTTAAGCAGACATTTACCATATCACAACAGTTCACTCCTAGATATTTAAGATGTTAAGATGAAAACATATGTCCACAAAAAAGAACTCTACACAAACATGCATCACAGCTTATTCATGATGGCCGTGGGCTGAAGACAGATCAAATACCCATCACTGATGCCTAGAAAAACAAGTCATCATAATAGAATAGAATATATATAAAAGCCTATACTATAGATAGATGATAGATAGATAGATAGATAGATAGATAGATAGATAGATAGATAGATAGATAGATTATGGAATTCTGGTCAACCACGAAAAAGAAATGAACTGTGATAAATCCAACCACGTGCAGTATCAGAGATGCCCTGGTTAAGAAAAACTAGGTAGATACAAAAGAGCACTCACTGGGAGACTCTGTTACTGTGAAGTTCTAAACCAGGCAAAACTAGTCCCCAGCAGTTGTCTGGAGCAAGGGGTAGGGACTGTCTAGAGGGCAGCATAAGGAAGCTTTCCCCCAACACTTTTTACTTTGTTTATACTTACATCTAAACCACATTTTTGTATGTGTCATGTGGATCCCAACTGTCAAAACTCATCTAACTATGCATGGAAAGTATGTGTTTTGTTGTGTGTAAATTTTATCAATAAAATTGATCCAAAGAGAAAATTTTGCGCAGTAAGTTCAACATAATAACTTTTTATTACTAGATGTTTCTAGTAATTCCTATGCCTGCTACCAGGTCTTAAATAGCCAGACCTAGAAAATTCTTCACACAGGGACACAGTAGATCAGAGAAGTGAGGCAGAGGACTTATTCAAGGACACCCAGAATTGGAGGTAGAACTTAGTCCAAATTCCATGTTTCCATCTCTCAGGCCAGATCTTTTTTCTAAACTATTAATGGAGCAAAGGATGAAATCACAATTAGAGCCACAGCGAATAATCTTCTACTAATCTGAATGATAAACACCTTTCTGTATTCTGTTTTTAAAAACTCATGAAATACTTGTTACTGTAAACACAAAATAATTCCATGCATCCATGTGCATATTTGGGAAGTAAAGAAAGCTAACCTGACTTCATTCCCCATTGTCTTCCTCCAAAACATGGCCCATGATAAAACGGCTTTAGCAAAGAGGCAATATGTGAGCAGTGATACGGTTACGTATTTGTAAGTAATTCAGGATGAGCTTTTAAACTTTTCTGGTTTGTTTTGTTTTTGTGTTTCCAACAAGGAAGTGGGTGTTATGGGAGATAAAATAGTAAAAAAATAAGATTTAAGAAGAGAAAGTAAGAAAAAGAGGAGAGTCATCTGATTTTTTAAAAATATGGTTTAGATATAAGTATAAACACAGTAGAAAGTGTCAGGGGAAAAGTGAGATGTATAAAACCCGAGTAGGCTAAATCGTGCATTTCAAAAGAAATGCATAATTCTAAGGAGCTGCCAGGAAAGAAAACTTGCAGAGTAACTTAAATCAAGTTAAAAATTATTTAATCCCCAATTTACCAGATACTTCCTAAGTAGGAAGATAGGCATGATGTTCCTTAGCAGGAAAGGAAATAAATCACAGAGCACATTTCTTCCCTCCTTTAAATTTTATACACATGGAGGTTACAGCATGTAGTACTCAGCAAAGGAGAAATGACACGATTACACTGCTAATTCGTGTTTTCCTGAAAAGAGGATTCTGCCAAGTCATAAAACCGCGTACATTCCTGAAAACAAGTCTGGCCAAGTCGACAATCTGTCCCTTGCAACGGCTCCACACACCCTGCAGGCTGACAACCAAAGCCCTTTAGCCCAGGAGTCCAGATCTCACCTTCCCTGACAGGCCAGCCTCTTCAACCCCAGCTCTCACTTCTCCCCGCCTCGCACCTCGTGTGTACGTGATGCTTACCGACTTGTAATTCCCTCCTACCATCCAGCTTTCTCTGCTTTCTGTCCGCAATGCGTCTCCCTTTCCCTTTGCCCCAACATCTGGCTAGCTCCTACTCCTCAGTGAAACCTCAGCTGAGCTATCACATCTCCATCAGGTCTTCCCCAATAACTCTTCTCAATGTTCCCATCATTCTGTTTCTACAACTGCACTATAACACTGGTCTTCCGTGTGTATCCTCGTGTTTCGGTCCCTCCACCAGAGGAGAAGGATGCATGGTGCTCTGTTCCTAAATTTCCCCCTACACCCAGGTTGGTGAATGAATGAACCAACCATGAATTCACCAAAGCAGTGGACTTTAAACACTGAAGGACACATTTTCTAAATTAAAGTGTGGTTCACACAATCTCGAGAATCCGTGAGATGAAGCATTAAACATAGAAGAGCTATGTTTCTATCTCCTTCGGTCACAGAAAAGCTGCTACAAGATTTGATTTAAACAAAACAGAACAACCTACACGGCGAACTAGTAAATGATATAAGGTTTTGAATTAGATGACTCGGCTCTGAGTTCACCAGCATTGTCATTTACTCACGGTGGGCTCAGATATGTGATCTACAAACCTCAGTTGCTGAATCTGTGACATGGGAACTCTGTGTCACAGTACAGGAAGAGTACATAAAAATTATTTGCAAAGGCGGCATTGAGTTTGGAAGGATATCGATGGATAGAAGAAGAAAGAACATTTTAGGATAAAACAGGATGACCCAGAAGTGGGAGAGTGCAGGGCTGGCTCAGAGAATGAAGGAGGCAGTGGTCCCATAGGTCCATGGGGGACTTGGAATCTGCCATGGGCTCAGCACTTAGTTTAGGACCAGACTGCAGGAGGTTTGAAATACTATGGTATGCAAATTAGATGTTATTTTTTAGCCGATGGGAAGCTACTGAAGATTTCTAAGGAGAAAAGACATAACCCAATTTATGCTTTAATTAAACACCGTTTTGGCTGCAGCCATGTCCATAGACTCGCCCACTCATCCCTAGTATGTTTTAGGCATGGAACCTGATAAAACAAACAGACCAGATCTCTGAACTCACAGTGTTTAATGCTCAACTTGAGAGCTATTATGTCCATCCAGGTAAATGTTGAGAAAAACCTGAAGAAAGACGGTGGCAAAGAGAATGGAAAAAAGAGGAGGTGAATATTATGAGCATGATCAAAAGAGGTTTCTGCGTCCCCAGTGACCCACAGATAATGCAGGAGAATTGGTCAAGCTAACATTTCTTTGACAAAGTGCAATTTTTTATGAAGTAGAATATAAAAACAAATACCTTGTGATGAAGCTGATCTTTATCGCGACTGCGGTGAGAGGAACCTACAGATACAATATGATTACATAGAACTAAGCACGTGCACTCACACACACAAGCACAAATGCACGTGTGACTTGTGAGATCTAAGGTGTGTGGACTCTTATCAATGTCAATTTCCTGGTTGTGACATTGGACTAGAATTATGCAAGAGCTTGCCATGGACAGAAACTAGGTGAAGGGTAAGGCATTTCTCTGTAATTATTTCATACAACTGCATGTGAGTCTACAATTACATCAAAAAAAAGGTTTTTTTTTTTAAATTAACATTTTCCTTGAAGACATGGGCTGCAGCCTATTTGACTTTATATCCTCAGTACTTTGTACTATGCTGAACTCATATTAGCTACTTATAAATCTGTCCTGAATAGATGTTTGTTGAATGAATAAATGACTGAACCACAAGGCATTATGTCAACTAAAGGCACCATTTTTTTAAAATGTTGTTATATGCTCATCACATCACTTTCTATGTCTGGCTTATGTTTAAATACCAAAACTCTGACACTAGGTACCATTTAGTCAAGGTCATGAAGATGACAGCACAGATGATCTTCCCCTCTATCAACTCTGAGAGGACAGTCAATTCCCAAGATCATGTTCTTAAGAAGTATCAATATGATTTCATATGTCCCAAGAAGATATGTGGAATTGTTTTTCTTCTTTTTCTCTTTAATGATGGGAAAAGAAGTTCCAGCCACACACTCGTTCTCAAGACAATCTTGTGAAACAAGTTTTATCTCCATTTTACCAATGAGGGAATCAGAACTGTGACAAAGCTGGAACTTGAACTTGAGTAAATTCCGTCCTCTGAGCAACAAAATGCTCAACCACAAAGCTTTCGTAACAATGCTTTGTAACAGCTAACTAACTACACCAACTGTTGTCACACCTACAACTACTAACATTTTAACCTTCTAAAGATTTTACTTTTCAATGCTTTAATTTTCTTAAACCTCTGACACTCAGGTAAGTGCTATGGTGTATCTGTGATGACTATTTGAATCCATGATACCAAAAATGGGAGCAAAATAAAACAAACAAAAAAGAGAAATTTAGTTTAGTCCCTTAAATGTCTAAGAGCAAAGAATGACAGTGTTGAAAAGTCAAAATTACTAGGCAACTTAGAAAATACTAGATTATTTATGCCATAGAAGGGAGAAGGCCTAAAGTATGATTATTATTTAACTGATACAGGTTTAGAGCCTTTTAATAAGGAGAAACTAACTTATTTCACAGCATGGAAAACTGGAGCTAGATATGAGGTAGAACTTCCTGGCCAATTAGTTTCTGCCATTCCTTAACTGTGTCAATATGCATAATTAATATACATTGATTAATTTACTACCTCAGCTATCTTAACAATTAAAATGCAGGTACTAATTAATGCCCACACCACTGAATGCACAGGAATGTTGAGATCCAGAAGAGAAAACAGATGTGAAAATCTTTGAAAGGCTTAAAGTGTAAGGCAACTCCAAAGAGTTATAAACTTGTAGGGCAAAATATCCATTTTTAATCTTTGGAATAATCAGTCAAATCTGAACTTAAATCTGCACCTAATTTTGAAATATAAATCCATACTTCTCACAAAAAAATTATTCAGCTTTTGGGATCTGTTGTAATTTATGGTTGTTTAAACACTTAGATAACGCTTTCTGACTTCTACTGATTTTTCACCAACATTAGCTCCCACTGTCACAGAAAATGATCTCAGTGTCTCAGAACCTAAGATTAAGAGGTTATGCTAGTTATTTATAGCGAAGCTTTAAATGAATCAGTTCACAAATCTTTAGTGAGTACCTACTGTGTGCAAAGACTGATGAGAACTCTGAAGAATAACGAAGTCTTTTTCCAAGGGGAAACATGGTGAGTTTCAGAGGTCAAAATACCCCTGCTAAGAATGAACGCAGTGTGGAAGTTATGCAAGAAACCAATGAGGTCAAAGTCCTCCCCCCACCCATTGATTCCATGTGGATAAAAATTAATTTAACACAGGTCTGGGGAAAAAATCAAGTTAGAGGTAACTTCTGAAACTGCTTAACTACATTCAAACATCTTAGGCACTGAGCGCAAGAACAAGACAAGAGAGTGTGGATAAAACTATCACGACCACTTCTGGGGAAAAAAAAAGTGACTCCCAAGACTAGAGGCATAGTCGTTGTGAGGAACCATGGGGAACGTCTCTCTGGAGTTCCCTCAACAGTGCACACCATTAGTCATGATGGTTCTCAGCCTGAGCAGCCGCTGGGTTGCACGCTGGTGTCCCCGCCTCTTCCATCTGCCCCTAAGGCGAGGCTCTTGTATGACAGTTAATCTGTCCATTTTCCAGAAGGCAGACAGACAGGGCAGGAACATTTCTTGCTCTTATCCAAAGTCCAGAAAGGAATATTGAGGGAAAACAGGAAAATGGGAAAAATGAGTGTGGTCCATCTCATGAAGCACTTGACCACTGATACCTACTAGCTAACCAGTTAGTTATGATTTCAAGTCTCCTCCCGGAGCATCTGTGTCCTCATGTGAACTCCACACTCATGTCTATGCCTGTCTGTTTACTGGAAAACCACAAAACTCACAGTATGTGATATTACAGGCATGAATTTTGATGATACGAAAACTAGGGCTCATAGTGAGAAATAAACTTGGATGGCAAGGAGATTAAAGAAACGGGAAATGGAGTAAGAAGTCTGGTTTCATCACTTCAGAAACCTCTGTGTGAGAGATGGAGTAATGCCTCTCTCCCATTCCTAAGGAACCGAAGACTCTGTGACTCAGAGAACTGAGACTTAGAAAAAAATGCATCTCTTGAGAAATGGTCACTCCTGTCCTAGCCTTTCCCCAAGTGTACATATTTCTCCCCACTCTCCAAAATTCAGCTGACAGGTAAGCAGGCTCAGATACTAACACTGACTGATGTTGGAAACTTTATTCATCCATCCATCTTTCTCTCCACGGAAGCTTCCAAAGCTGAGGGCGGCATGCTGAGGTCACAGCCAGCACATAAGTAAGGTCATCCGCTTATTTACCTGCATTGCTGTATCAAACACGCTGTCACATTTAAACTAGACGGTCTACAAAAATACCTGCCACGAAAAAAAATAATAATGATAGTCAAATGATGGCGTGTGATTGGTTGACTATACTGAGTACAGGGGGTTGCTACCCTGGTAGTTTTATTAAATATGAAAGCTAGAGATTTATGTTATGGGTGATAAGGGCAAGAATGCTGTAAAAGTGAGAAAATATGGCAACAGTGTGCTGTACATCACCAATGGGATAATTATTTATCGAAAAAGTTGGCATTCTTAGACTTCCAACATGCAGCGTATGAAATTCATATATTCAAAGGAGACATCATAATAACCTGCTGGCTGGTGGTGATGGATATGTTTTTAATCCAAATGGCCACAATCTTCCGTCTGCCTGTCATGAAGGGCCAGGAAACAATGGAATTTTCCTTTCATAACTCTTGATGTTGAAAGAGGAAAAACCCGCAAGCGTGATAAGTGGCTCATTCCAATGGACAAATGGACATGGAGCTGAGAAAATGAGCGTGAATAAAAGCCATTGTTCCCTAACTAATGCCATTTTCACTTGTTACACCAAGAAAACGGAGCAAGGCCTGATTTCTGCCTCCTGCCTGTCTTGGAAAGCACAAGTTCAAACCGCAACCAAAGCTGGAAAATCTTCAACACCGTGTGAATTCATTTACCAATTACCTCTCGCTGGAAAAAGTCAGGGAAAGGCTGGTATAATATTTGTCTATTAACTAAAACTTACTGTACAAACACAGTGAGAAGAGTTGGTGGTGTAGGGCTTTTATTGACTAGAACGCCTTGCCTATGGATTTCCTCCTTTGAGGTTTAAAGGAATTCCTATTTCTCATTTACAGTCTATCAGAAAAGGTATATGACCTGTATTTTTTAATTTATATAAATCCACTCAGTCAATCAGCCTGGGCTGAAATTTAATGGATGTATCAGTCATTGTTGGTCCAGGGAGAGGGAAGAGCCAGCAGCATCCACCAACCCATCTCTCTTCTACTATTACCTCCCTCTCTCTTTTTTTTTTTTAAACCTCGTCAGCTCAGATGCCTCCCTTAACTTCAAGTCTTTCAAAGCTGTTGTTTTTAAAGGGAGAAATCTAAGCAAATATAAACGGATGTTGGCTCTCTCTCGGTTTTTAAAAATCTCCATTTTTTCCACAACTATGTTAGGGCCATTTTATTACATATGCAGCAAATTTACAGTAACAAGATGTTCCCCTGACAAATTAATCACTTTTCAAGCATTTTATCATATAAATAAAATATCACCACAGGAGAGTAAAAATCATCAGCTCAAACCAGTTGATTTAACCCTTCCTTTGGGAAACGGGCCTGAAATAGATTAAGGACCACCTCCCAGACACACACACACACTCATTCACTCACATTCTTATGAGCTGGGCACTCAGACTACTGGTAACAAGGCTGATAAAGGAACTTCTGACTTGAGAAGCCAGACCGCAGTGTTTAGAAGAGACGTACACCGACGCCTCCATCAGAGAGAGGGGACGCTGAAAACATAGTATCGCTGACGTCACAGCAAGTCTACAAGGATCTGCACCCTCCCCTTCACGGCTTGATTTCTACACTCCTTCTAATAATAATGATTAAATACTATACTGCATTTTTATAGTCCTGTTCTCACCCTGCCGTTCTAGGCAGGGAAGGAGACCGCAAGTGGCCAGGTTTCTGTCTTTACTTTGCTTTCCCCTTGGCTAATTTCAGAAAGTGAAGCCAGCAATTATATGCAGTCGGGAGACTGATAAGGAGGCACACATGCAGGAGAAATAGGTTCAATTCAAGCCTCCCTGACTAATCCTTATTATGACTCATTTCGACTTCAGAATTTGTCGGTTGAGGTAAGAAGCTAATTTGGCCTGGAGAAGTGAAATCTCAGCTTTGTAGTTTCCTTCCAGGGCTACTAACAACCCATTATTAAGAGAAAAGTAGGAGGGGGCAGGAAAGATTTATTTACTTCTGCATGCTATTTTCTTAGATCATTAAACTTAAGATACTTTAAGTAAGAGCATACGTTTCTTTGGCTTCCAAACCTACAGTCTGTACCAGAATATCTTACATCCCCAAATAAATTGCATTATTTTTAAAACCTGCACCCAGTATGACCCTCAGACTTAGATCCTGAGATGAACAGTAGGATGCTCTGCCAGATCTTGACAGGAAATCGGAGCAGAAAGGCCCTGGTAGATTTCTCTGAACTGCTTCACCCTTTTGTGTGCACAAATTCTGCGCCTTCTGTTTGTACTCATCAGAAGACCTGTCTTCTCTCTTGTCATGGGTTCCCTCACACCAAATACATCAATACATCTAAGTTTTAATCTATATACTTTAAGAAAATTAAAAAATCTAGTATCATGCCTGGGCCAGTTGTGACACCTCAAAACAAAAGATGACCAGGCCATGCTGACTGTCTTCGGTGCTTAAGTAAATACCATTCTAATTATTGGCCATGCTTTGGGGAAACCCCAAATGGTCCCCTTACCTCCCTACTTATGAGCCCGTAAAAAAGCTGGTGATTTATTACATCCTTCTTTTTCCCCGTGCAGGGATAATGAAGTTCTTTATGGGAGGCTATTAAAAAGCAACTTGGATGCTACTATTTGCTACTTATCTCATATAATTACTAATACCATAACTGCTATTAGAGGGCAGTATTTAAAGCAGCTAGCCTTCCATAAATATAGCTGATCTGACTAAACTGTCAATGGCAAATTTCAGAAATAATCACTAAAAGGAGATTTACTTTTGAAATATATAATGTGTTACACAAAGGCTTTTTACTAACGCTGATTTTATTTTTTGGTTCTAATTCAATCATTAGACTTACCAACTGAGTACATAATGGTAAGGTCAGCATTCTTAAAAAGAAAGTAGTAACACTAATTAATTTCCTTCTGGGTATCTCCTTGACAAATTATGAAATTTTTCTTTTAAATTTCCTCACAAATATTTGGGCACGGAGCTGTCTTGAAAAGTTGATGGTTCATGTCTTTAAGTAACACCTTTGATGAAAACGCCAATCAAATAAAAATAAAATTATCTAGATTTTGCAGTTTCCGGTAGTATGAGAGAAGATGAGGGAACACATTTGTAAAATGCTCAAAAGAGATGTTTATAACAAGTACACTGTGCTGGTATATGTTCACTTACTAAGTGTCCATTGCCATTTTAGGGAAATAAACACACTCTAAACGCCTCCTGTCAAAACAAATATCCTTTTTTTTTTCCCTCATGATCTTCAGATAAAGTAAGTTATTCCATATTCCAGGCAAAGATGACACAGCACATGAGTTGATGAAATCATATGCACGTCAATTATTCAGAGATAATAAAAAGCTGGCCCTGTCCAGATCAGGTCAGAGACGTTCTAACAGCCTAACCTCAGAATACAAAAGGAGATAAAACAATGCTCGGGAAAACTAATGCCTGTGAAAGTCTTAAATAAGAACACATTTTTAAAAATGAGCATAGTAAGTCGGGGTAAATAAAAGCAATTAAGGCAATTTGTAAAAAGTCTGTTTTCTTGTATAGACATATTTAAAATCCTAAAACATTTTATTACTTTGTATATTGATGGAGCCTAAAATATCTGTAAGTGTTCCCTGAAGTTGCCAGTTAAACAGAGTCAACTCGTGTTCTTGTAGCTAACCACCAGCACCACCACGTACAAGTTCCTTCTAATTCATGTCTCTGTCAACTTGGTCCTCCTTTGCCTGTCAAGAGTAGGCTCTCCGTCAGCAGCCAACAGTATCCAAGTGACTCCAGGAGGAACAGACTGTTTTCCAGGAAAAGATAATTTGAGAAGAGTTACTAATTCTGGGAAAATATCTTTTTTGGCTTTATTTTTACAACAGTATGTGGCAAAGCTAGGGGTGAATGCTGGATTGTACAATGTGGGTCTGGGGAGAGAGGGAGCTGGGGTGTCAGAGGAAGAACTGTGGGGCAGAAGAAGAAAGATTAAAGGGAGAGGAAGAACCAGGTGTGGTCTAACACTCCAGAGTTTTATTTAATGCCTGGAAATTTTATGGAGTTACTTGGCTTATAATGAATATCTCATTTTTATTTGGCACTGGAAAATGGTTTCAAATGCAGATAAAACGGAATCATCTCAAATACTTTTTGGAAAGAGACTGGTTACAAACAAATTTCCCTGAAATAAAAAGTATTTTATTTGAACAAATACGAAGTGGGTTGCTGGTGGTATTAAGAATTAGCTACATGATTCATTTTCATGCTTAATTGCTTATTTAAGTGAAGTCTAGAGCGTTACTGGCTCAAAAAAGCAGCTCCACTAAATTTACTTTGCAATTGAATTAAGTGGGATGGAGTAAAGAAACCCTAAAGAATCTAGTCTTTTCTAGAACACAAACACCACATGCCTTTTTTGTACATACAGAACCAGAGGAACTCGTCACAAACACGTTCTCTTTTTCATGGTTCTGTTATAAACTTGTCCGTTAAAACATAAACAGGCTAGATGTAATATATAACATTATCTATCTGCAACAATCTATAAAGTAAAAATGAGAGGAGTGCATAAAAACAATAAATTAATTTAAATGAAGCCTCTCCCCCTCCCCCCACATTATATTATCTCCTAAGTGATTCTCAGGAAAGAAAATAGGAACAGTTTGTTTCAAGCCTGGATACTACCAATTCCATTCATAGTTCTAAGCGTCCATTTAGAATTTAGAATCATTTTCATACGGACTAGATCTTCCCAGACTTCAATGACAATTACAGCCTTGTAAACTTATCTTGTAGGTACAAAATGCATTATACCAAGAAGTCTTTTAAAACCATTTGGTTCAAACTTTCCTGATTTCAGTATAAATGACTTATCTGACTCCAGTTTTGAATACCTTTAAGTATTTTGTTTTTGGATCCATCAGGTAATTCTTAGGGCATGCCTGTCCACGTGATTTATCTAGACCCAAAACACACAACGTCATATACAGATTTCTATAACTGAAGGGTTTCATTTCACATTTAGGATATATTATTGTTGAATTTGGTAACAGGATTTTGCACATGGGAGCTAATCAAACTATTTTTGACTGGCCACCTAGACAAACAAAATTAACCTAGACCTTTTTTTCTATTTTTTTAAAATCTAGTAAAAAAAACCACAATATGTATAAATTGCAATTCACTAAAAAGCCAAAGGTATTATCCCTCTATGCACAAAAATCATGTTTCAGAAAGAACACAGAGTTGTTTTATTTCTGTTAAATCAATGCCTTAAAACAGTACGTTTCATCAGTTTCACTTTCACATCCAGAAAGTCCCCAAAGGTTTCCTACCTGAAGCTGGCCATATTTTAAGTGCAAAACAGGCTGAGCGCTATCTAAATCTAGATAAAACTCATTGGTTTGTAATCTGCACAATGATCTATACATCTAAATCTATATGCAAATCAAATGCTTTCATGCGTTGGAGCATTCCAAAGCACCCAGGGCTAAGAGCGCGAGGTTCTTGCAGATTCTTCCTCGGCTACTCTTCTCCTTCCCCTCTATTTATTTATACTAGCTACCTAAATAATTCACACTGCCTGCTTTTCAGCCCGAATGTTGCTCAGAAGAGGCCTACAATGAGCTATTGCAGTCACCAGATGGACTCATGAATGCAGCAGGTGGGGCAGATGGCAAGGCGCCCTGTCTGATGCTGCTTGCTTCGGCATGGGCTGCCTTTCCTTCCAGGTACATTATCATCATCCTAACACTGAGCGGTGTGTAGTTTGCGGGTGGGGTGGAAGTGGGGCACTGGCAAATCCTTCACGTGCAATCCTAGAGGAATCGTAAATTACCAGCTGCCCTCTTCCTCCCTGCCCCCCACCTCCAGCAACCCCGGATGTTTTATGCTGTTGCTTTGTTAGTGGGTTTTTTAAGACTATGGTGAAGGTTTCGCAAGGCTTTTTTGGCACTGTGCATTAAGAAGGAGGCATCCATTTTTCAAATTTCATGTCAGTTTAATAAAAAGTGAAGAAAAGAGGATTCGAGGGGATGGACACTGGAAAAGTCAGGGAGACTATGAGGGAAAAAAAGGTATTCTCAGAAGCATTTTGCAAAAAGCACAAATGAAGTGAAAATATAGATGAGATGACTCAGCTCATGTCTGCAACGCATTTCTATAAAGGTAAGCTGCTCTCTGCATCTCTCAAGTGGAGGAGGTAAAAACTGTATTTTTATAGCTTTTCGGTGTTGCAGAAAATATTAGCTGTGCCCAAGTTAAGACAGTTCTTTGTCTCATATTTCTAGTGTCATTTCCAAAAAGTGCAGCATTTCCCTTCCAAAGTTCGTAATTCCATCGCACTAAACACATAAAAAACCTGCAATGTGTATCACTTGAAATGGGAAATTTGCACCATCATGATGCCAGGCTATCATGAGACAACCACTCAGTAACATGTAGTATAAATTTTAATTGAGCATAAACATTTGACAAAAAGTCTCCCGGGATACCTCTGGCATATTCGGATTGGCAATGGTACCATGATACCATGATTTTAATCCTTCCATAAACTTAACTGATGCCAATATAAATCTTATTACCTAACTTCACTAATCATCTAATTATAAACATCTAAAAATGCAAAAGAGAATAATTTTAATCTGAAGCAAACCAAGCTGTATCTCCTGGAAAATATATAAATAAAACATTTTAATAAAATGCATCCACTGAAGATGCTGCAAAGACAGAGAACAGCTTTGAATTCCATCCTCGAGTCCTCAGGCAAATTGAAATCCCAGGCTTTTGGGAACAGAGCTGGACAGTTTTGCAGGAATGCTGGACAAAGACAGTAGCTGTGAGATTATCTCAAGATCAAGGGCAAGATTTCCTTATAAAAATGACCTCTCAACAGTCATTTACCTCGATTAGAATGAATTTACTAATTCAGACCTTTTCCTCCCAGTCAAACCACACAAGCCTTCTAGAGTTCAGATAAATCCCCCTTGCTTCTCGTACGATCTGGGAAATATTTTTTTTTCACCTGATCTTTTTAAAGTCTTTTCCCAGTTTCATTTCCAGTCTAATAAACAGACCATATACAAGTAATGCAGAGCATTTGAAGATGTAATGGCAACTCTGGCGATCAATTCTTCAAAGGTTTCACACGAAGCCAGCTTGGGCCAGCTTCTTAGCTGAGGGAGCACAGGCCAGACCAGACCTGACTGCTCCAAGACCCTCAACCACGCTTTTGCAACATGAGGGTCAAAATACACAACTAATTGTGGTCATGGGTGCTAACTTCATACCAGCTTTAAAAGGCCCAAACCAGAAAATCAGGATGGAAGCTTCAATTTGCTTTATGTAAAACTCCTGCTACCTAAATTCCTGAAATCATTTGCTGAAGATTGCTCCAGCTATAAATTGAAGACTTAAATATAAAAAGTCCAATTTTAAGTGTTTTTTTATGCACTCAAGATCATTGTATATTTTCCTCATTTATTTCAGACTCTTAGTGCCCAGGACAGTGCCTGCACACAGTCAAATATTTTGGATGAATGATCAAGAAAATGCAGTTTAATGCACAAAATTGATTGCTTTAATGATTTAAAAAATGGCAAAGGAATGCATGTAATCTTTTATGATGCAACGTGAGAAGTTACTGTAAGCAATCAATTTGACACTAGAGAGTTGGCTATAGAAAATACACTGCAAAGATCAATTCTAAACTGGTATCTTCTAAACTTGATTTCATTAACTATCATTAAGCTATTTGCCCACAACCCCGTTAATGTACATAATCAGGGGTACTTAATACTAAACAGAAGGAAATGGACATTTCTTAGGGAGAAACACATTAAACAGGCAAATGGTAATAAATGAACATTTTAAGATAGTAACTGTAAAATTAAAATATAATTTTTAGGATTTATATATCTCATAATGGTTTGGATATTCTTGGTGTAGTGAATGTGCGTTCAGACTGTCACAATTAAACTGCCAGGCAATATTACTTCCAAAATAAAAGTAGGAGCAAAGTTTCAGCTAAAAAAAAAACACCTACCATTTAAAATACAAAAACCAGAAAATACAAGCAAAAGGTGAAGGAATGAGTGGTTAATTACAATTTAAGCCCTAGATATAAAAGACAATAAAGGATGGTAAAAAAAAAGTTGCTGAAAATGAATAATTAAAATTTTGATTTTTGACATGGAAAAATTATTCTTTTAGTAAAGTCTATAAGATATTCTCAAACAGATCCATGTTATATAAATATCTATATTTGAATATACTTTTTGGAGCATCAGAAATCAGTGTCGTACTACTTTGCACAAATGCAAAAAACCCTGCATTTGCTTTCTATGTGTTTAAAGAAGACTTTGTACATGTGTGTGCCTGTATCTCTGTGTGTGTCTGTGTAATACAATTTCTCTGAATGAATTGTTATTTCCTTATTTCAGATGTCTTTCTTGATGTGACCAAGTCTTAAAGTTTCAAGATACAAGATACCCTAAACCTAGAAAACACAGATATCCTAATATTAGCGTGATACAGGGTATATACTAGAATTAGCATAATTTAAAGAGAAACATATATTTCAATGCCATCTTTCTCTTTCCTAAACAAAATATAGAGAAAAGTGGTTAAATGCCATAAATTCAATGCAGTACCCAATTTGTTAAACTCACACAGTCCCCTACATTAACTATGACATTTTTTGCCAGCTTTCTTGCTCCTGGGTAGGTGGCACTGACTGAAAAAAAAAAAAAATGGGGGTAGTGGTGGCTATAATCTCTAATGAAATTACTTACTGTATTTATTTGTGGCTTACCCACCTAGGTGAAACTACAAATTAAGTCACATTATGAAACACACACAAAATCTTACAATAAACCAACCAGTAATATTCCTAAGTGGTGGGAAATAGAGCATCCTGAATGACTATCAACTTTAAATTTGAAGTCTCTTTGCAATATTAACCTGTAATCCTGGTTCAGGATTCACCTAGACCACTTCTGTTCTGTTTTGCTTCCCCCCTCTGAAAGTCTAAGAAGAATTTTCCACGTAAGTTTTGAGTTTATAAAAGGAGAGCGAGGGTGAGTGCATGATCTCCAGCATGCCTTCCCGGCACCTAAACAACTATTTGCTTAAGCCCCTTGAACACTGTTTAGTAAACAAGGAGTGGACGGGACCAGAGTGACTTCTATCTTCCAGCCCTGCCGTCCTTTTAAAAGCAAGGCAGGGGTTCTGTTTTTAGTACACACTTTGGTTCAGCGTTAATCCTGTTTTATGTTGTTCGCACCTGCTGCTGACTAGCAGCCTGCTGATGGGCTGGGGCTCACGCTGCTCAGAGAAATCCCACTCAACTGAGAAGCTGGACAAAAGCTACTGGACAGAGCTGGAGACAAAGCCTGAGCCGGGGCCTGAATACAGGAGAAGCAGATCCCACCAAATCTCTCCTCTCACTTGCAAATAAGGCTGCGATGTCCCAAGTTTGCCACCCAACAATAAACGCAACCGATTGCTCTTTTTCTGAAAGACTGAACCCCATTGGCTTATTTCTGTTCTTCAGCTTTTTATATATTTTGGTAAAATGAATGCCAATACAGGAAAAAAAAAAAGTCACTCTAATCAGGTGTACATGCCAGTCTCTCTTTGTGTCCTTACCAAAAGAATCTGTACCTGAAATGAACCTAATTATTAATTTAAAACATCCTATAGCTCACCTCTCTATTCACAGAATTTTACATCCAAAATGAACGGAGAGAGAAAAAAGATACTCTGCCATCAGTGGCCACCGTTGGACCAGGACAGCGACTTGGACGCTAAGACGGCTCTCCCCCGCCCCCTCCCCACCCTGCACTGCATGTGCCTAATAGCAAACATCAAAAGGAATGCCTTCTTTTTTGATCTTAGTACCAGTGATAAATCAAATGCAGTGCCACAGACAGGGGGGAAATGCACTACGAAGGGAAAACTCCGAGACTGACAGTGGGACCAAGTCGGAGGCATTCGCTCAATCAAGTTCCAGTAAACGATGCCCACCCTCCGTCTCTGAGAAACAAGATGTAAGCTGTCACGCGCTTACCCAGAGCGAGGAAAACTCACCCAGTCCTGACGTGACCCTCAGTCAAGATGCACTTCGCGCTGATGTTTCCAGCGGGGGCACCCGAGCCCCCTCCCTCCCAGCTCAGGGCACAGCCGGTTTCCTGCCCGTCTGGGAGCCGGATTCCGGCCGCAGGTAGGCACAGACAGCTCGGACCCGGGCCCGCACAGCGCAGCTCCCAGATGCGCCACACACCTGGGGGCCCCAATGAAGACTCTGGGGGTCATTTTATTACATCTCCCGAAGCACCTCTCCTGCCCGCAACAGCCAATAAGGCACCAGGGCCCCACTGCCAAGTCGGGGAGCTGCGCGTCCGCCTCACCCACGACGGGGCGCGGTTTGAAGGCCTCTCCGGGGGGAGCAGGCCAAGCGCTAACCAGCGCACCAAGGTTCTGTTACTGAAAGTACGTGCGGATCACGCATCTGAGCTGTTGGCATCTTTTCCCCAATGTGCTTTCCAACAATTTACCCTGAGCAACGTACTCTTTTGGAGCATTGGTACCAGAGCCTAACTCCCTCGGTTGTGCCACTCTTCCTCAGCAGGTGGACAATTTACGGGGATGCTCAGAAGCAGCGTGGCTAAAACAGGTGAGAAGCCAGATAAACGCACACGTTTCCAGTGTGCATAATACTGGGTTCCTGAGAACTCTCTAACGGTGTTAAAGTTGTCCAGATATGATACTATAATATACTCCCCATAAATGTAGACAGAATTCATGTCTCTCATCACCTGACAGAGCCCAACATAAAAAAAAAAGAGTTGTCACTTTCAATTTGTTTATGGAATACAAACAATATAGGAATAAATTCAACTACTATGTCGAATCACACAAAATTGTTTATATTTGACCATTGTCTGACTTAGGAAAATGGCAATTTCAGGTGTTTCAGCCTTATTTAATTAGAATCCTATTATCTCATTTTCGTGCAAAGAAAGCCTGAACTTTTGGCTGGGAATTTCATAACTCCAAACTAGCCTTCCCCCTGGTTTTCCCTCAGAAAGCCACCTCTAGATTTGTTTTGTTTTGTTTTGTTTTTTAATTACTCTCAAAATGGGAGAATTTTTTAAAGTATATTTCAGGACTTGGACCTGTTAAGATTTGGGGTACAGAGGCCCTAGCAGTAAAAATTTTCCTGGAAATCAAGTTTTGCCCATTAGACTATTCACACATTCAAAGGAGCGGTGACAATAAGGATCACCTTTTGGAGAAGCAATTTGGTGATCGCTTAACAGAAAAGAGCAAAGGTTTCATCCCCAAGGGTCAAGACTACACCAAGGTGCAATAGGATGGAAACTGTCATCCTTGAGATCCTTCACTCAAGGACTTGAATCATGGACGATCTTTTCCCCCCAGTGACTTTGTAAGTTTGCTCAAAACAGAAGGATTTCGGGGTATCAGCGGTAGCAGCGGCTTCCAGATCAAACGATATTTAGGGTTTTACACGTAGTGTTGGCAACATGATGAACACGCTCAGATAAGAAGGGAAAAAAGAAGCGGCCGCTGTGAGTTTGATCACCTCCCAGGGCCGCTCTGAAGCGCGCCCACTTCTGAAGAAAAGTTAAGACCCCCTTAGTTTGATGATTGTGCTTGCTTTCCCCAGGCAGGAATTTTTATTTCAGTTTGGATCTTAAACCATTACATTTCCAGTGATGCATTTTTATGTTTACAATTGACATCTTCGTAAAAGAATGAAAACCTTTGAGCAACAGCCCAACGGCATGAAAGTTGCTGGCAGTAAGTCCTTAAATTATTTTACACCTAAACGGAGGCCAGTTGTTTTTAGTTAAAATTTAATAAACCTTAAACTGATGACCTTTCTTGCACAGAAAGGCCCAGAGTTGCAAAAAACGAACTTTCCAATGAAATATATTTTAAGGAACTAGTGCTGAACAAAGGGCTATTTAAAGCTGAACGCTTTGTCAATTTATCAGCTTGTGAACATTCTGTTCCTGAATTCCCCACTGCGGCTGAATGTATAGAGCGGTGGTGCCTTGCTTAATCGAATCCTATTGATTCAAGTGTGTCACAGTGATCTCATTGAGAGTAATCAATAGTAATCCAAAATCAATCAATCTGCTCTCACACTATCATTTATCAAATCTGAATACGCCAAATTATTTGCAGGCGTCAAATTACAAAGAGGAGGAGAGGGTAGTGCTGGGAAAGTTAATGGTTTATATTGAAGAGCAAAACCAATCTCTCTTTTTTTTAAGGGGAGGTGCTCTAAAATGGACTACTACTTGGACAAATACATTTATCTTCTCATTAACGTACCCTAAATTTATAATTAATCTCATTGTCTTCCTGGGGCGGGGGGGAAGATTTCTTGGAGAGGAGTTTGCTGGTGCAGCAGAAGTGACAGAAACTTACAGATGCCCCAACTTACTTCGCAGAGCATGCCAGCATTTTCCAAGTCTGATAAGCTAAGTTTCAAATGCCTGTCACCCATCTGCTGGTAAACAAGGAGACTTGACTGGCATAGGACAGAACTGCATCTTCTCACATCAGAAATGATGTTGAATAGAATTGGAGTGGAAAAAGGAATACTTAATTTCTCCAGACAATGAACCGCATAGATGCACCTGTTTATCAAAGAAGCTGCGGTTGATGCTGAAGGTTCCTTTATCAACATATTCACCTGTAATTGAGTCCAGGTAATAAATCCTTCTATTCATTACAACACACTCAAAAGCACCCCTACCACTTAACTTGAATGAAAAAAGGCACAGAGTGTCTAAAACATTTACTTTCACTAATGTAAAAGTGTTGGCATTTTACCTCATTCCCGATAAGCTGGTGCCAGTGGAAGTGATTATTCTTTTCTTATTCAAAGCCTATCAGCATTTTCGAAAAGCTCTCTCAATCTTATCAGGTGTATGAACAGCACAGTTACTGAAAACAGTTTGTACTGCTCCTCTCTCTTTCTGCCAAGCTATCTGATAAACCCCCAACTAACTAACTGCATTTACACACAATCAAACATAAGTTGTATCTTCCCCGCACTGTCGCCAGATTCCAGTCGGCCATAGGTTTTTCTGCGGTGACATTAACTTAACAAAAATGTCAGCAGCAAGTACCCCAAACTGACAACAATCAAGAAAACACTATAAAAGCACTCAGCTAGAATGCACGACAAACAGAGGCGAAAGAAAAACAAATATGAAAAGTTGAAAGCAATCTCTTTGGAATTCAGGGGGTGGGGAGGGGGGCATAAAATGGACTGTGGATGCAAATAGAGCTGGACATCATGCACTTACCTTTTACCAAAGTAAATGATCCTTTAGCAAAATGTATGAACAGAAAAATAGAAAGTTTCAAAGAAATTACTGCTAGGATCGAGGGGGTTCCGAAAAGTTTTTAAGAACTGAGCAGGCATTTCCCCCACATTTCAGGTTATCTCAATGTGGGGCAGAGAAGTTCTATACTGTAAGCAAAGTAAGACAATAGACAATATCACTGAACTTACCCCATAAACTGAAGACAAGATAGAAATCAAGGCTGTCACATATGGTGACCACATTCTCAGGATAGATTTTTCCAATCATTAAAACCCTCAAAAATGCTCTAGACATTAAAGTTTTGTTCACTACAAGGAAATAAAAAAAATACAAAAATACAATTTGAGTGTTTAGCCTCATCATTTTTCTCATTCTTTAGACTTAATCAACTGAGCAGTTCCATATAAAGGTATGAAAAAAGAATCCTCATCCAGACGAACGTAAGTAAATGAGCTGCTCTCCCTTTCCATCTGTTAAAAAAAATGCTTAAACCAATTCATGGCTCATACGAATTGAGAGACATACCTAATCATTTCCGGATAGTCCTTTGGAGCATGAAAGATAACAATGATATTTCTAGAACATAAGAGAAATATGAAATCTCCTTGAACAACTGAGTAACAAATCCCTGACCCCAGGAAAGAATCTCTGCTGGGGCTTCTGTGCATAAATTGTCCATTTGTTCCTCACCTCCCTTTGCTGAATGGCTAGGAGAGAAAAGGAAAAGGCAGCCACATGCTCCCACCTGAGCCCAACTCCTGATTCTGTCTAGACTCCAAGAACAGAACGAGCCTTTCCTTAGATGGGGGAGCAGTAAGACGCATCAGCCAAGTGTGGAGTTCAGCGCAACTCAGCTGATGGTTGCCTTTCCATCTGTGACACCATGATCCCATGACGGGTGAGATGGGTCACATTTAAGTCTATGGATAACAAGGATGCTTCTGTCATTTCAAAGGATCCAGAATCAACTGTATACAGTTACTTTCTCCTAAGAAAAAGACACGATTCTCATCAATCATCTCTATCTTTCCCTTTCTTTGGCCAGGAACACTTGGTTGTGGGTGTAATATTCCTCTTCCAAATATCTCATCTGTTTTAGTAGGTTAATGGCTATGAAGAAAGCATTGTTTGAGTATCCCTTCACTCATGGAAAAAAAAATGAATACAATTTAACATGGCCATCTTACATTTTTGGAGAAGTTAAAGCACTACAGTAATTTGGAATTATGGAAGGCAAAGGGCAATTGATTGAACAACCTCACATTTGAATTTTTCTCTTAAGTCCCTCAGTCTCTATAATTTTTCATATGACTCGCTAATTTTGCTAACTCTGAACATAATTTTAGGTATTCTTTTCAAAGAAAAATAAATTCCTATCAATATAAAATGTTACAACACATTAGCTGCCTTGAAAAGTATGCCTTTTCAAACATTTTAACTCATATTAGATTAAAAAGAAAGTAAACATATTTATTTATTGAGTCTTTTGTTTAAATTCTCAAAAGCTATTACAAATGAGTAAAATATTCCCAGAGTAGATGAAAAAGGAATTACCATGTACAAAGATATTTTGGTGCCTACGTTCTTGATTTGCTTTTTTTAATTTAATTTTTTTGCCTATTGAATAAGCCATAAAGAAGAAAGCACATGATTCTTTTTCTCTTTCTCAGAAAAATGTATGCAAAGTACAACAAAAAAAGTCCCTTGTTAAAAGTGGACTGATAAGTTCATTTGTGTCTTTTTTTTTTTAGATTCCACATATAAGTGATATCATATGGTATTTTTCTTTCTCTTTCTGGCTTATTTCTTTATACTATATAGCACAGGGAACTATATTTAATATCTTATAGTAACCTATAATGAAAAAGAATATGAAAACAAACATAGGTATGTATATGAATGACTGAAGCATTATGCTGTACACAGAAACTGACACAACATTGTAAACTGACTATATTTCAATAAAAAAAAAAAAGGACTGAGAATGCTCTGTCTGATTCTCCACTTCTTAAAGTCTTTATATACAACACACATAAGAGCAACTGAGGCTCGCTACTTCAGACTTTTTTAGAAACAAAATCCCATTAATACTTCCACAATAGTAGGAAGATTTGAACATGCTTCAGTTATATCTTTTTTTTTTTAAATGAAACTCATTATTATCTAGGTTTTCTGTATTCCCATAGCTATAGTTTTCAAGAGAAGTAAAACAAAGCTGGGTTTCATTATGCTTCTACTGTCATCAGTCTCTGATACAATATGAGAATTTATTGGTAGCTTCCCTTTTATTTAGTACCGTCTTAAGCAACTGTTTGTGGAGGTGTATGAGGAAGCAAAGTTAAATTGACACGTCTGTGATATGCCTGACAGCCCTCAGTATGCCTGATATTAATTTGTTTTCTTTGGCTAGGTAAGTGCTGCCAAAGCACATTATCCATAATGTGGACTTCCAATCAAAGTGATGAAAAGTATATATGCAATTTTGTTTCACTCAAAGCCATATGAGAAGGCACAGTGGAATGTATGTGACAGAGACTTGCCTTTGATAATTAAAATAGAAATTTACTTTTAAGTTCTTTTTTTTTTTTACCATGTAATCTGATCTTAGGTAGGTGCTCTATGAGTTTAACACCTCAAATGACTATTTAATAGATTTTAAATGCCAAAAGCCAGTGTGTTTTCCTTTATTATATTGTGTGAAAGAATTCCACATAGCCACAGGCTGCATTTCTAATGGCTAGAGTTGCATGTTATACATCTATATTCAAATGCACATAGAGATCTATGCCGTATATTGAAATGGACTTTAATTGGCCAGTGAGAAGCCAATTTATTTAAAACTGTACTTTTTCTGTTAACTGCTTTGCCTTACTGAGTGAGTGATCTTCCAAATATACATGCATAGCCATCACTTATAATAGCATACCATTTGAAAAATCAAAACATAAAAAGCAAGTTTCCTCCAAACATTTACAAATATTTTTTAAAAAATTAATGGGGGAGGACACATGTAGGGGCATATACACAACACACAATCTAAATCTTCTCAGTTTGATGCTTTTGTATAACTGATCGGAAAATACACTTGGAAAATACTGAGAACTAGTGTTCAAATCAGGGAAAAAGAAACATCTGGCACTTCTGTAAAGAATAAGTAGAGAGAAAAGATGTGTTTATTATACTTCTAAATGGAAATTATTTTTATTAGCTAGGAACCTAGACCTTGGAAGACTAAGTCTAAAATGAATTTGAAACCAGGATAACATGCCAGGTAAATCCTTCAAAAGGCAGAAGGCTGTCCCTTAACACCCTCAGATAATAAAGCAGCTAACTTCAGGCAGATGGATTGGCATAAGAAACAGCAGGATTTTTTTTTAACAAGAAACATTATATTTGTTAAATCATTATACAAACAAATCAAGGTAGGAAATGAATCAAGGAATTTAAACAAAATACGAATTGGAGTAAGAATTTGAAAAGAAAGAGCATTTGGATAAGTGTTTACTCTCAACATTCATTCAGATTTACTAAGCAAAATCAGAGACCTTTAAATTTACCTCCTAGAATAAAATTCAAAAATTCAGAAATCAATTGATACATTTTATATGGATAGAATACTTATTAATTTTCTGTATTTGCTTTTAGCAAAAAAAAAAAAAAAAAAAGAAAATGACATATTTATGCAGTACAGATAAATGAAATTCATATTTTGCATTTATTTAAAAGCTATCATATCTACATTAAGATATGTTTGTCAGGCCCAATTGTATAAGAAAACAATGTAGCCAAGAGCTAATTCAAAGCTATTTCTTGGATATGAGCCCAAACCATTAAATTATGCATTTAATATTAGTGGCTTATTTCCTATTTTACAAGTTATTTATGATTACTAGATACTGAATTTTAACATGATAATAATTCAAAATTTATAAAATCAGAAACAAATTAATGTGCTAGGTTACCTGTTACCTGTCTTTTATATAGTGGTTAAATCAATTTAGTTTAAAATCAGACTTGGTAAAAACCTGAAATACTAATTCCAGGTTAAAATTATGCCTGGTAAATTTAACTGGCAACTAACTGATTAGAAAAATATTTGAGACCCACTTTATTATATAAACATACATGAAAACTCTCAACAGCATACCTATATTCTGCATATACACCTCTCCCCGTATTTCACATGCATACCATACATGCACACAAACACACACACGTGTGTGTGGTATATTCTATTGACTGCTTTGGATTTTAAAGTACTATATGTGTAGCTACTTATTTATAATGGTACAGACCATGGGCATCCATATACACACAGCTGTGAGAATAATAATCAACAGAAAAACATACAAAATGCAGTAAGAAAGAATGTCGAGCGGCAGGGATGTTGGTGTCATCCCTGGACTATCAAATACACACATAAGTATGATTGGAGAAAGAGAACCTAAATATTTCACTGTCAGAGAATATAGAAAACAGTAATTCATTTCTATCTCATGTGCTTTAGGACAATGACAATTTAATACAAGGCCAGAGGATGTAAAAGAGATAAAAACTGAACAAACAGGGGCCAGTGTAATCAAAGATTTTCTCCAGAGAGCTGGCTGCGGCCGGAGCTCATATGCACTTATAACAGATCAACATTGTATTGTTTCTCTCTTCTCTGAATTTTCTATGAAGCAAAATTCAGAGCAAAGCTTATCTGCTGCAATGACTTTAAGGTTCCATCGAGATACCCAGTGCCTTCCCCTTATTTCTAAACGCTTGAGAGGTGATTCTCAAAAGTTTATTTGATATTAATTGGTGTAATAGAAATCACTGCTATCAGTTGCCACTTGTATGGCAAAGTATCAACCATAAGCACAGATTTTAATTTATTTTATGAAATAATATAAGCAAAGCATTCAGTGCTGAGCAGCACTTTAGAAGTAAAACAAAGAAATATTTTGTATAGTCACTAGGCTGAAACAAATGTTGAGGAATTTTTCACAAGTGATACGGACTTGAGATTGGGCATTATGCCTACCTTCCAAAAGAACGGCCTCTTCTTTGTCTGTAGTTCTTGCAGAAGTGAGGTATTGTGAAAGTATTGTTAAACAGACTCAGAGAAGTTACCTGCCCTCTTTGATGAATAGCACCATGTACCTAAAATTAATTGCAAAAGTATGGCCCGGCTAATGAGATGGTCCTTATCTTTTTTCAGCACAGGAAGCACAAGTATTTTTCTGCGGGCTCAATATTTTACAAAAAAAAAAAAAAAAAAGCCTAAAGTATTATTAACTCAGTAAAAATCTGATTAAAAGACCTCAAAGACACAAAAGAACATAAATTCTAAGATCTGGAAAATTTGAAGTTAAAACTAATTTCCTGCATTATTTTCTTTTTAAGCCTCTAATTTATTTTCTTTTTTACTTTAAAAAGAATAACCACCATTTCCTACTCCCCTGGATTCAATTAGCAATTTTTAAAGCTGAATTACAATACCATCCTTTATAAGATGGCCAATATATATCACAGGTCAGATTAAATCAAAGAAATATATCAAAAGCCGTCAATTTAGAATTAAAAAAAAAAAAAGAACAATGATACCTTATTGGGGGGAAAACACTGGAAAAATGATCATCCATGCAAGAGAATTAATGGATATCCACAAGGGCTTTGCTAATAACATGGGTTAATTACCGCTGCAAGACACTAGGCTCAGTAAATAAAGCTGCAGTGCCATAAACACATTAAGATGAGAAACCATCCCTGTAAGGACCAGCCAACACCATCACCCTTGCCTCTGCCCAGGAAATGGGAAGCTGTTTTCCAGCCCTTTCTGTAAAAAGAGGATTTCTAAACTTACCACCCAATGTGTATAGGGTAATACATAAATACACTGACACAAAGGGCTAGTGAAGCACCGGGTGCCCTGTTACTTACTCACCACTCCCATTCCACATTGATTCCATTAACTCAGAACACTTTTTTGCTTGCTCCCAGAAGAAAAATCATAATGTTACATAATACACACTGTCTGGCTATTTTGACCATATACAGTTTGGGATATGTACAGTGGTTATTTAATTTTTAGAGAAATAGAATTGATCTGTTCTCTTTAGTGACGTGACTGGGCAAGGTTACCGGACTCTACAGCTTAGGAGCACTTACCCCTAAGTGCAGCTGGTTGTCACTTCCAGCAATTTACAAAGAAATCATCCAAAAACCCCTACCTTTAAGTCTGCAGGTGTTTGCAACAGATTTACAGAGAAGAAATAGGAAGAAAAGTAACATGAGCTCCAAGTCTGGAGTTTAAGTATTCTTTCTTAGAAAAATAAACTTTAAGTGTCTGTCCATAGTTCTCAAATAATATCACATCTCAAAGGACTCAGGCAAGCCCCCATCTTTTTTAAAAGAATTGTATCTACTCTGATTTAGGCTTTTTGTTGTTGTTACTGTATACATTTTTCCTTCCTGCCTATTTTTCAGTCCTTATATTTTGACATGACAGTATTACTTTTGGATAGTTGTATTTCAATTTACTTTAGCTTTTAACAAGGAGGGAGGAGGCAGAGGAAAAACAAAATCAAACCCTTAAAGAGAAAGAGTAGATCTCACAAAATAAAACTTGCATAGTTCCAAACAGGGAATCTTAAAACACAGATCTGTTTAATTTTCGATGCCTGGATTTCAATGATCAGGCTGAAATTTACTAAACTGTTCCCTCTTTGCCTTGCCTGCTTTGGAGTGTTTCAATTGCCTTTCCTTCTTCCAACAGCTGTGACAACTGTTAAAACAGTCAGTAAAATTAAGTCCGCTCTATAATCCTGTAGTCAATGTTACATTTTAATCAGAGGTTGAAAGGGAATCATGTGATGAACACACTCATTTAGAATGATCAGACTGACACATATGTCAAAATGAGCAGATATATTATTTTCATCTATTTATGCTATCAGTTATTACTATTAAATGTGAAACAAGCTTTCAAGTATTATGTTCTTTAATGTGCTGGCACATTTCCTAAAATAAAAAAATACATACTTAGAGGTTAACATCTTAGGCTCTCCTAATGGTGGTCAATAAATTGTACGAATCTTTTTAACAGCCTCCGAAGTAGAAACTGTCCAATCTTTTCCGGTGAAACTGCATAACTCTGGTTTCATTTCTATGTATACACACACGTGATGGGGTTTAACCCAGCACAATTACTATGAATATTAATAGCATGTATAAATTCTGTGGTTTATTAATTGAGACAGAGAGGCAGATGCGTTGCTAAGCATTAGATCTTTCTGTCTGTCCAGTGAACCACGTAACCATCAGAACTGCATCCAGACAATAAATCTGTATTTTTTAAAGATGACTTTTAATGGAGCCAAAAAAAAAGAAAGCTAGTTTGAATCTTGCGCCCAAGCCAAAAGGACATGTGCCCTGATTTCATTTAAATGCATCTGCTTTAAGAGGCTTATCTAAACTAATTATTCAAATTAGCTATAAGAAGTTAAATTCAAGGAAACTGCAAAGAAGCCCGGGGTGGAGGGGAGATTTTTAAAGTTTGTTTTGTTTATCTATCAATGAGAGAAAGTTCAGAATCTGGGTGAGCTTGGATAATACATCCTTCCTGATGTGAAGATATTTTAAACTCTCCAGTTCTCCAGCCTCAGGTGCGCTAACCTTTCAACTGCACTTGGGTGGGCCGTCCCACCTTTGTTTTATTTTTCATTTTTATTTTCACAGAATTTAAGGGTGTTTCTTCCTTGGAGTGTTTTAAACTGACGCAAGCACAGCCTTCTCACCTTCCAGTCCCTCCTACGTCCATCCCTCAGCTAATATGCTGGTGCGAGTGTGTATGTGAGTGTGTACATGCAAGCATGCATATGTACACGCGCGCACACACTCACACTCATACACACACGAGGAGCCTCTGAGACTGCAAGTCACTTGTCATCTCTTGCTTAATTACAAAGCCATGCGATATGCAGTCACTAAGGACAGCTAGTGGACATCTACCTATAATGCACTACCTCCTCTTCTCTAGAGTTTTATATTTTCTTCACCATCTATAGAGAGAAATGTTTGCCAAGAGCACTCTTTTCAGAATTATAGCAGTTGGTATTACCGTAATGTGAAAGCAAAGCAATTTAACTGACTCAACAGAAAGAGGAACCAGTGACAGCTCCTGTGATCTACTAATATTTTATCTTAACAGGAGGCTGAAATTAAGTTTAAGACTGACTCATTTACACAAGAATGCCTAATTTACTCTTTTACCCTCTCCTCATTTGTCCCTCAGCTTTGGTAACCCAAATGTATATATTTCCCTGTGCAGAAAGATTATTCATAAATACGAATTAAACTGCATCTAAGAACCAAAGTACTTTTCTGCATTTTCTGGACCTGATATGTGAAACAAATCCACAATCTCAGCATTGTCTAGTCAAGGGGAAATTTAAAAAGTCACTACTGGTTCTTCTTTAGTTTTTCCCTCCCCTTAAATATTTATAATGTGTGAAAATCTCATGTTACTTAATGGACTGATTTGTCAGTTAAGTGCTGACTTAATGCTAACCATGCAAATAACGTTATTCCAGCCCCGAATTGCACAGGGCTAGTTTTTAAATTGTTCTCTGAAGGAGAATTAGTAAATGTGCAATTTTGCCTCTAACTCTGCACCGTAAGAAATGACAGGGAGCTGAAAATATCTGTCAAACTGCAAATACATAAGAGGCACTCAATAGTATAAATCATTTTGAATACTGTATTTTAAAACATCTTTCCTTGGGAAAATGGGTCCTAGTAAAAGATGCATTTTAACAGTTCACTAAGCATTTGTGCCAAGTGCCTATTCTTAGCACCTGAATAAGAAGTGACTGTCACACAGCTGTTTTACTGACAGTCACTGAGCTTTGCCTCAAAGGTAACACTGTAGCCAGAGAACAATTCGCGACTTACTGAATTAGGAGATCACCCTCAACACAAAAGGCACAAGACAGACACAAACAAGCACTCGTGCACGCAAAACACCCAGGGCATTACCTGAATCAGGGCGCAAAGATCCATTCTGGCCACCCCCACACACGCACCCCCACGACGAGTTTAAAAAGGAAAGGAAAAAAAAAAGAGGTACCTACTCTTCCTCGTAGTGCAGGGAAAAAGATTCAGGAAGGCAAAGTTCTACCGAATCCATGTGCGACCGGCAACCATTATTTGTGCACCCCTTGCTATAAATCAAAGTTTCCTTGACAGAGCACAGTGCAATTAACACAAATGTTCTCCTAGTGACAAGCCTATGGGCACAGCCAGTTGGGACCAAAGCTTTCACACTCTCCTAATCAAGGACTTAAAGCCCCGATTGGAGCTTATTAATATGAAGTAGAGCTTAACATATGCAGTCCCACCGGCCCAGGCGCGCAGCCGATTGGGGGGCCTCTGCCCAATCAGGAGGGAGGCGACGGGAGGCTGCGAGGAGCCGCGGAGCCAGGCAGGTAGGAAGGGTGCGGAGGAGCCGCGGGGGCTGCAAACGGCGCGGAGAGGGCAGGGCGGCGGGGGCGCGGGCTGCGGACGCTCCCGCCAGACCCCGGGCTTTGCCTTTCCTTTCTTTTCCTTTCTCTTTCTTTCTTTCTTTCTTTTCTTTTTTTCCCCTCCCTCTGGGAAGCTAGAAAAGAAACCTAACTAACTTAACTCTCTAAGCACTGGAGGGAATCCGGCTTGGGTTTCTGACCTAAGATCTCTGTTGCCTTGAACAGAAGAACTCACACGCAGACTCTCAGTTAATTTGGGGAAAGGATTCTGCGGAAGGTAGAGAATTAAGTTTGTCCTGCCGTTGTCTGTGTTTTATTGCACTCGGGGCTCCTTATTTAGGGCTGGACTTTCTCATTTGTCCGTCACCGTGTCGTTGCCTGTTTTCCTGCTCTCTACTGGGCATTCAAAAAAAAAAAAAAATCAAAGACTTGCTTCTAAATTGTTCGGGCATGTGAACTGGGATCGTCATGTCTGAGGTGGAACGCAGTTTTACGCAACTACAGAAGAGGAAATAGTGCATCAGTGCAATCTGAGAGAATGCCTATGTAAATAAATTCGGGGTGTAAATAAATTCTTTACCTGCTATTGCCTCTCTACCTATAGATATAGGATGCATAGCTTTTGAAAACAAACGTAAACAAGTGCAGAACAAATTGGCTCCTCCAGTTTCAGGGGTGAGAGACTGAGAGCTGGAGGGTAATTACTACAGGGAAACCGTCTCTGCATTTTCACAAAATAAAGACATTTGTTTGTTGGGAGAGCGTTACCCACCAGTACCCTAAAAGTGTTCTTAATCACATACTTATTTCAGTACAAGCTTATAAACTGGGAGACATTTATAATTATACATATGATTTTTAACCCAAAACATCAGCTTTAAAATCAAATGCAGTTTATGTATTTATCTTCACACGTAACACACCCTGAATGCTTTAAAAAAAAAATTAACTCAAACATTTTGTAAACCATCACACAGTCTGGTCGTTGAAAGGACTAGGTTCAAACAGAAGTGCTTTTTAAAGAAAAGAGAATATAAAAAGAGAAGGGTGTTTTTTTCCAATAGACTATAAGTGTGTTTTTAGTTTCCATATAACAAAGAGTTTTCTTAAGTCCTATTTTTAAATACAGGATTTTTTTATATGAGCAAATGTACGTTAGAATAGCTACCAGCTATTTATGGCAAAGAGATAACTGCTACCTTATGGAGAGTGGAAACCCCACAATTGTGATATAATTCAGTTGCAGGGCTTTTACCTCTTAAGTCCTGCATGATATAAATAGTATGATCTTTGAGATCAAAATAAATTAGTTCAGATACCTAGTGTGTGTTAAATTCACTAAATCAGAACTCAACTCTTTCTCTCCACCCTCTCAAATTTTCTAGGTCTTTAAAAAACAAAACACTAAAATAGAACAGCCACATTAAAATTCAGAATATAAAAATGACAGACATGATTTGGTCCCCCCACAGAAGAAAGCAATTTGCCTGCCCTGTATTTAGCCAGATCTAAGATATGGGCCTGATTTCTTTTATTTGTGGTCTAAATGCATACAAGTTTCTTGTTGAGAACTCACAGAGCAAAAAAACTGTGCCTAAGAATACTGTATAAAAGCAGGTAGTAAAAGCTTAATTACCAGTAGCATTATGCTGTCTATATTGTTAAATGTGAACTCTGCAATTAAGATGTAAATTTGGTTGTGAGCAGTGAATTAAAAGCGCTCTGAGATGTAGAAAATCCAAGCATTCTGCAGACACCCGGAAAAAAAAAAAAGATGTGTCTATTCACTCGAAAATGAGACATGCAATCATTTTATAATTTAAAAAAATAAATATAAAAGCATTTGAAAAAGAGACATGATTTTTCTAAAACACAATAAAAGCAATATGGAAACTAATACTGCATTAGAAAGACAGAAAAATATCTTTGGTTCAAAGATTCCTATCCTGATTTGTGAATACACTAAAATTCTCAGGGTAATTAACAGATCCAGTTTTACACATTTTTAAAAAGAGAGATCAAAAAAAAAAAAGTTTCCTTCTTATTTTGTCCAGGGACATTTAAAAAAATAAAAATTATTTAATGTACTCAGTGCACCTTAATGCACTCAGCACGCTCAGATCTTGCACCTGTGCAGAATACCGTACTGTATTCAGTTTCTTTGCATTATCATGCTGTGACAGAGCCTGTCTATTACTCCTTTGAAATGGCTTTTTAAAGACAAGATTTGTAGTCAATTATTTACCAATGGACCTTAAGTCACCAGGTTTCATGAGAGTTAGCTTTTATTTCCCAGAATTTTCTTATTTCTCTTAGGGTACTTATTTGACCTCTGATGAACCATTTGATTTCATTGGTATATATTTCTAAACATATTTAGACTCTTATTCACATGTAAGTCTTTTTTCTGTGCTTGCAGAGATCCATGTGCAAACATGCACGGTGTAGTCCCCACTGATCTCTCACTAACCATATTTCATCTATGCAAGGTGCAGTGTCTATTGAGCTAGCTGCTTTCTGAATGACCAGAAGTGCACTAGGTTGGAAGAGCTGGTTTGTTCTCCCTTAGGATCAATGTGTCACCTCTACAAGTCAAGGACCTAAGATTACACATACTGTCTTGAATCAGGTTTTACCAATTTAAAATTTAAAATAACATCTACTGCGCTAAACTTGCGAGACAGCTTCCAGAATATTTTATAAACACACAGCTTAGTCATCTCAAGAATCTTCCCTAGTCACAGAGGTTTTTCACCTTGAAGGAGGAACGAGTGGCTAATCAAAGGAAATAAACACACTATGTGCAACGTTGAGCACAAGCCTTTAAGAATCTCAGCTACGGAGGATTTGCGAGGGGCAGGGGAGACAATGAAACAAATAGATGAACAGCCTAGAATAAACATATATTGCTCACCAGTCTATACACTTCACAATCTTGCCACAAGGAGTCTACCCAAAGCAGGATAAATGGAACAAAACAAAAGGATTGTTTCGCAAAGAATATTAACAAGTAAGGTATTATCAGTCTATTAGGCATCAGACCCTGGGTCCACGCATAGTTTCAATCTCTTCTTCTTTAAACAATGCAGTTTAATAGCCAAACAACTTCATTCTCAGGCCCCAAGGAAAGCACAGACACCAAGCAGAAAATATGTTTCATTTCCATTTGAAAGAACGAAATGGCAACAAACAAAACTCAAGTGAAAACAGAAGGTAGATTGCTGTTGTCTAAACCAGACCGGTTACTGCATTTGATGTGAGTCAGAATCATTTCCTGAAACATTCTAACAATGAATTCTAGTGCCATTAGAAGGGGATGAGAAGTATTGAGTCCTGCTCTTATTGCACGTTAATCACTATTTTTTGTTCCCACCTTCCTTTCTGAAAATTAACAGGACTTACCTGTATCAAAGTGTTTATAGTTGCCACACTATCTCTGCAGCAAATTTTGATTTTATATCACACATTTGCCATTCGTTAAATATTTCAAACTAAACAAGGCATCACAAATTTAGATTTTCAAATTGCCTTGTAATCTATTTTTGCAGATCTTTCCTCAAGACCATAAAACCTTTGAAAAGCTTCTTAAGTTTGGGAACCATCTTCCCTGCTGTCTTTGATACACTGTATTGTATAGTATACCACATTACAAAAAGCAAACCAAGACTGTTACAAACTACTGTCTTCAACTCCAAAAGCAAACCCACAAGGAACACTCCTGGAAGAAGAACCTCGGAGGACAAGCAGAAGGTCTAGTCTCCCAGTTCCTCTCTGCCCCCTCATACGCTGTGTGCCTTTGCATAGATCACCTCACCTGTCTTGTCCCTAGTTTCCGCTCCTGGGCTTTGGGGTTTCTTTTATGCTATAAACCTGCTTAAGAACACACCTTTCCCACTGAGAACATGAAGACTTCTTTCAAAGTCGGTATGACTACTCTGTATCACCACCAAACCTCTATCAATTCATCAAACCTCATTTTCTCTTGCCTTTCATTTCTAGGGCACAGGCTTTGATATTTAAATTATTGTCTCGATTGGCAAGAAGCAATCATTTCTACTGAAAGTGATCGCTTCCACAGAAGCACTAATAAAAACCTTTCCTTGTGACAAACCTCTCGTCCTAAAAAACCATCCCATCCCCAAATTACTGAGTCCATGTAAAAAAAAAAAGCCCATTTCCCTGGGGAGCGATTACATCACTCCGTAACACACCAAACTCTTTCCCCAGTGTTTGTGAAAGTGGGGGGGGGGGGGGCAGGGAAAGAATCAAAGGAAGACGGAGAAGCTAATAGAGGCAATTTGATTTCTGTTTAATTAATTCAGGATTACTTCACTTTCATTTTGTCAAGCTAATAACATACACGGTAGAATGTCAGTAAAAATTAAATTATAAACTACAGTAGCTCCAGTGGGAAAACTGACTTTAGTTATGTTGTATTTCCAACATCCTTACCCTGGTAAAATACCAAATGCATTTTTTCTAGTATCCTACCAGCTTTCTATAATCTGCATTACATGTATTTACAGAGCAATAGTTAACATTTTGAGATTATACGTTAATAAATGAGTTGCAGTGATAAGTCTTTCCTGAATGTTAAGCACCATGAGCTAAGTGCAGAAAACATTCAAGGTCAATGTCCCGTTTTAGACCTTTTCAGGCAGCTGTAATATTATGATAATCAAGCTTAAAATATTCCTATAGAAAGAGTAAATTAGCCTTTTCACTTGAAAGATGATTACGATAAACAATAAACCTAAGAGAGGACAAAATCCCTATTTTTAAAAGCCATAAATTGTTGACTCAATCATGTGTGTGATAGTGTTGTCCAAAATAAAGGGTAGCTTAACTCGGGGAGGAAAGCAGGGGGAGGAGTGGGGACGGAGCAGGAGCGGGAGTGGAACAAATATGACAGATTTCCCAGGAAGCAATACTTGCTTTGATACCAGCAGAATGATCAAATTATCTATCTTATCCACCCCATTCAACCTATAGTATATTTGAAGCTAAAAAACTGTATGTCCATGGCACATCAAAAAAACACAAAAGTATATTTTTTCCGGATGTATATGAACATCAACATTATTTGAAAGTTCTCTTTTCCTATTGCTTCTATGAAACTTTTCGTTCAAATTTTCAAAGGACCAGCAATTAAAAAAAAAGTGAGCTATTTAGCATCTGGTGTCCATATAAACAGGCTTCAAGAAATGATTATGCTTTTTTTGATCTTAGAACTCTCTGACATACTAAGGTTCCTTGTCATAACTGAATACATCTTGATAAAAATCTGCTTCCCCTAACCGAGGCAAATTAATTAGGGCAGGTGTGTGTGTCATGCCTGCAGAAGTCAGGTGACGGTAGAAAGCCTAGAGCTTGGTGGTAACGACAGGCTATTCTGGAGTCCCGCCTGGGGTTCAGATTCCAGTTATGAGGGCTGAGGCTTTGGAATTAGGGTCGTATCACCCACCTAAATCTCAGTCCCCTCAGCTAGTAAATGGCAAGAACAATAATAGCAGCTTTGTAAAGTTGTTATGGGGATTAAACAAGTTAAACCAGTTTGGCACAGTATCTGGTCCTAGTTGGGGGGACCATGTAACAAGGTGGGCCAAGAACATTCTGGCTTATGCCAATTTTCCCAGCCTAATAATTTATGGCACTTAGTCCTTACACTCTCAAAAGTGCCTCAGTTTAGATACTACATTCTGCTGTCATCCTACACACAGTGAGCCCTCCATACATGTTAGTTATATTATTATCATTATTATTAATTATTATCATTGACCCATAATTGATTTACAATGTGTTAATTTCTGGTGTATAGCATGGCGATTCATATATATTCATATATATATATATTTATATTTATATATTCCTTTCCGTATTTTTTTATTATAGGTCATGACAAGGTATTGAGTATAGTTCCCTGTGCTATTCAGTAGGTCCTTATTGTTTATCTATTTTATATATAACAGTATCTACGAATCCTGAACTCCCCTATTTTTAAATCTCACTAAATGAAACAGGAGATATAAGAGAAAGACACTGACAATTCATTTGGCCTTCATCTTTGACTAGTTCAAGGTACTTAACATAGAAACAAAAAATGAAGTGCAAATACTCCCCCAGTGAGACTATCGAGGACTTCAACCGTCAGATGATAGGAACTGCTTGCTATAACGCTGCCACACAGATACTGTTCCCATGTAATGAGCAGGAAAAATAAAGGTTGCCCCCCCCCCCCCCGAAGCTACCATCACGCTTTGTGCCTGAGCATAAGGAAGATGGACTTGGGAAAGTTAAGTGATTCTGCTGGCTCTCCAAAGCGTTCACTGGTCATTGTTCACCAGAAAGAAGGGCAGAGAGAAATTGCTCCTGATCCTTTTCTCTTCCTTTAAGACACTCCTTCCACATCCCGCTACCCCAGCCGCTCTGTCAATAGTGCTGCAGATTTTATTACCATCCCGAGCACAAGCTCACTCACCCAGGAGCTTCTCCGGTCAGATACCCCAAGAACTCGATTTCTTCACAAGGCTTTGCTCTTGTTACACTGAATGGCCACGAATCTATGGTGAAACAGAAACTTTGGGCCATGGGGAATTACAGGCTGGGGAAGGCCATGGGGATTACTAGTCCAACCTGGTTACCTTACAGGTGAGGAAAGTAAGGCTCAGAGTGGTTAAGAGCCTTAACCCAAGTTACACACCTGGGTAGAAGAAAAGCTCCTATTGGAAATGATTACATTTCTCCCCTTTCCAGTGCTTACATGGTAACAAGCAACTAATGTCAACCTCACAATTGTTGACTGTACACCAGTGCCTAGAACTCCAGCTGAGATCTGAGCCCTCTAAGGACAAAGGTCCCAGGTAAGAGCCAGGGAACATCTGATCCCAAGACATAAATACCCAAGTGTATTTGTACCAGAATGTCCTCTACTTTCTCCAAAGGCTTAGAAAGATAGAAAGGTCACATATTAAAAAAAGAAGTGGGGTTGAATTAGTAAAGATGAATTCTCTTTCTTCTCCCCAGGTAATTAGTTGTCCTTTTAAAGAACATTTGACTCTCGTTTCTTTTAGGGATCCAGTTTGTCTTACGTGGCCACTCTGTTTCCCACCCTAACCCTTATCAAACTGTCATCAGTGGAACAGTGCCAGGTCTGACGGTGTCCTCAGGGCCAGTGATGGAGCTCGGTAAATATTGCAGTCGATCTCATCACAACACAAGGAATAGGTTTTGGATGAATGAATGAATGAATGAATGACAAATATTATTAGTTTATTATTATTCCATTTAAAGGGGGCTGCCCAGTGTAAAGACTGGGAGGCAAAAATACATGCGATAAATGCTTTTCTGTCCTTCTTGTGTGTCTTTATTCAGTTAGAGTATTAGAGTAACATGGGAAAAATGTGAAAGACAAAGTGATTTAAAAAAAAAAGAAAGTAAATGGAGAGGGGGGAGGCTGGCAGAAAAAGACAAAAGGGAAGAAAGAGTGAGAGGCCACAGCCTGCTCTGTGAAGATTCTCTAGCGTTCCCACCACTTATTCTTCAGAGAATTAAGTAAGAAGGGGCAACTTGGCATGATCACTTTCTTCCTCATCTTTCTGTTTTTCTGTTTTTCAAATATTCATAGTGATTAAATATTAGATAATGAAAAACCACATTTAT
This sequence comes from Camelus ferus, assembly GCF_009834535.1. Taxonomy (NCBI): domain Eukaryota; kingdom Metazoa; phylum Chordata; class Mammalia; order Artiodactyla; family Camelidae; genus Camelus; species Camelus ferus. The sequence continues at coordinate 2,818,167 of NC_045718.1, read as the reverse complement.
TATTAAAACAAAAGCAAGCAAGCAAACAAGGCTGCCGTATTAGTATCTAAAACCCTGACCATCACTCGGGTAGCATGGAAACATTTTTCTCATTTTTCCTGACAGCAATGCTTTTAAAAATCGTGATATCCCAGATATGTCCTGAAAAACAAATACTTTTTTTTAAATAAAAACATTCAAAACCAGCCCTTGTATGCTTAAATTTCGATATTAAGGATTCTAGGGTATCCTTGGTTAAATGTTGACAAGAATCCCATGAAGAATGTTCCACACCTCTTCTCCTTCTAGGCGGCATCACGCTGGAGCCGCACTGAACCCTGAATACTTTGAGAAGGTGGTAGACTTCTCTTCTTATGGGAGAGGAAGAAGGGAATTAATTAATCAGCAGACAAAGACAAAGATTTTTGCCTTGAGGCCACTTTCTACCTTTCTTTACTGCCTGTAATTCTTTCACCCAGTCCTGTGTGTTCTGTTTGGTGGTTTCATTCCAAAAGCAAGAGAGAACACAGCTTCCCACCATATCAGGGAGAGCCAATTTTTTTTTTCTAGAAAACCACACTTTGGAAACAAAAGAGAGTGAGACAAAATTCCCATCCCGTCTCCTGGCAGATGACAATAATGCGAGGTGATGGGGAGGGGGACTGCAGGACAAGCTAATACCCTGGGGGGTTCTTACCTCACCTGTAGGTTGTCCCTAAGTGCACAGTTATTTCCATCACAAGCTTTGGCCAATCAACCTTTGTGTTACGGAAAAACAAGTAACATAATAAAGACCCCATTTTTTCTAGAGTTCAGTTACCACTTGAATTAACTAAATAAAACAAACTAAATAACTGAATAAGTCAAAGACAATTTTTATTCATGAGAAGAGACTCAGATTAATTCACCCTTCAATACATTGGAACTCCAAACAAAGAAGAAAAATGTTAAGAAAGGAAGAATATTTTTCAATCTTTATAGTTTTAAAATATAGCCAGGAAGAAAAGTTTAGCTGTTTAGAAAAAAAATTTAACCATAATAGGTAGAATATCTAATTTTTTGTTATAATTTAACATTAGCAAAAGCTGTCTCACACACATCTCTTCTGTTCCTCACAGCAACCTTGTGAGGCAGGGGGAAACTATATTATTATTATCCCCATTTGATAGAGGACAAAACTGAGGTCTGAAGAATGTATTTGATGGCTCAAAGACATTTGGTTTTGAGGTTGCAAAGTCAGGACCTGAATTTCTTGTTTTTTAATTTATACACCTCTTGTGCTCCTAATCTCAAGCTGTTTCCCATAAATCTTGTTGCATCCTCTTAAAAAAGACACACAGGAAGTACAGAAAAGCACTCACCAGTATGTATTTTTGCCCACCAAAACATAGTTTCGTTTTAGGAAAGTGGAATAAAGTTTCTCCTACCGACAGATGACTGGATAAGGAAGTTGTGGTATATTTATACAATGGAATACTACTCCGTGATTAAAAAAAAAAAAAAGAATAAAATAATGTCATTTGCAGCAACATGGATAGACCTGGAGATAGTTATTCTAAATGAAGCCAGAAAGAAAAAGAAAAATACCATATGATATCACTCATATGTGGAATCTAAAAAGAAAAAAGAGGACACTAATGAACTCTTCTACAAAACAGAATCAGACTTGCAGACATAGTAAACAATTTTACGGTTACTGGGGGGAAGGGGGTGGGAAGGGATAAATTTGGGAGTTTGAGATTTGCAAAGGTTAACCACTATATTTAAAAATAGATGAAAAACAAATTTCTTCTGTATAGCACAGGAAATTATATTCAATTTCTTGAAATAACCTTTAATTAAAAAGAATCTAAAAACAAATATATGTATATATGGACATGACTGGGACATTATGCTATACATCAGAAATTGACACACTATAACTGACTATACTTCAATTTAAAAAATGTAAAAAAACAAAAACAAAAACAAAAAAGCTGCTCCTACCAATTATATTTTTCCTTTCTAACTGAGGAAACACTTGCCTTTTGGATGCCTGATCTGTACCAGGCCCTGTGTCAGTTTCCTAGGATAAACACATACAACACTAGTAAGAACTTACAGTACAAAAAGGAAAGCTGAAGCCACACTTTCCCTTCTCTGTCAGTGCTTTCTCTCAGAAAGCTTTGCTATAGCTCCCCATTGATTAGTTCCTCTTCTCCAAGTTTCATGGTAATGCAACCATATTCTAATTCTAGAATCTCTAAGCCAAGGAACAGAGACTTATGAAGGAGGAAAACCGTTCTTCATTAAAAGAAGAAGCAACAACAATTTATTTCAAATTTAAATGAAATTGAAAAATCACCATATTTGCCTGGAATGTTTCCAAGATTTCCTCATTAGTAAAAAAGAACCTTGATCAACCCCATCTAATGTAACAGCTTTATAAACAGAAATGTTCTCTTCAGAATTATTCTATTTCATCTCTCAAATCTTTCCAGAATGCTGTAGAAGGGGACTGCATTGCCTACTTTATTGCTAAGAAGATCCTGGAAGGAAACATGGCCACATTTTGTGTTCTCTATTAGCAAAGATGATTAAATGAGACAATATGAGCTTTAATGGGCTCTTTCTGTGGTTAGGGCTTTCCAATTCAGCCCCACCATTGGCCTCAGTTCCATCGATTGAGCAGCTGGTCCTATTCAATTATTCAATCCTAATCAATATTTGGAGATGTACAGAATGTAAACGTAAACATTCTGCTTATTTTTACCAGGCTTAATTCATGTTCTCTGACTGGGGGAAGAAAGTTACATATTCATAAATAAACCCGGTAGTATTGCAAAGAAAGTGTTTCTTCCCTTATAATTCTGGCTCTCGTTTAGTCAGGTACAGTGTTTAACAACGCAATCCACAGGGTAGACAGAACACCTTTCCACTCCTTCTAAGGCTGCCTGAGGTGCCTCCTCTTCTCTGAGCCTCCCCCAGGGTCCCCAGGCCGAATGAATGGCTCTCCTCTGTGTCCCATAATGCTTTGCATTAACGGGTCTAACTGACATCTATCAAGATGGTTTGTACTTTCTCTATGCCCCCCATCTAGGAAACTTCTTGATGGCCTGTAATCATCTGTGCTCTGCCTAGTACTGTGATCTGGACATTTTAGGCTCTCAATAAATATTTGTCCAAGAGATTGCTGATTTGGGCAAAAATTGTCACATTCATGCTGATTGATTTTTCTGTAAATGAGTTTCAGTGTTTCTCTGAAGAAATCCTGTCACTATTTTAATGGGGCTAATATATTTATTCTTTCACAATGAACTACTCACTAAATGAAACTGTATTTTGACTTACAAGGAAAAGAGTACCGTCGTTGTTGAATTCCGTTCCCCTCACTCCAGCCAGTGGATAAGGAGAAAAGGTTGACAGCTTTACTCAGGATTCATTTTTTTTCTTAAAACAGGATTCCACAGTGATGGTGAAAACCCTACCTTCTCCTCACCCTTGCCAACCACAAGAGAACTCTCTAGAACAATTGTTTACCACTTCTGAATCCTTAAAATCATGCGGATAAATAAATCTACCTCCTCAGGTGGCCCTGAGTGGTCTCAGTTAACTGAATGATTTACTTAAGGGCTTGATTCTCTGGGTACCACTTCTTCTAAAGAGACAACGGGAAGAAAAATTCTCCAGCGGCAGTTCCAGTGTATTAATGAGTAACCTTTCTAGACTGCATAATTCATACAAAATCTGATGCTTCTAAAGAGTTAAAGAGAGTTTTAACGCCAATATTTATCCCCTCAAGTTAAAGTCAAGCTGAAGTTAGGGTAAGAATAGAATCTCTGAAGTTCCCCCATCTTGCCCACAGACGTGGGATGTGGTAGAAGGAACTCTTGAGGAGCAAGTGTTCTCCATCATGTGTGACCTTGGGGTTGGCCTTTCATCTCATTGGGCTTCCATGAATGATGAAATTGGACTAGTGCAGTTGTTCTCAAAGTGTGGGCCCCAGACTAGCAGAACTGGCTAGAAATGCAATTTTTCAGGTTCCGCCCTGGACCTGATAAATTAGAGAACTGGGGCAGGGGAACTGGACCTGAGCAGTCTGAGTTTTAACAAACCCTCAAGGTGATCCTGCTACCGAAGCATGAGAACCACTGTTCAATGCATTGAGTCTAATGAAGAAAGTCATACAACGACGAAACCGAAAATAAACAAATAAACACACTGCTGCTGACCACCACTGAGGCTAATTCCCAGACGGGACTGTGGCTCTTGAACTTTTAAAAGCTCTAAATTCAATTCTTTAATTCAGTTAGTGTATGTAAACTGTTTTTTACTCAACTGTTTATCCTTCAGGATCTGAAGTAAACACTGTTAACACTGTGAGAAAACAACATGGCGGCTCGGGGAGCTGCAGGCACTCCTTGCTTTGAGTCTGGCCTCTGCCATCTTAGAGCTGGTAGACTGGTGGGCTGGTGGATTAAACTCTTCTCTATCTCAGTTTCCTCATTTTTAAAATGGTGATGACGCTAACCTCATGTTGTCATCAAGAGGATTCCATGAAATGGTCTATAAATATCCATAGTTGGAAAAATCTTGATCCCCAGGCTACACTTCAGCCAATTAATTTATAATCTTTGGCATCAGAAGTTTTTAAATCTCCTGGTGAATTCACTATGCTGCCAAAGGTGAGACCTGAGAACCACTGGTCAATGGCTTAGCACAGGACCTGGAATCATTATTTTACCATTATTGAACTCTATAAAGGAAGCGTTAAGGAAAAGCAGAAACTTGGATATTGGAGAGTGTAGGTTTGATCCTGGTTCTGCAGCTTGTTGGCAAGTATCTGAACTGCTTTTGTCTTAGTGTTATCACCTGTAAGAACCATTAACGAGAGGGTAGAGAGCATAAAATTCACCTGCCCTGCTTACCTCATAAGGGTGTTGTAAAAACAAATGAGATCATCCAAGTCCAAGTCCATTGTGAGCCACGCAAATGTAAGAAAAGATTATTCTTATGTACAGCCCACAGACTATTTCTAACCTGCGGGACTCTCAGAGGCCTGTGCTACATGTCAAGTCACTAAATGCAAGTGAATTCTAGACCTTCACTAGTCCTGCCCAAGAGGTATATCACCATTTTTGTTGTTGAGGCCATGCTAATACCCAAAGCCCAATGGTTAATCACAGAATGAGATCATCGGGACCCACACTGGAGTCACCTGGGGACTTTGTAAACCTACAGGAGCTTGGTTCTCACCCAAACTCACTGAGTCAGTGTCTCTGAGGGAGTGGCCCACACAGTGGTGTTTGGGGAAGAGGTCCGCTGGGGATTCCAAACTGCAACTGAGATTGAGAAAGAAAGAAAGAAAGAAAAATAAAAAGGTGGCAGCAAGTAATGGGGAAGTGGCTCAAGAGAAGTTGAAAAGCATTTGTGGACCTCAGCTTTTGTCTGCTGTAACAGTGAGGAGCCAGACTTTCACAGATCCATCAGTTTATGAAATTTAAGAAAAATAAGTGCAGTGCTGCTGAGCATCTAGGAGAAAACAGCAAACCATGACATGTTTATCAGTGAGATACTGAATATAATTTAAAAGTATAGCTTAACACCATGTTTCAGTGTAAGAACAGGTGTGAAACGGTTAAAAAAAATATTAATGTAGCGTCCTAAACAATAAACTGGCTTTTCATTGTCTTCCTTAAATTCCTATGCATCATTCAAATGGTTTTATAGCAAATGTGGATGATTTTTCTCACAGATAATAATGGTCAAATGGAACAGAATGTGGGAGAAAAAAAGGAGAATGAGTTGGGGGAAAGTACTGAACAGAGACACCAGACGCTAGGCCTGAGAGAGCTAAAAAAAAAAAAAAAAAAAAGCTCCCTTTTATTAAAAAAAAAAAAAGTAAAAAGTTCTAGAACTTTCCAAGTCCTGGCAGATTCCTGAACATACACTCCCATCTCTCACTTCTCTCTGCTCTTCCCTGGTCCTTCTGCTTAGCAAAGTCCTACTTATTCTTAATACTTAGTTCACCCTGGGGGTGGTCAGAGGAGGCTGCCTGTGGGACAGAGACCCCAGCATCCTTTTAGCATCTTCACTCCCTGGATGCTACTGACTCTTTCCTCCTATTTGCCTGATTTCCCCATAACTATAAGCTTCTTGAGAATAAAACGTGTGTCCTGTTCATCTTTATAAATAACAACCCAGCTTCTTAGGACAAGTGCATAAAAGGTGATGGTCAAAGACTCATTAAACTGAACCAGAAAGCTGCCTGGCTGTGGGAAACAGGAAGGAATTCCTAAAATAGCAAAAAAAGATGTCATAAAATTATAGCTTTATTTATTTTTTAAAAATAATACTCAGCAAAGAAGATTCCTGTATATAACCATCCTTGGTGAGCTTTGGGACTTTCTACTTGAGGTTAAGTGGCAAAGTGGCCAAGGACCCTTGCCCACTGGATTTAACTGGTTGGTGCTTTGGAATGCTAATACTTGATTCTCTAGGGACCAGCAGATAAATTCTATACCAGTGGTTCTCAAAGTAAAGCATCAGTATTACCTGGAAACTGTTCATGTAATTTCTCAGGCCCCACCTGGGGAAACCCTGAGGGCAGGACCCAGACTTCTGCATTTTGGCAAATCTTCCAGGTGATTATAATGCATGCTCAAATTTGAGACCTGCTGGTCCAAACTAAAGAATTTTGAAAAAGAAAAGAAAAAAAAGATTGCTTCCACGTCTTGGCTATTGTACAGAGTGCTCCTCCCCGCCATGTTCACAGCAGCACTATTTACAATAGCCAAGACATGGAAGCAACCTAAATGTCCAACGACAGATGACTGGATAAGGAAGTTGTGCTGTATTTATACAATGGAATACTACTCGGCCATAAAAATGAATAAAATAATGCCATTTGCAGCAACATGGATTGACCTAGAGATCGTCATTCTAAGTGAAGTAAGCCAGAAAGAGAAGAAAAATACCATATGATATCACTCATATGTGGAATCTTAAAAAAAAAAAAAGGACACTAGGAATTCATCTACAGAACAGAATCAGACTTGCAGACTTAGTAAACAATCTTATGGTAACCAGGGAAAGGGCATGGGAAGGGATAAATTTGGGAGTTTGAGATTTACAAATGTTAGCCACTATATAAAAAAGTAGATTAAAAGAAGTTTCTTTTGTATAGCACAGGGAACTATGTTCCATATCTTGCAATAACCTTTAATGGAAAACAAAACATGAAAACGAATATATGTATGTATATACATGACTGGGACATTGTGCTGTACACCAGAAATTGACACATTGTAATCGACTGTACTTCAATAAAACAAACAAACAAACAAACAAAAAACAAAAAAAACCCTCTTTTCAAAGTTGGTTTCCCTAGTATGGCTGTTCTATGTGGGCTGTAGAATCCTGAACTTTCATGAGCAAGTGTTTTAGAACAAAGACAACAGCTAAACTTAATTCCCACCTCTGACCCTGCAGGAAAATGAGGTTTAAGATGCAAACGACAAGTCTGTCTCTTTCTACAGTCTATCCAGCTAGACTCCTTCATCCTTCACAGTTTTCCCTGCAGATTGTCTTGTAAATGTGGCCACAGGCACATCTTAAGTCCTGAGTCTGACTCCTGACCTCGGAGATGTTAGCTCCTTCATTCCCTTGGAAGCACACCCTTTAGATCACTGACTTGCATTATTCTATGCTTAATAGCCCTGACCTGTGCAATATTTTTTATCTGGCTACAGTCCTATCTCTAAATTCTCTGTTTTGAGTGAATACCGATTTTGTGACATGAAGTCTGTGATATAATGAAATGCAAACAATGAAAAGGCTAAATCAGTTTACAAAAAAACCTATTTGTCAAACAGCGTGGAGATGTTCCCAATTTAGTCTGGGCAGTTCACGCAGCTCTTGATAAGGGAGTTAAAAACGTAGCTGTTCACCGAATGAAAATAAAGGTATCTGCACCACAGATATATTTTCCCTTCGAAAGTCTTTGTTGTAACTTGTAGCTAATTAAATGCCCTCACACAAGAGACGTGCACCCACACAGCAAAATCAGAGAATTTTCTTACAAGAGAGCGTGGGTTAAGAAAGAACGATGCTAGATTCCCACATACATCCTTATGTTGCATTTACATTTCTATACAGCTTCATCAGTCTGACAGAAAAAAGCACAAGGGGAGGCCTTTTTGTTCAATTTTGGACTAGAGAGATTTCTAAGCCCTGCAAAGGAATGTGCTTAACATTAAAAAAAAAAAAAAAAGAAGAAGAAAAAAACCAATCAGTCTGCCTTAGATGCTCATAGAAAAATAACACTTTCTACACATCTTCCTATATACCCAAAAGAGTAACTAAAAAATGATCAAGAACTTAAAGGGCTCAAAATTCTATTTATAACTATTTCCCTCAATTCCTAGAGCTTATTTTGCAGGCAGAGGTGTTCAGTATTAAACTTGGCATTTATTGACGTGGTTTTGTACTTCCCATGTCACACTTATCAATATGGGATTTTAGACAGACGGACATTCTTTAGTTTTTCTGCCTTCTGAACGTAACTATTTCACTGGGAAGAATTTAAAGTGTTAATGTTGAGTTGAAAAACATTTTAACAATATAAAAAATTGATTGTCCACTATAACTGGCACTGAGTTATCCCAGTTTCTAATCTGTGTCTCCTCTCACAACCCTGACCCCCCGATTGGCAGACTGGCCAAATAACAGACTGGCATGGAATATAAAAACAGAAATTATGCATACAGAGATACCACTACTAGACACTGGAAAACTCTTTGGGGTGAGTATGATTTATAATTATTTCTTTATACCTGGTTACAATGCTAGGTCACTACACAACCCACTCCTGACACACCCACACATCTTTTTTCACCTGGAAACTCAGAAAGATCACCTCCTATCTGGAGGCATCTCTTATGCCATCTTTTTGTGTTTTCATATCTATTTGCATGTAATTGTGTTTCTCCCATTAAACTATGGGCTCCTTGAAGGCAGGGACTCTGTGTTAATCAGCTCCAAAATGCTTGGAACACAGTTCAGGTCCCGGCAGAGAATCAGATGTTTGATAGCTATTTATAGAATAAATGAATAAATGCAAGCTTAGCAGAACATGTGCCCTTTGAGCTTTGAATCGTTACTGCTTTGAGAAAGCGTAATTTATACAACCCTTTTCGTCATCAAAAAATACCACGCTTTTGCATGTAAGTGCCTGGAATACATCTGTAATTTCTAAGACCTATGGGTTCTAACCTTGAATCATCTCTGCGTTCTCAAAGCTTATTGCCTGAGTCTCCTAACTAGTGGTTTAACTGGTCTCTCGCCCTCCATTTTTTTTTTTAATCCAACTCATGCGCTGTTTTTAAGCACCGTAGCCCATGTTATCCACTGCTACAGAATGAAATCAAGAAATTCAAGTCTGTTCACATCTGACCTAAATCCTCTTTCCTAGATATTTCTCACAATCCCCCTTCAAGAAGCCCAGGTATAATAATCGCGGCTTAGCCTGCACATGCTGAATGCTTTCCTAGTTCCAGGAATTTGCTCCAGCTATTCCCACCACCCCCTGCAACGCTCTTCAGAGATACGACACATCATTACAAAGTAGGTTAGAGCCTGTTCTGCCTAGGTGAGGAGAGAAAAAGGAAGCAGGTTTTCTGAGCTAAGTCTAAAAAGACTCTTGGAGGGAGAAGGATTCAGGGCAAGTGAAACCGTCTTTAATGACAGAAAAGAGCACAGAATCATAGTTCTTCAACGGACTGTAAGTTTCTTGAGAGCAGGAGCTGCCTGGCTCATCTTAACAGTCCTGAGAGTACCCATCAGAGTGCCTTGTATGCAGAAATGGACCAATAAACATTTCTTTAATGCGTCTTTATCCATTCTTGCACTAACTCTGTCCAAATCTTTACTATGGGATCTCGCATATAGTAGGTACTCAATAAATAGCAGTTAAATGAATGAATGATTTCTTCATCTTTCAGTTCTTTGAAAAATGCAAAGGTGATGAAGTGGACAAGTTGAATAAAATTTCAGTTATGAGAAAAAATCCTTAAGAAAAAAATTATGGTTGGGAATATAAAATATGCTTATTTTGTTTACACACCAAAAATAAAGTGTATTTAAAAACTAGTTAAAATGTTGTATTCACATCGCCCTCTGGTGTTAGACTCTCCCAGACTACAAAACACCTCAAAATTAAGAGTTTCGGGAGATTTTACCTCAAAAAAAAGGAAGGGTCTACCTTTTCTGATAAATGTAAAATGTAGCATTCAATGAGAAGTGCAGTGGCTTTCAACTTTGCTCCAGCTGTTAAAGATTGAATTCATAACTCCGACAAGGTACGGAGCCTCCAGTATATTTGCTTAATGGAGTGAATTCCTCTTTTTGTCAAAGTCACAACCTTACCATGAGAGTCATTAGAGACCAGTGGAATGAGGCTGCTAGCAGTACCACAGGTCTTCGTATAAAAGGTGTGCTTTAAGACCTCACAAGATACGACTTTGCAGCAATAGCATACAATGAAAATTTATCCCTTTGCCAAATTTGCCAAGTGTGAGAAAAGTTGTTGAGCAGAGAATAAAAGTTACAACACAGGCACAATCTGCTATTTGTGGCAGGAGAGAGTGCCAACCAAGGTGGCCAAAATAAAACAGTACCCCATCCTCAGAGTGACTCTTGGTATCATGAAGAGGACTCTGGAATAAATATCTCAGCAGTAATAAAACCATTTTTCTGGCTATGACATAGAATTCAGCAAATCTCTCATATTAAAAATATAAAGTTACTGGTCTTCAGGGCAATTTAATTTAGAGAGCTGGTTTAGGTTTTCCAAGAACCAAGAGGATATTTGAAGGAAGTCTTAGTCCTGGAAACATAACCTAGAAACGGATCTTAGCATGATTCCTTTTAAGAGTCTGCCTAGCAAGCTGATAGCCACGAAGCGCTCTCACCATCCTCATCATCTTCATTGTCACCGTCATCATGACTGTCACCGTCATCTGCACCGGCACTGTCCTCGTGATCCGTGTTGCTAAGTGTCACGCGTGTCTGTGCTAGGACTGTGCTCAACAATTTACATCATTTAGCTCACCCGAACCTCACAGTATTCTTAATAATGTGCCAGTTTCACTCATTAGGAAACTGAGGCCTCATCACCTCCTGCAACTTCTGTCTGAGCTAAGTGGCAGAAACAATTCTCACGCTGCTTCTGGGACCCAACCTGTGCTAGTAACCATCCTATTCACTACCAGTAGGTACCAGGCTTTACCTGCAATGGCTCTGAATATGGTGCCACAATGAGTGGGTCCTGTTCATTTATTTGCTGCATCCCCCTTTTCATCTAAATGGCTGATGGGAAGGCTTGAAAGGGTTACATGCTTTGAGAGAACAAAGCTGGAGAGATCAGTCTTGGGTGGACAAGGAACCAGGAGGGAGTAAGAAATGCATTGTTTGCTGGAGCCTCTTTTACGTTGTGTCTGAACAAATGGCAAAAACAGAGAGAATACCAAACTTCAGGGCATCAAGTCAGTTTGTTTCTTTATCCTATCCTTGGCGAGCTTTTATCACGTTGTTGTTAGCACTGCACTAGGCGCTAAACAAAATATTTACACACAAGAGAAATGCAAGCCCACATCCTTTCCTTAGAAAGTAAACATCAACCTTACAATATTCATAGGGTGACTCATTTGATGTTTTAATCAAACCTTTTATCTCATCTGAGCCTGGTCCTGCACACTTGCATATGCACACACACACGCCCCTCTCAAAACACTCCTGAAAGTCAAGGTCCAACAATGCCAGGAAGCCACAGATTTTAGTCAAAGACTTTCAAAATACGTGGGACAATTAAAAAAAAAAAAACCTGAGTTTAAGAAATACACACACATAGGACTTATAGAGGTTATTTCCGCATCTCACCATCTTCATTCCTGGCAATGCATGCTGTGTTACCTACGAGTCGTCTCCTTTTGGCTACAAATGTGTCCCACCTTCCATCTGTTCTTCCAACAATACTGCTGGCCCACTGCCACTGTTGCTCCTTCAGCCTCCGTGATGTCACTTGACTAGCTTTTCTCTGGTACCCATTTGTTTCACTCTCCAGGTGAGATCAGGCAATGGTATTTTTCTGTAGTTTTTGGAGCATTTGGGTTCCATGTTAGCAAACGTCTATGTTTCTGCTCTATTTACCAAAGCTTGCAGGCTACTTAGCTAGGGTCAAACAGAGAATCTAAAGGTCCCCAGGAAACCATTGGCTGAGCCATCGGAGGGCTCGGTACAGGGCCTGGATTTTCCTTTCATAACCAGGCGTCATTTAGAGGTGTGTCTATCAAACATACTCCTCCCTGAACTGCCCTTTTGAATTTTGCTTTCCCTCCTTTCATTTATTTAAGAACGATTTACCCACTACCTACTCTGCTCCAGACTCTGTCCTAGGCCCCGGGATCTCTACCCCGTTGATTTGAAGGCTGGGTTCCCCCACAACTTCCCCTCTTCAGGGAACTTGCTGCATATGGTCTCACAGGCTGGGGGGCCCATTGGTTACAAGGTTGCTAAGTTTCCAAGTTAGCTCTGTCCCTTCCTAGGGGTTTGTCCTTGGGAAAGTGACCTAACCTCTCGGTATTTAATTTCCTTATCTATAAAGGACATACCCAACAAAGGGGGGCTATTATTTCTTAATTATATAATGATGATTTATATTTATATTTCAATCTTCCCTATAGGACAGCTACCTGTGTATTAAACTCATTCTGTAAATTATAAAGAAGACTGCAAAAGTGGTGCTACTATTTAATACAGGGTTTAGTATCAGTTTTCATGTGGAGTTTAGGTTAAAGAGAAGTGGAAAACATTTGTCCATCACCCACTCTGTCTCAAGCACCATGCTGCATGCTTTCCATATATTATTTTGGTTAACCTCAAAAAAGTTCAATGAGGTCAAAATGACAACAGCCAGCCTTCTTTTTATTGGTGTGATTATCCAACTTAACATTAATGATACATGTAAGTAAATATTATGATGATTCCATTTTTTTTAAGAAACAAAAAAGAGGAAGTGAAACTCACACAAGAACTAATGCCAGAAAACCCAGCCAGTAAGTGGCAGAAGCAGGCTATGACCCCACAGTCTCTTTTGCCAGAGACCACACTCTTCCTACTACAGTGGATGCTGCTCCTGGGGGAAGAATGGAAGGTAGGCCCAGGCTAGGCTGAATTAAAAAAAAAAAAAAAAAATGAGGAAACATCGATACTTACAGGCAAAGTGATCTAATTGGCAAAATGTTCATTTCACGTACACAGTGTTTTACATCCCAGTTTGGTATCCATGTCACTGCAAACTGTAGAGTATCAAAGCCAACTTTTAAAATAACTCTTTGCTTAAAGTTCTTAACTTTCATAGCATTTTCTTTCTTGCCTGATCAGAGAACAAGAACTGCATTGAATTTGAAAATGTAGGTAGATGGATTAATTTTGAAAGGCATCACTTGGAACATTGTACTATGTATTGACATCCCATAGCAGACAGCTGGCTGTGTACAAAGGCCTCTGGTTCACTTCTCATGAAAGAAGAAAAATACCCAGAATCTTCAGCCCCTGCTCTGCAGATCTCAGGGAGTCATCACATGCTCATAAGTAAACAAAAACTGGTCCCTAATTCCAAAAATTGTCTACTTGTGAAAAAAATGAACACTCACATACGTACACACCATTCTGCTTTGTTTTGCACCGTACCCTTTTATGCAAAGTCCTGAATGTTTTCCTTAAAACTGCCTAGTTTAGCTTAAAATTTTTTTCTTTGACATACTCAAAGGCCTTAGATTATTAGCAATAATTATTCGTATGACTTCATCTAAGAACCTATAAAATGAGCCTCATAGAATTGATACATTTTAGATTAACGTTTCACTTCATTCACTTCTAGCAGAAGCATACCGCTTAAAAGCTTCTAATATGAAAACGAATACAGGTATGTATACGGATGACAGAAACATTACGCTGTACACCAGAAATGGACACAACACTATAAACGAAGTATGCTTCAATTTAAAAGCATCAAATAACAATAATAAAAAAAAAGCTTCCAAAACCCTTGTTCACACATAATCTCTTTGAGGACTTTTACCAATTTGTGAGATAAATCATGTTAGTCTTCTAGATTCTGAAACAAACCTTCCAAGAGGTTATTGGAACATCTCAACCCGTAAGTGGCAGAGACAAACTCCAAGGTAATGACCCCCGTCCCATCGGGCCTCCCCTGTCTCTGCTCCCCCTCCACACTTCCACCTCATTCTGTGGCAAGACCAGGAGATAAAAATAACGAGTGTTCGTGTACCTCTTTGTCTCCGAGCTGGGTCCTCGCACGGTCACCCATGCAGCCTGGTTCCTCTGCACGGAGCCCTTCTATCACCACAAGGTTGTAAGGTTGTAACGAGTGGCTGAATCCCTTCCCCTTCCCCCTCCCCCATCCCGCCGCACCCCACCCCCACCAGCACAGTTTCTCCAGATAGCCCTGATACAGGAATGCAGAAGAGCTGGACCTTTGGGTGCAACCCTGGCACTCCCTTCTAAACTAGCTACTGTGATTTTGCCAAGCAATTTATAAACACTTGGTACCAAAATACCTATGAGTTGCCCTTCTTTAATTCTGGTTCTGCTGTGAACAATTTATGTGACTGGAGGTAAATTATTCCGTCTCTTAAAGCCCCAGTTTACTGGTTTTACAGCAAGAGAGATGGATTACTTAGGCAAAGGGTCTATTCAAACCCCCCGACATGATTAATCTTTGAAAGTCTATTTAGCATAATTCAAGGAACACCAATGCTCAGGAGGCCAAAGGGGGGAAAAAAAAACACAACAAATGAGAAGAATCTAATAAATATTTACCCTTATTTTGTGTATAATGTTGCTTAATCCATCAACCCCATTTTGATGCAGTTTCCTGCATCTGAACCAGAAAGGGGATTGTACAAAGCTTAACTCTGTGGCCAAGGGTAAAGCTGGAATTTGTCATAATGAACTCAGTTCACCTGTAGTGCGCACCCTTGCTCAGGGCCTGCTCAGAACAGGCTACAGGCATCATGTTTTGTAATCTCCATTACCCAGCCGGGAAAGAAACGGCCCTTCTGTGACACTAACACGCCAAACTACTCTAATTTGACTGGGACCTTATTATTATTATTTTTTTATCCAGAGTTAGCAGAATATGGAAAACATACAAAACAGTCAAATGTTTCCCCCACTGCAGAAGCAATCACTTTCCCAGTAATTTCAAAGAATTTAAAATGTGGCCTCGCTTATTTCACTCTTTATTTTACTATCAGTACCAAACCAGGGGTCTGAATAGTAATAGAACTACTTACATAGGCTGTTTTCCACCTTCATGCAGATTTTTCAAGTTTCCTCTGTAATGTGCTCTATCTAAACACACAGGGTCCTCTACGTTTTTCTCTAGTACTTGCACAGGATACGCACGTAAGTTCATGAACTTTTGGCCAATTCACAACTTCCTCTTCCTTACGGAGAGTATAAGTTGTCCCTGGCTTGGTAAAGTGAGGATTTGGAAGGGTGCTGGAGGGTCGGCCAACTTTTTCAAACTCACTTTAATCAAGTGTTCTTATTGGGGGAGGGGTCATCCCGAGCTTGGCAAGGAGAGCAAACCCACGCGTGAACCAGGTGGGCCTCGCAAACTAGAAACAATCACGAGATACAGCATAGGAGTGTCATCTGCTGGAGAGCACCGGGCATCCTTGCAGACAAGGACAGAACGGAACAGTGACCCATCCGATTGTGTCTATGCTTATGTGGTGGCAATCTTCGGTTGCCCATTTTCAAAATAGAAAGGCACCTGCTTAGATCAAATCTGCCCTCCAACCCTTTTAATTCCGAACACGTGCACGTTCTTTATCCCTGTCCACTCTGTTGCCGGCACCATACAGAGCAGGGGGAGCAGGTGAGAGACATCCAATCGCAGCCTGTTTGCAGGGGACTTGCACAGCTAAGGTGTTGAAACTTTTTTTTTTGCACTGTTATGTCATCACTTAAGGATCGACTAACTGGCCTTTGTGGCAAACCCTGTTCAGCGACTGGTGCCATCCAGTGCACCAGGGCAAAGATGCTGCCCATCACGGCTCCCCATTGTCGTGTCTCTAAGGTTCCCTAAGACTGTACCCATGGCACCTGTTAAAGCTGCTTCTGCTAAGCTGTTCTGCATTTGTCCAGCTGGATTTGGACTTCCTGGATCCCTGGCTGAATCCAAAGTGATTAGAAAGCCCAGTGTTTGGCAACAAGCACAGTGGGGGAGGACGCCGTGTGTGGGTCTAAGGGAGCACGATGTGATCTGCACAACGTGGTGCAGGGAGCGCCCTGCTCGAGCCCGTGCTGGGGGTGACAAGGCTCTCGGTGGCTGTCAGCTGTTTAACAGCAGCTGTTTAATGCAATTCCAAATGATCCGCTTGAATGAAGTTGTCATTCTTGCCTTAATCTTTAATTTAGTAAAACACCTAGCTGAGCAATGTTAACGTTACTTTAGTTCAGAAAAAGTTTCCCATGCCTGTATTTTCTAGGTCAGCACCACATAAAAATCATTAGTGAGAAACACAAATTGGGCAAAGGAGAGCGTTAGACACTACCAGGATTTTCCTGTCAAAGTTAGTTAAACGCTAATGTGTAAATAGAGATTTACTAAAACCAAAAAAAAAAGCATAATGACGTGAATAGAACTAGAACTTTTTTCCTATTCTTAATCTGTCTTCATCGCTACTAGATTTGAACTGCACCTTTCTTCAGAGGGGAACTTTCTATGTTAACGCAGTCAGATTGCTAGGACAGAAACAACATTGAATATATTCCGTGTTTTAAACATTCGACGATAGTGAACGCTCAAATAATATGAAGGTGATGACCAATCAGTCGGTGTTTTCCCTTCCTTCCTAACTCTGCTTATAACCATCCATCACGCTCTGCAGAGAAGTCTGTTTACGAGGCAAAAAAACGGCTGGCCTGTTCTAGGCGATTCTGCAGTTCTCGTGCGGACAATAGAGGGCGCTGATGCTTCTGATCTGGAGGGTCTGGCCTCAGAACAGAACCGCTCCTCTGCGGGTGGCTTGCCTTCCAGCTTGCCCACCTCTCCTCTCGGAACCGCATTCTGCTTGCTGTAGACGTTCTCTGTCTCCCAAGAAAGCGGCCTTTATTCTTCCTCTCTGAGTCTAGATCCTGCTTCTCGTTTTCAAAGCACTGCTTTAAAAAGCTGTCATTTGGTAATAGCCTGCGATCTCTTTTTAAAATATCTCTTGGCTTCTCTGATCATGAATAGCTCTTCTCAAAGCATTTCTTCCTACCTGATTACTCTCTTCCTAACCCCCGAAATGCAGTCCATTCAGGGAAGAGGCTACTGCTGGCATCTTGGCCGGAAAAAAAAAAAAAAAGAAAGCCCTGTAGGCTATGACCCTTAAGTGTATGTCCCAATAGCATCCTGTCCAGTGACAGTGGCCACCAAATGTCACAAACTGGTAACTAGGAAGGCAGCGGGGCACCACCTGCAGAAGAACACACTGGAGATACAGTTCTTTACTGAAAAGAGCTATTTATTTTTTTTTTAATCTCAAAGCCGTAACAACTTAAGCTGTTTCACTTGCATCCAATGAGATGCACCAGCCATTTCCCTGATGTGCTTTCAGTAAAGAAGAAACGCATTCAAATAAAATACGTCCAGAGAGTGCTCCGTGTTTAAGCATTTTCTCACCCTGAAAGCTAAAATCACCTAATCACAAAACACTCTTTATCATTTTATACTGAGTGGTTCCTAAGAACATAAAATTCCACCTCACAGCACCAACCGCACCCTCATCATCTACCCTTTTAAAATGCTTACCCATCTTTTTCATTGCTATTCAAAGAAACAGATTTATTTCTCACCCCGGAGTTGGGAATTTTGGCGTGCCAGATTGAAAACGTACCCAGCGCCGAGCAGTGGAGGCGTTTTTCTTAGTCTCCTTACACGCTTAAGAGAAAATGGGGCAGTGATGTCTCTAAATCGAGCAAAGTTCTTTGGAAACTACGTCTTCAGCAAGGCTGCTGCGGTCCTAGAAAAAGGAACCGTGACCCCTAGGAATTATAGCCCTAGGAAGAGAGAGGAAGGGGCAACCTCACAGAGACTGTGAGCAGAGGTTGAAGACTGACCAGCATATTCATGGCACGTCTGATTTTTTTTTTTTAAGTTTTAGTTACGGAAATGAGAGGAATTTCTCCAGTGTCTAGTTTCTGCACAATGTTGTGTCAGTTTCTGGTGTACAGCATAGTGATTCAGTTATACGTATATACGTATTCCTTTTCATTACAGGTTATCACAAGCTGTTTACATAGTTCCCTGTGCTTCCCATGTTTATCACGTACAATGGAAAAGGCAGCTACTGACAGGTGGTGGGGTATTTGGCCTCATCCCAGCTGTGCAAACCCCTCTCATTGTTTCTCTCCTATTCCTTTCAACCACCCTTTATTCTTTTCCCCTTTTCACCCCCTGCCTAGGCATCAAGGCCTGGGAGACACAAGCGGACCCTCAAGATCCAAGTTACAAGTGTGGCTGAAATGGTTGCTGCCTCTCCCTTCAGAAAAGCCAACGGAAAGGGTGTCCCTAGACAGAGATTAGCCCAAATCTTTCCTCACGGTTTATGAAATAAAAATCAGATTTGTCTTTCTTAATCTTGTATTTTAGACTATCTGCTACAGGAAGAAGGCAACTATTGGGTTGATGGTTTTTTGTTCTTTTTGGAAGACGCAGCTTCCGTGCTGTGGCAGAGCTCTCTGGCAGCCAACAGCGCCTTTGATGAGAAGCCTACTTCATAAATTACAAACCACCAGAGTGCGGGTCATTATGGAGAATGGTCTCAGCCATCTGGTCGTCCACTCTCTACATGATAAGAGGCCATCATCTTTGCTCTGTGGCTTGGTTACTTCAAGGAGCCCTCAGCTACAGCAAAAGAAAAGAGAGATTTCCATCCCAAACTCCCCTGGCCCTTTAACCCTAGAAAAGCCAGGCACTTGGAAAGGCGATAATTCCCATTTAACAGAAGGAGAGACTGAGAAATAAGAGTGAAGTGTTTTATTTGTAAGTAGCATCTAACAGTCAAGTGAAAAGAAAAAGAAAGTAGGATTTGCTCTTTGTTTCAATAGCAAGAGAGCAAACAGTCCTCTTTTTTCTGCTTTCTCTCTGGATAAGAAATTTCACATCTATCTCATTTCCATTTTCTGCAAGGTTCTATCTGTGGAAGTTACAGATGCATGTGACAGGAGAGAACAGATTTCTTACTGAACAGGTAGGCACTTTGCAACCATTCATCCCAGCTGCCTCGAGGGAAAAAAAATAAAAGTTTTTAGTGAAGCTGATAAAATGCCAGACAGGAACTAATGCTTTACTTTTCTGTATGTTTCTTTCCTGAAGCAAACAGGAGAAACACACCTCTCTTTACCTCTGGCAAGCAGTTCAGAATACACTGCCAGAGGTCCTATTTCTTCAGAAAGAACCACTGGGCATTCAGACTAAAACCAGCCAAGTCAAAGAACTGTTTAGCCCAGCGTGGATTCAGTCTGATGGGAATGACCAATTCAGTCTTTCACATTTCTTTCTCTAGATAGCGCTTTCCTGATAGAGCATTTTAGAAGCTGCATAGCATCATGAATTCTGGAACCAGAGTCTGGGACCCACCTATGCTGCTAATTAGCTGTCTGGCCTTGGGCAAGTTATTTCAGGTTGCTCTACCTCAGTTTGTCTCCCTGTAAAACGGGTTTATGACAGTGACTACTTCACTGGATTGCTGGGAGAATGGAGTAAAATTGTTACGGCACTTAGAACAAAACTGTTCCAATGAGAACCACCGCTGACTGTCTTCTCACTCAATTGTATTTTTATCTAAAGACTGAAAAGGAAAGAAAGGCAAGATTTGGAAGTAGAGGTTAAGTTTATACCAGGATAATGTCTCACTTCTATTAATGGGATTTGGTCTTCATGACCTACAGGCATTACCAATTAGCATAGGCAAATAACTGAAGGCAAAAAGACACACACACACACACACACAAACACACACACACCCACCCCATAGTATCATTAGAAGTTCCTATGCATAAACATGTTTCTTGTAGTAAGAGTTTAAAACTGCACACTAGTGTTTATACGTATGTTTATTTCTTTGCAAAGATATGTCAATTCAATTGGATGCTTTCAATTAATGCTCAGAGTCCTTTGCCTGGTCTGCAATATCAGACTTTCCTCCTGATCAAAGGAGACTGGTATGTACAAGATATGGCAAAAGAAAACCATCAAAGGATATTCTAAAAAGTCCGTATTAACTATTATTATCCTCTTTCAAAAAAAAACAAGTTAAAGAAAATAGTGCTAAAGGAGTTCACCAAACTAATACCACTACTGCGTCCAGGCTTCCTTTTCTCTTAAGTCTAGGTTCTCTTAAAAAATTCATCTCAGATGTGCATTTGGGCTTTCTAGATATTTTATAATATGTGTACAAATATGATAAAGTGGATATATATTCCAACACTCAGGTACGGTAGTCCTTTAACAAAGCCTGTGGGCATGGTCTAAATAAGCTGAAAGCATAGCAAATTTCTTAGCTAAGAAACAGAGGCTATTTGGAGATACTAAAGATTATGCATTATGACTTCAGATCAGTATGTAAAAAAACTCAGTTTCCAGTATCACAGGAGGGTGGGGGTGGGGAGTGGGAGGGAGGCAGGCTAGATGTGCAGTATTGTCTACATTTGCTCCAGAGCAGGAATAAAATCAGCCACCAGCGATCCCGCACGCTACATAAAGCCGGGCTTCCCGGGCCCGAGCCCCTCAGCCGTGACTCCGCTCGGCGTCATCAGCTCGGCACGGCGTTCGGCTGCAGGGCCGTTGATGCTCCCAGGCCTTTAGTCAGAAACCATGTTGATTCCACTGCCACTTTTTCTTCCCAAACCATAAGCGCTTTCAGAAGTAACTTAATGGGAAGCAGCTAGACATTTTTAAAGAGAAGGGGAAAAAAAAAAAATCCTTCCTTCCAAATATTCTGAAACACAAGACCAAGAATGAATGTGACCTTGACACAGCTGAGTCATTTCTCCAAGGGGTCTAAGCCCTAGGGAATCCCAGCCTTCCCTCCGGGCCACAATCCACATTCACACACGATACTCCTATCTCGGGATTTACTTTTCTGAGATATTCACAGAAATATCTCACACTTCACTCCAGTGTCCAGTATCTGAAAGAACGCCCTGGAATGTTTAAATTATATTTTCCCTTCTCTGTCCCCTTGCAAAGGTGACAGTCAGCTTTCATTGTTCAACATCCTTTCCGAGGCATCTTTCTTCCTGCTCCCTTAGTTCAAGTTTACGAACAACTCTTAAAAAGAATCCTCCTCTAACCTCTATGTAGGGACAATGAATTCATTGTCATAGGTCAGTAGGCCTAACCTACATGCTGCCATTATTCCGAGATCACCTTTCAGCCCTCTGGGCTCTATCTGGATACTTGTTTCCATTCCTAATTTAGAATTTTATTCCCTTAGCATCTAAGGCAGTAGACCCATGAAAAAGAGAAAGACTACGACTCACGTGTAGCCATTTTTGCCACATTTTAATCAAGTTGGGGGAAAGGTTTGGGGGGAAACTTTGAAAGGAATGGCTCACATGAACTTTCTCGGTGATTTGTGGATTTCACTCTCGAATGTTCCTTTCCTATTTCAACTCCATTATAGTGGATAATTGAGAGTTGACTACACAGATGGGGAATGCATCCATCCATTCATTCAACAAATATTTCAAGGCGGTGACAGGGACATCAAAGTTGCTAACATATAACAAGGCCTCCTTAGAAGAGGCAGATTAGGAGAGAATATGAAAGAGGGAGAGTATATCTTTTTTTGTTTATAGATTTCAGGTATCCCATGCACACATTTTCAGGGAACAAAAGAGGAAGGGGGCTGCATAAAGGACATTTTATGGGTTCCAAAGCAATTCTTGTCTTTCTTTTGCATGAGGTAAGATATTTTAAAATAAAATTTGACTTGACTTTTTCAAAAGCAGTAAATTGGTGAATTTTTGATGTTTTGTAACTTCCTAAATTAGGGTTTTATATTAAAATCTCACTCAGGGTGGTAGCAAACGACATGACTTGTCTTCAAAGGAAAAATGAATTTGGGAATTTCAAGTCATGGTTTGTCTTCATTCTATCTGGACCAGAACCCTAGATCTTAGAGTCCCCAAAACTCAGGTGCCACATATTATGTTAGGAAAAGGGAGCATTAGGTTAAATAAATGACTACATGAATTGTCAAAGTGACTGCGTCTTGCATCTTTTATACAGAATTTATCTTGAATTACTGGTTATGTATATAAAACATATATATCTTTATGATAAAGAACAGCATATTATACTGTGCTGGTGAAAATCAAATTAATTTTTAGTCCTATTTACTTATGTTTGCCTCACAGGGTCCCCACACATCAGGGAAGAATGACCTTCACTCAGCTGCTGTCCATCCCTGACCCCTGCATCCAGTCCCCCAAGTCAGTGACTCCTCCTGTGGCCCTATCAAAACACCCCCTCGGTAGGTGCTCACAGAGCTGACTCCTCTCTTCAGTGTATAATGACCTCTGGCCTGAGATAGCAAGAAGCAGTTTGCAATTGTATGCTAAGGATTTACTTTGCAAAACAATGTTAAAAAGCTTTTGGACTTCTTATGTGCCAAGGGCTATTTACATCCGCTAACCTCAAGGATTCTAGTTAAACACTGAGTCCTTTGCCCCTGGATGATGGGCTCCTGTAAGCAGCAATCCAAAGAGGCTTCCTGAGCCTGGCCCACTGCAGTTACAGAGAGCTAAGCAGGCTAGCTTGCCCCGGACACCCAAAGTAGTTCAGACCCCTGAGTAAGGTGCATTCCCAACTCTCAGACAGCCCGGGGAACTCTAGCTTTGTGCTCAGATCTTAAGGAAGCTTGTGTAATTTTCTCACCTGGAAAAAGTAGATAGCATCTGCTCGATCTAACTTACAGGCATGTGTGCGAACAAAAGCAATAAAATGGAAATCTCTGGCATACGATAAAATCCATTCCCATCGGAATTGAACTACTAAGAGAAAATGATGTACAAATAAGGTTTTTCTCTCGTTTCCGCTGTATTCTGGGACATCAGAATGGTATGTTATGGTAGACATGTTCAAAGATCCCAGGAAATAGCCCTTTCTTGTTCCTGGAATAAAAGAACGATTTGGAGGAGGGGAAATTAAGATGATTTTAACCAGCAAAACAGTCTTAGTCATTTCTCTGCGTATCTCGACAACCTGGATGCAACAGGAGCTTCAGCGAGAGGAATTTGTACTTATCAGAACCAAAAAAATCTGGTTCTTCTTCTCTGACAGGTATAGCTCTCAGAATGGGTCTTGATAAAGCCTTTTCTTCCCACCCTGGGAATTGAGAGATAGCTCCTCTTGGGTACTTCAAAAGAGGGCAAGGCAAGAGAGGGGAAGTATGGGTAAGACTTCTAACTATCTAAAGGAGCCAGTATTTATTCCAGGAAATTAAAGAGTGAAATAACGGCCACTGAAATAACATACAGCTAAAAAAGCATACTCGTATTCTACCATCACTTTAAATGACTACAACAATTTTCTTTACAAAAAAAAGGGGTCATCATTATTAATTTGAAAAATATCTTTGAGGAGCAAGAGGAAGAGCATGTATTAGGGCAGCGACTGAAAAATGTTATCCTAAACCCATATCTACTCACTGGCGGGTTTCTAGGAAATCCAGCCCACCTCCCCAGGAGCCCTCCCCCGCCTCATAAAGGCATTTCCACAGCTTCTTGAGCTCCCATCTAAAGGTTGTCATTGCAACTTTGTGCAATGCTTTGCTCCATCCAAACAATTCACTAATTCAAACTGTAAATCTTTATTACAAAGATTTCCTTCTCCCAAGCAGTAATTCTCTCTGCTCCGGTGGGGAGAGGAATGATTTGTTTTTTCGTTACTGGTTATTTATAAGATATCTACTCTAGATTAGTCCTGCTTGAGTGACATCCTAAATAGCTCCATTCCCCAGCAGTACTTTGCTTCTGATGGGAGACTGACAACCTCTACTTAGAATGTCTTTCATGGTACACAATGAAGTGTAAAACTGCTGTGAAAAAGCCCATGTTTCAAAACAAACCATCTCTCTAATAAGCACTTAAAACACTTTTCATTAATATATTGCTTTGTGTATAAAACAAAAGCTTAATGCTGCAACATGGCCTTTGACAATTTTTTTTTAAATGAACGCTATTTCAATTTTTAGTTGGGCCAAAATAATGAAAATGCAACTGGGGCTTGTTTGAGATGTTACCCACATACATCCTTCTAATGCTGGTGCAAACTGTGTTGTTTTCAACCCAAATATGGAACGTTCAATAACGCTCTGAAGGCGCAAGCCTGAACTGGTAAACACAGAATCTCACAACCTATCTCAGGTCTTAGCAAATACCTTTGGTGGAGCGAGAGAGAGACAGTCCTGTCTAACCCTCATCTGAATTTGCAATTAAGACTTCAGAGCGGCAGATATCTGTACACAGTTCTGCTCTCTTAATTTTAAAGGGCTGGACCCAAATCAAATCAGGCTTCAAGTATACCGAAAAGTAAGTGCCTAATGTCTAATTGAACTAATAGACAGCACTCTTTTTAATACAGCTAATGCTCAGTGCCAGCTTTAGGCTGCCAGGAGCTATAAAGGCAGGAGAAATGAACAAACGAACAGTACTTTTAAAAGAGAAAGAAAGAACGAACCCCCCCCCCCCCCGGAAAACTTGTCAGGAAACGGTGATCGCTCAGTTCCTTAATAGAAATATAAAAGCCAGCCCCTTCAGCCCGGTGCTCGATGCCTCACCCCCTCCTCCCATCCCCTGTGCTCTGAGCTAGATCTCCACTCGCTCCCACTCACTGTCACCTCCTCCGACAGAACGTCGCGCGAGCCTCCAAAGGAAGCACTCACGAGTTTTTTTCTTTTTCAATCTCTTGTGAGCTTCTTTCCGTTTATCGCAAATGAACAATCATGTTGGAAGGGGCTCCGTCTGTTTAATGTCATTAGTGATTGTTTCATAAAACAAACAGCCGCCGCACCATTCGGCTGCAGTTAATCTGAAATCTAAATGTGGCGGCACTCAGGGAGCGCCTCCGCGCTGCGTTCCCACCAATGCAGGTCTCTTAATCTACTGCAAGTCAAGGCGCTTATCTCTCCGCTCAGTTCAGGGATTTCTTTGTCCAAATACTAAACCAAACCCAGTTAACACTGTGCGTCCAGAATTTTTTTTTTTTTATCCCCTGGGCAATTTTTTTTTTTAAAGCGACTCAAAGTCTACAGTATATTTATTTATGGACTGTGCCATTTTACAAATATTTTCCCAATACTGACAAAGTCAAATTCTTTTTCAGGTTGGCACCTAAGAGCCAGCCTAATCAGTGAGTTTGGGAATCCTGATAAAAGGCTAAACTGAGAACAAAAACACATTTGCAGACCTGGGAATGATGGGTACTCGGAAAGTCAAAGTCTTCAAGTGGTTATGTTCTTGTGGGAGGTTGATTATCTCTATACATTAGGCTAATTTATTATTAATAGTATCTTACATAATGATATTATTATTTAGCATATATTTTGTCACAAGTATGATCCTAAGGCTTTCTGGATGTTAATTTTTTTTTCGTTGACTCAGCCAAAGAACCCTTAAAAGGGTATCATGCTCCCCATTTTCAGATAAAATTACTAAGGCTTTGAGAGGTGAAGACATTGGCCAAAAATCGCATGGCTGGAACCAGGCAGACCCATTATTCAATACAAGGGCTACTTGGCTTTCAGCCTGTATTCCCAGTCACAGGCCCTATTAAAACTGGTCATCACGTCAATTTGAAAATTCATGTCTATAATGATCAGATGTTCTGGAATTCCTGGGAGGGTTCAAACTTATACATTCTTATATCTCTGCACAACAGTGTGCCTGAGATCTTTTTCGTGGAAATACTACCATGGTTCTAGGCTAGAGTTTCCAGGAATAGAAGGCTACCTCTGGCTGCTTCAGGCCCAGAGAGTGAAGGTCATTTTCCAGTTATAACATATCACCACTCAATCTCCTCACCCTGGCTTACTTATTAGCAGAGAGGCTCTTGGCCAAGTTGACTTAATCTCCATTGGTGGGAACTTTTGGGTCCCAGTAACAACCTGTGTTCCACACCAGACCCCTCCAGTGCCTCCCTTACACCACTTGGTCATCTGACCACTCAGGCGTTTAAACCCTGCCTGCTTTTTATTTTTTATTTTTTTGACTTCTTATAAGATTTTTCAAACCTTTTTGTTGTTTAAAAACATTTTTCCAGTCCCATAATAAAACAAAAAGATACTGAAAGGCAGAGATCAAAGTGCGATGCTCATTACATGGTATTGAGTAGTCATTCCCTCAGCCAATCAGCCAGAAAACATTCCTTGAGTGTCCTTTCTGGGCTAAGCGCCACGCATACCAGGTTAGGCACCAGGTATACCGATATTTGCTGCCTAGTAACACCTACTATACTAACACGACCATTTTCTCTTGCTGTAATGATTTGTTAAAGAGAATTCAAAGGTCATGCCTCATTCACATCCCTCTGTGTGAGCCTTTGGGAATTACTTTCAGCTCCTCAGAGAGGTCCAGTACTTTCACGTCTAAGCATTCACACATACAGTTCCCTCAGCCTAGTCCTTAATCATCCCGCTCCTCACTTGGCTAATTCCTGCACAACCTTTAGATCTTACATCAGATGTCACTTCTTTGGGATATGTCCCCATTCACTGCATCACTGAATGGGGAAAGTGTCCACTGTTTCCATAGCATCCAGGGTTTTGCCTTGTCATAGCACTGAGAGCCTGTGCACATCCCCCACAGGCGGGACTTGAGTACCCTGAGAGACGGAGCTGGTCCTTCTCATTCACTGCTGCCTTCCCAACATGAAGGGTGATACCTGGTATGGAGATGGTGCTCAAAACCTTTTGGTGGCATGGATGGATGGATAGATGGATGGACAAATGGATGGATGGAAGGCTGTCTATCTTAGAGTAAATTACTTTATTTTCCTAACCAATTACAAATATCTCAAATCTTTAAAAAAATTAAAACATAGCATCTGAAGAATGGCAGTTAATGATATCCATAGCTTGAGATTTTGTTGTTTTAAAGTTAGAATTAAAAGCAAATAAAGTACATTCTGAATGGAGTCTCAAGTTTCTCCGAGAGGGTAAGGGGGGAAGGGCAGGCTTCAGCAGAGGGATGCAGGGATAAGAAGACAGAGGATGTGAACACTCTTTGTATTTCGCAATTTTGACCAAGGAGGTTGATATTTTATAAAGATGTGTCAATTCATTTGACAAATCATCACTGGGATGCAGCTGACAGGATAAGCACACCAGCAGGCATTGTGAGCTGGTCAGAGGTGATGAAAACATTCTAATTCTGAGAACGTATGAGCAGAGTAAGAGAGAAAAGGGCTAAGGCAGGAAAGGCACATAGAATCTCCTTTGAAGAGTTACCAGGATGTCATTTGTTCCATCTCCTTTGTTCACACAGCTCAATATAGTGGCTCCAGCCCACTGTTTCCCCTCCCAAAGTCCACCTTAACTTCCTACTCGGGAGAGACCAAAATGTCCAAAAGAGAGCAAAAAAAAAAAAAAAAAAATAGAAAGTAAATTCTGCCACTGCATATACTTTCTTTTCTATCAATACCTGGCATTTCCCTTTTGCAAATTCTGGCTCTTTCAGGATCAGCTCTAAGTAAAATGATTATTCATTTATTCAGTTCATGCAGAGTGCACTGGTCTTCAGAATCCAACAGGACTTTAACGTGACAAATTTCGCTCATGGAAACCAGGAAAAAAATTAAAATCTTACAAGTAGTCTTAATTCCTGACTTAGAGGAAATGTTCATTGAGTGAATGAACGATCTACAGTTTCATATTCACTGCACGTGTCTTCAGATCTTTAAAGCCGGATGGCTCCAAGTAACCAGACGGACTGACTTGGACTCACTGTATTCTCCCCGCCCCTGCCAGTGCCTGCTACCGAAAGGAAACAACACTTAAACAGAAAAACAGTAACAATAAAATACTTCTAAAAGAAGCAAAATTAATCTTTTACCTGGATTTTCAAGCCCTGAAAAGCCCAGGCTTTCTGCGGTACACTTAAATATGACCACCACTTGAAATACTTTAATACCTGTCAAGTAAGGGAAGAAAAGCAATGGAGCTCATTTACAAATCCTTTCTTGGAACGAGTGTGCAGGCTGGTTCATGACTTGAGGTTTACAACTCAGAGCTGTCCAGCTCTTGAACGCATTGCCCACTTTTCAGAGAATCAGTTTTGTGGCTTATAGCCCAAGGCTGTTTGTCTAGTTCTCCAGCTGTCTGACTCTCAAGCACTATGCTAATGGTTAGTGACGCTTTGTAGTGACTGTAACAATAACAGTAATAATACCAGCATTCTGCCAAGTGCTGTGGACCCACTGTTTTATTAATTCTCACACACTAGATCTAGGATGGATTGCTGTT
This sequence comes from Camelus ferus, assembly GCF_009834535.1. Classification (NCBI taxonomy): domain Eukaryota; kingdom Metazoa; phylum Chordata; class Mammalia; order Artiodactyla; family Camelidae; genus Camelus; species Camelus ferus. The sequence continues at coordinate 2,789,605 of NC_045718.1, read as the reverse complement.
CAATGCCTCTTTCCCCTACAGACAAGGAAATGAAGCTTGGAGGACTATGTCATCGCCCTGAGCCATGAGCTAACAAGAACTAGACCCCCTGTAGGAACCAGTCAGGCCCAGGAGGACTTTTCTACGACAGTTCTTAGGCATACTTGATGTAATTCTTGAGCTCAGGATGCCTCCCCCAAAGTAGATACTGAATGACAGTACAGAGTCTAGAAGTACTTTACACACACTGATCCTTGGATTATTATTTGGGTGGAATGCCCAAGATTGTAAATTTTGGACAGCATGTGTGGTGAGCATTTAATAAATGCTTTTTGGATTAAACACACAAGTTACCTAAGTGCACCAACTGCTACAGACCTTTTTTTATTGGATCCATTCTCATCATTTATAGGCTACAAAAAGCAATATAAAAATAGATTGGTGGAGGCAAGAAAAGGGAACAATTAAATTGGGCGCCATTTACAGGGGGACATGGCACTCATGTGAGAAAATCGGTTGAGCTCATTTCCCTCACATCTTCATTCTGATTTCTTTCCTAAATACATTGAATACACTCTCCTATAATACTTCATTTTAAAAAATGGCTAGAATATGACTACTTTCAGGCCATAACATGTTCTTGTTGGTCATAGGGCCTCTTCAGGAAGTACTACAGTCTTCAAAAAATCACTGAGAAAAACAGAATCTTTCTTTTCTGGAACAACAACAACAACAACAAAAACCCTTTGCTGTCAGTGCAATGCTTATGCTAACTTTGAGTACTTTCTTTTCACAAATAACTTTTTTGTTCGGATTATTGATCAGGAAGGTACGGTGGAGGATAAGGAGAAAGGGAGAGTGAGGAAAAAAAACAGAGGGAGGATAATGAGAGAGAAACCTGAAAATAAATCATCAAAGCGAAAACGGGTTACAAAATTAATATATGTCTAGCGTTTTCAGCTGCTTAAAAATCAATTATTTCCTCCCCAGGTATTCCAAGGCTAAGTTCAATTCTATTTTTTGATTTGCAGTTGTGCTTAAATTTGCTCCAACACTAAGTTGGCAAAGTTTGCTCCAGACATGGGTAGTAGCACAACCATGAGAAAAACAAAAGCTTTTAGATCCCAGCAGACGTAGAGGTGGATGGCTCTCCACCAGCTCCGAGTATACAACTCAGGGCATCTTTTGTCATCTTTAAAATAAGGAGGATGATGCCTTATATACGTTTGCAATGATTAACTATAATAAATATAAAAACTAGCACATAGTGGGTATTCAATGTGTTTCAGCCTTGTATAGAAGAAATCTGTAAAAAATTAAATGCACTTCAAAACAGATTGAATTAAATGCTAGGATGGTTAAAAGTACTGTCTTGTAAGCCACGGCACTTCTGTAACTAACAGAATCCCCTGGGGCTCCTGTTAATCATGTAAATTTCTGTGTCCCAAGTCAGACCTGCAGAGAGATGTCTCTAGGGTTTAGATTCAGGAATCTGTAAATTTGCATTTTCAAAACAAACTCGCTAATTGATTCCTTGTTCACTAAAGTATGAGAGTCATTTTTACTAGGTAGAAAGAGTAAATGTATGGGGAAGGGGCCAAAAGAACACAGATGTCATACTCAATCTGGATAATTCCAGGAGGCTTTACTGGCAGAGGGACCAAATGTAAGGAAACTAGGTACAGAATAGAACCACAAGACAGGGCAGAAAGCCAGAGTGAGGATCAGTTACCACCCATTGCCCAAAGGATGGATGCAGACCCTGGAAGAGGAGGTGTCGTGTGGAGGAACTTTCCTTTAGAGAAGCAGTGACCTTGGTTGAGGAAGAAGCCAGGTGGGGAGTGGTCCTTTGGAGAATCAATACCTCCTTCTCACTTTTCTTCCTCTCTCCAATCTCCTGGTGAGCTTCTGCCATGACCAGAGCCAAATGGAAGCCAGGGAGCCCAGGAGCCCTGATTGATATGGTCTAGAGAGGTCACCTCTTGGAGCTGAAGCCGGTGGGAAAGTCAGAGGTTGATCTGGAGGGGCAAGTCAAATTTTCACAGGCACAGAAAAGAAGGGGGGAGCTGGCAGCAGGGATGGGGAGACCTCACAAATGAAACAGCGCCTGAGTTTGAGAACGAGTACAACGTGAACAGTAATAACAATGATAATAATAGCTCTATTTATTGAGTTTTGACCACGCGCTATTCTTCTAAGGACTCCACGTGTATGAATTGTTTAATCCTCACTACAGCTCAGAAGTCAGGCCCTGTTCACGTCCCCATCACAGGCACAGAAAGGCTCACTCACCTGCCTATGGTTGCAGCTAGTTAACAGAAAGCAGCACTTAACGTAAGCCAGCTGCCTCCCGGGACTGCTCTGCTGTCTCAAAAGGAGCTCGGAGGACACACGGGTTCCAGGCGGAGGGAACAGATGAATGGGGGAGATGACAGTGCCCGGCGTGGGAGGAAAACACCAAGGGGGGTTGTGGCTGGACGCTAAGGGATCTGGAGCGAGGCAAGAAAGCCTTGAACATCATCCTTTGACACTGGTTTCTTTTCCATCGCTGCAGTGGGGAGCTCCACGACCTCACACAGCTTTTGAACATGCTGTTCCTACAACCTGGGCACCGAGCTAATCCCGGGCTTTAGCCGAAACTTCACGCTGAGGCGGAGGCCAGCTTTAGTGCGACTCACAAATGGAGTATTACGGATCCCTGGTTCTTTTTCACCTTTCATTTCTTGCTCCTGATAGAACTTTTTATAACAGGAGCAACAGAAACACAACCTCAAAATATCTCAAGGCAGTGGAGGTAAAAATCGAATGTAATAGTAAAGCAAAGCAATCTTCGTAACAAATCTTGTAAAGCGAACCTGTTGGGTTTTGATCTCTTCATTCAGCGCCCTTGTCCTCACCGAAGTGCACTCACATGTAAAACGGCGACAAAAGAACCGGGTCCTTATTATGCTGTGAATATTATGCCTCTCTCCCTCCTCCCCACTTCTGTTTTGCTCAATCAATTCTCAGCCCACCATGAGGATGAAGAAAGCTCCTCCCCCAGGACATCTGAGTTTCCAGCTGCTCAGGCTCCGGGAATCGGGAGGGACAGTTCCGCAAAGAAGATGTCTATGTGGAGGGGGCCACGTGGGGAGGAGGACTGAGGGAACTCAGGCAGCAGACGAAAAACAATTCTGACTTGCTCTTCTCTGCTACTTGATTTTTACTGATGCTCTTACCCCTCTGATTCTTACAACCCCTGTCCAAGTTTGGATAGTACTAAGACAAAAAAACCCCAAGGAATCAGAAGACTGTTCATTCATTGACGGGAACTTTCCTGACACCATATGAACTACCCTGGGATAGCAGCCCCTTCTATGGTTCAGGGCTAAAACATGCCATCACTTTGCAAATCTTTATCTGACTTAGGAGGAAAAGCAGTGTGATACCTGATGGGATGGCAATGAGAATGTCATTAACCATCAAGCAGAGGTGATCATTCATATCAGAAGTTACACCCTAGACACCGACATATTGACAGCATTTATACAGAAACAGTCAGAGTCTCTTTAGAAGCCTCTGCCTTGTCCATCCTGATCTCAATAATTCTGCCCTCTCGGGTCAGACATGACTCAGACCAATACGCCTCTGGCCAAAGGTCCACGGTTCTCTCTCCATAATTCAGTTAGCGTGGATGTTGTATATTTGATTGTGGTTATTACATAATCTCCTTTTGGATCTCAACCAATTTCTCTTCCCCTTCAAATAAAACTCAGTGAAGCTCAATCACTTACAATCACTGAACTTAAGAACTAGAAGGGATCTTCTGATCATGTATTCCAACTCCTTGTTCTAATGGATAACTGAGACCACAGCAAAGGGAAAGGCACTAGTCCAAGGGCGTAAGAAGGAGCAAACCCGACTCAGATTGTTGTGTTTGATTCAACTCAGCATGCTGACTCAGCAAACCACCCTGGTTAATAAGGTTTTCCTTTTTTTCCTTGTTTCTTGTATTTTTTAAGTCACATTTGCTTCTACAAAAAGAAAAGAAACACACACACACACATACACACACAAAGGAGTAGGTCCTGGCCAAAATTTCAAAGACATTATTTCTGAAAAATAAGGGCATAAGGAAAGAAGGAGGGGGATTTTTAAGCCTACTGCCTAAAATGCCACCCAGATAGGTTAACCACAATCTAATCACCTGCAATGTTTATCATGGGTACAGTAACAATGAGTTTAAAGCTATTTGAATAACAAGATACTGGGTTTTTGTCAGCTATAGCTCCATGATGTCTGCAATTTTCAATATATCTCATGGTGGAAAAAATATAAGCCTTTGATTGCTGCTAGTACAGTTTACTTAGATAGATACATAACTTACACGACGCCAAGCTGAGTAACGAGAGAGCGGTCACATGCCTGTGGCTGTGTGAACGTCGAAATGACACGGAGAGCCCTTTGCATATTTTTTTCTTTAGATGATTTTCTCATGACATTTTATATTATTCTGGGCTTCAAAAATTAAGCATGCATTTTGATCCTGGGACAAGATCTGGGGACAAGATAGTCAAGGAAAGTTCAGTCTATTAAAAAAAAAAAAAAGAAGAACTGATTAAATTGTCAGTTGACTTTATTCACAAAACAATATTTCCATGGGAGGATTGTATTATTAGGGAGTTACACCTGAGATTATTGGTTAAAATAAAATTTTGACAGTCAAGGTCAAAAGTCAACAAAGCATTTGCGCCTGCCCAAATTGTTGGCTGGCTTTATTATTGAAGGTGACCCACGATGTGCCCGGCATTTACTATATATTGTTTCTGATCCTCACAAAAATCCTTTAAGAAAGATATTATAAGCCCACTTTCCAGTTCAGGAAACCAAAGTTCAGAACTATTCTATAACCAGAGCTAACAATTTCAGAATCTACAAATTCAGGAATGTCTTGCTCCAAAGTTCAAGCTATGTCCTTGACATACGCTGCCCCCTTAAGGCCTACAAAATACCCATGCACCATTAAGAAAGGGCTGGTTTGAAATGACTTCAGGTAAACCAGCTCTGTTTTAATATCCTAATAATATTCTACAATATCCTGATATTATCCTCCCTTAAAAACATTTGTTTTGGAGGAAGGAGGAACCACTTTTACTTGTTGACTGCCTATAATTATCCTGTGAGGTAGATATTATGGAAGTGAGTGCAATACACAAGGAAGCTCAGTTGCAGAAAAGTTACTCTTTTGGCTGCGGTCATGCTCGTCAAAGAACAGAAGCCAAGATTTAAATCCCACCGTGTCTGCCTTAAAGCCAATGCCATAACTATTGTATTTTAAGCCTCAAAATCTAGCATCAAAATAAAGCCCACTTTATTTTTGCTCCACTCCCAGCTCTACCAAATGACCTGCCTGCAGAAGACCTAGCTACCTTCTCTGAGCCTCATCCATTTGACATATTTTGATGTCTAAAAGAACATACAGAGCCCTGTGCTTAGCGTCTCAGTTTCTTCAGATTGCTCTGACAATTACATGAAATAGATGTAAAGTGTGCAACATAATGCCTAGTGTGTAGTAAGCCCTCAACTATGATAATTTATTACTTCTGATATTTATTTGTTTGTTTGTCTGTTTTATATTTGCAGGTCATTCTCCCTGAGACTTAGCTTTCTCATATGCAAACCAAGGACTCTTATCTGGCAGCATTACTGAGAGAATTAAAGGTCATACACTAAAACGGGTGTGCACAGTTAGTTTATAGCCTTATAGCCAGTGCTTAATGAATGATTAGCTACTGGCATAGTCATTTGTTATAAAAGCTATATTGTGGGAGACTACACAGTCTGCTCATTCAGCCTTCATGCAAAACTGAAAATCCTGGGACTTTTCAGAAAATATGCCCTTAGCAATAAATGCCCTCGGAAATGAGGAACACCAGCTTAGATGGGGCCCAATGTTTCACAAAAGCTTTTTTCCCCTGTCTACAGCCCATGTGTACCTCAAGAGCCCCCAGCTACTGTCACACTTTGCTTTTTATTGACCTGTTGAAGGACATCCTGGATCCTTCCAGGGGTTAGAGAATAAACCTGCTGTATATATTTTGCTTTCTTTTTTCATATTCAAATTTATTTAAACTAAAAAAAAAACTAGTTTACCCATTTCTCTCACCCCCCGACCCCCTGCCTCTGGCCACCACTAATCTCTGTTCTCTGTATCTATGAGGTTGGTTACTTATTTATTTATTTGTTTGTTTATTTAAATTCTACATATGAGAGATTATATAGTATTTGTCTTTCTAAACAAGAACTGAGTTATTTTAAACCCCATTTTTATCATAAAATACTTCAAAAAATGCCTGATACATGTCATTGACATGAGTAACATGACGTAGATGTTTTGGGGAATGGAGACTAAAAAAAATGACTAAAATATTCCCTCTTGACCTCAGAGAGCTTAAAATTCAGTAAAGTGGAAGAAAGTGATAAGATTACTATGGCAGGTGATGTTTGATTAGTGTCCCCAAATCAGAAAATACTAATTCTAAAAGATACATGCACCCCAGTGTTCACAGCAGCATAATTTACAATTGCCAAGGTATGGAAGCAACTTAAGTGTCCACCAACAGATGAATGGCTAAAGAAGATGTGGCATATATAAAGATATAATACTTTATATGAATTTTCTCCCTCAATCTCTGAAAACCACATCTGGAAAGACAAATACTTGTTTTATTTTTGAATTACATTTTGTACATAACTATTCGACAATTCCCGCCCTTTCTGAAAAAGCTGTCAAGGCCCTGCTACAAAGACCTCTTCATCCACCTACTCATCCATCCACACCTTCACCCGTCCTTTCATTCATTCATTCATTCATTCACCAAATATGCTGATTCTATTCCAGGTACTGGATAAGATAAAACATCAGCCTTGTTTTATCATCCCACTTCGTTACACATAACCTCAAATATATAGTTCTTTGTCAAAGAAATAAAACATCAGATTTCAATTAATGGAAAAAAGTTTGAAGTCCAGATAAATAAGAGGAGAAAACGATTCTTGCCTTTTATATTAATTTTACTCATCTAATAAAGACATGCCATAGTTCTTTAACATAAATACACATATGCTTGCAGCAGTATGAAAAAATTCAATTGGAAAATTTAAATTAGGCACATTTCTAATTTAATGCCTTATTATCTTTGCCATAGCATGAGCAGACAGTTATCTAATAAGTAAAATATGTAGAACAAGGAAGAGGGGGCTCTGCCCTAAGGGAATTTATAATACATTCTAATGTATTCTAATGGTGTGTGAAATATACATCTAAAGTCAGAATTTGTCAAAACTTCGTAACTGGGAGATGCTGATAACTATGTCCAAGAATGTGTCTAAAATATTCCTGCCATAGGAAAAAAAGTATGTCTTATTCTGTATTTAAAAGCTTCCTTATGTACTGCTAGAAAAATAATGAATAGGACTGTACCTAGAAATATTTTGAAAAAATGGGGGACATCCCTGTTGAGTTTATTTACTTTACTCTGTTTCTTTTTTTCCTGGTGATGTCATTAGATATGCAAGTGATAAATTTATTTATAGTATTTATTTTTAAAGCTGTGTGTCTTCCTTTTTTGAAAGACACCGCTGACGGGGTACATTTAAATTTCAGAGCCGAAACTGTGCAGTGAAAATGACACTGCTCTAGCAGTCAGGGGCCTGAGTTCTGCTTTTAGTTCTGTAGGACCATAGGTGAATGTAACCTCTCTTAGCCTCTGAGACCATCTCGTTAAGAAAAGGAGATGACGTCAGCATAAAGTGATGGCAGTCCCATAAAGGTGCTAGTTCCATGAACTCTAATGTCCATAGGGAGGGGCCAGGCAGGTACCAGGTAGGTTTAAGCATTTGGAATAGTGGGATCCATCGTGAACTGGAGGAAACAGGCCCCATCTAAATGCATTCAAATTCTAATAATATGGTGCAGACCAACACAGAAACAGACAAAGCACATGTGCAGTCCACATAGAGCGGTCAGCCAAATCTGCACTGGATGATTAGAAGGATAAGTTCCAATTCAAAAATGGGGAGTCTATGATGTTGAGGTCCCCAAAGAACGCTGCCCTCTTCCAGTCTTCACTGCTCCCTCTACCCTGACATCCCAGAGGAGTTCAGCAGCCCTGGTGGAAGCTGCCTATGGTGAGTTCCAGAAGTTCTTCACCATCATAGCATCTCAAACCTTGTAGATTTATCCAGTTCTACCTTTATCGAATGGCTAGAACATTGAGAAGGACAATCATTCTGCCCCAAGATGAATACTGAAATACTTCAACTTTCTCTCTCCTCCACCATTTTTTAAACTGACAAAACATATTCTTTGACATTCCTCTACATCTAAAGGCAAAAGTCTTCAGCTTGAAAGGTATGTGCCATTGGCCAATGACCTCAGAGAAAGTTAGTTCTATAAAACAGAATGACATACTGAGTTATTTTTCGCTTACCATCATCTTCTGGCTTTGGAACTAGATTCCCGAACAGCTTAGTGGACCTGACCCAGTGTCAGATTACCCAGAGAGAGGCTGAGAAATGTGCCTGGCCAGCAACAAAGCAGGGACTCTGATCCTTTTTTTTTTTTTTTTTCCTCTGGGAAAGAAGTTGATATTTGATGTTTCCAAAAAAGAAAAAAATAAAAAGAAGTTCTCTCTCTCTCTCTTTTTTTTTTTTTTTTTTTTTTTAACATTTTTTAAGAAGTTCTCTTGGTTGAATAAAATCAGGGCTTCGTTGATTTCCAACATTATCTTACAGTTTGCTCACGTTTTTACTTCTAATTACCTTTAGGTAGGGGATGAGGAGGTGGGCATCCCTTTAAACGCCTACCAGTGTTTTCTAAAGGTCTTAACTTGCCCTTGATCTGACAGTGAGGCTGAACAGTGAAGTCAAACAAGCAAATGACGGTATGGAAAAAAAGCTCAGTCAAGGACACTGTGATTTTAAGTAAAGAGAATCTGGACCTAAATGACATGTGCTTTCCTGTAATCATCACAGTAAAAGTGTAAACTGGTTTTGTTTTTCAAGAGATCGGAATTCAAAATTTGGATGGTTTACCAAGCAGGTGAGATTTACCAATGTATTCATGCATTTTTCACATAGTTATAGCTTGCTTTTGATTTAAAATTTTCACCAGAAATACAATGATATAACTTAAGCAGCAAAGAGTTTGATTTACTCCACAGGCTGCTCTTGATGTAGATACACTATTTTTAAAAATACAAAATTGTAACATTTTTTGGTACAATTTATTTATTTATTTAGTGGCTGAGATAATTAGGTTTATTTATTTATTTAAATTTTTGTTTTTAAATGGAGGTACTGGAAATTGAACCCAGGACCTTGTGCATGCTAAGCATGTGCTCTACCACTAAGCTATACCCACCCATCCCAATACACTATATCTTACTTAGGGAATTTATTTCTGCATTCCCAGTCCCTCTGAGCAGTGCCGGACACCTCAGGGGTCTCCCTACTCCGGATGAAACTGTTCATGGTGGTTAACTATGGACCTGCCTTTGTGTAAGTCGTATTTGATAGACCTAATTGGAAGTAGAAAAGAAAAAAAAAAAGATATCAAGGCTTTAATAAATAACCAAAAGACAGAAAAACATTCATTAATCTCTGACAGGCAGCCTGTAAGTTCCTTCCCAAAGAGCAAGGATAGATCCATCTGAAAGGGAATGGTCAGCCCTGGATCTTTTTGAGTCAGCAGCTGCAGGTCAGCTTGTTCTGGGGCTAAGAAAGGAAAGATGAAGCATGGGGGCGGGGGCAGTGAAGCTGTAACCAAGCTCACGGAAGGCCTTTGTAAAGCCCAAGACCCTGATGGCTTCCTCCGCAGAGAGACTGTTCCAGTCATAACGTCCCCAAGTACTAAAGGGGTTTTATACTCTCAGTGTCAGTACTAGATGATTATGATAAAAAAAAAATGAAAAATAATGACACGGTAACTCATATTGCAGTATGACATTGTGTATGTATTATTTCATTTATTCTTCAGAGCAATTCTATAGAAGGCATAACTAGCCTCAGTTTAAAGATGTGTGCACGCACAGCCACAAAGGCCGTACTGCCCAGGAAGGGGTCAAATCTGAACCCAAACACAGACTTTCTGACATCAGGACCAGGACCCTGTGTTTCTGCCAAGCACTTGATCAGACTGGGCTCCCAGAGGCAACAGAACTGGCATGTTGCAGCGCTCCCTGGCCCCCACTCCTTTGGACTTGGGAAGCTTGCTGTGTAGGGCAGTACGGGGAAATATTTCGGTTCCTTCAGAGATGGCGATCGACCCCAGGTCATGCATCTGTGGCAGGGGCCCCAGTTCAGGCTGTGTGAGAGCATTGCTCAGGTCACGGGTGCAGGGGTACATGAGGTTCTATTACCCGGGGAGGCCGGAGGTTCTGCATGGCAAAAGCTACATGAAATCCTAAACGTACAGTCTCCTCTGTACATCAGTCAAGTTGGGCCATCGTCACCTTCCCCTCTCACTCTATGAAAGAACCATCTTTGTTGCTAATCTTTCTCTTTTTCTCCTTAACATAGAGTGCAGTGCCCTCTCCTAAAGGCTCTGTCATGTTTCAAAGCCACCGTCCATAAATGAAGACTCCAAAGGACGGTGGAAAATGCTGATGATATATTAATGGAAAGGGCTAGAATGTGGCGCTAAATCCACACTGAGTAAAAGTCTGGGATAACTGTCAGTACCTATGAACGGATCCACAGAGCAATGTGGAAACAGTCAAGGTCATGGGGCAGTGAATGATTTCTTTCTTTTGGTTTTCCATTGCTGTTGAAAATGTGATTTGTGCTGTAGTAAGGATGTGAACATGGAAATATTGCCCTACTTTCAATTGGCCCTCTGCTATCTGTTGCTTGTCTATTTACTGTGTAACAAGTGTGTTTTCTGGGTCCCAAGGTGGGTTGCCTCCCTGTCTTCCCACTCCCTCTGCATGAATCCATCCACCCCATCCCTTTAAGGACTCTGTAGTTATGGTAACGGTCTTTAGCTCTCGAGATTTGCAAGCCTGTAACCAGGGGCCTAGTGGATCACATGACTCCGATGTCCCATAAGCACCTCAGCCACAAACGTCATCACCCCGCCCCACAACTGTCCCTTTCCCTGGGGTCCACATGCAGGTGAATCACATCACGCTCCTCCTGGTGGCTCAAATCTGACACTCCAGAGCCTGTCCCATACGAATAAAATGGCATCTCTCTTTTCTAAAATCACCCCCAATTTATCAGGCATCTCTTTTCCCACGGTCACTGTCAGAAATGAGGCTACCCTCACCTCTCTGCCAAGGCTCAATCTCACCTTCATTCCCTCCAACAAAGCCAGAGCGATCATTTATAACAGGGCAAACTTCCTGCCACTTTCTATGTAAATCCCTGTAATAGCTCCTTGTTACTCTCAGGATTAAGGTCAAACTGCTTAATGTGTTTTATAAGGTTCTCTTTTGACATGGCCTAAGCCTACATTTAGACTCCTTTCTCACTGCACTCACCACCCCCGCCTTCCTCACCAACCTTACTAATAACTACGACAAACCGTAATAACCACAGTCACTGGGTTACGCTCCTCCAATAATACTCCATTCTTTTGCCACAGAGCCACCGCCCCCCACTCCACCCCAGCACAGATTTCCCCTGCCTAAGCCTGGGGTCTCTTTTTAGGACCTTTTCCTGCCTCCCAAGGCTGACCGAGATGCACCTGAGCTGATCCCAAGGACCCTGGGTCTGCCCCGATCTGGGCACTTACCATACTCTATTACAATTGCCTTTTCCTAGGTCTACTGTCTCTCACTGGACTCCAGACTCCTTCAGGGTTGGGGCTGTGTCTTATCATTGCATATCCCTGGCACAGTTTACTACAGCATAAATAAATGCTAAAGTCAAGTTCTAGTCAAACATCCAATGTAGTAGCACAAACAATATTCAGATATATTTATATTAGATATACTTAGATATATATATAGACACATATAAATATATTATATAGAACTTATATATAGAATATGGAATATATAGATCTATAATACATACAATACAGAACCCCATTAAAATATGTTAGTAGTAAGAGATTCTATAGAGTTTAGGAGGCAAAGGAACATTCTATGACTTCTAAAAAGATGTTACAAGAGAGGGGGGAAATTTCTCCAAATCCTGTTGAAGTTAAAGGAGAAAGTGATGACGGTCATGGCAGCTGTGGGGGACGAGAGGCACTACTGCGAACGTGGCCAGGTGGGCAATGAGAAACCACGTAATGTTCTTACATTAGGTGATGTAAATTCAAAGTAGGCTGTGATCAGTTACAAATGTATATTGTAATCCCTACAACAACTGTTAAGAAAATACCAAGAGACACGGCTAAGAAGTCAACAGAGGTGATAGAATGGAATACTAAAATGTATTCAATTAACCAAAAAGATAAGAAAGGAAGAACAAAAATATATAGAACAAGTAGAAAAAAAAGAAACAGCAAGATATAGACTGCAACCCAACCGTATCAGTGATTACAGGAAATGTAAACAGATCAAACATTTCAATTAAAAGCGAAGATTATTATACTGGATTTAAAAAAAAAAGCGAGATCTAGTTATGTGCTGTTTATAAGAGATTAAATTTAACTATAAATACCCAGATGAGTTGGAAGTAAAAATATGGAAAAAGATATCCATGCAAACACTAATCCTAAGAAAGCTGGGGCAGCTTTATTGATTCAGACAAAGATTCAAGACAAGGAGAATTACCAGAGATGATTAGGGTCATTTTGTTCATACCATTTGGACAGAGTGTGTTCTCTGGGGATGAAGGCAGAGATAAAAAGGTAGAAGATAAAAGAGGGCACCTATAGGCATTTTTAACGGTAGGTTTGTCTCCACATCCAGTCATCTCTTAACCGCTTGAAGTACATCCATCATTGTTTTGGATTTATCCTCCGGCTCTTCCCAGCCAGGTACTACCGGCATGATCTATGGGGAGGGCATAACTCACCAGCAGGGCTTGCCCATACAGCCTGTAATCAGCGATGACGTATTTTGTGACAGTTCTGTATAAAAGATGACTAACATAAATAAAACGCGTTGTATATTATGGGGTAATAGAATATAAAGCACCACAGATATACTCCTCCAGGAGAGAGGAGCCAGGATTTAGGTCTGAGAGACGGCGTTGTGCGGGAAAGTTAAGCTTCCACATCAGCCGCTGGCATCCTGAGCAGTCTAGCTGTCAGCCGGCCCAATGCGGAGACCTTCTCAACAAGGGGTAACGCGGGGTTTCCACGAGTATTTATGACCTCAGATCACACATCCGGAGGGCAATTTTAGCTTTCACTCCACCCATTTTGTTACAAAGGCTTAAAAAAAAAACGTTACAGAAGACTGAAAACAATCGAGAAGAATCAGCAAGGTCTTGTGTCAAGGACAACAGTACTGGAGTTAAAGCACAGTCTGAATTCTGACCGCACTGCTGAATAATCACGTTCCTAGTGGATCATCATGCAGACAGTTTCTTAACGTTTAAAATGGAGAGCTTGTTCACATCTAAAGTCTCAATTTCTAAACCAATGCAGTAGACTTACTGCAAATGACGTACTCCCCCTCCACACACACACACACACACACACACACACACACACACACACAAGCCCGTTTGCTCTTGTGAATGCCCAGACACCAATGGCTCCCTGAGACTATTCCACTATGCCTCCCGTGGTGACTTAGGAACACAACCAAGGCGGCTGTCAACATTCAAACCCAGAGTTGCCCGCTGCCTCAAATTCAAACAGTAACTGCCTTCACCCACCTGGTACCCATCACTGAAAACAAATTCTCAGAAAAGCAGCAGGCTAGGACTAATATTAATGAGCAAGAATCTAGGAGCCACTCGGGGTATCTGGTCTCAGCTCTGTGGAAATTATGAAACTGACCCAACAGAGAGACTTGTTGGCAGTGGTCATAGGTTGGCTCCTTGAGAAACAGATTCTGGGATTTGCAGGCCGGAAGTCGAGAGGGATGTGCTCTCAAGTGCTGGGTGGTGTGAGAAGCAGAGGGGACAGAAGCCGAGGTTCCTGCCGGGAGTGGGGGGCTCAGATAGCCCTCGGAGCTGCCTGTATCTGAGGGGAGGGAGCCGGGCCTTTGGACCCCTGCACACACAAGTCCTGGAGCCCTAGGCGAGGCAGCTTTCTCTGGTGGAACCTAATTCCTGGGGAGGACGCCACTGTGAAGCATCCCTTCTGGCAGCTGTGGGAACGGATTTCTGGTTCCTCGAAGGGGATCTGGGCCCCGCACCACAGTGTCCCCTGCAGACACGTGGCTCAGACCCTGGCTCTCCAGACACCTGGCAGCGGAACACCCATCTTTAGGCTCCTTTCTAGGCCCACCCCAGAGGTCAGAGGCTGGGATCCCAGTCACCCTGAAGCAGCTCCTGACCACAGAGTGCTCATCAGGCCCCAACAGGCTGCAGACACGCAGGAGGAACTTACCTTTGGCTGAAGTGTATAGCACGCCTATTGCAAAATTTACTACATGGATTAAAAATAATAAATCTTCCTTTGCTTTGAGGGACATCTAGATGGGATTACACCCATAAGGAAGGAAAAGCTAACTTCATTGTTCTGAGAGGAGGAAATAGCGAAAAGAAAGGCTCATTACTCAATCCTGATAAACACACTGGAGTTAAGGGAGAACCCACATTTTTGAGTAGAAACCTATCCAGGGCAACAGGTCCTCGGAGGGACATAAGTAAAGCATCAATATTAAGCTGTGAATCCACGGGCCTTCTCCTCAAGGTCACACCACGCAACTTTGACATGAACAACACTGAACAATGCCAGAATACACACTTGAACGGTGTAGAATTTTTTTTTTAACTAGTGATTCAAATGTCATTTGCTGTTATGTGGAGACCTAAACTTTATATACCTATACAAACTTCCAGGGCAAAGCATTTACCCAAATCACCTTCAGAAGACTTCCACCATCTTTAAACAATTCTTTTGGTTACAGTCTCACTTTTTGAGTCATAACAGGATTTAAAATTATCTTAACACATCTTTCTAACAATCTATTCGCAATGTCAAGGTAATAAGTACCTCTGAGGTCAGAAAAGGGGAGGTAAGATTCATCTAGGCAGATGTTAGAAGAACATAATAATAAAAGGTTAGGATTCAGTATTTGGGAAGTGACCATGGCCAATTGGCTTTTCTCTCCTGAGACTCAGTATCTTCACCTGTAGAAAGGGCACAATACTGCACCTCTGGGTGATGTTACAGATCTAATGAGATGTCAAATATAACGTCACTAGCACCCGACATATTATGTGCACCGGGCGTAGAGCAATGTTGGTTTCCTTCAGCTTCGTCATCTTCTACAGAAACTCATTGAGGAATTTTCTAGCAACATGAGTCTTCATTTTTTTTTAATGCACATGATGTTTCTATAGCAAAAGGAAAAGTGCATCAAGAGGGCACGTGCAAAGAAATTGTGGTTCATGTGCTCCAGCCAGTGATTAAACCTTAATAGAACTTGACAGTTTTAATTTTTACATAAATACCACCAGGGCCTATCGTTCACAATATGGATTTCAAGCTTAACGAATGTAATTTAAAAACAACAAAGCCCCTTTTAAAGGAGTACTGTTGAAGCCCTGACATTTTCAAAATTGAAAATGCTCCGTGTATAAGATTTGAGATGGAAAAACCTGGTAATTCTTCTCCCTCCCTGATGGAAGTTATCAGGGTGGACCTTGGGGATGCCTGAGTATTTTTTTTTTTTATGTTGGGTTATTGATAGGTTGGGATGATTTCTCATGAAATCATATATATTTATATGTAGAATAAGGGCCAGTAATTGCTGAAATTTGCTCAGCGTTTCCTGAGTCAGGCGCTGTGCATAAAATCTATCCTTAATTGTGGTCACAGAAGAGCTCTGGGTCCCCTACTATGACAATCTTCACTTTGCCAAAGACAAAACAAGAGCAGAGGAAGGTCTGGGGGCTCTTTGATTCCAGATTGTTCTCCTCTAATCTACATGTCCTCTAAAGTATAACACCCCACATAGTGGGAGAGGGGTTTACAGAAGAGAAAACAGAGGCCCAGAGATGTGCAAGGTCCCTCAACCAGTTAGTGACAAGGCAATGCCTGGGACTCAGTTCCCAGACTCCCGCTCTCCCTCACGGACCTCATGTCCTTCCTGGATTGCGGCTCCAAGCACAAGCGGTTAGAATGTCCTCAGCCAAACACAGCTTCCCATGTTCACGACACAGAACTGGGTATCCTGACTACTGTGATGCACAGGCTTGTCAGCAGTATATTTATATGGTACTGCATTTTTCTACTTCGTAACTACATGCAACTAGTAAACCTCAAGATAAACAATTTTATGAGGCGGCTTCAAACTGCCAACTATGCATTTCTCGTTTTAGCCAAATTCAAGATAATAAGCAATATTATTGTCTTAGCAAGAACAAATAAATAATACATCTGGTTTCTGGGTAGTAAGTCTATAGAAAAGGACAGCATATTATAATTTTAATTTCTCCACTATTTGCATAACATATTCATCCTTTCATTTAAGCAAAATTTACTGAGTACCTACTATGTGACAGACACTGTGCTCTGCACTAGGGCTACATCACTGAATAGCAAAAACAAACAAAAATCCAAAAAACCAACCAACAAACAAATAAAAATCTCTTGCTTCAATCTTTGCTAGAGAATGACTGTAGAGACATCAAGGTAAATTTATTTAGTCATTGCTGTTATATTTTCTAAGAGTAGTAATAAAAAAGATTGATAATAGATGTTTTATTTGCAACCTTCTTTATAGAGCCTTCAAATTTTCCTTATTTCTCAACGTCCAACAATGGATTTAACCAAGTGAGCATACGTAGAAGAGGAACATCAACAAATCAGTTAATGTTTACTGAATGCCTTTGGTATTCCAAATGCTAACCAAAACATATTGTCACAGGTCCAAAGAGGATATATTTCAGTGGATTAATCAATGCAAGCAGAAAGAAGTCAGCCAACAGACATACCACCCCTGGTGCCCTAATGCAGGAGAGACCACCTTTGCATGCGTAAATATCCCCTTCTCCACTTCTGTCTCCTTCCGTGGTTGTCTCGGAAAGCCAGGCATATAACCAGGTAAGACACACATCATAGGGGAGGGGCAAGCCTGACTCTCTAGCGCATTTCCAGACGATTTCAGGGAATCGTTAACCTAAGAACCAGACTGGCCAGATTCATATTTATGTCCTGCACAGTGGTATACAGACATGCCGTGTGCAAATGCTGGTGATTTCAAGGTGACAAGCCTCTGATTGAAAGGTCTGGAGGTCGATAAGTCTCGTTTGGGGTCACTTGGCCCGGCTGTCACCTCAGTCGACAAAGAGGAAATTTTTAGAAAATAAACCCCAATACTTTTTGAACAGCGAGGCCTCCCTTTCCAAAATAATTATGACACACCATCTCTTCCAGTTTAAAAAAAGAAACTGATTTCACATTTCTTTCTGTTATGTGCAAGTCTGAGGTGAGTAAATAGTTATGGCCCCATTACAAAGGGGCCATATACCATTCCAGCAAGACACAAGAGCACTTAAATAAAACAGGGCTGGCAGATGCCTTTTAAATCCCTTTTCTTTTTGATCAGAGAGACAGATTTGCACTTGTTACAGGATGACTGAGTAAGTCACTCACGGCATTGCCACTTGTGAGTAATGGCACGATTCCTCCCTTCTTGGGGTGTTAAGTATTTTCTCTCTGTCTCTGTCTTTCCCTGTATATATTAATATCTAATTTCCATCTTGGATATCAAAATGCAGGCCAACATTTTCTGCTATTGCACCGGGAAGATAGAGGGCATTTTAGAAACTCCAGAGGAATTCAAGCCTCAATCATGTTCTAACTTATTGATTTATGTGAATCAATATGCATTTTTGCAAACTATCTTTCAGCTTTCTTTTTCTTTTTTTTAAGTTGGCACTTAGCAGCAGAATTAGGTCATTTTCATCAGAAAGAACTTCTAATGAACTAGTTCTTTATTTAAAAGAACACCAGTTCTGCTCTCAAGAATGCTATACCATTTTGTCAATAGTTCAGAGCAGGGCTAATGATCATGATTAGTGAGAGCCCAGTATGAGTCTGAGATCTCCATCTGATTCCTTCTATCAAAGTACGGGATCCCAGCTGAAAACAGCTTTACAGTAATCATTTTCTAACTCACAAGTAAAGCAAGCATGCCAAAAAAGGAGACAGGAAATGTATGGCTGAAAAAAAAAAATCCGTTGTCAATTTTAACAGGTATTCAATCTTTTGAACCAATGAGAAATTTGGGGGAAATATTTTTTCCTGCTTTGCTTTCCTTTCTCCTTAAAAAAAAGTCTACTCGGATGTTCCCTGTCTGTTATAAATCATTCCACGTATAGAAACTAGGAAGTACAATAAAGAGGAATGAAATAACTCCAATCTCACATTTCTCCTAAGAATAATTAGAGAGCATCTTAGAGTCTCCTGGGGACGTGGGACTTGAGGGAGTCGGGGGATTGGCTCGTGTGGCTTGAAGATGCTTTCTGGGCAATTCTAATGCAGCTTCTGGTTGGGAATTTAGAATTTATCTCCTGGGTTTGCCTGATCATATGTCTCAATTATATTATGAATGGCTCCAACCTCTATTCCCTTAGAAGAACACATGCACCAGGAGAGGCCCTCTGCAGTGACTGTGTCTCAGGAAACAGGGTTAATTAACCACCTTGTGTGTGTGTGTTGGTAGTATTATCAGTAATTGTGCAACTAACAAGTAGCATAGCTTTGACAAACATCCTCGTGTGTGTGTTGTGTTTTGTTGTCATCTGTTTTCCAGGAGATGCAGGTATTTATTTACACCACTACAAAGCAAGTGAAGACAAAAAGTTGCTGCTTAACAGGAACAACTATTGGTGCAGATCCTGGGAAGGATACATACTCGGATCATGAGAACTAAAATAAAGCAAAGACTGAGTTGTCAAGAGCCAAGTAAGGGTTAAATTTCACCTATTAATATAAAAATTGCTAAAGGCGAAAGCAGGGGTTTAAAAATATTCTGAATCACATAAGCAAACAAAAACCTAAAACTCATCCTAATCCTGAAACTTTAGGACACAGGATACACACACACACCGCACACGTGGGGACGTCTGGAAAAGCTACGCCCCTCTGCTAGCTGAACGATTCCTAGCATTAATGTGCTGAACAACAGCACAGTCTGCCTCGTAACATCTAGCTCCTTCAGAAGCTGTCTTTTACAAGTCCAATTTTTTCATCATTAATCTTTAATTAAAATTAAAAAGGATGTGGATTATTTTACCTCCTAGGAAATCACATTTCCCGAGCCTGGCTTCAGTTTCTGTCGTGCACCTATAAATATAGCTCCTCTTGCGAAAAGACTAACGGCTTATGTATTCGTAGTTTCCCAACTTTGGTTAATCTATTCCCTCTTCAATTTGTCACAGATTCCTAATGGGACTGAAATGCTCCTGTGCCCCTTTCCAGTGTCTGGACAATTCTGTGGTGATAAAGAGGGTGACAAAGGTGCATTTTTAAGGCAACACCCCAAGACCAGGTTCCCATGGGACCCCTGCCTGAGCTTTGTTCGGACTCTCCTCATAGTTTCCAGTCTACACTTGGTTCAAAACATTTCCCACAATTGATTCAAAAGATTTTTTGCAGCCTCTCTCAAAGAATTAGAATAAAAAAATAATATATTTAATTTTGGAATTCAAAATCATCTTCTCTTGCCCTCTTTGGCAACACTGGAAGATCCCATCCTAATTTGGGGGTCCCGTCTGCTTGTTTTGTACCCTGCCTTTTGCCTTTGTTTCTTGATCTCTTAGTTAATACAGTTCTTCCTGAGCTAATTACAATTTCATTAGATTAAGCAAGGTCCTTAAAAGCAGTGTTCATCCATTTGTTACACTAGCTAAAAGTCCCTGCCACCCCATCATACTGCCCTGAGAGCTTCTTGTTCATAATTGACATCTTAGTTTGCTCTCTTTCCAGTGCTGAGTGTTTCCTCAGTAATTTGCCACTTTTGCTCATTTGCCATTCCTCTCCCAACCTGTTTAAAATATCCATGACATTATAGTTAATTGTAGTCAAGGATTTTCTCTTTTTAGCTAAGAATAACTTTGGCTTGAGATTAAAAAAAAGTCCCTCACAGAGGCCTTCATTCTGTTCCACAGTAGCACTAAATCTAAGTTGCATATCAGGAGTCATAATAAAAAAACCCCTTACATACGTTATTTCTATGAACACAGAGACACACACGTGCTTATCCTAGAATTTATGGGAAAATATATGTAAAGCACTAGATTCAAATTTTAAGGCTCAGTGGAGAAGGGAGTTCATAACACACTATGATTATTTCAGATGATCTAAAAACAAGGGTGGACTAGCGAACTTCTCTGTGCTTTCATTTTCTTATCTTTAACGTAGTTAAGGAATTGTCAAATAGATGATTACACTCTATCCCTGGAAGATGACTGTTTGGCTCCAGTTTTTTTTTCTTCCTTCCTCCTCCCTGTCACCCCCAAACTGCCACCTAAAAGCTTACCAGTTGGTTAGTCTGTGTGTTATTAGTTCATGGAAATTCTAGTATTATTTAGCAATAAAAATAAAAATCGCACTCAAGTGAGTCCTGAATTATTCATGTACTCTGATTTAACATAATTTGGCCATCCCTCTTTTTATTGCTATTTCAGTTTCTATCACTAAACAATTCTCCGCTAGGTCCACCTTGGATTCCTGTGAACAAGGAGATAACACTTGCAAAATGTTCCCTCGGAGACGATGTTCCGAACTGATGTCCAAACATTTACAGCCAGAGCCTAAACTACAAAAACAGCAAGGAATACCCTCAGTGCCCAGAATAAAAAGTGAGTATTAACAAGACTTTTTTTTTTTAAATCGAATTTCTTTAGAATTGAAAAATCTGTAGGGACACAAAAGCCAGCAAAATTGAACCATCACAGGAATAGAGTGTAAGACTGCCATTGTCACTGTATATTTTCATCAGAAGGACCCACAGACCCAAGACATCATTTAAAACACAGTTATGGCACCTAATGTGGCTGTGACATTAAAAGTTACTGATGGTCAGTGTCAGAGTCCCTGCTTAGTAAGTAGCAGGAGGAAGGGAAGGAGTGCATCTGAACAGGTGAGGGTGGGGAGGCCAGGACACAAGACCGGGATTACAGCTTGCACCCTCAGCAGAACATCAAGAGCTGGCGAGAGGAGCCTTTACGAGGGCTGATGTTTTCAGCATCACAGCATCAGGGCACAATTTGTGCAGGCCTGTATCTCACACAGCAGGCCCCCTAAACTTCATCGGAATTTTGCTCAGAATTGGAGGGAAAAAGCTAATTTCGGTGGCAACATCCAGACAGAGCTGAAAAGAGCAAGAAGAAGATGCAAAGAACAGTGCTGGACCAGGCACACCAGACAACTCAAAAGGACTAGGGGAAGGGCCCTCTCCCACAAGAGAAGGGTCTCCTTTTGCAAAATCACCGTTGACTGTCTTGCTCATTTCCAAAAGATCATTTTTAGCAAGTCATTAACATAAGGGACTGGAAGCGTAAACTGAACCTTTGTGGTGACATTCTTGAAATGTTCAGTGTGAAGTGTGAAGGAAACACACACACATACACACACACATACACACACACACACACAGATGGAAAATACTGTAATGAACTGACATGTTCTATTTAAAAACTGTTTGTCAGCCGTAGTTAAGTTGACGTTGTCAGCATGGCAACAAATCATAACATTTTGCATGTTTTGCTGCATACTTGAAGCAGGGACAGCACACAGCAGGCCTGGGTCATCGTGGTGGGAGTTTAGGAATGGTGCAATCAATGAAATGGAACAGAGCAAGTCCGATCTGCTCCTCCCCAAAGGTCAGCTGCAGGGAAGTGGACGATGCCTGCTGTGCTATTTCTTTGTGTCTAGAAAGGAAAACTGCTGTTCAGAAAATTTTTAAAGTGGGAGGCAAGTAACCTAGGAGGACTACAAGGATTGCCTCCTCTTCTTCACTTAATGTCTGTAGTTTACGTAGAAATTTACACACTGCCAGGGGGATGTCCTCCACCAGACTCCCTGCCTCTTTGGCTTGATCACAAGGGAGAAAAGGGCACCGATAAATAACACCAACTAGAACCAGACTTGGAGACATAAGATCTGCATTCCTGCTCTGGGGCACACAAGGCTACTTGTGCACCCAAATCTGCCCTTCCCTGTTGCCTGGACCCCAGGAGAGACTGCATTCTCCAGGTTAGCAGCTGATGGGTCGCATGACTAAGCTCTTGCCAATAAACGATGAGCAGAAGTGCAAGCTCCACCTCACTTACTCATGAGAAAATATCTGGACCTGGACTTTATTCTCTTCCTCTTTCCTTGGCTGGAATGCCCAAGGTCAGTGCAACCTTGGAGGCCGTGTGCTGGAGATGGTGAACTACTGGCAGCTTGGGTTTCCCAAATACCTGTGAGAGGCACCTATCAACCTAGAGCATTCGCTTTAGTCTTCCACATGAGACAGAAATGAACATTTATATTCTTTACTGCACACTATTACGAAGAATGTTGGTTACAGGAGCTCATGACCCCTGAGTCATTCGGGTCCTGATCTAACACGGGGTAACATGATGCCTTCGGAAAGTCACTCCTCCCCTTTTGAGCCTGCTCCACATCTGGAGAATGGACAACAATCATTTTGCCTTTTTTTAACCTAATGGAATATGAACATAAGCTATTCTGTAAAATGCTGTTGTACAAACATAAAACATAAACCAATATATGGAATCAAAGGAAAGAGCAATTCCTTCTAGCTGGAGTGGTCACAGAAGGTCAAAGAGAAGAACTTGAGCTGCATCTTACTCATGTTTGGACAGAATTTTAACTTGCAAATAGGATGTGCAAAGATGGAGAAAAAGCACAGTACAGATTTTAAAATATTTTTAAAAATAGTGGCATTTTTCAGAGTATGGTAGAAGACAGTCTGGCACTAGTTAGGGAATGTAGTAGAAGGTGAATGGGAAATTAGGCTGGAAGATAAGTTGAGAGCTGGATTGTACGGCGTATGAAAGACTTGAACACTAGAATAATGAATTCTGACTGATCTTGGTTAGTGCGGGTAATTCCATCCTCTTTATCCATGCTTAGTTGAAGATAGTTATTGGCTTGAGACACTGTTCTATGGAGATGCACTGTCTGCATCTGGGAGAGCCAGCCTGTGATCTTAATGGAAAGGCCAAGAAAATCAGAGAGCTGCCAACCCAGCATCTTAACGCTGTGGAGCTGCTGAACAAACCTGGAAGCCCTCACCTCTAATCTTCCTGTGATGGGGGATAACTAAATGCTTATTTTTCAGCCAACATTAATTGGCATTTCTGTTACTTACGGGGCAAAGCATTTTTAAAGAGCAAGCAGCATAAACGGTTAACTTAGGATCACAGAGAATAACATACCTGGAAAAAAGATTTGATCTCTGAAAGGGTTACTTGTTAAAACCATCCCTTTAATTTCCCTTCATGATCAATATACTGGGGCCACAGACCCTCACACAAACACTCTGAGATACAGAGTCAATCTGGAAACTGACTTTATAAGAAGGAAACTTGTTCGTTATTGCTGGTGTGTACATATTTTATAAGCATATTATGTTTATGAGACCACTGGTGTATAAAAATGACATATATTTGAGAGGAAGTCAGCCAGCGGAAACTTTCTGATAAAATTTTAGAACCAAAAAACCCCTTATAAATCAACTCGATCTTCTCCAGAGTTTTATAGAGGAGAAAACTCAGGCCTTGGGACTGTATTACATGCATCACTAAAACCATGACTAGAACTCAGCCTTTATTTAAAAAAAAAATTTCCTTTTTTAGTTTGTTTCTTTTGGGGGCAGGTAATTAGGTTTGTTTGTTTGTTTGTTTGTTCATAATGGAAGTTCTGGGGATTGAACCCAGGCCCTCGTGCTCATGTGCTCTACCACTGAGCTATACCCTCCCTTCCTTTTTTTTTTCCCCACAAAAATTCACAATTAGTTCCATGGCTGTCCACTAGGTTTTCTTTTTGTATAAGAAATACATGAAAAATTTGTATCAAAGATCAAAGAGGAAAAGTCAAGGTCACCTGACATTACCTATAATTAGTGTGTGTTTTACCAGTAGCAGTACGTATCTAAATCTAAAATTTGAAATGGAATATTTGAATAACCACATAGACCAAAGCAACCTGGCTATGCTCATACACAAAGACAAGAAGACTGCTGTCAGTGTTATTCATTATCTCTGTGACACCCACGCACGATCTGCAAAGTATCTCATTTCCTGTCATGTCCTGTGTCTGGCCATTTCCCTGGATCTAGTCCTAAATAAAACAAGGGTTAGAAGTCGTTCTGAGCATAAGGGCAGTACTAGGAAGTAACAGCAATGGAATTACTCTTCCTCTCTCTCTGGCTGTTACGCCCCATATACTCCCAAAGTCTTGGCCAGCTTAAGCAGGGGAAGGCAGGAGAGAAAAACTGCTTTTGAGATCGATAATCACTGTGTCAGAAACAAATATTCAGAAGAAAAAGGAGCAGTAAAACTCAGGTCTGCTGACGCACCTTTTACATCTGTGAAGTAAAGACGGGGTGGGGCCAGTAGGAAAAACACATAGCACTCTGGTGTCTTCTCTCAGACTGAATAAATGCTATTGAATGGGTGTCTTTACGTAAAATAATTCCGTCATTAAGAAGAGGACTGTGCAGCAGGATTTGATGCTTCAGTCCAAATCGGAAATAATTTTGTAAATGCACCCACAAAATTTTTTCTTAGATTATTTTACTGCAAATCCTTGCTTTTATCTGTCAAAGACAGCGGTGCTTGAAGGAAAACTGCTCGGCTATGGTTGATTTTGATGGCTTACTATGGGAGCCACAGAGGGGACTCATTCAAACTCAGCCTCTGGTGCTGTTCCCGTTTCAGTCTGCATACAGCACCGTGATCCCTTCGTGAGACAGGATCGCTCCTGGTCTGCTGCTGCTGCTGCTGCTGCTGCTGGGAATGTGATCGGTGCCCTTAAATCCCTTTCTTTGCAAAATCAGAATCATGTCAGTCTGCTAGAATTCAGAATTTCTGTCTAACAAATTTTCTAGACAGATATCCTAGGCTCCTGTCCCTTTTGGCTGGTCCATACCTTCATGCTCTCCACCCCACCTCTGAATACTTCCCTTTTCTTCCCATAGTGCTGGCTACCATTGGGAAGTTTTGGATCATGCTTCTTCATTGATATTCTTGGAGAATGAGCAGGTTAATATTTGGCTGGAAGACTGCAGTGGTAAGCTTCCAAGATCCGTCCCCACCAACTCCTATATTCATATCTTTACATAGGCCCCTCCCATATTGTGCCAGGATAAGTCTGTGTGACCACAGAACACAGCAGAAGTGATGGTATGTCACTTCTGAGAGTAGATTATAAAAAACACTGTGGCTTCTCTTTTGTTCTCTTTTTCTCTGATCAGCTTGGGGAAAGCCAGCTGTCATGCTGTGAGCAGTCATCTTTTGTTTTTGTTTTCGTTTTTCTTTTTTCTTGAGGCTCTTCAAGGGCTTTTAAAATTTTACACATAAATATCACATGAAAATAACATAAACCCATGTTAATACAGTATATGAAACTTTAAGTTTCTACAACTCATCCATTTTTGTTGTTCAGTTCTACCAACTTCTTTAAACTGTTGCATATGAAAATACCATCCAAAATGCGTTATTTTAAGTTCATGAACGTTAGCTGTTATTTCTCTTTGCCTTCTTTGCCTCACACTGCCAAAACAAATTATTTGAAAATGCTAAAATGAGTAAAATATGTCACTCTTTCTTAGCTGCTTTGGATCCTGTATTAAACTATTTTATAACTTTAAAAGTTGAAAAAAATTTTATTGATTTTCCTATATATAAATCCATGTAAATATATTTGCATTGCATATTTTATTAGCTAATATAGTCCTTATTTATTTATTTTTAAAATTTTATTTTTTATTTTAATGCAGTCTTTTATTATTATTATTTATTATTATTATTTTTCTTACAGTAGGTACTGGGGATTGAACTTAGGACCTTGTATATGCTAAGCATGCATACTATCACTTGAGCTATATCCTCACCCCAAGTTCTTAAAAAAAAAAAAACAACTACCAACCTCTTTAAAGTATTTCCTATGAAAACATCATCCAAAATGTATTTCATGTGGTAAGGAACTGAGGCCCTCCACCTGGCAGCCACATGTGTAAACCTGGAAGGAGATCCTCTGGCTCCGTCATGCCTTCAGAGGACCTCCATCCTGGCCACCACCTTGAGTGCAACTTCATGGGAGACCCGGGGCCAGAACTAGCCAACTAGCCTGCTCCCAGGCTCCTGACTCCCAGAAACTGTGTGAGATAATAGATACCCACTGTCTTATGCCATTACATTTTCAGGTAATTTGTTACGCAGCATAATACATACTAACAGGCACTGGAGGGTTTTTGTTTCTGTTTTGTTTTCCTTCTAATCTTTAAGTGACTTGAGGATAGGAGCCATATCACACTCATCTTTAAGTTGAACAGAGTGCCTAAGGACACAGCAGATCCAAGAACCATTTTCTGAATGAATGATCATCTCCTTCCTGTTTTTATCATTAAAGTAAATTCAATGACAATTACACTTCCAGACTTCTGGCTTAACTAAGGGGTTTTTTGTTTGTTTGTTTGTTTGTTTTTAAATAATGTGTTTTAACCCAGAGAATACAGAAGAGAAAAAAAAAAAACAAACTCTTAAATGAGATCACCTTTCAAAAGCTCCAATTTTTTTTAATGCTCCCACCATTAAGAGTTCAATATAAATTTACAATAAGTCTCAGTGAGCAATTTTGGAAGCCTTGGCCTCCTGCCTTGTAAGCATTCATGATTACAAACTAAAACTTGGCCTCACCAGCTCAGACATGACAGCATGATGGGAAAGACTAAAGACTGATGTAAGCGTGAAAGAAACAAACCCCCAGAGTCTTGGGTTTTAGGGGACAGTAGTGTTATATTCAATACAAACCATTCCTAAAGCCATTTGTAAAGGTAAGTATTCTTTGGTAATTTGACAGGTTGGGAGAATCAGGGATCTAACAAACATCTCAGCTTCCTTTGTAGGTGGGAATTATATTCTGCAGTAGCAGGAGTCTGTTTTGATAAATAGGTCATGATACATCTATCTCTCCAGATCCACTAACCCCCATATTCTAACACATTCCTATTGGGAAAACACAGGCTATAGGAAAGGGTACAATAACCCATCACCATGTCGAGAAATAAAGATGCAGCCACTTGGAAATCTCTCCGGAGATGTGCCTATTTGAGCTGACGTTTACTAACAAGGCAACATGTTTTTTTTTTTTTTTTTTTTGGTCCCACTGACGAAGCCCCTTTCCTAGACGGTGATCTCTTCTGGGAGAGAGTTATTGGAATTATTACTCCAGAGCATAGTGAAAAGGGTTCTTTGAGTACAGAGAAGAAATGCAAAGGTTTTGCTCAGCACAGCTGAAGTTTTACCAAAAGAAAGTTCAAGTTGCACAAATGAAAAAACAGCATTGCCCTGGATTGCATGAACTACATATCTTCAGGGACCGTGAACCTGCGTAATCTCTAGCTTTCTTCTTGTGGGAAAGAAAAGACTCAGGAGAAGCTGTCTTCCTTCCCTTCACCCTCAACTAGCTGACAAGTGAATACAGCTCAAGAAGCCGAGAACCAGAATCATTCTTTTGTCATTAAAAAAAAAAATCACTAAAATATTAAAAAAGAAAAGAACCAAACAGGGTGGTACAAGGAAGGGCCCCAGGTTCAGTTAATTTCCATCCCAGAAAACAAGCTTTGATTCTTGCATCACTTGACAAAGACTGCTTACTCTCAAAAATGTGAGGACTGCCCCTAAGGCATAAAGTAATATGTTCTAAGGACTGAACTTTCAACCAGCAGACTGGGGAAAAGAAAATGACAGCTCTGTTAATTACAGCTGTTTTTCCACTGAAACAAATGAACAACCATACTAAGTTGCATGTTAAATTTTAACATATATATTTTTTAAAACCACAATCACATGTATAAGAAACTAAAGGAAATTAGATGTTGGATGTTGGAATTTTGATTTTAAGAAGGCAAAGGCTTTTCTGTCCCCTTCATCTTAGAAAGTATCAGTAAAACAAGAAGGAAAACAACAGACACAGAAACACATCCTCCATCTTTGACTCTGGGCCATGGTATGTGAAGTTGAAAAGCAGAGTCCAGAGTAGTAATTGTTCAAGAAAGATGCAGGAAGTGAACTGTGAGCAGGAACAAAGCGGGGTACCAACAAGAAGCAGGACTCCACTCTGAAGGCTCCGGGAATCACGGGCACTGGGTGTCAGGTATTGGTGTAAGGCAATGGGGAGGCATAGGGCTAAACACAGAGAGCGCTGGCTGAACGTCTGCCCCCCACATCTTCTACCTACTCCCTACAAAGCACAGCAACCTCCCTTCCTCCTCACTTTGTCTTTGGAGAAACTGAGCTCGAGAAATTCAAAGGATGGCAATACCAGGAGCAGAAGGTGAGGGGAAAGCAGGGGATGCCTCAGAACACCTTGTTGAAAAGGAGGGCATTGCAGGAAAGCTCGCATACCCTCGCTCCTCACCCCTACTGGGCTCCTAGAAAACCCTCAGGCATTTATATCCCCAAGGCAGGATGCTGAAGGACTTCGTTTGGGAGGAATAGAAGGTTCTAGAGAAAAGACCTACAGATACCAATATTTTAGGATTCTCTCAACAACAACAAAATAGCCTATAAAATCACCCAAGACTGAAGCCAACCCGTCCACAATCTCTAGCCATCACCTAACCATCACCTTTTTTGGGCCTCACTCTTAAATACAGACGGAACAAGCATTTGAGCAATTTCTTCTCCTGTGTTATGGATAAATGCACATTTTCCCAAATCTCAAAAAAATCCTTCACTGGCCGTCTACTGTCTCTTCTAGCTCCAAGCTAATTCCCTTCCTCCTTTTTCCCACCTAACTCTCCAAGGCACCTCCTCTGCCTCAGCTCCCAACATCGCCTTCACCCTGGGGTCTGATTTCACTACCAGCCCCTACACACTTCCTAATGCTCAAAGCCAGGGACTTCCTGGTTGACTCTCCACAGTCTTTTGACACTACTGACTTTTCATCCAACCTCAAAACCTAACCAACTTAGGTTTGTTATTTTTTTTTTAATAAACTTTTTAATTTTAGGATTGTTTCAAATTTGAAGAAAAGTTGTGAAGTTATTAGCACCAGAGTTCCCATCCACGCATCTCGCATCAGTCACTGACTTTTAACGTGTTACGTTCATGGAGTACACTTGTCACAGCTCATGAATCAGTATTGATACACTATTATTAACTAAATCCCCGTCTTTATTCAGCTGTTCTTAATTTTTACCTATTGTTCTTCTTCTGCTCCAGGACCCCATCCAGGAGGTCATATCACATTTACTTGTCATGACTTTTTAGGCTCCTCTGGACTGTAACACTTCCTCAGACCTTCCTTGTTTTCAATGATCTCAATAGTTTTGAGTTCTGGTCAAGTACTTTATAGAATTCCTCTGCTGAGGTTTGCTTGATGTTCTTCTCGTGGTTAGACTGGGGTTATGGGTTTGGGAAGACCCAGAGGCAAAGTGCTGTCTTCATCACATCATTTCAAAGGTCCACACTATGAACTTGATCCAGCAGTGTTGGTGCTACCTGATCACCTGGCAGAGGTCCTGATCGTCTGGTTCTCCACTGTGAAGTCACTCTTTTGCACCCCTCTTTCCGTGCTGTACTTTGGGAAGGCAGTCACTGTGCACAGCCCAGACTTAAGAAGGGGGCGGCTATGTTCCTCCTCCTTCAGAGCAGTATATCTAGACTGATTATTTGGAATTCTTCTCAGCATCATTTTTGACCAGTCTTTTGTCCTCATTCCCCATTCCATGTGTTTTCTTGATAGGTTAGCAGAACAGTGGGAATCAAATTCAGATACTGAAACTACAAACCCTGAGTCTTTTGATTGAAATAAGGGAGATCAAATTCTTCCTGGCATCTTAGAGCTTTCTTCCTTCTTTCCTTCCCTCCTTCAAGAAATCCGTACTGTCTGCTATGCCCCAGGCACTGCCTTAGCTTTAGGAACACAGTGGGAAGTCAAAAGGATATGGTCCCTGAGGGCTCAGAGGCTTGTAACAGTGGCATCCAATTTAGCTACGAAGTCAGAGAAGGCTTCCTGGAGGCTGTGACTTCTGAGTTAAGATCTGAGAGGTGGGTAGAAGTAAGTTCATGTAAAAGAGAGACAAGAAAGGAGAGCACATCCTAGAGAGAGGGATGGCACGTGCAAAGGCTCTGACAGGTGACGGAGTGTTCGGGGAGTGTGGGAGGACCACTGGCAAGGGACAGAGGATGAAGGAGACCTCAGGGAAGCCAGGAAGGGCTGCCTTCTGAAAATCCTACAAGCAACATGTGGCCACAAAGAGCAGGGTGGTGTCCTGGACAGACTGTTAAATCTGCCAGGGGCAGAATCTACCTGGGTGGTAAGAATGGATGCAGGATGACCAGTTAGGAGGTGACAGGAACTTGACCTAAGGTAGGGACAATGGAGATGCAGAACAGGGGAACAGAGATATGCCAACCTCATGGTGCCATTGTGAGGGAATGAGTTAACATATGCAAAGCATTTAAACAAAGTGTCTCACTTATATTAATTGCTATTAATAATACTATTTACATGATCTTGAATAGGTATCTCAATAGGAATCAGTCCCATTTCCAAGACCTTCTCCAGCCCTAAAGGGTTAATATTCTCAACCATTATTCTTTGCTAGTCCAAGAGGACCATCAGCTCTTACACATGCTGTTCCCCAAGAGCTCACTCAATAAATGTTACCTTATTCCATCTATACTACTGCACTACCATTAGACCCTGTTCAGAAAGCTGACAATGAGCAAAAGGTATTCTCCTAAGTTATTCTGATAAGCGTGACACCGATTTTCCGTTCCTAAACATTTCACATTCTGTAGAATGGGTCTAGCATTTCTACTGATTACACGGTAACTCTACTTGGCTATTTCTGCCACATTTAGAAAGTATTTCAAGAGGGACTCTACCCCAGCAAACTTTAGACATCCAAAGACAAAACCAAGCGCTCAGAACCACCACTTAAATGGCAGATCTGATTCCTCAGGATAGAAAGGGGGTCATTATAATCACTGAATCAGGGAGGACTGAAAAGCATTAACAATGCGTCTGGCCTCGCGATACGACTGTGTCACAGCACAAAGATGACGGACGCTTATCTCCCAGGAGCTTACACCTTACCTTGGGAGGAGAGGCTAAGCCACGCGCAAGACTAAGTAAAACATGGTAGGAATTATAAATTATTTCTCAATTCAGACTCTAGCCAGACTGGAAAGAATTCAGAGGAGAGGGATATATAGTGACCAAAAAAGAGCCAAGAACACCGAGCTATATTACCACAATGAGGTTTTTTACATCACAAAGTTTGCAAAGTCTCACCCAAGAGGATGGAAGTTTACTTCCAGGAACCCCTGGCAAAGCTTATACAAACTCAATACAAACACAAACTAGAAAAAGTGAACCAGAAACGTTCCAGACCCGTCTACTAAACCAGGTGAATTTATCCGTGAGGATAACTGCATGTTTCATTTGTCGGTTAATTTGAGGCTATCACTCCCACAGCCCTAGAACCATGTAATAGTCTTGAAAAAGGGGAACCCTCCAAAACCCACATTTATTTGTAAGTAAAACTATCCTTACTGAAGGGAGGGAGGAGGAATCTCAGCACCTTTCAAATGAGATTACACTGAAACAGAGAAAGCAAACAGAGGTTGCTAAAGGTGAAAAACATAGACCAAAAGTTCTGTTGTAGAGGAGCAAACATTGCAGGTAAATTGGAGGAAATAAAACAGAAGATTTCACCGAAAACAGCTCTCAGCACAGCTGTGTGCCCACTCAGGAAACCATCACCATCTTGCCACCACTGCCCCGAGCACATCAATGACATGAATTCTAAAAGCAACCCCGAACAACAAAAGGCGTGCACCACTAGTAGCCACTGGCTCACAGCCTCTCTCAGCTGCCCTTGCTCGTGCCTCTGCACACCGAGGAATCTTCAAGAGCAGGAAGAACACAGGCTGGAGAGAAAAGGGGGGAAGCAATGCAGGTGAGTTTGAAAAGCACCTACAAACATTGCAACCAGCTTGAGACCACTTAAGAAACATCTTTTCAAAATTATAGTTGATAAGCTGGGGGATACGTAGCGGGTGTTAAAAATCAGGAAAGTATCGCTTTAATAATGGTAAGTCATTATATACAGTGTTCTATTTTAATAAGAAAGAAGTTTTTTTCTTTTCTCAAATTAAAATAGCAAAGCCGGGGTCTTTAATTACTTTGGGGTGAGAGGCTCCTTTGAGGATCTCATGAAAGCCAGGGACTTCCTCCTCACAAAACTGCACAGGCTCACAAAGTTTAGCATTTAATTTCAACAGATTTACTGGCTCACATTGCTCTCCACCACCAAACTCATTCTTATACGGCTCCCCTCACTGTCTCGTGCGCTCATGTGTTAAAGTCTTATGAACCCCTGAATTTATAAACCCCTGTGCTGTGGAAACATGCTTACGTCCTTGGAACAAGATTTTAAAAGTCTAAATACATTATCAAATAGAACAGGAATTAAAAACAGCATTGCATTTTACTGACTGTGTGGTATACAACGTTATCCATTCAACTTCTTAAAAATTCTTGGTTGTTAGGAGCTCACTTCTACCCATTTGTTTCTCCATTTGGTTCCTATGGCATACATTTGAGGCATTCTGTTGCTCAAAAATACTTTGCAGAAGGAAAGCAGAGAAAACACTTTTAGGAGATGAGATGAGAACAAGTTAGTTGTGCTCTTGGCAGCTCTAGTAATTGGTTTGCTTGTTCATGTATTCAGTCAACAAACTGGATGCTGACTATGGGTCAGAATGGTGAGAGGCAGCAGGTCTGAAAAAGAGAAAGGATCCCCTCCTCCCCCCGAAAGAGCTTACTGTCCAGTGCAGTGACTGGAGAAGTGGGTGGAGCAGGTACGTAACAAGGTGCCGTGAGGACAGGCGGACATCCCTGAGGAGGGGTTCCTTCTGCTTGGGGAAGTGGAGATGTTGAGCTGTATGGAGGTGAAATAAGGTTTATTCTGGAAGAGTAGGAAGGGCACTTCATTCACAAAGAAATAGCAATGTACATCTTCTCTCAGGAATGGGGCGCCGGGGCAAGGGAAGGTGAGGATTACAGTGTGGGTGGAGCACTGGAAGGAATGTAGCAGCGAGAACGTCAAAAAAAGGAGAATTAATTGAGTGGTTACTTGGTACCTGATAACACCAAAAGCTAGTCTAAAATTCCCAATAAAAGTTGTAGTTGGAAAAGAAATAGAAATCGTGGGCAAAATCAAATAACTATATTCAGGACCAGCTGCATAACTTGGGGCCCCAATGCAAAATGAAACCACCGAGCCTCTTGTTCAAAAATTATTAACAATTTCAAGATGGCGACCGCAGAACATTAAACCAAGTGCGGGGCTCTTCTGAGCACTGGGCCCTGCGTGAATACACAGATTGTACATCCATCAATCTGGCCCTGATTATCTTAGGAGAAAACTTCAAATGCTCACATCAATTCTTTTTTTTTTGGTGGCAATCTTTTGTTTTTTTAAACCATTTTAAAAATTGAAATGTAGTTACTTTACAATGTAGTTTCAGGGGTACAGCAAAGTTATTCAGTTAGACATCTATCTATCTATCTATATATATATCCCTTTTCAGATTCTTTTCTATTATAGGTTATTACAAGATATTGAATATAGTTCCCTGTGCTGTACAGTAGCTCCTCGTTCACATGGATTCTTTACTCCCACAGATAAACAACCCACATTTCTAGGCCACCGTAAAGCACTTAATATGCGCTAAGACCCAGGCTGGGGGGTTTACAGTCACTTAAATGTCTCAGTAACTCTATGAGGGAGAGGTAGATATTACTACCCCTACTTACAGATCATGAAACCAAAGTTAAGAGAGGTAGAGAGGTTAGGTAAAGTTAGGTAAGCGGGGGCACCGGGCAGGTAAGTGGAGGACGAGGAGGTTGGTGCGGAAGATGGCGGCATGCCTGCCTCCAGCACAAAGGGGCTCTACCTCCTCTAGATGAGCGCCAGCAAGAAACCAGTTAGAACCCGACAGCGGCAGTTGTGCAGCAGCGACAAGGACCTAACTGGACATGACCCCATGCTCGTTGCATTATAATTAACATTGCGGTTTAGGCCCCTCCTTGGGTTTTTCTGTGTGCATCATGGGTAAGTATGCACAAAGGCGACAAACATGACTAAGCCTTCTGGGGCAAGAGCCATCAATCAATCAAAAGGTCACCTCTAAGCCAGGGTATAAGAGGAAGGGACAAGACCACTGTCTTTCCTCCCTCGGATCAGCCTGCCTCCTGTTCTTTCCCTTTGCTCAATAAATCCTTTAAATCTTTCGCTACACAGTGCTCCATCTCCCGTCTGAAATCTTATCTTTTGGGTATGACAAGAACTGGGGTCTTTTCTCTTCCCCTCTTGGGGTAACTAAAGGAATCAGCTAAGGAAAAAAGTGATCTTATATACCTTGAAGATCTTCCCTCGGTTCCTTGAGCTGTGCAGGGAGTGCTCAGCAGTGACTTGAAAGGATGTGACTTTTCCTGCTTCGCTATGAGTTCATCTTTGGCTGAGCCCATGAAGGTCCAGCCGGAGGGTCCCTGCTTATTGCAGTGACTGAAAGGCTGCCAGATGTAGGGCCACCATTCACCGTTCCAGTGACATGACTTCAACAAGCCCCCAGTCATTTACCCCCAGCAGGAATGAGGTAGGGACGTGGAGGCAGCAAACTGCCAGCACTCTCAGAGCCGCCCTCCTTCACTGCAGACACAGCTCTGGGCAGAAATCCCGTAATTTCCAGGAGAAATCGTGCATTCGCATAGCACATGCACACTACGAGAGTGCTGAATCTATTTTAGAAGAACTTATTACATCTTTAGAACCTACAGTAACTTCTGGTTTCTCCCAGCAAACCTCCAATTAATAGTTTCTTGAAGCAAAGGCTTGCTAGAGCTCAGGTTCATCAGCGTGCCTATCCCTCCCCTCCCCCCTCAATCTGAGTAATCTATTGCCACCAAAGAAATTCACTTTTTCCACTTAGGAGGAGAGTAAGAACCACCAGGATCACAACAGACCATTAATTCAGCAGCAAAACCAAAGACTCTAAATATTTACTAAAACTAGCCTTAGATTTTTATGTCCCTTTTTTAAGCCCATTTGAACAGGTCATCCCTCTTACACTTTGGGGGTGGTGAGGGGGGACTTTTGACGGTCTGTTCAGGGCTTTCCGTGGCGCCTTTGTCCTTTGGTCTCAGTGGCGCTCCCACAACCGCGGTAGCTCAGAGCTCTGTGTGATTAATCGCACTGCCGGCCATTCCGATTTAAGAACTAGTCCCACTTTACGTCTTTTTTCTGCTTCGTCCCCGATCCTTGCTTTTTTGCCTCTGCAGAAATGACCCCTGTCAGAGTCTTCTTGCTCCAAGCCTTGCAACTTTATTCCACAAGGTTTGCTTTGGGGGTAGTTTTTGTGAAGCAGATAGCAGGCCTATGCCAGTTACCCAAGTATAATGGCCAAAAGGCCCTACACAAGTTAACGCCGTACCTTCCTTCCCCCGCCCCCCCCCCCATACCAGGTGCATAACCGAGAGGCGGAAAGAAAGAAAAAAATGCAGCCCACCAAAGGCTCCACCCCCTCACACCAAGTCAAGCAGTAGTTTCCCTGTTCAGCTTGTCCACTGGACGTGTAAGTTGCATTTTCAAAACTATTCTGTCAGCCCCACGACAATTTAACGTATTTATTTATTTTTTCATCCGGGTTCGCAGCGCCGTTGTTTGGGCAGCAGTGGCTCGTCAATCTCTCATTCAGGTGTGGCGGGCCGGCAGCCGAGTTTACCGGTGACGGGCGCGCGCCTAACTGAGCAAAGATTTGCTCTGCACGGACCGGACTGGGGCTTGACTGTACAAGAACCAGTGGTGACAGCGAGGGTCCTGGCTGGAATCCTGACAAAGCTGCTTCCAACGTGTGCTCAGGCAAGTGGAACCAGCGCTTAAACTGAATATTAAAGGAGCTTCAATCCTGGTGCCCCCGCCCCCATCATTTCCCTTCTGAAAAAAACCCTGGGATTTTCCAGGGAAAACAGCACATTAGTACACTGAAATCACAAATCCTTGTACCTTTTTAAAAGGCTGTTGAAGATTTATTAGCTTGTAGGAGCAATCATTTAATTGCTTCCCTCTGCTACACAACACACTTTTTTTTTTTTAAATGACCAAATTAAATCTGCCGCACAAATTTGTGCCTTGAAGTCCCCGCAAAAGGATCATTCCTTTGAGGGAGTGATAAAAAGACAAACTGAAACGCTCTTCCTTGGGTACAAATGTCCGCATGTCCCCACCTTCCCTGCCCGAGATGCCTTCAGACACAGAAGCAAATCATTCTCATTTAAATGTTTCAAATTCATTTTCCAAGCCAGGTCTGCATCTCACCGTCATATTTCCATCATTTCAATGAAAGCCCATAAGCATTTACAAATGGAGGAACATGGTACTTACAATTTTGGGATGTATATCTTATGAAAAAACTGTTATGTTTACACACTGCTGTCCCTCCTGTTCAAAGACAACACCACTCTTGGTAAAGCTGAAGAAACTAGTGAGCAACGGAAAGGTCCTTTCCACGCGGCGAACATGGGAAAACTATTCTTTGCATGGAGATGCAGGAGCAGTTAGCAGTCTGTTGTTGCCTCAGACTTTGTCTCTTAGGTCAAGTGCAGCCCAAAGCTAACAAGATGATTTACCATCTAACGCACTGAATTCGATGATATGCAACTGTAGAATCAAATATTTATACTAATTTCCCACTTCACGTATAAAAAACAGTATCGACGCCAATAGGTACACAAACAACAGGCAGCCAGTTTGCACATTTGTTTAGTTAGCTAGCAACATTCGGAAGTTGTGTGTGGATAACTACACAGCGGCAGAGTGTCAGAGGCAGTGCATCTGGGTTTTTTAAGCGCTGGATGCCTTTTCCTTGGAAAGGAGTTCTGTTCCATTGCATCAGACCAGTAACCCGATCTCATCAACCTATGTGAGCATCAGAAGTCTGCGCGGGTCACAAGTCGAATTCTCTACCTTGCCAAATGAGACTGACATGTGCTGTTGTCCTAAAGATCACATGGTCCAATTTCGCCAAATTGGTGGTCTCGAGAATAAACCAAGGTACAGTGTGTCAAACTGAAAGGCATTTGCTGGCTGAAGTGTTAGGTTTTCACAGTGACAGTCTGCTGAATCTCTGCAGGTTAAAACACTGTTTTGTAATTAGAGAAAAAAATTTTTTTATCATTTTGGCATTTGGTTTTGTTTCGGCTTTGGTTATTTTGTTTCAGTTTGATTTTTAAGGCATGTCTGCCTGGAATTCTGCAAAGGGGTGTTAGCCTGGCCTCCCTGCCAGGGACAGAAAGGTGTACGGGTCTTGAAGGAGAGAGGGTGACAGCAAGGCTGTTCCACTCCATCTAACCCGAACCGGGTTAGCTGAGAAAGAGTTCTCCGTGCCTCTGTGGGACTTGGAACCTGGATGCTATAATTGAAAGCCGGTGTATTAAGCATAACACATCAAACTACTGTTAACACCCAGCCTCCCGCAAGGCAGCCTCCTAACAGCTCTGTTTTCTGCCCACAGTCTGTGCAAGCAAGTGGAACCGGCACACGCACTGCATGCTAAAGGCCACAGCCTTTGTCTTCTCCGAGTTCTGTCTATTTCAGAGGCTAACACGCAGCAATTAGTCTAATTAATGTGAAACAATGAGCTGTGCTACCACTTATCAAATTGATTGTTCCCCTATCAAAACAAAACAGGCTGGCTTTTTTGATGTAATTTCAAGAGATGATTTGAAATGTCATGTTGCTGCGAGCCAATTACCTTCCGACTGGAGTCACGGTCAACAGAATACGTAATTAGCATGAGTTGGGGAAGGCTGCTTACTGCTAGTATGTTAATTAACTGTCTTTTGTCATAAAACAAAAAGGTTGCACGGTAGGTTTTGAAATAGGTCTTTTTTATTTACATTTCTTTGTGCTTATCAACGCGAGGCATGACAATGCAAAAGAATAGAACATTTTCATTCCACGCCTTCAAATTAATACTCAGCTGCAAGGCCAGGCATCACGTGCAAACTCAGCACCATTCCCCTCACTCCTGTCCTACCCCAACGTATTATATTACTTGTGGAGTTCAATTAAGTATCAAGTAAAACTCAACTGTAAGAAATACTACGCTCCACGAAACAAATCCCCTAATAGGCTTCTTTGGAGCTTCCCTTGCTTCTGTGCATCCTGTGGGGACTGGACAGTGCGTGGCTGCCCTGGGAATTTCACTCAGGTGTCATCTATTTCAATCCTGAAATGTGGAGAGAATAAACCCACCATCAAATGGTGTGGCTGCTTTTCCCTCACGATGGTGGAGGGAGGATGGATAACGGGCACCTGTGGGCTTGTAAAGGCCTCCTGTCTGTGAGTCCAGGGCTCGGTAACTCATCTGCCGCCTCCTCTCCTCTGGGAGAGCCTGGCAATTCCACATTCTTGATTAAGGAACCAATTCCGTCTTTCTTGAGCTTTAATACATTCTGGAGGGAGCTATCATCAGTAACTGACAATTAACAATCAAGTTCATGGCAGCCTCGAGTCACGGTTTGACGTGCCTATTAGTAAACTAGCTTCTAGTTTGGAGAACAAGTTGGAAATTTCCAGAATTTGAATACTATCGTTCCCATTGCCTAATGGCCTTGTTTTACCTGCAAAGGCAGGGGGGCCTCTCTTGGACATCCTACAATCTTCTATGAGAAATGTGTTGCTATTTTGTAAGGGTTTGGAAACTCTTTTCTTCAGTTATTTTCTTGGAATCTGGGTCCTCAAGAGTCATTAAAAAAACACAACTCCTTGCTATTAGACATAGTAAGTTCACTTTGCATTTCAGATTTTCTGTCCTAATTTGTTTCCATTTGTCAACAGTTTTCTTCCCAGTTTTTGACATCATTAAAAATACTTTAAATGTAGTATAAAAAAACATTAATTGGATGAGGGGCAATGGTTTTTGTTGGGGGGGTTGGGTTTCTGATTTTTGTGATGCTGGGTAAGGAATCTTGGGGTACAGATAGTTGACAGAAAGGAACCCGGGTTCAGCGAGGTGGAGAACACTGAGTTTCTGATAAACTCTTCACCCCTCTGCAGGAGGTTCTTCTTTTTCTGTCAATTTAAACCTTTATCATGAGTTGTGATGACAGTTTTCAAAGCGGTGGATGGGGGAGAGAGAACCAGGATGAGGATGGCTGCTTGAGAAATATGGCTCGTTACGTAGTAACGATAGTTAACCATCGCTAAGTGCTTTCGAGGTGCAAGGGCAGTACTAACCCCAATACTGTCATAGACTTAGCATGTGAGGGGGTACACAATAAAAAATTTTACTAATTTCATGGCTGGGCATGGAAATTCTGGAGTGTTTTGTAATCCAAAGGTGACAGAACCCTAGAGTTGAATGAAATCTTATGCCTTCATCCAACCTCCCTCCAAGTGAAATTCTTCCCACCCTGGCGTTGACCACTGAAATGAAATTCCTTTCAGGAATGAGTCTCTTTGGGGGAATTGAGGGAAACAGGCAAATATAGTGCAGAACTTCTTAGACGCCAGCTGAAGAAAACTTAGAATTCCTGATGTTTGGGTGCCATCATTACTCTAAAGCTAATGCACAGTTCATAGATAACGGGAGATGCCACAACATCCAGGCTTTGGTCACCTAAGAGGATGACACAAAGTCCATACACAGAGACGTCTGGAAACAAGTCCACCTGAACTGGAGACCTGGATGAGTCTTCATCACAGATCATCAAAGAAGCTAACATGAGCAATTTAGAGACTGCACATCAGGTTAGGTAACAAGTACAAAAGTTTAGTTGTCATATTGATTCCCAGCTCCGGTCCCAACCTAACCGCTTCTCCGTGCAGAACATCACTGTGCATATCACCAAGTTTCATCTTATGTGATTCTGCCATAGGATTTTTTTCCTAATTTTTTTTTCCTCAAATGGGAAGGAAAGAAGGAAAGTAGTTAAAAAGAAGGAAGAAGAAGGGGAAGAGAAGAAACTGTTAAGTGGCTGGTGTTGCCAGGTGCCGAGCTGGTTTACGTGTGTGCATGGGTACTGCCCAGGTGCTGTGCTAGGTTTGTGAATTACCTTGTTACGTTCCCACAACCATCCTGCAAAGTGAGTACTATTTTTCCAACTATGTCTTTTTCTAAATGTTAATGGTAAGTCAAGAAGACTGAGAAAGAATCAGTAATTAAGCCAAGGCCCTGAAATTAACCTTGACTCTAAAATTTTCCTCCTTCTCACTATACAAGTCTGTTTGGTGTTTTTGTGATTGTTTTAAAATTTCACTGTAAATTCTGAACTGAATAAGGGTCTGCTTTGTTATAGCAAAAGAAAAAAAAAGACCTCTGGTCATCATCATTAAAAATAGAACACCAAGTACACACACACACACACACACACACACACACACACACACACACACACACAAATAGAATACTACTCAGTCATGAAAAAGAATGGAATTTTGCCATCTGCGACAACATAGGTGGACTTGGAGTGCATTATGCTAAGTGAAACAAGTCAGACAAAGGCAATTACTGTATGATATCATATATATGTGGAATCTAAAAAATACAACAAACTAGTGAATATAACAAAAAAGAAGTAGACTCACTGATATAGAGAAGAAACTAGGGGTTACCAGTGGGGAGAGGGAAGAGGGGAGGGGCAATATAAGGGCAGGAGAGTAAAAGGTACAAACTATTAGGTATCAAATAAGCTACAAGGATATACGGTACAACATGGGGAATACAGCCAATATTTCATAATGACTATAAATGGAGTATAACCTTTAAAAATTCTGAATCACTATACTGTACATATAATATTGTATAGCAGCTATACTTCAATTAAAAAAAAAAAGCAGAACCTCATGGATTAGGGCCAGTAATAGGCACCAACTTGGAAGTAGTGACATGAGTTACACTCCACCCTTTGAAGTCTTGCAGATTAGGGATTTAGGAAAAGCTGGGTGACAGGAACATGTTTGTGCTGCATCTGAAATGTTTTCTTGAAATTTAAGACAAATCTAAAGCAAATCAATGTGTTCAGAAAATAGGCCATATTTTTCCTCCTTAAATGCTAAAATTCTTCAGAAATGTTTCCTTTGGGCTTTCAACAAACCTGGACGCCTGCTGCAGGAAACAAATGCTAAACTAAAAGCAGGGTCTTGGTCGGGAGATGGAACAAGGAGTGGGGCATCAAGGAAGAGGGACGATCACACTCTTCCTGTGAAGGTCGCCAGGACCTATGGGAGGCAGGAGGTGGCATCGCCAAGGGGCGTGGGGTGAGCAGCCCTCACAGACATGTGGCTGAAATATCAACCAGGCAACCCGCGTGCCTCCACCACCTTTCACAGAGCTCAGCATCTCTTTATGTCAGAACAAACTGGGCATGACCTCAAATCTTTCCTCTTTTCTCTAACTTCTATATGATGAGCATGAGGAATGAGGAAGAGAGGGACAGAGCAGAAGAGAGGGCCAGTGCAGGTCACAGGAAAGCACTGGGACACAGCAACGTGCCTTAACACTGTTCCTGGGAAGTCGGAGAATCTTTTATGAGAGCGGTGCCCACGAAAGCAGAGCGACCACAAAGCCCAGTCACGCCCCACCCCTGGCCGCGTGCAGACCACCAGGGATCGAGCCCCTTCCCCAGACTTGCACGGGATGCTTCAAGACGTGCATCGATGCCCTTGTGCAAGGGGCAGGAACACCCGATTCTGCCCCCATGCCGTTTCAATTGCTTTCTGTTCCTGTTTACAACCTGCATATCTACGTTGAGAGCGTGGGTGTCATAATACAATCCCAACATGACTTCACAGTGGCAAATATGTCCTATGTGTTAAGCCTCAAAGAAAATGTAAAGTTTGGGAACAGCCTGGCTGGGAAGAAGGCAAGACAGAGCCTGAGGGAGGAGACACAACCTTAGAGACACAGACTAGGGAAAGCCTCAAAATGTTGCTGACGAAGAGACAGAGCAGCACACTGAGTAAGTGGGTCAGTGGTAGAGGGCATACAGCATGTATGTGTGTCATATATATACATACACATAGGCACATACATATATATACATAGACACAGACATACATATATATACATACACATAGACACAGACATATATATATACACATACACACATGTGATATACATAAATACACATACACACATATACGTATACATATATATGTATTTTTGTTTAAGAATTAGCCCATTTTTCAAAAAACAATGCGTGGGAACAGAGAAATAGATGTGTATAGAAACTAACACGTAACCTGCCTTTATGCATAGCCCTGATCAAAACACACTAGATCGCTGGGCTCTGTTTTGAAAAGGAAAACAAATCTGGAAACTAAAGAGAGTCCAAATGAGTCAAATATTGGATGCCTGGATGCATTAGCAGACACATGAAGAACTTGAATTCAACAAAGATTTCTTTTATAAACAGAAGGCTATGGCTACCCTTAAGGAAGTGTTTGGTATGGGAGAAGATGGAACCTATCAGATAAAATAGGATAATATAAATACTTCATTCAGTCGTTATCATCTCTCTTTATGATGATGAGAAGACATTATTATCATATTTTTTTATTCTAACTCATAAAAAATGGTCAATCTTCCACATTTGTAATGGGCTACAGCACACTAATCTTAGTTGGGCATAAAGCTCATACAAACCACTCAATATTTTCAATATAAATGTAATGACTTCTGATTTTAGGGAAAAATAACAATGCTTAAAAAAACCCATCACTGGTTAACTCTCACCTCTCCTACTGGTCATTTATGTAAGTATGTGCACTTGCAAAAAATAAACTTTCTGCATATTCATT
The DNA here is from genome assembly GCF_009834535.1 of Camelus ferus. Lineage (NCBI taxonomy): Eukaryota > Metazoa > Chordata > Mammalia > Artiodactyla > Camelidae > Camelus > Camelus ferus. The sequence continues at coordinate 2,746,442 of NC_045718.1, read as the reverse complement.
ATGAAGAAGACGGATGATAATCAGTAGGAGAGACAGCACATTTCTTCTTGAGGATTAGGCTCCAATTGGTTGAATTTCAACATCAACCTGGCAATTTTACTATTAAGTCAGCAGAAGTGAGTTCTTATACACTATGCCACTTACGGCCAGAGAACATCAGGCAAAGGGAAAAGAACACGCTAGAAAAATTGTGCATTATTTCTGGCATTAGTTAAAGGAACAGAACATTATAAGAAAAAAAATACAGTACCATTGATTTTTACAGGTGTTTAATACAGATAAGCTGAAAAAAGGGTTTCCATTTTAAGCCCAGTGATGGCTAAAGATGCATTCAAATATGTTCAAAAGCAATCTAAAGTCTTCTAAAATAGTGTTCAAGCTATTCAAGCAAAACGTAAATAGTTTTTGTCGTGGGACTGAGGAAGGCAGAACAAAAACAGAGTTCGAGGGGCTGACTCTGGCCTCTGTAAAATCATTAAAACAGAAGTAATACTGTTTATCCATTACATGATCACAGGTTATTTAGTGAAAACAGTAACAGACTGTCCTTAGAACGGTAGGAGGCATAATTACCCTGGACGGCTCCAGCGCCCACTCTCAGGAGGAGACAGAAAGACACAATCAAGCTTAAGGTTCAAATAGATGTTTAAGAGAGTCATTGTGTAAAGAAACTAAATCCAGGATGTTTTACCTCATCTGTTTTTAACACATCTTTAAGAGTTCATTTACAAAGAAGAGGAACCCTTTTGCTTTTATCTGACAACGCTCTAATGAATACATTTAAGTGCTTTGCAAAAAAGCAAATTATAAAAAAAGTTCACATTGCCATCATCGCTGGATGGCTAATGTTTCTCTTTAACTTATTCTGGGGGGCCACTGTCCCCCAATTTCTGCAGAGTTGTTTGTTGACAGTAGACTACATGACGAACAAAGCAAAAGAGATAGCAACCATTTACGATCACATAAACAGAGTGCTCATAGATGCTGCGAGACAGGGAGAGAGCTGTTTGCTTTTGGCATCCTCACTGTGTGCTGAGATGCATCTTCTCATTAGCAAACAGCCTTTCTTTCTTAGAAATACGTTTTGATAACCCTGGGACAAATACAAGGCTCATTTCTAAAGTCTGGATCCCTGGCGGTGTATTTTTACCGCCGCCCCTCCTCCCCTTGACCTTGGCTGGGTGTCATCTTCTCTGTCCTAACTGTTAGAATCACGTCCTAACTGACCATCGCGTGCTCTCGTGGGAACACAGGGGAGGGGGCAGTGTGAGCCAGAGCCCCTACAGTCAACTGACCAATAAACGTAAGTTCAGTGCCCGTTTTCTATGCCATCTAGCACTGAGCCAGGGCTGACATAAACGAGGGTAGGAAGGGCTCAGCGGACAAATATATCCCTCTCGTAGCAGGTGTTAGAATAATTACAACACGTCATGTTAACTAGGACGAAAGAACGCTGCACGGCTGAACAGTTAAGTCAAAGTACTGCGAAGTATGAGCTACAGGAGAAGCCAAGCTCAGTTGGACAAGCTTATTGTGAAGATGCCCAGTCACTAACAGATCCCGTGAGCTGTGATGGCTGACTCATGTTCTGGAGATGCTAAAGTGGAAATCCCAGGACTCAGAAGCCGCTGGTCGTTAGACACGTGGTACGATCAGCTACCAGTCAGAGCAGTGAGCTTGACAAGCCTGGTTAGTGATACTTTGGAACACTCAGTGGCTCAGCTGGGATCATGCCTCAGAGTTTCCATACGAAAAATGTCATGAGACTACTTTATGTCACTAGTGCTAAAGGGACAGGTAGAGGCAGTCTCAGGAATATCAGGAGCTTAGTAATATTTTGGAATATGGTTATATCTGCAATATTACGGAACTTAATTAAAATGGATGGGGGAGCATGAGGACTAGGAGGGCGCTGGAATTTATATGACACAGGGCTATATTATCAATTTTGATTCTAGATAGATCGGGCGATGGGGCATTAAGAATGCAAGTTTTGAAACAGACTCACAGACGAAGAAAACAAACTCATGGTTACCGGGGGGTGAAGGGGTCGAAGGGATAAACAGGGCATTTGAGATTTGCAGATAAGAACTACTATATCTAAAATAGATAAACAACAAAGTTTTTACTGTATAGCACAGGGAACTATATTCAATATCTTGTAATGACCTATAATGAAAAAATATGAAAACAAATATATGTATGTACACGTATGACTGAAACATTATGCTGTACACCAGAAATTGACATAACATTGTAAACTGACTATATGTCAATAAAAATTTTGTTTTTAAAGAACACAAGTTTTTTTCTTTCCCCAAAACAACTTTAGTGAAGTATAGTTGATCTACAATGTTATGTTAGTTTCAGGTATACAGCAAAGTGATCCAATTATATATATATTATATGAATATATATATTCTTTTCAGACTTTTTTCATTATAGTTTATTGCAAGATATTGAATATAATTTTGAACCCAGAAAAATCAAGGTCCAAATCTTTGCCTGACCAGTATCAGGCAACATTTGGTAGACCATTTAACTTCTCAGGTGGCTTGTCTATAACATTGGGACATAGGGAACTTGCACTGCCCAGGGATGTTACAGTGAAGCTCACACAGGTTGATATATCCATGAAACTGCCCACAAATGCTTACGCGCTCTCCGTAAATAATTGTTATTGTTATTCACCTGGGTTTATCCCAGGCTGCCCTGCTTGCAAAGGAGGAAAATCATTCAGTAAACATACTCACTCCCTTGGGAAAGAATTCTTACCACTCCTGTGAATTTGAGGAAGAGCGTCTGAGTTGCATTAACTGGTGTTTATTAATGTATTATGAACCTCTGCCGTGGCATCTGATTCACAATAAAAAGATTAAGCCGACTAATTTGTCATTTATTTTCCAGTGCCCGCTTTCCTGCCTGAAGCACCACTGATATCCCAGGAGCTCGTCAACCCAATTATTTCCCATTTTGCATTACTTGCTGAAAGTAGTGCTGATGTGCCCAAAAGGCTTTGCTCCTTGGCAATGGGAGGAAAAAAAACCACAAAAATGGAAAAAAACAAAAACAAAAACAAAAAAACTTCTGCTCTACCCACCTCAGTGCTGTTGTCATTTGGTGAGTGGAAACACCCCCGGACCACTGGGCCATATCTAGTAATCAAACCAAATTAGCAGCCTGAATGAACTGTGGACACGAGCCGCAGACCTGTGCTTACTGGGTATTTATTGGGGGTGGAAGAGAATTCCATCTGTAGAGTGAAATTCACAAGCTAGAGGGAGCTGAATTATAGGACGCCTATAGACACAAACCGTTTTCTTTGCTTGTTTGGGGAGTGTCAAAATCACTCAAGAACTGGGGAATGCAACTTTTTTTTTCTTCTCAAAAATTTAATAACCAGTTGTTTAGCCAACTCCAAATACGAATGTGCCAACTAATGTGTGAATGCAGACACAACTCATGATTAATAGAAGAAACATAAAGATTCCTCATTGTCTTTTAATCCAGCCTTAGAAATGGTTTTTAACCTTAATGTGTAATATTTCTGCTACTTTCTTCAGTCTGTTTCACTTTGGAAAGTGCTTTTTGCTTATCCCAGGAGTTTCTGTATGGCTTAAGGCAAAATACTCCAGCGCACGTTCACAACTATGAACTGTAAACATTTTTCTACCTTATTCTGCCCAAGGCTCAGAGCTAGTTTAAATGTCTGTGAATAGTTTCAGAAGCCGACAAGACTCCACAGAGTCACAAAAAAAATTATTATTTTTTGAAAAAACTTGTCGATTTTACTGGCAATGTAAAATTTATATCTTAAAAATCTGATAATTTGAGCTGTGGGGAGATAATGACATAAAAGTTTATTTTTTTTAATTTCAACTGTGATCAGCTTCAAGGATGAGGTGCAGCAAATTAAATTAATCTCCATGAGGTTATTTCTTACCATTATTTTCTGAAATCTTCCCCTCCCTTTAATCAAGAATAGGAATGTTAAGGGCTGGATGCAGGGAAGAAGCATTAGATTAGTGGTTAGCATAACAGCATGAAAGCCAGGAAACGTGAATTCTATTCTTGGCCAAGTGGTCTTAGGTGAGCTCCTGATTTACAGCCTCAGTTTCTCCACTTATAAACAGAACGTGCTGCACTTACCACAAAGGAGAGCTTCACAGTGGAAGTACTGTTGAGTGCTGACTGTGTGCCAGGCACGAAGCTAAGCTCTTTAAAAGGATTATTTTCTTTAATCCTTTGAAGAAGATAATATTATTATCCTAACTTTACAAGTAAGGTAACTGAGGTCCAGAGAGGGTAAGTAAATGGCCCAAGGTCACACAGCTAGGCACCAACTACAAAGGCTGAGCTCGAACCCTGAGGCAACACTGTCTCTCCAGCCCAGTCTTCAGCCTGCATCTGGAAGGGCTTCAAGGGGCTATACTACATACCCAGTCCAGAACATGTTCAGAATAGGGGTCCAGATGTTCCCTCTCCTCTCCAGCCTCTGCGGTTGTTCTCCCAGATCCACACACTGTGGACCACTCCTGCCACCTGCCTTGCGGGGAGGACCACCCAGGCTGCCTGGCTGCGCTGCACCTGGCAGTCCCCACACACCACAGTTGCTACACAGCGGAGCTTCATCTGCCAGCTGAACCCGAGCGAGACCTCTGGGTCGGGTCGAGTGCAGCTGGTGGACAGAGGCTCAGGTTTCCGACAAGCTGAACACAATGGAGCAGGGCTGTCACACGACCGTTACGAAAGCACATGCTCGCTGCTCATTTTTCTAGCACTGGCTCATAGACTATTTAAAGCTTCCTCCTTCCCCCACCCTTACTTGCACGCCTTCCTAGGGGTAAAGTTCAGCCAGGGGAGGATCGGCCAGATGTTATCTGGTGTCACTATTTTCTTTGCAAAATGAGGACGAAACACAACCAGAAACTGAGTTCCAGAGGAAAACTATTACAGTTGCTGACAGCATGTCTCCCAAAAGGCACACTTGCCGAGCGTAAAGGAGCCAGGCTGGGACTCCTCCCTTTGAACCTGGTGTTCTCGGGAAAAACCAACTTGAACTTGACTTCCACAGATGCTAATGACAGGCCTCTCTGACGACCAGGATTCATCCTCGGTATCAGAGCTAACTTGCTAGAACAGGAGCAAAGGTTTAAAAGGTCTTAGCACACTGTATCTCTGGGGTGCTGTAGGAAACATGGCTTAAAATTGACCGTATCAGTGGGTGTTTATTAGAAACTGTGGTCATTTAACACATTTCATAATTGTGAACTTAATAAGAGCTACTGATCTTCACATTTCATGACTTTGGTTAAGCAGTGAGGAGTAAAATGATGCCTTTTGTACTTAAGCCAAAAACAAATAAGCAACAAATAAGGAATGCTGGAGCAAAAGAACCAAAGTTTTGGGAACACCTCAGTCCTTGAATGTGTCTGGAATAAGGCTGCAAATGGTATACACGAACTGTCCTGAAATTTAGGAGTGTTTACATGCAATTAATTGCTAGATCACTGCTTGCACGTTTAAAAGAACTAAACTGGCTTAAGAGAAGCCTGGTATCCACTAAAATCTAGTTAGAAGGAATAGAAAAAAAGGAATCATACATATGACTTTTAAAATGGTTGGAAAATTTCTCCCTGTAAAAAGGCCTTTCAAAGATGGCAAACACTGACGATTTGCCAATAAAGAAGAGTGTCTTTCGAAACAAGTCATTTAAACAATGTGGAACATGTATCAAAGCTTCCTTATCTTATTTGTGGTTTAGAGAAAACAGTTTTTGATCTTTTTGTATTCGGTACTCTTTACAAAACACTGTGCTCTTTGGTTCAAAAATCAAAACTAAATTTAAACAATTTGGTAGTAAAGCATCACATAGTGCAAACTGTTGATATTAAGGAAAAAGAAAAACAAACAAAAAAAAAACCCCAGGAGCTTAGTAAGTCAATATAAAATAGACTTCCTTAAAAGAGGAAATACTTTGGGGAAATATACCCAAGACACACATCAAATAATGTCTGAAAGTTCTGAAAGACCCTTGGAAACAAACTCTTCTTCTTCCTATAAATATTGAAAAAACAGCTACAAGATGCAAATGAACTACTGAACTCAATCCTCGGTCTTTAAAATGCATTTCAAGAGAATAGCCAATGTATCATCTCAGTATGAAAAAGATGTACAGTAATAGCATTTTGAAAAATGAATTAAGAACACATTGTCATCAACTCCAGCAAAAATAATAAAGGTAGAAAAGATTAAGAGGCAAGCCGAGCTTTCAGAATTGTAAAATGGGTTTATAGGTCTTCTAATAACAACTTTTGCTCAAACCTTACATAAATAGGCTTAGGTGATACAAATATTATGTGGGCTGTGTGGACACTCCCAGGTTCCTAATCATGTTTAGGGATTACTTGATAGAACAGAGACATTTCATTCCTATTGGGCCGAGGGATTACTGCAGAGAAACATCTAATATTCCATTTTTTAATTTCATGCATTTTTTATTTACCTTTAATGATGCTGTATATATTCATCATCCTGAAATATTAAAACAGTATGAAAAAAGTAATAAATTGGTGGAAAATTTAGGGAATAGGAATGCAACAGCACGCAAATCATACACTATCAAGTGCTTGATACACATTTAAAATTACTGCCTACTACGGCAAAGCCAAATTCCTAGCAGATTTCTGAAGCACAAAGTCACAATAAGAAGATCAGCAGAACAGACTGAAATAATAGAATATTCATCCCTCTAATCCATATGCAATTCTTTAGGGCTTTTTTTTTTTTAACAATGCATATGAGGTCTGACTGTATTCAGGATTTAAATAAGTTGTCTCTCTCCTTCCTTCTCCTCTCTATTTTTATTAAAAAAAAAAACTGTATATACAGTGATCATTTCTGCACTGCTGCACCACCGAAGACAAGGTTAGCCCGTTTCCTTACACCTCAAATGAAACAATAGCATTTTAAAACAACAAATGTGTTAAAAGAAATACAACTTATTCATCCCACCAAAATGTCCTGAAAGGGGTTTTTTTTTGGGAAGAAGGGAAGTTGGTGTCATTCATAGGGGAAATGATGTTCTTGTCATTTAATTACCAGTTAATGAACTGATATAACATTGCATTTAAATATTGACAAGAAAAGCAAAAGGCTGGCATTTCATCTCTGCTTTACTCACCTTCCCTTGAAGACAGATGAGACTGTCTGTCTGTTAGGCATTAAGATATATTGTCACGAGTGATATCATGTGGTATTTTTCTTTCTCTTTCTGGCTTACTTCACTGAATATGACAATCTCCAGGTCCATCCATGTTGCTGAAAATGGCATTGTTTTATTCTTTTTTATGGCTGAGTATTATTGGGAAGGGATAAATTTGGGAGTTTGAGATTTGCAAATGTTACATAGCCACTATATGTAAAAATAGATAAAAAACAAGTTTCTTCTGTATAGCACAGGGAACTGTATTCAATATCTTGTAATAACCTTTAATGAAAAATAATATGAAAACAAATATATGTATGTATATGCATGACTGGGATATTGTGCTGCACACCAGAAATTGACACATTGTAACTGACTATACTCAATTAAAAAAAAGAGATATATTATCAAGAGGAATAGAAAATTACAGAGGAATAAGCCATCATCCCCTAATTTGAGGTGAGGTCTTCTGGGAGTGTGCCTGGAAGGCTGGGAAAGGGCAAGCACACGCTGGACATCAAATGACCGGCAGTCACTTCAACTGACAGGTACTTGGCAGCTGCATCCTCAACCTCTTAGCCCATATTCTAGTGCCCTAGGTTAGCAGAAGTTGTCTTCCAGCAGGTGTGGGGTTTTTAAATTATCTTCTTCAGGCTTCTTTGTATATTCTGATTTTTTTTCCTTTTAAGGAGCACTTACGGCCTTGTAACAAGGAGGAAACCCAACATAACAGAAACTACCTAAAATGCTAGCTATTTTTTAAAGTCTCACACATCTCTCCTTCTTTACGAGGCTTTCTTTCATTCATGCAACAGACCTGGTCCCACCTTTGTGCTAAGGTTGTTAGCAAATTTCTTATGGCCCAAATCACATTCTGCCTTGCTGTCTGGTCCTTTGCCTCATAAGCATGCCTTTTGTAGGATTAAGTCCTTTCAGGGCAAAGGCTGGGTCTTTTTTCCCATTATTTTCTCTCTTGCAGGACTGAACCCAGCTCCTTCCACCTAGTGGGCATGTAGTAATTTGTTGTTGTTGAATGAACTACAACTAGTCTTATTAAGTGTTTTTATTTCTGTTATACTCACTGTTTTGCAGCTCACTACTCCAATTAGACAATTCTACCAGTTGTGAATGAGGCCAGTTACCATGAAAGACACTAAACGCAGAGATACAACACCTTTCGGAAAATGAACTGAAGAGGATTTGCTTGTCCCACCACCTCAAACAGTGAGCCTAACAGAAAAAAAACAGTATGCCGCTTGGCAGAACGCTGAAAACATTTACAGAAGTAGGGCAGATGCAAACAACACAGTGCTGGAAATAAAAATTCCCATTCGCACCAAATAAGAGACAAATGTACAGGAAGTGAAGGGGGTTCATGGCCGAGAGAAGGGAAGAGTTCTCCACTTTACTTCGGAGAGAAAAATTGGAGTTTCTCCAGGGGAAGAGATGCCAGCACACCCAAACCTAATAAATATAAAAGCAAACCTGCTGAAATTTTCAATGGGCAGGACAGCCTTAAGGAAGTTCCCACATGCCAGGCTACAGCTCTTAAAATCCTTTGCCAGAGGAGGGTATAGCTCAGTGGTAGATCTCCTGCTGAGCACGTAGGAGGTCCTAGGTTCAATGCCCAGTACCTCCATGAAAAATAAATAAATAATAAACCTAATTACTTCCTCCCCTCCAAAAAACAAACAAACAAACAAAATTTAAAAAAAAAATCCTTTGTCAACACCTCTTTGCATTTGCTTGGCAGTAATGTGTCTCCGTTTCTCTCTAACCCTCACAATGCATTCCGGGGGCATGATAAACTGAGAACCCATCCAATTTTAATCCAGTTTCTTCTTGAAGATTTGAAGCTTATTCCTTCGTTCCTCTTTGAAGACATTAAGACACTTGGAGGAGCAGGGGAATATTCAAAATAAGGAGTGATGAATGGCAAGAAGAAACGAGGAGAAAACAACGTATTAAAGCGAATGTAAATTGTAGGAAAAAAAATCAAACCTAATGTCTTCTTACACCCCCTCCATCTTATGTCAGAACAAACTGCCTTCAATTCTGATTCTGACAGGATGATCCTATCGACGACATGAGAGTGTCTTTTTTTAGCTTAAGTTCCCATGCCACTAAGCTTTTCAACTCTAGCCAATCATTCGAGAATTCAGTAGTGTTCTCAAGTTCTTGGATGAACCAATCCAAGATGTGTCCACCCAGAGCAGGCGGTTCAGCTGCTCTGAGATTCTTTGCTGAGTACATCCAGCATTTGGCTAAAGCCTCTTACAGACAATATGTACACTGCTTTGCCATTCACCACCCAGACTTATAAGGGTTAATAAATTGGCAGATATTTATAACTGGTGACAACAGGTCAATCTGTTGCATATGATGTGGCAGAAACAGTGGTAAGATTTAAATTCCGTACCAAGTGCCAACTCCCTTCACGAAAGCGTCTTCCCTTTCCCATAGAAGTACCCCTTCCCGGGTTCATCCGCTCTCTTTATGGTTTCATGAACTTTGCTTTCCCTACCTTTTGTGGGCTACTAATATTTGATCAGAGTTTTGGAGGAAAATATTTCTAAAATATGAATAAACTGCATTATGAAGTTTTTGGAGAGCGTGACTTGGTTTCATGGATTCAGTTATATGTGTGTGAATTCACAGAAAAGTCTGAGCTAACAAGGACATACCAGCGTTAGGCCAACTGTCACAGACAGCTGGAAAGAGCCACCGGCAACTCCGGTTGTCACCCTTCTCACCTGGTCTGCTCTCAACTCCTGGGACAGATGTGTGCTTCCCTTCATGAGTAAATTCAGATTTCTGTCCTTCCAGCCCCTACTGTCTCTTTTTTTGAAATTGCTATATCGTAGGAGTTTCAACTGACTGGAAAATATTTTGACTGTTTTAGCCATTCAAGTCAACCAATTGTTGGGGTTTTGTGGGGTTAATAATGGTCAAATATTGAAAATTCCATATGATTCCACCTTCTATATTGCCTCCTCTGAGTCCCACAAAGGTATTTTGTGGCAGACACTGTTACCTCCATTTTACTGATACTGTGTAGGGTCACGTGACTACCCACGGATGAAAGCTGGGTCTACATGGGTGCAAAGCTCAGGCTGCTGACCTCCAAGTGGCATTTCCTTCCCTACCATCTGGCTAAGCAGAGTGGGAGTCAGAAATCTGGCACAAACACATCCACCCTTTAGACACCCTGGCATGATAAATCACAGGATCTCAGAATGGGACCACCTTACTCTTTCTATCAAGATGAAGATACATTTTTAAGAGTTCTTGGAGGATGACACTTGTTGATAGTTAATTTCAGCCCAGGTGTAGTTATGTCCTGTGTCCAAGCAGCTTTAAACATCACTGTTCTGCCAGAGGTGATAGGTGGGCAAAATGGGTGAAAGAGGTCAAAAGGTACAAACTTCCAGTTATAAAATAAATACGTCATGGGGATGTGATGTGCAGCCTGGGGACTAGTTAACAATACTGTCTGGCATATGTGCAAGTCGCTAAGAGAGTAAATCTTAAAAGTTATCACAAGAAAAAAAAATTGTTAACTACCTGTGGTGGTGATGGATGTTAACTAGAAAAAAGTCACTGTTCTAAAATGGAGTTTCCTTAAGAAATCATGATATTCTCTGAAAGCCTGGATAGACGAGAAATTGTATAAAATAGCTAGCACCTGGAGGAAACCAAGTTTTTAACAAACCCAACTAAAATCGTCTCAAGCATAAAAGGGATGGCCGGCATCAAAACATGTCTCTTGTAAACAAACAGTGGTATCAAGGCTGTAATTACCCTTAGCAATGTGCTCACAAATTAATAAAGTTTAGAAAATGTTCTTAAAGTGGTAAATATTCCCCCCAGTTCTTCCCTCTTAAACCCTTCAGTCCTGACGGCAGACACCTGTTGCTGTTTAGTGTGACTCAGGCAGGTGCGTGGAAGGCTCATCTCCGAGCCGTCGAGGACTTCTGCCACTTCGTTGGGCTGGGGCTGCTTCCAGGTATCCTGCACGGATGAGCGGTGTGTCCCTTCATTTGTTTATATAAACGGGCCGATGGCTGTTGGAACACTTGAGGGCACTTAACTAAAGCAAACAAAAGCTCCTGAACTTTAAATATCCAACAAGAGGAGCTATTGACAAGCAGGACTTTGCTTAGCAAAGCTCAGTGCCATTTGGAACCTTAATATAATCTTCCAGAGTTACAGAGAAGGCCCTGCAACCCAGACGCTTATCTTAACTTTGGCTCCACGTAGAAGACTCCATCCTGATTTGGGACAAGGTTCAAAAATAACGCCGCCACCTAGCAGCCAGGCTCGCGTTCTTTACCTGTCCTTGGGACTGAAGGTGCGTCTGCCCCATTACAGAAGGGAAAGAAGAGGGTCTTCAGCCTGCATCTGAGCCTTCCAGTTTTTTGATTCCCTCCCACCCCTCACTCCCTAAACTCCAGGATATTTCTGAGGGAAATCCTGTGAGGAGAACCTCAGATTAACATCAGGGTACCTGGATTTCAGTCCCAGCCATTATCATCTGAGAGATGGTGCCTGAGTCACGAACCCTCCCTGAGAACCGTGTCTCTGATGTGTGAAAAGTGGGAGCAGGACTGGATGTAAAGGCCTCTTTCGACTTCAATAGTCAATCACTCTACTCTTTAATGTATTTACAATGACAAAATCGATTGATTGATTTGTATCGGTGGCTAGAGAAAGCGCGCCACAGTACCGCTGCACTGCCGGGTACAGAGAATATTCCCAAAGAGGGACAATGGATTCACGGCATTGCTTCCTTTACATCCAGAAAGAAACTGCGTGTTTCTCTGGGGATTTTTGGAGATGTTAAAACTGCAATGGCACCGTAGATGCTTAAGAGTCACTCTATGTAGTTCCCTTTGGAATTCCATAACCTTACTTTAGTTATTGCTTGGATATAGCTTTGTCTTAGTGCCAGGAGGAAAACGCAAAGGAAAACACATTATGTTTAAGAAATTTAACCTTATTTCCATCCTCCTTTCTAGGCGGACCAGTAAGTTGAGCCCCAGTTCTTCCCAACCGTTAGGTTTTCTAATTTCAACGGACTTTATCTTCTTGTTTAGAGAGTTCAAGCCACCAGGCTTCTGGTGGGACTGTAAGCTTTCTTTATAGAATTCAAGGCCTTAGACTAAAAGGCATTTTCAGGGAAATCCAAACCTTCCACTAGCTACTGGCTGATGATTTTATATACAGTGCAAAAAGCATTAAAGTAATATTCTCAGCCTTTGCTGGTGATCAGCTGTTCTCCATTACAATGAAAGATAAGTCTGCTTTGTATGCACACCTTAAAACACGCATCTGGCTGGAGCTCCACAGGGCATGGGGACAGGTTTCCAACTACAAGATGTTTCTCTTATTTATCCCTTTTTTGATAAAACCACGTGTACTTCTAACGATGGAGCAGAGTCCCGAGAAGTTGGAAAGTGACATTCTTCCCTCCTCATTCTTCAAGAGCTTCCATGTTAGGGAGCAATGCCCGGGGTCTTGTCAAGTGCCTCTCTGTGTTTTAAGCCTCTTCTCCTTTGTAAATGCACTTATTTTTATTTTTCACAAAGTCTGTATTAGAGAGGATATGAACTACTGAACGATAAAACCTTAGGCACAAATCCTGCAGGGAAGAGCTTTTGAAATTCTCCAACACACTAAGTTATAATTGGGTTTTAATGCATAAAATGGCTGAGTAATTTAAATGTTTAGAAAAGAAAATAGTCTTTCCTAGAGTTTATGAAGTGGTAAGCCTATTTCTTATAATGATTAACTGTGAGTCATCCTTTTAAACATGAGCATCTACCACCATATGCTCCAGATAAGAAACGCTGGAGACATGCACCACTGTGCAAACCAGGGTCTCCTCAGCGCCAGGCCTGTGGCACATTTTGGCCTGTGAAACGAAGATGGGGAAGTAAGAAACCACGAACCACACTGAGATTGTGGTCTACCGGCCCCACCTTACTCGTCAAAGAATAATGTTTTAAAAACATATATTCAGTATCTGTCTGCATGTGGTTCTGCTGATGGTACTTGAAGAGGAGGTCAGTAGCCTCTAGAATCTGTCACAGTCCTACAGAGGTCTGTCCTTGATAACTTGATCCATCTGCCTCTCTTTGTCATCAGGTTCTGACCCCAGCCTGCGACAATCATGACAGTCACGGTCTCCCTGCTTCCCCACTTCATGACAAGGGATGCAGAAAGCACGGGCGTCACCGCCTCTATGTGCCAGTTCTGAAAGCTCCTGGCCCAGAGACAAGGCCTTCTTACACATCCCTCCCGCCCCTGCGGGCAACTCTCAGATGGAGAAATCCTTGGCCTGAAGCTCAGGAGGACGGTCTGGGGGACTGAGCGCCACCACTACCGCTTCTGTACCTGAGTATCGCTTAGATGTTCTCCTTGTGAGAGGAAAACGGTCACATGTGGACAACGATGCTCACATCGGGTGGCTCTGAGCGTCCAGTAGGATAATGTAATGCAGCAAAGGCAGATCATGAGGAGATTTACAAGTGCAACGTGTTACCGTAAGGGGAGTCAGACCTCTGAACTTGTGAGCGGCATTTCAGAGACTCAAAGAAGGAAAGGACAGCCTGGAAATCGGGGATGGTGGATTCTGCAATACAAATAAGCTAATAAATGAGTGTGACACGTTAGTTTGGTTCCCACGGATGTTAGCAGTGTACAGAGCAGGTAGAGCCAAGCAACCCAGGGTTCAAATCCAGTCCCTGCCATCGAACAGCTATGTGACTTCAGCAAGGCCACCTACACCCTATGAAGCATCTTAGAAGGAGAAGGATACTAAAGTCATAAGACTCCTTGGCAACAGCATCTTAACAAGAACCGTCTGGAAATGTAACGAAATGGTTTCGTCAGCCCAGTGCTGAACGGGTACAAAGGCGTAGGCGGATGTGACTCCCATCACTTCCTTCGTCCCCCGATTGAAGCCGGATCCATAAGCTCTTCGGTGGCAAAAACTTCCCAACCAGTGGAGCCAACCCACTGAATTGAAGTGGCAATCAACGTTGATTTTGCAGCCTCTAGTTGGGAGGATAAACCCCCACTCAAGTTTCTTACATTTCCCTTGCTAACAAAACTGGGGAAGCAGCAAGATTTACCTAAGTGTCTCATATGCTGAGATGTAAAGGGAAGGTGGATGGAGTTACTTTGACTTTAAGCAAAGCTCTCGTGATAAAGTGCTCAAGTCACCACGACCCAAGAAACGTTAAAGGGAAACACACACACATGCCCGGAGACAGACAGACGACGTGCAATCAGTGAGTCAACACACACTGGCTAAAGGTACAACTCTAATACAATACGCTTATCTGGATTGTAAACAAACAGTACACCGAAATGCAGTATCAGAATCAAATGTGCAGCGTGGACGAGTGCGTGCTGGCGCACCTGCTGACCTTGAGCTCTAAGCGCCAGCTGTGTGATCGGGGCTCGCCGGCCGCGTCAAGCACAGTGGACTGCCTGGCTCAGAAATCAAGACAGGGATAAGCAGAGGTTAGCGACAGCAATGCTACCGTATTATTAGACTATTGTTGGATATCACGTGAACATTGTTTTACAAACATTTCCCAATTTAATTTCATCCTTACACCAATAAGCTTTTGGGTTTGATATTATTGATCACATATTATGGATAAGGGAACTGAGGGTCAGGGACCTAATGTTTCTGAATCCAAAGGCCTTGCTCTTAATTTGAGGCCATACATACATGAATTCTAATTTCATCCCAGAGTCTTTAGCAGAATGACACTGTCATTTCTTCTGACCTTCAGTTCAGAAAGGAACTTGAAATGGGTCACCCAAACTTTTTTATGCTTTGGTTCTAGAAGGGCTTGGGAAATTCTGCTCTCATCAACTGACCAGGCAGATACTGCACTATCGACAATCAGGCAGAATTCTCATGAGAGCCCTTTTTAGGGTCTTGTCTCCTCCCCAGCCAAATCAGAAGGAGGGTGACCTGTCACAGATATTGTCCCAGATACTGACACTGAAGTATCGACTGCTTCAAAACTGAAAGGAAAACAGATCTCAGATCTACAGACTCCGACCATAGGAAAAGCCCAGAAGAGCTATTCATATGAAATGATAACAGTGTATAATTCTGTATATAATGGAATGGCGGTGATTTTCATTTCCTACAGCGTCAGGTTGGATGAGTGGAGAATAAGGAAGGTAAATCATCGAGTAACACCTAATAGCTCCACATAAGTAACCACAGTTCAAGTCTGATGCTAAGGGTCTTCGGCGAAGAGGAAGGTTCATTCCAAAGAGAACCAGAAGCAAGAAAGACTTCAGACAGAAGGTGGTATTTGAGTAGGGCCTTGAAAGATGAGCAGAATCTCACAGGCTGGAAACCGGGGACATGATGAAGGAAAATTAAGAACTTTCAAATTATCTTTACACCTCTAGCTTACATCAATAACTTCCCACTTGTTCGGGGTTCGTTATTCTTGTTAAAACATAATGCTTTCCTGGTTGAAACTGGCAATGATTAACATCTCTCATGCCCACAAAAGAACCAGAGCTTGAATCTGGAGGCTATTTCCCTGAGGGAGGAGAGCGGGTCTGGAAACCGAGAACTTCACAGCCCTCTTAGTGATGAAGGAAATGGATTCCTGAGACACACGACAGCAGTCCTGATACAGAGCCAACTGCTTATACGTAGTCTGCAAATTTAAGGATTGAAGCAATTGTGCTTTTGTCTGTTTTTGCTGTGTTTTCACAGAAGGAAGGCAAGCGGGGTAAACGGAGACCACGGTACCCAACCTGTGTTTCCACATCTGCCAAGTGGGGCTGCTAATACTACCTACATCAGAGGCTCATCATTCAAAGCATATAGCAATAGTAAAAGCTGCATAGATGTTTAAAATAAAGAAAAATAAAAATCACATTTCCAGAATGCATAACCGCTCAACGAAATTATCTAATTATTCTTGGGGTGTGAGCGCGCACACACACACCCACAGCCCCGAAGCTTTTTTCCGTAATATTCTAGAGCTTGTTTGTTGTCTCTACATGTATTGGAATTTGTATTTTCTATAACTAGAAAACCTAAGCATGGTGCATTAACCCAAAAAGGACAACTAGTCATAAAAAAGTTATTTAATTTGTTTTTCATGTCTCATTAACAGACGAAGCCAAAGGCTGTATTTCAGTGACCAATAACTTCGTTACTGTGTTTTCAGGGATGCTGGACCCCATGTGTAAAGAATGATGTCCTCTCACCGGGGTCACATCTGTTATCCTTCCTCTTTAGTCTACACGGTTTTTCTAACCATTGATCTTGGTACATAGTGCAGTTAGCATCTGTCACTTCGCTAGTATCCCAGTGCCCCATGGTGAGGGGTGTAAATGCAGCGTTAAGGGTCATCCTGTGGAAGATGCACAGAGAAGGGGCTCAGATCCTGTTAAAGACAGAAAAACAACAGGATGCACGGATGTAGGGATAAGCTCAAAAGATACTTGTTTCACTCTTTTATTTTAGAAGATGAAGCCGTCTCAGTATATGTGCTTTGTGTTGATAGAATGGCTGTGGAATTCAATGGGCAATCAACAGCCTCTTGGTATCATGAACCTGCAAAGTTTATTCTTTCTCCGATACTATAACCATTACTCGAAGAGCCGCAGGGCTCCTACCACACGGGAGCACGTCTGTGAGTGTGTAGCACACATGGGGGAAAGCGTGATGATGGAGTGTTACTCTGTTGTTAATCTTCCTCCTCAATCATCACCATCACCATCACCATCACCACCATCACCATCCCAGGACCATTCACTGCCCACTAACCAGACACTGCACTAAACCCTTTCAGAGATATTTTCATTTAATTCCTTACAACTACACTATTCCTCATTTTACTGATGGGGAAAATGAGGCCTGAGCAAGGCAGTCAGGATTTGAATACAGAGCTGCCTCGCTCCAAAAAGCCTCCTTCTTAACCCCCCTACTTTCGCAGCCTTCGCACCTGTCAGAGGATTTCTGGGATTAAGCAGCGGCTGGACTAGCAGCAAACTCAATAAAATGTATGCACTGTGGTATCAGCAAAGGCCTCAAAAAGGCCAAGTTTTGAAGCGAAAGCCTCTGTGTGCCGACTGCAAACATACATACACACAAATACACACACATATGCGCGTGCGCACGCACACTCAGGAATTTTATTAGCTGAAACTCTGAACTACACTGATTTCACTACAATGTATTCATCGCAAGGTGCCATTAGGGCCCAGGCTCACTTCAAGTGTTCCCCATTCACGGGCACATTAATAACATAGTTAATATGAAGTGTTTAGAGCCGCCACCTCGGTGACAAATACGACTCAGCCAAATTTCCTGACCACTGAGGCCACCGAGGGACAATTTGGTAGATTTCATCAACAGTTCTAATTATGTTCCTGTCAAGTCCAGAATGAAGTAATCCATAACTGGGGGGTGGTGTGTGTGCTCGAAGACAGTGGCACAGAAGAGTAATTTATGCCCCAGACACAGGGTCCTTTCTGTAGTTACTGTGCAGCAAGCCTGACTAACAAGTGGGTTCAAAAAGGAATTTATTAGGGAAAACACAGCCCTCTCGCTTTGAGAGGCTTGTCAGGTGTAAGCTTATGAGGAGTGATGAGGTAACGACTTCTAGGAAGTCTTTTTTATCCAAGCATCCGGACTGCAGGGCTCTCGGCAGCCTCAGAACCGCAGGTTGTGAGATACAGGATCTCAGCTCCAAGCCTCTCTAGGACTCTTTTCAAACTGCTGGATGTGAGCCGCGTCTCTCAAAAGGATTTGCGGGCAGACTTTTTCAAGTGTGACAGGAGGGACGCTGAAGAGGGTGAGCCAATGAGGAGTCGACTTATGGAATAGGTTTTTACAAAATAACAGTTCAATCTTCTGATAACATCATCATCAGAGATACAGGGATATTGTTAGCAGGAAAAAAAAAAGGGACCCTTTTATGAAGCTATAAATAATGTGCTAATGAAATGTGCAAAGGAACTGTTAGGAACAGTAAACTGAAATGTCACAATAACTCCCATGCACGTGTGCCCCCTCCACTAAACTATGAGACCGACCATCAGAAAAGAGCTGGGGGAAGGGAGGCTGGGGGAGGGCATGCATCGTGCAACCTGCAGTGATTTTCCACCGCCGTCTATATTGGGATGCAGCTCCTGCTCTCTGCAACAGGGTAATTTTATACATGGTATTCTTATTAAATATTTCAAAGACGGGAAGGGGAGGAGGAGGAGGAGGAGGAGTTATGTGTTCGCTGCCTTTTTTTTTTTTTTCTTTCTTTCTTCCAAGAGTTAAGGCTGGTAATGTTAGCAGCTGCTTGGTTATTATGACCGATCAGTTGTTAATTAAAATAAAATGAAGCTTCTTAAACTTCAACACCATATTGCAAATTATGCAAAAGACACAACTAATTGCATTATTAGCAAAAATTACATTTAAAAATAGCTCCACACAAAGAACTAAAATTATCTAATCTAAACTCACTTTTACAGAACGGAGCCTGAGGAGACAGAGCTCTGGGGAAAACAAGGGTTTTCCTGCCTCTCATTCAATGAAGAGAGAGACAGAGACAGAGAGATAGAGAGAAAAAAAAAGGTCTCATATGTTATTACTAAATATTAATAGAAATGTAAATACTCTTGAAATTACCTAAGGGAGACGATTAGATAACAAATTTAGATCCTTCTCCCCCAGTACACACACGATACGTATTTGGATATATTTAATTCTGGGTCATGCACAGATAATTTTCCGGGCAATGAATTAAAGAAAACCAGGACTCACTATTATTGCTAAGGCCTTCTTGAATTTTTAAATATAGGACCTGATCAGAGATGGAATAGAAATAAGCCCAAGAATGATGAGAAACATATTTGCTGTTCACTGGGCACTCAGCTATAAACTACATACCCCCCCCCCTTTTTTTTTAAAGTTAGAAGACTATGATCCATGGTTCTTTTTTCCCAAGTTGCTTCTACCCTTCTCAGGGGTGGACAGCCAGGAGCTGCCAGTGTCTGCAAATGATTCTTCAGACTTAATTTTGCTCCACGGAGACATGTAGGTGCTCCCAGGGCCCTTCGGGTTCTCTGCACGAATGGCAAAAGACTCACGCAAAACGAGACCATGCGTTCTTCTCTACAAGCAAGCGCTGTGAAATCAATTATTTGATATCATTGTGCATTTAATGTCATTTTGGTTATTTTTTTCCCTTTAACAACCCCCCCGTCATTTTTAAAGCCACCACCATCTCTATTCAAGAATAGCAGCTCCTTTAGCCAAAAGTCAAACACTCTATGCAAAAAGGACAATCATGATATGCATTTCGGGGAATTTCTTCTTGCTCAACATTGACGGAACCTCCTAAGCTGAATGGAAAGTTCCTTCTGACTATTAGTTTTGGCCAGGCTCCTGCCATAGGAGGAAAACATGAGCATTATTCTCCTAATCCAGGAGAGAGAGACACGCTTCCTACTGAAATGTCATCCTGCTTCAGGGTCACATATACAACCCTTTTCATAAACACCCGAGGCCTGAGGAGCATCTGACAATTCTGCAAATGAAAGTCCACAAGCTAACCTGGTAAAAGGGTCATATTAACTAATGAATCATCTCATCTGATAGGGTACCCAATATCCCGAACTCTGGGGGAGACAAGGCCATTTCATTTCATCAGACCATCTTTCCTAGTTCCTTGGCCACCACCTTCACTTTTTAGTTTAATTTCACTTTCCCCCTGTAGGTCAACCATCAGAATTGAGAGAGTAATGGCAGTGCTGAATGACTGAAAGGCCGTCACTGCACTAACACTAGGGCGACTGTGGGCTCCATGTATACACAATTCTTCACCTCTTCGTTCTGAAGCCCCACAACTCATTGGTCCAGACCTCTCCACTAACCTCATGTGATGTGCATACAGTAAGTGCTAAAAAAAACTAGCTGTGGATCGACCTTTTAAAGGGAATGTTGAATACTCTACAGAAAAAAAAAAGTGCTACAATTCAAATTTTATAAAAAAAAATTACTTGATCACATATTACTTTAAAAATGATACAAATGAACTTATTTATAAAACAGAAACAGACTCACAGATATAGAAAACAAACTTATGGTTACCAAAGGGAAAAGGGCAGAGTTGGTATAAATTAGGAATTTGGGATTATCAGATACAAACTGCTATACGTAAAATAGATAAATGAGAAGGATGTACTATATATATAGCACAGGGGATTATATTCAATGTTTTGTAATAAACTATAATGGAAAAGAAGCTGAAAAAAGAATATATATATATATGTGTATATATATATACACTATGTAAAACTGAATCACTGTGCTGTACCCCAAGAGACTAACACAACATTGTAAATCAACTATACTTCAATAAAGAAAAGAGGAAAAATGTGTAATTTAGAAATAACACATCAGGTAAAGAAATCTATTGAGTCATAAGAATTCAATAAGATGCACAGCATCTGATACCTGTTCCAAGACTGTGGGACTCATTCCCAGCCTGAGCTACAACTTCCTAGGCTATTTGTTCTAATAATTATTATAAGATAGCTGTTTGTAGATTTGCAGACTTTACGGGATGTTGACACTTGACTGCTTCTAGGTAGTTTGGTCACTTTGCATAATCTGGACTCATTGTTTCATTGTGAAAAATCCGAAACACACAAAATTGGTCAGTTTGTACCCTTACTTGGTGTTCTTTTTTTAACCCACCTTTTATAGGAATGGACAGGACATAGACACCACTTAAGGCTAAATTTAGGGAAGAGAAAGATCATCTGCCTAAGTCAAGGTGGTTAATTCAGTTACCAAATTCTCTCAGTATAGTTGCCATCGAGCTACTGTGTATCACTGTTCACCTAAAAAGTGTTCTACAGAGACACTGATGGGGAAAACCTGCCGGCATTCGCAGCTCTACAGAACAAGCAAGTGTCACCATCATAGTACAAGTAGCCCAGACGTTGAGGCTGGCTTGGAGAGGGACCCAGCTGTCATGGTATGGAACTATTCTCTCCGCAGTGGGAGGCATGGGACACTGAATGTTAAAGCTGAGATGGGACCGAAAGTCTCCAGCACCTCAAGTATGCAATGAACATGGGGATAGCATGGCCCAACCGACAGCACGGCAGTGAGGATGCGATGAATACTGGACAGTTAGTGCGCTGTGCAAGCCGTCAGACTGGATGAGAAAGAAGTTGAGTCAAAGATGACTTGGGAGGTTTTTTAATGTGGATGTTGGAGTAAAGGGTTGGCCATTAAGAAAATCAGGGAGTCAGGAGGCAGTAACTTGGAAAGGAAGAGAAGAAAAAGTGTTTGAAAATGGGTATGCTGAGCCCCAGCAAGCACATCTGACCAGCAATTTGAAGTGTTATTGGAAGTTAGAAGAGAGGTTGAGACCAGAAGGTACCATTTGCATAGACATAAGTGGAAGAATGATGATGGCAGATGCTAGCGGATGGGTGGCAATGGATACAAATATTAGCAAAGAAACATGGGGGAATTTAGGCGTGTACAAGGGCATGTAAGCTGAGGAACAAGAGCGTGTCAGTAAGGAAAGGGCCGATAAAAACAGCAGAGAGTTCCAGAATACAAGAATTGAGGAAAGATCAAGGGGTGCTGTCCACCCCTGAGAAGGGCAGAAGCAACTTGGGAAAACAGAACCAAGGATCATAGTCTTCTAGCTTTAATTGGAAGGTCACTGGTGACCACAGAGGCAGCCACTGAAGCACAGCAGTGACACAGGATCAGCTCACAAGTGGTTAAGGAGCAGGTTGTGATGACTCCGTGGAGGTTCGGGTCCAAGAAACATTTTATGAGAAAACTGATGGTGAAAGAAATGAGAAAAACAAGGCAGCTATCTGAGCAGTTACCAAGATGTGGGGAAGTTGCTTTTGTTTGCTTGCTTTTTTTTCCTCCCTACAGTGGGAAAGGGGTCACTGGAGTTAAAGGAATCCAGCATGTTGGAGAGATTAAGTGACGGACCTGAATCTTCGAGAACTTGGGAAGGTCCCCGATCAGCTCAGGGAGAAGGATGCAACTCACCAGAGACGGAAGAGGAGGGACGATGCCTAAAACTCCGTTCAACTAGACGAAGGAGAAGAGTGGCAAGATGAAGAGCAGGAGAACTAGTCTGTGAAAAGAATTGCCAGGTACCGGCAACAGGACTTACGTAAAAGAGCAAAGCTCAAAACAATACAGGGCAGTGACATTTATATTACAACATTTAATGAGAGAACGTAGCTAAAGAAATTCTTTGATGTCTTGTGAACAAAATACCTGCTTGATTTATTGAAGTTTCTACTTTTTATCCCATTGTTTAGAATTCTGTGGACCTAGCTCAATAGTCACATTGTCTCAAACAGCAGATTTTTTTAAGTGCATGCTCAATTATGTATTTGGCCCCAAACAAGTGTAATATTCTGCGAGCTCTAGGTTCTCCTTAGTAGAGTAAAGGAAGAAGCCAATGCTGCTTTTTTTAAACAACAACAAAAAATCTGGATTGGTAAATTAGAAATATATTTTTAACACCAAACTGATTTTCAAACCTAACAAAAATATTGAAGGTAACCAGTAGGATTTAGATAAGTTGAAGCCCCAATTCAGACTTGCTAACAGTGAATCATTCTACAAACAAAAACTTTCTTGTCTTCTAGTTTCTTTTATTTTGACTATGCCTGCAAGCTCCTCTTGGCAAGAATCAGTCCTGTGAGCCAGTCTCTCCAAGCAGTAAACTTGAGGATGGGGGAGAATACAGGGAAATCTGAGAATGAGGTTCCTCTCTCACCCATGAGTTAAAACCCATCAGCAGTAAGTCATTGAATGTAATGGCACATCTCTTATTATTTTATTTTCCTTTTTTACTGTTTTTATTTCTACAATCACAGGCCGAGCAAGACCGTCATCTCCCAGCGGGAGCCTGGCACCGGCACAATGGGACCACCAGCCAGGCAGCAGGAAAACAGGTGATCGCCCTCCTCTTCCCTCTCTGGCACGAATGAGGTTGACGACATCCACCAACCATTTCTTATTCTTTTCTGAGCAATCATCAGTATCACCATCAAGCGGTGCGGAGGTTCCGAAACACATCGTGGTGGCAGAGTAGCCCGGCATGCAGACGCTCTGGCTGACCTGAAATCCTCGTGCGGCCGCATCAAACATGACAAGACAGTGGCAAAAAGAGAGGCTATTATCCCCAATGAGAGCCGGTGGATGGCTGAAATTGGTTTGAGTGGCAGAGAACAAAAGAGGGGGAAAGAAGAGACATAACTAAGAATGAGAATCCCAGATAACACAGGCTGTTGGATACACAGGTGTACACGCACGCACGCACGCACTCAGCGAAGAAAAGGCAAATGCTTCCAAGCTTTTGTGCTGCGCAGATCAAGCATGAGACCGCCTTGTAATAAGAAATATCAATAACTCCTCTATGATAAAGCATCAGTTCCCTCCCAAGTAAAGATACATTTAAATATTAAAAAGATAACCTTGCCATACACATCTCTGATTTTTAGAATGCTAAAACTGTCGTTTTGAGAAGAAAAAAGTTGGGCTGGGCCAAGACTGGGCTGGGCTAACTCATGAATTTTAAGTTTCACCCTTGCCAGACTGGTTTCGGGTTACTGGAAATGACCTTGCTTCCACTTTTATGATCCTGCCTAGCTGTACCCACCCTATTGGTTGATGGACCCCTAGGCTTGTAAGCGACCCTATAAACCCTCACTCACACTTCCCAGAGGCGCTCAGAGCTTCGGAGCGTAAGCCCCTCTGAGTCCGCCGGCGTAATAAACCTGAGTACTCCAACCCTCCGAGTGGTGCTTGTTTCTTGGCTGGCCTGCCGTTTCTGTAACATTTCCACACTTAAATTAATGTGCCAACATCTAATCATCCTGCTGGGGAAGAAATGGGGAACCAGTGACACAGGACTGGCAGATCCTTGGGTAAGGCAATGGTGGGTCCATGCCGAGAACCCAAGGGTTCCCTGACGTCCTCAGGTGGTCAGAATTCCATCCTGTGAGCTGGAGAAGATAAGGACTCATCTTGAAAGGCAGCAGGGAGCTAGAAGGCAGGCCAGGCCGCAAGGGGTCCTGAGCCATGAACCTGGACCACAGTTGAGCACGCCGCACCCCACGAGCAGAAAGATGACTTGTGCAGTGGGCTGGGCACTGACCTTTGTCAGGTTAACAACTTAAAAAGTGCTGAGATCAAGTCTGTCTAACAGTTAGGGGTGCAGACTTCTGATAAAGTAGGTTCCGAGGTCAGCTAGCTTTCAGTAGCTTTGCATTGCAGGGATTTTTTTTTTTTTTTTTACGAAGACAATAGACTTCAGGCAACGTATGACTAAAACCCGACTACCACCCAGACTCGGGAGATGAGCTTTTCTGTAGTCTGTTTCCCCCAGATTATCTCTTCACAGATTTAACTGTGCCCAAGAAGGCATGAAGTGGGGACCAAAGCAGCTCTTACCGCCAGCCCTTGTGTTCTCTCTGTATCCACCAGAAGAAACACCTTTCTCCTGCCTTACACCTGCCTCCTAGCTGAGCCCCTGAAACCAGGTAAGGAGAGGAAAGAATTGAGATCATTTCCCCTTTACTCAGGGAAATTGGTTCTGATCCGGGTAATGGATGACAGAAGCAGTGGTATGACATCCACAACTGGTTTCATTTGCTTTTCAGTCTACAGAAGTGTTGTCTTTAGTCTACGAAGACCAGACCACTAAGTGCCAAGCAGCCCACTGTATGTGTCCTTTGTTATTTTTCTCCCCAGTTTCGATCATGACTTTGAAACCTCAACACTTCCTTTTCTGATCACACAGAGACTAGAGGCACAGGTGGCTAAGACAGTTGATGAACTTTAGAAGAAAACAGTGACGTTACTAAAAACGAATGACTGGCCTAGACAGGGATGGAACATATGACTTTGGCCTCAATTTACCGTGTTCTAACCAATGGCATTTGCATAAGCATTTCTTCCTTAAGGCTGAAATAATTGTTAAACAGTTAAACAGTTTGGATTATCATCGACTAACCCAAAATTGAATGGGTAGCCTCTTTGTTAAAGGGTACTGTGGATCTGTAAATTAAACAGAATTTTTTTTTCCTGATTTTTGGAGGGGAGCAATAGGAGAAGAAGTGGGGAGGGGAGATAGAAAGAGAGACAGAGATAGAGGCAGAGACAGCGATGGAGATGAGGGTGGAGACGGGGAGGGGAGGGGGGAGGAGGAGGGAGGAACACTCAGACACTCAGGGTAGTCTCCCAGCAATGGCTTCTCGCAACGCTTTCCCCTTTTTAGCAGTCTTAGAGCCCACAGTCCTGTCTTCAGGGTAAACATCTCACTCTTCAACTCAGGGGCGAGTAGTCTGGCTAGCCCCGGTCTGCACACTACCTGTGTCCTGGGGGATTCTAGAGGAATTCAATCAGGAAGGAAACTGCAGAGGTACATGAACCCTGGGCAAAAACAGCTGCCAACTTCATTTAGGATGGAACTTTAACAAGAAGGAACAAGGTCTAGAAGCATTTTACTGCCCACTTTGGAAAGTGGTTAAGAAGAATGCCTCCTCAGGACAGCGGCAGGCCAGGTGGAAACCTAAAACAACAAGACAAGTGGCTTATGGCGGGTTTACGTTATCACCCTCGCACCTCTTAACTCCCCCGCCTCTGCCCTGCAGGGGCACAGGCACTCCTAGTTTGGAACAAAAAAACAAAGAAGCAGGTGTCCGGTTCTAACATCAAACCTTTGGGAAATGTACATGCTAGTTTGTTCACGTTCAGCAAATAGTGCATACAACCTAAACATTTTTTTTCATCTCTATATTTATAAAAGAAAAACAAGAAGAAAACATCTGGGCTTTGGATGGCATAGATCATTTTTTTAAAAGAAACGTATCTTTCATAATGAGGTCCAGTTTTCATATCTGGTTTTCATTTTTCAAACTTAAATGAAGTAACCCTCTTAATATACAATAGATTTTTGGCCATTAAAGAGAACAAAGTTAATTTGTCTAGAAGCTCATTGCCAGACTGAACAAACATAAAGCCAGAAGACATCTCTCTCCACTATTCATACCAGCAAGAATGATTAAAGCAAAATACCCAACAAGCAAAGCTCATTCTTGATGCAGGACCGTCTCACTCAGGAAGTCTATGCCGTAAGCCTCTTCACAGAGCCCGGTTCCATGTAAGGCTCTTAACTTCCCTTCCCTTTTCTGTCTCAGCATTGAAATTATCTCCTCACTTTGTGTGGCTTAAGAGAAGTCTGGCTCACAGTTCTGTTAAGACATTGTGTACCAGGGAAGTCTGACGCAGGTCAGCAGGGCACCCCTCCGTCCTGTGCTTGCGTGGCACTCACTGCCAAGGGACCCTGTTAGGAAAGGGGGCCCCATGGAATTCTGAACTGAAAGCTGTCATGAAGGGACACTAGGGCAGCCAAGACGGAGATTTTATTGGTCTTCAGAGCATTAGAAGCCAGCAAACTACTCTGTCACGAACTCCACTTCCCTCTCCGACTCAGAGCACCCTTAAAGCAAGAGGCAGATGGGACTTTTTGCCTAGAGATGCAACATCAACCTGACTGTCGCCCAGGACTCCAATTAAGTGGCATGTGATGTGCTTACACACGCAGCCAGAGACTAACCTGGACATGTTGCCAGTTGTAAATGGTTTTCACGGGAAGACATTCATCTTTATCGACCCGTTGGTGGGAGAGCACCACTACTACTCCAAGAAGCAGAAGTGCTGCGGATTTGACAGCATATTTATGCCACAAATCTTTGAAGAACTAAAAGGTGGCTCAAGACTGCTTTATCGCCTCATGAACCGGATGTGAGCTAATAGACAGAAATTCAGGGATGGTGTTCTTCTTTGACTCGATGGAATTTCATAAACACCCACTAAACTGGAATCCAGACATTATACCTGAGCAATAGATACCATCACAAAATTAGTGACTGTCTCTGGACAAACACTAGCATGGATTCATTCTTCATTCATAAAATCACCCTTTGTACCTTGTCCTAAATTCATGATAATTAGACAGTCAGACCAACCAGATGCTCTACGGCTCAAAGAAGGATGAAAAGGAAACAGATGAGACAGGTTCCTCTTCTTTTAAAAAATTTTATCTCCTTGCATCTTTTCAACATTGTCCCAACAAAAGAAGCTAGTAAAAATTGAGTTTTATTTTATTTTCTTTTTCCTGACTTTGATGAAGTTTTTTTTTTTTCCGTAACAATAACAAGATAAGCAGGGAGTTTCAAAATTGTGATTTTATTAACACATGGACGATAACCTTTTTCAACAGGGCTTTACAAAATATTCCATCAGCCGAAGTGGGAGGCAGGTCGGAGAGACCAACTTTTCCAAGGTATTAAATTAAAAGATGTTGAATTAAGTTAAATGCCCCCACATTGAATTGACATTTCCCCTTTTTTAATGCAAGCTAAGATTGATGAAAAATACCACTTATCTACATTAAGGGTCAAAATCTCCAGCGAAAGGAGCTTCTGGTTCAACACGTCAGAGCAGAGTCAGTCTTCCATAATCCAGGGACCAGGACGCAGATCACATCCTGATGATCCAATTAATGGTGGGATCCTCTGCCATCATCCAGCAAGCAAGGCCCCTAACAGATTGTGGGGCTGTAACATCAATTTCTTAAGTGCATTTAAAGGATTACAAATGTTAGTCCTGGCTTGAGATTGAAACACCTATTGAGGTGCTCTGAACCACATTACTGTAATTGGGTACCTGAATTAATGCCATTTCTTCTGATGGGTGAGTCGAATACGTTGGAATTAAGAGTTCCCTTTGCAGTATCTCACTTTCCCATTCTTTCTTCCTTTTTGTTTCCTTGGAACAGAAATCTGAATTGAAATAACTCTCTCTTTTTTTAATCCAGATAGCTTTAATTACAGCCCTCAGGAATCCAAGTATTGTCCTAAATTTACCTCATGCACTGTTTGGGTGCCTTGTCCTTTGGCTTGTTATCTCAACACGCAGCGCTTAGAAGATGAAAATACAATTCTTTTCCTAATAAAACTAAGGGAATGAGGGGAGGCAAAGAGGGAGAGGAAGAATCCGTCTGCTTCTCCTTCCTTCCAGCCAGAGGAACCGCTTTAAAACCACAGAGGGTAACAGTTGAAATTCATCACAAAACGAGGGAATTAAGAGCCAGATCCTCCCTAAATCTTTCATTCTTGCCGAGGTCAGTTTAAGTAAAAGTTCTGATGAGGGAGAAGGGCTGGGCTTTGTCTGCCTAGTTTAAACTCTAAAATAATTATATACCTGCTTTCGCATCTTTATCTCTGTGAAGTTCCTCAACTCAAGGGAAATTTCATGGCATTATTCCCCGGCTTCCAACCACTCCAAACTCACTTAGGATGAACTGAATGAGATCCAAGCACCGCACCTTAGTCTAAAAGGCTTGCCACACTCTACCCTGCTCAGTCCGATGCCATATCCTTCCGCTCCCCAGCCATGCACGGAGCTCTGGCCTCATCGACCTCCTTGCCATCATCCAAACACACCAAGCTTCTCCTCCAGTAAAACCTGCTGCCTGGACACTCTTCTCTGCAACTTTGCCCCAGATTTCTTCAGGTTTCTACTCAAATACAAACTTACAGGGTGTTCTCTGACTCTGCTGTAAAATAACACTCAGGTGCCCCATCTCAAGTCATACCCTGCTTGCTTTCTTCATAGCACTTGAGTGTGTGTGTGTGTGTGTGTGGCGGGTGTGTGGGTGTGTGTGGGTGCGTGTGTGGGTGCGGGTGTGTGTGGGTGTGGGTGTGTGTGGGTGTGGGCGTGTGTGTGTGTGTGGGTGTGTGTGTGGGTGCGGGTGCGGGTGCGGGTGTGTGTGGGTGTGTGGGTGCGGGTGTGGGTGCGTGTGTGTGGGTGTGGGTGTGTGGGTGGGTGTGCGTGTGGGTGCGGGTGTGAGGGTGGGGTGCGGGTGCGGGTGTGGGTGCGTGTGTGGGTGCGGGTGTGTGTGGGTGCGGGTGTGTGTGGGTGTGGGCGTGTGTGTGGGTGTGTGTGTGGGTGCGGGTGCGGGTGTGTGTGGGTGTGTGGGTGCGGGTGTGGGTGCGTGTGTGTGGGTGTGGGTGTGTGTGTGTGTGTGCGTGTGGGTGTGTGTGCGGGTGCGGGTGTGTGTGTGTGTGTGGGTGCGGGTGCGTGTGTGTGTGTATGTGTGTGTGGGGGTGTGGGTGCGTGTGTGTGGGTGCGTGTGGGTGCGGGTGCGGGTGCAGGTGCGGGTGCGGGTGTGGGTGCGGGTGCGGGTGTGGGTGCGGGTGCGGGTGTGGGTGTGGGTGCGTGTGTGTGTGTGTGTGGGTGCGTGTGCATGCGTGTGGGTGTGGGTGTGTGTGCGGGTGTGGGTGTGTGTGTGGGTGCGGGTGTGGGTGCGGGTGCGTGTGGGTGTGTGTGCAGGTGTGGGTGGGTGTGGGTGTGTGGGTGTATGTGCAGGACTCCCAGTGCCTCCTCCTGTTCTTTCTTCCCCTTCTCCTTCTCTTCCTTCTTTTTTAACCATAACCATTTAGCCTTTTTTATTCCCGACAGTAAAACAGTAATAAAAAAAAAAAAAAACCCACAGTAGAAAATTTAGATCGTGTACATAGAAGAAAATTAAAATTACCCATAATCCTACCATCCCTAAAGAACTACTTGTTGGTTTCTTGGCATTTAGTCTATCCTCTTTGGACATCTTTACATAGTCAGTATCTCATTTTATATACAGTTTACAAATCTACTTTTTCCCACTTACTGTATCATGAAAATATCTCCATGTCTTCATCTTCTTGAGAAACATTTGGCAGAAAAGAATATTTCATTAGGGAGATGTATTGCCATTTAGTTAACAATGCTCTATAATAAATTATATTTTACTTATAAAAAAGGAAACAATAAACATATGTTTCTGTCTCATGGGGCTGGCACATTTTTCTGTAAAGGGCCAGACAGTCAATATTTTAGGTTTTTCCAGCCATATGGTCACTACTTAATTTCACCAGAGCCACAGACAATATGCAGATAAAGGCCTGTGACCGTATTAAAAAAAAAAGTATTTACAAAATAGGCATTGGGCAGGATTTGGTCCCAGGACAGTGTCTTTCCGTCCCAACCCCTGATCTAGACCTCTGATGGCTTTCTCAGGAATAACTGAGTTAAAGGGTGTGAACACTTGTCATGGGTTTTTTTCAATACCCACTGGTGATCTCAAATATGTTTGTTCGCTTGATTTTTCATGAAACTGAGTCCCAGAGAAAGCTGAGCTAGGGTCTTCAGTTTCATTTAGCAATCCCTTTATGCAGTCCCTCTTCAAAGGCAAGTCCTTTTTTTTTTTCAATGGAGGTACTGGGGGTTGAATCCAGGACCTCATGCATGCTAAACATGCACTCTACTACTGAGCTCTACCTAAAGGCTGAACCTTTATAATGACCTTTTATAAAGGCTTGCTTTTATAACAGGCAAATTTCTGGGCACCTGCAACAGGGAGTCACCAAACCTAGAGAAGACAGAGTTGCTCCAATTACTCCATATTCCTTCCAGGTAAGTTATTCAATGGCCATCACAGCAGCAGTGACTACTGCTTTCTTATTTTTAAACGAATGAGACAAAAGTGCTGTTAATCACATATTGTGATGACTGCTTAGGCCACAAGGCCGAGCTGACGATGAGTTACTGTACATCGAGGCCTTCTGTGCGTAATTCCTGTGGCCAGGATGCGATATTATTAAAGTTTGAAAATGTGTGAGGGTATAAATGTCTTCTACCTAAAGTTTTCAAGTAATGCTTAGTATTTTCACTATAAATCTACTCTAACCTGGCATTATGCTCCAATCTGAGTTTTACTTATTAAACTGTACAGAGATGGAGAGGCTATTTGCTATTTATCTTCATTCTCAGAGAGATAGAATCTCAATAAATGCCTCAAAGGAGTTCAAAAGTTACCATGATTGAACTGGGGTAGAAAAGAAAGAGATGCATTTTAATTCCTAAGATGAGTTTCTTCGGGGGATGGAGAGCAGTTTCTGTCTTTAATTTTTTAGGTTTTTTTTTTTTTTTGGATTTTGTCATATTTTCTTCCTAACTGTACAAATGCATCCGTTTCCCCACAGCCGATCAGGGATAACAGGGCTGGAATGAATCTCATGAGTCATTTCAGCACAGGCTCCTTTGTCAGCAGAGCAGTTTTCATTATTCATTATTTCAGCCTTTCTCTCTAAGCTGGGCGTGTCCAGGTCTGCGATTCTACCAGGTAACTAAGTGGAATGAAGCTCGGAAAGAATTCGCTCTTCATTTGTGGCTTTTTATCAAAACCGTTGAGCTGAAGGGTCCATATACAGACAGTGGGCATCTGGTTGGCAAGAGACTGCGTGGCAGTGGCTTTGCCCACTCAAGCTCTAAAACACAGCAATGCGTTTAGGGAGTGGAAGGGTGACAACTCCATCCTTGCCTCCTTCTGTAGTTATATTTTCAAAAATATGTATCACAAATAAACGCTGTTCCAAAGTGTTGAAATAGGGCAGCAGTTCTCAACCTTAGCACCACTGAGATTTGGGGCCAGATAATTCTGTGTCGCAGGGGCTGCCCTGTGCACTGGAAGATGCTTAGTAGCACCCTGGTCTCTACCCAGTAGATGCCAGTAGCAGCTATGCAGCTGCGACAACCTAAAATGGCTCCAGATCCCGCCAGATGTCCCCTGGGAGGCAAACTCGCTGCAGCTGAGAACCCCTGGATTTGAGGGACCTACAGTGTCAACCATATGTTAGAAAAGTGTCCAGAAGCACACAATGCACTCAGTCACCTCCACTACCAAACATGGTTCTGGGATGGGAAAGGCAGCGAACCCCCAATCCTAACAAGGGCTACCAAGAGGACTGAGCCCTCCATGAACATGAGAACTGTTTCTTGACCTGCCAGTTGGCATAGCTGGCTTGTTGTGTTCAACAGTCATTCCAAAGCTAGACAGAAGTTTCTTCGTTTTCTCTCTCTTTTTTTTTTTTTGACTCATTAGATCGCCCTGCTCAAAATGATTTACACACAGATAATTAAACTTAAGCCCTAAGGACTAGTTAACTGTTTAGCAGTGTATACATTTCATATAACCATTTCCATACATCTAGTTTTAAATTCATTAACAAAAATTAATAGCCACCCAGCGCGCAGCACCGCGCAGCAGGCTGCTATGGTGTGCTTGCTAAATTACCCCTTCTATCTCTCCTCCAGCGATCTTAGAGACAGTTAAACTTTGCTGTGCTGGAAATGTTGCCTACCAATTTACAGCAAAGCTCATATTTACTATATTTAGTGTGAATCATTGACTGAACTTCAGGAAATATTTGTCTCTCGTTGGTGTGCCTCTGGAACATTCCATCAGCTTTAGAGAACAGTGCGTGCACTTTTTTTACTCTTTGAAAAATTATGGGGAAGCATTTAATAGGCAATATTAGCTTTGAATATGCATTAGAAATATATTTTTTCCTAATGTATTTTTCATCTTAAAGTCCCCTAAATGCACTTAAATATCTTGTATTTGTTCCTCTCGGTGTATTTGATGAGGGTAAAATGACTTTCTGATACGACTGCCCATGACCTATTAATTAGCCCTTTATTTTTGAATACCAGTAATAACAAGAAACATTAGACAGTAAATCTCTTTTCTATAAACTTATTGCTACCTTTATACATATTTTAGGATTTGGGGTAATTTAAAAAATATTGCTGGTTAAAAATAATCTTCATACCCTGCTTCAATCACATCTCACCAATATTTACAGTGTTCACCTCAGGATTGAAAGAGAGTCAGGGTGAACTAATTCATTGTTTACACTCGAAATCCTAGGTGGCCTAGTCCCACAAAGGTAGTACAAAGCACTGTATCTTTCGTTCTTAGCACTTATCTTAATCTTAATAACTAGCCAGACAAGTGACTCCAGGACTTGGGGCTTATCAGCTGGAATTCGTCACATGAACCCAACAGAAGACAAGAAATGCATTATACAACACTGCTATACAAATCTTTATCGTTTGATATTTAAAGGTATGTGTTCAAAAGCCTATATGAGACTTTCGTTTATTTATTTATTTATCTTTTGCTGAACCCAAATTCCACTTGTTGGCGTTAAATTGGATAGCAAGTGAACAGAAATGCTCTTGTTGGGTATTATCTGCAAGCAGGGTTTACTCCCAAGAGATCAAAAGGCCTCTTCCTGCCTCATTCCGGCGCTGGCTATCGGGAATAACCAGCTTCAGAAACCAGCTTCGATACTGATTATTTGGGGAACAGATTAATGAGAAAATAAAAGGGCCCGTGTTCCTCCAATATTAAGAAAAGTCAACTGGCTCAGTCGAACGTTCAGTGTCTTCCCCGTTGGAAGGCTGTCTGGATTCCTTCAACGCAGCTCACACAAACGACAGCAACGCTGAGCCACCCACACTACAGTTTTCCCAGGTCACGTCCTGAGTTAAAAATAGGGCATGACTCGTAACTGTACACGCTGAAGGTACCTTCTTCAAGAGCAGCAAGAAGCTTACTTAATGTCTTTCGGGGTAGATGACTTATTACGAATATTTCTAATCGTACCTTCAAAATTTCCATTCTAAATAAATGAGACTCTGAGAGGGGTAATGTGCTTTCTTTTGCATCTTTCTACAAGAGAAGATATACTTATCAATTTTACAGAACATTTTATTATGTCTATAATGAGCTAAATGTATTTACTGAGATTTCAAATAGAAATATATACACAGTTTAAAAATGTCAGCGGCCAAATAATTAGCATCTTCCAAATGGACATTTTCTTTCAAGTCACTTTTTTTGAATCTTTTTCCTGAATGAAATGAATTGTGAAGATATCTGTTAAATGGCAGCTGGGTTTTAGATTTTACCTACGTTGTCAACACAAATATACTTTCTAATAAATGCTATCTTATTACGTTTCCTCTTTTTCAGGAGAAAACATAAACTCATTAGTTATTTTAAGAATTCTTAATTTTAAGGACATATTACAATGGTGGGGGTGGGATTTAGTTTATTAACATCTGCATCCTTAAAAGAGATTAAGTTGCTACTCGATTCACCTAGGTAGTTTCAAAACAAAGATCTCAACTAGAAATTGCACCATGTCTGGAAATAGGCTAACTGTGAAATTTGGTGATCAGACATCTGCATGTGTGTCTTTGGTCTGATAATTATATAATTTACTGGGTTCCTATCTCATTTTTATCAGTAAACAAAAGTATACTTTTATGGTATTTCAATACATGAAAAATGAAAGGGAGCAGAGTTTAGTATGAAAAGAGTAGATTATGGATCATTTCCCCTAGGAATTAAACTCTGCCTATAATCTATAATAAATAGCCTGCTCTTTTCCAAAATGGGAATGAGAAAGATCGATGGTATTAATTATAGGCTTTCTACTTCTCACTGAATCTATTGATGAAGGGTTTACCAAGAAAGAAAGAGCCAAAAAGATCTATGGAAATACCACTTAGTTAATATCTAACTGCTTAGACATCACTGTGTTTTATCCAGACCATAACTTGAAGTGCTGATGTGTGTTTTATCTTGTCTTGAAAAAGTGCCTTCTAGAAATCTGTATATAAACTTAAAAAAGAAAAACAGTGAAGTGGCAAAGTTCATATGTTTAGATGTGTAGTTTACTTAACTAATCTGATATGTGTAAAATTCTCTCCACCAATGGGATATTTTGCTTTTACTGAATGCATTTTACACTTGATCAAACATTGTGATGGAATCACACTTTTCTAGGCTCTTCTTGGAATTCCTGGCAGGACAAGCAAGAAAGGTTAAAGACCTATGCCTAATTAGACAGATAATTTCTTCGTAGAGAATGAGTAAAAACACTTTCCAGAGAGCCCACTCATCCCCAAAAGCTGCCCGCTCTGAGCCAGTGTGACCCCTTAAGTCAACAAGATACATTTTCTGTTCTTCTGATTTGGCATCAAAATCAGTTTTGAAATACAGCAATTTAGCAGAGAACTATCATTCTGCAGAAGTATGCATCTCCCACTGCCCATACTAAGGGCCCCTGTATTATTTTTCCTGAATATTATAGAAACTCATAAGACCTATTAAACAAATATTAGATAACTGGCATTTAGAAAGGGTAAAAAGTTGGGCCACTCTGATTTCAACTTTATGTAATAAATAAGTGTTAAGAATCATTAAATGGCTCAGGTAAAACTTTGACAAATGGACCTCAGAATGGTCAGGAAAGAAGAGAAACAATCAAGAAAGAACTAAAAGAACGTATTACTGCAGAAAAATTTAGCAGATAAATCAATGAAGATTCAAGGCAAGGAGAAAAAACAAGTGTCTCAAAAGGGGTGCTTTATAATCTACTTGAGACTTGAGCAGTGTTCCTTTTAAATATTGTTTTGTCTGAATCCTTCACCCTGGAATTCATCAGTCACCAGCTCTAGAGAGGCTGGTGGTAAACACTGGCTTCTTCATAGATGCTACTGATACATGCGGGCTTCCTGGCACTCTCTCCTACAAGGATGTTAACAAAAGAACCAGTATCAGCTTCTCAAGATGATGAGCACAACAATGGGAAGCAGGACATTGCAGAGGAAATTCCTTGGAGTAGAAACCATGGAACACAGGTTAGCAATTAAAGACATAAATAAGATCAGAGAGTTCTGATAGAATTGTGAAAATAGCTCATTTATCACCTAAGCATTTTATTTCTTATTACACTTTTTTTTTTGGCAATTTAACACATCTTGTGGTTTATTTCCACAATGAGATTGTAAACCCCTGGAAGTCAAGAAAATATTTTTTTGCTTCCTTGTTTAATATTGGTCAAAACTGAACAGGTAAATGGGCACTTATAATTACACTGAATTTGAGGTTTATGGGATTCTTGAAAAATACCATAGAATTATCAAGAAAAAAAAAGTTAGTTGAATAATCTGATTTTTTCATACAAGAAACTGAGGCCCTAAATGGCTGAGGATCGAATCCAAAGTTGGGAAGTTTAGCTCCAAAGATGGGACCCATTCGCTCTTGTCTTCTAACTTCCCTCCAGAGTTCTTTTCAGATCAAGATGGATTTCCACTTTATGGAAACACAGTTAAGTCCTTTTAACAACAGTTCACTATTTTAGGCCCTAGGAGATGGTAGATGCGAGTTACCACCCACGCATTCCACGAGTTTTCTATAAATGGGATTTTACAGAAGAGTCTTTAGTCTTGAATATCTAAACCCAATAAAACTCCTGCCCTTTGCAACCAGTTTCCAAAATGGTAGTACTCTATCATTAACCAAGAACATACAAACATACATCAAAAATGTTTAATCTTAACAGGTGCATAGTATGCTAAAGAAAGGAATCAATTTAACAATGAAAAATAGCCCAACTTCTTTTGTGGAGCAGTGTCTACAGGCCAGTTGGCCAACTGGTATCAAAGAGAAATGAGAAGCCCTCCAAATTCAGGCTTAATTTCAGAGCGGACTCTACGCCTTTATCAACCCCACCTTCACAGGCTCCCAGTGAGCTTCCAAATGCCCAGTGTGGATCATGTCACATGGAACCTCAAAAATGTTCAATGGTACCCATTCCTACATAATAAATAATAAAGTTCAAACTCTTGTACAATATTTTAGATCTTTCCTACTTTGTCCTCAGTTAGTGTTCCATTTAGCATCCCTCTCAGTTTCTACACACACCTCCACTTGAGTGCCTCCATTTCTCTCTTTCTCATACCTCACTGTTTCTATTCATGCAGTTCCAGAACCCTAATTCCCCACCAACACGCCTCCCCCATCCCCCCAACACTCACCTCCCCCTCATCTCCTCCAGTACATTCACCCGTCACATTTCATTTCCCTTTCAAAGACCAAAGAAGCTGGCTGGTCCTCCCAGGTACCAGTCTTTAGCCCCCAGTCCCAATGAAATGATCGTGCCTGTAAACTTCCATGGTGTATTGCTCTGATCTCTATCTTTTGTTTTCATGTTTTTATTTCCTCTTTCCTACTTTTCAACCACTTCATGATCATTTCTTGAGAAAATGATTCAACAGATTCAACTTCTCTATACCTCCATCAAATATACTTTTTTGTTTTATCATTTATGGTTTTTAAAAGTCTGTTTATACCTTCTAGGACACGTATGCTTTCTATTAAATCTGAAACAGTGTGATAATCCTGCTATAATCTATAGAGGATAAACCCAGACACAACTCCATCCGTTACCTTGTGAAGAAGCTGGGGGTTCGACTCAGCTGGTTGCTTCTGCAGCTGCCACAATAGCCCCCTGTCTTCCTCATTAAACTGTAATCTCCTTGAAGATGAGAGTTGTCTTATCCATCTTTGTACATCTTAGAGCATCTCACAAATACCATCTAGGTACCCAAATCCGAGCATAAGTGGGTGCCCAATAAATTGTGCTGAAATGCAATTCCATCGACTGCCCAGTGTTAAAAGGACTCACCCTTCCCACTTCCACATCTCAGGGCGGGAGAAAAGAGAAAGGGGCTCACAACGGGGGAGCAGTGGTGTCTACATGGAGCTGGGGGTTGCTGCTTATGGCTGTTTGAGAGACTCAACCAATGGATACCAGTGATGGCAAGTCACACTGTCCAATGCTCTAGAAATACCTTGTCCTCTGAAAATACCTGTGGACCAACAGAAAGCTGCTGGCTGGAGGGTCTGTCAGGTTAGCTCTCTTGGTCAATGTCAGGTTCCATTTTGGGAGAATTTGTCCTAAATGTATTTTTATCCTAGAGGAAAAAAGGAACCTATTTTTTTTCAAAATCTCTTGGGATCTATGGACACCTGATATGATACTTGGAGTCAATATTGTGTAACGAAGACAACACTCCTCTTAAAATTAGTTTGCCCAGCAACAGGGATTCGGGACAAAGGTAGGTTCCTGGCAACAGCACCTTAGAAGCAACAAACGGTAGCCCCGTCTTCAGCCTGCAGTTGCTGCGGATGCTAGTACAGCTGACTGGAAGGCTTACTTTGTGCCAGAGACTGGGGCACCTGCTTTCGGTGAATTATCTCATTTAATTCTTAGAAAAATCTCTGCAGGTATCTTTATTTCCCCATTTAACAGATGAGTAAAGTCAAACTGTGAGCAATTCAAAAACAAAAACAAAACCAAAAAAACAGTAGGAAATCAAAAGAATGTTAGGCCCCCTGGCCAGCTGAAGTGGAAAATAGCATGCTTTTTGAACTCAGGGTAGAGGCCATAACCCAAGGCGGCGGTAAAGGGGGTTGGGGAGAGTGGGGACAAGTCTGAACACGTGACCCTCTCTGCGACACATCTGGACTCAATCCACCCAACCAGTCACCCCTGTCACCTGCGCCCCTGCTCACAAAGAGGCCAACATCTATGAACCAATCAGAGGAGCCCGGCTGCAAAGAGGAGTCCACGGATGCCTCCTCAAGAACTTCCCTCCCGACAGTCGTCAACTTAAGGATCCATCCGCACAAAAGCCCCGCCCCCTGCTCCCCTGCGAGGGCCGCGCAGCGTGTGCGCCCTCCCCGCAGTGCTGTCCGCTATCATTTCTTTCTCTCCTGTTTATGGACTTTCTCTCAATTCAAGTGAAGACAGTGGAGCTGAATAATGATGAGGTGCTTCCCTCCACCCCGCACAGTGACAGTCTGGACTTCTCCAACTATCTTCTTTTTATTATCATCAGAAGAGCTGTCCTGCCACCTGGGGCACGGTATGGACACCTACGGATACCAAAGAAAGCAAAGGATTTCGATTTTCTTGTTTTTATTTTTATTTTTTCTTGCTCCCGTCTCCCCTGGGATTATAACTCAGTTGCTTTGTTTCTTATGAAACACTTTCTGTGAAAATATAGAGTTGTGTTGATACATAGGGTGTCGAGCAAAAGGAGAAATAGATGAACGGGTCTCAAACTGATGTAAAAAGAACTTTTCTGGGAAGCTTGTTCTTTATTTTTCCCAAAGATATGACCAGATGCTTAATCAGCTTGTCTCTCTGTCTGTCTGTCTTTCTCTTCATCTCCCTCTCTCTGTTCTCTTCTCTCTCACACACACACGCGCGTGCGCTTTGGAAACAATATAAGCCATTTACAAGCAAAGAAATGGATCTTGATCTTGACCTGCAACTGCTCTTGGACCAAGTCCATCTCTGACATCAAAACAATTTTCTATCACAGAGTTGTAGGTTCAAGCAATCCACAAAATAGCAGCTTATTTAAAAAACCAAATTTAGTCCTTATTAAAAGTGGTGGTATCTGAAGCACACACAAGCAAAACTAATTTAACCTTCGGAAAGTTATCTCTGGAGAGAAGAGTCAAAATCCCTTTATAAGATTTTTAAGCACTGCAATTATTGACAAGGAGTCTATTGCTTCAGTTTTCTCTGATCAGGAAGAGAGGGGAAAAAAAAAAAAAGAAAGGAAACCCACAAGAGACATCAGCAGCTGTCAGGCTGTTTTCCAACTGCAAAGAGGTAGTTTACAGTGGGCTTCTGCCAGTCTCTTAAGACGAGGTTAAGAAGCCTTTTTAAAATGCCTTAAAAAGCCAACTCATACATTAATCAAGTTGAACCCTCATCCATACTTACTGCAATACATCAATTACTATGTCTTTCTCCTTTTTAATAAATTCTGGTTGACAGCAGACACCTTATTAAGGCCCTCTAAAATGATACAATAAGTAGAAGGCTATTAATATTGCTCTTTTTTTCTCCCCGCTATTGTCTTGCTGCACTGGTCTGCAAACAAATTCAGGCTGCATTACAATTAATGCCAGTGGAACTCCTTCTAACGACTTCCAGCTTGCTAATTTTTTACGCTAATAATAAAAAAAGGCATTGCTATGCAAGAACGACCCCCTTTTATCATGCGAGCATAGCACACCAGAGAGTGTCTGCTATTGTTCACATGAAAGACAATTAAACCCTGGAACATCAAACCTAAAAATGACAATCTGCTAACCAGCACTGGGCATTGCTCAATGCCTTCCTCTCTTTTCTAAACCGATAGAAAACAATTCTCTGAAGACATTTCTTTCCTGTTCTCCCTTAACCACCCTTTGGGGGAGAAAAAAAGTTAAAAAATACCCTTTGCTGATTTATGCATCTCTGCTTAGAATTTGTTAACTGTCTAGGGCCAATTTCACTCCAGCACTCTCACTGCCTGCAGGTTTAAATTCTGGACACATAAAAAGAAACGCACCAATATCACTCACATAGTATCACATTTAAAAATAAACATTAAAGGTTCTTCAAAAACGCATGCAATATAGAAGTCTAGAAGGAGAAAGAAAAATGTAATTCTGCCACTCTGTGTATCTCATCATCTCTGGGGATCATACTAGAGTCACATGGGTATTTGGAAAATTCTAGTCCAGATGCCAAATTTCAACAAAGCCAAGTCGCGAAACAACTTCCTTTATTCTTAGCAGCATACGGACTCCTTCACCAAAACACATGTCCATTTACTGGAAAAACTGCCATGATTTGGGTTTTAATTATAACATAAGGACATAAATACAACCACTTAAAAGTTCACTGACTTTTCTAAAGCATCTTTCAAATATTGATTGAACATTTTATCCATAATACAAAGAGAAGAGGACACAAGTCAAATCTGGAGTGACAGCCTTGGCTTGGCCCCTGCTAATCTTGGGGTCTTGACCAAATCCACTAACCTCTCTCTGAGTCTCAGTTTCTCCCTTTGTAAAATAAGCAGGGAAAATAGCTCTTTATTTAAGTATGACTGTAAAGCTGAAATGAGAAGATGGATACAAAAGCTCTCTGAAAACTAAACTGCTATATGTTGTAATGAAAACTAAATAATTAAACGGAGTTGCAGTGTGTCCTCACCGCAGTTACACTAAAAGCTTTATTATCCCACCAGTACTGAGTGATTCTCAGATGCTGAGCACGACCACAGCTCATCTTTAATCTGCAAGTGTTTAGTAAAGGGGCACAGCCCTATGCTGGGTTCTCTACATTTTGTATTTTATTTTATTTTCACAAGAACTCTCCATGGTAGTGGTGATCATTCCCTAGTTACAAACGAGGAAACTGAGGCCCAGGAAAATGTAATGATTTGCCTAAGTGGCAGAGCTGAGATTTGAATCTGAAACACAAGCTGTGACCCAGTCCTAACACACCTTCCATGGAGAGCTTCTTCTGTGGGATGGCAGGTCTGTGAAGCAAGGAGAAGAGACAAACCCTGTGTGGTTATACCAGCTCTGACATCT
Organism: Camelus ferus; assembly: GCF_009834535.1. Classification (NCBI taxonomy): domain Eukaryota; kingdom Metazoa; phylum Chordata; class Mammalia; order Artiodactyla; family Camelidae; genus Camelus; species Camelus ferus. The sequence goes on along the minus strand of NC_045718.1, from coordinate 2,704,991 downwards.
ATTGCCCTAGAACAGTGGGCCAGTTATTCAGTTTCTGCATCTGTAAAATACAGATAAATTTATTTCTAAGAGTTGTTGTGAGGATTAAATAAGCTAGTACAAGGTTCTGAAAAATAGATGGTTAATAGCAAGTACTTAATAAATGTGAACAAATATTATTGCCCTTATCCTCCGGTACTGTGTAATAAGCTCTAATTATATAAAATGAGAATAAAATAGGATCTGTAAGTTCTACATTTAGCCAAGGTAGAGTAACAGGGGCCATTGTTACTCTATCCCTCAGAAAAGACAATTTGCAAGACACTGGAATGAGGTTTAAGAAGAGACAGTGGTCTCTGAGAGATGAGAAACCTATGAGATAAGACCTATATTCATCTCAGTTTACCGCCTTGAGAGAGGGTCCAGGCCATATAAAAAAGGTGAAGTCCAATGGACTCCTTCAGTTAAGGAGACCAAGTTGAGAGTCTGGGGAAATCAAGGCAGCTAGAGTTTGTAGGGTAGAGTACTGGAGAAGACAGTGCTGCTCAGAGAACTCTCAAGATAAGCAGATGGTCCTGTCCAAATATTCAGCTGAATACCAATCAGCACGTGTATGTAAAGAAACTACCCAAGGCTGGGAAAGAGCCATTCAGAAAGATTAGCAGTAACAGAATTGAGCTCACACAATAGTAGGAATGGTACCTCTCCCCATCAGCCAGACTGGAAAAACCTCATGACTCATGGGCGTTATAAGATACACAGAAGGGCCTTGACTCAATAGTGGGGAATAATTAGTTTCAGATTGAGCATAGTTCCAGTTCAAGTAAACAAATCTTAAAAGTAAGATCCTAAAGAATTACAACTTTTCCCAAATCACAGAACAAAGTTCAAGAATATTAATCAAAATACAAAATATACAGAACAACGCAAGGTAAAGTCTCACTGTCTGGCATTCAATCAAAAGTTACCACACATTTTTAAAAAGCAGGAACATAAAAACCCCAAAAGAGGAGAAAAAAATCAGTTGAAACAGACCCCAAACCAACCCAGCTGTTAGAATTAGCAGACAAAGGCATTAAAACAGTTATAATAACTATAGTTTATATGTTCAAAAGTTGAGGCAAGGAAGATTTATAAGCCTACAGATCAATTAATCTCAATAAACCCCAACATAAGACCCTGAGGCATATCATAATCAAGGTGCTCAAAATCATTAATAAAGAGAAAATCTTAAAAGCAACCAAAGACAAATCATGCTAGCGCAGACATAAAGGTAAGTATGACAGCAAATTACTCATTGGAAACACTGTGAGTAAGAAAACAGTGGATCAACATATTTAAAGTACTAAAATACAAAGCCAAAAAAATACTTTTACAGACATACAAAGGCTGAGATAACTCATCACTTGCAGACTGACAGTACAAAAATGTTAAAGGAAATCCTTCATTCTGAAAGAAAATGATAACAGATGGAAATGTGGATTTACACAAAGGCATGAAGAACACCAGAAATGGTAATTACATGGGCAAATACATATGTAGTTTTCTTATTTTCATCTCTCTAAAGGGTAATTTACTATTTAGATAAAAATAATAGTAACAATGTAGTATGGGTTTATAATATTTATAAAAATAACACATGTGATAATAGCACAGAGGTCAAGAGGAAAAACATGGAAGTATGCTACAGTTAGTCTCAAACTATAAATAAAGTGGTGTATTACTTGAGCATAGCCCGTGATAAGTAAAAGAGGTATAAGATGTGATAAGTAAAAGATGTAAATCCTAAAGCAATCACTACAACAACAAAGTGAAGAGTTACAGCTAATAAGCTAATAGAGATAATAAAACAAAATCATAAAAATATTCAGTTAATTCACAAGATGGCAAAAAAAAGAAACAAAGAAAAGATGGGATAAATAGGAAAGAAATAGCAAGATGCTAGATTTAAATCTAACCTGATCAATAACCACATTAAATATAAGTGGTCTAAATATCCCAATTAAAAAGTAGAGATTGTCAGATTGGATTAACAACAACAACAACAACAAGATCAAGCTATATGTTGCCCACAAAAAACATACATAGGAGAAAACTGTGACTTGGTTAGTCAAATGTTTTCTTTTAGTTAGACAAAACCAAAATTATAATCCATAAAAGATGAAATTGATAAATTAGACTTCATAAAAGTTAAAAAATGTATGATCTTTGAAAGACACTGTTAAGAGAATGAACAGACAAGTCAACTCTGGCAGAATATACTGCAAGTCATAAAAGGGCTTATATTTATAATAAATAAAGAACTGTCAAAACTCAATAATAAGAAAACAAAACATCCTAATGTAAAAGTGGGCAGAGAATTGAGGAGACCTTTTAACAAAGACGACAGACCAATGACAAAGAAGCACATGAAAAGATGCTCAACATTGTTTGTCATTAGAGAAATGAAAATGAAAACCACAATTAAGTACTAATACACACCTATTAGAAATGAATACAATTAAAAGGCCTGAATATATTGAGGATTCAGGGCAAATGGAACTCTCATACACTGTCGTTGAGGATGTAAAATGATACAACTACTTTGGAAAACATACTGGTAGTTTTATATAAAGCTAAACATACACCTGATACATGATCCATTCCTAGGTTTATACTAAAGAGAAATGAAAGCCTATGTCCATACAAAGACTTAAGCACAAGTGTTCACCGCAGCTTATTTGTCAACATTCCAAACGGGAAACAACATGGAAGTCCATTAACAGATTATTGGATGAACAGAATGTGGTATATCCACAAAAGCATACAGTATTCAGCAATAAAATGGAGCTAACTATTGATGCAACAATTTAAACATGGATAAATCTTAAAATAATGATGCTGAGTGAAGGAAACTAGACCACAAAAAAGAGTACATACTCTATGATTCCATGTACTTAAAATTCTGGAAAACGTGAACTTATCTCTAGAGACAACTGATAAGTGGTTGCCCCGGGATGGGGAGAGGGGGCCTCTAAGGGGTCAGAGGGAAGGATTACAAAGAGGCTCAAGACAACGTTTAGGATGATATACCTGTTCATTATCTTGATAATAGTGTTGGTTTCATGGGTATAATATGGATGTTAAAACCAATCTAATTGTACGGTTTCAAAATGCAGTTTACCATATGTCAGTCACATCTCAACAGAGCTGTTAAAAACAAAGACAGGATCACTGTCCACAAGGAATTTAAAATTTAGTTATTGAAATAAAACACATACACAAAATTAATTTAAAGAATGAGAAGATAGCGCTTCTCACAGAAAACATGACTAGTACACATCAGTGGTTCTCAAACCTTCACGCGTATCAGAATCAAGGGGAGGGAGCGTTAAAACACGGGATTGCTGGGTCCATGACCCAGAGTTTCTGATTCAGTGGGTCTCGGATGGCGCTTAATAATTTGTGTTTTAAACTACTTTTCAGTTAATGCTGGTGGTTCTGGTACCAGAATCACACTTAGATAAGAACACTGATATGTGTATGAGAATAGGATAACACAGAAAAAGGGGAAAATTTTTAAAAGAAGTTATAGTAATTGTGAAAATATTTTATTTTCCCTTAAGTTCACAATGAAATAAAATAAAATTTAAGTAAATAAAACTTTATTTTTAGAATTTTTCCCTAATATTTTACTGTTATTACAGAACATTCTAGGCCTTTTGGGAATATCTCATACAAGTTGCATTGGCTCAATCACCATCATTTCAGAGAGCAATTAAATCTCCAATTCATGAGTAAATTAAGAATCGGGCAAACGTGTGGTCCAACTAGTCAAACTGCTCATTCCCACTTTGTGCTGTATTTCAGCTGTTCTCATCTTATGTGCTTCAGAGAAACAGTTACAAAAGGTAGGTTTAAAATGGTAAAAATAGTCATCCCTTGGTATCCATGGGGGACTGGTTCAGGACCCCACGGATACCCAAATCCACAGATGCTCAAGTCCCTTACATAGTTAGCATGTCTTTCTCCAGCACGGGTTTTGGTGCTCATTATTTCCTTTGACTGGAACACCTTTTATCCCCCATGCTTCCTTTTATCCAGCTGATTCTAATTTGTCCTTTAGGTTGGAGCTTAGACAGGAGCTCTGGCATGCTCCCACCCCCACCCTTCTGCGCCCCGGTCTCTACTGCATGCCTCCACATAGCACTCCCTGAAGTCTACTCTTGAGTGTATCTTCTAAATCATTTTACCATACTCCTCCCATTTTTTTCCTGCTTCTTAAAGAAATAATTTATTTCTCTTTGATTGACTGAAGTAGCATTTGGGACATTCCAGGTTCCCTGATTCCTTCTGAGTTACAGTCAGAAAGAGAGAAGGAGGAAAACAGGGGGACCAAAAATCTATAGTCATAAAATAGGAGACGAAGGACATGGGACGGAATTATAAATAAACAACATCACATGCATACATGCACATACAAATTATTTGGGGGGTGTTGATGACTGCTCTAAGGGTAGTAATTTCAAGTGGCACCAAACTTTAACCCAGATTGGATCACAGGACAAATCAAGTTTCCCAATTCCTACTCATGCATTTGACATATTTATGGTCAGCTTTTATAGCTTTTGATCACAATTTCTAGAAGGCAGCTGGTCCCTAAATCAACAAGTCAGTGAAAAGCAACCAGAGCCCAGTCCTGTTAACAGAACTGCCTATGAGGAGGTCAGGGCTGTCCTGCAGCACATTTAAGGCATTTATGAGAGCTGTCGAAAAATGCCTGCTCATGAATTTGGGTTACGTTTAAGGAGCCTGATTGTACTTTCTCATGATTCTAGACTTCTGCTATAACAGCCCCAAATAAGGATTTAAGGACAAGAATAAAAATAATCCAAGAGAAAAAAAAAGTCTTCTCTGAAAAATTTTCTTTCATCCAGAAGGAAGGAAATTCCGGAGGCAAAGACCATGGAGGACACCTGGGCATTTCTCTCGGGAAGGATGGTGGTCGCTGCACACTCTCAGGGGTTGGTAGTCAGGGTGGAGTAAGTGGGCTGACTTCAGCAGGAAGCATCAGGGAGCATCTGTCCACTTCAGGGGATGCTGCCTAGAGGCCCCGCCTTGGAAGAACACCCCGAGTTCTCTGAGAAGGTACGCCCATATTTGGAATGTAGGATGGCACTGAATAACCCCAGCCCAGCAAAGAAGCTAACCCGGGAAATGGACTCCTGTTTACAGATTCCACCACCACCACAAAGGTCAACAGGTGGGGGCCACACCCCAAGGGCAAGATGAACCCCAGTTTCTGCACAACAGGAACTAACTCAGAAGAGTCTTTATTCCTCTGACAAAAACAACAACAACAACAAAAAAACCAACCAATTCCCAAAAGAAAAGAATACTTTGACCTTACACTCTTACGTTGATGACTGAAGAATAAAAAAGTTGGACTCAGACTAGGAAAGTTTCTTTACAGGAAGGTTCCCAATACGCTTTTTACACTATGAAGAAAGAAAAAAAAAAAAAAAAAAACTACCGAAAAGGAATAAAGAGCATTAACCAAGGAAACGTCCCTCTCCCAGATTTTGTAGCAACTTAGAACTTCCTTGAAATGGAAGGACAAAGCAGCCGTTTGCTCAGCTTAGATCATTTTGATTGAGACTCATATGTTATTTTAAATGAACATTGCTCAGGTAGTTAAGCCTTAAAAACCAATCATCCTTGACAACTGTCCAATCCTTTTTTTTTTCTTTTTTTTTTAAGTCTTACCTTAAGGGTTTCAGAAATACATTTTCAAGTAGGCTATAGTGGGAGGGAGCTAAACTTCCTACCTGCTTCACAGCTTAGTGGGACTGCTGGCCTTTGTTCATTTTTGTCTTTGAAAACTTAATGTTACACTTAAAAAGGAAAAAAAAAAAAGAGTAAACTTAAAAAGCAAACATGGTGCAATTGCTTTGGCTGTTGGAACAATACAAAATTCTATTGCATTAAATTCTATTGTATTAAATGTATGCTCCAACAGAACGCTGAACTTTTCAGATTTTACTCTGACTACTCGACTAATGATGTTAAAAAGGAAAGAAGAGTGGTGTATTTCTCCAGTGATGCTGAGGTTACTGACACTGATATTTCTTTGGGGACAGAACAAGAGCTAACGCCGTCTTTGAAGTCCCTACGTTAGACCACGCTAGCAGCTTTTACTTCCATACTTAATATAACATCTAGATTTCTTGACTTTGTAGACGTTCCAGAGTCTTACACCCTGATAGTCATGCCAACAAAAATGTTTAAGGAAAGACCATCCAAAAGAAGACATGACATTTTGCAGAGCCTTCAGTTTATCTTGAGAAAGTGCAATTACAAACGATGCTTGAATCAAGCTGCCCAGGCATTTGTATTAACACAGAAACTCTGTTACCATTAGTTCTTGCTCAGTAAAGGCAAATATTGTGAACATGCCATTTAATGGCAGCGAATGTCAGTATCTACCACGTTGATGAACAGTAAGAATGTAAAACATGCTGTCTCAAGGAATAAAGATATTTATTAAATGGACCACTATTCAAGCTATGTATACATACGTACAAACACACATTTTATGAGAGAGACTATTAAGTGTTCATACAATAATATGTATGCACATCCTCTTTATATGTGCAACTATAACAACCCAAAGACATATTTCAAATAATGCTTTTACTGTTATTTAAATATATATGTTCTTGTCAATACTGGCATATGTATTTTTTAGGAGAAAGCAACAAGTGTGCATATTAGTTTCTACTGAAGGTCTACTTGACGCTTTCATAGGACAGCCATATGAAAATCAGATACACTAGCTCTCCAATGTGTTAGATATATATTTCATGATATCTTTATCTTTTAAAGGGGCTCAAAGTGTGTTCCTTATTTCTTCTTCCATGTGGTTTTTTTTTTTTACAGCTTTAAACTCTGGCATCTGTGATTAAATCCTTTTTTGATGTGGGTTTTCAAACTTAAAAAGAGTATAAAAGAATCTTTCTTCCTTTCTTTTTTCTGGCCACGTAGACATTTTTCTAACTTTAACGATTTTTAATTTCCCTAATTACAAGTGTCTGGGATCATTTGCTTCATCAGTGTCCAAACTGAAATGAGGAAAAGCTATATTTGGTAATAAGAAATAACATGATGAAAATTCATATATGTTGATGCTCTTCTACAAGAACCTTTAAGCCTCACGCTGAAATCCGATGCCATCTCAGGAAGGGCATCAGCCGCCAAAATAACTACCCTCACAGCCTGTATACGGGGAAAATAAGGCATAGAACAAAATCACCTGTCCAACAGCTCATGAAGACTGGATCTGCACATACAAACTGATGGAGAGGGGACTGAATCATTGAATTCAAGTCATTTTTCAAAACAACTCTCCTTTTCTTTGGTAATATTTTTCTAACCTTTCATTCATACACACAGCTACATTCTCTGCCAAAACTGGAACATCAATTCAAGCATCGCTATCTTAAATTTACAATTTTTTTTTATAGCTTGGGCAGAATTTTGCCCTCCTATGTCTATGAAGAAAAAATTTCATCTTGAGTGAAATTTGTTTTCTTTTTCTTGTTTTTTTTAATTTTTATTTTTTAATTGAAGTATAGTCAGTTACAATGTGTCAATTTCTGGTGTACAGTATAATACCCCAGTCATACATGTATATACATATATTCATTTTCATATTCTCTTTCATGAAAGGTTATTACAAGATACTAAATATAGTTCCCTGTGCTCTACAGAAGAAAGTTTTTAATCTATTTTTATACATAGTAGTTATCATTTTCTGATAAGTAAATTAACAGCAAAAGACATTTGCACAAGGGATGTTTAACTACCTAAGATAAAATAGCTTTATGCGCCACTGCTAATTTAGAAGCAACTATTTCACTACAAAAAATTAATAAGTCAATCATTCTTCAGTTTATTTTAAAAATTCCCCTACATACCTAGATTAGCATGCTTAGTAAATCCAATCCCAATTCTGTTTGTTTGAGTTAATTTTATTTCCTGTCTGTCTCCCCCTTTTCTCCCACTATCCTGTAATTGCCATCATGGTAATTTTTTCTTTCTTTTCAGAATAAAAATTTTTTAATTTTATTTTCTAAACTATAGTACAGTAAAATCAGTATGTTTTGGTGCACATTCCTATGTATTTTAACGCATGAATAGATTCATGTAATGACCACAAGAATCAGGATACAGAGCAATTCCATTACCCACCAAAATTCCCTCTGGGTTGTTTTCTAGCTTTAGTAAAACTGCCCCACTCAACTCACAGCAACCACTGATCTGTCTCCAAAACTACAATTTTATCTTTTTGTGAATGTCATATACAGTTGACCTTTGAACACACAGGTGTTGAGGCACCAAACCCCTGTACAGTTGAAAACCACCCATAACTTTATAGTCGGCATTCCATATCCATGGTTTGCATCCCACAGATTCAACCAACTGTGGATCGTGTAGTACTATAATATGTATTCAGTGAAAAAAATCCATATATAAGTGGACTAGTGCAGTTCAAACCTGTGTTATTCAAAGGCCAACTAGAAATGTCACCATATAGCATGTAACCTTTTGAAACTGGCTTCTTCCATTCAGCATAGAGATTCATCCAAATTGTTGTCTGTATCAATGGCTTCTTCCTTTATAATGCTGTGCAATGTTCCATTGTATGGATATACCACAGTTGGTTAATCCATTCACCCCTGAAGGACATTTGGATTCCAGTTTTGAACACTTATGAATAGAGCTGCCATAAAGAGTCACGTGCAGGTTTTCTGAGGAACATAAGTTTGCATTTCTCTAACCTATATGATGGGTGTATGTTTCACTTTATAAACAATGGCCACATTATTTTTAAGAGTGGCTATACCATTTTGCATTTCTACCAGCAATGAATGCAAGTTCCGATGACTCCACATGCTCATCAGTACTCAGTATTGTCACTTTTTAAAAATTAGCCATTGTAACAGATGTGCAGTAGATCTAAGGCTTTAATGTGCATTTCTCTAATGATTGATGATGGTGGACATCTTTTCATATGCTTATATTCATTCTGTATATTATCTTAGGTAAAATGTCTGCTCAAGTCTTTCCCCATTTAAAAAAATTACATTGTTTTCACACTGCTCAGTTTTGAGAATCCTATACTTTAGACACAAGAGCTTTGTCAGGTATGTGGTTTGCAGCTTTCCCCCCAGTGTAAAACTTGTCTTTTCATGTTCTTAACATTGGGAGGCCAAAAGTTCTAAATTTTGATGAAGGCCAATTTATCTACTCTTTCTTTCATGGATTACATACTTCTGGTGTCATGCTTGAGAAGTTTTTGCCTAACCCCAGATCATGAAGATTTTCTCCTACATTCTCTTTTAAAAGGATTATAGTCTTATATTTTACTTGATATTTGGTCAGTTTTGAGGGTTTTTTTGTATCAGGCATGAAGGTTAGGTTAAGATTCATTTTTTTTCTTGCATATTGATGTTGATTCAATTGTTCAAACACCATTAGCTGAAAAGACCAAACTACTGCACTACTGTCAAAATTCATCAGCCACATTTGTGTGGGCTCATTCCTATATGCTCTGTTGTGGTCCACTGATAATTGCCGTCTATTGCCAATACCATACTGTCTTGATTAGCATCGTTTTATAATAAGTCTTAAAATCAAGAGTGTGATTCCTACAAGACTTTTCTTCTTTTTCAAAATGATTTTAGCTATGCCAATTCCTTTGCCTTTCCATAACATCTTGAAAATCAGCTTGTCTATATCTATCAAAAAAATCCTGTTGGGAATTTTATTGAAACTTCATTAACATAGTTGATCAAATTGGGGAGAGTCAACATCTTTACTCTTTTGAGTCTTCTGATTCATGAACTAGGTACATCTCTCAATTTATTTAGGTCCTCTTTGATTTCTTACATTAGTATTTGCAGTTTCAGCATACAGATCCTGTATTTTGTTAGATTCATATCTATATATTTTATTTTTAGAACTATTTTAATTTTAAAAAAAATTTAAAGCTCAGGTTTCAACTGTACCTTGCTAGCATATAGAAATGTAATGATTTTTGTATGTCGATCTTGTATCTTGCAAACTTGCTGATTTCATTTATTACTGTTAGAAGATTCTTTTTTTATAATTTGGGGGGATTTTCTATGTGGACAATCATGTTGCCCACATAAAGAGACAGTTTTATTTCTTTCTTTCCAATCTGTATGCCTTTTGTGTTTGTTGGTTTCACAACATACTTCTCTGACGAGGACTTCCATACAATGTTGAACGGGAGTCTTATATTGGACATCCTTGATTTGTTCCCCATCTTAGTGGAAATCTAGTCCTTAATCATTAACTGGATTAGCTACAGGTATTTAATAGATGGTCTTTATCAGACTGAGTAAGTTTCATTCTATTCCTACTTTGCATATTTTTTTATCATGAATCACTATTAAATTTTGGAATTTTTTTTCTGTATCAGTTGATGGGAACTCACAGTGTTTCTTCTTCAGACTAATTATGGTGGATTACATGATTTTCTAATATTGAACCAGCCTTGCAATTCCATAATAAGACCCATCTGTAATTATGTGTTATTCTTTTTATATCTTGATCTGGATTTGATTTGCTAATATTTTATTGAAAATTTTTGCATCTATGATCATGAGGTATATCGGTTTGTAGTTCTTGTTCTTTTTTTTTTTTTTTTTTTAATACTATCTTCATCTGGTTTCGGTATCAGGGTTACTCTGTGACCTCATAAAATAAGTTGGGAATTGGTCCATTGTCTATTTTCCAAAAGAAATTTTGTAGAATTGGCCTTATTCATTTTTAATTGTTTTGGGCTGGAGATTTCCTTTTCAGAAGAATTTTAAGAGGAATTTAATTCACTTGACAGGTATAGGAGTGTTTAGGTTACCTAAATTATCTTGGGTGAGCTTTAGTAATTCATGGTTTTCAAGGAATCAGTCCATTTTATCTAAGCTGACAAATGTCTATGCATTGAATTGATTATCATGGTTGTAGGATCTGAATTAATATCCCTTATTTCATTCATGATGCTGATAATTTGTATGTGTATTTTTTCTTTGTCAGTCTTGCTGGAAGTTTATTAATTATATTGAGTCTTTCGAAGAATCAGGTTTTGTATTTATTGATTTTTCTCTGTAGTTTTAAATTTTGTTAATTTCTGTTCATTTTTATTCTCTTCATTCTGCTTCTTTGGGATTATTTTGCTCTTATTTTTCTAGTTTACTAAGGTGGAAACTTAATACTTAAAACTTAATACTAATTGAAGATCTTTCTTTCTTTTCTAATATACATGTATAATGTGTATATTGGTCCCTTTATCATCATGTACCTTTTTACTCCTGATATACTTGTTGGGGTTTTTTGGGGGGATTGGTTCTAAAGTTTCTTTTATCTCACTAAGAGCTGTTCTAGCTTTCCTTGTTCTATACTTTTACTTTTAATTTATGTGTATCACTATATTATAAGGGAGTTTCTTATGGGAAGTAGAGAGTAGGGTCATGTTTTCTTTTACTTCTTTCTGATAATCTCTTCTTTGTTGCATTTAGACCATTTACATCTAGCACATTTATTGATACAGTTGGATTTCTATTTACTAATTGGTTATTTGTTTTGTATGTGTTCTCTTTTTTATTCCGGTCTCAGTTGCTAAGGAAAAACTTGAGGTGTTTGAACAGTTTTTAGCATTCTGCTTTATTGTGTTTTACATTATCTCTTGTATAGTTTTGTAGCAGTTGCTCTAGGGAGTATAATAAACACCTTTCACTTTTCACATTCTACTTAGAATCAAATTTACCGCTTCAAGCGGAATACGGAGACCTTACCATCTTACAGTTCCCTTTATTCTTCTCCTTTATGTTATAGTCGCCTTAAATATACATCAAAAACTCCATCATGCAGTGTTAAAATTTTGCTTGTAACTATCAAGTATATTTTAAAGAACTCAAGAAGAGAAAAGAGTCTATAACGTGTACCCAAATATTTACTATTTCTTTTGCTATTTTTTTATTCTCAAAGTTCCAAGTTTCTTTCTGGTGTTATTTTCCTCCTATCTCAAGAGCTTCCTATAGAAACGCTTTTAGAGCTGGTTTGTTAGTAATAATTCTTAGTTCTCCTTCATCTGCAGACATCTGTATTTCGCCTTCATTTCTAAGCAGTATTTTTCACTGGATACAGAATTCTGGATTGGAGGTTCTTTACAGTAATTTTAAAATATTGTGTCACTTCCTTCTGTCTTATGTAGTTTTTGATGAGAAATTCAGTCATTCATATTGTGGTTCCACAATAGGAAATGCATATTTCATCTCTGGCCACTCTCAAGACTTTTTTGTGTACTTATTTTTATAGCATTTTGACGATGATGTGTCTAAATATGGATTTACTTGAGTTTATCCTGTTTGGTTTTCACAAAGCTTCTTGAATCTACAGGCTATTTTCTTTCCCCCATTGAGGGAAGTTTAGGGCCATTACTTCTTCAAAAAAAATACGTGTACTGTATTTTTTCTCTTCTTCTAGAACTTCAGTGACACAAATGTTAGACCTTTTATTTGTCTCACAGGTCTGTGAGCTCTCTGTATCCCTTCCATCTTTTTCTTTCCTCTCTGTTTATCAGGCTAGATCATTTCTGTTGACCTATTTTCAAGTTTACTGACACTTAGTCTTTCACATCCATTCTGCTAATGAGCTGATCCAGTAAGATTTTTATTATGATTTTTGTACTTTATAGTTCTAAAATTCCCATTCAATTCTTATTTCCTATTTCTTTGTTGAGACTGTTTTATTGTTTGTTTCAAGAGTGTTTGTGATTGTTTGTTAGAATGTTTTTTTAAGTAACAGTTTCCGTAAAAGTCTTTGTCAGGTAATTCCAACATCCGTATATTCTCATCATTGGCATCTGCTGATTGTCTTTTTAATGGAGGTTGAGATTTTCCTGTGTCTTTCTATGCTGAGTAATTTTGGATAATACCTTGAACAATTCGGATGTTATGTAATGAGACTATGTATCTTGTTTAAATTTCATGGACAACACAATACTTTTGATTTAGCAGGCCATCAAACTAGTGAGGTTCAGCCCACAAGTTCCAACTTGTCTTTTGTGGGCTAAGGTGTCAGCATTAGGTCAATTTTCAAAGCCTTCCAATGCTATTCAGAATTTTCCTATGTGTGTGTCACTCTGTGGCTAGTATGGACAGAGGCAATAGTTTATCTATTTAATTCTCAATGTTCTGATACAATAAATTAGGATCAGATCCATGTACAGCAGTTCAGGGGTGAGCCCAGGAGTAGAAAAACATCTTTGTGGGGTCACTTGCCCAAGCTCTTAATTTAATGCATAATCCCTGGTATTTTCCATTTTCTTGGGCTCCTGATTTCAGCCCTCCACCAATAAACTGCGGCTTTAGTTATCTTACTCAACTACCAAGAAGTGCAAGAACAGAGAGAGAAAAAAGCAATGTGTATGCGCTCCACCTCTTCAGATCACAGCTCCACTGATGTGAGAAGAAGGCCCTCCTCTGTCAGATGTTTGGCCCCCTGTTGCCATCAATGCTGATGTTGCCCTGGAACTGCCTAGGGTCTGGATGCAAGGAAATGGAGAAAAGAAGAAACCCTTCTCTCTACCTTTACCGCTCCTTAAGCTGGACTAGAGCACTTCTCCTGGCACTCTTCCCATCTGAGCTCTGGTGCCCATCACTGGGTTTCAATTCCAAGAAGATCAGGCCAGGACATACCAGAAGGGGAACAGTGGTAAACTCACCACCAGTTTAGGGGTGCTTTCAATGCTGATCTACTTCTCCAATCCACCTGCAACTGTCTGCTTTTAAGTATCCTTAAATAGCGGTTCCATGAATTCTAAGTTTTATAGCTGAATTCAGTGTGAGATACAAGGCAGATTGTGCTTATTTCATTTTATTTGGAACCAAAACTTACTAAAATTTTTTGACTGTGAAATGACTGTCTGAAACACAAAAATATAAAACATAAAATACATATGTAAAGTTTAAAGAATAATACTATACCAGTATACCCCTACCTATGATAAAAACTGGAAGACACTAACTAGTCCTTGAGAATCCCATTGAGATGCCCCTGTGTACATTTTAATTGAGTTACATGGAACAAAACAAAATCCACAGTGTCAATGATGAAGGGAAGCACTTTTCAAACCTTTCCAGTGATCTGAGGACCTCTCTGCTAATATATATACATATACAATATAAGAAATATGGAAAAGTACAAGAGTAAACAAAAACCACCGCACAAAACAGTAATTGCCCTAATGGAAACAGTCTTGTAGAAAAGTCCTACGTTAACACTCTGTACAGATCCCAATAATTGTACCTACCACATTTTATTATAATATTTATGTGGCTGTCTCCTTCACTATTCTGTGAGCTACTAATGGATAGAGATCATTTCTCACCCACCACCCCTACCATCAGCACTGCTGGTCTGTGCAAGACTCATCTCATGGTTCAGATGTTTCTATTTCTCATGCTCCTTCTGCAAAACTGCAAATATGTTCATTCATGTATTTTAACTATTCTTGCAAAGTATGCATTGTTATTTGGCGTACATATGTTTTTAGCATATGTAAATGGTACAATGTTGTATAATTTATTCTGCTTTATTTTCATTCAGCGCTACATTTTACAGATTTATCCACACTGCTTTGAGCACATCAGACCTCTGCATCTCACTGCTGCACAGTTCTCCAAGGTATACACCCACCATGTTTTATCTATCCAGTCTTCCAACAACAGACACTCCAGCTCCTTGACACCATAAGTAATACTGCAATAAACATCTTTGCACATATGTCATTATGAGCAATGTGGGAAGTTCTTTGGGAGGAAGCCCATGCAGTATGCCTACATTGGCTCCACCAGTCTCTAGTTCCACCAATCATATGTGAGGAGTCTCAAATCTCAGTTTTTTGCCAACGTTTGGCATTATGCAATTCCAATTTCTAGTTTTTGCCCAGTGAATTCATGTTGTTAGAATCTGCATTTCTCTTATTATTAATGAATTGGAACACTTCTAACTCTGCCTGCTGTCTCTTTGAGTGTCTTCCTCTATAAATTCCCTGATCATAAAACTTTTGCCTATCTTTTCAATTGGGACTGCTATCTTTTTTCTCTTAATTTTCAGGAGTTCTTTTTATAGTCCAGATATTAACCCCTCATCATATTATACACCATAAATAATTATTTTATTCTATTAACTGAATATTAATTTTATTTATTTATTTTTGTTGTTAAACATAAATCTTTATTTTTTTTATAAATAAGTCAGTCAGTTTTTTCTCAACATATCCTTTTGAGGTTTTAAAGAAATATTTTTCTATCTTTACATCGTGAAAATATCCTCTTGTGTTTTCTTCTACTATTTTTATAGCTTACCTTCCCCATTTATCTCTATGATATATATAGAGATTATCTTTGTAAAAGGTTTAGGAAGGGATCCAGTTTTATATTTCTCCACGTAGTTAGCATTTTCAAAAAGCCACATAAAATTTAATCTGTCTTTTCCCTGTTAATTTTTTGATGCCACCTTTAATATGTATTAAGTGTTCACAATTTAAGTTGTGCTTTTATTCTGTATTATTGGTCTCTCCTCTATCTGAAATATTAAAAATAAGTTATTAAATGAACAAATTTTTATTTTACAAAATGGTAACTTTATAAAAGTATGGATAATTTTACAGAAGTACAGATTTTATAAAAGTATGGATTATATTATTTTACCAAAGTATGAATATTATAATTTTACAAAAGTATAGAGAGAGTGCTAGGAGCTCTCTATTATTCATGTACATTTTGGATTTGCTTATCTTATTTATCCTTGTATCTTTTTATTATAGAGCATCATGCCTGGGACAAAACAGGGCCACAGAATACACTTTTGAATGAGGAAATTATTAAATTCCAACTATATAGACATATGAAAAAAGTGTAAGGTGAACATAGAGGACAAAGACCAAATGTGAGAGGAGAGAAACTGGATTTGAACCAAGAATTCTGGCTGACGCACAAACAGTTTCGTTCTAAAGGCAAAGAGGTGAACATATAGCCACTGGAATACAGTCCATTTATATAATTCTCTAGCAAATCTGCTTTGCCATCTGTCTTAGTCTCTAAATAACTTGGAGTTCAAGAGTTTACAGGGGGTTGCACTCAAGCTCAACTTTTTGGTAAATGGTTACGGGGCACTGAACTCACTCTCCAAAAGAACTGACACAAAGCGGTGCTGACTTCCTGTCCACTGCAGTTCATGCCTGCAATTGCCACAACAGTCTCTGATTACTGATATTATTATCCCCAGAAGATGGTTCATGGAAATTCTCATCCCCTGCTAGGCTGTCCCAGTTTTATAGAGTGAAAATCTGGTCGGCTTACTCTACAGGGGAAAAAAGGCCACCAGGAAAAAAAAAAAAAGGGACTGTTCAAAAGAGAGCAGCTGCTACGATGCGGCATTGATGCAGACACAGCAGAGTGAAGGCAGTATGTCTATTTTGCTGTTTCATTTCTCTTCTTCTTCTTCTTCTTTTCTTTTACCCCTTTAGTGACAGTATCACTAGAGAGTTAATGCAAGCACTGTCATGGAATTTTCTGAACAACAAAATGGTTATCCCCCATAGTTACCTCAATCCCAATGCCTTTCTCCTTCCAAAATAGGAGAATTTAGCAGCCACCTTCTTCTCCCTAAATTCAGCCCCACCTCCCAGTGCCCTTTCCATATAAGGTACATTTCCATCACATTGAAATCAGCGAAATGCCTTAGCAGCACCAATGAAATCAAGTAAAAGCATCATTAATTAGGATTTCATGAATTCTGAATTTGTGACCTATTATAATATAGCTAGTTATTAACATAAAATGGTACTAACAAGTGTGTAAATAATCTTAAACTGCTTTTGTAAATAATATTCAACTACTTTTTAAAAAAGATAAGCTATTTTCAAGCACCTGAAATACTTTGGCTGCACCCATTGATATTTAGAATGTTGATCCGTTAGAGGCAGAAGAAACCACAAAGATAATTTCCTCTAACATTTGTCTTACAGATGAGGAACTGAAAACTTAAAAAAAGGGGGCAGAGACTTGATGCAATCATTTAAAAGCGACTTGAAGATTTCTACCAACAAATTTTCATTAGCTTAATCCAAATGTAGTTCCAAAACTGCATTCACAATTTTCCAACATACTTAATGTTTTATTTGACCTTAATCAGACAAATCCTTCTAACTTTGGTATTACATCTACAACACACCAATGTCATTTATTCTCTCCTTGTTATTTAGTTGAGGAAATATTTATCATAGTGAATTATAATTGTGTGACAGTAAAAAACTAAATATGGTGGGAAAGCATATTATTAAGGAACATGAGGTATAAATCTGCCTTCAAGAGAAAATGAGGATTCTCAAGTATGTACTCATTTATACTAAAAGTATTCAATATAAGGACTAACCATTTTGCAAAGATAAAAAGCACTGCTGATCCATTATTACTGAACCCATGCTAGGATAATTATTGCCTTTTAATATGCTCTCTTTCTGCCTTAAAACAATTGAACCTACAGATTAAAAAAAAATATTAATTGAAGCTGAGGTCGTTCTGTAGTGAGCCACAGGGAAATTCCCTAAAATACAACATAAAAGAAAAAAAAAGCATAAATTAAACCGGCAATGTTCAAATGCTTCTACTTTTATGTCTGTCAAATGCTTCATATGATAAGCATGAAAAAATGTTACCAATCTTGGTAAAAATGATTTGGAATGAACCAGTTCTTAAATAAACTCCTGATTTTCTCCAACATATTTCATAATTTTCTCACTAAAGAAGGATGTTCTCGAGATAGATAAAGCCTCTAGAAAACAGACACAGGTTAACTGCAGAGCCTGGTAGCTTATCAAATAGGGCAGCCTCGTCTGAAGAAAAGGACCTGTAATTAATAAGTATCATTAGCCCTGCAAAGTCATTTTTCAAGGATACTAACAGATGTAAACCACATTCCCTCTGCCCATGTTACCGCCACACAGCTTTCCTGGGTCCTCTTCTAATACTGCACAGGAGTTAAGGGGGAATGGAAGTGGAGCCGGGGGTATGAGGGGAGAGAGAGGAGCAGTAATCACATCAAAGGAGATGTCAAAAAATCAAAACCAAAAAAAAAAAAAAAAGTCCCTATTTATCTAGATTTCCCATCGTTATCACAAACCCTTCTGCCGCCGTCTTCCCCTCTACATAAAAAAGGCAGCGATGAATTTTGCCACATAGGTCAAGGAAGAGAATACCTGATCCTAATTATAATCTGACGTTAAGGAGGCCAGATGTGTACTACACAAACATACGAAAGGAGGATAACAAGTTATGGACACGTTCAAGCAAACGTTTCAAGGGGAATGAAGATTTACTGCATAAATCTAATAGGAAAGATGTGCTGTGAACCATCTGGTAAGTGACTTATATAGCCCCATACATTAGCATCTGTTGTCATGTTTTCAAAGTACAGAATTTCAAAACTGTGCTGATGAGTCTTCCGAATGCAGCGAGTTTGCAGCCATGGATTGGGAAGAAAAAAAAAAGTTCTAAAGAAAACGCTTGGACTTGACCTCTAAATAAAATTCTGTAGGGCGTTTTCGAGGTTAACCTAAGCACTGTCTACATCAACCCCTTATTCAACCCTCACAACCATCTTATGGGTAGGTGGGCATTACAATGATAATTACCATTTTACAGATGAAGTAACGGAGATTTGGAGAGTTTCAGTGACCTTCTCAAGGTTACCTGGGTGATGGCTGCATAGTCAGGACTGAATTCCTCGATCTCCTAACTTCCTTAGACTGTTTGTAGGCTTTGAATCAGAATGCAGGTCTTGTTGTCTATGACAACATCCACCCTCTTTTTGGCATACCAGACTGCTAGTGAACTGGTCTGGGCTCCTCGAGGGAAGGGATTAAGGATTCCTAGGGCCAGGCACACGCGGCGCCTCTCCTAGTAGAACAGTGAACGCTTGTTGAATGAATTAATGAAGAAAGAAATGCCAAGCAGTTCCTAGTACCTAGAAAATCCTCAGCAATATGACAGATGCTGGAATAAGTAAACAAAATAAATAAAATACAGACTTTTGTCCCAATAAGGCTAACAAAATGGAAAGTTCACGGTACAAGATATTAGAAATAAACTATTCCACGCAAAGCATACGTGCTAGAGTAGTCAGAGATGGCTCTCAGAAAAGGTAGGATTTCATGTGTACCTGAAAGTAATTAACTTATGAATGGCAGAGAAAATAGGAAGGGGTAAGAAAAAATAGCCTTTAAATAGACAAAAATGAAGCAGAAGCAAAATAACAGAGCTTTAAAAAGTAGCACTGAACTGACAAGAGTAAAATTGAAAATACATTTGCTTAAACTTTCATTTCAGAGATTACATAATAAGAAATTTAATCATTTTCACACTCTGTCAGCTGTTGAAGAGTCCAAGAGGCAAAATATGTATTACCCTTTTACTATTTTTTTAGAGTCACAATTTTGAAATCATTGTCTAAATAGAAATAATGATATTGAAAAGCATCAGCCTATACTGAAGAAGGTCTACCTCTTCCCTTACTTAAACTCTGCATGGAGGACCAACAACATGCTAAGACAGCTGCGGACCCAGAGGCATGGCCAGTTTGTTTCTGAGATGCACTGCCCCATGTGACTGTCACGACACATTTGCTTAAAATAAAATGTTCAAAGATGCAGGTTACAGAAAGGAGTCAGTAGTGACGAGAGAGAGAGATTCGACTGTTCCGATGTGACCACAAGGCTTAAACTTAATCCAGCCAAGTGGACGAAAACATGAAGCTCAGTGGCTCTCATGTGTGGGTTCTTTTGAATTAGGCATGACTTTCAGCTCCAGCCTGAGGTCCCTGCGATCTAAGGCTCCATCAAAGGCAGACAGAGCAGTGAAGTAGCTGTTTCTCCCCCACGACTACCTCCCCCTCCAGTGGCAGCACCACAAGGATTCAGGGGCACACCTGTCAGAGCGGTTAGCTGCAGGTAGTTACCATGAAGAATATCACTGCAAATGAGGATCAATGTCTCCCACCCCTTTGGAATAGTAATTTCTTCATTCGTATTCAAATCCAGCAGGCAGGATAGTATAACTCGGTCTCAATTGGCCATGTGATCCTGATGGCATCCTGCTAATGGGCTGTTCACTTAATTTATGTAATTTTAAAAAATTAAGTAGTCATATTTTAATCCCCACTGCAGTCCTTCAGATTGAAAGTACACGTTTAAAAGTTACCTTGTCTTTATAAATCAGCGTTACCAAACTTCTTACCTTGTTGACTACATTCTCCTAAAGTTTCACCTTTCCTTGGCTCTCCTTTTGACTTGTGAGAAGGTATCCCGAAACCCCATCAACGAGTCACTTAATGCTTTGCCGTGGAAAACTAGGTTTGCCAATTTGGTTTTAGACTGAAACATAAATTTGTCACTTTATGAATATATAGTAAGAATCCAGCATGCTGGGTTATAGCTATATTTGCAAAGAGGACTTACCCCGTAGGGCAAACACGGTGTTCAAAAGTGAACAAAATCAAATTCACTCCTTGATATACATACGATTCCAGAAAAATAGATATCTCAATTCATGAAACATTTATAGACAGCCTACTATGTTCAAGGCATTATGCCAGCTACTGGTAACTTTATCTTTGTTTTAAAATCAATTTATTTACCCTGTTCTGTGTGTACAATGGCTGCTTGAACCTTCCCCAGGCTTCTCATGGATTCTAAGGTTTAGAACAAACATACCAACAAAATAAGACTTCTCAGAGCCATGCAAAACTTCTCATTGGCTGCCAAAATCTTTGCTTTAATGGTTCTTCAATATCTGAAGCTCCTCCTGGTTTTCTCCAGTCTAGAACAGCGCATCTCTCTCTGGAATCTTCCATCAAGGATTTGGAGAGGGAAACAGACATTGTGTCTCACAACACATGTGAAGGCACAATGACTACTTTTCATACTGGACTCTAATCTCATTGCAGTGAGGTTCCCAGTTGCTTTACTCTGGTTTATAAAGAATTTCCTAACACATTAACTAAACCTTTGGTGACAGCCACACAGTACAGTGGTTAACAAAGAGGCTGGCTATATTCCACCTCTTTTTATACCTTGTTCTTTTTGGTTTTGTTTTTGAAGTGTAGGGAATAGAATGAAGTCAAATGACTGTGTATTCACCTAGTCCCCTCCCTTCAGCTCTTATTGGCTCCCTTCAACCTAACAAAGGGAAGATCAGTCACCACATTCAGAAGTCCAAATATTCCAAGTGGAAGGAGAAAAGTGGCTTGCTGACTTTTTGTTCAGAGCAGATTTCAGAAGAGCAGCAGGAGACGTGACAGAGTCTGACTCATTTAAATATAAAAATGAATATGTAATTCATGGGTGTTCACTTAATATATATTCATTTAATCATATAAATAAAATATATAATATACACACTATCTATATGCTATCTGAATATAGACAGTATAATACCTGCACAGGATACGCATTAACTACTAGAACTATAAATACGCGTGGACTAGATCTATGGGTCAGGGCTGTTCTTTTTGCTCCTGGGGCTGTCTGAGGAGAGAAGCCGGGGTCAGGGGGGGCTGGGGAGAGGCAGAGTCTGTGAAACCACTAACCTCAGAGGCTCCACCTCACCTGCTCTATAAATTAGGGTTCCAAGTTTCCAAGTTAGATTTTGTTTGGGGAAAGTCTACTGCCCTCTCACTACACTTCCCGTCTGAATTTTCACTGCTCCTCAAAGGGACACGCCACCTTCTCCTCAGATAAACTGACCTCACTTGGCCCTCCTCTCTCCAATGAGAAAACAAACTTTAAAACTCTCAGTTCTGTTTCTTTCCACGCATCCAATTACTACTCATTCTTTAAGGCCAAACTCAGCACCCACCCCCATATAAATCCCTTTCCAGAAACTCTAGTCTATAACCACCTTCCTCCCTTTTCTCAACTCCTTTACCTCTATGTGACCTTTTAGTTAATGCTGTTGGTTTCTGAAGATCTATTCCATAGCTTCTAACTCATTTTCAGTTTTGAGTTGCCAGACTAAACCCAGAATGGACAATCTCTGAATACAGTTGTCCCTTAGGTATGAACAACCAGCTGAACACAAACAGGATCCTTTTTCCTACCCCCATCCCAGTCAACCTGAGCTTTACCCATTCCATCTCATGTTTCACCAGAGACAACGCAGTGCCCCGTGACTGGAGGGTCACCTGAGCTGAACCAGGGAGTTGACCTTACTGGTCAGAACTAAGAGAATTCCACATCTCCTAATCTGCTTGGCTGGTTAACGCAAGAATACATTGGTGGTCAAAGTGGAAATACAGTCACATAAACTGATAGCTACAATCCAACATTTTGAATGTGGTATACAACGTATTTATAGATGAAGCCTATCTAACAGCAAAAGATGTAAGAAATAAAAGGCCATATTTGTAATAAAGGATTGGCAACACCAACATCATCCACGAATGTGCTGTGGCTAGGTTTTTCAAAGCTTCCTCACCACCTGTAAACCTGTATTGTCTCAAGAACTGTTATTCAATTTTAAAAGTACTGTTTTGTTTTTCTACGTTCTTAATTACCAGATCGCCAGGATCGACCAGTATTGCGATAACTACTTTCACTCTTTGGCTATTTATGCACGACCCTTTAAGAAGGAACCATTTCTCCCATTTTTCAGATTAGAAGACTGAGAGTCCAAATGACAACATAGCTAGTCCACAGTCGCTGACTTGGCAGAAAGATCTGAATTTGGTTCCGCATTTCGTGTATAGAGTATTTCAGTGACATATCGGTTAAGTAAGCTTTTCTGAAATAGTTCAACTGCCCTATATTACCCTCTTACTATGGAAAAATACCTTCTTAGTTTCAAGAAACTGATGTTGAACTTGTGCCATCAGAACTATCAGGACACAACCTCTTTTAATTCTAAGGCTTCCTATCTCAATACGTTTCTGACTTGGATCAAAAAAATGGGAAGATTTACTCTTGGTCCTTAAATAGGCTGTTGCTTTTATAAAAAGATACTCAATGCATATCTTGGCATGTATTTGGAATTGTTTTACAAAAGTGATCATGCTTTAAAAGATTTTTCTAAAATATACGGTATAGTTCTGTTTATGGAACCCTGCATTTTTCTATCTGCCAACATAACAGACCTATACAGAAGTGTTTTTCAATTTTCTGTCACATGCAAAAACACCCACCCCCGTCTTTTGAAAGGCTGCGTTTTCCACTCCGAATACACTACAAGATACTCATTCTCACTGAACTGTACCAAAAGATAGACCTAAACACATTCATATCTCTCCACAGAACTTTTACATGAAAGGAGTCTTTCAATGCCACAAGAAGGAATATTCTCCCCATTTAGAAATGTTAGCTTTCAGTTTCGTGTTGAAAAATAGCGTCAACTCTTAGATGCCATGAAGTTCTATTCACGTGGAGTACCCATTATTACGGCGGCGTCTCCGCCTGTTGGTTAAAGAAGACAACACAATTTGTAATTGATTTTTTTTTAACTGCTGAACAACTAATTTTGCCTCCCAAAAAAAGCTCTAGGGTTTATTAACTGTGCAATCACAATTTACTGAAGTCCTTTCATCAAATCAGTCCTGCAACAGTGCAATTTTTCCTTTATTTTACTTTTATTTCAAGAAGGGCTTTCCACTCTGGCTCTTATTAAGACAGACAGTCACTCTCTTGTAATTTAGGTGATTTTCTCATGGCAAAAATTCATTATTACAGCTGGAAGATTTTTTATAACTCAATTCTGGGCTTCCCCCTCCTTATTTCCCATTTCCTACCCTGTCATAAAATAAGTGATCTCCAAATTGTAGCAACCCATGGCTCTCCAAAGAAATATGCTTTGTTGTTCTTTAGGAATAAGAATTTCAATTTACAAATAATTCACTAAATGTCTTTGACTATTTCTTCCTTTATTTTTTGACTTACTTCACACTTAGCTCTACAATAACAAACTTCAGTGAAATGACTATATTATTAAATTTTTTTAGTGCTCTTTTCCTTCCACATACCCAGCAAGATAAATTTACTACATTTTACCTTTCTCCGGTTAACTCACGGGGTAGAGGATTCATAAAGACGTTCATCAATACCTATATAAAACCCGCTTCTGCATCACCCAAGAAATAGTCTTTATCTAGTTCCTAGCACCCAGCTTAACTCTCGTCCCTCAAAGGAACAGCCAGTCTCCCAAATGCCAAGGAAGTGCGTGAATGGGAATCCAGAAATAGAGCCCTGGAGATCAATCGATGTGACTGAGAAAGCGTCTGCATCCTCAGGGGCAGAGCTCGCTGTGCTTCTAAGTGGATCAGAGATACGATCCCCGGCCACCGTGAATGGAACGGAAGCTGGATGCCATCCGCGGGAGATGCAGGTCCTAATGCGGTGAGGTAATGCGGCAAGAATAGAAGAGTCAAGGAAGGAAGTGCCGCCCTGAGGAGTCTTAAAATAAGCTCCTACTTGCTTCCCAACCCCCCAAAGGAGGAGAAAACGCGAAAGGCAGAATTTCAGAGGGTCAAACCCTGGGAACGGAGAGGGGCGAGCTTTTACTTCCTCTGCTTATCCGCTGAAGTTACACACTGAGTCGTCAGCGTGCTCTCAGCATATTTCCCTGGGAGTATAACACGTGGAAGATTGCTGACATCTTTCTGGTTTGGTGGGAGGGGAGTCAAAATGCTGACTCTCCACGCAGAGAGATGCCCAGCGGCGGTGGCCCTGACGCGCGCTCTGCCTGGACACCTCCGAGAAGGCTGCTGAAGCACACATTTCAAGCCCAGGTGCCTGGGAAATGGTCAACGCAGAGGGATTCTGCACTTGCTAAAGGCACGCTGCAGCAGCCGGTTTTGTTTTTGTTTTTGTTTTTGTTTTTGTTTTTTTTCTAGCTGGCGATTCAGCAATCTGTCAATCCAAGGTCCTGAGGCTGATCAACCACAGACACCCACTTCTGACCTTGCTGGGCCACCAGGACAAGGGGGACACAAAGTGGCTGGCAGCAGAAATCCCCCCAGTGAAATAGAATGAAATACAGTTATTGCTAAGAGGAACTTCTCCACTCTGGCCTCCTTTGCAAATCCATTGTGCACCGTCTGAAGCGGTCACCTAAATCCCCAGATGGCAAAGGAGATGCTGTTATGAAAGAAAAAGGCTCTCCTTTTAGAAGCAGGTATTCATAATTTTGTCTTTGGTTTTTGTTTTGTTTTCCAATAGTATTTCTCTTTGGGTAGGACATCTCATATATCCGTTGGCTTTGCTTTCTGGTAAACCAGTTCTTAATAAATCAAGAGTTATTTCTAGGTGAATTTATGTGAGGTCATTTAAATTGAATAATTGTTTCACTGTGTATAGAAAGTGGAGGAAAAAGATGAGAGGGTCTCTTTTCATTTACTTGAGGCTAGAGTTGAAAATGTTAGATGGACTCAAAGATGGAGATAGCCCAGCACACAAACTGAGTAAAATTAATTTTACCTCCATGTTAGATTTTGTGATACAGTGAGTTCCTTGAGGACTTGTGATTTGGCGGGGGCGGGGGCAGGGTTATAAAAGCCTGTATCATTTTTTCCCTTCCAAATAATCTTTTATAGATGAATTGTTCTAAAATATTTTATTGAAATGCAACTATAATCTATGAGTTGGAGATGCAAAATTGAATAAAAATACAAGCCCGAGTTTACTCTCCAGGAGTTCATGATCTCAAGGGACAGTCCCACACATAATTGGATATTTAATGAATTATGTGCCCCCTCACTGCCCCTGTTGGGCTGGAAATAACAAAACCAGAGCTCTACAGTGAATATTAACTGAGAAATTCCAATGTACGAAGGGTGTTCTTAGCCAAATACATCCCTCTTGGCTCCCACCCTGAAAGTGGTCTTTATTGTCCAACTGGACACATGGATATATCAACCTGAGACAGATGGCCTGTGAGATAAGAACCCAACCTATGGAAGTTTTGCCTTGAGGAAACAGACATGGGGACTGAGTATTTTTAAATGAGTATCTATTCAAAACACACACACACACACACACACACACACACACAAACCACACTGTGTATCTGTTCCTCTTACAGCATGCTTCTTTCCATTTCTGTATCCTCAGTCCATTTGCTTCCTACCCCTTCCCAAATCTTAGAGTAATAACTTCTAGGAAAGAAGAAATAATAAAGAATGATTACACAATCTTATTTGGGCAAAAAGCTAACATATGGGTATCAAGGCCAAAAATATGGATTTCAAGATAAAACATATGGATGCCCATATGGAAAAAAAGGTTTCCTGGCCGGAAAATCTGCTGTTGCATTTTTTATGCCTATACGTGTGGTACGTTTCTTTTTTCTTCTTCTGCCGAATAACGCTGTCTGCCGACAGATTCGAACGTTATAAATTCACATGCAAATTTCACAAAATGCTCCACTGTTATCATCTTCATGAGATTTTTTTTTTTTATTCTCTTAATCCTTTTCATCACTTAATAGCTCAACAAGTAATGGATTTTTAGTAAAACGGTGAGGCTTATTACAATCAATCCCATGGCTGAATCTTTCCTTGATGCTCAACTAATGAAACTTATTTTTCTTCAGAACCTCAGTAAGAAAATCCTTCCCTTCACACATAAATGCGTGCTGGAGCGCACATGAGTACACGTGCGCGCGCACACACACACACACACACACACACAAATAGATGGTGCCCTTAGGATCCTACCTCGTTTTGAGTAGCCGCCAGACACTGGGCAACAGACACTTGCAGTTCTGTTCTGAAGAGCCACACACCGTGGAGACAGCAAAATGTGGGTCAATTAAGAGAGAAATTCTCAATAAAGTTTCCACCTTAGTCTCTAACATTTTACTCACTGAGGTCTTTTTTTTTTTTTTTTTAAAGAAGTGGAGAGAATGGAGGTATCCAGAGCAAATAGGAGACTTTTGAGAAAATGTGTCCGTTAATGCTCTGCCTCCATTTACGTCAGTGGATTCTCCGTGAGCAGATATTTAAATCTGAAGTTATATAATTTACAAAAGAAAACATTCTTTAATGAAGAACTTTTAGTGTACCTCTTTTGGCATTTAGCTAACTAGAACATAAATTTCAATTCTAATCTTACAAGACTTCAGGGGAACGTATCTTCTCGGTGTTCCCGCCAAGGAGACCTTCTCACTGGGGATCTGGTTACGCTGCGTTTCATAAAGGAAGGGGCATACGTTCTGATTTTTGGCCCCTGAAACTCTAGGTTCCTAGGAAGGGCCATCACCTTCTGTCTGAAGGTTCCCTCCAGGGTTTATACATTACCTCCAACAGAGGAAGGAAAACTAGCTCACATTTAACAAAACGACTATTCAGGGGGGTTGATCTGCAGTATTTAAAGTTATAAGGTATGTTTAAGTTCTTTCTAGTCTCTTTAAGGAAGCAAATGTGGATCCTGGGAATCGAAAGGGCCTCAGATTACACAAGGTGAGTCTGCTGGGTTCTCTTTGAACCAATTTATACCAGTGGTATAAAAGGCAAAGAAAATAAGGAGACACTCAACTCAGTGAAAGGGTGAAGCAGGGGCAAGCTGATCTACAGCAACAAACAACCCCTGTCCTCACACACTTTCACAGCGCTCAGCTATTACAGCAATTACGGCCAGCACATCTAAATTATTAAACCGTCCTCTCCACCACCTGCCCTGCGTGGTATCTCAAGCACCAGAATAAAAGCCATGCTTTATGTTTGTATTATTTGATGGTCAAACTTACTTTAAGGTAATTCTCTTTAAAAAAAAAAAAGTCCCAGTTATCAGTCATTAACCATATCCAGTGTCTGCCCACAAGAATAAAGTCCAAATTCCTTAGCTGGGCATTGAACACTGTTCACAATCTGGTCCCAAGCTACACTTCCCAACTTATTTTTCATGATTTCTTCTGATAAATATACCACACTCAACAAACTAGTTGCTCTTTCTTATAAAAACAAATACTCATTCAGCTTCCAAGCTTGTGTTCCCACTGCTCTTCCTGCCCAGAATGCTCCCCCTCACCCATTTTCCTTCCTTCAACATCATGTGCTGAGTAAACGATATGCCAGGCAATAGCACGGATAATGGAAATATACTGGCGAACAAGTAGACACAGTTCCTGAATTCAGGGAGCTTACAATCTACTCAATATGTAAACCATCCCCCGAGGCTCAGCAACCAGTCCCTGGCATCTTCCGGAGCTTCAGCAAGTAGTCATAACCCCAATACTCTATCAAATCAGACCAAAATTCCACAGTGCCCAGTATCATGCTGGGGCCTCACGGGGCACACAGGAATAAAAAATGAACTGTAAAGACAGGACCTCAATGAGCTGGAAAGATAAGTCTTGAAGGAACGATGTTACTATTAAAGAAACATTCAACTCCATTCATTCAGCTGAGTGCCTCGTTTGTCCTGAGCACAGGGTTTGGCAAGTAGAAAGCCACTAACATTTCCTGATCTAATTGGAAGTGTGAATAGGATGTAGTTTCTTCCCACAAGGAGAATCATAAAGAGACGATAAGACACGAGGAAAGAGGCAAGAAATTCGTAATAAAATGTCACTGGAAAAACAAGGATGGCAAGGAAAGCTGACTGTAAAGCAGAAGAAATGTAAGGGTTGTCTGTCTGGTGATTGCTCCTCCAAGGTGGGTCTGAAGGAAGCCTGCTCGTGATTACTCAGGGAATACAATGCACTGAACCGCAAGAACCAAAACTAATTTGAAATTATTTTCTAAATGGAATCTAATGTTTGATTCAATTAAAAGAGATGCTGTGATTTGGATTTGAGTCAAAACAACACACTATTCAATGATTCTGGAAAGGCTTTTCCAAAAGTGCATGTTGGCTTGAGTTTATGGGAAGGCTGACCTCCTGACCTGGAACAGAAGCAAATGATTTTCATTACGTTTAGACTGTGAATTTTGCCCATCCGGAATCCTGAGTTGCCAAATTGAGTATTCTGCTCTGATTTGATTATAACCTATGTTCTGCGTGACTGTGGATCATCTTGTAAAAGCTCTAACTATGGGGTCAGATTGGGAAACTACGACCCGGCAGGGAATTTCATTTCACAGACTCAGGAGCCTTAGGGAATACGGTCTTAAAATACAGATGCCTTAAAGCCAATGGTAGGTTTCTCCTGCAAAGGCCTTTGGTCTTAACTCCCTGAGTCAGGTAATTTGTCCTGTAAATATTCTAAAAAAGCCTGAATCCACGAGACAAATACAAAATGAACCAAGCCCGCCAGCTCATGCAGCAGCCTGAGTGAATCTGCTATGTTTACACACTCCCTCAATCAAATGCTTGAGTAGAGGAGCTGTGTTGATTTCTCCTGCTTGCCTATAATCTCTTTATTACGTGTGCTGTCTTTACAGAGGCACTCGCAGGCTATAACTTAAAGGCTGTCCTCCTTCCCTCCTCGCTTAAAAATCTTATTTTTTAGGAGGGAGAAAAGATGCAGGAGCTGGAGACTGGGGAAGGAGGCGGGGGGGGGGGTGGGAGGGAGGGAGGGAGGAGAGGGCTATTACTTGCCAAACCAGCACATGCTCACCAGCGAACACGGTCAAGTGGTCAGAAGCAGCACTGATGTTAATTAGCAATGAAATGAGGAATGAACCAGCATTAGCCTTGAGACTAATCAATGGGAAAATCACTCCAAGCAGCAGCTTAATGAAGTAGTATACAGCTGTTTATTTTTAGTCTGTTTATCCCAACCAAAAAAAAAAAAAAGAGAAATCTCCAGTAATTAATAGGAAAAAAACCCCTGCTAAAATACACATTTTCAAAGCCAGACTTAGCTCAGATTTATGTATTTATATCTCAGTTTTTAATTTTTTTTCTTTTTTGGGGGAGGTAATTAGGTTTATTGATTTTTTAACAGGGAGGCTTATGTATTGATAGTATAGCCCCCGTCCTTATTTCTTTCAATTAATAGGACAAACCATAAAAGTTAGGTGGGTATAAAGACCTGCACCAGATCAGAGATACACTTTTTGTTTTTACCTTCCTTACATAGGTGTTCATACACATTTTGATTCATTAAAGAATATCACTTTTCCTTGAGTTGTAAAACTACCATGTTTTTTTTTCATAAGTGGATTATGCAGAAAATGCTACTGACAGGAAATAAGACTCTTCTCTCTTTGAAAACATCTTTCAAATGTGAGGGAAATTACTTGGAAAATATGTTCGCTTGTTCCTCACTTCTAAAAAATATGAACTGACATCTATCTGAGAGCAAGACCACAAAGCCTATGAGTTAAGACCTCCTGATCTCTGGGGCTTTTTGGTGGAAGGTATATCGTGATATATATGGGGATCAAAAACTGGAAGGCCAATTAGAGGAGGAAATCTGTCATTTTATCAGGATGGTGAGAAAACGAGGTGGTCCGTTTAAATAGAGTTAAGTCTCCCTTTGAGAGTTTCTTCCTCTGCTCTAATTGGAAGATGAAATTTTCCTCTGAAGGATACAAATATTCTACCTTAGCAAGTTCTAAAGGATTCTTAGCAAGTGAAAAGGACCTTCCAAATGAGAAAATCTTATTCACAACTCTGGAAACAAGCTTAGAGGCAACTTTTCCTCCTAATGATGGAGGTGTTACTGAAAGTATAAACACTAACTATAGCCAGACAGACTTGAATTAAAATGTCATTTGGTGGGAGGAGAGGGGGATAGAGGAAAAAAAAAGGAAACAAAAAGAGCTCCTCTTTCATCCTCTTCCCCCCTACTTTACCTCCTCTTTCCTTTTTTCTACTTAATAATTTAATAAGTGGTAGTATCTCCCCCTCCATGATACAGAAAAATTAGTGTTGGCAAATATGTCCAAGTGGAAATCAGAACTTAACAATAAAGAAGACAAGGGAGTCAGAAGGGATAAATCGGGACTTCTAGATTTGCAAATATTAATTGCTATATATAAAATAGATAAGAAAACAAATTTTTTCTGTATAGCACAGGGAATTATATTCAATATCTTGTAGTAACCTATATAATGAAAAAGAGTATGAAAATGAATATATGTATCTATACGTATGATTGAAACATTATGCTGTACACCAGAAGTTGACACATTGTAACTGATTATAGTTCAATAGAAAAAAAAAAAAGACGACGACAAACAATAGCCTCCTGGCTTTCTCTTTAACTGGAGATTCAAAATCCTCAGTAAAAGATGAAGCTTCTCCTTTTATCCATTCTTTCAAGTCCAAGGGTAAGCACTGACTTTGTCTACCCCTCATAGTTTCCAGTAGCTAAGAGTATACAAATGATCTTTTTTACATCATGCCAAGACTCCTGAAATGAACACATTCTCTTCCAAAGAAAGTCTATGCGAACCTTTACAAACACCCGAGAAAATCAAGCCCCCATTTCAACAGAGCCATGTTGAGGTTTGCTGCTATTAACTGGGGAGAAAGAGGAGCTCCCGTTACTGGAAGCATCTTCTGATACTTGGTCTGAGCCTCGCCATCCGGGGCCATTGCAGTTTTTTTAAGCACACTTTCCATAGAATGAAGCATCTTGAGAAAACAGAAACAAAAACAACAAAACAACAAACCTACCGCTAAATGCAAACCTGGGAAAGAGCAGCACTCAGGTAATCCCCTTTATAGCGTGATTTGATAGCTCAAGGAAATGGAAACAAAGCACCGAGCACTAGAACACCAACAGCTGCTTGGGAAATTGCCGCAGATTGTTCGGGGGAGCTGCAAACTAGAGATAGGCAATGAAAAGGTTAGAAATGATAGTTAAAAAAAGACAAATTACTCCAAAGACCATATTCTTTAAATCGCTGAAGCAAAACATGTTTATTCGATTTGTTTGTATGCCTATTACAAAAATGCTACTTTGGGATTCCGGGAACCCAGTCTGTCAATTTTTCAGTTTCTGCACTTTCATGGTTACTTAGAGCTGTTTAATGCAAATACACTTCCAATAAGAGATTTCATGCCCCTAAATTACACCCAGTTAAAAGCGAATGAAAATGTAAGGTAAATAACTATAATCAGCCATATTATCTTTCTCTTGGCACCTCTCACTTTACAGGCATATTTAAAGACATCTCTGGGGTCCTATCCTTTTTAACTAGCAGCAGCGTATTTCCTGGAATATTACTTAAGATGCTGTGCAGAGAACATTACACAGGTTAAAATGTTACCTAGAGACCTAGAAAGAATCGCATCTGTTGCAAGAGCCATCTTTTTTGCCACA
The DNA here is from genome assembly GCF_009834535.1 of Camelus ferus. Taxonomy (NCBI): domain Eukaryota; kingdom Metazoa; phylum Chordata; class Mammalia; order Artiodactyla; family Camelidae; genus Camelus; species Camelus ferus. The sequence goes on along the minus strand of NC_045718.1, from coordinate 2,672,685 downwards.
TTTTGGAATGTCTGAGAAGATGAAAGGGCATTTGCTGTGGAGGGGATGAAAAGAGATGAGAAGTTTAAGTTTGTCTTTCATGTGCAAGTTCATTGATCAGTCGTTGTGAAGAGCACGGAAGTTTGAAAAAGTAACTGTGGGAAGAAATGAATGAGGCGGAAGGAAATGTACAAACGAGAAGGACCCTCTGGGTCTGCCAGACAAAGAAAGTACTTTGGAGTGAAACCACTAAGTTAACTCTTGGAGGTGGGAGCACGTTCCACGCGTCTGACCATTTTTGCCTTAGATCACCTTTTTTGGTGTCAGTCGTTCTCAGACATCAGCGTCCCTGTCCCTCAGGATCGCCTTGTTCAGTGTTTAAAATGCAGAGCTCTGGGCCACCCTGAGCAGTGTGGATTAAATAGCTCCAGGAAGGAACTCAAGAACCTGCATTTTTTAAAAAGTGAAGTATAGTTGATTTACAATGTTGTGTTAGTTTCAGGTGTACAGCAAAGTGATTCAACTTTACATGTATATATCTATTCTTTTTCAGATTCTTTCCCATTATAGTTTATTACAAGATATTGAATATAGTTCCCTGTGCTATACAGTAGGTCCTTGTTGTTCATCTATCTTATATATAGTAGTGTGTGGCTCTTAATCCCAAACTCCTAATTTATCCCTCCCTCTGCTCCTTTCCCCATTGGAAACCATAAATTTGTTCTCTATGTCTGTGAGTCTAGTTCTGTTTTGTAAATAAGTTCATTTGTATCTTTTTTTTTAAGATTCCACTTATGAGTGATATATGGCATTTGTCTTTCTCTGTCTGACTTACTCCATTTAGTATGATAATCTCTAGGTCCATCCATATTGTGGCAACTGGCATTATCTCATTCTTTACTTTTTTTTTTATAGGAATCTGCAGTTTTAACTAGTACCACCAGGGAGTCTGTGGACTACACTGAGGGAATGGCTCTATGATGTTAAGACTTTTTTTTTTTTAATGGCATGACCATTTCAAAAAGACTCCCCACCCATTCAGATAGGCTTTCTCTGCAAAGCACACAATTATGATTGAAAACCAATGATACGCCATGAGACGTATGATTAACAAGGGAGCAGAGGAGAGCAAGACATTAGATGAAGAATCAATAAATGGCTCAAATATGTGAAATGACCTGGTTCACACAAAATCTGGAACGGTATTGTTCTGTCATCCTGAGGCTCAACTGCCTCAGTTCAATTTTAGGGAAATTGGTATCATTTCCTTTTGTGAGGCAGCCCACTTTCTGAAGAACCATTCATTTTAAAAAGCGAGATCCCCCTCTCTATTTACAGAGCAGTCACGATCTCCATACCGCAGTACCCATGTGGGTGGTGTGGCAGCAGGGAGAGAGCTGGGTCCAAGTCCAGTCCCATCTGTCACCTCCTAGGGGTGCAGTCTTACGCAGAGCCTAGCTCAGTTCCTGGCACACAGAAGGCATCCTTCATCTACACAATGAATAGACATTCTAGGCATAAGCAAACATTTGTGTCATAAATATAAAACTACCTCTTCACAAATTATGAGGGTGAAATGAGATAATAAATTGTCCTTTAGTATAGAGCCTGGAACCTGAGAAATGCAGACCAAGAAAAAAAAATGGGGAAATAAGTTAGTCAAACCCAGCATTAGAACTTAAATGTCAGTGACTCAGTTTGGGGCATTAATTTCCTGACTCAGCTTCTGAGAACTGCCATGCATTTCAAGTTACTTAGGGAATTCGTAAGATCTGGCAGTGGGAGGTGGGGCTGTTTCACATCCTCTTACTAATAAAGCTGAGGACACTAGAGCAAGTGAGTGTGTTGTCACCCTCCCTGACTGAGGAGTAGTCACAACCTGCACGCTCTGAAAATGTGTTTGAATTTCATTACTTAGAATTTAGAATGAATTTTTTTTCCATAGAAATCGAGTCATAAATGGAGCTTAGACCTCCAGGTCATTCCACTAAAGCCTACTCAACTTTAAGGAAATGAGCTACTGTTTTGATGGGAAAGCCTGTCTGTGGAACGCTAGTACACAACTTCCTTTACTGCTGTCCAAGGTGGGAAAAAAATGTCTTCTTAGCTCACCAGCGAGAAAGGCCACCCCAGCCTTAGTGTCTTGAACCCGATACCCTTCCATTAACTCAAGGCCTCAGCAGAGAAAGAGCACGTGATTTTTTTCCAGGACCCCGGCTCACAGGTGGGGCTAGAAAGGACTTCCCAGAGTCTCATGCAAGGAGGAGGGCATGGCAGATTGGTTATCTATACATATGTTATTAATTCCCTTAAAAAACTGGGGTTACTTTTAGAGGATGAATAGTTAAGAAATAGTAGAGATAATGACAAGAAAGTTTCAGGTCTAAGAACTCACGACACAGGAACCAGAACCTGAGTTTTCTTTCCATATGACTATCTCGCCACTTTTGTTACTAATATTTGCTGGGAACACTTGGGATTTGTTATTCGAATAAATATTCTCATGAGCATGAAATCTGAGAGACAAATTTACAGTGTTTATGTTCTTCCATATTATTGAACAGTGATTTGAAAGGAATGATTCCATGCTATTATTTCGGCTCCACTCAGGGCCACTGAAGATAAGGAAAAGGGGTGCTTAGTGTACACTTGTCAATTCCACACGATCTAGAAGATCATTTTGGAACTTCCACGGGAACAGAACGTCTTCTGACACTCTTCCCTGACTCAACGCGTGAACACCTGAAGGGACTTACGAGCCATGATGAACGTTTTAGGGGCTTCTCTCCCCACGTGCACTGACCACACAGCACATACAGAAGCCAGCAGAACTACCCGCGAAATGCTAACATTGATATGCTTATGGGAGGAGACAGGGAAAGCCTGGCAAAAGCCCAAACAAAAGGTAGGTGGCAAAACCAAAGGTGAATCTGGCAGGAACTGGTAGCCACACTGGCCCAGAAGGTAGCGGGAGGGCCTGCCAAGTCTCCGAGTGCAGGTCGTAACCCACTGCTTCATCAGCTGAGTTACGCCTTATGCATAAGACTTGTATCTCAGAATCGCCCAATCCAGTAGACCAGACGGAGTGCTTTCCCGTCACCTCTTTGCTTTGATAGGTTGAACAATTTTGTCCTTTCTATGTGGTATCATAAAGCTGCTAAAGAAATCCACATTTGTTATTTTAACCCTTCAGAACCAAGCGCTTTTACAACCTCTTTATAACAGAGTTCAATAAGAAGGCACAGAATACCCCAGAAATAAGCATCTGCTGCACTTGAAACAGAGCCCCGTGGTCAGGAGCCGCAGAGGAGAGTCAGAGAAGACGGCCTAAGTTGCCCCTAGCAACGCACCAACTCTTCCAGGCTGACAATTCACGAATCCGGAATTCTTAGAGCTTTGCCAAAGACAGACAAAATATTCTAGCTATTCAGGTTGAATATAACATGCTTACTGTTCTTCCAGAAGCGAACAGGAGGGTATCGCCCACCCGAGTTAGTGTTCAGGTTGTGGACATTGGAAAGCCCTCAGATTACAGTGATAATGAGAACAATGCTCCCAAAAGCAGCTAGAGAATTGAGCAAAATTATACCTGGGGTGTGGCTGCGTGAGCGGTGTGGGTGTGTATGTGGTGTGTGTGTGTGGGTGTGTGTTTTTGTGTGTGTGTGTGTGTGTGTGTGTGTGTGTGTGTGTGTGTTGTACTCTGTGGTCTGAAACAATCCAGTTTGGCTTGAAGGGAGAGAATTTTGACCTGGTGTATAAATTTTATCTTACACACTCCATTTTTTTCAAACCTTTATATAAAGACTTAGCCTCATGTTTTATCTCTTGGTCCCAAATCATAAAGACCTTGACACTTTAAGGAGTGGACCAAGGGTAGATTATGTAATAAAATTTTAAACCACGGAAGCTTGATCTCCTTTAGTTACACTAAGGGCTCACAGGTAATCATAATACATTTACTGTATCTGTATCTTTAAATTGCAAAGTGTACACCGGAGAGAACTCCAGGACATGTAACCGTATCCAGCTCTCGTGAATCTCAGATAATGACTATGAAGAGAAATAGCAGAAGTTAGAAGTGCACTCAGGGTGTCACATTGCCAAGTGAAATAAGCTTCCAGAATATTCATGCAGGGAGCCCAAATTTCTCACTCGCTTGCTGCTAGCTGTCAGGCCAGAGGAAACTAAGGCTAGACAATGAGAAGCCATCCCAGATTCACTGCTGCTGTGGTTCGCTTCTTAATCCTGTGATTTTGCGTCTGTGTTAGGAAAACATGATTGGAATCAAAAGAGCACGTGGCGGGGGGTGGGGTGCTGGGAGAGCCCAGAAATGCATCCACCTTATTATGCAAACAGGGAGGAGCAGAATCAAAGGGTCAGGAGCTAGAAAGGCCCTTGGGAATTCATGCAGTGCCCCGAGCAAAGCTATGGTCACCCATGTGGAATTTTTTCTAGCACTGTGCTTGGACATTTGTTTTTTTTTCTTTATCCTTTTTTTGCATTTAAATTTTTCTGTTGAAGTATAGTTGGTTTATAATGTGTTAGTTTCAGGTGTAGAGCAAAGTGATTCAGTTTTACATATTCTTTTTCAGATTCTTTTCTATTATAGGTTACTGTAAGATATTGAATATAGTTCCCTGTGCTAGTTCCCAAACTCCTCATTTATCCTTCCCCTGCCTTTCCCCTTGGGTAATCAATCATACGTTTGTTTTCTACGTGTGAGTCTATTTCTGTTTTGTAAATAAGTTCATTTGTATCATTTTTTTTAGATTCCACATATAAGTGATATCATATGATATTTGTCTTAACCCCACTTCCTCCACTCCCTAACACAGAGGACACTACACCTAGTTCCAAGAGATTCTTCTCAGTATACAATTCGAGTCCTCCCTCCTCTTTCTAAACCTGAAATACATTCTCTTTAGCTCCGTAGCTGAACTCTCACAAGCCGACCAGCGATGAGGTGCCCAGCAGTACACGTTTCTATACCTGACATCCCTCAGCATGGTGTTCACAAGGCTTAGCTCCCAGAGCCTTTTTCCTAAACTTCTAATTTCTGAACCGTCTCTCCATCCTCGACATCACCCTGTTTTGTGGTCCAGGGCGCTTCCGACCTTGAAAACAATGGGAATCATTCCTGCTTTCATGAGGAGAGTTGGGAGAAAACTGAGTCCTCTCTGCACCTCCTCCAGTGTATCCGTCCACACACACCTCGGCACTTGACCAAATTCTAACTCCTTTTAAAGCTCCGAGGTGAGTGGGTGAAGGTCCCCATCTCTTCCAAGACTTCACCAGCTAAGAAAACTTGAGAGCTTTTGACATGGTCTTGTGGCTCCATGTTGAAAACAGCACTGATGGCTGAAACACTCAAGACAGAGGGCCTTCCACCTCCCAGGACGCGCTGAAACGTTACACGTCTGCGTGTGTGGCTCGGGCTGCACCAGCCTTTCGATGACTGTTCTCTGTTATCACCACATTTGGCCTGAGGTCCACAGTGATCACCGGCCAACTGAACTTCATTCTGTTTCCACAGTCCCACTAGCCCACACAGTACAAGGCTGTCATGGTCGCACCAAGCGTTTGTGAAGAGCCTTCGTGTGGAGAGCAGGGTGCCAGGGTCGCGCCCACAGCCCAGGGGAATCCCCTGTGTGTCACTGTATGTCGGTGTGTGCTTGCCTGTTTGTGTGTCTGTGTATACATGTGCCTCTGAGCTTTGTAAAACACACCCAGGATCCTGTCACTCTCATTCTCTTAGTCTACTGTGGGTCTAAGGCCTGTGTCACCAAGCACAGCTTGCCAGTGCTCTAGGAGGCTGTACTGTGGCAAACCCCTGTGCTGGGACATGTCCATAGGGGCCATCACTCAGTATGCAACTGAACACAGAGAGTTTTTTGAAAGACCACGGCTTGTCTAGCACCAGGGCCAATCTCTTTTTTAAGCTTAAAGGCACGTAGGCAGAGAGATGTGTGCATGTAAACATCTGCATTGTGTGTGACCGACTGCGTGTGTGTGTATACTGTGTGTGTGTGCACGCAGGGGGCTGCGGAGAAAGAACGGAAATCACAAGGCCACAGATTGGAAGGGAGATGCTCGGGCTCTGATTCCCCAGCTGTAAGGAATGGAGGGTACGAAAGTGACTCACGGAGGCACCAGCAGGCACCAGGGACCTGCACAGCAGGGACCTGCACAGCTGGGACCTGCTGCCTACATACTCAGGGGAGAGGCTGAGCCTCATCTGGAGAAATAGTCGAAGACGCGGAGGTGACAGATCCATTGGAGAGAGTAAGAAGTGCCACGGGGATGAGGACAGCAGATGTCCCCACTAAATCACATGCGTCTCACACCCACCATCCTCCGCGCTCCGACGCAGGCTAACAGGTACTGATCGTTATTTTATGAACAAGACAAAGGGTAACTTGGCACGGGATCCGGTTAAGTTCTTGCTTGGACACTTGAACATTTGCTCCACGGAGGGCGGCACAAAGCCCAGAGAACAAGGAGAAGGAGGGAGGGGGTCTGCTGCCAAGCCTGGCTGCAGCTCTCCGCTTGGGCATGTTCCTGACCCTCTTGAGGGCTCGGTTTTCTCATCTGCCAAACAAGGGCAGTACGTGTACCTACCCTGCAGGGTCGCTGTGAGTGTTCGAGATGATTTCGACAAAGCACCGAGCACAAAGTAGGCAAGACTCAGGAAGCAGGGACTCTTACAAAACCCAAGAGGTGGCTACGAGTTCCAGGGTATTTACTGCAAATGCAATCATGCCCCAACTCATCAATAGTTACATTTATTTCTTAATTCTCTAAATAAGATAAAAAATCAACAATCCCGCCTACGGCTGCCATTCTGCAACTTACCTCCCTAAAATAACTGCGAAGATGTTACCTCAGATGAAACGGTTCTACCAGGGACAAGAAGTTAAGTCAAACCCTCTGTTCAACTTCAAAGTTTACGGCCAGTCCAGACATCCTGGAGTGTGAGACGACGAAAATTCAACAAAGTCATTCAAAAAGTGTACTTTGTGCCTGTTATAAAGAGAAGCAGCTTCTTTTCTCCCAAAGATACTTTTTTTTTTCTCTTTCTTATCTCTCTACGGCTGGGAACTACTGAGCTTAACAAAGTAAACTTGGCTTTACTTATCAGAGTGAGCTCAGGAACCCCTAAGAGAAGGAGTGACCCAAACACCAGAGATTCCACACTCGACAAAAGACCCCGGAGAGAGTTTAAGCCAACAGTCCCCAGCAGCTGCATGTCTATCAGGCCGGCTGAGATTTTAGAAACACTAACAGGTCATCTGCATTTTATGTGGCTGCAAACCCCAGCCGCTGCCTGGAAGTTTACAACATGACACGGCAGCTATCCCGGAGCTCTGAGCGGTTTCTGGGCTCTCGGCACCAAGCAGAGATACAAAGAGAAATACACGTAGCAGAAGGCTACCCTCTTCTGAACTGCTCCAGGAAAATTCCTCACCCCAAATGAGATTAAGGGCCCGGTGCTGATAACCGCCTGTAACTTCCATTTCAATGCCGTCGAGCACAAAATGGCATTTGATTTCATTCAAACTGGAATCATTTCAGAATTCTGGTGAAAATCCAATATACGCTGATTTTTGTCTTCATACCACACATAAAGAAAGATTAGCCAAGCAAATGAAAGACGCAAGGGGCACTGCCGGGAGCGCACTTACACGAACGTTAGAGTTTTCGATTTTCAACCTACTGTATGCAAACAGATGCCAAGGGCAGTCCATCACACGCAAGAACTGCCCGCTTTTCCCTGGGGGCCCCCGGGTTGAATGTCACGGTCTCAGCTCACCTGAGACGGCAAGGCCAGTTACTTCACTCCCCAGCTCTGGTCCTGTAGGTCTTTTCTCTGTTCCTTGCACCAGCCCAGCTCATCCCCCCTCAAGGTCCCTGCTCTCCCTGTTCTGTGAGCCAGGAACACTCTGCCCCCCCGTATCTTTATGCGATGGGTTCCTTCTCATTCCTGCGCCCTCGGATCAAAGTTTACCCCTTAAAGTTCACGCCTTCCCTGACTGTCGAGTCATTCTCCACCAGACCTTCATTTTATTTTCTTCCTAACACTTACCACCGGCTGAGTTCTACGTAGTTCTCTTTGTATACTCATTTAATAACGGAACACTCCACTAGACTTGAAGGTCAGTCAATGCTTGGACTCTGTCTTGTCACCACTGTAGCCCCCCAGCATCTGGGGCTCCCGGACACAATACGTGATTATCAAAGGAAAATTAATTACAAAATATCTAACATATTTGTTTTAAGAGATTCTGAAAGACCTCAACTTACAAGCGACTGAGAAGCAGCACAGTGGAGGGCGTAATAAAACGTATTTTCATAAAATCTGCTTTTTCAGACGTTTTGCTCGTTTTCAGGCTGTCTCTGCCCACTTTCCCAGTCTATATGACCCCGCCTCATTCTGTTTTATTTATTCAACCGGAAAGAGGAAAACTGTCAAACTCTAGATGAACACAGTAAACTAAAATCAATAGTGCTGCTAATAGTTTTATATCCTTAGCATGGTTGCAAAGCAGCGGGCTATTCTCCGGGGAAGCCTCAGCCGCCGGTCTAAGGTGGACTGAAGAGAGAGGCTCCGCTTGACACGGGCTCACTCAGTCCACAGAAACCTCCAGCCCCACGGTCTACCTGGGCCTCTGTCCCGGCGCAGAGGGCTGGGAGATGTGGTCTTAACCGAACAGCAAAGCTCTCCCGTAACTAGCTCTGAGGATGCCTGCTGCCTTCGGCCCCCAACCATACCAGCCAGCCTTCCTCAGCAGCCTCACAAATTCCAAGACACATTAACATCCTGGAAACAAAAGATTCCAGTTCTGAAAATACGCATCTCCAGGTGAAGAGCTGATGTCATACAGAAGTGACTGACCTGAACAAAGACAATGTCCTGGGGTAGGGCACCAGCACTCAGAAGACAGAAAGGAAAGAAAGGAGCCAGAGAATTCTTGTCACGCCTTTGTTATGTCACCCACAACCAAGCGACGAGTGTGGAATTTCTCTATCCCTCTCGAAGAAGTAGCTACATACTGCTTTTCCTTTTCTTTTTTAGAGACAAGGGATGTTTTCCTAAAGAAAGGAATGAGATAACAGCCTTGACCAAAGTTCATTAACTGCATCCAGAAATATCTCTAAATGTTTTTTGTGTACATTTATAACTGGCTGCATATGTGTGTGCATGTGTGAATATGAAAGTATGGATGTTTGGCTGGGGGGAGATGTGAGTGTTTACGTGCACTCCTTGGGAATGCTGAAAACGTTGAGGTAGGACCTGTCACGTTGGGAAAAACCCCCAAAGCTGGAACATTCTGAGTAGGTAATACTCCATGTTGTAAACTGCTCATGCAGCAGGACTGAGGAAAAGGCATCGCCTGGCCACCGGCTGTTACTGACTCTGGGAAAATGAAAATACAGCATCTCTGCACCTGTTCACCTGATGGTGAAGGAAGGAAAAGCCATTACCGAGTGACAGGAGACAAAAAACCAAAATCCACTTCAGCAACTCGTCCCACCGCTGGTGATTAATCTCACACTCCCACAGCCTGGTGCACATTAACCAGATAATTAATAATTTCTTTAGGGATTCCGGCTCGGCAACTGTTTTATCAACCTGCACAGCATTAGGGAAATGCTGCATTAGTGATCAAACGTCTGGAACCAGGCGAGGGCCGTAAAGACTCAGCGAGGGCTGTGCGGCAATTTGTGAGCGTGTCTCAAAATGAGCAAGGACAGTGCGATCCAGCCGGTCTGATTTTTTATCATGACTGCTGGCCCACCTGAATCGCCAAGGAATGTCGGTACCCGCACCCCCACCACCAGAAGACCCCCTTACACTGTGACATCTCACAGGCTTGGTATCACACGTGGCACCCTACTATGTGTACAAACCAGAATAAACCAGACGTTTACAAACTCTGGAAACGCATCTTTTTAAAGAGTGCCTAATCCGAGACCTCCTCAAATCAAAAGTTTCAAATAAATGTTTGATCAGAAGAATGCCAGTTGACACACTGCTAGTTCTCACTGGCTCTCACATCCGTCTAATGAAGGAAGGCACACAGAATCAGGGGCCCCCTTTCTGAGTCTCCTGTGTAAACTCCCCCTTCTTCTCTTATGTTAAAACTTGTTCCACAGGGAGAAGCCAACTCCTCTTTTTTTTATATGTACTTTTATTAAGACTTTAAAATTGCAAATAAAAATTCAGGGAGAATAATAAATCATGAGGATTGCTATTAAACGGCTCACCATTAAAATTCCAGCTTACTCATTTTCTCTTCTAATGAGAAAAACACTCCATTGAAAATATTATTGTACATTTTCTTCTAACTCTATCCAGGATGCAATTTGGATGGAGTAGAAACAAGAGTGTAATCCATCCCGGTCAGAAATCACAGGACTTGCAGGCAGAAAACCTGGGTTGAAGCCTGCAACAGTCACACTGTGTTTTGGTTTCATCTCCTCCAGCTTTCCCCGGGGATGCTAGCGCAGGCCGCTGAATGACACCCCGTGTGAGCTTTGCCATGGGAGTGTGAATCAGGATGGCTGGCAATCAGCAAGGTGGAAGTGTGTCCCCCCGACGTGGACCCAAAGGAGAAATGTCCCTCAGGCTTCAGGGCTAGGATAACCCAGGCTCCGCCTATGTGTGGATGCACAGACAAGGCAGAACTTCAAGCTGAGAGTGGGCTCAGAGGAAGCTTAGAGCCAAATTAGTTGTCTATTTCCAGCAAATTTGCAGGAGCATAACATAGGTATCTCCCTCCAGCACACAACCCAATTTAATCTTGCTAGGACAGCCTATTTCTTCCTCCACTCTGACTTTCAGAAGTTTTTCTATTTTATTGTATGTCCTTATGAGAATCCCCTCAAATTATTTTTGTAATAAAATAGTACAGAAAAAATTATGTAGACCCCCCACCCCAAAAAAGACCAAGCAAAAGAAAAGCTAACCGGAAAATGTTTGGCTAAACCTAATCACTAAGTCTAACATAAAATAGAGATGGAAGGAACTGGCATTCACCTGATCCGGTGGGGTGTCCCCGAGAGTGCGGCAGCGTGCCATAGGATATGTACCCTCAGAAAAGAACGTGGGGTATCCTTGGAGCAATTTATTCTGACTGAGGTTTGGGGAACAATTTTTTACATTCAAGCACGTATTATGGAATAAAACGCAAATTTCACATGCATAGAAAAGAGAAAGACTTAAAAAAAAACAAAAACAAAAACAAATGTTTTGTTTGCTAATGACCATTTCAGGCTAGACCTCTGCTGTTATGAAATTTTGTGTCCCTCCAAAATCCATATGTTAAAATCCTAACCCTCAATGTAATGGTATTCAGAGATGGGGCCTTTGGGGTGATTAGATCATGAGGGTGGAGCCCTCATGGACGGGATTAGCGCCCTTATAAAAGGGAACCCAGAGAGCTCTCTCACCCCTTTCTCACTCACAGTGGACAGAGAGAGGACGGTCATCTATAATCCAGAAGTGGGCCTTCACCAGACACCAAATCCACCAGAGCTCCTTGATCTTGGACTCTCCAGTCTCCATCAATAAATAAACTTGAATGTGCTAAATTAAATTTATTTAAATAAATGAATGTGAGAAATGAATGTGTGTTGTCTAAGCCCCCAGTCTATGGCATTCCGTTACAGCAGCTGGGACTGACTAAGACATGTGTAAATCCCATGGGCACGTTCCTCGACCTCAGCTTTTGAAGTACATAGGTAGAAATTTTCAGAAACGTTCGACTAGTTGACATTATAAATAAGGAAAAACGAGACCCAGTCCCTCAATATGGCTCAGCCTCAGGCCCCTCCCCTCTAGCATGAGGGTAACAATGAATATCTCACTGGCTACCATGGAGGGCCAGTGGGATACTCTGTGTGAATATCATGATCCGCAAAGCGCTGACAGCTACGAAGCCTCAATCAGGAACACGTGATTCACAGTCACAAAAATCCAGTTCTAACCAAGAACCCGGCAACTTTCCCAGGTCTAAGAGAGTAAGGGCTTAGAGTCATCGGGTGGTTCGAGTTATCCAAGCACTGGCACCCAGATCCCAGGGGGCAAAACTAGGCTGGAAAGATCCAATGCCGTAAGTTACACTCTTCACTCCTTGAGGATAAGGACCTTATCCAATTTATTTTTGACTTTCTAGAGCCAAGCACGGTATCTGCACCAAACACTCAATATATCAGACACTCAGGAAGTATTAGCAGAACCACATTTCGCTGAACAGAGGTCTGAGGGACAGATACATGCAATTGGACTGGAAGCACTTAAGTGTTGTAGATTTGTTTTAAAAACAAAACCAAAGTATCCCCATCAACAACAAACAAAACGAAGGAACAAAAACAAGAACAAACCAGAAGCATGAATGTGGCACAACACAAAGATTGCTGGATTCTGAATCACAAGACCTGGCTTAACGCCCTGACTCTTTTTAGCTAAGTTAATTTAGAGAGGTAATCCCTACCATACACAGCCTATTTCCTCTTTAAAACAAGTAGAATAATAATGCTAAAATCAAAGTGTTGTGAGGAACAAGTTAATATGAAAAGGAGAAAAACTTGTGAAATTGTAAAGCACTAAAAAACACTTGTTACTATTATTACTATTCTTTTGCACAGAAATAAAAGCTCGTCTGAAACACACACACACACACACACACACACACACACACACAGGCATTGTAGGTTTTTCTCTCTCCCCCAAATGGCTTGATTCCAAAGCAAACTAAACCAAGATCCTTACAAACTAGAAACAGTATTTTAAAATAACTACACACCATCTCAGCCACTAATTATTTTCAGGATTTTACTATATGCAGCTAATTGAAAATGTTCAGTCCTTTCCATTCATTAGTTTTATTACAAGCACTCCAATGAATTAAAGAAAAATCCATCATCACCACCTTCCTTGAAACCTTCACTGCGCTGTCACAGAGGCCTTGACCTCACAAAAGCAATGCACATTCATTCAGCACAAGTCACAGGACTGGACAGAGGATGAAAATTTGGCATTTCTAATAAGTAGAACACCGCTGAATAAGTTTGACAGAACACTATTCTCCTCTGGACGTCCGGGGATGGGGCAGACAATGGCTTCCTTGTGACGGTGAGGTGCGTTGTACGTCACTGACTACAAGACCTGGAGCAAACCAAATGTGTCAAGTGAGGCACTCCTTAACAGGGCTGTTACTTTATTAAAAACTGGTGTATGCATATTTGTAAGGCTTGAGCTCTGAAAAAAGATACATGACAAACATACTAAGAAAATCGTGAGACTGTAGGCGTGTCCGTGTGAAGAAACGTGTACCGAAGCATCCTTAACTGTACCCTTTGACGTAAATGGTAGCTCTGTGCATCCGTTGCTTTTAGGTATTAGTAATAACCATTTACTGAATGCATTTTGTGTACAAAATGCTTAGTATACATTTATTCAGCATTCATTAACCAATACAAATCATCTCCTCTAGGTAGTTTTTTAATCATTTTACAGTTGAGAAAAAAATTAACGTGGACGAAGGATATTAACAGACCCAAAGCCTTACAGCCCTTTACACGTGGCCGAAGGAAGAAGCAATCCTGGGCGTGCACAGCTTCAAGGCCCTCGAGTTTCTGCACGTGTTTCTATTTTTAAAATATCTGGACGACAAACACCTACCTTTATTCAAGTCAACCTCTTTTTTTCGCACATCTGTCTCTCCCCAATATAACTGGTAAATCATATATAATAACATTCTATTATATAAGCACCTGGTAAATCATATATAATAACATTCTATTATATAAGCACCTACTACATGTTCAATTCCATATGATCGAGGACACTATAATAATGATTAAAAAATCATAAGGTGTGTCCATATAAAATACTGGTATAGTATTTCTACATATATTCATCCTTCTTATTTATGTTTTTCTATTCATATAAAAGGAAAGTACATAGAATATTATATTTGATATATACATGTATTTTATATAATGTGCCATCGTCACTCCACGTGATCAGTGGAGGGGGCCTTTGGAGTCAGGAAACCCGGGTTCCAGATGTGACGCGACTTTTTTCAAGCTCACTCACTCTGTGGCCCTTAAAGATCCTTCAAAAGTCTGTTGAGTCTATAAAGAATTTCAAAGACGGGAATAAAAATATCTGTCTGTCTACCTCAAAGGGCAGTTGGGAATATCAAATAATACAGTGCACGGGATAAGCACTTCACAGTGCATAAAAACATTCTCAGTGACAATTATAAACCCTGAGGAGGCTTCTGTATTAAAGCAGCAGTTGCATGGTTTTGTCCTTTTATGACTTTGAAAGGGCAACAGTGATAACCTGAGGAATGAGGAAGAGGGAAAAAATAAAAGACAAAACGTGTTGTGTTTGTATACTAATAACAGCAAACTACGATGCAGTATCTTCAGACAGAAAAGGACAACACGAGAGTCACCCAGAAAGTTTATTCTAGGGGGTCCTGGTCAATAAAAATCGATTTCAAATTCTTAAAACTCACATCAACTCTCCCTGCCGTCTTTTTCGAACTTGACACTGTCTTTCTACTCTGCTGTTTCCACAGGTTCTGCTGTCATCAGAGGAGGAAGGGAGTCAGTTGGCCCGGCAGAAGCTTGAGTTCTAATCTCAATTGACACAGGGGGTTAATAAACAAATATTTGTAATGTTTCCTGAACAGGAAAATTCTTGAGTTTTTTTATTAGCATTAGCGGCATAGCTATATGCGTACTTGGCCTCAGCCATAGCCTCGCATATTTAACATTATCACATGAGCTTCGTTACACAAACAAAATAAAATGCTACTCATAAAAATGCTCATGCGTCCTTGCTGTAGTTTAAACACATTGCTAAGACGTCATTTCTCAAACCATCAGCGGCCCCGTGATTTTTCTACACCTTTCAGCTTGTCGCAGAAGGAGCACTCACATAGAACGTCTCAGTATGAAAAAGGGCTTTGACCACGTAAACACATCTAAGTGTCAGTTGAAATTACTGAAAAACGAAATTGTATCATTTCCAGAAGGGCTCACTTGGGCACATTAATCCTTGATACTTCTGCTAAACAGGCAGGATGCCTGATGCCAGGGGTCCTGGTGCTCAACTAACAGTGTGGCCGTGGTGACCAAATGCAGGAGGTCGCCCCAAGGCAGCCTCTTGTGCCCTCAGGCATCCATGACTGCTGCCCTGCTGGAGGACACCAGGATTCAACCGAGAAGCAGGCGACAGGGAACAGACCATTCACCCCTCTCCTTTCCCCACCAAGAAACCTAGTTCTGGGTCCTAGAATTCTACAAGAACGTTCAAGGACAAGAGGGATTTATTTACAAGTACCGTTTCCCAGACCTTGTTTCAAAGAACCAAATAGAAGTTGAAAAACCTGGAGGCAGAAGACGACTCATCATTAGTGAGTGAAAAAGTAGGTATATTCAAATTTCCATCAGTAAACGCAGGAGATTCCTCAGAATCGGTTCCATCCGCTCGGTTTATCTTAGTCTGGCTGCTGGAGGCTGCCCTCACCCCCTCACAGAGCTACAGCGGGCATCCTGTGGTTGCCTGTGGCCCAGGAAGCTTCCGGTTCACCATTTCACGGGGTTGCTTGAAAAGACAGGCAACACAAAGCAGCAGGGTCACCTCTGCTCCACTCCTGGAAGAAAGCCGGGAGCAAGGCTCTTCCACATCCACTAATCCCTTGGTTGGCAGGAAGAGGCCACACTGGGTGTCGCAACTTGGAAGATCTTGGAAGAGAGAGCAACCACATTCTACGATCTTCAGGGAGGTGGATGGGGTGGAGAAGAGAATGGAAGAGTGTACTCTCTGAATGTGCAGTCGCATGGGTACAGCAGTCAACACATCTACTATCCAGCCCCAAACAGCCAATATAGCGTTAAAAAAAACCCTGGGAATATGTACTTGATTACAAAGAGAATCTGAACTCCCATTACTGTACTATGTACACAGGATGCCCGGGCAGTCTACCCAAGATCATCTCCAAAGGAGGATGGGAAAACAACACTCGTGGTAATGGCTGTTCTGGCAAATCTGGAACTTGCCGTGTAGACTGGAAGCGCTGATGGTACTACAGTGCCCATCTTCACTCACTTTACCATCACAAGATTCCCCAGGAAACAGCCCATGGCAGTACCTCGTTGGTATGCACTGTGCCAGTTCCCATCCAAACTCCAGGCGATCTTATGAACTATCCATCGGGGAGGAAGTTAGATATTTTCCTTTATATCACACTTTTAAGAACTTTCAGTCATTTCTGATTCTCTCCTTCTCTACCTCTGTGTGTGTGTGTGTGTGTGTGTGTGTGCAGGTGTGCACATGCGCCCACCCACCTCCCTCTCCCTTTCAGCCCCAATTCAAGCATTAACCTTTGATGTAACATTTTTGCTCCCCATCAGAATGGAAAGAATGAGCTTCAGAGAAGCAATCGAGTTGAGAGAATAAAAAAAGGTGACATCACTTCAAACGTGGACTTGCCAGAAAATGATCCTTTCAAGTGCTCCCCTGTGTCACCAGCCAGGGACCCTCAACTCTCCCTGACCCGCTGCACGCTGCCCCTGTTTCATATCTTTTGATCACCATTTGTTTTATGTCACCGTTCATAACATCCCCTATGTGTATCTGTGTGTGTTGCACTTGTGTACTTTTTAAAGCTCCTGCCCGTGTTCACTTTATAAAGTCCCAAGTGAAAGAGAGGAATTCATTAGCATCTGTTATTAGTTTGATAATTCTAAATAAAGTCAATACAAACATTTGCATGGCATTTTCCCGGGAAGAGCATCAGGAAGGAGAATTTTTGGCCACCTGCTTATGTTCTTTTCATTATATGCACTGAAAGGTACAAGCCACAAAATGGCCCTAGAGATGGGTCTGATACCACTGGTATGTTTCTCTTTTTCCTCTAAAGTAAAATTGAAAAGCCTTCTAACTTTTTTTCCTTTTTTAGAATGCACAAATGTCAGACGCAGACCATTCTGAGAGATGCTCAAATATCACTGGATTCCTTCCTCCCCCCCCCCCCCACCAACTCATGAGCAAACAATGAGTAAAAAAAAAGATAGACATTAGAGTCTGACTGCCCTAGGTTCAAATCCTACTCAGCCACTGCTTTGCTCTTCTTCTGCTGTGTATCCACACAAAATCCCATGACTGAAGACAACACCATTGTATTCTCGCAGTTCTACAACCTGGCTGGGCTCAGCTGGACCGTTCTTCTGTTGATCCTGCTGGGGTCATTCATGGGGATGCATTCAGCTGGCTTAGTGACTGGGGGCTGGCCTTGGCTGGGATGATGAGCTGGCTGTATCTCAATCTCTCTGTCTCTTTCTGTCTTTTTCTCCCTGTTGTCTCAGGGCCTCTCCATGTGTCTCCCCTCAGGGTCTCTCCAGTAGGGGTAACAGTTTTTTTTTAAACTGGTGATTCAAGTCTTTCAAGTCCACAAAAGTGGAAGCTGCCAGGCCCACTTAAGGCTTAAGTCTGGAACTGGAACAATCTGCTGGGTCCAGATTTGAGGGGTGGCAACTACACAGGGTGTGAACATAGAAGGGGCGAGTCACTGGGAGGCACCCAGGCACAGAGCCAACTACAGTACAACCACCACAGCCACACAGCCAGCAGACAGTCTATGCATCTGGAGGTGTTCTGTTGTAACAAAAGGCTCCCCATCTGTTAGAAGGAAATAGTAATACTTCTATCTTTACAGACATCTAAATTAAACATGACAATGAATATGAAGTGGTAAGCACAGTGACTGACACACAGTAAATACTCTGTATGTGGTCTCTTCTGTGTATCCCAAAGCACATGGAACCCCCAGAAATCTGTGAGCCCCCTCGTATCACCGTGTACCCCTCCCATGAGAGTCCACAGTTCACATTAGCCATCTCAGAAGTCATCCCAGTGCCCAGTACAGTACCCAGCAATGCGTGTTTGCTGATTGACTCTGTGACCAAAGGAATTGGTATCCACTGTCTCCAACAACTCACTTCCACAGCACAAGGACAGATTGAGCTCTTTCTCAAGAATTTCTTATACGCAAATGAAAAGTGATCAAATCCAATGTCACCAGCAACTGCAGCAGTCTGGAGCTCATCTTCACCTCTTTTTAAATATAGTATACATAGCAGATTCCCCAAAAATATTTTGCCAGATTTTCACTGCCTCCATTTTAAACCTCAGGCACACTGTAAGAGCTACGCAATCCATATGTCTGTGATTCACTTTTCCCCAGTTCATCAAAATGCTGTTTTTGTATTAAATGTCAAAATGCCATTTATGTCTTTATTTATGAGCCCTTTAAGGTTGTTATTTTTAAATGATGGTAGAACGTGTTTTGCCAAGTTTAAAATCCACAAAAGCATCTGTAATTTTGTTCCAAACACCAGCTTCTGGGAGAGTTCATTGTGCTTACTCTTGGGAAAACTGAAATTTTCAGATATAGGCTTTTGGAGTTTATTGTATGTACTCAAAACTCTCTTAGCCTTCATTTTAAATGTACTAATGAATGTAATCACCTATGTGTCCAAAAGAAAGAGTTTGGAAAACCAGACTGTGACCCACCGTCCCTTAGAAGGAAAGCCTTGTTGTCTGTACCATTTCACTCTGTCAGCTTCATATCTTGATGATTAAGAAATGAGACGGCCATTTGTCACCGGTTGGTAAGAGTGAAACAACGTGTAACTCGTCTTCCCTATAGTTCAAGACTCTGTCTCCTTCTCTACACAAACACGCTGTATGTTCATCTTACTCCTGACATCCCAGCTTCATCAAACCCTCTTCCTGTCTTCTTCTTGTCTCTATTATTGTTTACATTTTTCACTAGGAGATTTAAAAAAAAAAAACTGATAGCAATCTAAGGGACCTCTTCATAACTCGAATTTCTGTGACAAGCCAAATTGAATTAAAATAAATATATACCATATAGCAGAGGGTTGGCTAAAAAAGAAAAACTATAAAATTCAATGCTATATAATTTGTAAAGCCCTATATTTTAAATAAGAAAAATCTGAAAAAAAAAAGGAAAAGTCAATCTGAAAACCAGAGTAAAGTCTGTGACCTTAGACCAACCAAACTGATTTAATTTATAATTTATAATTCATCTGCACCATGAAGATAATGAAGCCAGTCCTCCTCCCATCACAGACTTATTATAAATACCAAATGAATAATACAACATTCCATAAGCCACAAACAATATTAATGATAATAATTAAGCATCTAGTATGAGCTGTGACATATTTTCACTCCAGTTTCAAATATAAACTGGTGGAAATTCACTTGCTTCTCTGTATCTCCGTTTCAGGGTAAAACCTTTATATTAACCACTAAGGAAATGACGGGAAACTAGCCTGCATAGCTTTGAAGATCACAAGTGTGAGACTTGTGTCCTTACTTGTTCATGTGCTTTCTCCCAGAGCCAAGGGTGTGCTGATTCCAAGTCACCTACTAGGCAAAGGATGGTACTCTGACCCTCTGTAAAGGAGATGCCATGCACATGGCACCGATACTTTTACCTTCAGTTTGTCAAAATGTCAATCAGTACAGAACAGCATTTCTGAGTTTGAGCTGAGAGTCATCCTATTCTCAAGGCTTTGGCGACGAGGCCAGTCACACAGTTAGAACCTTCAGTGAGGGCTGAATGGCAGCTTCGAAATTCGAATGCCAACCAGTATAAATCTGTTGCTAGGTTAACAGAGTTTTCTAGTAAACAAAGCTTGCTTCCTCAATCACTTATTAAAACAATACATTCTTTTTCTTCTTCTTCTTCTAAAAATGCAAGGAAGGAAAGCAAACAGGCTATCACATAGCTTGGCCCCTTCTCTAGAAAACAGACAAGAACAATTCACGCTGCACACGCGAACTCGTCTTGCATGGATGAGAAATATCAGGTTTCTACAACACCCCAGAGCTGACCCGGGTGTTAATTTGAATTTTAAGCAGAATCGAGTTTTTCCTTGGTCCATCCTACCTGTCAGCATATGGCTATATGGCAAGATAATTACTTCCTCTTATTTCAAAATGCCAGACACCCAAGTAGGACTTCCATGGAAAATGAACAGAGCACTTGTACTAAATTTTACTCTAATAAGTCTAAGCCTGAGGATCACTGGCATCTTGTTATGTTATTCACGGCAGTGGTGGCAGATGACACAGACCCCCTGCAGAAAGGCAGAACTAGCATGTTCGAGGACGTCAGAAATACGCTCAGGGAAACTTCTGCAGGAAGCAGGATGAAGCTGTATTTCATTCGTTCATGTAAGATTCCATTCTTGGTTAAAAAAAAAAAAAGTACAAGGTCAAAATCCAAGGTTATTTCGAGAGAAGAAAAATAGCAACGTGGTGCTTGTGCTATGACACTATTGTTTATTTAGTCCATCGACATTCTAAAGATTTTAGGTGTAAAGTCTTCTTCTAAAAGCCATGTCCATAGAAAACACTTAGGGTTTCAGGGTAGGGGGTTTGGAGGGATAAACTGAGAGTTGGGGATTTGCAGATACTAACTACTTTACATAAGCAAGGTCCTACTGTACAGCACAGGGAACTATAGTCAATATCTTGTAATAGCCAATAATAAAAAAGAATATGAAGAGGAATATATACATATGTATAACTGAATCACTATACTGTACACCAGTAATCAACACAACATCGTAAACCGATGACACTTCAATAAAAATTTTTTTTTTTTTAAATTAAAGGCAAGTCCAGAATTTGGCCTTGCCTCCAGCAAGGTGCAGTTTCTCACACAAAAGAACATGATGATTTAAATGTTACAAAGAGATGTGATCAAGTTAACAGACACCAAAGTTGCACAGAAGACCTAGAAAACAGAAAACTCTGGTTGTGCATGAGTGTGTACGTGTATACATTCATCTGCACGTACAGTCGTGTGCCTGCATTTGTCTGGCTGTGGCCTTTCACATTCAGAATAAGAATTAGTTCAGAAAATTTAACGAAGCCTATTTACCTTTCAGATTCACCAAGAAGGAAGAGACCTTTACTGATACTCAGTGAGATCTTAGTGGTCGTTTATCGGGTTTGGAAAAGAAATTCCTGCAGTGAGACAAATGAAATCTAGGGACAGCCTGCAACTGACTACTTCCATGCAGCTTTACGTCATGTGTTGCACTGCCGCCTTCCCCAGCTACAGGCTTTCCATACCCGCCCACCTGGTAATTGGAAATCTACCCAAGAAGGATCTGCCCTGGAGTGCAGAGGAAGAGGTTCAAAGCTGGAGCCGCACAGAAAGGTCACGATTACAGGCGTCCACTCAGTGCCAGCAGAGTACAGTGCCTCATTCCCTGTATATATATGCTGAGTGCAACTTCGGGTCTAAAGTTATAAACGCGGTATTGGCAGCAGCAGGACGCCGTGAGCAGGGCATGAGATTCAGAATCCGGCAACAGAACTCGGCTCAAACCCCAGATCTGACACTTCCTGCTTACGTGATTTTGAGCAGTTTACCCAGTTGATGGATTTCACTGTCTTCTGATGTCTTGTTTGCAAACTGAATTCAGTGATGCAAATGGTATCCTGAATGGTCCCATTGCTCGTGACTTTGAATCCAGACATTTATATGTGTATATACACAGACGATAACGTTTACAAGATTTTTCCCATCTGATAGTCAGAAAGACCTCACGGAGACCCCAGGCACGTCTCTCATCAGAAGGTGGAGCACATCCATTGTGCTGAGGAGTGAAGACAGCAGGCTCTCTGCATCTTAGTCACATTGTGACTTCTTGCAACTTAACTGAATTTACCGTGCACCCTTCTCTGCATCCCATTGGTAAGATGAGAAAATGCTCCCACCTCTTAAGGTTTGAAAATGTAAGACAGATCCTCATTCCTCCAACTGGAACTCCCCAAGCATGTCCCATCTTCTGCCGGGTAAGAGGCAGAGTCCCTCCGAGGGGCTGCAAACTCCTACAGACCTGACCTCTTATGCACTCTGCCCTCCCCCAGTCTTCCCCTCCTTACTGGCTCGCCGCTGCTTCTCGAAGCCTCCAGCACACTGCCTCCATCCCTGCGCACCTCACCAGACACCCACGTGGCTGCTCCCTCCCTGCCTTCAAGCCTTCGCTGAAATGCTGGTTTTTCTTTTCCCTTGTTTGCGGTTGTGACACCTCTTGTTTTCTCTCCATCGCACTGACCATCCTCTAATATAGTAACTACTTTTTTAAAAATTATTGTGTTTATTCTCTTAACTCCTTTCACTGGGATAAACATTTCAAAGGGGCAGGAATTTGTATCGATTTTATTCCCAGCTATATCTCTCCAGCAGAGCCCGGTACTAGAGATGCTCAATAATATTTAAGGATAAGTAGATTTGTTGTCAGGTGTCAGAGAGCTTGTTATCTGTAAGTCACTGAGCACAGTGCCCGGCACACAGCAAGAACTTAGTAAATGACAGCTGTGGACCCTTGACGGTGTCTGATGGGGGTAAGATGACAATCTTTGGAACCCTGAATGGGCAGGTGCTGCTTTTGGCCCATCAACAGTGTGACCAACACGTGGGTTACCCCAGGGCACTGGAAGGACCCTGCTTTATTGTTGGGCCTCACCATGACTCATCCGTGGGCCTTGGGCCCCCCAGTGCCTGCATCTGTAAGACAAACACAGTAACATCTCCCCTCCAGGGGAGAAAGGAGGTCAGGAAAGCTCTGTTTTGTCACTCGTTGTGTGCCATCTGTGATGAAGTGTCCACTGCATGATGTACAACATTTGATCAGAATAAAAATAGGAAGAACCGTAGCTTCTCACATCTGATGATCTTCCTCCCCACTAAAGGCATCTATCTTCCAGCTGGCACTCGCACACCCACCTAAGGAGGTTTCAGCCACAGCCTTTTGTCTTCCGGTTAAAATTAAGCAGGAATGAGGGAAACAGTCAGCCTTTCCTGGGGAAACCTGAGGATGGGGTTTGCCAGTTGGGGCAAATCGTTCTTTTCATCAGGTTAGTAAAATTCAGGGAAGAATGCATGCCTGTCTCCTGCTCATTAACTGGGCAGAATTAACTGCAGCAAGAAGGTTAACAGTTACACAAGTAATTAACACTTCCTTGATTTTCATACTCTAATCCTATGGTTGCAGGATTTCCGCTTTGGTCCCAGAGTCCAGGGGAAGATGAGAGCAAAGGCAATGGAACACGGCTTGGTGGCGGGGCTGGGAGGCCAGGAGGCGGCTCTGGGTTTCCAGCCGCTTCCTGATGAGGCACTGCCATGAATTGGCAGCCGGCACTCTGGTTTTGTAACCATCGGGCGCCATGCAGGTGTTTGACACCCGATCTTCCCTCAGCCCCCACTCCCACCCCTTCACGCCTGCATGCAGCATATTTGGTGTCACTGTTTATTAAAGATAACTAATGCCCTAAGTCTTTATTTACTTCTGTTTATTGCTATTTTAGCAAGAGTCACTGGAGAGTAGCTGTGCTTCTGGTCCACTCGGGTTCTTTAATCACTGTTAGTAGGTAAAATCATCTGTGACAACTAATCCAAAAAGCAGATTATATTTATTTTGGCTACAGTGGCTTGCAATTCGTTAAAATCAACAAAGCCTTTTCATTAGCCCCCTGCTGATGTCCTAAAAACAGACATTTCAAGGGTCTCCAAGCGCTGAGCCACACATATGCAGCAACGCTAATTCTGACAGATTCCCAGTGCCATTCTTAACACAAAATCTTATTAAACTAACAAACAAGAAACAGAACCCTTCTGCTTTCATACAAAGGCTTAATTAACATGCCTAAACTCCAAAATCAAAATCAGAGCCGCAAAGCTTCCTGAATGTGGAAGCAAAACAAACAGAGACTGACTGTATCGTTAGTTAAGCAAGATTTACCAAAAAATTGGGACCTTTAAAAAAAAAATAATGTGGGAAAGGATTAGAAATCAGAACCATGGTGCCTATTTCTAAACAGTTCTGCATGGGCATTCTGGCCTTCACAAGCCGGGATTGTGATTAACTAGACTGTTGATGGAGGCAGCAAATCTACTGAGCAGAGGATCAAGGTCTCATTCCAGGGGTTGCCAGAGGTTAGAAACAGCTGCATCGTGTTTAAGGACAACATCATTGCAACAACATTCCAGGCATCTCCCCTCTCCTACCTGCACTCCTGCAAACAGAAACTGCAGCCCTTTCCAGGTGTCTATCTTTTACTTGCTACCATCTGGGTGTCCATCGCAGAGAAGAGAGTCTCTTTAACGCTGCATTAGTTTTTAGGACTCAGTGTCAGAAATGGGGGCATTCCAGGAAAGATGCTCATGGCAGTGACTCAGCCATCACAGTGCCACCAGGCAGCAGCCATAATTAATGAATGTATCAAAAGGTCTACTCAAGGAGCAAAGAAGGTAGACAATGATTTATGTTTACCTAAGGGGAAGATTATTTAGCTTTGCAAGAGCTTTCAGAATGAGGAAGCCCAGAAATATTCAGATATGGCGTGATACCTCTCCAGTCCTGGAGAGAAATTCAAGGAACAGATACACAGATCCAGAGATAAAGGGCAGCGGGGCACAGGCATAGGACAACGCGCTCTCTCTGGCAATTTCCCCCTCCACAGCTCGGATTGGAAAGCGGCTGTGATTTCTATATCACCATGCCTGCTACTGAAATGGAATTACTTGTCCGTCCCCCCAGCATAATCCTGAACATTGTCAAGGATGATTACCAGATGATACTTCATGCACTTCTCCATCCTAACATGTGGATTTCCACTGGTGGAAAGGGGAAGCCCAGAGCAGCCCTGGAGAGCAGCGGCTCACTTGGTTCTTCAATTCACAAGGGATGAGTGCGTCAGGCTGCCTCTGAGACTAAAAGGTCCAGTTCATCTCCACGAGGACCTCTGTGCAGCAGCCCCTTCAGCCAGTACTTCCTCTGGTTCATTCGAGGAGCAAAAGAGCTGTCTGTTAGAGCAGATAATAAAATCCAGCCTAGAAGGAAAATCTACATACCAAACTTCTCTCCAATCAGAGTTGGGTCCACGGGGAAAAGGGAGCCACATCTGAGAGACACATTATCATTCTCGCTCGCCATAATTAAAACTATTGTTGCCATGGCAATCCGAAGAGTGTTGCAAATATATGAAAGGATAATATCCTGGCTCTTTGGTGGTTACAGATATCGTCTGCAGCCCCAGCTTGGGTTTATTTACGGCAGGGCAGAAATGTGACTTGAACAAACAGCAGAGCAACGCTGGGAGAGGTGAGAAAATCTAAAACTCAATTATGTACCCAAGATACTGTTTTCAGCTGTTCCTCGGCCCCCAGCCTGCCTTCTTCAATAGATAATAAAAGTGCACTCCCTTCCTTATATATATTTACCTCCAGCAGCTCCCCACGGCACGTCCCCAAGCCTCCTGATTGTCTCCTCTATGATCTACCACTATGTAGAGGATTATACTCAAGAAGATTTCCAGGTCATCGCAACAGGTCACTTTTCTAAGCCACCTTATCAGGGAAAAGGAGCCACATGCGGTTCTCAGGCAGGGAAACAAAGAATCCACTTGGTTTTGTGACTTAAACAGGATGGCGAAACAGCCTTTATTACTGTTGTCATAGAAAACATGTTGAGACAAGCAATACAGCAGCAGTCGCCCTGAGGAGTAGTTCAACTTTATGCCTCCTAAGGTTATTCTCAAATAAAATAGCACACACCCTTCAGTTTTTGTTTGGGGTTCAGTTTTTTTTTTTTTAAACAGGCTCCCTCTTTTCCTGGTCCTTTCAAAATGAGCCCGCTGTTCACTATTCATGATCTCCTCGGGACAAAACAATCTGAGCTAAGCAAGAGCGAAAGGCCACAAAAACAACAGCCCTCCCCCGGGCAACCCCGAGATCCGGCGCACCTCCGCCAGCCAGACGCAGGCATGAATGGACCAGTGTTTCCCAGCCGTGCCAGACCCAGAGAGGGCCCTGGGGTGCTGGCTGAAGCACAGAGCACCAGCCTCCTGCCCCGGGGACTGCCTCAGCAGGTCTGGGCGCATTTGGGAAGCGGCAGTACAGATGAACTGGGCCAGAGGCTCTGAGGGACGCGCCCCAAGTTCCCAACTGAGGAGGGAATTAAATCCAGAGGCAAAGAACCTGAGGAGGTGAGGATCTGTTCTCTGGCCTTTTCTGCGACACAACCAGCTTCCCTCCCAGGAATACTGAGAATACACATGGCACAAAAAAACCAACCAAACAACCAAAAAACCCAGCAACAGCAAAACCCCACAATACGCTCAAAAACCCACCACACAACACACTCCACGTATGTCCTTGTGGCTCTTACACATTTTGAGTCCAAATATCAAATGGTTCTGGTGATGCTAATGTGGCAGAAGAAGGGAGGAGAAGGATGCTCTGCTGGGCTTTTATTTTTATTTTTTTCAACTAAAAATAACAGGAGAGAAACCGGCGATTTAAAGCCCAGGAAAGTGAACAAGTTATATGATTTATTTATTTCTTTTGATCGGAGTGGGACATTGCACTTGTGGCAATAGAGTAGAGATCTGGGGAAAAAAAAAAAAACAAACAACGTATAATGTTTCACTTAATGCTGGGGACAGTAGCTCAAGACGTTGAGAGAAGCGTATAGTATTTCCTCTGGGGGATCTGGAGGTAGCAGCGTAGGGGACAAAAGAGGCCTGGGGAACTGAGGCAGAGATGGGGGCGTTCATCTGGTCACCGAGTGGTCGCAAATAGCGGACTGTCACCAGGCTGGTTGCCCCCTCAGGAAGGAGAGCCCCACGCAGCCCCGGTCTCCGCACTTCATGGACACTCTGTCTCACTGGAATACAGCTTGTTGGGGCATAAGTGTCTACAGAGAAACTCTCAAATAAGCTTTACTCAAAGCCCGGACCCTTAGCTACGGACGGCACCTGCTTCTTTTTAATTCCAAAAGCAATCTGAGCCATAACCCAATAGTTCTGCCCTCTGATAATAGAGGAAAATCTAATACTGTTCCTGAGATTTTATAGACATTCCTCTCTTCCTCAGGACATGAATAGTGTATATACCCTCTTCAAAGGCTTGATTTTTCTCTTTTGTAGCAAAATGCCAAGAGCCTATGGGAGAGCGGTGCCTAGGGCAATGTTCCTTTTTTGCTTAGAAGCCACCTGCTAATCACCTGCAAGTAATAACAGACTACAAGGGGGGCGGCCCAGGACTGCCGCTCGCCCCCTTGAAGGGCAAGGGTTAAGTAGAAACAAAGTGTGGAAGGCTTTCTTGGCCTGAGGGGGGCTCTGCAAAGTGACCAGCGAGGACCTCCCTGAGGACGGGATTCAAGGGGCGGAGGAGCAGCCGGTGAAGATCAGAGGCCACTTGAAATGGGCCAACGAGCCGGACTTTGGAAGTAGAAAGAAAAAGCAAATCATACTTCCCAAAAGGTAGCCGAGTGTCGGGGCCAGCAGTATCTGGGAAGGTTCCTTGCTCTGCCTCTAGGCCGAGACATGGAGCTTGACAGGTCTGGCAGGTCAGGGCCCCTCCCATCACGCTGCCCTCAGGGGCACCGCGGTCTTCGACTCCCCGGCAAGGCCAGCGCCGACCCGATGCCGCGTGGTCAGGTGTCCTGACCGGGTAACTAAGGAGAATGCTAGCTGCAGACAGCCTACAACAAAAATCTGGCTGTGCCTACAGGTGTACAGCTGTCCCTCAGTATCCACAGGGGATTTGTCCCAGGACCCCTGCAGATACCAAATCCCTTATATAAAATATATATAAATCTATAAATAAATATACACACACAGGCATAGTAGTTGCATAAAACCTACACACATCCTCCCATCTACTTTAAATCACCTCTAGATTACTTATAATACCTAATACAATGTAAATACTATGTAAAAAGTTGTAAATCCAATGTAAATGCTATGTAAATAGTTGCCGGTGTGTGGCAAATTCAAGTTTTGCTTTTTGGAACTCTCCTGAATTTTTTTTTTTTGAATATTTTTGACCTACAGTTGGTTGAATGCACGGAGGTAATACCTGTGGATCTGGGGGGAAGGGGGCCAGCTGTACTTCAACCCAAAAGAACGTAGAGCAGACAATTCAAAGGGCATTAAAGGCTTAGAAAACTGTAACTAAGAAGTTGTTAAGGGAAAAAGAGTTTAATCCAGTTCTGATTTTTAACTGAGAAAGAATTCAGGCATGTGAGGGATTTTGAAGGTATGAGTATGAAAATTTATTTTCCAGCTACTGAAAAGTCAAGAAGAAGAAGAAAAGGTTTCCAAACTAGTCTAGTTGAAAAGAAAAAAGTCTTGAACATGAGGAATTGGTGCCTAGTGGTGGCTGTGGAAACACTGTCCTCAGACTGTCATTAACTGTGGCAATATACTCACCGATTTTCTAGTCCTGATGGCTCCTCCTACATGAAGACTACAGAATGCCTCGAATTAAGACTTGATTTGCTCTTCCTGCACCCTCACACCTCCCCCCGTGCCCTGTGGAACACCAGTAGACTGTGGCCAAACACCTTTCTGCCCTCCATCCCTCCTCACCTCTTTCCCCAGTTTCTCCTCTCAGATGAAGTCTCATTTTTTTTTTTTTCTGTCCCTTCAATTCATCCCGTTCCTCCATCTTGACACCAAGGGAAAGGGAAAAAATGAGTCTCTCTCAAGCCTGCTCCTCAATATTTACGATCATTTGAAATGCATGGCACCCACTGCATCACCTTCTTCATATCCAGGCTGCTATGGTCCGATTGCTACATTTCCTCTCCCTCCTGCCTCCATCTCCAGGTTCCCGGACATTTTTTTGCAGACTTGACCATGCACATGATGCTTCTTTAATCTCTCCTTCCTCCCCTGCTTGAATCCACTATCCTCTGCACCACTGAGCATCCCCTGGGCTACTAGATTACATGATAGATGATGTATCTCAAGATTTAAAACACTGTTCTCCTGTGACAACAACCCAAATGTCCATCAGTGAATGAATGGAGAAATAAAATGAGGTGGAAAATACAATGGAATAGTATTCAGTTTTACAAGGAGTAGGATTCTGACACATTCTACAACATGGATGAACTTTACAAACATTATGTGGAATGAAAGATGCCAGACAATGTTATATGATTCCACTTGTATGAGGTATTTAGCATAATCCAATTCATGGGGTCAGAAAGTAGACTGGCAGATACTAGGGGCTGGGGGAGGCGAGTACGGGGAGTTACTGTTTAATGAACACAGAGTTTCACAGTTTGAGATGATGAAAGGTTCGAGGGACGGGCAGTCGTGATGATGACTGCACAATAATGTGAATGTACTTAACGCCAATGAAATAGACAAAAGACTAGAAAAAAAATAAATAACCACTGGTCTTCCAAATCTGCATTTGAATGTTCAAGTCACACTGAAATCAACCTGACTGTACATAGTTTCAGAAGAAGCTGGGCAGGCTCTGTCAATAAGTGGTGGTGACAATTTGTCACTTAAATTTATGGTTTCCTCTTTCCCTCCTTTGCTCACTCAAGACATACTGACTGGGCAACTTCTCTCTGACTGGTACCATGCTGGAAGAAGAGACTGAACAGAACTCACAAGCTAGAAGAGGAAAGGGGCAGTCAAGAAGAAACGATTTGCCCCATACATGTTAAGAAGTAGGAGAGAAACTCTCAGAAGCATGTTGGGAAAGGCTTACGTAGTGTGTGGGAGAGGAGAAAGGCAGGATGCTCTGAGGATGCTTTTAAGCTGAGACCCGGATGTCGAATGGGAGTTAGGTAAAGAAGAGAAGCCTATTCCAGATGGAGGGAACTGTAGAGGCGAATGAGAAAGAATGTCAGGCTTAGGGGATGGAAAGCAGACTGGCTTGGCTGGAGCTGAGAGAGACAGAGCAGAGAGGCAGGGGATGAGGCCTGAAAAGCAGGCAGAGAGCAGACCCCGGGGGGCCTATGGGATGACCTGAAGCATCCTAGATAGTTCTTCCCAAAGACCAAATGCGAATATTGCACCAGGTCTCCTTCCTGACTTGGAATGCTCTCCAACTGTAGAGGGGTTGAATCTGTGATCCCTTCCCAGATTGTGACCCTTGCCTGCTAGGCTATCATCCTCCTGAGAAACTGCCTGATTCCCCCATCCCAGAGCACCGCTCAACACCTCCCCACCCACACATATCACTCTGACGTCACTCAAATTATTAGGCACCACATGATTTCACCGGCTAGCTTTCCTCTCCAAGTCCGGGTCAACATTCTCACCGCTGTCCTCCCTTCACAGACATTCTGCCAAGTTTATTATGTAATCTTCCTCTCTGACTCACATCCCCTCTGAAGAACCTTTCTCTGACTCACTTCTCCCTGTTAGCAAGCATCTTTCTTTTTCTCCTGCATCTTTAAACTTTCTTCTCACCCCTTTCTTTCTGCTTTAGATCATCTCAGCTCTCTTTTGTATCCACGATGCTCTTTGGTCACCAAATATGAAGGAAGATGTGAGTGTGGCTCATCGTCCATTCATTCCGTTTACCATCAACTTGGCCTCCACCACGACTACAAGGTAATCCATTTACTCGTCCCCTGGGCATCCCTGGGCTCACTGCCTTCTGAGGCTTATTTAGAAGCACTGTCTCCTAAAGTTCCTATCCTCTATCTTCAGGAAATGACTTTACCTCTGACTATTTATTCAGTAGGCACCCTCACCTCTCATCTGTCCTTGCCTTTGCTGTCCATGAATCTATTTCCATAGATAGGTTTGGTCTTCCAGCCTTTTTTAGGGAGGATAGAACTTCACCATGTTAAAGTCCTGAGACCTGCCAAGAAGTGCTAAGACATGGTTCTTGCCCTTCTGGAAACTTTGAAACATGCAGGACTGTATCATCATGCTTTGTTGTTCTAGGAGGAGTCCTAAGTGGCACCAGTGCACATTTTAACATTCAGTTTTCTTCTAGTTGAAGAGGTCAGGGAAGGCTGCAAGAAGGAGGTGAAGTTCACACTGAGCCTTGAAGGACGAGTGGGATCCCAGGAGACCTGACAAAGAGTGCCGGAGAGCACCCCCACATAGAAGGCACAGTACGCAGGAAGCGTGGGGGTGCACATGCAGGTTTAAGATACAGCTGACGATGTAACGTTGCATTAGTTCTGGGTGTACAACATATGGATGTGACGCTTGTGTCTACTGTGAAATCTGGTTATACTTTTCAAAGCGAAGAGTGGAAGAGTGCAGTGTGCTGCGTGTGATGAGATAATGATGCAGAGATTAAACCGCCAAGTCAGTCAGGAAGGACCTCGTTAGAGATCCTGGGACCGTGTTCTGCAGTGGTCTGCAGTGAGGCTTGAAAGTGGAGAGGCTGGAGGCCAAGTTCAGTGAGGAGGTATCTGTCACCAGCTGGCCCCAAAGTGACTGGAGGAAGGCACATGGAGACTAAAGATGGCACGCACACCCCCCCAGTCTTCAACAAGAACCCCTCCCTCTCCATCCCATCTCTACTACTTTTGGGGAGAGGGGCTTCTTATCTCGATTGACCTATTAGTTAATTTAATCCCACTTGCAGAGTTTTCTTTCCTTCAGCTTAAAATTCCTTTTTCTGACCATAAAAGGAATACTTATTCTTTGTGGGGATTTTGAAAATGTCAGGAAAACAGTTCTTCCTTCATATTAAAAATGCTTTCCTGGGACCCACCCCGAGAGCCCACGGGGCCTCTCTTTCCCTGCTCTGCAAAACTTCCTGACGTCCCCAAGTTTTCAAGTCTCTCTTGACTTGCCGTTTCCCTCAGCTGGAAACCCTCCCTTCCCCTGATGCCTGAGCCTTAAAGGTTCCGCTCAGGTGTCAACCCGTCATGAAGCCCAGCCGCACCCCCGCTCCCCTCTCCCCAGTGTCCGAAGAGCCCTGCTCCGGGTCCCACGGCACCTGGGCTGCCCCCAGAGCACGAACCTGACAAAGCGGAACTACTCGCTCTCTGCAGCCGTCTTCCCAACTAGTCTGTGAACTGTGGGCCTCGAGGATTATGTTGAAAACACATAACAAATTTAGAATAAAATAAATGTCGCTTTTCTTTCTTTTGGAGGAGGATCCAATCTCAGCAAGATGAGAAAACACGAAGCCACAAAAAAATCCAAATAAACATAGCTGACTACTTATCCTCCATGAAAGACAATCAAAAGCAAAACAAAAAGGTAAAATAAAACAGTGAAAGATCCTTGTAACGCATTTAAGAGTAAAGGGGGTTAGTAGTCTTAGTGAGCAAGAAGTTACAACCAATAAGGAAAATGGTGACGATATTCATAGAAAAACATTGTCAAGAGAATATGAAAATTCACTAAAAAAGATACAAATGACCAGTCAAAATTATAAAAGGTGCTTGGCTTCATTTATAATTTTTAAAATGCAAGTTGAAATAACTACAAAGCAGCACTTCTCAAATGGCAAAAAAATGGAAAGTCTGATAATAAGTATGGCTAACCAGGAAATGGATAGTCGTACAATGTTGGTACAAGTGTTAATTTATGTGATTTTGTATTGGTTTATAACACTATATAAATTGTACGTGTATAATTTATGCACCTTTTTAACGATCCACTAACGTTTCTTATAAAATTGAAAACGTAGCTAGACGTTGGCTCAGCAGTCTTATTCTAGGTGTCTATCCTACAGAAATAAGAACACAAGAATTAAAAAAAAATGTACATAGCTTTATTGGAAGCAAAAAATGTGAAAGGGTTAAATGTGTATCAATAAGGGAATATTTTATGATATGTCCGTCTAAGGGGGTACTATGTACCCCTGAAAAGAATACATACGTTAACAAGTAAATTGCAGACCTATGTGTGGCATGGTTGCATGTTTTTAGTTGAAAATGAAACTAGTTAGAGAGGTGTCTCTAGAAACATTGGAATATGTAGGAAAAGCTATTAACAAAATGTGAATAGTGACCATGGGTGTGCATGGCAAAGGATGATCATACTTCTGTCTTTTCTCCCTCCACAAAATACTTTTTAACTTTGCCATATGTCTCTTTATCCTCAGCACTTAGCATCCCTCACTGTAGGTGCTCAGTCAGTGCTGGGTAAAGAGAATCCTTTCCCAACCATCATGAACACTTAGAAGTCTTCCAGTTTTGTCCATCTGAAAGTCCAGCCTGGACCATACGTCACCGTTTGCTGGTTATATCTGTTTCCAGCCTAATTATTAACACCCACCCCCTCTTCATTCACAAAGTGATTCAGTTTGGACGATAAATTATACACTCGCCATTTAATTAGCTACTTCCTCCCAAACTCTCCTTCCTTATCTTCACGACACTGTTCTTTATGCCTCTCATCGTCCCCATCCCTTTCCACTGGCTCATGCTCTCATTCACTGGCTCTTTTTCTTGCTTTTCCTTCCTGAAGTTTAGTTTTCCTTAAGGCTCTTCTGTCTCTGCTTAATCCCTGTGATGATCAACCTCTTCTCACGACCGCACGCAAGGACTGTCTCTGGTTTGGGCATCACTCCTTTACCAGGAAGCTCTGGGAGCCACATCACTTAGATCCCCCACAGCTCCAATCCTCACTGCCTACAACTGAGAGAGTCCCCACCTCCTGCCTAAATGATGCCACTCTTAGTCCAGTTTCTCAGAGATGCTTCAGGGGGCGGGGTTATGCTGGTTGTCATTTTCTCCACCCAGCAGCAAGACAGCAAAGCACACTCCAGAGTGGGACCACCCGCCCTCGGATCCCAGCTCCTCTACTTGGCCCAGCTGTCAATGTCTCTGTACCTCAACTTCCCCATCTTCACGATGGGATAACAGCAACCACTTCATAGGGCTGTTTCCAGGAGTTAATGATTTATTATACTGAAAGCCATATATTACTGATATATTATATTTCAATATACTATATTGAAATATATAATGATATATTATATTGAAATATATTTATTACATTAAAAAGTGCAGGGCACACAGAAAGTATTATAGAAGTGTAAGCTGTTACTCTATTTTCCAAAGTTTCTATTGCGGTCATAGACTATAATAGTAATAAGAAGTCTTGAAAATTGTCAATGGCTCCCAGTAATTTCTAAATCAACTGCAACCATTTGTCTGACTTAATGTCTTGCTCCTTATCGAGATGAAACAGTTCTAACTTAACCCAACCTTTTGGCAGCTTTTTCCTGCTCACATTTTGTACTTCTTCAGCCATACCCCCCCACTCCCAGGGTTGGTCTGGGAAATTTTAAGAACTGGCTCTCAAAAAAAAAGCTCCAGTTTTAGCATTTACCAATTTCCATGGTATAAAAATTCCCATCGTGGCTGCTTCCAAGCCCGCAACAGGACATCGCGGAACAAGGAGCTCTTAGGAAATGTGCATCATTACATTGTGTTCCCACCTTCCAGACACAGTAGACGGGCCTCAGGAGCACAGGGAACAGCAATGTAGTGGGGAAGGAATTAGGAGGGGCTAAGTTTTGAATATTTATTACTTTTGTTTTTAAGATAATTGATTTACTGTGAGTTTATGTAATTCAAGTTTTCATAACATTTCATGAAAGCTGGCTCACAAAATACCTAGCAATGTAATAATATGAGCAGGTTCCAGACACTGGCGAGCCCCCTCCCTCTGGCATCTCCCTTGGACTCCAGCTTTGCCTCCCTCCTGAGCTGGTCCTCCCTGCTTCCTCCACTGAGCCCTGGCCAACCTCTCCTTACAGGGCAGCATCGGTGACAGCACCCCACTGGTCCTTCTCTTGCCCAGTGCCGCCAGCACTTTTAAGGAATCCTATACAGTCAGCACTCCAGTATGCGTATTTGATTAACCTTCTCACTGACTATTTCGTGTCTCATCCTTTCTCCTACTCCCAATTCGATCCTATTTGTTTTATACCAGTGACTATCAACAGAGGAAAAGGATGGGGACTGCAGGTTTGAGGATCATCTGAGAATCTGGGTACCTTTTCCAAGCTCCTCCTTCTCCCAGACAATTGATGCTGAAATTTCATCTCCAATGCCTACCTCACTTATGTTAGAGAACCACTATTTTATATCTGCAAATAGCATAACAAATGTCTGGCACACAGTAAGCACTCAGGAATTGCTTGTAAATTGAAGAGATCAGATATTTTAGTAGAAAGACAAATTATATTAATTCATTTAATAGCTAGCTAAAAATCTGGATTCCTTGTCAAGGCAGGTTTTTGGTTTCTTAGTCCTGGTAGTTGGACTGAGGTATAATGGTGAGAAAACGGGTTAACACAGTTAGGGTGTTCTTTCTTATAAAGGAAATGAAATAAACACCCTTTATTAGAAACCTGAAGCACAAGCCCATTTCCACGAAGAGGGTCAAGTGGTTGATGCCTTTATTAACGTGAAAGTACCAGAAATTCCTGCTGTCACGTTCTTAAAGACTTTGGGGACGTGTAAGCGTGAGCATGTGCGTGCACGCGCACGCGCACACAGACGCACGCGAGTGCAGGCGTGAGTATAAATATATGCAAAACACTTTTAAACTCCAAGTGTGATGGCTATGAACTAACTTCATCAGAAATGATAGTATTTAGAGATCAAATTGTTCTACCCCTACTTACTTTGAATTAGCATCATAATTAACTTGTCTCTCATGACCCTCAACAACAACAACAAAGCCAGAGAGAGCTAACGGTCTTCGTGCTCCCGTGGAAATTTTGGCTTACTCAACAAGGGCCAAAGATGAGCGCCAGCGATAAAGCATGAAACCCACATTTCCGAACCAGAATTGCCATGTCACATTCTTTCCGAAACCAGAGGAGGGATTTCAGATTATCATGTGTCCAAATCCATTTGGACTCTCTGGGCACACACCCACTGGCAGAAGTTTCCTGAGAGGCATTCTCAAGCCCGTCTGAAACAGCCACCCTGTAAAGAAGTGGGTCTTTCTATTTTAACTGTACTTGCATTTGCCCCAAGAAAGAAGAGTATTTTTCAGGCAGTCTGTTTAGGAAAGAAAAAAACTCAAAATGTTTGCCCCACTTTGCCAGCAGTAAGCTTTCTGCTAATGCTTAGTCATAAATAAATAGCATCGACAAAGACATTAAAGATGGAAACAATAAAAATACTCAGGATGCGCAGAAACAAGATTGCCATGATATTGTCTCTGTTTGCAAAAAAAGGTATTAAAATAACAATGATACAAAAATCGACTCGAACCATTATTGTCTTTCAAGGGAGGGGAAAGTTTGCTCCCAGACTTCCTAAGATGAGTGTCTTAAAGGTTTCATCGATTAGTTGATAAGTTTCCCGGTCAATGATTAGTCGATTAGTCAGAAGGGTTTGAATTAGTTACTAGAGCAACTGCCTCCCATGAATAAAAGGCGGGAGTGTCCTCTCTCCCACCCTCGGTGACAGATGATATCTGTTTTCTCCTGTGAGTTTGAATTTAAGAGCCACTGAAGCTCAGCCACAGTATATTCTGGCTCAAATGAGCTGAAAATTGCATTCAATTTGAATTTCAAAAATGGAAGGGAAGAAGAGGGGGGAAAAAAACCCTCAGCACCCATCAAGTCCCCACACTTTTCAACTACTTCCTGCTGCTTAGCTTCATTCCGCCAGGCTGGGGACCTGAAACCAGGATGCACTGCGGGGCAAAGAGCATCGCTGGATTCCTGCCCAGTCTGAGTTTAAAAATAAGCTTTTAATAGTCAGGATCAAAGCAAACCTCACTTGGACGCACATGCATAATGCAGACTGAGACCCACCAAAGAAATAGATTTATCTTTTCCAAACTCAAACTGGCCTGCTTTTTTTTTTTTTTTCTTATGTACTTTGGAGGTGATAAAGGTGAAGGTGTTTTCCCTGGGAAACTCTAGGAAAGCAAATTCTTTTCTAAATTACGATTAATTCCTCTTCAGCTCGCTTAAGACCCTCATTCTGAGTTGCTTGATTTCTCCCCTTCCCCTGCCTCACATTACAAAGCAGGTGTGTTCTTGAAAAGTTGAGTGAGCGGACATTGATTTTTCCAATCAAATCATATTTTAAATGCTCTCAGAGAGTTAGTTATCTAAAGGAATCTTGCGATAAATTATTTTATAAAACCAAGCCATTTTTAGAGCACAAATACTGGTGCCTTCGTGCAGACACGATAAGTATGAATTTGAAGCAATTTCCAGTTTTCTTAAAGCAGGGCACACCTGCACTTTCGAAGAAGCACCGATTAAGTACTAGCAATAATTACAACTAAACTGATGTCACACAAAACAACAGATGATAGCCCAGAATCATGTAACTGAATGATCTGGGGCCAGAACTCCATTCCATGATGCTTTGAGCTGAAGGAGCAGAGAGAAAACCAAACCTTTCACACACAGAAACATATTCTGCCCTTGCCTAAATTATTCTCCATTTGCAAATTAAGCAACTCGGGTATCATGAAAAAGGTAATTCAACTCTTAAACACTATTTTCCACACTGAAGCAGGAATCTGCTGAATGCTATTCAGAAAACCTGACTGACTCCAGAGGGTTCAGTAGCAGGCAGGGTGGAGGGACTTCACAGGCAGCGAGCAAGCAGGATTTCCTGCAGCCCTGCTCTGCCCAGGCACTGCAGAGGGAACCTGGGGTGATGGATGACTCACTGAGCTTACCTTGGAGGAGGGAACCTTGGAGGGGAGTGGTTTGCCGTTTTTCCTGAGCTGTGAACCTGTTCGAGAGCCTGATGGGAGCACAGACCCTTTCCAAATTAAGAATCCCTCCAAACTATGATCCTCATATGATGCTCATGAGCACGGTGGTTCATGGATCCAAGTGGAAGACCTGGGTTCAGAAGACCAACTGAGTAACTGACAGTAGGCTAGAAAAGTAGGCGTTACATGATTCTCCTTTAAAAGCAGAGTGAAGGAGACTTAACATCAAGATACATTTAGAAAGAACCAGGCATCCAGTTGGTAGCTGACAGCATGCCAAGAACTTTTAGTAAGTTCACTGGAGGTAGAATTAAAAAGAGAAGGCTTTCTCTCTTAAGTATAGGACAGAAAGAACAATAATATCTTCTCACGCACCGCCAAAAGACAAGAATCAAGAAATAGTCTGACGCTGACAACAGTGACTTAATGGCCAATATAGGGAAAAAATTGAAACAGGAGGCAATCTTTCATAAAGAACCATGTGATCCTTGCAACACACACTCCATAAAGTCCCATTTGTTAGAATATCCCAGAAAATAAAATGCTTTAAAAGCTTGAAACATGATGGGTTTGTTTGTTTGTTTGTTTGTTTGTTTGCATTTTCAAAGACAGAACGAAGGAAACATGGGAGCCACTTCACGTACTAATAAAATCCTTGCCGGACCCTGGGAACAGGCGAAGATGTCATGAGGCCACTTAGCCCTTTAGCATGTATCACAGTCTGTAAGTTTTAAATGAGCATCAACGTCTCCTAATCTTGTAGGGAACGGCTTACCTTTCAAACTGCAACAATGTTAGCGTAGGATTTTTTCCTTACATCTTCATAATTTAATATTGTTTCGTTGATGAGCCAGTAAATTGTCAGCTCTATTCATTTATGTGACGTGAGCAAGGATCCAACCCAAAAAAGGAAAAAAAAAAAAAAAGTGAGGTCAATTTCCTTGGCTGCTGCATTTAATAAAAATCTCCCAGGCAAGAGAGTTAAGTGCACATTAACAGCGATGACTTGCACGCACTGCCTTCCGCGAGTCTTTGATTTCCCTGTGTATATACTCGGGGCTGCATTAATGCTCACACTTAGGTACAATCCTCATTTCTTATTTTAAATTTTCTTCCTTCTCAGCTTTATCAGATTTATTAATCTGCTCCTCTCCTGTTTATAGCGAATGCTCTGGTTGAGGTTTCAAAGCATTTTCCATTATAACACCCAATTATAACTTTCAGGAAAGGAAAAATTGAGGGACTTTCAACTTATTTCACGTTGGTCTCAAAATATATGAATTTTTCCACATAGGAGGGGTCTGCTTCTTATTTCTCTTATCCTCAAAAAAAAAAAAAAAAAAAAAAGATAAAAGGAAGCAGGTTGAGAAGTACAAATCTCCTGACTGGAAAAACTCAAAGCTTCAGTTTTAAAGCAGCCCACAGTGGGTTTGCACCAAACATGCTCTTTTTCAAAAATGCTGTTTTAGGTAGACTGTCCATCCGAGGAAACAATTAGATGGAACCTCATGAAATGGCCAATATTCTACCGATCTTGACCTACCAGAATGGCAAACCCTTACGATTTAACTTAATACCTCTCCGATCTTTACTCTCAGAAAACACAAAACTGTTCAGAACAACACAGTGGCCCCTTGGGATACCCAGGGGAATTCTGTGCTGGACTTGCAGCTCAAGGAAGGGAGAAGGGGAAGAAAAGAAGGCTGTGGCCACTGGAAAACTGAAAGGCGCCTAACAATTTGTTTGGCGTCCACTCTTCTGCAGTTTGTTCCGTAAAAGATGTGGGAAAACTCATTAATCCAATGGCACCAGGCCATTTTCCATCACACCCCTGGAGGCAGGAACGTGGAAACTGTAGACTTTGGGGAGTGAACACTTCAAAGAGATGCCTGTATTGTGATTAGAAGATTCTCAGAGGGGCTCTAAATCATATTCACTAAAGATACCCTGCAAACTCACAGCTTTTCCCCTTGTCTTTAAAGACTGGAGTTGAAAGTAAAATGCTTGACAATTAAACCAGACTGAAGTTTCAATTCCAGCTTTGCCTTAATGCCCCAAGACTATGAAAAGCAACTGGAATCAAACTTTGATCATTTGCTGTGGTGTTGAAGAGACACTCTTTGAGGGGTAGAAAACAAAGGGGTAATTTTTAAATAAATTTTGGTGTAGAGAGAGAGAGAAGATGAACTCAGTTCAGAGACCAAGGAGGCTTCCAGTGTAGACTGGAACTTGACAGGGTCTAGAATCAAGACAGGAAGGTGCTTTGCAAATAAATATAGGAGGGTGTATTCGGTATACTCATGAGTGAGAAAGAATTAAGACGACTCCAATGTGAGAATCCTACCCTATTTATTTTCTAGAATTTTCACCAGGTTTCTTAGGAGACCTGGTCAAAAGCTGTCATTTGTAAAAGTACAAAGAAGACTTAGAAGTGAACCCACCCCAGGTGACACTACAGAGTAAGAAGTCTGAGGGGAACTAATTTAGCTTGTTACTTTTTTTTTTTTTTTTTTTTTTTTAAGAAAGCTGATTAGAACTCCAGAAATACAAAAGAAGGATTCGAAGGAACAAAAATCTTCCGGGTGCCGAGTTCATCAGATACTTAGTTACTATCTGTGTAATGATGCCAGTGGTCATGACCAATGTGGCTGTGGTTTCAAGTTAACAATTAAAACACATAACTTGTCAGAGCCTGTGTCTAAAATCAATGAACATTCAAACAAATATTCACATCGTAGTGACAGTTTTGGGAATAAGTTCTTCTTTGGATGCTTTGTATAGAACTTGTCTCTGAGCAGAGGCATTGAACTCAGAATGATCTTCCTGTGAGCTCCCACACAGTCAGGGGGCAGGCCAGGTCAGCGGGCAGTCAGAGCCTGCTCTCAGTCTTGGGGAGGAAGAACCACCATGTTAGCCACTGAACTCCCTTTCAGTCGTGCGCGAGACCTTTAGGAGTTATTGCAAGGAGGGAAAAGATGGTTCCCTAGTGCTTCTAGAATTCTTTATAGAAGGATTTCAAGTCTTCTGAGCCCAGAGGTTCGTGAGCTAGCTGTCCCGTGGACAATTGTGATCTTGCTATTTGGGAATTCTCAGGAGATAGAGGTGAAGGGGGGAATTAGAACCTAGCTCTCGGGCTGCTCATCCCCAACCCAGTTTCTGCATATTTTGGCCACGCATCTCATACTCCATTTTATGCTCTGTCCCATTCAGGGACTGGGAGTGAGGAAGGACGGTCGGGCAGTGGAAGGGTATGTGAAATTTGTTCCTATTACCTCAATGGTCTCTTCTTCCCACAAAATGCAATATAGATCTCTCCAGGTTAATTTTGTTTTTACTGGTGACAACCAACCCAGGTAGAAGATTTCTTATTCAATATTACAGATAACTGACGAAAGAACAGAAAACAAGACTGTTGGAGACATCTAGAATTTGCGTTACAGTATGACTGAGAAGTTTGTTTGTGGATAATCTAGAGACTCACTATTACGCATCATCTCATTTCATCCCTTGTCTGCAAATAGCCTGAATCAGAAACAAACAGGTTTACAGTGTGCCCTGGGACACTGCTGCTTTGTAAACTAGGATTGCTTACACCCAATTAGTTATCAAGATTGAGCATACGAACTGAGAAAAATTTAATTAATTCCAGGATTAAAAACTACCAGATACATTCACATAGATTTTGCACTGCACAACTTCAGTGGGCATTTCAGAGACCACAATGTGAATGGCGCCACCCCACCGTGGTTGCATAGTGGGGGGTTAGGGGAGAAAGCTTCCGGATTTTTTTCCCTATCCCAGAGTGCATATATATATTTTTTCAAAGTATTATTATTTTTTCCCATTTCTAATTGAAGTATAGTTGATTTACAATGTTGTATTAGCTTCTGGTGTTCAGCACAGTGATTCAGTTATACACATACACATATTCTTTTTCATTACAGATTACTGTAAGCTATTGAATATAGTTCCCTGTATGTTTAAAGCAAATCCACTGAACTGCCAATGTCCCTTCACTCACAAAGCCACTGACCCCAAGGCAATAGGACCTGTCCCACCTTCATCCTCACCAGCAGCAGCCTCTGGTTTGTCACAGTCACCTCCTTAGAAGATGGGGAATTACCTCTCTCCCTTCAAGGGGAGAGAGGTCTGTTCTTCAGGTCCCAAATTGGTGCTAGGAATGGATATTCCAATCAAAAGAGAAGGATTTAGCACAGAATGTTCATAAATCATAGTAGCACTACAGTGGAACCCAACCATGAACAGCACAGGTATCCTTGGGGAAAAGCACATTTTGAATTCCAAAACCTTGGGCGTACGTCTTACTGGGAGGATTTACCTGCAACCTACTCACATATGGATACAAAAGCCTATGCGTCATGTACTGTTAAAATGTAAATGGAAACAGAAGATTTTTAAAAGGAGAAACAAAAATAGTTCCTTTGATCCTTCTGAATATAACTTTAGTACACAGTCAGATAGTAGAAGCTGAACAAAAAAAATTCCTCAGCTTTCTAGAGGCCTGCCATCTGTTGTTCACATGGTTCTAAATATGTTTGATGATTTGAGGATTTTTTTTCCCAATATTTCAATAACGGCAATCATAAAATAATATCCTGGGCAGGCATGGGATATGCAAACAAGCTGCTGGTTATTGGGAAGATTTGGGGCAAAGACGACTTCAGCACTGCCCCCCCCCCCACCTCTGCCCCAAGCTTGCTATGATAAAAAAGAAACATAGAAAATGTAATCAATATGGTATTTAAAAATGACCCTTGAAAGGAAGAGTAGGTTAGAGACTGATAGAATTTTGAGAATGCATAATAATCCATCAATTTAGATACAGATTTCTCAGTGATGGACACAATGTAAGCCTTTCCCCCAGTTAAACTGAACTCCAACTGAGAATTCCAGATTTAGATCTCCTGATAGTTGTCACTCTTTAGTTAGTCTCCCCAAATTCAATAATATTGGCTACTTTCTGATGCAGTTTCTGAAGGAGAAAGCTTTTCTGTCAGGACAGAATATTTTCAAAATAAATGGCCAAAATCCTCGATTGCCAGTCATTTTTCTTCCACTTTAACCCTGGAAACATGGAAAGTCAGAAAAAGGAAGGAACAGGGATATGCAGCAGAAAAGAAGAAAAGTGAAAAGCGAAAGACTAAGAGAAAAGAAAGACAACGGGAAGAAAGAGGAAGGTTGGCTGTGAGGGAGCACGTGGTCCATTCAAACTCAGCATCCTATTGTGAACACACTCAAATTCAAACGTAGGGCCACTTCCCCCTGGTTCATCACCAGCCCCCTCCAACCCCCCCCCCCCCCACTGTCCCGGCTTCCTGGAGGATGCAAGAATGCCATTGCCGGCAGAGATCTTGGAGATGGTCCACCCCAGAGCCCTCATTTCACAGTGGGGAAAACGAGACCTCGGAATAGAAAGTGACTGAAAAAGTCAAGACAGGACGCCAGAGTCATCGCCGGCCAGTCTAAGGTTCCACCAACGACAGTCACCTGAAAAGTAACACAGGCTTTTCCGAGTCATGGACAATCACGAATGACCCCAGCTCTGAAGGAAGCTGGAGATGCCTTTCTCTCTCTGGTGGGGGGGGGGGGGAAACACAGACCAGCTCACAGTGTCTGAACCCCCAGGAAGAACTGCAACTGGGCAAAGCCACAGCTGACCCAGCTCCCGGGGGAATTGGACCCTTGGAGACAGCACACTCCAAAGTCAGAAGTACAAGCTCCAAGCCCGATGCCTCACATCTCCAGGGAACTGTCTCTGGTGGTGATCACGACATAACATTTCTGATGATTAATTAAGAGCCCTTCATTACATCAGTCAGTTTATAATTAACAGCTCCCCCTGTCTTAAATAAAATAAACACCATGATATGAAATAACTGAGGGAGACTAGTGGTAGATAAAAACCTAAACCCAAATGGTATCATCCTCCTCCATCCACCAAGACAGAGGCAAAGAAGCAAAAGGGGACAAAAAAGAAGAGTGGGGCGTGCTGAAGTGGAAGGTGGGGGGAGGAAGGAGGCATTTGCTCCATTTGTACCTATTTTCAGAATTTCCTTCAAGCTGGCTCGGACTGAGAGCCATCAATTATTTAAAAGATGTAACATGATGCTTCCTCTGTTGAGGCAAATCTGCAAGCAGACCCCGAGAGAAAATAAAAAATGAATTAGGCAGAATGTATTAGTCTGCTTGAAGAAAACAAAGATTTAGCTATTGGGACTGACTCTTTTAGAAAGAGTTCAATTTTGTCTCCTAACAACCACAACCCTTTTTCTTTCCTTTCCTTACCTATTTATTTATTATTTTCCACACTAGATCACACAAAAAGGGGAATGAACCATTTTCCTAAACTTCTCCTTTCTTTTCAGATTCAGCTTGATGTATGGTCTTCATTTAAATTACAAATACACTAATCTGAAACACTGTTTACCAAGTAGCATTTTAAACGAAAGATACAAGAAATTGCATCACTCACATTTTAAAAATGACTTTAGACTCAGGACCTCATAAAAAACAGCCGACAGTGTTCTCGGTCTTGGCTGCTATATTTCAGTCCAGCTAATGAAATTCAATTAGTGGAGCTTTGTA
Source organism: Camelus ferus (assembly GCF_009834535.1). Classification (NCBI taxonomy): domain Eukaryota; kingdom Metazoa; phylum Chordata; class Mammalia; order Artiodactyla; family Camelidae; genus Camelus; species Camelus ferus. The sequence continues at coordinate 2,628,530 of NC_045718.1, read as the reverse complement.
CTTAGGACATTATGATTCTGATGGTTGGTCTGATCAAAACTGGTGTGCCAAGCCCTAGTTCTGCTCCTTGGCCGACCACAATCGGGAAGAAATTCAATAGGGTAGATCGGCATGCAGAAAGTTAGTTTCAGAGATTACTTCTCATCATTATCCAAAAAAAGTGGGAGGAGGAGAGCTGCTCCCTGGAATGGCTCATTATTTATTAAGTGGATGGATTCACTTTTTGAGAACCCGAAATACCTAATACCTAATACCTGAGTCTGTCATCACCAGTTTTAGTACTTTCCAAAAATAGCAATTAGCCTAAAATAAACCGGTAACCCAGTAGAACCGATAAATCACAGATTTAATTCATTTTTAGGTTTCGATCTGTCGGAGCTTGTATTCCAAAGGAAAAGCACAGAGACTGGATTCTTAACAGCATCTGTAAACCCTCCCGATGAAACAAAGCAATCAGTATCAGATAGGAAACCATGAGCCAGGACAGAGTGGATTCAGACCACACCGTCAGTTCAAGAGGTGCTACGTCTTTGACACTTGAAACAGTTTAACACTTGAAAACCCACACACAGCAAAACCCACTGGACTAGCGCCTAATACATTGCATGTCTTGATCCTCAATCTGGACCAGTGGACTTTGACTCCGGAGAGCCACCTCAGCATAGATCAAGATGAATGACAAGACTGAATCAAGTTGATCATTATATGGCCTGAGTCTTTGGACAGCGAAAGTAGACAAGCAACAATGGAAATTTCAGAAGGATACATAACCAGTGGTTTAACTGTAAGAGTCCTAATTAATTAGCCAATTGAGATCTGAGCATCCATTTGAATTTCAAAGTTGTTTTCTTAAAACACAGACCAGCTCCTATCACTCCTTTGCTTCTCTCACAGAGAACGACACCACCATCCAAATTGTTTCACAGACAGAAACCAAAAGAACCATCCTTGGAATCTCTTTTCTGTCATCACCGTTCTCCATTCCATGTCCAAGTCTCTCCCTCTTTTTGGAAAACAATTACGGGAACGATCACATGAAATTTCAGAAGTGCCTTCTGACTTCTGGGTACACACCTTGGAAAACTGTTCTAGAAGCTTTCAAATTCAGCTGAGATGGACCCAGAATTGAGTCCAGACGGTCAGCCTGGACTCCTTGTGCTCTGGTGCTGTTTTTCTCTGACTCAAAAATACACCCCACCCCCCAAACTGTTCCTGATATGACTATATCCCATTGATTTTCTTTTAGATGGTACGTCCATTCTGAAGGGAACCTTTCCTTGTGTCCAATACAAAAGGGAACATGCACACTCACTTCCTTCCCACAAATGGGCCGCCTCAGATGAGTTTTCTCAGAATTCATTAGTAAAATGCACTGCTAGACTGGCTTGCTCCAGCTCGCAAGGGCTCAGTCTGGGCCTCTCTTCTCGAAACCACGTCCAGTGACTTCACGTTGGTAGCTTGAAATCAACCATGGCAGAAGTATTTACTGTCCCAAATCAGCAAATATTACAAATCAGGTGGGTTTTTTTTTTACCACCCCCACCCCCCACCCCAGAGACAGGAGTTTACCAGCACATAACTGAAAAGGCTTCATTGTTGTCTTCTTTGCAAATAAAAGGTACTATATAGAATGTCTCATGTCAAAATCCATCTTTTTTCTTCTCTTTTCCTCTTATGGGGCGGGGGGGGGGCTTGTGGGCAGTTCATCACCTCTTGTTCCTCAGCACATGGCTAGACCATATTCCCCAGCCACCCTTGCAGTTAGATGTGCTCATGTGACTGAGTTTGTAAAGCACCCCAACTCACAGTGTCCCACATCATTTCCCCTCCAGGGGGCTTTCATAGGCAGTATGGGCAACCTGGGGTGCCATCCACTAAGTCACAGAGCAACAGGATAGAAGGAACTCCACCTTTAAATCACCACTGCAAAGACACTCATCCTAATCGGGAAGACTCACTGTGAACGTTATATGTGAGATAACAATTAATTTTTATTATGTTTGAACCATTTAATATTTGAGTGTTGGTTTGAGTCACCAGTCACCATTACTGGAACTAAACACGCTTCCTCCTCTTTTTTCAACAACTGTCTTTCCCCGCTCCAGCAGATGTGATAAATCTAGAGACGACGGCTGCTCAAGATTGAGAAGATAGAAGCGGGAGCCCTAATATCATACTGATTTCTCACTTAGAGTTTTTATTTCACTTAGGAGTTTTGGGGTCTCTGTGTCATTCATTTCAAGTCATCGGCTAGAAGCCTGTGTTATTTCCACATGCTCGTGGTGCAGTGTGCAGCTTAATTCTTTTTCCCTTTAGTGATGTCACCTCAATGAAACGTTCCAATTTAGAATCATTTCCACGTTAGAAATATATGAAGAATTCAATCCATATGCCCTACGCCTTGTCAAGGAAATTAACTTCTAAAGACAGTATCGATATTATACAATTAAAATGAGAGCTCTTAACATATTTAATTTCCCCCTGACCTGACTTTCTTCACTCATTATGAACAAAAAGTATGAATTCATTATTTGCAAATAGCCTGGATTGCTTAATATATTCTAGAAGGAACTAATACACCCCCTTGTGTGCACATGCACACACATACACTCATGCATGCGTGTTTCTGTCTCTGTCAAGGGCAAAAACAATAAGGTAAAGATGAGGAGCCATTCTAATCTGTTAACTATGTAGGCTCAGCATAGTGGAACTATAAATGTATTTTTAGTCCATATGTTTGTATTTTAGGGTTATTTCTATAACACTCATGACAAAAAAAGGGAGGAAAAGAGAAAAGTAGGGAAACAAAAAAAATCGTTTTAATCTCTCCATATTATTTACTATCTAAAGCATCACACGTTTTCCTCCCTATAAGCTTGTCTAAGGAGTCTATTTGGGGATGTTTGGGACTGTTGTGTTTTTTAAAAATTTAACAATCATAGCTCTGAAGCTTAATCACTTGTATGTGTTACAAGACCAGATGGTTCATGCGGGTGTTTGTTTACAAGCTCTTTGTGTAAGGTTTTTAGCTGCTTTTTAGACCAAAGCTGGATATTTCAACTAACGAAGGAGGCGATGAGGAATTAATGAGCCACCACTGGATTTCACAAATCCCTGGGCTGCTAAGCTTACTTCACCATCATCCTGTGTACTTTTACAAGGATGTGTTTAGGGCCCAAGAAACAATAACATATACCGCCCATGCTCTGAGTTCCTTATGAAAATCTGATAGACTATGGGGGAAGAAGGCATCTACCCCAGGCTCAACGCTGCTGCATGCTGGCGGAGGACCGACCAGAAAGGAACAGAGCACCCTGCCTTCCCAACACCTTTAGCGTCCCAAAGCCCCAGCATGTAAGCTGTTTCCTCTTTCTACTGGCTTCTTGAACTGAGTTGTTTGACCAGGCACATCCACCGCCAGCTCACTCCTTCCTGATGTGGATGGAAGGAGAGAGAGAAAACTTCCTTGGTGGCTGCCCCATTCTTTATTTCCTCTACATTAAACACACCAGCCACTATTGGCAAACATGCAAAGGATGCAGGTTTATTTACTGCAGAATAAATCAAATAATATTACAGGTTCCTTTAAGGCAGGATGAAAGGTTTCATCAAGGCACAGTTTTTATGGCTTTGAAAAGAGGAGCGTATCTGTTTTCTGGATGAGAAGATCACCTTCTTCTAGCTCACTGTCTGTGCTGGAACGTAACTCCTTTCCACCAAAAGAAGGCAGTCAGTGCTTGCTTCCCTTCGTTCTTGATAGGATTAATGATGTTCTGCATAGTTAGTGCACCTGGAATTAATATCTTACATCACAAGCTGTCTACCCTTTGTGGGTTACCCAAACCGGGATCCTTCTTGTCACTCCCTGATCAGTTCCAAGAAGTAAGATATGCGAGGTGAAGGGGGCAGGAGAAAGACACAAAAATCTCAGCATTTCAGTGAGTTTGCTGCTATCAGATTCTCTAACAAACCAGCAAGAAATTACAAACTAACAAAAATGGGCTTGACCGTTATCATTTTATGCATTTGATTCCTCCTTTTTTTTTTTTTTAGCTTGGGGGGAAAATAGCATTTTCCATAACTTCTTTGGATTACCCAGCAAAATGTGATATTGTTTGTGCCTTTGGGATAAGGACTGTGCACCATGGATCATTAATCCTCCAAAAAGACTGGTGCGCCATAGAAGTATGTTGGGTGAATGAGGGAACAGATGACTAGCTATAACTATTCTCTCCAATCCTAGTGATTTCAAAGCTTAATTTACTATCTGCCATTAGTTTCTACATAATAAAGTTAGGAACACCTGGATAAATTAGCGTACTCATGATGTATGTGACTGTGCCTCCTGGAGACAACTTTTAAGAAACAGCGTTTCCATCGTTTAATAAAGGAGAGTGTGTCGGGTCAAGTTCAAAGAGACTTGAAATATTGTCTTGATTTTTAATAAAAGAAATCAAACTGAACACACATGCTTTCTATGGCAACAGTGTCCACCATATACAGTAGTTGCTATGTATGGAATGTTTATGTCCCTCTGAATATTATATGTTGAATCCTAACGTCCAGTGTGATGGCGTTTGGAGGTGGGGGCCTTTGGGGGTGGTTGGATGATAAGAGTGACCTCCCCCCTTCATGATGGGATCAGTGCCCTTACAGAAGAGGCCTGAGAGCTCCCTTGCCCCTTCCTCCATGTGAGGTTATTGCAACAAGACAGCCATCTAGGAAGTGGTCCTCACCAGACACTGAATCTGCTGGGGCCATGCTCTTGGACTCCCCAGCTTCCAAAACTGTGAGACATAAGTTTCTGCTCTTAATAAGCCATCTAGTTTGTGATATTTCATCACAGCAGCCCAAACAAAGACAGCAGTCAACCTTCAACTAATACTTGTTAAATGAATGAATAAAGAACAACCAGCTTTGTATCAAGGCAAAGACATAGCTTGGGTGTTGAAGATTAAACCAAAATTCAACTCCTGATTTGCTATCTCTCCCCTACTGTGGATAATGATTATTTGTTCTTCTTTGTGACATAAAATTAGTGGTCACATGAAACAAAAATGTTTAAAATGAAGATGTGATTCCCCTCTAATCATATCCCTCTAATAAACACTGGGAAAATCTAGCGAGGCTTCTGCACGCATAGAACTCCTCCTCTGCAGACCCAAGGAGAGTAGAGACACCAGCAGTAGCCATGAAATATGGCTCGTGGTCACTATTTATGTTTTATATACTGTCAGCAGCAGCATGGTCATTTAGCATCAGACACAGTTATCCAGGCACTTAGATGATGCAGCAAGTGTCAATACTGATGTTACTATTTATAGCCCAATAAACTACACTTTGAACAATATTAGCAAATTTAAGCTTAGGTAGCACTCCTACTATTAATGCCTTAATACAGATATATTGCTATAAGCATAGTTTACAGCACGGAACATAAACACAAATCCAGTGACACTAATAAATCACTTCCTTGACTGCTTAAAAACGTACTGCCAAAACGGGCTTTATGCATTACACAGTGGAGCAGAAGGCAGCGATATAGATTTAAATTTTCCATTTTTAAGCTGTCACTCAAAAACTTTTCATACTTTTTTTAGCTTATTGATCTTCCTGGCTTGTGATAAGACTTCCACTGCTTGGTTGGGCTGTTTTTAGCTTCTGCTTCGTATTAGAAGAGCTAAATCAGGAATCATAAAATGTTACTAATTTAGCATTTTTCAATAGAAATTGAAGTTAAAAACGGCACCAAAATAGTGTAACTCTCATGTCTTATTGCCCTAGAACCCCAGATTTAGCTATGATGTGGTATGGCATAATAATGCACATCAGACCATTTTCACGCTGTATACACACGAAAATAAAAAACTTGTGTTAAACAGGCTAAAATCATTGCTCTGGGTTTTTTGATCCCTTCCATTAACATTTTTTGCACAAAGATGAATATATATATGTTTATAAATGTATATATAAAATAGGTTCTGTGCTATTATTTCCTCTCCTTTTCTTTCATTTACAAAGAAACCTCCATTGTTAATGTTTTGGCGACTCCTCACCTTACAACATACGTCCTGCTTGGAAATAATCAAAGTATCATCCAGAGAACCGCTGAGGTGACTGGCTAATTATCTGACCCACCAACTTGCCTAATCTCTTCAACACACACACACTCTTCGGGCTTGGAGAGGCAAATTACAGACCAGATTTAGAAAACTTTCAAGCACTGATTTTGGACTCAGAATCATACTCTCTCGAACCTGTGTCTGCTCTCACATTAGACTTCCTGTGAGTGTTTCAGCAAATTGTGATCTGTTTCTCCCCTCACTGCCAGCCCCCAAGTTCAAGGCTCAGTATGGAAGAGACAGTGGCCCATGTTTTGCAAAGGGCTGGGTGGAACAGGGAAGCCACAGCCTCCCGAGGCCAGATCCACAGTCAGTATTCCCATGGTGAGTGAGCTGTGTGGTCGTGGCCAGGAACCTTAGCGCAGTCCTGAATCTCACTCACTTGGATGGGGCAAAGCATGGCGTTGACTCTTACTCCCCCGTGACACACTCCCCGATGTCCTCGCCAGAAGGGGTGGTGGCGGCAATGATGAAATGGCCATGAAATTTATTCTCCGCCACAAGAACAGCTGGAATGTCAGTTACTATCATTCTACCCATCTTCTGAGAGAATAGTGAGAGCACACAAAACAGCAATTATCAGTTTAAAAAGTATGGGGGAGGGTATGGCTTAGTGGTGAAGTGCATACTTAGCATGTACAAGGTCCTGGGTTCAATCCCCAGTACCTCCATTAAAAAATAATAATAATAATAAAATGAATAAATAAAACTAATTACCTCCTCCCCCCTAAAAACCAAAATAAAATAAAAAGTACATATTAATGAAGGGAAGATTTTTTTTTTTTTAGTGTATCCAGAAGGGTTGGTTTTCCTTAAACATTTCTAGTTTACTTCACAGCTCCTAATTGTAACCCAGCAGGACCCCGAGGGGCCTCCCCAGGACAGACTCCACCCCGCCCACCTGCTCCTCCCAGATCCTCTGCTGCAGCTCCTCTCTGAAGGACTCAGATAATACTAGTATCTCATGTATATTTCCCGAGTCTTTCAGATGCTAAAAAGCACTACCAAAGGGAAGAAATGGACTATTTGATGATCCAGAGCATGAGGTCCCAGACTTTCTGGTGCCTGGGGGTTGACAGTGTTGACCACCCAGTTCTCTCCACATCAGCCAGTCAGAGGACCGTGCACAAGGTGATCGCACACCCTGCGATGCCCGTCCCTGACCTGGCCTTTAAATACGATTTGCTAAACCCTTTGAGGAGTTTGGGGTTTTCTTGGGCATGAGCCACCTGGTCCTCCTTGTTCAGCCCTGCAATAAACCCTTCTCTCCTCCAAACTCATGTTTCAGTTTGTTTGGCCTCCTGGTGGGGTGGGCATATGAACCTGCCTTCGGTAACGTCATGTCAGTAATTTTAAACTTCCTGCAACTTTTCAAACAGAGCCCCCCAGATCGTTCCTGGCATGGTTTTGGGGCCAGCTACTGGCACGTGGACATCACCAAGAGTCATCAGTTTTCTCCAGAACTCACTGTTACATTTCTGCATCCCTCATTTCCACGAATGCTACTGCCTCTCGGAACACGGCCTCACAATTACACACCTTGGGCCACTTCTGTCTGTCTACAATCTGCATATGTCTGTATGTGGGAGGGGGCACACCCAACCAGAGAGGCAAATTTCCATTTCTCCTCCACATAAATATGGTGATGAATTGGCCGCTTAGAGCTTTTCTGACAGCTGGGTGAAATGGTAGCTACAGTGACCAGGGATGTCCTGGCTCCTCCTGGCAGAAAGGTATTCAGCGCACGTAATAATTATCCATCCATCTCGTTCACACTAAAGGCATGGCAATGCAATTTTAGCCTTATAATCAAGACCATATGACAAAACCCGAGGCCATTAGGGACCAATTTCGAGTATTCTCTGCAAGACAATGATTTTCCAACTGCACTTACATATGCTGGATAGTTACCTCTGCACGACCGCACCTGCTCTCGTTTATGTAACCCCTCTGTTTTCCAAAGCCTTTCTTAATAATGAAATAGAGTAAAGTTTTAAAGGCTTGCTGGCTTCTTTCCCCCTTCATTAATTTTTTTTCATTTCCCAAAGCACAGTATGAAAGTGCTGAGGGTAAAATTTCCGCTCACGCCAATGACCATATTTCAGGATTTGCGTTCCTCTCTTTCCTCTTCCCTTTCCCCTCCGTCCTGACTCCCCCATCCTCCCTCTCCACCCTGCTCGCTGCCCCTGAACGGAAGCCTGATCTTCCAGGCCCATAATTGCTCCATGTGTACTTTTGACCTCACTACTCCAGGTTCAGTGACATAATAATGTTGTCTCTGAAAGGACATGATGTCATCATAAATCCAGGAGCTGTCCCAGCAAAGGCTCCAGTTGCAAAGTAGAAAGAATGCGAAAGTTCTTTTGAAATCATATAAAATGTAGCTCCAATATTCTTTCATGTCTTATTTTCAAATGTTTAGGGAAAAGAACAAAGCCATGCCCTTTTGACAGATATAGTTGTAAATACTAAAAGCAATAATACGGTCCATCATTAATGACGTATCAATTGGAGGGGCAATGGGAAAAAAATCATAAGACGAGTAAGAAGGAAAACATTAAAAAGCCTCCACAAAATGAAAAGTGGCCAAGACACTAGATTTTACTACCATTACTTTGGATTCTCTGCAGACTCTGCCCAATCCTACTTTTTAATTGTTGAAGGGAATAGTATCTCTAAACATCAGTTAATTGTCATCTTGGTTCCTTAGCTTGTGAGTAAGATTGTATCACAGTATCTCATCTCTGGGCATTTTTCTAAAATTATGAGATAATGGACTTTTTAATGTGAGTCCATCACTTTTTTTTTTAATTGCAATATAGCATGGATTAAAAAATGCCATAAGCAATAACTGTATAATACCATTATTTTTTTAAACCTCACTATAGCCCCTCTTCATTGAAGAAGTAATCACACACTGCAGGTGGCCATGTTCAAGAAAGTTCTGTGAAGACACACAACAAAAAATCCTTATCCCTACATGGGGGCCATCAAAAATAAGCTCCGTCTGGCTCATTCTATGCTCTGGAAATACAATTGTTATTTCTGCTTCTTGCTGCTTAACTTAACATGATGAATCGTGGCCCGCTCTAAGTAAACAAGGGCCGGATGTATTATGCAATTTTCAATATAAGGCACCTGACAGTTCCTAATTACTTGATCAAGGCACGTGTAAATACGGGGACATTTTACAAAATGAGCCAATGATCATGGCTCATGTGACCCAATGTGTATACGTACTGCCTGTCTCAGAATATCAAGGGTAACCTGTATAAACGGGTGTGATTCCTCAGTTAAGGGGCTTGTCAGGAGTAAGCTGTGACCTCTCAGGAGTGATCCTGCCTGAGTGTGTGTGAAGTGGGCTGTTCATCTGATTGTCACCTCACTGCAACTGTTTGCATTGACATCAGCACGTGGAGTTGATTTTAACTTAAATTTGAAACTCTTCAAATGCATTAAAAAAAGATGGCCCTTTGGTGCTGCACTGGAAGGAAAGCCATTGTGTACACAGGAGCTAGCCTGTCACATGCCTGACAACACAGTGACAGACAATGGAAGTGGCCAAGTCTCTCAGAAGAAATCGTAGAATTGTGAAAGCTAACAGAGGTTGGTGTGGACAGTTCTGGTGTCACTCTTGTACCAATCACTTAGCTGTCAAAGGCGTTCAATCAAGGAATAAACAAAATCAAAATTTAACTAAAAAAAGAAAAAAACACAACAGAATAAAACAAAAAACAGATAAAACCCTAGTATTCTGTAATAGTCTTAAAATTATACATCCAACCCTAAAGGTGATAAAGAATTCAAGGTTATGAAGATAGATTATGAAAAGAATCACATCACTCTGATGCCAGAAGTATTGAGCAGTGGATAAAAGTGATTCCAAAGAACCTAGAAGTGGACAAAGCTCAGTTAGATTCTTATACTTCTTTGCTGAACGTTGGGGATACCTCTTTCTTTTTGCTCTCTTCCTCACCGGTTACTTCCTCTGAGCCTCCTCTATTAATTATTCCTCATTTCCCCATCCCCTAACTGTTAAAGAAGCTAAATCCTTGGACCTCTTTTCCCTTCTACCCTACTCCCCAGGTGGTCACAGCGAGCCACTACAGTTTTGAATACCACATACAGGCGGACAAATCACAAATTTATAACTTTAGCCAAGATGTTTCCTCTGAACTTCAGATTTGTTTATCCATCTTCCTACTTCCCAGACAATTCATTTGAGTGTCTCTTATGTATCTCAAAAGTAACATTTCCAAAATGAGTACTGATTATCCCTGCCCTTTAACTAAATCTACACTTCCCCAGGATTTTCCACCTTTTGGTTGTTCAGACCAATAACTTTAGAGACATCCTTGATTCTTTCTCTAACACCATGCATGCAATCCGTTTGGCTCTTCTATTAAAATATAGCTAGAGCCTGGCAAGTTCTCATCACCTCATTCTCTCCGCCCTGATCCACATCACCATCACCCTCTCCTGGACCACTGCAAGGGCATCTCCCTGTTTTTACACTGGCTCTCTTCAATCTCTTCTCTACAGAAAAGTCAGTGATGCTATTTTTTAAATTAAAGTTTTGCTACCAATTATTACCTACAATCAAATGCACATTTTAAAAGTACAAATTGATGAGCTTTGACAAATGTATACATCCGAAAAACCATCTCAATCAAGTTACAGAACATTTCTACCACCCCAGAAAATTTCTCTTACGTTCCTTTCCAGTCAATTCCAACCCAAACAGAGGCAACTAAATTTCTGATTTCTATCGCCAAAGATTAGTTTTGCCTGTTTCAGAAGTTCTCATGAATGAAGCTTACATACGTTACACACTGTTTTGCACCTGGTTTCCTCCTGCACAACATTAGATTTATGATGTACATCCATGCTGTGGAGTGTACTAGACGTTCATGTCATCTGATTGGTGAGTAATATTCCACCGTCTAAATACACCACAATCCATTCATTATTTGTTGATGGATACTTGGAATTGTCTCCAGTTTTAGACATCATAAACACTCTGAACAAATTTTTCCTGGACCTATCTCTTTACTGCTCTTGGGTAAATACAATGTGGACTTGCTGGGTCCTAGGACAGAGATTTTTAGTTTCATAGAAACCATCAGTTTTCCAAAGCAATTGTTTCATGTTTACACCCTCACCAGCAATGGAGCAAAGGTCAGGCTGCTTTACATGTTTCCAAACATTTCCTTGTTGTCAGTGGGTTTGCCGTTTTTGCTGTTTGTTCTAAGCTTAGCACTTCCAGCGGGTGTAAAGCAGTGTCTCACGGCGGTGTTAGCTCATCTGGTAACTAGTGGTTTTGAGCAGGTATTCACGTGCTTGTGGACCCCTTGTCTGTCGTGTGAAATGTCTGTTCGAGTCTTTAGCTCATTTTTAAAGAGTGCTCTTTTAAAACTACGTCAGGTCTCATCACTCCTCCGCTCAGAATCCAACAGCATGTCAGCTCACTTAGTAAAAGCTACGATCTTTATGACGTCCACTAACGCACGGTACAATTTGCCACCGAGGGACTGTGAGATCTCATCTCCTAACACCGTGCCCTCTGCTCCGGCCACCGCGGGCTCCTGTGTCCGCCAAGGATCAAGCCCCATCTCAGAGATCCCTGCTCCTTTCCTCCGTGGGAAGTTTCTTGTCCCAGGTGGCCACCTACCCATCTTCTCACTTCTTTTAGTAACTTCTGCAACATTCTTCATAACATCAAACAGCAACCACATCTCTAGGATTCTCTATTCTCCATATCAAGTTTTATTTTTTCCATAATATTTAGCATTAAGATGTGATTATTTTTAAACTTTTTTTTTACTCTTTTCTTTCTTTCCTTCTTTTGTCCTTTTTTCTCTCATCTTTCCTTTCTTCTTTCTCTGTGTCTCTGTTTCTTCCTTACTTTCCCTTCCTCCCTCTTTCTCTTTCTTTCTTTCCATTCCTTCCTTCCTTTCTGGTTTCCTTTTCCTTTCTCCTGTATATCATTTATCTCCCTCTACCAAATGTAAGCTCTATGAAAACAGAGAAATTTGTCCACTGCTGCATGACTAGGATGCTATACTGTACAGTTGAAGTTGACACATTGTAACTGACTATACTTCAATTAAAAAACAAAACTGCGATTCCAAACACAAAGCTAAAATCCATGATTTTTTTCTAAAAATGAGGCTGAATAACACATGAACCAAATAGAACAAAGTGAAAAAATTATATATAGAGATAGATTCTATTAAGCAGAGTAATGATAAAATAGATACACGAATCACTGCTGACTGCTTACCATGTGACAGGAAGTGTTAATCCTAAGAAGAATCCCATGAGGGAAAATTCCCACTTCACAGATTAGGAAACTGAGAATTAGAGTGTTTGAATAACTTGCTAAATTTATTCAGCTAGTCAATCCCAGAGCCAGGATTTAAACTTTATTATATTGTATTGGTTTGCCTGAATAATACACACACACACACACACACACACACACACTTATAGACACATGTGCGTGGGTACAAATTTAATTTAAATTAGAAACAGAGCATTAAAGAAAGAAGACTGGGACACAGAGAAGAAAATGTAAAAATTCTAGCCCTTTGGAGGTTTAAACATTTTAATATGCAAATGCTTTTATAAAATTATCCCAAGGTACCTATTTTTAAAGGTTTTAATTTTTATTTCTGTGATAGTTAATATAAATTTATGTATCACATATGTAAATTATGAAACATAATAATAAAGTGAACCTTCATGAACCTACGATCCAGCTTAAGTGATAAACTTGGCCAAAACTGATAAAGCTACCCACACACCTTTCCTCAGTCACACTCTGCTCGACTCCTCACCAGGAGTAAACACTATCTTGACTCCTGTGTCTATCTTTCCTTTTGCTTTCCCTGGAAATTTCACGACAAGACTCTGTCCCTAAATGATATATTGTTCGCATTTATTTCTATGTGATTATTTCAAGGTGGTTTCATGTGGTATACAGTCCTTTCTGACTGTTTCTGTTTGTTTTCTCATTAAATATTATGCTTCTATGAGTCATTCATGTTGATGTATGTAACTGTGGTTCATCGGTTTCACTGCCTTATCATATTCCAGTCTGTGAATACACCAAATTTACTTGCCCCGCCTTCTGCTGACTTCTACAGACATCAAAACATGTTATAAGGCTACTGTAAGACAACAGGATATTTATACAAGGATGGACACAGTGATCAACAGAACCAAAAACAGAGGTTAGAAACAGGACCATACCGGATGGTAACTGGGTATCTAAGAAAAGTAAGCTGCAGATTTGTGGGGAAACGATAAGCTACAGTAAATGGCACCAAGATAACTGATTATCCTTAACAGGAGTCCCACCTTATACTGTCTACACAACAGAAAGCTTCAGATGGATCAGAATCTATGAAAATCAAACCTCGAAAACTTTAAGAAGACAGCATAAGAGAATATCTTCATGACCTTAGGTTAGGAAAACAAAATACTTTTGACAACATAAACAGTGTCGACCATAAAGGAAAAGATTGATAAATACTATCTAATGAAAAGTAAGAAAATCTCTTCATCAAAGGGTACCTTAAAGAAAACAAATGGAGAATCCAAAACTCTCAGAAGATGTTTAGAGCACATTTATCTATTCCTTAGTAAGGATTTCTTTTAAAATTATAGTCCTATTTTCCCTGAAATAGTCACTACTAGATTATCTCACTGTTTCTTTGTTTCTTCCTAGGGCTTTGAAAATTCGGTACTTCATAAACACTGTTGACTAACAGACTTTTATTTTTGGCTGTTTTCTGTTGCAGTACATGTGAAATTTTACCCTGCTTTAAACAAAGGCTACTAACTATAGGTGGCATTGTTGTAGCATACATCATGTTCTCAATTACCTGTATGACAGCAAAGACAGACACTAGTAAAACTTCATTTAAGTTTTTTAATTCAATTGAACCAGAAGGTCATTGACACTTCAGTAATTGCTATTGAAAACCATTTGGTTAAAAGAGAAAAACACACACACACACACACACACATAAACCTACAAAATAAATTGTGACATAATCTTTACTACAGATTATTCATTTTTAAAGAATTATGGGGCTTGTTATAAGATTATTGCAATTAATTCACCTAATATTTTTAATGATTCTAAAACGATAGTCAAGCATGACATAATTTATGCAATCCAACTGAAGACAATTTGTCAGTGCTTTCTTCTCTTTTCCTTCTGATTGCAAACAGGAAATTCAATTTTTAAGCTTTGTTGTAGTTCTAAACTATGGCATAGACACACACACACAAGTGAAAAGAACTGGAGAGCAAGGAAGTGGTTTGGAAGGATGTGGGGGAGCAGGCAACACTCAGTGTGAGGCCCTGGTCTTGTCCAAGCCCTCCTGAATGTTGGCGACCTGGCTATTTCCTCCTGACAAGGGATGTCTGGGAAACTCTTTGATTTTCCTTATTTCCTCTCTGTTTTCATTCCAAGAAGACAGGGCTTAATATAGCCAAGTGCCTAAAATTCCCTCGTCTGTGAATGTTTAAAAATGCATTCCCACATGAAAGTACGGCAGAGAGAAGGGTGTGAATGAACATCTCAGACTGGATATTTCATCTGTCATCTTGTCCGTTAGGTCTTGAGTTCCCACAACTAGGCACCTTCTTTTTTTTTTTTCTTTTCTTTTTTTTTTCTTTTTTGCTAAATTTAAAAAGTCACTGTTAGGCAAACAAATCCTGCTGTTAAAACGCAAAGCCAGCACAATACCGGACTGTGAATAGAAATACGTTATTTAAGGAATCACTGAAATCTAATAATTTTAAAGTTTTTTTTTTTTTTAAAGACACTGTATTTCAGGGCCATATAACCAATATAACACATGGAAAACTTAGAGTTCAAAAAAGAACAGAGAAAATGAACACAGGTGTGGAGGATAACAGCAACTGAGAAAACATATACATTAACAGACAAAGATGGTGATGAGCCAAAGGGAACTCTAAGTTGAATACCACTCTTCTGACACACGGAGGCTGGCTTCTGACATTGTGAAAACAACTTGGGGTTTGGACACACAAAAACCTGGGTTTAAGACCCATCTGTCCATCTGTGTCATGTACAAGCCATGAACAAATTCCACCACTGCTCTCGGCTGTTTTGTGAAAGGAGAGGTCACTGTTGGAACTGTTGGAAGATTCAATGAGATGACGAAATTAAAACACTTTGTAAACTGTAAGGCACTATAGAAATGTGATTCATTGATTTAAAGAATAATTATCAAAATAGAGTCTCCCCAGGAAAGAACAAAGGAAATAGGTTTATTCAATTATAGCAAAAGGAACTGATATTAGGCAGCAGGAAAAGTGTCATGACTGACACCAATTGTAAGGGAATGAACAGAGTAACTTTCTAAGGTACAAACCACCATTGCTGGAGAGAATTAAAACAAACTTGCCTGTAAATAAAGGGACAGAGTAGGTAACACTTTCTGGGGCCACCCAGGATAAAAATTGAGCTCGAAGTTAATAAAATTCCTTATCCAGTTCAGTCTTCTAAAAAAAGCCTTCTACCATGCTTCCTGGGGCCCCATCAAACTATGTAATTCTAAAGCATCTGCTGGCTCCCTCTTGTAAAAGTTGAATAAAGACCTGTCTGTCTCCTCCTGTCATCCCTAGGTGAAGGATTTTTTAATGAGCCACCAACTTATAAAAGTAATTTGATGGAATTTTTCCAAATATTAAACGTGCAGGGCTGTCCTTAGGGCAACCCAGGGACGAGGAGAACCACCCTGCTCTCTGATCTGTCCCACAAGGGACATTAAGGGCCCACTCTGAGCAGGGTTCTTGGTGAGTGATAGGAAGACAGAGGAAAAGCTAAGCAGACAGTTTCTTCCTACAAGGAGTTTCAATCCCATGGGAGAGGCAGACATTACTCAAAGCCACATTATTGAAAATAAGTGCCTTGAATGTATATAATAAATGGATTTGACCAACACAGAGCAGATAAGGAAGGGCCATCTAAGGTTGAGAAAGTGAAGCAGATACTTGAGGACAGAGTAAGTACTAATGAGGCAAACACAAGACTTGGAGATTTCTAAGCAGAGACTAGAGCAGGTGCAAAGGTCCTGTGGCAGAAGGGAGCACAATGAGTCTAAGGACTTAGATGAAGGCAGCTGGGCAGATGCACAGGGCAGGGAGCATGGGGTGAGATGAGGTAAGAGAGGTGGGTGAGACCAGATCAGACTGGGACTCTTACACCATGTTTTAGATTTTGGTTTTATCCTTAGAGCAATGTGAAGTCACTGGTGCAATGGAGGTTAAGAGAGAAGTAGACCCGAGAAGCTAAGAATTGGTTGTGTAAGAGATAAGGAATGGCCTTCGCTGCTTTGTGCTGAAGTGGAGGAAGGATCAAAAATCATAGGTTCCTTAAGTCACCAACAGTCTTACTGCCCCCCGAAGAGCACCATGCAGGCTGATCATCACCATTTTTGTACCCTGTGGGCAACTCTGCCGAGCAAGTCATATTTGCCTCCCATGGAAGCTGAGTGATGGGCCGTGCAGAGTTTGGGTTCTGGCTGTTCCTGATGGAATATACACATGGAATGAAGGAGGATGCGGTGGGGAGGGGAGGGGGCTGACACTATATAGGAGTCAATATGTGGCTACCTAACCCTTGAGGTGGACCTGGAGGAAGAAACTGTCATCCAGACTTCCTCCTTCTTTCTGCTGTAGATAATGGTCTAGATTGTAAAATGTCCCCACTATTAGCAGTTCTGTATTTATAAAAGGAGAAGAGAAAAAAAAAAAAAAAAAAAACCCTGGCGGGAAATAATAACAAAATGTATGATCCACCGAGGTGGTGGGAAGATATAATGTTATTTTACATATTTGATATAGAGCCTAAATTAAGCCATAGAAAAGAGGCCATGAATCTTACAAGCCTCATTATCAAGCCTCTCTAAACCTCAAATACAGAAAAATACATTTCATAAACAAAGACCCAATAGGATTTTAATAGTACAATAAATTTCACAGACATTTGCACTAATCACATTTCATTACATTAAAAAAAAAAAGAAATTCCATTTGATGGAGAGTCAGATTTTGAAAAAGGGTACCAAACACCTTTAAGGAAGCTGCTTTTTGACCGACCATGGAAATGCAAGTCCAGTTTACTACAGACACATCAAATATTATGCAACCGAAAAGTTGCACACATGTTCCCCCCCACCCCACCACTCACATTCATTGTGTTGGGGTCAACCTTCTAAGTCTCTCAGGAAATGTCTTTCAAGAAACTCCAGACCTCAATTAAGTTGTCAACCCCTCCAGTCTTCTATGAACCTGGATGCCTTTCCATGTTTTTTTCAATGCGTAGATGGGTTTCCTAGGGCAAATTCCCATCTATTCGTCACCTGATTTGGATGGAGACACTCTGGCTTGAACGCCATTACCACAATGATGTCATACCCAGAAAGAGAAATACCTTAATCCACCACTACACTTAGAGCAAAGCAAGAGGGACTTCTATTTGGACCCTGCACTTCAGCGGTCCCTTCTCTGCCTGTGCCCTTCTCCACACTGAGAGAAGTCTAGAGGGTCTAGACTTTAGACCTGCAAAGTCCTGGGATCCTGGAAGTCCCTCCCTTAATGGTCCTAAGCTTACTTTAGGCCTGCATCCATCCTCACAATGGCTGACTCCCCTGCCGATGATATAGTCCTGGGCCTGAGGGGAGGCCAAAGAACAGCTATTTTAAAGGGATACAATTGTGTTGACTGGGGTATCCATTCATTTGAAGACAAGGCACCTTGAGATGCTGGAAGAAGCTGGGAGTGGGAAGAGAAGGGGGTCAGGATAGAGGTTGGGGTCTGAGACACAGTTTTTGTCACGTTGCCATGTTCTGGGGCAGTACTCCAAGAAGTCTGTGGGTTCTATATTAGAACTTGGCCTTTCGAGTCATTCTGAACAGTGCTTGTCAAATTTCAATGTGCTAACAAAGTAGCTGGAGGTCTTATAGATTCTGTTTTGGTAACCCTGAGGTACAGCCTGAATGTCTGCATTTCTACTAAGCTCTGAGATGATACTGATGCTACTGGCATGTGGACCACACTTAAAGTAAAAAGGATCATGAAGGTTTATTTCTCAAGACAGAAGATGTTTTATTTAAATATGCGTTAGCTTGACTGGTAGCTTTCAGACAATGGTGGGACATGGGCCTCCAATTGGATACTTGTCCCAGAAAATTTTAGAGACATGCTTGCCTTTCCTCTTTTATCGGTGACCTGCAGATTGCATAGAAATCTCATCACAGCGGAAGAGTTAGGTGGGCAAACAAAAAGTCTCGACAAAGGATGAACTGCCTCTATTAATGGTGCTTCAAACCACGCACCAGAGAGTTGCCCAGGCTGCCCACAGATTCTAATTCCCCTACCGTGAACAGTGGGAGGATGTCTCCTCCCGAGGGAGCCTACTTGGCTGTGTTCACTATTCCAAAACCCTTGGGCTCCACCTCTACTTTGTCACAGTCATCTTGCAAATAGAAACCCCGGGGGACCAGACCAGAGAGTAGTTACCACCCGGATGGGAAGACATTTGCTGTCCGTGGGTACGGACTCCCCGGTGAGTCTGACACACAGCTGTGCTGCGACAGCCTCCTTCCTCGCCCTTCCTCTCTGTTTTCTGGATCCTGGTTCTAGTTTCCTCATTCTCGCCTTTTGCTGAGTCCCCAGGAATGAGCATGAGATGTCTCTCTCTCTCTTTTTTATAATTTTTAAAATTTTTTAATTTTATCTTTGATTTCTTATTTTTTTGGTCAGAGTTTTGTATTTTCCTCGCATAGATCTTGCTCATAGTTTGTTGGATTTGTACCTCAGTATCCCACATTGGGGGTGCTGATGTAAATGGTAATGCCGTCTACTTTTTCTTCTGCAAGGAACTTGCTCCTTCTACGTTCCCCCTTCAAGACCTCTTCTTAGGCTAACTCCTACTGAACCTTCAGACCTCAGGCTACCTGGCATTTTGTTTGAGAAATCTTTCTGAAGCACATACGTAACCATTCGCTCAATCTCTCATGCATTCATTTAACAACTACATTTAAAATATCCACTCTGTGCCAGTTGTTATTCTAAGCTCTGGG
Organism: Camelus ferus; assembly: GCF_009834535.1. NCBI lineage: Eukaryota > Metazoa > Chordata > Mammalia > Artiodactyla > Camelidae > Camelus > Camelus ferus. The sequence goes on along the minus strand of NC_045718.1, from coordinate 2,609,281 downwards.
GCAAAGGTAGAGACATAAAGTTCTCTACCCTTACAGATTTATATTCTCATGGGAAGTGGGCAGCAAAGGTAAACATAGAAAAATATATATATATTGGTAGCAGTAACCCACTTGTGGAGGTACATATTAAACGATGAATGAGTGAATGTGGAATTCCCACATGAAGACCAAGGAACTATATTTTCGGTGAGCCTTTCCCTCTACCAAAGTTAAAAAAAAAAAAAAAAAATAGAGAGAGTCTCCTTTATGTTTCTATGGACTGCAGCCCCTGAACTAATTCAATGAGTGCACCTTCTGTGTTTGAGAAATACTTAGATAATTGACTGATTGATGTTTTCAGAAGCACATTTTGGATTATTGGCTCTTCTATACACATTGCAAACAAGAATGTTAAATCCGAAATGGAGAATGCCTTTCAAAATCAGTATGTGTGAATTCCTTTGAATCTAAAGGGAAGCAGGGGTACATTAAAGAATCACCATCTTCTTTATTTCAAGTTAAGATGTATCCCTTCCCCTACCCCCGATTCTAATTCCAACAGCTGCAATCTGTGGGCCTACACCAAGATCAGGTTCAGTTGTTCAGGTTCAAAAATCACCACTGATGATGATTTTTCATTTAATCCTTCGGGTGTTGCGTGAGTCAGAAAGATGCTGGAAACCACGAGGAGAAACATTATCAAAGCCCCCGAAAGTTTGACTATCAACTGGAAAACCCACAAGTGAAAATGAAGATGAGAAAATGCATCACTAAAAATCTAATGTGCAGTTCGCTAAATGATAAACCAATTTGAATTAGTGAATACTAATTGAAAAACTGCATGACAAAGTATTTTCCCATTAAAACAGGAATTTGCTAAAGGCATTTTCAATTATTTATCATGCTTCAGTAAAAAGCTTCACACATCCTAACAACACAGTGTCTTCTTCAACTTTGCCTACTGATCGAATTTTTAGCATAACGGCACCTAGCTCAGATGACTTTAAAAATTATATGCCGATGACCTTGACAATGTTCTTTAATTTCTGTGAGGTTCTTTTTTTCTCTCTCTCTATAGTTCTCACACCTAACTGCACAGATGCTTTTAACTTGATAACCTAATTATTGTCTATGAGTGTTAATATTTTTAACCTTATCAGGGCTTATCTGCATCCCAGAAACTCACAGTTCACTGGACTTTCCTAGACAAGTAGAATATTTAGAAATTTTGATCACTTAAGAGGACATTTTAAATGAAGGACTATCTCCCTTTGAAGTTCACAAATATTTGAATGTCCTTTCAATTGCTTAGATAAGTTACTCTTCTCAAAATCAGGGCAGAGGTGACTGCTGGGAGCCAAAATTGTGGATTCCAAGCCCACAGGGAAGGGAATATATTTGGAACATAATACCCTGTTGGTGCTCAATAAATGTTTATTAATGAGCCCCATTTTTTGACCCAGGCATGGAGAATAAATCCAAGGAAGGAAGATTATGCAAATAGACAGAAAGGTCACCCAGCCCTACATGGGGGTGTGGCCCAGGGTGGGGGCAGAGCCAAATCATTCAGGTGACAGGACATTCTCCTGGGTGTACAGCAGTGACCCTGGCAACCCCCATTCCAACAGTTATCTCGTCCATGACAAAATAATGTAGAAGAACATTTTAGTCTGTGGCTGCAAAAATTAGTGTTCGAGCATAAAACAACAACAGAAAAATCAAAAAAGGTCTCTTCCCTTAACAGGTTAAAGAGATTCTTGGGCCAGAATATTCTTGATGGAGAATGGACAGTGAAGAGAATCAAATCCTGACCCAGAAGAATCGTTAGTAACTGGTCTGTCCACATTGTTATCACTGCAGGAGAGGGGCGAGCTCTCATGAAGCCAAGCTTCAAGGCATCTTTTCAGAGAAGAATTGCATCTTGAAAGTAACACGTTAGAAAGAATTCACGTGACCCAAACCAATGACCATGGGCAAGGGACACTCCAAAGGCAAAATTTACCAAACAATATCACCTTCTCTGATATAAAACAGAAAAGGCTCAGAACAGTTACCAAATGCCTTATGAGGTTCATAGGTCCTTTCTCTCCAGTACTGCAGAAAAAGAATGTCTATATGATTTGGCATCAATCATTAGCTATTTAAAATCATTGTTTTTAATCTCGTAAGTAAAACAGAAGTTTGCTCTGGTTTATTTTAATAAAATATTTATGATCTTCAGGAAAATAGCTAAATAGCTCTGATCTGAAAGTGAACAACGAAACTGAACTAAACTGATACCTCCCCAGTAGGATGGCCAGCTCAAAACACCCACACAGAAAAGATCATCGTGTCTAAACTAAAATTTTTCAGCTATACTTTGTAGACTTTCTCTTCTTTTAATTAAAATCTTATCTGAGGTGGAGATTACCTCTCTTCCTTCTGCTCTGCTCACCCTTTTCTAGCCTGAAGACGCATAACTTGTGAATTATTAAACAACCATATTTGCAGTGGTAAATTGATTTTTGAGAGAATCCATATTGATTGAGATATTCAAGACCAATGATTTGAGGTTAAGGTATTTAGATACTATTACCTCTGATGAATTAAATGAGTAGGGCTTTTTTTTTCTTCTGTTTATATTATTTTCCATTAATAGAGAGTTCAACTTGGTCTTCAGCCTTGGATCCATCCATGAGACCAACAAATGTGGCCAAAGCACTTGATATGCTAAAACAGTGCCAGTTTACATTGTCCACATCCACAAAAGGCTGTAACTGTGACCAGCTAGCCAGCTGGTCAGCATCCTTTTGGGGTGGTAGTTACATTTTCAGCTGTTGTGTCGGGCTAACCAGTCTTGCTCTGTTCCAGTAACTCAGAAGGCAGCTCTACACCACATATCATGGCCAGTGGGTTAAGCAAGAGTCAGTGGATCAGAGAGAAGTGGCCTAAATTAATTGCTAGTTACCAGAAAAAAAGAACACCAAGTGCACGGTCAAATGTACTTCACTGTAGGTCAGCACCTCCTTCTTCATATACAAAAGATAACACATGTTCACAGGCAATAATCACTCCTATCAACAGTATTTGAGATGTTTCACATTGACCCAGCTCCTCAAAGGACCCCTGGGATAACTGAAATGCTGAAGCCCCGCAAGCCGCGGTCCCAGCACTTAATAAGGAAGATTAACTTTACAACCGCCATTGTGCAGGAGATGAGTGTGAGTGTCTGATCTGCCAGTGACGAGCTGTATGAGCATGGTCAGAGTATGTAGCATCACACGGCCGCTGTTAGTCTGAAAGTTGAATTAATTACCTGTTGTATAAATTTAACTCCGATAAAGTAAACAAAAGCATTTTAATGTTTAAAATACAGTGCAGTACACACATACCTTTTGGTTGTTATAGCTGATACCAGAGTGAGAAACTGTCTAAGGTTTTGAAGGTGGTAGAATGAGAATCTGCAATTCAAAGACTATCTTTCTCTCTTACCGCACATCCAATCCATCATCAAGTCCTGCTGGCACTACCTTCAAAATAAATCCAGAGACCCCAACCACAACTCACCACCTCCACGTGGTCTTGAGGGTCCAAGCCACTGTCACCTCCCCCTGGATTATTGCCACAGCCTCCTAGTGAGCTTCTCTGCCTCTGCCCTTGTTTCACCTAAGTCGATCCTGTAAACAGCTCCTGGAATGATCCTTTATAAATGTTAGATCATGCGGCTCCCCTCCTCAAAATCCTGTAACTGGCTTCATCTCTTTCAGAGTACAAGTCATAGTTGTGACTGTGACCTTACATGACTGTGTAGCCCTGGCCCCGTTTCTCCCTTGGGACCACTTCTCACTGTTCCCTCCCAAGTTCACTTCACTCCAGTCCCACTGCCGCTCTTGCTTTCCTCGAACACAGCGGACATCTGCCTTCCTTGGAATGTCTGCCTCTGCTTCCCTGCCACCTGAAACCACCCCGCCCAGCCATCCACAGAGCCCCTCCCTCAGTTGCTTCAGGTCCTTTGGCCGACATCACCTCGATGGAGTCTTGCCTGAACACCCTGTTTAAAAAATCAAACCCCAACCCTCCTTCCCTCACTGTATTTTTTTCCATCTGACATACTGTCTATTATTCTTCCTTATTTATTCACTTTCGTACTAGAATGTGAGCTCTATGTGGGCGGAGGCTCTGTCTTTTTGGTTTTTTTTTTTTATTGAAGTGTAGTTCATTTACAATGTTGCACTAGTTTCTGGTGTACCGCATAGTGATTCAGTTACACACACACATATATATATATACTTTTTCATTATAGGTTATTATAAGATATTGAATGTAGTTCCCTGTGCTGTACAGTAGGTCCTTGTTGTTTATCTATTTTGTATATAGTAGTTTATGTCTCTTTTGTTCACTGCTCTCTACCTAGAACAGTGCTGAATTAATAAATGTATACTAAAGACTAAAAAGAAAAGAAAAGAAAAGAAAAAGGAACAGATTCCAAATCTAGCTCTGCATTCTAACAACATTCCCGATTCTCATGAACCAGTAGGCCTATAAAGAACCAGTAAACATATGTCCAGGTTTTAATGTACTAGCGTGATCAGGGCACTTTCTATAACTGTTGCCATGACTGTTCCCACCCCACTAGTTATAACAATGCAAATCAGTCAGAAGTCCTGGTGTAACTTTTGAGCTTAAAGTGGAAAGGAATTATCATTGTAATTGCAATCATGATCATTAACATTTCTATTCATTTAAAGAAAAAAGTAGGTAATTTCCAACATTGTTCCTCTTTCCCAAAATTGCTAATTGACTTGAGCCTCTGAAATTCCTGATCTGACAAAAACCCAAACTTGACCTTTGTAGATAATGCACTTTTCAAAGGACAAGAAATAGCCAGGAAAATAACTCAGTGTTTCATAAACCAAGATTCATAATATTTCTATTCCTAAGCCACATCCACGTTAGTCTCTGAAGTTCTCAAGGTAAAGTGTAAAAAGACTGGTTTATAATTTTTTAAACAGAAAAACGGGCAGCAGCACTTTAAAACTTCTCGGTTGGAAAGGGATATTTTTGGTCAATGATCTATTTTTATTTCTGCTCTGCTGTTTCTCGAGGAGTCCAATGACAAGGACCTGTCCTTCAAAGTTTTAGTCTGTGGGCACAAAATTAGCATTTTCAATTACTTTCCCTGGATGCAGTACACAGGTCTCTCTCCCTCCCCACCCCCCACCATTTACTTTCTCTTCTCTCTCCCCTCGGAGGACAGGGAGGGCAGTTTCTGGGTTACCCTTCCTTTTTTTTTCCCCCAGAATTTTCTCAGCAGGCTACAAATATACTTTAAAAGTAATTCGTAATTTTTTTCCAAAAAAATGTAAGAACTGCAGATGGGATTTAAACATCATATGATATATGCTTAAACTATGAAGACGACTGTTTGGCAAATTTGTCTCATTCTTCATCAGCAGCTGTAGACTCTCATTACTCCTACCGATTTGTGGCAAAGCTAGTTTGTGTTATCTTCTTGGATTATATACTCAGAACAATTATGCTTACAGACAATTTTAATAATAGCAAACATCAAGTGGGGACTAGGGAATGAGGGTCAGATTCCTTTATCAACCAAGAAGCAACCATTGTTCCACACTCTTCCCATGTCCTACGTTTTACCCCCTTTTAATACAGCAATCTGATCAGATCAAGAACAGATACGGAAAGGAGGAGACAAAAAAGGGCAACTTCTGCTTAATTTTTGGTAAAGCCAAGAGCCCAAATGAAGCAAACCAGAAAGTATAGAAACCCAGCAGCAAGGGTTGAGCTCGGGTGATGGAAGTCATAAATTCTTCTTTGGTAATGTGGTTGTCCTGCCAATGTGGTGGGGGATCTTGGAGGGGCCTGCCTTTATTCTGGCTCTGGTCTCTGTTTAGTCAGAGAAATAAATGAGTCTCAAACACTTTGGAAACACACAGTGCTCTGTAAAAAGGCACACACAGAATTCTGAACCACCCACTTTAATCCTCAGCCTTTCTGCACTCTGCTGTTCCACTTTTAAGCCTTGAGGGGAGGTACTAGAGACACAGAGGTCTGGCATCTAATCTCTTGGATTGCAAAGAGCCATCCTTAATAAAAAAAGATTCAAAAACAGGCAACTGAAAGAATAACCAGGGTTAACTCTTACACCAATGTGAAACCACCACGTTTGTTAAGCTCCTACTGTGCGCTGATCCCCTGTAGGATTCCTTACATATTCCATTTCAAGCAGCAGGTCTCTGGGACAGATCACCTCAACCTCCTACCCCAAAAGTTCAACATCAACTTGTCTTATCCTATGACGAATATTGCAAAAGGGGCTGATCTCCATGAGACATCTAAATCCAACCATCTTCTGGCAGTTCACTGGCTCTGCAGTTCTCCCAGGGTTGAAGTCTACTTCAGAGCATGCCCTGCAATCTGTTGAACACCAAGGAACAGAAACATCCCATCCGAGTTACCTGGAAAGGTGTGTCTAACAAAACTGGACTGCGAGTGATCATACAAAAAATATGAAGAAATTGAGAAGTATTGAAGGTGTATGACTATGCAAAATACGAATCACTTTAATAACTATACACTGACACCTCACTCTAAGCTATGTCAGTATCACTCAGTATGCCCAAGGAGAAAATGCTCCTAAAAGGGTGTGTGTGTGTGTGTCCAACACACACACTACTCCCCTCTCCCATCCACTCCAGCATGCTCAGCTTAAAATAAAAAGAAGTTGGAAAGAATTAAACGAGACTGTTACTCCATGAGGCTGTAAATGCTTAAGCTACTGGCTAAATCTCTAAACCACATCAGTGCCATTGGCTGTTTCATTAAGCTTACTTTTGGCAGGTGTAACCTTCATAATCCAGTGTCTCCACTGGTCTGACATTTACATGGCAATATCTTTTTAACGCAATAGCCTTCAGTGTTAAACACCTCTTAATTATGGGCTCATTGAACACGGGTAGCATTCATCTCTTCATTTCACAAAGACAGGCAACGGCAGCAGCGGTGGCAATTTTTATTCGTAGGAACCTAACTGCCACTTAGACTCATTTTTATTACTCTTCAATAACGAGGTTTGTGTTTTGTTTTGTGCTTAAGCGATGAATTGGACTCAAATGAATCTGTCTTTCCTCCTTATTACTCTTACGACTTTCATAAGGAAGGAGAGGCAGTGTTCAGGCACGTTCCATTGTGAATTGCGCTTTAAATCAAGTGCACTAGAGGGGATGTAAGTGAATCTGGACCACCCCCCAACCCCCGCCGCTGCCATTAGATTAATCGTGGCGGACTCTGGAGGATGGAGCTTCTAGAGTAAAGATGCAATCACTTTCTTCCTTATCCTACACTTGGTACCTTTTATATTTATATTCATAAAAGGGTTAAAGGCAGTGGAATGGCACCTTTTTTATGTCTGTTTCTTGCACTCTTTGGAGAAATTCTGGGAATAGTATTAGAGCAAGAATTATACACTCGTTGCATTACAGGTTTAAAATATTTTTTAGGAGAAGCTTTCTTTGACACCCTCTAGACCAATACACCGCCTGTGTCTCCTGCCAGGGCACTGGACCTTACCTGTCAAGCTCGTAGGAGTCAAGTATTAACGCCACCTAACAATTCTAGGAGGAAAAATCCTCACAAATTAGAGAGCACACAAACTAATTTTCCAGTGAAGACTTTGTACTTTTGTTTTCAACCCAAGAAATGAGGTGGATTCGTTTTTGAAAGAAATTTTTAGCTACACTTGGTCTTAATTTTACTTTATTTTTGGAGAGCGCTTTCGCAAATTCTTCTACATAGACTGTGAGAGCTGAAAAAGTCCTTAAATGAGGTCCCTGCACTGAGAACAAGTACCAGGCCCAGGTCCCAAAGCTGGCCGACGCCACTGGGGCCCAGCCTTCCTTCTTCCATACGCTATCATTATGCCAGGCATCTGCAACCCCCTGCGTTGTTGTTGGGCGAGAATAACTAACCAAGTGGAGAAATGGGGGAGCGGAGATGTGAAAGAAGTCAAGTCATTTGCCTAAAGCAAGGGATGGCACACGACTATGAAGTCGGCCCACATCTGCCTTCCCCGCTTTCCACCCTCCCGCTCCCATCTGCTTTTTAAAGTTCTACTGGGACACAGACCAGTTCGTTAATTTACATACTACCTAAGGTGGCTTTTGCATTACAATGGCAGAGCTGAATAGAAACAGAAAATATTTATTATCTGGCCTTCACAGCACCCGTTTGTCAGCTCCCGGCCTAAGGTGTACACAGAAGCAAAGTCAGTATTAAAACCCGTATCTTCCAACTGTTCTCACACAGGGAATAAAATGGCACCTACTCAAATGTGTTAACCTAATTTTACTAGAATCAAGAAAGATCTCCTGGACATTGTGGGCTCCACTCTGCAAAGGCACATCTGATCTCCATCTTTCAGTCTCCATCCACAGTTCCAACCCCGTGGCCAGCGCCGTGGCTGGGGCCCCCGGTGCTGCTGTAGGCAATGCTTCTGACTGCCCGTCTTCTCAGTGACAGTCAGGCAGGAGGAGCCACTCCCAGGCACGTACCCCATCCTGTCTCCCTAACGTACAGGTGCCCTGTACTGAAAAGGAAATTTTTTTTCTGTGAATCCAGTGATGAGATGAGAACTGTGGGCTATTCTGGCTCCTTGAAGGAGAAATCCAAGGTCTTTCTCCTTTAGTGTCCTCTTCTCTCTTCCCTCTTTTCCTGAAGCTGATTTCACCACATGCTCAAAGAGGCGGAACATTCAGGGAGGCGAGGCCGCTGTGGCCGCAAACACACGGGTGGAGCCTCTTCTCCTCACGGGTGAGGTCTGCATAGTCAGCCCGCCTCAGAGAGGTCGCTCCCCTTCTGTCTCTCCCTTTCCCTCCCCCTGCCCTCGGCCTGTTCTCCTGGGAGCTAGCCAGATGTGCTCCCCGAGGTTGTGGACACTGGCTCAAATTTGACAACTGAAAAGCCCCTCCAGCCCCACTCCCCCTTTCTCCAGCACTTTGTCCCCTGGGCCCAGCATCTCAGACCACAGCGGGGAGGGCCGCACAGGCCTTTCCTCGAGGGCAGTAAACGTGTGATTCGGGACTGGCCTCATGGGACAACAGCCTCTCCTCGAACTTGCGAGAGTTCTGCGTTGGGATCTGGCACCACACATATATCCCAATACAGTACTGTTTACTCTCACTCTTGCCTGCGATTTGTCAGGCCTGAATATTATTTGGGGTTCTCAAGAGATGGAAAGCTTAAGCACAGCCAGATTCTTAGATTCTTGGGTCTTCTGGCCATGATATGAGAGAGACAATATAGTGTACGGTAAGGGAGCCAGGACATCTCGATTCAAAATCTGGACTCAGTCACTTAGTGGCTACTTAGCAAGTCGCTCAAACTCTGTGCCTCTGTTTCCTCATCTGTCAAATGGGGACAATAAAAGTCTTTACCTCACAGGAGTGTTGTGACAATTAAATGGGTTGACAGGTGCAAAGTACTTAGAACTATGGCTGCACCACAGTAGGAACTGTAATAAATGTTTAATAATTTGGATTAAAATTGAAATTTTATTTTAGAGGAAAACTGTTTATCAACACATGATGCATGTAGTCAGCTGGCCAATTTCAGAACAAGGTTTAACCGTGATTTAATACAAATGCATGTGTTTCATGGCACCCCTACTTCTTTTTAAAATAATTCCGAAAGCACCATAACCTCCAGAACCAAACAGTCTGATATTGGAAATGGGTATCTCCCAAGAGAAGCTTCTAAAACATCACACTGCTAAACCTGAGGACGTCTCCGCACAAAACTATCGCTTCCCCTCTTTTCTTTCCACTCAATTTAAAGCCTAACTTTCTGGTCCTAAATCTCTTCTTTCATGAATTCCTTTTAATAATCCCATCTACTGGCTACTAAACCCTATTCTGTCTTGCCTGTTTGTGCGGTACTAATGCTTTCCTCTGTGTTACAGCACCGTGTGTGGAGTGATGAGCTTGCTCAGGAAAATTCACCAGCCAGGACCTCAATGGCTGCTGATGGCTCTTTTTCAAATACAGCCCCTGTGCCTAACTTTGAGTCACATGTGTCCAGCTGTCTTCCAGACATCTCCAGATATATATCCCAAAGGAAGCTCAAACCTAACAAAATTAAACTCACAGTTTTTTAACCAAGTCTTTTCCATTTTTCATAACCATAAAATTAGTGTTTTACTGAAGCACTATTTACAATAGCCAAGACATGGAAGCAACCTAAGTGTCCACCAACAGCTGAATGGACAAAGAAGATGTGTTATTTACATGTGTGTGTGTGTGTGTGTGTATAATGTGTGTGTGTATATATATATATATAAAATGGAAATTATATTCCATTATAAAATGGAATATTACTCAGCCATAGGAAAGAATAAGATATTGTCATTTGCAGCAACATGGATGTAGAGATTATCATACTGAGTGAAGTTAAGTCAGACTGAGAAAGACAAATATCATATGACATCACTTATGTGTGGAATCTAAAAGATAATACAAATGAATTTATTTGCAAAACAGACATACAGACATAGAAAACAAACTTACGGTTACCAAAAGGGAAAGTGGGAGAGGGATAAATTCGGAGAATGGGATTCACTGAGACACGCCACTATATATAGAACAGATAAACAACAGAGATTTACAATATAACATATGGAACAATATTCAATATCTTGCAGTAACCTATAATGGAATAGAATCTGAAATATATACATGTGTATATATATATACACATGCACACATGTATAACTGAATCACTTTGCTATACCTCTGAACCTAACACAATCAACTAGACTTCAATTAAAAAAATTAATGCCTAATTTTTCTCAAAACAGAAATGTGTCTTCAGTTCCCCTATCTCCTTTTTCCTCATATCTAATGAATGACCAGTCTCCTTGAACATTGCTTAAGTATGTCTCACCACTCCAACTCTACCAGCACCATGCCAGTCCATACCCCCATAATCTTATCCAAGACCACTGCAGCAGAATCCAGTCGTGATCACTCTCCCAAGCCTTCAATCCATTTCCCAGGGTGCTGCTTCTCTAACCTCACCTGGACCACTCCTCCACAGTCTTGCATCACTTCAATGGTCCCCTCACTCATCCAGGTACACCCACGGCCCACGGCATGGGACACCACGTCAGTGATTACCCCGCCTGTTAACTGAACGATCTAGGCTCCTCCTCTTGCCTCCACTCAACCACCTTCCATTCTGCGCTCCAGCAATACAGAACCAGTGTAGCTTCCAAAACATTCCAGGTGGTCTTTTGTCTTTACACATGCTCTTCTCTCATCCTGCAGTGCCTTTTCCCACCTCGTCCATAGGAAAACTCTTCTTTAGCCATAAAGGCTCAGCTCAAATTTACGCATCTGCTTCCTCTCCAGACTATATTATTTATTACCTATTAAGATAGGCAGGTAACACACTAGTCACTGGTTAGACAGCAGTCCCCTGAAGAGGAGGTGACTTCTCCTCCACGACAACCCAGACCAGAATGCATCTTTCCATCACAGTAGGAATGGTACTGCGTTGGAATTACATGTGTATCCGTCTTTCCACCCCACCATAAGCGCAATATTCAATAAAATGTATGTTGAAAGAATGAAAAAGTACACTTCATCTTTTTGACAAATCTGTCCTCTGGTTTCATTGGATTTCTCAAAGGACATAACTTAATACAAGGCACAGTGGTCAGCAGTACAGGCATTGGAGTCAGACAATCTGAGTTCCAAATTTGGTTCCAGTATTCATCAGCTATGTGACCTTGGCTGTATCGTCTATAAAATGGAGACAAGCCTGGTACCCTATTTCATGCAGCTGTCGTGAGGACTGAATGAGGTAATACAATTAAATAAAACAGCACCTGGCACATAGCAGCTCTTTAATACATGTTAACTATCATTATTTGACATTGAATACTACACATCTATATAAATAAGAGAAAACAAATTGTGGAAAGAAAGAGAAATTAATCTCTTTCTAGTAGTCTCCAACTCCACAATTTTTACCGCCCAAAGTGTTTCCAACGGTGTTGAGCCTAAAGGGTTAAACACACATGCACAGGGGCATTTTTCCAACCAAGGCTTGTCACCTGAGGATGAGGGTCGGGGAAGGGAGTGCTGCTGGTTATGGATGTTAAATCAACAATTTTTTCTTACAACAAACCCCGGGCACCCTGTTCTCACCATGTCATGGCCTGTGATGACTTAGTGTCTCCCAAGCATGACCAAGCGATTAGCGGGGCTGTGTCTGTGCGTCTCAACAGTAATGGGGGCTCTCTTTCCATTTGCCATGTATTGAAGCCTGAGCGCTTCGCTGCCTCGTGCATTTTCAGCTTGATGAATTCATTATTCTCCATATTTTTCTCCTCCCTCCCTCCGAGAGAGCCTTTCCCTAAAATGCCAGGATTTTGCCCCCATTTTTAAAAAAATGCGTGTTTGTTTTTAAACATGCAATGTTGACAGCGAGTCTGCAACAGCTTAACTGCATCCCATGCACTTTAAGAAGAAAATGGTGAAATGTTAAGTTCTCTAATACAAATCCCACAGTATCGCTCGATAGAAAACACGCAGTTGTGAGTAGGCATTTTCTAAGAAAAAAAAGTACTTTTTCAGATCTGAAGAGGAACAAGGTTCAAGTTATTTGTCCTAGATGGGCAATGATAAACTGGTCTAAACAGCAGACCTGAGAGCTTAGCCCAGTTTTTTTTATCCCCCCATACACAAAGCCCCCCCTTGCCTGCAGTGTCCCCTTGCCCGTTCCCCCTACAGAGAGCGCTGGCTCCTCCCGCAGCTGTGCTCATGGACAAGGAAGTGCCTGGAGGGTGACAAGGGCAATTCTGCAGAGCTGTGGTTTCATAAAGCACTTTGAGGAGAAAAGGGAAAGAAAGGAAGTCATCCTGATGGAGTAAAACAGTAGACAGCAGAACACCTTGCTTGAAACCAATTGTGGCTTCCAAACTCAGCCACGTGACCGGCTTTCAGCAGCAAGAGAACGTAAGAGAAACTCCACTCCGCCCACAATAAGCAACGGTTTCTGAATCAGGACCCAGAGCTGAATGAGACGTAAGGATCCTGCCCATATAATGGGTGACACCACACGCACCGCCCTTTTCAGTGACCTGCAGATGCCGAGGTCACAATCATCGTCCATTCCGTCTTCACACACACAAGATAACATGAGCTACCAGAGAACCGCACCTTACTTAGGGTCAGGACAGTGGTTAAAAGCACTGGCCCAGGAGCTAGACCACCTGAGTTTGAAACCCGACCAGCTCCGTGACCTTATATAGGTCGTTTAATTCTCTGAACCTCAGTTTTCTTATCTGTGAGATGGGAACGCTACTACGCACCTGACAGGTAATCTGGTGGTGAAATAGCACCTGAAATATGCTTAGTGCGTATTTAGCCGTTACTCGAATTAGTATCAAACACAGTGGCATCGATCATTTTTTTCTTTTTGGAAATTTCCTGATACAGCTTCAACTATTCCCTTTTTCAGATTTTTTTCAGATCACGGATTTTTCTGGAGGAAAAAAAAGTGTTGCTGTTCATTAAAATTCTTATTTTACCCACATGTGAATAAAATGCTGCCTCTCTTATGGATAGACGTTCATTTTTTAAAGAAACTACTCCGAAAAGTTGGTACTTTGCAAAAGCAGTGCTTTTGGTGACAAACACTAGGTTTACAGAAACGCCTCCTTCTCTAAAATGATATCAAAGGGCTCCTGCCTGCTCACCGGGCTTCTTACATACAGCGGAGGCTTGTCCCGCAGAAGGTGAAAATATCCCAAATGGTTATCTCCTCCATTAGGCAAAACAGCCCATATCCTGCCACACTTCTCAGAGGCACAACCTTGACGTGGTCACACAGCATCTGAAGATGATGCTTCAGATCTAAATATAGGGTCACGGTGCTGGGGGAGGGGCCGAGAGATAATGAGGAGGGAGGGCGGGCGGAGGCTCTTGTGCTATAAATAACCAAAGAACATGACTACATTTAGAGCTTCCCATGTGTAGGTTTCAAGCATATCTCATGCTTTGTTTCCTGAAACAAAAGAAACAAGGGCTACATCAGGTTTCTCTGAACCGCTGGCAGGAACGCACTCTTCTGTATTTTTTTCTTTTCCTTTTGAAGAACTGGGAGCTCAAAATAAACCCTTACGATACTTTAAGACCTTCTAATGCCGGAGCTGCCTCCACACTACACGTGGGGAGGGACCCGCTCACACCAGCTGGCTCTAGCTTCATGCAAAGGAGCTCCCTTGACAGAGAAGTTTATTTGGCAAAGTCTTAACAAGCAGAGGACACATATCCCAGTTGCAGGTATTTGTCTCTCTAACATCTTCAAGATGGATGCTCCTTACAAGGGTTTGGCAGAAACAAACATCTGTTTTGGGGGACAACACCTGATAATTTTAACCATTCCTATAATGGGAAAGTGCTGACTAGAGGGAATGTTTAGGAAGAGTCTCTGTGCAGAGAGGATGGCCCAGGTGTCTATAAAATCATCTGTTCAGCAAAAAGCACAACCAACCAGCATTGCTGAAAGCCTCTGGGTTGTTTCCCTTCAAAATGTTTCTAAGCTCCATGCTACGGAAGAGAATCCCTGACAAGCCCGCTACAGAATTCTGCATAATCCTGGGCTCTTCTCCGATGGTATTTGGTGAATAATCTGTGTTCCCGTCAAATGGAGAGGGGTCTATATGCATGCGGATTTGTAGGGTCCCAGAAGTCTGGCTCCATAAACCAGTGAATGAGTTCCATTAATACATATACGTGGCTTTCTCATCTGTGACATAAATGACATTTTTTTTTACTTGCCTATTTCTGAATGTTCTTTATTAAATAATAAACTTAAGAAAAATGTCTTACAAATCACCAGTGTATGGAACTCTTATTCCTTATGATCACCATGGATTCCTCACAGGCAAAAGCGAGGCTCCGATTTCAGAGGCGCGGAAGAGTTTGCCGGTGTGGAACCCTTTCACGGCAGCTCCAGACCCCAAGGCTATTTTCACAAAACCAAATCTGTGAAAGCTCGCTTGGTGAGATCTGTGAAAAATTCTGAACCTCAAGATGTATTTATTAGTGGTGAGGTAGGGCAAGAAGTTCTTTCGTACAGTTTACAAACCACCTTCTGGTTTTCCCCAAGCCCACAGGAAAGGATCCTGGTAAGGAGATTCTTTAGCTAACAGATGAGCCTCTGCCCAAGCACCTCCACGCACTGGAAGAGGCTGGGCAGTGAAACGCAAGAGTAGTGGACTGCAAACACCAGCCTCGGACCCAGGCTGGGGAGGGAAGAGGTGATTCACATTTCTCCAGACATTTCAAAGGCAAAGTTGCCCTCTTGACGACTAAATTTCCGTCAAAGGCTGTGTATCTCCCTACAATGGAAAAATTCTACCCACCTCTAAATTTTTATATAAATGATAAAGTTAATAAATTGCTTTTCCAGGGGTACGGGGTATGTAACTTAGCGGCAGAGCATGTGCTTGGCATGCACAAGGTCTTGGGTTCAATCCCCAGCACCTACAGCTAAAAGAAAATTGCTTTTCCATAAAATTAAATGGAATAAAACCCACCTCTTTCTATATTGTGGAAGGCAATGCTGGTCAAGTCTTGCTTGGGAAAGCCATTTGTCCGATGTCATTCATGGTACCAACTACCATAATCCTATCACACGTGAGAAGCATTCAGGAAAGCTAGTGGCAAAGCCTTAGAAGGGAAATGCTTTAAAATGTTTCCTTAGACTTGATTCAGTTGGATAGGAGGGGTTGCCACACAGAGACAAGCAAGGAATTGCCAAGTGGACTGTAGATTCCCCTGCAGTCTGGATTTTTCAGACCAAAAAAAAAAAAAAAAAAAAAAAATCAGTGGGACCCACAGGACCTCAGTTAAGACAGGAATGGGGGCTTCGTTTTGGCCACCCGTCCTAAACCACATACTGTGCTCAAGTTTCCAAGCTGTCAGGCTCTGTGACTCCCCTTAAGCGATGCTTAACGACTGCTTGTGACATGAGATTCTGAAAGCTTTTGGAAGTCTTACTCACTAATGGAAAAGCCTCTTACATATTTTATAAAACTAAACAAACATCAAAGTTAACACTCAAATGCAGCTTGTTTTTTTTCTAAACTCTACAGAGCCTTGTCAGCATATAAATCTCTCCTGCAGGTTCTAGTCAAATAGTGCATGAGTTTCCTGAATAATTAGGGGGGAAATAAGATGATAAGCTTCCTGAGGGCAAAGATTACATTTTACATTTTTGTTTCCCCAGTGCCCAGCACAGTGCCAGACACAAAGCAGGCGGGCAGGAAATGTTTAACTGGACTGAAGAGGGGAAAAAGTTGCCAGATATTTAACCACTCAAAACAATCAGCTTCTGTTGGTTTTCCTTCAAAGAGTACTAGCTATCTCAAAGTTAAACTGTAATTGCAAATAAAAAATCTTTATATATATGAATACAGAATTCCATTGTTAAGTGTGCTCTAAACCAAGCTTCCTGTAATACTTTACAGACTCCCCAGATTTCAAAAGGGCATGCAGGCACCATTATTATCAAGGATAATGATGGTGACCACTGATTCAGCGCTAACCACGTGCCAAGCACTGTGCTGGATGCTTCTCTGTATTCTTCACTTTACCCAGCAGGTCACTGCATCACGGCATCTCCTGTATCAGAGGCTTCCCCTCAGCATCACATCTAAAAGAGTACCACTCTCTAGTCCCTCTCACTCCTTACCTGGCTTTACCGCCCACCTGCTGTTACTTTATACATTTATTCATTCAATCACCTCTTAATGCTCTCTCTACCCACTAGAACGTAAGTTCCATGAGAGCAGAGGTTTTATACTATTCATTCTTCGTTCTTCAGCAATTAGTGAAAAATCAAACAGTTGATGCATGAATGAACGGATGAATGATTTCATTCACCCTTTAAAACAGCTCTGGAAATGAGTATGTTTAGCCCCAAGAAATCGCAACCGTATTTCCCCAAGTCCCAGCTCTTCTTGAGACCCGGTACTGACACATGTTGAGTGAAACAGACAAGGTGAGGGACAGCCCTCCCTCCCTCTCCTCCCCCCACTTCTCCTACCTTTCCTTGATAGGACCCAAGTCTCCAGTCCTCTCGTCCCTGGCACATTCTCAGAGGAAGGCAATAAGCAAAGTCGACCCAGAGGAACCATTTCCCATGTTATTTTTATCTAACTTATTTGCAACCCAAGAAGGAAAGGTTATATCACTTGGAGTTTGGAAGCAGAGACCTTCAGATTTACGAGCCCTCTCTGAGTCACCTGAGGCATCACTGCGGCGTGGACCTGGCCTCAGGCACGAACCGGAGTCGGAGAAGTTGATTTCTGTGAACTCACCGGGAGATGATGACGGCACATCCAAGGTTAAGGTGACAGCTTTTCCTGTACCGCAGTCTTGCCCATTTATATCCAAGACCCTCCACCTCTGAGGTACCCTGTTGAATGACTCACTCCTGGCTACATTTGTGCCTCAAAAAATATTGGGTAGAGATTGCGCTCGCTCTGGCTCCCATTCCACAATGATCTCACTCAGCCTCCTGGTCCATAATGATGAGGTTCTGCCTGAATTATAACCTACAGCAGATTTTCCGTTACTTCTTTCAGAAAAATGGACTTTTATCCTCCTTCTGTTTTACATTTTCTCTCCAGGTAAATATAGCTTTTTCTCCAATATATTTTTATTTCATGAGCATGATGGAGGCAATGTTTTAATTGCTCTAATAAAATGAATCACCCCTTTCATGCGCATTTTATTTCTTGCACAGATTTTTTTTTCCTTCAATCCGTAAGTGCATTTCTGAGAGTTCTTAAATGTAAGCATATCCGTGAGCTTGCTAACTACATTTCCCATAGTAGGCTATTTAAAATGTATCTTTAAAGTGGATTACGTATCTCAGGGGATGGATAATGGGCTATGGAGTCACTCACTTCAAAGACACCAGTTCAAATTTAGTCCAAATTTAAGGCAGTGAAAAAACACCATTATAACTGACAACTGTTTGGCTTTCTTTTGTGGAAATGGGTCAGTGGCTCCTCTCCAGTTCTGAGTTCCTAGTTCTCCACTCCACAAGTACCACCATCATCTGAGAGGCATTAAATGACATCCTCCCAGTGATGGGGGAACCGAAAGAGATGCATCTGTACACACACACACACACTCACATGCACACTGTGAATGCACATACATAGACACGTGTGTACACATACACGCATCAACACACATGCACACACATGCAACCAGGTACAACTATTTTGACCAAACTCATCCATCAGGGTCAGGAAGAAACATATTGTAACCGTTTATCTGACAACACTCAGTTCAGTCCAAACTGTCTGACAACTTAAGAGGATGCCTCCACCCCTCTGTGGTCCTGCTTTTGCTGTGGAGGATTTCTGCAAACAGAGGAGAGCACCTTTGGAAGCCAGTCTTGCTGTTTACTGTGATGAAACAGAAGATGGCATTAGTCTTCAGGGATGTCAATCTGGAAGCTTTTAGAACCACTAGCCTGCACTTAAAGACCAAAGACAACTGAGATGACTCCTCAGAAGTAATACCTTTCCTCAGAACCCAAGAGACTGAATGCCATTCTCGACCCCCTGCTCCCCCTTTATCTCTTGCATCCAGTATATCAGCGTGGCTTGTCCATCTATGCTCTTCATGCACCCTGAATTCATCACTCATTTCCATCATCACCATCACCCTCTTAGGGAAGGTGACCGGTGACTGCCTTGAATACTGCAACATTCCCACTGTGTTCTTGTCTGAGATTTCACTCCAGCTCTTCTCAGTGAATCTTCCAGAGCCTCACTGCCCTGCTTAAAACCCTTTAGTGGCTCCCCACTGCTGCAGGACAAGGTCCGTGTTCCCAGCAGAGTAAATAAGACCTTGATGATTTCATCGCCATGGTCTCCTTTCCTGTGTTCACATCACAGAAATCATAAACCCTGGCCATGTCGTTCTTGCAATGTTTCCCACCACTGGGTCCGTATTGCTGCCTCCTACCACATTCCCTAGTTACAACTAAATCATCCTTCTTGACTCAGCCTAAACTGTCATTTCTTCCAAAAGGTGTAACCTCATCCTTCCAAGTTCAGGGCTGGGTGCTGTTCCTACAGCCTGATCATGTCCCTCACCACACCACAGTGGAATATTAGCCCCTTTAGGAGGGGCTAAGTCTTGTTCTCTGTTGAATCCCCAGTCACTAATATGATACCTGGAGTTTAATTTATTTTAATGAATAAATAAATGAGGTCAGAATTTTAAGAATGGCTTGAAGCATTTTCCCTCTTTCATGACTACACTTCTCCTATTTTTTTGTTCTATTATAAACCAACCTTATATCCTTATCACATTCTATCCTTTTTTTGTTTTTTCTTGCTACGTCCCTCTCTGCATATAGAACAGAAATGGGGACGGGATCTCACTTCAAAGCCAGGATTCAAAATGTGGGTGAACAGGGAAAATCCAACACTAGCCTGTGGGGGAAGGCTTTTAGTCACTTTTTTTTTTAAAAGGACAGTTTCTGTGCTTAAAGAGTTTCAGGCATGATCTTACCTGAAGATAATGGAATCAACTGGATCACTGTTATAAACAAGTCTGAGCCAGGTTTTGAAAGGAAGGTGAAGAGTCTAGGGGATTCCGTGCATGACTGCGTCTCTGCTTCTTTGGACTTGACAGAGAAGAAGCAGGGAGATAAGGAGACAACAGGACATATTTCTAAAAGGAGAGTATAAGGAATGTTACCTCCGCAGAGGACCAGCAGTAGAAAGGAAAACTCCTCAAGGAGCTCAAGGAGCGGACGTGAGAAGCATGCGTAGAGGGAGGAGATGGGAGGCAGAGAAGTAGAGAATGGGAGGACAGGTAGTACCCAAGGGAAGAGGAAGAGTGACAATCAATAGAGATGCAGAGAGAAAGCAGAGGAGAAGCGGGAAAGAACAGGCAAGAAGAAAAGAGGGGACAACGTAATATGGAAATTGGCACAAAGCAGGGGCTTTATTTTGACAGTCAGATAAATAAATGAATGAATGAGAGATGAGAAAAAGTCAAGGATTGTCCAAAAGGGTTAAAATGTTTGGATTTTGATTTCTAGCCTCTCAGGTTATGTATTCATTATACCCCAAAACGGCCGAGCCCTTCCCCGGTCCAGTCAACTGAGGGCAAAACGCTTTTATATCAATACTAAGAATAGAATGTGACTAGAATGTAGATATCAGTCATTCATTCATTTATTCATTCATTCAATCAGCAATTACTGAGCACTCTCAGCGGCCAGACCCTGCATTAGTTGTGAAGGACCTGACACATCACCCCTGCCCCCCAGGAGATTGCAAAAGAAGCACTAAATCTCTTTTTCAAATTGGAAAGAATCTTCTACTTTATAGCGCATAGCCTACATAATCTGTGATGATAAAAAAATACATATCAGAATCAAAAGTAATAGTGTGGCTTGGCCCAAAGCCACAGGAAACAGGGGCATTCTTTTCTCAATAGAATTAGATGACATTATGACATGTGCCCATTTAAAATGGAACTGCAAATCATAAAAATGCCAAAAACGTGGGGAAGAAAAACATTAAAGGAGCTAACAGTAGAATATTAAAGACAGACATAATTAAAGAGAGAAAGGCATAATAAATAGAGGGTACTTTAAACTCTCTTTGTCATAGGGCTGGACTGCAGTGTGACTCCCAGTCCCATTAGAGTCATTCTGAATTGATTCCCTTGGTGTAATGAACCCCTCTTGATAACACCAAAAACACATGGCCTCTCAAGAGCTCCTGTAAGGGCCCCTGCAGAGCCTGCCACCGGCCGGGTGTTCGTGCAGGGAGGCAGTGGCCACTGCATTTGGCAGCCCCGCAGACAGAAACACGGACCTACGTCTGGCTCTTCCTCCCTGGAGTCTCAGCCCAGGTGCGAACAGCTTCCCTCTGCTGTTCACGAGTGGACAGAGACCAGACCTTTCAAGTGCATGCTTCAGTAACCTGATCCTACGGAATCCCAACTTCGGACAATTTTCAGCTGTGAATGTCTTAGACTTCAAGAGCTCTAGAGGTTTCTTATTAAAAAAAAACACTATTTACTATTTTATATTTGGGCTACCAATGGTAGCTTCCTATTTCATTTGAATTAAAGGGAGAATTTATACAATTTCCCTCCAAGGTCATTTTTCCTCATCCACTTTGGATGATTCTAAACAGAAAGGCGTTTAGAATGAGGTCAGAGGGATTCCAAACACATTTTTTAATCAACACTACCCTCCTTCACTGCACAGAATGCTAGCAAATTTGAGGGACATACAACATAAGTCAGTGGGACATCCAAGAAACCCAAATTATTACATTACCGTTTGCCTGGACCCCATTAACCTTGAGAGAACTGTAAAGGTCACCAGTCTGCAGGGCTATTTAGCGTTCAGCAATTTCTCTAAAAATGTAAAACCAATAGCTCTTCCACCCATGTTCAATCTGTTTCCCCTTTTTTAATCACTAAAGGTATTTGCAGGAAAACTGGACCTTTGTTTCCTAAGGACCCATCCCCTTGCTACTTACTGCTGCTGCGTCTCCACCTTGGTGACATCAGACTTCCTGCTAAAAAGCTAATTTTAATATCACAAAGGATCTTGATTTCAAGTGGAAGCAGCTAACCTCTTATGAAACAAAGACTCTGTTTTCAAGCAATTGTTTCTTATAATAAAATGCAAGGAAAGCTAAATACTTAAAATGTAAAATAGATGATGTATCTGAAGAACAGATACTAACATTGCCTGTGACTCCTTCTTAAAGCTACAGGAAAAAGTTGGAACAACAACAAAAAAGAAAAACAAAAGAAACAAAAACTGAACTTTCCGATGTTAACAACATGCTTTCTCTATACCTTTGCCAGTGTTGTTTTTCCCTACAACGTGGGACAATTATATTCTTATTATTTTACTATACTAACCTCATTTCCGTGAGCACCATCAGTCTAAAATTAGGTTTGAAAATGGCATATTTTATCTAGACATTACTTCCTTTCTGCAACGATAAAGCCACTTACAATAATTTCTACTGTTCCATTATCCCTACATAATTTAGCATTTTGCTCACACTTTATTATTTATATTATCACAATTAGGAATCAGTTTTCCGTGATTTTCGTCTCAGCGGTGTGCATATATGAATACACTCCTAATCACTCTATTTATGAGAGAGAAGTAGACTGTTCCTTCCTGCAGCATGAAATGAGCTTCTGGATCTCATAAACCCCAAGTTATTGGACAAGTAAGAAAAATATAAAAGGAATTAGAATGCATTTTGACAAATGTACGTACTTTATGAAAAATAGATGAGAACATTATAAATGACCACTAAGAGAACCTGGGTGACAGCCAGCCTTTGAAGCGTATTTCAGAAAAGATATAAACTTATTTACAAAACAGAAACAGACTCACAGACATAGAAAACAAACTTATGGTTGCCAGGGGGGTAAAGGGGTAGGAAGGGATAAATTGGGAGTTCTGAAATTTGCAGATACATACTACTATATATATAAGATATTTAAACAACAAAGTCCTACCGTATAGCCCAGGGAACTATATTCAATGTCTTGTAGTGACCTATAATGAAAAAGAATATGAAAACAAATATATGTATGTATATGAATGACTGAAACATTGTGCTGTACAGCAGAAACTGACACAACTTTGTAAACAGATTATACTTCAATTTTAATAATAATAATAATAATAATAATAATAATAATAATAATAATAATAATAATAATAATAATAAAAAAAAGAAAAGATAACCAAACATGGACATTCACATGAAGATGGTTCATGTGACCCTTGAACCATGGGCTGGAGCTAGTGTGCCCCTTAGTTTGTGTACTATCTTGAAAGATGTTAAAATCAAAACAGCCATGCTGACCACTTACGTACGAGGAACCGCACTTGGAGCTTTGCACCATCTCACACTTAGAATAACCTCGCAGGGCATTCTCATCTCATCTCATCTCTGGCGAGGTGTTCACAACATCTTAAGACAAGGTGACTAGGCTTGGGAAGGTTAACTTGCCCAACTTCACACAGCAAAGTGTGGGCGCACTGCGATTCAAGACCAGCCCGGGCCCAACTTATTTCTTATTCTAAGAGGCGAAATTCTTAATCAACTTAAACTAATGAAAAATGTACGGAATTTGACCAAAACTCTAAAGCCTGACTCAAAAGCCTTTAGGTTCATTTATTCATTCAGCAAACATTGGTGGAGTAGCTATTCTGTGATGATTCATACTTTGTAAGAGAGGAAATTTGGTTTAAACAAAAAAGAAGAGTGGCTGAGAATCCTGGTCAAGTCTCCCTCCTAGCTTCTATGGTCCTACTAAGGCAGACCACTCAACTCAGTGCCTTCCTCTGTGACATGACGAGATTAGACAAGACCATTTCCACGTCTGCTTCTGCAGGGGGTACTATCTCTTCATGCCTCTGTTTCAGTACTCAAAAAGATAACTAGTCATTTCATTGCAGGTATGTCAACATCAAGCTATTGTAATGAACAAACAGCATTCCATGGAAATATGGGTTAAATAATTACCTCACTTTATGAGCATAATCTATCCCAGACATCTTTGCTCATACCCGAGTTTTTTCGCACATTAGATGCGCTAAGTGGATTATTGTGGCGTCATCTCAGAGTTGCTTAACGTTTGCTTTACGAAACAAAAATGAACAGTTACTGTATTAGTTTGTTAGGGCTGCTGTGACAAAGGACCACAGACTGGGTGGCTTAAACGACAGAAATGCGTTGTCCCTTACAGTTCTGGAGGCTAGACATCCAAATTCAACGATGTTGTTAGCGTTGGTTCCCTTGGAAGGCTGTGGGGGGGAGTCCGTGCTACTCCTAAGCTTCTGGTTTGCTGGCAATCCTTGGAGTTCCCTGGCTTACAGCAACAGAAACTAATCTTCACCTGGCAGTCTCCTTGCGTCTCTCCCCATGTCCAAATTTCCCCCTTTTACAAGGACACCAGTCATACTGGATTAGGACCCACCCCAAAGACCTCATCTCAACTTAATCATCTGCAGAAAGACTTCATTTCCCATTAAGGTCACATTCTGAGGTACTGGGGGTTAGCATGTCAACATCTTTGGGGGGGACACAATTATCTAGATAGACAGTTATCTGTCATTCACAAAATTTTGATTTCTTTAGATGTTTCATAAATTTTAGAAACTCAGATGTCTCCTTTTGCACTAACTCCAAGTGAAGGGCCACGTAAGGGATATTTCACTGGAAACCCACAGAGGAGAAGTCAAGACACAGCTTCAAGTTTAGGGAAGGTGGACTCTCAGCAAAGCACTCCACTCACATGGCGAGGGCCTAGGCACTCTGTTGCCATGGAGACCCACACTGATCCAGCCAAGAGACCGTCTGCACTCAGACACGTCAAAGACACATCTTTCCATTCCATCAGAGAAAATTCTGTCCACAGGCACCAAAGCGAACCATGCCGTGACATGTAGGATGGTGGTCTCAATGAGATATAGCTTGATTTAATAGAGAAATAAAAGAAGCATAAGGTCATAAGCTAAGACCACCATAAAGTGTGCACAGGCACCCTGCGCTTTAACACTCCCACGCTGCTTTTTAACTCTGAGTGAAACAATTTCCCCAGTGTCTATAGAAATGGCTCACTTACTTTTCTCCCTCAGATAGTATCAACCTGTCCCTTACAACACACCTTAGTAGAAGTGTTTTTCTTTTCTTCTGTGCTTTCTTTGTGCTGAACTCTAAAGATACGAGGATGGAAACAGTGCTGACTTCTGAGTGACAGGAAATCTCCCACAGAAATGAAGCACATTCACACTTGATGACCGTGTCTAGAGACTCTTCGTAAAAGAGCAAACATCAGTGTCTGAAAATGAGCCAAGCGGGGGACACCCAACTGCCCTGGGCAGAGAAAGCAGCACTGCCGCCTCTCTGTGCCTCCACTAATAATTCTTTCATTCAATAGGAAAGTTTTTGAGCACCCACTGTGTCTCAGGTTCATTGTTCTAGGCAGAGGGTAGCAATTTGAAATAGGATGGTCAGTGTAGACTGCATTGAAAAAGTAACCCTCGAGGAAAGACTTGAATTACAGGAGGAGTTAATCACAAGGACGTGTACAAGAGCATTTCAAGCAGTGCCAAGACCCTACGGCAGGAGAAGCCTGGATGGCTCACGGGGCAGAAGGGAGGCTGGGTGGTTAGAATAGACACGTGAGGGGAGAGGAGAGAGACAGGGGTCAGCCAGGTCAGTCTTCTTGGACATTCCAAATACTTTGACTTTAAATGAGGGAAATGTACAGATACAACAGCATTTTGAACAGGGCGAATAACCAGACTTGAGTTTTAAAATCTCTTTCATCTTGAATCACCTGCTCATCAAAAGTGAATGACTAAGTATGATCTTACCCCATAGTTAAAATTCAATCAAGGTCTATTAAGGACTTGAATGTAAGACTTGAAACCATAAAACTAGACGAAAATACAGACAAGTAAGCTCCTTGACATCAGTCTCGGTGATGATTTTTTTGGATCTGACTCCAAAAGCAAAAGTAACAAAGGGATTACATCAAACTAAAAAGCTACCGCACAGCATAGGAAACCATCAACAAAATGAAAAGGCTGAAGGAGAGAAAATACATGCAAATCATAACCTAATGGGGGTTAATATCCAAAATATATAAAGAACTCATACAACTCAACAGCAAAAAACAAATAATCTGATTAAAAATAGGCAGAGGATCTCAATAGACATTTTTCTAAAGAAGACATACAGGTGACCAACAGGCACATGAAAAGATGCTTCACATCACCAGTTATCATTAAAGTGCAACTCAATCCCACAATGAGATATCATTTCACACCTGTTAGAATGACCATTATCAAAAAGACAAGAAGCAACTAGTATTGGCAAGGACGTGGAGAAGGGAACCCTCGTGCACTGTTGGTGGGAATGTAAATTGTGTGGCCACTCTAAAAGAACAGTATGGGAGTTCCTCAAAAAAATTAAAAATAGAACTACTATATAATCCAGCAGTTCCACTTCTGGGTATTTATGGGAGGAAAATGAAAACACTAATTCAAAAGGATATATGCACCCCTATGTTCATTGCAGCATTATTTTTTTTTTAATTGAAATACAGTCATTTACACTGTGTCAATTCCTGGTGTACAGCACAATGTCTCAGTCATGCATATACATACATATATTCGTTTTCATATTCTTTTTCATTAAAGGTTATTACAAGATATTGAATATAGTTCCCTGTGCTATACAGAAGAAATTTGTTATTATAATCTATTTTTATATATGGTGGCCAACATATGCAAATCTCAAACTTCTAAATTTATCCCTTCCCACCCCCTTTCTCCCTGGTAACCATAAGACTGTTTACTATGTCTGCAAGTCTGTTTCTGTTTTGCAGATGAGTTCGTTAGTGTCCTCTTGTTTTCTTTTTTTAGATTCCACATATGAGTGATATCATATGGTATTTTTCTTTTTCTGGCTTACTTCACTTAGAATGATGATCTCTAGGTCCATCCATGTTGCCATTGCAGCATTATTTACAATAACCAAGATATGGAAACAAGCAAAGTATGAACAGATAAAAAAAGATGTAGTGCGTGGATAAAAAAGATATATACACACACATACATATGTGTGTGTGTGTGTATGTATGTATGTGTATATACATACTCATATATACATATGTGTATATATATATAAAACAATACTATTCATCCATAGAAAAGAATGAAATCTTGCCATTTGCAACAACATGGATGGAACTTGAGGGTACTGTGCTAAGTGAAAAAAATCAGATAGAAAAAGACAAATACCGTATTATCTCACTTATATGTGAAATCTAAAACACAAAACAAACAAGCAAAACAAAACAAAACTCATACATACAGAGACTAGAATGGTAGTTGCCTGGGTGAGGGAGGTGATGGGTGGGCAAAAAGGGTGTAAGGGGGTCAAGAGATACAAACTCTCACTTATAAAATGAGTAAGTTGTGGGGATGTGATGTCCAGCATGGTGACTAGTCAGTAATACTGTACTGCATATTTGAAAGTTGCGAAGAGAATAAATCTGAAAAGTTATCATCACAAGAAAAAAACTGCTTGTAACTTTGTATCTGACGGATGGTAACTGGACGTATTGTGGTGGCTAAAGCACTGAGAGCAGAGACCAGTTCAGCCATGCAAATGGTCCTTCACAATGATCTCTACTAGCAACAAGCCAAGCTCAAATCTCCAGGTCAGCACCAATGTCTGTGTGTTTTTCAGAGAGAGACAGAGATTATACACATTGTGTAATCATTTTAAGGCAGATTCTTCCTCGAAGTTACATGTGCTTGAATAAGTCTGGATTCCTATTTCCTGTTCTTTAAAATTAAGGAGTCAGAGCCCATATAAAGGTATCTATAAAATTGCACATATACAGGATTTGTGTCTGAAGCCTCCATGAGAGTCTATGATGATCCTTGTCTTCTGACACTCACATCTTTGCATAAGTAGTAAATAGATAGTGAATTAGGGCTGGCCAGTGTGATCAGGTCAAGAAGGCTGAAGTGATGATGTGCAACTTCGAGCCTGGGTCATAAAAGACACTGCAGCTTCTGCCTTGTGAGAATCACTTGCTCTAGGGAGATGCCAGCCACCATGCTAAGGGGAGAGGCCCACATGGAGAGGAGCCCACTTGCCAGCAGTATGAGTCGCCACCTTGGAAGTGGCACCTTCATCCTATTCAAGCTGTCCTTTGCCTGTAGCTCTGGCCAAGAACCAGCTGCAGCATCCTGGTGACAGACAACCTCATGAGTAGACTTGGTCCAGAACTTCCCCATCAAGCTCATCCTAAATTTCCAATCCAGAGAAAGCACGTGAGAGAATATGTCCTTTTCCTTGAAGCCATTAAGCGTTGGGGTTACGCATTACTTGGTAGTAGATAACTGTTCTATTTGCTGACATCCAGATAGTCCAGCGATCATCAGCTAGCTCCTGTTTACAACATTCATTTTCATCAAACATGCTTTTGAATTTCTGAACTCAACACCCAAATCAGTAGGAAGATCACAACAAGATAAAGCGACATTGAAAAGTTACAAAAACATACACCTGAAAGCTTTCACTCGACTGAAATGCCAAAACTAAAAAGTACTGATTTGTAGTGATGTAGAATGTTGGAGAAAGCATGGACTTTGGAGTCAGGAAAAAAAAAGGGGGGGGTATGAATAATGGCCCTGCCACTTACTAGCTTGAGCACATTACTGAAACTGATCAAGCCTCAGTTTCTCAATCTGCAGAACAGGGAAAATAATGCTTAGCTTACATGGCTGAGAAGAATAAATAATACGTAAAACCATTTATTCAACAAACAGTTTCTCTTTTATTAAAATGAATCTGAGCCAGGTTAGTTTTGAAAAAGCTAAACTCTAAAAATAATAAATTAATATGTCTGTATAAGTTTTCTTCACTTTTCTCATGGCTAATATGAGTACTAACGTTAGTCTTGTTTCATGTCTAACATTAAGCTAACCGAAACTCAGAGTATTTACAATCAGTAATTCATTTGTTATTGGCCATTTGTTATATGTCATTTAAATTCTGGAGAGGGGAAATGTCTCAGCAAATACTCCCAGAATCCGATCAGCCATTATATTTGATCAGATTTATTTTTTAATCTGCTGACTTTCATCATTTAAGTAATGTCAGTGTCCTGTTGACACATGAGTAGCTACATGGATGGGCAACAAAACACAAAATTGGAAGTCATCATTAATTCCAATAAAGCAATTAACTGAATTGTAACTTCTAACTTGGCAACGGCTTAACTCACAGTGAATACTCATAATTACCTTATTAATCACAATCTTATGAATGAATAAAGTATTGTCTATAGGCTTAAAAGGAAGAAGTAATTTGTATCAGAATCTTGACCCTGATATCTACGATATTTACCAACATCCTGTGTAATTAAACGCAGTCCATGCACCAGACACTGTAATAAGCACTGGGGGTGCAAAACCCCGGGCAGAACCTGTCTCTTCTCCCAAAGAGCTTAATACCCAGTGCCCTCTTTTTAGTGATTTCTGCAAAGTCGAACTGATGGACAATGAGGTATGTTTTGCCCAGTTTACTTTTCCTGTCTGTTTGGACAAGTTTTAGAGAGGATTTAAAAAATAACTGGGGGAGGGTATAGCTCAGTAGTAGAGCACGTGCTTAGCATGCACGAGGTCCTGGGTTCAATCCTCAGTATCTCCATGAAAATAATGAAAAAATAAAAAATAAAACAGAATGGATTACTAACCAAATTTACAATGAGGTAAATGGTACCCAACTCAAAATTTCCCTAAATATAGTACTATGCGCATATAATCTAATGTTTTGAAAGAAAACAGATTGTGCTGGTTAAGAAATTAATCTGTATATCAACCAACTGATTTATTCCAAAAATATTTGTTTATTCTCATGAATGATGTGGTCTGATAATTGAGATACAGTGCCTGCGAACTGAGAATAGTATTTTGTTATCTAGTTGCCACCATAAACAGTGCGTCACTTCGAAATGACTGAACTAAAAACAGTAAAAAGGATTGGAATTTTACCACCCAGGACCACCTGACACCTTTTTGAGTGTTCCCCCATGAGCCGTGTTGTTTGTGTTTGACAATCAAACTGCATTTAGTCAATAATAACAGTTCTATTTTCATTAAGAAAAGGCTATATTATTACTGGTCAGAATTTGTAATTTGTATAAGATAACCCAGTATTGCAAAAAAAAAAAAACCCAAAATCCAAAAAAACCAGGGGATAGGGAGGAGGGGCTGGGATGATATAATCCCCAAAACAAAGAGATGTTTCAGTTAGTTGCACATTGTGATTTTATGTCTTATTTTCATTAGACTTTTTAAAATCCTGAAAGTGTGTCATTCCCCGATGACTTCCTCCAAGGATCCTAAACTGAAAATCACTCAGACCCAACTGCCTTCTGGAGAAGATCAGGACTAGAAAGGTTCTGTGATCAGTCCAAGGACCTGCAGTTTACAAGTGGCATGAGCAGCACTGGAAATTCAGTTTTAAACCCAAGACGGGTGCTCTTGCCCCGCTACGCTAAGATCACTGTGGGTCTGCACCCAGTAAGAGCCAGCTCAATCAGGCAAATCAGTGACAAGTTCTATCACAATTTCTGTTTCACATTCACAGAGAAGCCCTCAAGAGTAACAGGGAACTCCTAGGACTTACTTGAGCCAGACCAAAGGGATGAGCCAACTTAGGGAAGAACTTGTGTAATGTTTTCCTACTCAAAGTGTCAATGTCAATCAAAGAGGAAGTTCTGCTGTTTGCTCCACTTAATTTAAAAGATAACCTGACATCAACAATATTCTAAATTCCCATTTAATGTATTATAGGTAACATCAGAGTTGGTTTTAAAACGGTTCTTCTATTACCAAAAAAAAAAAAAAAAAAACAACAACAACAACAACTTTTAATGAAAGGTCAATCTCACACCTTTTCTGTATCAGAATTCTCTCTTCCTTTTTTTGATGCCTTATTGAGTCAACTAGTCTTTGCTAGTTTGCTGGCTTACTTTTAACTTGTCAGCTTCAGAGCCAATAAATCCATTACCATGTAAATCACAGTGGTCTTTATTAATGTCTGTTTTACCCCCAAGCTTGTTCTAACTTGTTTTCAATAAAGCAACAACTAATAATTAGGGATAGGACTGGTTCACTCTGAAAACCTGGAGACTATTGTTTACCTCACTGTGTCCAACTTGATTTGGGATGGCTTCCAAGTCAGGGTTGAATCCTTTGGACTACTATGACTTTATTTTTTTTTTGTATACTGTGATGCAGTGTCGAAAAATAAGCACATGTTCAATACTCAACATAATTTATTGTGCTAAGCATAAATTTCAAGTCACTTTAAAGTATGTTAAAAAGTAAAATAAAAGTGAATCATGTAACAATTAATTTGATAGTGCAAAGACTCAGTGTAAATTTTATTTAATATTACTGGTGATACACTAACTTAAATGATTGATGCAGACAGCTTGAATTTATTCTATTAGTATCATTGATAGTTTAGCTTATTCATTTTACAACAAAAATGTCCATATAACTTCAGAAAGACTCAGAGGACATGTGAAGCCAATACTACACTACCTTGGA
This sequence comes from Camelus ferus, assembly GCF_009834535.1. Classification (NCBI taxonomy): domain Eukaryota; kingdom Metazoa; phylum Chordata; class Mammalia; order Artiodactyla; family Camelidae; genus Camelus; species Camelus ferus. The sequence continues at coordinate 2,578,060 of NC_045718.1, read as the reverse complement.
ACTGGCATAATAACAATGGTTGATTTTAACTGTTTAGTAAACAACTGTGGTCAAAGCAATATCTTAAACTGTGTGCTATTTTACTTGCTGTCATCAGTGATAAAGGCTACCTTCCCCACCCATACTTGATAAATCTTACCATCAGTTTAAGGCTTCTAATAACTATCATAATTCTATGTGATCTAATGCTTTGAATAATCTATCTAGATTTTTCTTTAAATCTTCAGAAGGACTGTAGTGAGTTCAGAGATGATAGAGTTTAAATTCACAGGATACTCACGAAAAGAGCAAAAGAGATATTTAATCATGCCTTATACAGCTACACATATAGCATTCTAATGCAGTAGAATGCCCCACCATTTGAAAACTTCAGGACTTGACTGTGACTTCTCAATTATAGGGGGATGGTGGTGGTGGTGGGGAGTTGAGAGGTTGATTGAGACAGAGACAGAGAGACAGAGAGAGAAAGCCATCACTACATGGTTTCAGCCTAAAATTTGTAAGGTATTTTCCCATGATACTACGTATTCACTAACTCAATAACTTTAGTCTTTCCTTCCAAATGGGGAAGACGGGACAGGAAAGAAACCGTAAGCCAATGGCATTTTCGTAACTTTGGAACATTATATAATTGTGCGATTGGATAATTCAAGGATTTTATCCTTATCTTCAGCTCAGGGCCTGAAAAATATCAGCACTTGTAAGGATTATTGTCAAAAACCATTTATGACTTTGGAGGATTAGAGAGTGAAAAACTTCAGTCTTGTAAACATCTTCATCGAGTCAGTTTCTAGAAAACTCTTACCCTGCCTGTTCTGCTCTTGGCGATTTTCTTTGATGAAACCAAACTCTCTAAACCTATCAAAGAAGTTTCACTTGGATTCCTTCCTTCCTTCCTCCATGCCTACCTTCCTTCCTTGCAGGTGTTCATTCAGTAGACTTGTACTGAGCATCTACCTTGTGCCAAACACTGTTCCAGGTGCGGGACAGTCAGTGGTAAGTAACAGTAGTACTCAGAAGAAGCCCCAGCCCAGTCATGGGACTGGAGTGGGAGCAGATGATGAGGAAGAGAGGGTGTCAAGTGATCCACAGTGCATCCAAGAGAGGAGCTGTGACACAAGCAAGAAGAATGATCTACCAAAGGAAGTAAAAGACCTCAGATTTTCTGCCCCGTGAGTCTAGCCCCACATCATAGGCTCCCTTTTAACCCACAGCGCCCAAACACATCCTCAAGGAACTTAGACAAAACAGCAACAACACCAAGACCTCAAACCCAGCACAGGAGACATTAAAATCTTTGTCACTACAAATCACTTATACTTTTTAACCCATTTTGAGCCCAACAGCCAAAATGTGATCTGGGCAAGGTAAATATTATCTCCATTTTCCAGATGAGTGCCTTGAAATTCAGCAAGCTGCAGAGCAGCTGCTCAGGGTTCCAAAGTGAAATAGCAGAGCTAAGGTCTTACACGTCGAACTCTGATTCCAACACAGAGCTTTTTCTATACACGGTATTATTTCTCCATCATCAGACTATGCCTTCAGTGGGAGGATAAAGCAGCTGAATCCAAACCCTTGCCTCTGGTGACTGCTCCAGAATATCCACACGATGGGATGGTGGGTGGCGACTGACAGGGAAAGAAGACTGTCTTCAAGTAGCATGGGAAACACACCAGATCTCCTTAGACTGTCAGCACCCTCTAGGCTGGTGCTACCAGTGGCTGTCAGAGCCCTTGGAGTAGGGTGTAGGAGGCTGGGCAAGACATGTACTGACAGAGAAATCCCCCCCAAAGGCAGCACAGACATCTCTGACAAGTGGCCATGTGAAATAGCAACCCAGCTTCGACCTCCAGAAATTTAATTGGTCTCATTTCTTTAGTTAGGGACAGTGGACCTTGGTTTACTTACTACTCAAATCCACATCTTCAAGGTTTTTGCACTGTGGCTGAGTTGAAACAAGTTCCTACTACCTTCTGCGATAGAGGCTCACTGAGATAAACCAGAACAGACCAATGTTCCCCAGTTCACTGCTGGCTAAAGGAGCATCTTTCCACCAGATACCAGGAATATTCTGCAGGTCTTAGAAACTCAACAAACACCTTTCTAAATCTTTGACCAGAGACGCTAGTGGCCAAGTTTCTATGTCACCCGATGGGAACATATTCGGGAAGATGATCTTACATGTGTCCAAGCTTTTATTTGAAAGCAGTTAAAACATTCTCGTTCTTCATGGTTAAGAGGAATATTTTATGTCTCCCTGTGTCACACTTACTTCTGTCTCTGTCATTTCACCCTGCCTCCTCATTACTAAAACCCTTCCTGCTTACGTCAATCTGATATGACCCCTATGTGTTTAAGACTAAGTATTACTCCCTCTTACCTCTCTTAGAGCACCTAGCACAACGTGGGGTTCACAAGGGGATGCTATGCGTCGGCTGACTTATTCCTTTGAGGAAGACTGCTCTTTAAAATGCATTCTGTAGGATGGCAGGTAATGTACACTGAAACTGACATAGAGTAGATGCAACCCCTTTGGGGTTCAAGTCACTGGCTTTGGAGCTTTCGGAGCACTCAGGTCTAAAACATCCAAAGACACAGCCCCAAGCAACTCAAACAAGCTCACTATTTCATTTGACTTGAAAAATAAACAAATACAAATGACAGGCTATAAAGCCAATGCAAACTTCCCATTGCTTTATGATGCTCTGTTGGGATGTCAGTTCATTGTCTGCTGTTAATGGTCTTTGGCATGAATACCTTAGACCAGAAAGTTGTTCAAAGAATGCTCAGAACCCCAGACCTCTACATCCATGTATCTCGTGAGCATATCCCATTGAGCACAATGTTCAAATTTTAAACTGCTCTAACTTACACTCCAAGCATAAACAGAGCAACCATGGGGATTTTTTTATTTATGGGGTACAAAACGAAGAGATTTCACGGTAGGGGGAAACATCAGCAAATCAGAAGAGCAGCGATGATCCCAGGCAGCCCAAAATGAGAGGGGCAGATGTAGCCATTAACACAGTTTCTGATGAACAAACATACCCTTTTGTATTATTTTGCTGTCTGCCTGTTCTTACATGCTGTGTCTCTCTGGCGAAGGAGAGCCAATGTCTATATCTGAAAATGACTGTTAATCACATTTTTGGAAAACATATTTTAGCAAAGGATGAAAACACTCACAAATGCAGCTGGAAAGAAAAAAACAAAACAAAACAAAAAACAAACAAAAAACCCCCCACAAAACCACAACCAAAAAAAAAAAAAAAACAAACGGAGAGAAAAGCAGCCACCCCTGCAGCCAAAACAACTCAGTGTGGGGACAGGGTCATGTTGACGCATCTCTGAAGCCCAGCTGATTTGTAAAACCATCAGAAATGAGGCGGCTGGCTCTGACGACCATTGTGATTTGGGGGCGTATTCAGCCTTCGATAGAAAGTCTGTTCAAATGAATTCTCTCACAAACATGCCACCCGTTAGGCAATGTGCTAACAGTGATCTTCATAAATAACAGCATTGTCAAAGGTTATCTTTCCATAAAAAGGTACAGAATGAGAGGTGGAGACGTAACTTCACACCAAATTTCATCTTGTGAACAGGAGTCATGAAAGGATTGTCTGAAGAGACCGGGAGAGTTTGAATAAAAGAGCCAAAGATCGGGGAAACCGTGACCTTGAATGCAAAATTATGGGAAATAAGATTAAGCGCGGTGCGCTGGGAAGCTGAGGTAGAGAAGAGGAAGACAGGGAAATGTGATTCTCTTCTCTATGGCATCAGCCTCTTACCTCCTTACCCATCATCCCTTGAGCCAGATTAGATCTGAAAATGCCTTTGATCTCTGGCAGACAGGTTTCAGCACCAATAGGTTAAAATATTTATGGGCAATGGCCTGCAAATTCCAACAAGCCACCTTAGCTAATTAGCTATACTGATGATTCCAAGGGTCCCCACCAGACACCACCAACTCCACATGATCTGCTTACTATGCAAGTATCTACATACAAGCAAAGTCTTATTATTATAAATAACTCATTTCCCAGCTGCACACATACTCTACAGAGAAAATGACACATTGCCTGACAAATCACTAAAAGAAGCCAAGTGAAGTGATGCAAAATGCTGGCCTTCAAACCTGTTTCTCCTGATTTTAGGTTTTATTTGGAACAAAAAAGGAAGCCCCAACTGAAGTGAGAATTCTCTGGCATTCAGTAAACAGGTTGGCGGGTGGGGACTCCAATGCCAGGAAGCAAGGCCGGCCTTCTCCGAGCCTGGGTGGTGACTTGGAAAAGTGTGATGTGAACGCAAGCCTTTCACTGGCTCTGGAGGGAACAGAGGCTGTGAGCGGCTAAATTCTTGTGTTCTCTACCCGGCTTCCTCTAGCCATTAGCTAATTGGTTGAGTGCCTACATGCAAAACGCTTTGCTAGATACTCTCCCAAGGGGTCTAAAACCCTCACCCTTCATTTTAGTGGAGAGTTTCCCCTCCCCTCTCCTTGCGTTGGGTTTAGCTTTTGTCCTGGAAAGGATATAAGAGATTTCCTTTTACACACACACCATTCCCCAGCACGCCCGTCAAAAGCACCTCACTTGTGGGTAAGTTGTGTCAAGTTCTCAATCTGAATTCTCCAGGGAATTCCTCTGCGCTCCCTGACTGCCCAGCTCCAGATCGTGACTGCCTTCTGTCTCCTGCACCAACCCGGTTTCCCACCCCTCTTACTCTCTTGCCCAACTCAGCCTTGACCGTTCACTTCCAAGAACTTGCCTCCTTTGGACTCCTCTTATCTTCGACCCTGACTTTTGGATTCAGCCTTGTTTTAACTTCTCCTTGTTCTGGCTTCCTGCCCCTTTTGCAGGATTTACTGGTTCCTAGATGCCCCTCATTAGAACCGCGACTTATCCAGGTTTTTCAGGTGTCTGGAACTCATGCAATTGAAGAGGGACTCCCTTTAATAAAAAGAATACAAAAATATTAACGTAAAATTATAAACAAAGGTTTGGAGGGGGCACAGGCAAGTGAGAGGATCTAATGCTTAATCTCATTGGTTTCTCCAGAAATCTGTCCCTGTCTAGAACGCCAGAATTCTAGCAGATTGCCACCAAAGATTTTTGGTCAATCTTCTGGGCAGCCCATCTAATTCTACAATACTTAAAAATTTTGTTTTCCTTTAGAATTTGAGAATTTAATAAAACTTGCAAGTGTTTATGCCCACAAGAGGCATACAGTCAACATCTGCTGATGTAAATAATAAAAGTGATGATAAGACAGGGTCATAGAGGCTCTGAATCCCTAATCATAAAATTTAAGAAAAAAGCAGCTCACTGACCCAACTGATTATCTGGGAACCAGTACTGATGCGCACCCAACGTGACAGCATCTCAAACAGCTCCCAACCTTTTAGCAGTAGAAAACCCTCGTTTTGAGGTACTGATGGTAAGAAGTAGACGCTGACATCGGTGAAGTAGCAGAGGCAAACTCAGAGGGTGAGTTTAGGTTAAAGAAACTTGGAGGGTAAGGGCGCATTTCTCTCCCTTCTCCTACAGTTTCCTCAAGCTGCCTCTCCTCGGGGGCCTCCCCCATCTGCCCTCTGTAACTCCACCCTGCCAGGAATCTCTCCAGCCCCTTCCCCACATTGACCAGGGGACAAGGCTCACGGCTTTTTCGTCTCTACATTCTTTGAACACCACGTAATTAAACCCTTGGGATTTCTATTAGTTTGCTAGGGCTGCCATTGTAGCACAAACCGGGCGGCTTACACAACAGGAATTTATTGTCTCAGTTCTAAAGGTTGGAAGTCTGAAATCTAGGTGTCAACAGAATGGTTCCTTCTTAAGGAATGGTCGTTCCAGGCTTCTCGCCTTGGTTTGTAGATGGCTGTCTTCTTCCTGAGGCTCTTCACAATGTCTTCCCCCAGTGCGTGTCTGCCTCTGTGTCCAATTTTGCCTTTTTGATAAAGACACAAGCCAGGCTGAATTAGGGCCCACCCCAAAGACCTCATTTGTCTTTGTAAAGACCCTGCCTGCATACAGGGTCTCACTCCTGGGTGCGGGGGTTAGAAGACACCTCCAACGTATCTTTTAAAGCGGGGGAGTGGGTACATAGTTCAACATATACCAAGACCATCTCTGTATTGCACACCTAGGAAAAAGATGTGCAGTGAAGGTGACCGCATACAAGCATGTTTACTGTGCAGATATGACTTTAGGATGCCAAAGGAGTATTTGAAGAATGCATTTCATTACTAGCAAAAAACAAAAACAAAAACAAAAACAAAAACAGAGGTCAAGAATGGGTATGATGATAATGACAATTACACTAAATTTGGCAAAGAATAACATGACACTGTACGAACCCTCGTAAATCAATTCCATGTTCGTGGCCATGCTAATAAGTTAACATGTCTCCAATTTGTTCACAGACAAGCATTCTATAGTGTAACAAACCATAGTTCCTTAAAATGCTCCACCGCTAGATAATTTAAAACCCATACAGAAGTCAAGTTACACGATTTACCCCTGAAGTGTGGTATTAATCTTTAAATATAGTTTATCTCTGGAAAAAAAAAAGAGTTGAGGATTGCTTCATGCTTAATTCTCAGAGGCTGCTTTAGCAACAGAAGGATGTAACATGGCATGGCAGGTCATTTTCATTGCCAGCTGGTCCAGTTGGTGTCAGTTTAATGCCATCCCCCTAAAAGAGTGACCTAGCACGTTCCTCCACCAGGAGGAACTAGCCTCTGGCCTCACCTTCATACCATCAAAAGGAGGGGCTGAGCCAGCAGCACAGCAGAGGTATGAAGAGGGTGAACACGATACGATGACCATGAAAACGAAAGCCAACCATCAAAGCCAGAGGAAACAGATACGGATGGGTTACAGGTGATGCCCCTTTCAGTGGATCACGCTTGATCAAGTAATGCTAAGAAAGGACTAAGGGTGCCCATCCTCCCTCCCTCCTTCTAACTGCTTGGAGAATTTCTTTGGTCTTTGTGTTTTTAACCCCCCCCCCCTTTTTCTCTCCTTCCAAAATAAAATTTACTTTTGTGACTGCTGTGGGTGTTTGGGTTCTTATTTTAATTTATTTAAAAGTTCGATTTAAATTTGGAACCCGCATAAGACTTCTGACATTTATTTCTGGGGGTGTTTTCTGAAGCTCGATGAAGTGGGTGTTGATTGACAGGCGGGTTGCTATGGAGAGAGCTGTCACTGCAGAGACGAAGGCTTCATTTTGTACTCTTCCTTTGTCAGGCAAAGGTTTGTGGGATATTTTAAAAATAGTGTAAGTGCCCCAGAATTAATAGGAAATCATTCCACAACTCTCTCCTAACATACCTAACGAAACCTGCAATTGTTTTCGTGCTGTATGTACTGTTCTGTTCTGCATATGCATTTGTGACTTTTTGCTTTAAAACAAGTGCTTTCCAATATTGTTTTCTCTCATTGGTTACTAGTTTGTCACATTTCCCCTATGATACTGGTCCCCTATGAAATGGTACAGGTGAAGAAACTGAAGTAATAAGAAGCACTGAAGTGTCTTCCCAAAGAAATTTCCAGCTAGTACAACCAGGGAGTTGGACAGCCTGCCAGTTCAACCCTGGGATGCTATTTACTGGGCAAGTTCTTCATCCTAGGCTTTTAAAGGGGAAATTCCAGAGATGGGAAAATGCATAGATGATGTTAAAAGAGGAGCTTATTAGATAGTACCTTAGATTTAAGTTGGGTTCAATTATTCTTAATTCCATTCATTGACTTAATTCTCCATCTTTACTAGCCTCTAAGGCAGTTGGGTATATGGTTAAATAAGATGCAGGATTTCTATACCAAATACTAATCAGACCCAGATCTTCTATTTTTCAGGAACCTCACTCCCTAGACATTCATTACAGCCCCCAAAACAATTCTGAATAGTTTCCAAGTGTCAGTAAAAAAAACAGCAGAAAACCTCACGGAATACTATGCTCTACAAATAATGAAGAATGACCCTCCTCTAAACTCAGCTTCCTAGGAATCTGAATCTAATCATCTGCTTTGTTTATAACAGGGAGCTCTGTACGCTATTCCAAAGACCAGCACAGCCCGGGACTCCTTCTAGGTCAGCTCCTGGATTTCTGAAAACAGTACAGCGCAGCGGATGAGTGTTTGCATCGCTTTGTATTTTTCTGGCTGCGGCGGGTTTCTACCATCTCTTTATTGGTCTTATTTAGCTCTCTTTTATATGAGTGCCAAGTTTTGCATTTGTTAAGGGCCATCATCCAGACCCCTGCTGGGACAGCAAGTTTTTCCTCTTGGAAATGCTTTAGATTTATATTACCTAAATATGAACTAAACCCATAGTTTGGAGGAAGTAAAACACACACAAATGTAGATTTATTTTCTTGAAACATGGTTCAAACTCACAGAATTTCTTTAATCATTCCATTGGAGGGAGTTTATTGAAGGATTTTTTTTTCTCTACACAGTATCACTTAAGTGTTTGTATCATCTTGGTATATGTATAAAAATTTGCTTAATAAACTAAAATTATATAATTTTTCCTACTTACTAAAACACACACACATATATATATACATATATATATATATACACACACAAGATATTAGTGAGGATCTTGATTATGCCTGACAAAGCATGGTATGACATTTCAGGGACCTCAGATTTGCTTCGACTAGATTTAGGGTGAGAATGGGAAGACATACTGAGGAGATCAGAGTTGACTGCACCATCTTTCTGGGGCTGAGACAGCTGATTTGAGCAGTAGACTGGAAGGGAAATCTCATTCTCTGATTTTACTGACAAAAGTCCAATAAGTCCAATGAATTACAGATCTTAGAACATAGATAAAGATGAGGGGGGATGAAAGAGGTTAGGAAAGAGAAAGCATGATGGCATGAGAATAAAATTCAATCTAACGAAAGGCTAAAAGTGCAGAGACACACTATCACCATATACACTGAGATGCTGTCAACTTACTCATCACAAGTGTAGTAGTATTCAGAGATTTTTAGAAAGATAGGTACCATTTCCTTTTTTTTTTTTTTTTTTTAAGATTGTATAATGGGGGCAATTACTGAAGTTTGAGTCAGTTGAGCTGAAATTTGGCTTCCCCAGTCATTGGATAAGTGACCTGAAGCAAGTAACAATTTAGCTGAGACTGAATCTCATTTTTAAAACAATGCCTTGGCTACCTTACAGCTTCTGAAAGCATCTAGTGAAACTATGAACTGCTCTTCAAATCTAAGTTACTGCCATTATTTTCCTTCTTTTTCTCCTTCTTCTCCCTCCTCCCCTCCTCCCCTCTTCCCTGTTATCATCCTCACCATCACCGTCATCACGATTACTTGGCATAAATATTTAGGCTGGAAATCCCATGTCAGCATTTGTTCCCTGCAGAAACCCAACTCTCAAAAGATGTTACTCTCTTATCTCCTCTCTTTGACTCTACTGATCATGTCTCCAAAGCTAGGTATTTGGTTAAATTTTGCTATAAACAGAACCGGTTTGGCCAACGTCATTAAGAAATTCATAATCTGCGTAAAATATGTGTATTTACGGACTTCATTTGCAAACTACAATTATCAACTCAGATGCCTGAGGCCCATAGATCCAGGCATATGTCTATGTAGTTTATCCTCATACAAGACAGCAAAACTGAAAATCCAGTAAGTGAACTCTTTTACTGAGAGACATAACCAAAAAAAGCCTGGTGTCACTTTTTAACAGACTGCAAATCAATAAGTGATGTAGGGTTTTATTCTTTGGTAACATTAGGCTGTTGACTTCAGCAATAAGCAAGCTATAGATCAGAAGTTGGGACAGAAGGCTCTGCAGTGACATACAAGTAAAAAGCTTCTTATTTTAGAACTGTAGACATCAGTTATCTCATCCAACGACCAGCTCTACCCTTGTGCTATCTTGTGGAGTTGTGTGTAATCTACGGGCACCGTGCTGGTCTTTCCACTACAGTTTATACCCAGGGAAGGGGGGAAATGCAATGCATTACAGTGGAAATGACTAACACACAAATGGGGAAGGGCTAAAATAATAAAAACAACTCTTCTCAGCCTCATTCACACTGAGAATAAATGAAAGTGTTATTATTCATGCTGCTGTCAGACAAGATCACATCTGAGTCACATCAGACACAACTGAATCTATCTTGGTTTTTTTATTTACAAGATCCCTGGAGAAAAGAAAGCCCACAGAACTCAAAAAAAAGGGTGGGGGGGGACCTACTCCACTGTTTGCAATGTCCACTGTCAAGACATTCTTGCTTATTTTGCCTAAAGATCTTGAAAAAGAAAAAAAGAGAAATTTAGAGTTTAATCTCCAGGTTGATCCTTCCCCAAGTATGTTATTTTAAGCAAATCACCTTTTTTGTGCCTCAGTTCTTTTCATGTATTTAGAATGAGGTAATAATAGTATCTATTCTATAAGGTTTTAAATAAATCAACTGAAATCAAGGAATATTAAATGTCCTAAAAGCAGTATGATGCTGTAGCAATGTTAGTTGATAGTAACAGTTAATAGTGGTAGCAGCAAAAGCAACAAGAAACGACAAACACCACCCATTACAGGACCCGTCAGCAGGGCCCCAGTCGGATGCACCACTATTTCTACAGGAAAAGGTACAAATCTTCACACAGTGGACTAAATGAAGGAACATAATTAGCCCAAGATCACTTAAGATGGGATTTTGCTGCCAAAAGTTCTGTTGCCAAATTTATAAATAAAATTAAAGCATAAAAACCAACAGCAACCTCTTTTGGATTTCAGAATTGTGGATAACAGATTTGGAATTTGAACTAATAAACATATATATATATATATATGAGCCAAACTTTACTATAGAAATATGGTTATTAAAATTTCCCCAAGCCTTTCCACATCTTGACTAAATTATTGCCATTTCAGTCTCCTTCCTGATCTGATATCCCCAACTCTGTCATCATCCCACTGCTCTTCTGTTAAAACTCTCTGAAGTCGCCATGTGGTTAGACCAGGTTCTCCAGCATAATAGGAAGACAAACCCTCGAAAATACAATGTAAAGAAGTATTCTATTCTGATAGCCTCTTAGACTGGCCTTCCTATTTCCATCCAATCCATCCTCCATCCAGCAGAGAGTGATCTTTTTAAAATGAAAACTTAAGACATGTCGCCCTGTTGCAGAAATGTTCCAATGCCCTTTCAAATTTTTACTCAACCAAGATCAAAACTTTTTAACACAGTGCACAAAGCCTTCTGTGATCTGGTTGCAACCTCTCTTCCCAGCCTCGTCTTCGTGCTGAGCTCACTGCTTCCCAATCCACAAAGCTCACATCCCAGTCCAGCCAGTCGACGGGCAGTTCTCTGACTATGAAGTCATTTCTAACTTATGCCTTCTGCTCACACTGTCCCTTCTGCTCTGACTGCCTTTCCCCAGGTGGGTCTGCCAGGTGACTCTTCGTATATCCTCTCAAGCAAAACCTCCTCTCTGAAGTCTACTCTGACCTTTTCATATCTCCTCTGAACGCCTGCTGTATCTTAAGCCTGTTGCTTTTGGGCACTTATCAAGTTGCCCCGTAGGTCACATTACGACACAATGACATAGTCTAACTATAAGTCTACTTGTCTTCCCTGACTCTTCAAGCATCGTCAGTATGGCAACCACCACTGTCACTTTACAAAGCGTGTGCTCAGTCAATGTTTCCTTCATGAAGAAAAGTGCCTCATATAACTTTTCACCCAAACTAGAGATGTTCAAGGTCTATAAAAAGCCACCACCCACTAGCTTTAAAGTTGGGGGAGAAGCTCCTGTGTCTTTCATTTATAAGGTACATTTTAGGTTTGTTCTCTACCTGTGGTTCTCAGTGAAGAACTCTAAACAATTTAGTGCTCAGGTTGAAAAAAAAATTCCCTCCTTTTGACCTTGCTCTGTTGTATCAACTAGAAACACATAGCATTGAAACAGGTATCACCAGCACTAGGCAAATATTAGAATTTGGCCAGTGAGATCTTGCTTTATAGTTGGAAAACTTTCCAGCAGAGAAAAGATTCAGAGAGAGGGCTCAGATCCATAGAACTTTCCACAAGTGCATGACCTTCTCAGCACTTCCAAAGGAGTTTTTGTATATGTTGATAACATTTGCTTACGGGCCAATGGCGAAAAAGCCCTGACAAATATCTTACAGGAGGATTTGTGGTAAGAAGAAAAATGCTCCAAGGAGAACCGTGCTTAGAGTGGGCAAGGTTACTGTTGAAAAAGTAGCCTGCCTGGACCAAACCCATGTCTGAGATATTCAAACACCACTCAGTGAGACTAGTAACTTGCACTTTCCAAGTGATTTGGGGACAAATAATTAAAGGAGATGTTTTATGTATTAAGAAACATTGAGCCTGTCACACTGGCCCTTCTCTTTTACGCATATTTATTTTTTCTTTCTAGAAATGAGGTTTTCTTCTATATTACGAGGACAAGCACTGCTAGGCACGCGCCTCTTAGCCTGGGTGCCCAGTAAGTGGCTAGCCCACAGAAAGCTCTCGATATTTGTTTACCAAACAAACCCAGAAATTTTCATTTAATGAACACAGTTAAAAAAAAATCTCTTTCTACATTTTTAGCTCTGATTATAAAGTGTTTCAAATTTACTGACTTGCTTGGAGTAGGGCAAGGCCATCTACTGCCAATAGCTCAGATTAGGTGATAAATCGGCCAGAACTCTGGTACCATATACCACTCCTCATGGACCTCTGGCCACAGGCTCACTCAAGGCCACAGAATAACTACATGACATCTTTCTTCCTGCTGTCCCTTAAATCTCAAAGGTCCTGAGACATCCTCACGTTGTTTTGCTCAAATCAGTAAAGAAGCATGGGGGAAAAGAGTCCCAGGGGAAGACAGTGCCTCAGCTGAATATTAGAGGATCTTTTTGTCTTTATTTTCAACCTGAGCGCTAACCATTAAGGAAGGCTGGTATCAAAGGGCTACACTTAAAACATGAATATGAAACTGCTGGACCTAGAGAATATCATGCTAAGTGACGTAAGTCAGACAGAGAAGGACAAATGTCACGTGATATCGCTTATATATGGAATCTAAAAAATAGTACAAGTTAATGCATTTACAGAACAGAAGCAGACCCACAGACATAGAAAACAAACTCATGGTTTGTGAGGGTGAGGGTGGGGGAAGGGATATATTAGGAGTTTGGGATTAACATACATAAAATAGATAAATGACAACGATTTACCATATAGCACAGGGAACCATAGTTAATGTCTTGTAATAAATTATATTGGAATAGAATCCAGAAAAAAGAATCTATATATACATGTATAGATTCTAACTGAATCACTTTGCTGTACACCTGAAACTAACACAATACTAAAAATCAAGTATACTTCAATTTAAAAAAGAAAAAAAAAAGACAGAGAAAGGAAAAAAATTAAAAATAAATGAACAAATAAATAAGAAATTGCAAAAACAATACAACAAATGTTCAAAGCCTCTGTAAAGTTTTAAAAAGTATTTACTAATCCATCAAACCCAGTGTGTCTTCCACCTTGGCCTGGAACACTATTGACCCGTCCAGACGATCCACTACAACATTTCACAATGAGGAAGCCAAGCCTGGAACAGTAACTTATGTGAGTTCACACATCCTAATATCCAAGGGGAAACGCTGCTGCCTTCTCTTTACATCAGCGTTTTGTCAGTGATAACAGCCTGACTTGAACTGGAAAAAAATGGACCGATAGCTTCCACCCTCCACACACGATCCTTCAAAGATGTGAGCAAGATTATAGATTTTAGTGGGCCCCAGAACACTTCTGCAGGAGGGGAGGACAGGAGAGCAAGATGTGAAGTGGCCCAGAGGATCTCTTTCTCTTGTTTCAGCCTTATAAGGTACTGTTGAAAAAGCTACAGATAAGCATCTTAAATCACAGTAAATTACACACTGCATGCTGGTGACTCGGTCATGGAAAATTATGAAGCTACGTGATGTCTCATTTGTTGTACTGAAAACAAATGTAAATAAATTACTTGGAGAATCTCATTTACATTTAGAAATTCATCCTAATGCATGACATGACTACCAATTTTTTTTTTGATACTTTGAGAAGAAATGCCACTCATGAAACCCAGATCATGAGGATCATAGTATGAGTTTGATTTGGTGCCGGCTCTTCAAACAAGAAAAACCCACCCACTGATAACAGTGGAAACACTCACCCCTACTCTGACCCCTACCCCTGCCCCAGACACTCCCAGGGGAGGAGAAGCAGCCTTAAGCTCGTGCTTGTTACTGTTTCTAATGCCCCATCTGCTGCCGTTCAGAGAGAACCCTCCTGACCCACGGTCAGTGGGACTAGCCGGTTACCCAGTAGTGGGGATGGTTTGTGATAAGCCATTCACACTCCCTCACCCCATTCCACCCATGACCTCAGGCTGCTGGCCGGGGTTGATGGGACAGAATAGAGTTAACTGGCTCCGGTAGGGATCAAGCCCATGACCGATCCCATTAACGCTCTGCTTTGACCAACTGAGCTGTAAAGCCATGGAATCTCATTGAACAGGAATTGGTCTTCAAGCGGCACAGACACCTGCTCTGAGTGCAGCTGACCTGAAGAGGCAGATACAAAATACAGGGGATTGGTGGGATCTGAGCAAAAACCTCGAAGGGCCTCGGGTCCAGGGTGGCTGCTAGGCTCGCTGTTGTGCTTAATGTATCCCGTCCGCCCCTCCACAACTCCATCAAATAACCCAGGGCAACAGCGAGGACTCAGGAAACAGGGACAGAGCTACGGCACATCAAATGTAATGAGAGCAAACCGGGAAAGCACTTAGCAAAAAGTTTTGCGAATCATTACACGCAGCCTAAAAAGCTACAGCTACAAAGGATTAGACTGTTTTTCTTCGTGGTTATTATACAACACGTAGCACAGTCCAGCTACTCCGTGCAATACTCTTCCTTCCACATCAGCTCAGTGACACATCCCTGGGCTCTGCTTTCTAAGTGAGGGCCTGGGACCCAACCTTTTTTTTCCCTCTCTGCAGCTGTGACAGTGGGCTCACTTTCCAGCCATTAAATTTCTTCCCATCTTTTTTTTTTTTTTTAAACTTTTCCCCACTCTAAATAGATAACTCAAAAAGTTGTTGAGTTTTGCTTTCCACCCCACCAGGGTGAAATACACCATTTCCTAAATAGGGATATTACGGCATGCCCGGCCTCATCCACAGCAGAATATTTACATAAGCCTGAAGAGGTCTGAGAGTTTATTGGTTAAGGGGAAAATAAGCAGGCCATGAAATAATTATTTTTCATTGTGCCCTGCCAAAACCATTCAGCCAAAGGCGAAATCGAGCTGCTATTGTGATTATTTGAACTGTGGAGCCAAAAGTCCTTGCTGCAAAGCAACCCAGCTGTCCTAAATTTTGTTCTGATGGCTAGTTGTCATTCTGGCTCAGACCCTGCCAGAAAAAAATGGTCCCCGAAATAGGCGGGTGGAAGAGGGGCTTTATCCAGACCCACATCAATTACAGATTTAGGGCCATTCAGAGAACTTGATTATTAACAAATCACTTCCTGAAACTGTTATGACAGGGTTGCCATATGCAAATGGCAGGCCGCTCATATGCACACAGCGAGGCGAGGAAATGAAAACTCAGACTTCCTGAACTGACTGATGGTCATTTCTTTGAACGCTGATTGTGCTTTATGGCAAATGCGTTCTTCCCAACGGTCCTCGCGCTTGGGAGGCCACGGCAGCAGCCGTTACCCAGGCTGGCTTAATGGGGGCATCGACCCCATGCTTGCCTGGCACCTTGACAGGAATGTCCAGTGACTGTAGGATTTCCCCACTGAGTAAAATGGCTTTAGGAAGCAATGAAAGCCCCTCAAAAGGCCTTAGCAAGCAATGTACACTGTTTGTTGAGTGTGGCACCCCCAGCATCTGGAGTAGTATCTGCCCATTGGAGGCTCTCAACAGATAAGTGTTGGAAGAAAGAAGAAGCAGATATCCTGATAGTCCAGTGCGACTAAGGGGTTAAGTCTGTCACCCCTTCTAAATAAATATTCCTTTTGTCTGCTAGGATGGACACATTTTGGAAAAAACAATCTAGGGTGGGGGCACAGAAAACCACCAAATCAGTCATCTTCCATCCAACCACTACTCGTTTCTACTTCAGCCAAGATTTATCCCCAATGGAGAAAAAGAGCAAATGCAACGTTTTAATTTAATGCATCATTCTATCAACATGTACCCTAGGCTTGAACAAAAACCAGAGTGCCTCTAAAAAACCTCCAAAGATTTTCTTGCAGCTTGCCTCTCAAACTACTTTAAGAAATGGAACCAACTGCAATTGTCTATCAGTTTCCGGTAGACCAATAAGGCCGACCTGGAGGGGACGGGAGTGCGGGACGCAGCAGCCCAAGAGCCAAACCGAGGGCCCACGAGGAAGCTTTGGAGTTTCCCAGCACCTCAAGCCACTCCCACTTCTGGTAGGACAAGTCTGATCTTCCTGAAGGCAGTTTCTCAAGGCAGAAGCAGAGCTTGGAGACACTGAAATCACCATGCAAAGTGAGGGTGAATTTTTTACCATTTCTTGGACCTAGCTGGAAGAAGAGCAAAATCCCCCAAGAACTAATTTTGTATACTGTCAATTACAGCTTACAAGGTCATCTCCCACTCATGTTCGGGCAACTCTGGAAACCCCCTTCTTCGGGATGTTTTCTGGAACAATCACAGGAGCGGGGACTTCCTTGGTGTGCTTTGGTCGTGACAGGATTTACTTCCCTACCCACTCATCTCGCCAGCTCCCAGCCCCCAGACTAAAAGTTGGAGGTGGGGAAAGGCGACACTTATCCTCCTGGCAACTGAGAACCTATAACACAGATGAAGACCATCGGCATCAGGCATCAGCGCCCCCGACGGCCCATCAGGACTAACTCGTTCCAGACTGATCTTTGAAAAATTAACGTGTATGGAGAAAGCCAAGTAGACGAGCCATCTTTTAAATACAGATGGTAGTTAGAAGATGCAGTCATGGTACTCAGAAGGTATCGTAAACCTAAAAGGTGCATTCAGAAAACAAAATAGTTTGGTGACTAATGGTGGGGACATAACTGTCTGTGGTTTACAAGGGAATTTTAGAGCGGTACCTACTTCAGGCTAGGACAGGTAGGTTGCCTCTGTCATGGCTGCTTCATGACACCACCAGAAATTAGCCAAGAGAGACATGAGCGATCGTCTACTCCACACCCACTCACCACACCTACTCCAATCACCACGAAAGAGAGATGAAAATGCTGAGGCCAGGAGACCTCAGCATCATTCAACCACTCACCATCAAATGCAAAATTTTTTTCTTGATTCTTAATCTCTTCTTCTCTCTGCCCCATTGTTTCTCTTATTCCTCTCCATTTCTACCTCCTCACTTCAATGTTCATCATCTTTCCCCTTTCCCTAACTGTGACTGTTTACAGCCTCCTTCCCAGCAGCTCCAAGAATAATTTAAAAACCCGAAGATTTTACAGTACTGATTGGGGCAGGAACCATTTTGATGTTTTCATGTTCACCACCTCATTTATGCTTCACAACGGCCCTGTGAGGTAGGTACTCTTTCGATCCCATTTTATGAGTAAACTGAGGCATAGAGAGATCAGGTAACTTGCTTAAGAGTACTCAGCTGATTAGCAACAGAGATATATCGTCAAACAGGGAGGTGGGCTCCAGGGACCTGGATTTTAACCGTTAGACACACTGCCTCAACTGCTAAATGTGACTGTGCACTTAACGGTGGGCCAGCCACGGTGCTAAGGCCTTTACGGGCACTGTTTCATGTGTTCCTCACAACCACGATATGAGGTATTTAGTAAGCTCCTTCTCCCTTTACGTGACGGAATGAGGCATGAAGAGTTGTAGAAACATGCCCAAGGCCACCTCTCTAGAAAGAAGCAGCACCAGGTTAGGGGCCAGGTCACCTGACTGTGGGGCCTGTTCTTCTAAACAGGCTCCCACCTTCCTCATCATCCTGCCAGGGACCCAGAGACTCAAAGGTCTGGGTGACCAGGATCAGTGCTATGAGCCAAGAGCCACAGCTGCTGGGTCCTGGAGTCTGTGGTGTCAAGTTCCCACAAATCTTTAGAAACCCAGAAAATAGCGATTAAAACATCCACAGAGTGAACACGAGGTAAGCATTATCTAGCATGTATTCCTGCAGAATTGAGTTTTGCCAGGTTCAGTCATTAAAAACACAAACTCAATCGGGTAATGGCTATTTTGAATACTGTGGCCAAAAATACAGCTCTCTTTTTAAAAGCCCTAAATCACATCCATGGAGGGCTATGGCTCTAACTTCCAGGGTCAATCAGGATGTATCGTGGAAAAACATATAAGCACAAGAAAATTAACTCAAGTGTTTCAAGACCAGTGGAGAAAGCAAAGAATGTTCACAGAGAATTGAAAATTCCATTTTAGCCATTGTCAGACACGAATGTTTTCCCACCACCTACTAAGGATGTTTACCAGTAAAACAGTGATCTCTAGACTTCTCATTCTTGCCCACATCCCTGTGCAGAAAGACCAAATGCAGTCCAGATTTACATTACATAGAAACCCAGCATCAAGACCTTTGATGTGATGGGAGAACATAGCTGAAGTCGAGTGTCCTGGAAGATACTGGGCGAGTGTTCGTTCTGCTGATCACTCATTTCTAAGAGGGAGGCCCATGCCAACATCTTAGGAAATCCCCATCCTGAAAAACCACTCATATGAGATTATATGGTGACAGCAGCAGGCAATGACCACAGTCACAGCAGGTCATGTTCATTCTCATTTTCTACTCTCCCTTCTACATTATTCCTATCTGGAATAGTACACTGCCTAAGATGAGAGAAGGAATAGCTGAAAAAGAAAAAGTCTTGTAAAATGATAAAAAGCAAAGCCCATGACCTCCAGCAGAGAATAACCTCTGTCCCACTGTTCACCACCGAGGTCGGCCATGCATGGTGACCTCACACCTCGGCGTTAGTTCCCTGACCTCTCCTTAGGCCTGCAGAACCCCCACGGAACTTGCAGCAGCTCGTGATTTAATTCCTAACTGAGCTGGAGGCCTGAACAGAGCCCTGACCTGTGGTCTGTGGGAGGGCCGCCACCGTGACCCGCTGACTAGATCCCCTCCCGATCTGGCCCCTCGGCCCAGGTAAGCAACAGAATTTCTTTCCCTTTAAGGCAAAGAAAGAGGTGCCAGACATGCTTCATTTCAATTAAATTCAGCAGAGAACCAGAACCAAATTGGTCACACTTATTGGAAGACCCTGCAAATGGCAAGAGTTTAAGAGACATCACTCATTGTTAATTACAACATATGGAAAACGTACGCTCACTCAAGTATTCTTTTCTTCTCAAAGAGTTATGGGTTCAGGGAAAGCCAGAGCTCCAGCAAAAGGGTTATTAAACAGCACCTCTGCCCTGAGTTTGGCTGAAATGGTGTAACGTTTTTCATGGGATAACACAAATGGTGATCCACTGGGGGTGTCTGATTTGGAGGGCGATTAATGTGTAGCCTTTCCTAGCAAATCCGCCTAAGGGATTGGTAACCCCCCAAAAGTTCAGTTGAATATTAACTGCATTAACTTTGCACCCTGCAACATCCTGTTACACACCAACAGCCCACAGTGCCTTCTGGATGGCTTGCTTAACAAAAACCATTCCAAGCAGAGCCCCACTGCTGGAAAACTGTGTTCCATCCAAAAGGGTGCCCTCCCTGCCAACCCTGGCTGAGACCCAGCAAAAAGGGCCCAGTTGAGGGGATTAACTGTCTTACTCGGCTGCCAGAACGTCTCTGACCAGGCAGCACCCCTTTATTTTCTAGGTCTTACTGTGGACCAAGACCCCAGGATTGTTTGAAAAGATGCATCTCATAAGGTAAGAATTTTGAAAGTTAAATGTAATTTTTTTAATTGCCCAACACAAAGGCCACATGTTAATCCTGTTCCCAAAACATACTGTCCCCGAGAACAACTTTCTATTGACCATAACAGTTCCAGAAAAAAACACAGAGAACAATTTCATGACTACCTTCAGTACACTAAAAAGAATGAATAAAGCTTGAACCATGTGATAAACAAAAGAAATGATCACTCAGCTTCTGCCCAGCGGCAGGCACTCCCTTGGAGAGGATCTCTGAGATCACCCCCACTGAACGAGCGCCCTCTCTCCTTACACTCTGGTTCTTTGTTACATGCCTTCTTGAGCCCTTACAAGTCATCCTTACAGAAGGGATTCAGTGTAATTAGAAATCAAAGGAAATCTTCGGGCCTGGAACCTCTCTCTTTTCATGATGCTGTACCCTTAATTGCTCCTGCCAGTTAGCAATGCAATTATGTTGTCTAGAAATGGAGACAAACAATAGATTTTAGTATTAAACAGGAACTGAAACTGCAAGCAGAGAGCCGCAAACCACACCATTACACTGGAATTAAAGCTCTCCATGAAAAGGAAAAGTTTCACTCCTAGCCGTCATCAGCCCACTGTGCAAAAAGAAGCTCCGTGCAGATCAGAAGGGCAGTGGAAGATGTAAGGCAAAGCTGGGGTTCCTAGTTTAGGGTGGGATTTTTAAAACCCCTGGCATGAAAATATGACAAAATAAAGCAGACAGAGAACAATATGATGCAACACTTGCCCTTTAAGGGTTAAAGGAATGACAGGCACCTTCTCTATCACCAGTGTCATTTGTGCATAATTGTATCAATTTAGCTTCTCTCTAGTCTTCATGCCTACCAAGGTTTTCTAAACTAACACCTTCCTGTCAGAGCTGGGAAAGAGGACAAGCAACAATCAACTGATATTTATCCCCATTTTCTAGACACTGTAACAAGAACCACAAAAAAATCAAAGGATGAGCAGTGTTGGTCTTGCATTTCCCTCTGGATCCTTTTCCTAGAATTTTAACAACAGCTTCTGCACCCCTGTCCCCTCCACTGGGGCATGTGCCTTCTCTCATAAGCTATGTGGGGACACAGACCTTACATGACAGCATCTTATTTCAGCTTTGGTGGCAGGAATGGACTCAGCCTCTATCACCATTACAATCCGCATGGAGTTCTGGAAGGTCTGAAAACATCCATGCAGGAAACAACCAGGGGAGAGGTTGCCAGGAGACTCTTCTGCTGGGAAGGCTCTGCAGAAAGCAGACAGGCGGAGAGAGCCCACGCTGGAGGCAGAGACGTCACTTACACACGCTGGCGCTGCGGCCAGTGGACACGAACCCAGCGCTCCTCCTGAGCACAGACGTGTTAAGATCTGATGCCAAGTTCAGAGGAGGCTTGAGCTCTGCCTGTTTAACTGAGTCTGCAAAACTGCAGAACCTCTAGTGAAAATAAATTCCTCCCAAGGGAAGGGTGAGAGAAACTTCTGGGTTGAACTTGGCATCTAAAGAAACAGCAAATTTCAGGAGTCAGCCATCACTGTTTCCTCTCAAATAAACAAGTAGTGTATCTGACAAATAAAACTGGTGAAGGATGTTTTCCAATTCCTGGAAATCAGTACAAAATGGCAAAAAATATGTATATGTGCTCAGTGGGTTTGTGCTTAGGCCATACACCCAACTACATGAGAATATGGCACCAACGCGCACGCAGAATTTCTTGCTGATCCTGTCTAGCTCTCTATTCCGCCATCTGCTTGCGTTAAAACAGCCCTTCACAACAGTTTTCCAGTATTCCAAAAAATACTAAGTTCTGGTACCCTACACCCCTCCCTGCTTTCTGAAAATCAAGAATTGTACCAAAAACCACATTAGCCATCCCTAGAATGCAACATCAGATCCTCCAGAAAAATACCTCCCTTCTATTTCCTCTTTCATCCAAAAGTAATTGTGCATCAGTAGAGCTCAGAGTTTAAAACGAATTCTCTAAAACACTCAAAAAAAAAAGAAGAAGAAGAAATTAATTCTAACCCTTACCTGTGGCACCTTATAAGACTTTTGGCCATGACTTACCTGTATAAATAGAAAGAGCTAATTGACTACAGAAATGCCCATGGGCGAACACGCACTGGCTAATGAAGTGTTCAGCTTTTGCATGATTAACAGCTGGTGGGGGTAGTGTAAAAAGCAGAGGGCATAAAATAATAAGAAAAATTGATTAGCAGCTCTCCTTTCAAAGAGTCCCTGAAAAATTCCTTTCTTATCCTCACTAGCTTGGAAACGGTGAGGGACGATAAACTTGAATGACTTACCGGGACACTGAGCAGGCCCCATGGCAGCTGTCTGTGTCTTCAAAATTCACCAAATAGGGAGGTTCGGGGAAGAGGAGTAAAGACACCAAACTGCTTCCACACTGATCGACTTACACAACAGGTCTTGCCAGTTGTCATAAAGTTAATTTTCTAATATATTGCGAAACACGTTACATAAAGTTGAAAACTATGACTGGGCTTTGTGTCCATTCAATTTTCTCTCTGGAGCACTCTGTTAGACCACACTTGGCTTTAACTCCCGCCAGACCAATTCATTAAGAAAAGAGGGTAGTCTTGAGCCAGAATATTTATACACTTGACTCAGAAACAATCTATTCTAAGGGACATTTTCCCAAGCTAAATGCACTACAGGGCTCTCCTATTCATAAAATCCTTGAGTTGGTCAGCAACTCCCTGAAGTGAGAAGAGGAGTCAGATCCAAAAAAGAAAAATGCACACTCTAAAAAGAAAGGAAGTGCCCGAGGAAAAGCCTGGGTTTAGGCTGCCTCTAAAGCAATGAAACTTCTCTTTCTTCCATTTACTCTGATGACACAACTAATATTTACTCAGCTTAGCCCTCCCTTTAGCACAAGGGACAGGCACTTCGCAGGCAAAGAAAAGAGAACCACCAACGCTCCGTATCCTTGCTGCTACACCAGGCTCCTGCCCCCAGATCCTACCCTTTATCTAAGACGCCGCTTAGGTTAGAGAGACGCTAAGATGATCCAGAAGCGGCGCCCCGCAGAGACACGCGCACACACGCATGCGCGCTTTTATTCTCATCGACAAGGCCGTCATCCGAGTGATCGAAGCACAGATATCCCCTTCCCCTCACTTTGCTCTTTTCTAGGGCCACAGACAGCACCCCCTTTCCCCAGCCCACCTCTCACGCCTTTGCCCCAGATCAGAAGTAGGACCTGACACTGAACTATATATACCCAGAGAAGAAACACATCATCCTGACCAGGAAATCAACCATTTCCCTGATGACCCCAGGCAAAGCGTAGTTAATGCCAACTTCACATAACAGTGTGGTTGGAAGGTTAAAGGCAGGTGCAGGGATCTGAGTTCTCATATCAGGTCTTTTGCCAAACTAGCTGTGTGATCTTGGGCAAGCTGCTTAGCATTTCTGATCCTTCTTTCCTCATTTACAAAATGAAGGGTTAGAGCAGTTGATCTCTAAGCCACTTTCCAGTTCTAAGATCTTTTTTTTTTTTTTTTCTGAGCTCATTGATAGGTTAATGGACTAGAGGAGATTGGCTAAACACTCATCAAGGTTACTCCAGAGCTGTGCTGTCCAATACGGTAGCCAATGGCCATATGAATATTTTAAATATCGCCACTCAGGATTTCAAACACTTAGTATCAAAAAATGCAAAAATACCTTGTTAGTAATTTTTATATTGGTTACATGTTGGAAAAGGTAATATTTAGGATATATTTGGCTAAACGCATTATTAAAATTAAATTTACGTGTTTCTGTTCACTGTTTTTAATGTGGCTACTAGCAAATTTTTAATTGAAAATGTGACTCACATTATATTTCTGTTGGACAGCAAAACTCTACAGGAAACTTTGGCATGGAGTCCAAATCTGGTCCACAGACTATTTTTATATATCCTGAAAGCTAAAAAGAGTTTTTACAGTTTCAAAGCATTGTTTAAAAAAAAAAAGAAATCATGTTATAGAGACTGTGTGGCCAGCAAAGGTTAAAATATTTACTATCTTGCCCTTCATAGCCTTCATCCCACCCTCCTTTAGTCTTCTCCTTACAGCATTTGGTGCTGCGATAATACTCCAAAAAAATTATGCTTACAATTCCTCCAACAATCTCCACATTCCCGCCATTGTCCTAGGCATGGTGGAGAGGTTATGAGGAGAATTCCAGAAGGAGAAGGAAAGGACGGTCCAGACTCACTGCTGATCTTCCCCCATCTAACCACAGCAGCAGCAAAGCTGACATACACTACTACCTCACTGACTTCAGTTACCCTCTTAAGAGAAAATAGCTGAACGTAAATCAACTTAGCGTGGGTGACGGGAGGGGAGAGGAATATGACAACCTTGCTGCAGCTTTTCTTTCGTGCGGGCTGAGGGAAAAATTCAGTGTGATCAGCCTTCCCTGTACACCCAGGACTGGAGTCTTCCTGGAATTCGGGACTTTCTGCATGAAAAGCACAGAGATCAGGACAGCCCTGGGCAAACCAGGATGGGTTGGTCACTTTAAATTTGACCAATAAAAACTATGCTACCATATTATAAAAAGAATGCAGCACTAATCACAGTTTCCTAATAGAAGTATCTCTTTTTTTTGTTTTGTTTTAAACAAAGCTGCATGTTGAATTTTTGCCTCTTCTACATTCATTGTCTTTTAACTACTGAAAATTAAATTTTCTGTAAGTTCTCCCTCGACCATTCAGTTCTTTCAGTTCATGATCTTAGATCAAATCCCTTGACGTCTCTGGGCCTCCCTTTTTCCTCTATGAAACATCCTAAGCGGACAGTGTACTCTTCCCAGTGACTTCTGCTGAGGATAAAACCAGATATGGAGGGCGAAGAGAATTCTCCATTCAGGATTCCTATCCAGTTCTGGATAACTGGACAACTGTCAACAGGATGGGTTTTTAAAAAGTGTTGAAACTGTTCAACTCTGTAATTGCTTTTTAGCTGGAGATAAAACAGAACCCAGCAAGATTCCACTTCCAGAGAGGATATATAAATGACACTTCAAATCCAGAAAAGTTACATACGCCATACACCTGAACCTAAATGGAGACATTTTATTATGACTTGTGAATTATCCTGAGGGTGATTGTTTTGGAAATCAAGCATGAAATGATAGTACATACACCTTCATCAACAACTGAAACTTTAGAATGGAATTCCTGCTCTTCCCCCCAAGGGCATGGAAACCTTCTCCTTGTTTAGGGGAAGCTGTGTCTTTCATTGCATATTACACACGCACTGTCTGTGTTTCATCGGGGATGCTCTATTGTGCAATAATTGGTCCCCATTGTTACATGCACAATTTGGCTGCTCAGATGTAAAAGTAAAACCTCTTAAACAGCTATCTCCACTGATAAGCCTTAGGCATCGATGGTCTCCTGTGGCCACGTGCCTGCAGCAACCCATGACTAAGGATTATGGAAGGGAGGGATTGATGAAAAGGGGGTGCACCTATAATCCTTTATTTATATGAGAAAAGCACCCCTGAAACCCCATTAGCAATGGCTGAGGGCTGTGGCAAGTCCCAGGCAAGGACTTTGCCCAGAGTGGAGCCTGCTAAGGGAGAGGCAGTGGTCCTCGCCCAGAACAGAGAGAAAGGAAAACAAAACCCTGCTGGGTCCTAGCCCTTCCCCCACGGAAACACCTGTCCTCCTTTCCGCGGTGCCCTGTCCTGCCTGGCACCCTGGCTCCTTACATCACCCGTTCTAAACCCACAAGTCCCAGAGGCCACTTCCCACCTGCACCACCACAGCATCCTCCCAGCCCCGGGAGCTCAGCCAGGCTACAGCCGAGATGGCCTCTGAGTACTGAGGACATCCCCGTTTCTCCCACATTACCGAGATTCTCCCTTTTCAGTCCTGAAATCTTTTCATGTCAAAGACAGACTTTGGATTTTTTTTTTTTTTCTGTTACTATTTCAACACGTGTCTTTTTTGAAATGTCTTTGTTCCCCTTGGTCTGTCTCAAACCCTGCCACTCCTGAACCTCTGAAATTCAGAGAGGCCTGGAGGGACATTCCTCCCCACTTCAGCTCAGTCCTATGAACCACCAAGGGACCTGGCGCTCGACAGGAAGCTTCATGTTGGCCACCGAACAATTAAACACATTGTTCTGCAGCCCGGGGTACTGACATCCAAACCACCGGGACAATCGCCGCTTCCCCTGAGACAAGAGCCAACTTTCTCCCACAAACTATTTAATACAGAGCAACAAAGATGGGAGCCAACCCGAGGCATGGAAGCCAGGCGAGGGGGCCTCAGCCCCCTTTCTTCTCCTGAGCTGCGCTCAGAGGATCTGCCAGGACAGAGCGGGAGCCAGGCTGCAGGGCGCACCGTGTAACAGCAAGTACTGGATGCCTCATGCTACTTTTAACAACTCGGAGGAGATGTTGTAACAATCCACAATGGAACGTTACAGCGTAAATAAGGGGGCAGGAACCAGGGTTTCCTACGTTGTACGGGAAAAATATAGAAAACATCACTTTCTATCTGTACTTTATTTTTAACACGTTCAAAGTATTTTTAAAGGCCCTCCGATTAAGTGGCAAAGCTGCCTTGTTGAAAGGCAGAGACAGAGCAGGCTGGCTCTGAGTTCGGATCCCAGCCGGGGGACTTTGACTAGGCTTCTTGTATGGGCCTTGGTCTAGTTTCATCACTGTCGAAGTGGGACTAATCCAGCTTATTAGCATTGCTGCGAGAATTCAATGGATGATGTATAAAAAAAGTGTCCAGCAATGTGCCGATGTACTTGTTAAACGACGATTAGCTACTGTTGTGACCACTGGTCCCAGCAGGTGGGCGAGAAATTGCAAGGTGAGGAACAAGGCCAAGGCTGCTCCGCTGGCCGAGCCAGCAGCAGACTTGTGTTCTTAGCACATTACAGACAGTTCCTCCACAAGGCCAACCCCTTCCAAATACCTCTGGCCACAGAAGTGAGATATATAGAGGCCAAAAAAAAAAAAAAAAAAAAAAAAAAATCACTAGGCCCTGAAATATTTAACAGGATGTTTGGGTTCAATACAAATGTCACAAACTTGATTGAAGTAAGAGCTCTAGTGATGTTGCAAGAGAAAAAAAAAAGCTGGAGGCAGAGCTCTTCCAAAAAATGCTGAAGTGCTTCTCAGGTCTAAAGAAGAACTAGGACTCCCGTATGGGTCCTAGCTACGTCTCTGTCAACGTCTGTCCCCCACTAGCAAGAGCATCAGGCACAATGAGAAACCGCCAATCAGGTAACATCAGGGCACTGCTTTTCCCAAGCTGGGTCCCGCCTGGTTTTGCTTTGGCTCTCCTCAGTCAGGCCAGGGTTGGAAGCCAAGCAGCATCCTTTCTTTGAATCCCAGCTGGAGAACACAGACCATAAGAGAAGCACCTCTTCCCCAAGGCCAAAGGCGTTATGTCCAGGCAGCTCGCCTGCGGGCTACAGGCTGAGCCTGCTCTGGGGTGAGGGATGGATGAATGCCTCAAGGAGCCCGACTCTGCTCCCTGAAATATTTTGCTTTCCTTCTCGCCTGTGGTGTCCTGAGACTCCTCTCTAATACCCAGACAGGGTCGGTATTTCCCAGCCTCCTTCCACTTGTTTTTTTAAGACTATTTTCACTACACCAGAAGTCATGTGTTTTTTCTTATCTAACTAAATCCACTCTGAGTTCTCTTTCAAAGTGCTTCTGCAAACACAGGCTTCACCCCATCACTGTGTACTTGTTTTCACAAACTTCTGAAGTGCTCTCAGATTGTTTCATCCTTGGTATGCTCTGTTGCTCCACCATTAACCAAAGCTCCTGCAATTTGCATAGTGCCTTTTTATTTTTTAATTGATGTATACTTGCTTCACAATGTTGTGTTAGTTTCTGGTGTGCAGAAAAGTGATTCTTTTTCAGATTCTTTTCCATTGCAGGTTATTACAAGATACTGAATACAGTCCCCTGTGCTACACAGTAAATCCTTGTTGTTTATCTGTTTTATATATGATACTGTGTATCTACTAACCCAAACTCCTCATTATCCCTCACCTCTTCCCCTTTGGCAACCGTAAGTCTGTTTTCTATGTCTGTGAGTCTATTTCTACTCTGTAAATAAGCTCATTTGTATAATATTTTAGATTCCACATGTAAGTGATATCATATGATATTCGTCTTTCTCTCTCTGGCTTACTTCACTTACTATGACAATCTCCAGGTCCAACCATGTTGCTGCCAATAGCATTATTTCATTCTTTTTTATGGCTGAGTAGTAATCCACTGTGTGTGTGTATGTGTGTATATATATATATATATATATATATATACACACATACACCATATCTTCTTTATCCATTCATCTGTTGATGGGAGTGTCTTTTTTCTAACTCTGTCTCAGCGCCCTCTGAGTAAGAGTATTCTGTAACCAGTCACCGAGTAATCAACATGACCCCATCAGCTCTGTCTTAATCTTTGTAGGCTGGGCTCCATGGGAACATGTGGAAATAAAGATAAACACACACAAACACACACACACACACACACACGCAGAGGAGAGGAAGGGGGAGGGGACTGAGGGAGAAAGCCGAGAATGGTAAGAGCTGCTAGCTTAATCTGACTGTGGTGAGATCCCCAAGGCAGATATAACTGCCCTCGTATTCTTAGCCTCTCTTTCATAAGAACTCTGATAGTTTTTTTTTCTTGTTTTATTTATTTTTCAATTGGAGTATAGTTGAAAAAAACAAACAACCCAATGAAAAAATGGGCAGAAGACCTAAACAGACATGTCTACAGTGAAGACATACAGATGACCGACAGACACATGAAAAGATGCTCAGTATTGCTAATTATCAGAGAAACGCAAATCAAAGCTACAATGAGGTATCACCTCACACCAGCCAGAACAGCGGCCGTCATTCAAGAGTCCACAAATGATAAAGGGTGTGGAGGAAAGGGAACCCTTCTACACTGTTGGTGGGGATGTAATTCGATGCAGCCATAGTGGAAAACAGTGCGAAACAGTGGAGATTCCGTAAAAAAACTAAAAATAGACGTAGAATATCTGGAGAAAACTCTAATTCAAAAAGACAAAAAGACACATGCACCCCAATGTTCAAAGCAGCACTATTTATAATAGTCAAGAAATGGAAACAACCTAAATGTCCATCAACAGATGACTCGATAAAAAAGTGACAGTTTTAAAATTTCAGACTAGTGGTCTCAAAATGGGGTTTGTGGCAAATGAATAGACTTCTGGACTGGTCATGGAAGAAAAAAGTCTCTGGGCTGGGGAGCTCAAATTCTATCTCTTGGGTGACTTGACTGAGCGTGTTCTGAGGTCACAGCCTTATTTCCTGTCTATTAGTCCAATGAAGAAGGAAATGGAGAGGATGCTGGTGTCATCACGACACTTGTCCATCACAAAGAAGGAAACACCCCCTTTTACTTTCTTTTCACATTCACTTGCCCTTGAACTGAAATTTTTTTAATCCTTTTCAAATTATTCATCTTGTTCCTTTGGGATTTAATAAGTAAAGCTGTTGTTTTAGTTAAACTTTTATGGTGGTGAGTTAGCAATCAAAACTTTTTTTTTCCTTCTTTTCTGGCTGATGAGAGTTTCAGGCTTGGAATATTTCAGGATTTTTCTATCGACGATTAAATTTTCCCTTCTCCCGTGAAGCATTTTCACAAAGCTAGTATACTTTTAACCTTCAAACGAATCCTGCGAGATGGTTTGTTTTGATGATGAGAAAGCTGTGAATGAGGGAGGCGAGGTGATTTGTCCCAGGCAGCACACTCTCAGTGGGCATTTGGGTTGAGATTCAAACCAACCTCATTTGACTCCAAACCCTACAACATGTACCTCTGCCAGGTACACAGTGATGCTCAATAGATGCCATTGGTCCTCCCTTCAATCAGCCCAAACAGAGGCTTAGAAATTTGCTGGGCTTGAAGGAGACACATACCTGATCCATTATGTCAACACAGACCCCACTGAGTTGTGTTTGTGGCTTCCAGTAATACATCACACTGCCTACAGTATATTCAGCACCTCGTCTCTACACCGGGCATCCTCAATGGCTAGGCTAGCTGCCTACTTAACGATGCTCGCTCCCTCAATCTTGGTTTGAAACTCTGTACAGAGTGTGTGCTTAGGAAAAGCATGAAAAATATTCCCATCTTTTTTTTTTATTAAAAAAAATGAAATCGCAGAGACCCAGGGATCTCTCTAGCTAAGAGGCCCCATAGTCAGAAACACTGAAGAGAGATCATAGCTGACACCACAGTTGGTGAAACTAACAGCCTACAAGCTGTGCCAGAAGCCCTTTCTCCTCATCTAATCCCCCATCATCCTTCTGACACAAGACAGCAAGTGCATTTAATTCTTTGAGCATTCATTGCCAGTTGGTATAAAGGTAGTGCATTTAGAGCTGGGGGAAAAAAAACTTCTAGATACATAAGCACACATGTTTGAACATACCCATCCATATATAATACATTACACACGGGTTTAAAAGGAACCGGCTCAGAGGACACTTAACACAATCATTTATCCTCACTGATCGCCTAAATGACAGGAAAGAAGTTAGCCGTGCCCAGGTTAGACTTGAGAAGTAAAACTTCCACCTTCCCCAGGAAAACTCAGTTTCCACAACAAGCCTTGCATGGATGGCTTTGTTTACTGTTTCTCGTTTGCTTCTTCCCTGGAACATTAAGTGGTCTTGGATATGAGAGAGTAAACAGGCAGCTGACTGTCACCCTACCAGCTGGCAGACTCGAGTGTCACAGCGAAAGCCCACACCTGCTTAGTTTCCTACAGAATCTCCACTTTAATTAGAATTAGATATATTGGTCTGAGAGTATGTGTTCTAATTTTACTTTTCATTTTAAACTTGCTTTGGTATACAAGATCTTGTTTACCTTCTTGGAAAGGAAGACCTATGTTTGTCCTTAGAAATATCACGGTTCTGTTCAAAGCAATGCGCCCATTAGGTTCTCATCTGACATTTTAGGATCTAGACTCCCTGAGCACCAGGTTAGAGTTTCGATCTCTGGACCGAGCTTCTGCCATCTCGTTCTGCGACGTTCCCGGACAGCGTTCCATTTCAGTGTGAAAAAAGCCATCACTTCAATAGGTGGGCTCATTCTAACCACAGGTACGTATTTCTGCTTGGATAAAATGTAGAATTATTTATATTATGGAGAGCTCTCTCTATTTGTTTTTCTTGAATCACTCAGCTATACACTATGCTGAATGACACATAAATGTAGAAATTATGGAAATCGAGAAAGCATTTTTACCCAATGCAGATCTTTCCTGCATTGCTCAAATGAGTTGCTAAACTTTCTCTCTAGGGTGTCATTTAAAATCAAACCTTGTCCCAGATAACAACTGACCACCAAATTCTTTGATTCCCAAGAATGGAGGGCTCTGCACGGTGACAAAGGCCAGACTATTCGCAGGATGGACTTGAGGCATCGGCCCACGAGGGAAGGAAAGGAAAAAATGCACACCCACCTCCTCACACACATACATATTCACATACAAAACAGCAAACACACACGCACGTCCACGCACACACACATTCTGGCACACCGCAGGCACCCAGCAGCAGTCAGAGGATACACAGAGGCACTTCCCTTTTCTGTGCCAACACAGGCCCATTCTAAAAAGGCGAACATACAGTATTGGTGCAGGTGTTTGTAAACAAGCAAGTTTGGAGATGTTTCTAATTATAAGCTGTCACAGCTAAAATTAGAAACCCAGTCTGCTCACTTTAAAAAAAAAAAAAAAAAAAAGCTCTCCAAAAGGGTTCATTTAAATGAGAGCAGCCGGTAAGCTTTGATTTGGCAAAGAGGGATGAGCTCTTGTGACACAGCCAGGGAACTGCCATGTGTCAGCTTTTCCACGGTACCAGGAGGCATGCATCCGAGGTCCTAGTGAAGAAAGGCACGGTTTCATCCATCGTCATGGAATGATAGCGCCTTCTCAGGATGCGGGTATCAATCAGCCCAGTCCGCACTGGCCTGATACCTCCCCCGTATCCTCAAAAATACACTCACAAATCTCCTGTTTCTTCTTTTGCTCCCAGCTCCAGTTTCAATTTAACTGCAAACATTAAGCATTTCTTGGGCTTCCTCCCTCCATAAGAAACACTCCATTGTAACCCTATGTAAAGGTGTCCAAGTCCCAACACGCATTAGGAAACTCAGCAAAGAAGACAAACTTGATACACCTACGGGGCGATCAAAGCACATTCCAGCCCTAGACACAGCAAAGTGATGCCCTCACCGAGAGCGGCTAAATTAGACACAAAGATGCTTTCCATAAATGGAAAGAAGGAAGCTGGGTTGGGTTACAGAGAGGAAGCTTCTCTCTCCCATTTACACAAGCAATATAAAATCACCAGACTCAACCTGAAAAGTTTGTGTCATTTTTAAAACCCATCAATAATAAATGAATATTGCACAACTCAGCTCCCGTTAACCAAAATTCTCAGTCACACTTCCTGAAATGAAACCCATCTTTGTTGACCCTTTTCCGTCTTAACACAGCCGAAAAAGAATCCCGTGACAACAGCATGCCTCAGTACTTTTATTAAAGAGCCATTATCTTAACCCAGAGTTTTAAATTTAGCCATTTTTGTTTTTATTCTCATTACGCTCACATTGAGCCAGCTTCTCAGGATAAGAGGCAGAAGAATAACATTTATTTGCACCCACATCCTGGCTCTTAAAGACACATAGAAACAGAAAATTAAGTCATATTCTAAAGACAAAGAGCTAATGCTCTTCATATAGATTGTGCCCATACACGGGCAAAGCAAAACTTACAACTCGAAAGGGAGAACTGAAGATGAATTACCTGGACTTCCAGAAAATAGGGAAAACTGTGTTTCCTAGATATTCACCCACCACACATCAGCAATACTTTCAATCTTATCCCTTTACCTAT
This sequence comes from Camelus ferus, assembly GCF_009834535.1. Taxonomy (NCBI): domain Eukaryota; kingdom Metazoa; phylum Chordata; class Mammalia; order Artiodactyla; family Camelidae; genus Camelus; species Camelus ferus. The sequence continues at coordinate 2,545,205 of NC_045718.1, read as the reverse complement.
AAATCCCATCACCCAGAATCATGAAATAAAGAAAAAAAAAAGAAACCTGCCAGACTTTAATCTTACCCTTCTCTCTCCAATTTCTAGAAAAGACACCACTAGCATTAAAACAGCCATAGGCAAGAGAAAACACACACACACAACAACAACAACATTGGATCCTTTGACTGCTGTACTCTGAATAACATCTTTAAATAATCAAGACTTAGTCAATTCTCTGCTAAAGCAATGATCACCTCTCAGATGTACCCAAGCAGGTAGCAGACGTTTGAAACGCTCAAGGCAATTCGTCCCCCTCCATGGGATGTCTGCTGGATCCCTCTGACATTATTCTGTCTGCTGACCATCCCCCCTTAACCCCTGACCCTTTTGGCTACTTGGATTCCCTGTGTGGAGTGGCTTCTGTGAACCACCTGACCACGAGCCCTGCTAATACTCTTGGCTTTCTTGCTTTTCTAACTTTCTCAACCACGGGGATCCTCCCACCATCTGCACACATGCACTCTATTCATTAACTACAGGACTGGACCAGGAAGATCACAACCCCATCCCATTCCAAGTTCATCGCGTGTAAACTTATGTAGCCCCTTCCTGGAAATCTTTAATCCTTCTTTTATTGGTTCCTAATGTAATCCACATACGAAAGACTCCAAACCTACCCATACACTTCACAGCCCTGTGCCGACCTCCAGCTCAGGTTACAGGTGAGATGTAAGGTGTAAAAAAAAAGAGCACCCCATCACTTTTGAGGAGGCACGCAATCACTGACTTATAATCGACACATAAAATCCTAGTCCACTTTCATATTTTCTGACTGGTACTTAAAAAAAAAAAACAAAAAAACCCCAGCTCCACGGGAAAATGGACTTCCTGTCGAAAGCCTCAGCAAAGACAGCCACTGGAATAATTCACCGGCGCTGGGTTATTAAAATCCCTGACAGGTATTACTTAAGATGTTAGAAAATTATTAAGGCACATGTGTACACATATATCTACCTTCTGTGCTGTGCGCTCACACACACACACACTCACATTTTTAGTAAGTACTCATTAAGCTATCTGAGATATTAAAACTAATCACGGCAGTTTTCCTTTAATGTTATCCTCAGCATAAAGAGAAATGAGCCCATTGTCATTTATTTCAAAATCATTCTTTATAAAAAATAGCTAATCTCCAGAAGCACACCTGGTTTATTGAAGTGAATACAAAGATGCAGCCTACAGCCTTAATGTGCTCAGCTGGGAAAATATATTTTTTTAAATGAGCATTTGTTAGGGCTTTATTTGCAAATGCAAAACTATCCAAGGCACTCTTTGTGCGTGTAGGGATTTTTCATTTCAAAAACCACGTTAATATAGGAGGATTCACATCAAACACTAAGAGCGGCAAAGAAAATTAACCCTTGCAGGACTGGAGAAACAAACAAACAAACCCCGCATAATACCAGGTTATAGGAAATCCAAAACCCAGCAAACGATTGACACAACCCTGAAGTGCTATCCGATAGAAATTTTTAACATAACACCGTTCCAGCAAAATCTCCTGACTCTTATATTTAAAGTGCAAGTATCTGCAAAGTGGACTCAGGTATTAAAAGTGGCAGAAATGAGGGAACCGCCAGGTTAAATATTAGAAAGAAAAGATCAACCATTAACTACACTTGGGAACTTCCAATGGAAAATAATGACAAGGCGAGAGCTTTCCCTAATCTTCTGAGATGGCCGTTCTCCATGAGGAGGCATGAGGTTGCCCCGGTTGCCAAGGATGGGATGTTGGAAGGTTTTCCCAGCAAGGCCACGTGGGAAGGAGAGTGTGTGTGGCTCTCGGCCATGTTAGCCGGGTGTTTCCTAGATACGATGGCAGGTGTCATTTTTTTTTTTTTCCATTTGATCAGGGAATGTAATACATCTTCAAAACAATTTTCACCCAACTGGTCAGAGATGTTAAAATCCAACCCTAAAAAAAAATCCCTCTGCCGTTTTCTCTCAGAGGGTGCACTCTCCCACACTCCTAGGTTTCTTTGGAAATATGTAATTTTCATACAAAGGTCTTTAATCTGTTTGTTTCTTCAATGTGTTTGTATTTAAAAGCAAAATCAAAACATACAGTTAGTATGTTCCATTAGGGATTGGAAGAAAAAGAAAATAATTCCGCTCAATGACAAGGACACCATAAAAGCAAGTAGGCTGGCCTTCCCAGAGTTGAAAAAGGTAATGTCTATGGAGCGTGTCATGACATAAAAGGGTTAAGGACATCTTTAATAAAAAGATTTATGTCAGGGACCACTGACATCTTAGGCTGTGCTTTCCTTTGCCAACCAAACTTAAAATCAGTGCTGTCTCTGCCTATATCCAAAATGAACACCAGCGTAACGGCATTGTCTTTTTACCTTTTAATTTTATACCTACATAGCACCCAGGAAAAGTATCTTATATAAAAGAGATGATCAACAAATCGGTGTTGAACTGACTTGCTGGCATTAAATAAAGGAAGTTAACCCAGTGAAGCACACCCAAAGTATGTTACTCACTCCTTGGCTTAAAACCCTCCATGGCTCTCCATTACTGGCCTTAGGAGAAAGTCCACACGTTTTCTCGTGATTTAGCTCCTGCCTACATTTGTAGCTGCATCACCTATCAATATTTTTGCAAGTATTGGGGGAACATGGTAATAATAGAAATCAAATTGACTTTGGAGAGTAAAATCTTAAGAGCAACACAGAAGGGGATCAGAATAGAGATAGGCAACATCATTGGAAAGAGACAAAATTATTCCCTAGATGGTAAGATTGGTGTAAACCGATTGAATATATTAACATGTAAATGAAAGCTGTGTCCTTCAGAAAAGAGGCAGAGTGATGAACGATGGGAGAGGGAATATTAACCAACAGGCTTATTTCCCATCTGGTCTCATTGGTAAGCCTCTGCCTACCGTGAGATGGTTGCATCAAACTCTTTATCATTTGATCGATCTAGTTACTGCTCTTCAAATTTCATATGTGCCAACCAACCTTATGATTATGATGTGAAATCTTTGAGAAAAATCTATTTTTGCGCTGAAAAAAATCTCTGCATCCTACTGATTTATCAAATAGCTCCACTTGGAAGTCTCATGGGAACCTCAAATTCACCATGTCCAAAAGTGGACTAGTCCCCCACAAACAATTCTCTGTCCAGTGTTCTGCGTCTTAGTAAATGGCATCACCATCCATCCATGAAATCCAGGAACCTGAGATCCTCACCTGTGATGATCAATTCACCTCGTTTAATCAGGTACCAAGGCACCGTCAACCCCAGACTTCTAGGGTATCTACCATCTAGATATTCTCCAATCCATTGATTTCTCTCTGTTCCCACTGTCATCACCCAAGTCCAAGTTATGGAAATCTCTCTTAGCAGACTGGGTTCCTATTTTTAGCAGGGAGAATATTTTTTAAATATTCAATTGATGTACTTAATCACAATCCTTTGCACCTATCTATCCACTCCTACAGCTGAACCATGAGGATTACTTTTCCAATGGGGGGAAGTAGATGAGAATGACCAAGAGGAACACATTGCTTAGCTTTGAATCTCAAAGCTGACTTGCGTGACCCCTGGAGCTAGAAAGAAGCCCCTAAACTGTACATTATAGAGAGCAAGAAAGGGAATTCTCAAGTCCATAGTAAGATCTTTGGTTTTACACTAGATTTGTGTTTGACTATAGGCTGAAAGAGAGAGAGAGAGAGAGAATACAAAATGGGGCTAGAGAAAAGAACTGATGCCCCTTTCCAGCTCAGGGTGTAGAGGAGGAAGGAGACAGGCAGAGAGAGCGGTGGCACACCATGAAATAGGTCTTGACCCCTATCTGTGGGTTGTAGTGCTGAAGCAGGTAGACATGTAAAGAGTTTTTCTCCACTTCCTGTCTGGAAACATCTTACCAGATGTTCCCCAATTCCCAGCTTGGAGCAACTCAGCAGAATAAAGGTCAGGGTGGGGGATGGGTAAGTGGAGAGAAAGCCTGAGTCTAGCTCCCTGGTGGTTCCCTTGTCTTTAGTGTAGTAAGAGGACACAGAAGGTCCTACGTGGTCTGTGCAAGGATACAGACGGTCACTGATGGTGCTGGCTGGGGAGCCTACTGGGGACCAGGGCTGGCCAGGGGTGGGTTTCATACTAGAGTTCAGGTGGGACACAGAGTCTTCAGTCAGTCAGGATGCAATGACACCAGAGAGTTCAGGTGCAAAGGAGGCAAAGAGACCCCTCAGGCCCCACCTAAACTGAAACAGAACAGAGAGTGAGTTCATCGGGCAGAGAGTTCACCAGCAAATGGAGGCGGGACAACAGTGACCAGGAGGCAGTGACAATGAAGGACCATTCCTGCAGAGGGCAGTAGTGAGCACCCAGAGAGCCACCCAAAGACCAATAGGCAGGTATGGGGCTCCCCTCCACCAGGGCCTGAGGCCCAGGAAGCCCTCCCATTCCACCAGTGCCATCTTGGGGAGAAAAGACTGGGTGGGTGACTCCAGCAGTTACCTAAAAGGGAGTGAAAGTGAAAGAAAATGGCTTAAAATTGGAAGAGCCTAGGATATAATGTAATTTCCTGCTACCCACTAGAGGAGGGACTTAGAGTGTGGGTAAATTTTCAGCCCCATGACACACTCCGGCCCTTCTCCTAAGTGCTTATAACTTGTAGCCAGGGTGGCTTTCTGGCAGCACCTATTTAATGATACCAGAAGGCTTTCCTTTGCCCATCGACAGTGATCAAATCCTTAACGTGGCCAGTAAGTCCTTCCCAACCAGGCCCTCCTATGCTCTCCACCACCGCCCCCTGCTTTACCAAGCTCCTCCCTCACTTCTCCACAATTCTCCAGACACACGGTCTTCAGAGTTTCTTGAAATTGCAATCCCTTGGCCCAGAATGTTCCTCCCTCACTCTGAATTCCATTCATCGCTTAAGTCAGAATTTAACTCTAGCTTCCTCAGGCAAGTTTTTTTCTGACTGGAATTTTCACCTCTGGGAAATTCTAGATGACCCACCAAAAAACTCACTTCCTTTCTGCAGGAATTCTCAGCGCCTTTACTATGCCACTGTGAATCTTCAAGAGGCAGGATGGAGCATGCAAAGTCTCTTAAACTTATCTCTCTGGGAACCTTTTTCTTCATCTCACCTACAAGAAATCATTTGCGAAGCGCTGACTCATGGGATTCACAGAACCAAGTATCACGTCTCTAGGAGGACCAAAGGATAAAGTTGGTAAGGCTTCTTAGAGAAGAGAAGGAACACCAGTCCTATCATGGGAAGAAACTTGAATTTCTTCTGAGAAGGCAATAACGTGGTAAGAGAGCAGAGGAGAGAAAAAGAAAGAATAACATGCACCCAGTGGCCCCGCCCAGCGGACCGGAGGTGCGTTAAGGAGGCTGCCCCATGTCGGGCACTCATGATCTCCCTGCTGCCCTGTGCCCTCCACCCAACTCTTAGGTCCATGGCTGCAACTTGAGCTCCAAGCACCTTCTTCTGATGCCACAGACTGCACTAGAGTTGGTTCCAATCCAGGGAGACCAGCTAGGGCCACTCGTGAGAAGTCAACAGCAGCTATTCTGGGAACCAGAAGAGACAGCCCCCAAGGAAAGAAAGGGAGCCAGAGTGCGGCAGGAGAGAATGTGCAAGCTGGTCTTCTCTGCTCCCGTTTGGGAAGACTGTACTTTCCCGTTTGGAAGACTATCCTCTTCCCAAACGGGAAGGAGGTGGCATCATTCGGAAGGAGTGAAGTAAGCAAATCCACACAGAACAGCTGAAATAGGCGACAACTTCCCATCAGAAGATTTACGGCATTCTCGGCATGGAGCAAACGTCGCTGTAAGTCAGATGTGCCTGAACCCCATTCAAGGGAATTTAATAACTGAGATGTCAAAGGACCTTATTAGAAGGCAATCTTACCTATGTGCTCCTCTGACCCGGACCTGAGGAGCGTCTACAGTGTTGTGCCAAGATATCTCAGCCAGGGGGGTAAAAAAGAACTTCTGGCACCACAGCTTAATAAATGGATTCTTTGGCCCAGGGAAGTTGCTGAAGTAGTAAAACTAGAGGCAGTCCAACAAAAACGAGGTTACACATGAGAAAGACGGTGATAAAATACAGCCCTTCCTGAGGAAAACGACCTTATTTTCTGTTAGGTGGGCTAGACCACAGGACCTGGGCACCTTTATTATCTGAGGTCCCAGGTCACCCAGGGACCACTCAAGTTTGAATAACAGAGTGGGGGTGGGGCAGACAGTTGGCATGTGAATAACTCCTCAACTGGAGGCTGCCTGGCGGGAAAGCCAAGCATCTCCTTCCATTCAAAAGAAACTCCACCAAGAGGCAGGTGATCGCAGATCAATGGAGGCAATGCCAGCTTCCAATAACCAACAGTGTCGGAACGACCTTATGGATGGAAAAGGAGGAGCTCTAGGGCAGGAGGAGGAGCCCCAGGCTCTCCACTGTCCAAGTCTAGACGTAGGTCTATCAGTCACGTCTCCTCCTCTGTTCTGTTAGTCACTGCCTTTCCCGCAGTTTCCTTGTTAGTAAGTGGTCGCTGCTGATGGGACTCTTACTAAAATAAATCAGTCACTAAACTAATCATCAGGGAAGTCTGGGAAAAGTCAGGGCTCACTCCTTGTGTCCCTAGGACTTGAGTGTCTGTGTCTGCTTTTAGAAGACCTTTGTAGGGCTCCAAATGATAAAAATAGTGCCATTTAAAATGACTGCTCAGGCCAAGGAACAGTGCTTCGGCCATCGGGTTAGAAATAGCCAGGTGTGGGAAAGAACCAGTGAACAGAACAGACTTCAAGGTAGACAGAGAAATTTCCTTTAAGGTGTGCACATAGGCTGACAAAGGGGAAAGTGAAATTCTGGAAGAAAGGCATTTTGTGAAAGACTTTTTTCCTCCTCATTGCGCATCCAGCACCTAAGACCGAGGCACTGGCCAAGAAGCTGAGGTCAGCAGTTCCGTGTCCTCAGGTGGTTCTGAGACAAGAGAAGGGAGTGGATAAAGGGAGGCGGGAGCGGGTGGCGGGGACGAGAAAGACTGGGTCATTTGATAATTCTGGGCTTGAACCCACAAGAATTTCCCTTTGGGTATTATCCTGAAGAAAGCTCCAGGCAGCCTTAGGCTTACTGTTCGCTTGTCACTTCTAAAAGGTGAATCAGTGCATCCTTACAATGGCTGACTCGAGCTACCACAAGTTCACACGCGCCTTCTAATTATAAGAAACAGGCTTCTTGGGCTTCTCCAGGCAAAAGCTGAGAGGATGCCAACGTTATTTTTGCTGTTACTGCAACATTCAAATAATTTTCCATCTGCTAGAGCCTTGCATTAAAAGGGCAATGATTATGAGTCAACGCCTGTGCACTGGCATGGGCCATCTTATGTTTCTGGAACAGTCACTCTGCCATTTTCTGCATTAAGAGGCGAGAGAGGGAAGAGCCCAATGGGAGAGGAGCTGCCCTGAGAGATGCGATAGCTGCGTTCAGACTGACTATGCTTTGAAACAGCCACGAGACACCACACCAAAGCAACTTAACCCACCAGGAGTCTTATTTCCCATTAATAAAGTGCTCAAAAGCTCTGTGAAAAGTAACAATGGCAGGAGCTGCGAAACCACTTCTGAATCGAGTTTCCCGTTAGAATCATTTCAAGGGGTAGAGGAAGACATATTAAGGACGTAAAATGGAAATATACGTTGGATTTTGAGATTGAAGTTTGAAACTAATGAGGAGGCATTTACGCAACTTCTGAAGAAGTGCTACAGGAGGGACTGGGGTGATTAAGAACAGACTGACTTTACGATTTGGTACAGAAAATGATCTGCAAATATCCACAGGCACTTTGGGCAACCCTGAAGCAGATGCTGGGGCAAATTTCATAGTGACTGAACACATCAGCATCAAAGTAATCTCCCTCTGCAAATTATTCCAAATGAATTCCTTGTTACAACTTGAGTAATAACCATATCTTACATTCAGGTTGCAATGCTACTCTGTCTCCCTCCCCATCTTTCTAAAATGACCTAAGAGAGAAGTATATGTTTGGAACCAGCTGTTTAACACCATTTCTAATAATATATCCAAGAGTCCTTCAAACAAACCAGAAGCTCCCCTTGACCTGACTGAACGTTTCTAGACATTTCTCGACTAAGGGGCAACTGCTAGTCAATCACCAGATAAACACTTTTACAAAAGAACAGTGTCTACCTTCTCACTGGGGTGGGAGGTAGTGAGGACTGCCATCTGGTTGACGAGGCAGTTAACCACAGTGGGGCATTCCTTACATGGTTTCTCAGAGGCCATCTAGGGCAGTTGGTTAAGGAATCTTGTATCTTCCAACCAGAGTCCATGGACTGATCATCCTTAATCACTGAAAGGGCTCTGGAATGTTACAGGAGCTCTGATGAAAATAAAAAGGCCACCTGGAAACAAACATAGAGACTAGGAGGCACTTTTCTTTCATCTTCATTCATTTGTCCGTAATCATATCAAAATTATCTTAACTTGTTGCCCCACAAACTCTCGAAATGCTATAGAAAAAAATGTGACTTCTAGTCATTAGCCCTCTATAAAATAATTCAAGATTAAACATGAAAACAAAACTCTTATATGTGCTCGCCAGGTTCTCTCTTTTATTCCAAACAATTTGATCTATAAATGAATGGCCCTGTCCCTAAAATATGGTGGTGGTTTTGTTTTTTTCACTCTGATTGTGCAGAGTAAGAGTCCCTTTGTATTCTTTCAAGAGCTACCAAAGTGCCAGCGTCATGGGTATTAGCACCAGACACTGGGCAACATGGTGAGGGGGCTTGGCACATTCTTCCAGGAGTGAGGGCATTTGGAAACACCACGGAGGGTCCCGGGGGCACAAAGGCTCTTGTGTATGGTGCTGCTGCACAAGAGAGGCTCAGCCCCTTCCTCGGCAGCTGCAAAGTCGTCAGCCGTGGCATTCCTTACAAAGCTGGGTAGCTGCTCACTGCTGACATGTTCAGTTTTGAACTCTGAAAAAAAAAATAAATAAATAACCTCCCTGGAATGTTGAGCTCGGCAAAGATAGCAGATGCCCAGAATGAGAAAGTCCATCATACGTCAGGTGCTTAGGAACCTTCGGGAAACTGTTGAAAAAGCATGAGTATTTCTCTACCAAGTTTGCACTTAGCCATTTCAGGTGCTTGCATCAAAATCCCTCCATTTCCCCATCCTGGATCTTGACAGCCAGACTAGAGATGATCCAATAGGCTGTCAATCACATTATCTTCTAAACATCACACGGGGGGAGGGGGCATAAATGCCAAACAAACCACATACTTCTCTAAGGAAGATGCACATTTTAACATTTTATTTACCTTCCTATTTACCCTCCTACAGGCTTCTAGCAAAATACAGAATTGGCTTGGAAATGGCCATGTGAGGTTTGATACCATATACTCATGATCATTTTCTCTGGTTTCCTCAGTTCGGGGCTCTACTCCAAAGGACAAAATACACATAGGCACCTTCCTAGACTCCAGTCTAAGCCAAGAAGACCACTCAACAGCACACTTTGGTATCTTCTAACAGAAGAAAAACCTCCTCCTTCTAAGAGCGTTGCAACACTGGCTCCTAGGACAAGATCTTGCCACAACAGTGTCTATTCGGGTAGTAATGGTCCGAACAAAGTGAAATGTATGGCTACCATGGTTATTATAAGGGGGCCTGGCAATAAAATACTATGCCTTAGCAAATAGAGACATAGGAGGCGAAGAAAGGTCAGAGAAAAAAACAGATGTGAAATCAATGTCAAAAGAGGTCACTTTATGAGCTTCAAAGGCAGCTACAACCATTGATTATAACATCACTGAAACAACACAGGCCCGGTGAGATCTGAAATTACATTTCCAGTCTGAATTTATAGAACTCACTGCCGCCTCTGGTCGTGATTGTAGCCCATTAGTGGACGCCTACCAAGTAAGCATGATTTAGACGGGCGCAGGCAGAGGTGACTTCAGTTTTTCCTGGGTTTACAGAACTAGATGCACGATCGAGAAAGGCTCAGAATTGGTTTCTTCTTCGATTTCAGAGACATTTCTTGTAATAGCTGGGGGCCAGAATTCTCTTTCAAAGACACAAATTGGATTATGGCACTCCCTTGCTGACAAAAGCACTGTTTCTCCTGCAGGAGGAGGTTTAGAACCCTTAGACGACATGCAAGCCCTTCTTAGGAGATCAGCACAGCCTCCTTTCCCGACTTCATCTGGTGCTCCAAGCACACCAGCGTTCTTTCAGTTTTCCAAAGCCAACGTACTTTTCCCTCTATCCAGGCTTTTATATAGTTCTTTTCTGGCTGAAACGCCCTCTCTACGCTGATAAATTATTCTTTACGCTTCTCTTTCCCCATTTCCTCACCATGGCAGACCCTGAGCTCGCAAAACCCCATTTCTTTTTCCTCCTGGACACACAGCTACACTACCTTTCCCAGCCTCCCTTCCTGTCAGAGTGTTCTACATCAATGAATTCTGCCCAGTGGTATGTGGGCAGAAGTGAAGCATGACATGACTGGTTCCTAAAAGCCTCCTTTCAGATAGTCTGCATTCTCTCTCTCTTCCAGTGCTTCAGACTCTGAGGCCCTTGAGGAAGGTCCTGGGTCTCTGAATAACTCTGGAGCAGAGCACTCAGCTCACCCCAGCCTCCAATCCAAGTTAGACTGTGGTACAATTGAGAACTACTTTAAGATACCAAGATGTTTAGAGTGTTTGTTTCAGTAGTTGGTCTACTTTAACTAATGCACCAGATATTATCATGTTTTATCTTTCGTTATCGTGGTTCTATTTATAAGTCACCATGTTTATTTCTGGGAGAAGTCTAGGTATAAATAGAAACTCATGTTTAACAAATGAAAGGAAAGCTGAATTTATACCAAAACGGAAATGAAACTATGCAAGACTTTTTTTTCCCCCATTTCTGAGCTGACCAAGTTTTCTAGAACATAGTACCACTAAAACTGCATTCTTGGGTTCCACCTTAGTGGGGCGAGTTAGCTTGTACAGAAGAGAGTGCTTCTGGAGATGCTGGCCACATCCCTTATACTGGGCTGCTGTTTCTCAGATACATGCCATGAACCATGTAGGGCACTACTTAGACTACTAGGGGAGAGAATTCCAGAAAGATGTTGGCAGGAATGGCAGCATAGGTTTTCAATCCTTTGAACACCATAATACAGAGCAACATGACAACAAAATCTAAAACTCATGGACAACGTTTAAAACAAAACTAGGAGACATAATTTCCTTATGAATGTCAAACAAGTTGATGGGGCAAACCACTAATAGTCACAAATCTTACATGGAATCAGCAGCTGGATGAGAGGAAGAAGGAAATCATGGGAGTGGCATCTCCTGAGACTGAGAACAGGAGACTCCGACGAGAGCCAATGGTACTCCCCGGAAAGGTCAATGGGCCGATTTGGAAAAACAGCTGTAACTGGGAGGGATTTTGTCCTTTTCAACACCTAAGTGCAAAGGGCCCATGATAAGGAGGACTGAAAGGGTAATGTAGTCCCCGTGAGTTGTCAAGACACCAGGGTGCTTTCCAGGGTCGCCCCCACCTATGAGACACTGCTGCAAGTGTCATAAAGTTGAGCCGTATGGAATAAGAGATCTGTAAGAAAGAGAAGGTCTCGGTCAAAGTCGGGGAGGTGAATGCAGCAGGGAATCCCAGAAAGCAGTCTACCACATTTTTTAAACACTAACTCTAGACACACACACACACACAGAAAAGAAAGCTCTGTGAAGGTACTGAGACTTCCTGAACACTACCTCATTTTAAAAGGACAGGAAAAGTAACTTCACATAAAAATGAACGATGGAAAAGTACCAAGGTCGAATCCTACACAAAGTTATTATAATTACAGAAAAGAATAAGGAGCAGAAAAAATAAAATCCCTAGGGACAACAAAAGCATGCTAGAAAGACAGTCTCACAAAACAGATCAAAACTATAACCTATCATTTCAAAAGAAGCTTAAAGACATTAAGAAATGATGTAAAATACAAAAGAGCACCATAATCAGGTTAGAAGAACTCATAAACATGGTGACAGAGCTCAGAAAAGAATAGAAGTAAAAGGAAAAAATTATTTCATAAATGCCAACTAAGCTAGAAACAAGTAAACACAACAGACAATCCCTTAAAAAATATAAAAGATAAAAAGGAGGAAAGCTAAAAGAAATTTAAAAAGAGATAAAATAAGAGACTAACAGTAAAGACAGGCAAAGAAAATTGAACATACAGGAGATTCTGAAGAATAAACCAAAGCAAGGAAACATGAAAAATCCTAAGTTAACTATAATTCAAGAAAATTTCCTGACATATATTAAAAATAGTTGAAATGACATTGAAAAATTGTATCATGTACCTGACAATATTGACCCCCGCCAAAAACAATACCAAAATATGTCATAATAAAACCTTGTGGGTTTCTAGGCCAAAAGACTACATGACTTATAAAGAAAATTAAATTATCATCAGATTGTCTAGCAATGCTCTAGGCCAGAAGAAAAGAGAGTCATCTACTTGAAACACTGAATAAAAGAAAATAATTTTATATCCAGCAAAACTGACTTGAAAGTATAAAGGGTTCAAACCAACTGTTATGGGTCTAGTCAAGAAGTGAAAAAATATTGTTCCCGAGACCAGTATTTCCCATGAGCCCTTTCTAAAGAACAAACTGGAAAATGAGTTTCAGGAAATCAAAACAATCAGAAAGGCTATCAACATGGAGACTAGTGGTGGACATTAAAACATGTAGTTACCTGTAGAATTAAGCCTAGAAGGAGGCTAAGAAGTGGATAGCAGAGTACCTAATGGCTATATGCTCTGACAGTGTAGATACAGCACAACTCTTTAAAAATAAGGGAAGAATGAGGGCACCAAATGCAAAAAAAGGTTTAATGTTTTCAATAATTACAATGGTACTAGTATTAGTACTGTTCCCCTGAGATTATTGTGTACATAATATTGGATAAAACAGAAGAGTAATTATGTGATATTCTAATTCTATTATTCCCCCGCGTTCTTGAGAATCAACATTCTTGGGGAAGGAAGGATATATAAATGTAACGCAGAAGATGTTAAATAAAACTCTAAAATTTGAATTGGAGCATCAGTGTGAACTCATAAATTCATAAAATATGTGATAAAATAAACTATAAAATGTATCTGTTGTTTTATTTGTTTTTGACAGATCCGTAGATCAATAGATCGATCATAGATCAACAGACTGATAGATTCTAAACCCTGTCCTCTACAAAGGGTTAGGAAACAATGGCCAGCCCAGCAGCAGTGAGCGTCTCTAGCACCCAAATGTAACATTCTCACCTGAAGAAATGGAGAAATGGCTGATTCCAGATCTAGCGCAGGAAATGTACAAGATGAGCCTGGAACATCTTGTATTACCAGATAGCAGAGAAGTTATCAAAAGCTTTTAAGGCAATGACAAAAGGACTGAAGACCCAACTTGAAGAGTCCCCACTGGCTAAAGCGGGACAATTTGAGCTTCAGTAACGATTGTAGGCTTGCCAACCACCACCTATATTCTAGCCAAAGGGATCAAACCTGAGTGTGATCCAGTCTCTGGATCCGGCTGCCAACTTGTAGGACACGCAGGGGCTGAGGAACTTGTTGAATGCAGTGAGTGTGTAACTGGGAAAACTCAGGCTCACAGAGACTCCAGAGGTCAGCAGCCCAAGTTCCTCAATAGACAAATTGTTAAGGAAATGGAAAGGATTAAGAAGGAAATTTTCAGATTAAAAAAGACTTAAAGGCATATCAATTTTTTTTTTAATGGGCAAGACTAAATAAACATAGCGTTTGCGGATGCACAGTGGGTGATAAACGTGTTTCTAAAAATATAATGAAGTGACTATTACAATGGATAATGGTTACTTATGGGGATACAAAGGTCTGTGATTGAGTGAGGCACGGGGAGGGATTTCTGGGGTGGCAACATTCTATTTCTTGTCCTAGCTAGTATACAATACATATACAATATACAGCAACAGTACACATACTCACATATATACAGAGGGCAGCAGGACATGCACTTCATTCATGTTGTTTTCTCTATTTATGTTTTAATTACAACAAAAATGCTTTTTTCTTAAAGAAGACTGAGTTTCTACTGCCACTCAATCTCCCACTGAGAAGCCAACGCAAAGCACATGGTTGAAGTGGAAAAGGATGTTCGGAGATGATGATTGAGGTCATATTGTGAAGGTCAACAAAAGTCTTCACGGAGTTATATTTAATTGGAAGATAATGTGGATCCATTTAAAGGTTTTTATGAGTCCAGTGATTTCCCCTTTCTTCTGAACTTCTTAATGTCTCCATCATTTACTTGATTCTCATATTTGTATAATTAAGCTGAGTGAGCTAAAGAAAGATGATGCAAAATAAATCCTGGCCATAGAATTGTAGTCTTACGTGGTTGAAGAGGGCTAGACCAGTGCCGTCACTGTGGGTAAAGCCACACTTACCCTGCTTACTGGGTTTAACAGAGACCTGCTCGCTGTATCATATATTTTAAATTAACTTTATCCAGAGACTTTTGCCTTTTCAAGCATCAAGATTATTCTATTTCTCAGGGAATATGCTATGACTCAGGAGAAAAAGAGTCATCTTTGAGTTATAAAATCAAAATGACATTGAACACTAGACAGAGAGACAGACAGACACAAGGGAATAAATGCCTCTGAGTATCTCTGAACAATCAAAACAAATGTGCAGGTATCTTCTTGAGACATCCTTTACAAATGGTTATTTTATATCCATTATCCTATTTTAAAATATATCAAACTTCCATGGATAGGCTATTTTATTTAGTAAGCCAAATATTTTTAGTGACCATAAAGAATAATCAGCAGAGACTTTGTTAATTTCTTCTTTTTTTTTTCCCAAAGGTCTTAAGTTCTTCCACTCCAAATTATCCATCCAGTGGGATTTTCATGAGTTAATAAGGTGTAAAATGCTCCTTGTTCAAGACAAAGACAAAAAAAAAAAAAAAAAAAAAAAAAAAAAGCAGCAGCAGCTTTTATAATTGCCAGTGTCACAGTTAGGATAAACCGGCCTGCCAATCACCAGACCGTAATTCCACCTCACATCACAAAACCACTACTTCCCAGTGTTTTTAGAAATAGATGACCCCCAAATAAAAAAACACAATCTAACAATAACGAAAAAGAGAGATAATATAGATCAAAGCAGCTAAATGCGGGTAAGTAAGAACCAAATGTAATAACAGACATGAGTATTTCCAGCCTCTCAAGGGCCCAGGTCTGCATTCACGCCTCCCATTCAGAGGAAATCAATGGGCTCACCCCACCCCTCACCGTGGAGTGAAAAGACAGTTGCCCAGGACTGCAGAAGAGCCAAGCCCAAATTCACAGAGGTTTTATTAAAAACAGGAAGAGGTCAGTCCTCTTCCCCCAAAGGAACGTCCAGGGCTTGTCGGAATTATTACTCCAAGATAGTTTCTTTATTAAATTCACTGTTCAAAAATAGAAAGACAAGGCTGGGAGAACTAGAAAGACACGGAAAGTCTTACTTTAGCCACAAACTAAATTTAATTCAAGATACGGAGGAATCGGCACTCTCTTCATTGAATCTACAAATCAGATATATTTCAAAACCTACAGAAAATCCTTAATGAACTAAGAAAGCACGTCATTAAAGAATCCACTAATGGTCAGTACATTATCTTTGCTCTTTCCCCCAAATAAAGCAAAATACGCCAGGGACAATGTTGGTAACCACCTCACTGCTAAACAAGAATGTGAAACAGCCATCTACTTTTTAACCTCTGCTTGCTTCCAGTTGAAAGCAAGGATGAGTTCATGAATTAGTTGGAGTGAACTTATAGATTGAAGGCGGCCCAGAACTGCCAGGTTTAGCAAACACTTCTCAACACGGGCAGTCACGGGGGAAGAATCTCAAGCCCAAGTTAAGTGCAAACTTCAAATGGATTCCCGAGACACCCCAGCGTGTGAATTAATTCTATTTGTATTAATATTTGGAACGTCACGCAGGATGCCGCAGCTGGTTTTGCATGACGCTTCGGCGCTCTCTCCCCAGCATTTTCATCATGAAAATGACCATGTTTTGAAAGCCGGGGCACCCTGTGTTGAGAGACTTGTACAAGAGTGCAAAAAAATTGCAAAGCTGAACATTTCTCCCCCGGTCTCTGCCTGTGAAACAGCTTCTCAACAGCCGGCCACGTTTTGGTGTCAAAGCACAGGGCGCTGTATTCCATTTCAGGGCAGTCAGGGGATTGAGTCATTCTCTTTACATTTCCAGATCACACCCCTGGCAGAGGTGCCCGCTCCAAAATAATGCCACCTCTCGGACGCGAACGCAAGAATGCTCCTTGTAAGGAGGTAAAAAATTAAAGTGACACCTGGCAGAGGAAACCTCTTCTCGAGAGCTACAATCAAAGGGGAGTGTCGGAGACTGAAGGCCTTCTGTTTGGAAAACTGCTGCAAACCGGTGCTTCGGTCTTTGCGGTTACAGGGACAAGTCTGGTTTGGAGCAGCAAAAACCAGGTGGAGACAAATACCTCCCTCTGGTCTATAGTTTCGAATGTTTCTTAACATCAAACACTTTTATGGCTTAGAAATGAAAACATCACCTGGTTGGGGTTGTATTTCTTTCCCTTCCAGGCTTCTGGTGGAGATGTCAATAAAACTAAGATGGCTACAGAGAGAAGGGAGGAAGGGCGGGGAGGGGCAGGGCACGGCTCACGCTGCTTAACCGGCCCTTAACCAGGCAGGTGCCTCGGTGACCAGCCCTTCTCCCCCTCCACTGAGCGCTAACAGCGGGATCCGTTCTGGATAATATCAGATGTGGGGCTGTCACCCTTCCTCTCATCCTCCTTCTCTAATGGGTTCTAGAAAAAGCCTAGGAGATTGCAGGTTCAGCAGACGGGGGAATGGGGCTTGATCGGCTGCACATCGTTATTTTTATATTTCATCCAAGAGCACGAGAGGACTAAACAACCCAGCTGACTCTAAAAAGCATCTTAGGAAGCTGGCAACGGAACCACCACCTCCTGCCTATCTTCTACTGTGAAGTAACTGTATCTGGGGTATAGACATGTTCCTCAAGATATCCATAGCGCAGATAATTAAGTTAGTGCAGCGACCAGCTCCACGCTTTGAAGTGTGGGTACAGTTGGTGTGCTAGCCTTTCCCTCACCTGAGAGGCTAAGCCCACAATCCCCTCACACATGTGAACAATCTTGTGACCTTCGGTCCAACCTCATTATCACACCACTTAGGTTACCCAAGCACGCGGGGCCGGCCGTGGAATGGCCTGTTTACAAACTGGGGGAGTGCGTTACCAGGCTCAGAGACAGACTCCGCCAGGGCGAGAAGAACCTTCCACTGGAGGAGCTAACATTCTCCAGACTTCATGCCGAGGCTGCCGGAGGGAAGGGACATGACAGAGCAGGAGAGGACGCGGCTGGCCCTGGGGTCCCCGAACTCTGAAGTGTATCCCAATCACATGAGGTGTTTCTAAAAGTACCAGTTACCGGAGCCCATGCTCTAGAGAGTCCTACTCATACGTGGGGCTAGAGGCATGGGACCCGCATTTTAGACGTGAGTCTAAGTTTGTTGCCCTCAGACTACATTTTTCTTAGAGCTAAGTCTGGAGTCAAGTTTCTCAAGAAAAACTCCAGTAGTGTGCACAGCACTATATTATGGGTATATCATTACCCCAGTAATACTGGTATTACCCCGGAAACCACCAAACCCTTTACCCACTACATTTTGCGCTTTGTATATTTCACATCATTTACTCTTCACTATATATATATATACACACACACACACATATATACACACTATATATATATACACACATATATATACACATACACATATACATACAATTTGATCCATTCCACAGTCATGGAAGCTGAGCAATAGTAAGTAATTTGATTCATGGTCACAGGCTAATAAGTGGCAAAGCCAGGCACAGAACCCAGATGGGCCCCTACCAAAGGAACCACAGACCGCCACGGGGAGAAGTCTCAAAGGAGCTACAGTCCCTCCTGATCTGGGCATCGTTCACCTGCATTGCAGACCTTTCCTGCACAGAAGACAAGAGCAGCCAGGAGCCTGAGAAAGGGTGGAAGCTAACATGTGCGTAGTATTAGAAGTTCTCCAAAGCGTGAGCATGCCTTATGTGTTTTATTGGAACTCGATGAACACAAAGACTCTGAACTGCATACAGGACTCTCTGTTGAAACAGAAAGAGGTAAAGAACACGGGAATTGGGCCTCTTTCTACCCCACTCTCTCCCCGCCTCCCCTAACTATGCCAGTCTCCCTATACATTCCTCAAACTTGAACCTATCTTTACTGTGTTCTGTTTTGGGTTGTCAATGAGGAAGAAAGGCAAAGTAAGCAAGAAATTAAAGCAATCAAGCACTAGAGTGCCGCTTTCCCCCAACTCCAGTACCAAGCTTGGGGATTCTATGGCTGCTAAACAGGAAAGCTTTGCAGTGAGAACAAGGCAGAGGTGTTTCAGCTGCTACTAGAAAGATAAATGGCCTAGGATATCCATTAGTGCCCCATAAATACGGCTGCTCAGAATACTGATATATGTCTAGTTATTTGTGATGTTTTCCTTTCCAGTTTTTACGGCAACTGAGGTTTAATACAATAGGCCAGGTTGGCAAGGTAAGATGAGCAGCTATGACAAACTTAATTCCCTGGACTCAGACTCCTCAGAAGGTGTGAAAGCAGCAAATCAAGCTAACGTCCCAATTCCCCCAGAAATCCCCACTGGGAATATGACTTTTGATGTGGCATTTCCAGGCAAAATTCCACTGTGAAATGTGTTCTTGGAGAATCTCCCGTGAGGCTTGCCTAGAGAAATTTCACCTATTTTTCTTTGAAACATGAGGTTTAAGTGGATCAAACCCACCCCGATGATGAAATTTTAAAGGAAGAGCCTTCTGTCCCCACTGCAAACTCTGGAGATGAGACAGAGGACAGTCAGGCCACAAGTGGGAGCGACCACTGCATATCGACAAGGCTGAGCTGCAACGGATACTCACTCTCCAACATTTACACACAACTGGAAGACCAGTTCCGCTGAGAATGGTTATTGGAGAGGAAAAGACAGATAGGCATGGGACCAGGTGCAGAGCTGGCAAGCAGAGAGTTATAAAACCTTTTTCCTTTTCTCCCTCTAGAAGCAAATATAAACCTGCTTTATGATGGCAATCCTAGTTTCCCAGAGAAGCACTTTGGCAATAATAGCACTATAGAATCAAAGCTTGAGCAATCGGGGGCATTTAGGAAAATAAAGCCTTCCTCTTTCCAAACATATGGCTGTCAGTGTTGCCATTGCTCTGTTCCTTACACTTCCGGCCAGGAGCTCAACTTATGCCTACAAACTCAAGCATGTAAGTGTCTGAGTACTGGAGGCCACCGTCATGGTACCTCCTTAGCTGAGTTGCATTGAGGATTCGCTGAATCAGCCTAGGGGCAGACACTTTGGACAGTACCTGGTACGTAGTAAGCTCTGTGTAAGTTGTAGCTATTGATAACGTTGGGATGGTGGCTGTTTTATGTAGCTCAGTAGCCACAACACACATACTATATTCCAAATATTTTTAAAGCAACTCTATGACTTGCTACATAGAGGACTTGTTTATATTTTTCATCTTTATTCTACATCCCATGGGGAAAATTCTAATCATGAAATCATCCATTTGAAAAGATCTGAAAATACTTAAGCTACCTACTTTCTCCCTGACTTTTTAAATTTTGGAAGAGTCAAGAACCGGGCTTCTCAATCAACACTATTGACATTTGGGGCTGGACAGTTCCTTGTTGTGTAGGTGCTGCGCTGTGCATAGGATGAAGTTTAGCGTCGTCTCTGGTCTCTACTCACTGGAGTAATAATCAAAAATGTCTTCAAGCATTGTCCCTTGGAGGGTGTAACTGCCCCTAGCTGAGAATCACTGGTCTAGAGTCATCTGAAGCAAAGTAAACTACAGCCACAAGTTCTCTAAAATATGCCTCCAACGTAGGACGGTGTGCCCCTGCTGAGGATTTCACTTATTCCACAAACAGCATTTTACTAGCAGTGAAGTGAAACCCAAAGCCTGACGAGGACCATGAGACGCTTAGCACCAACCAGCTATGGTGAGCAAAATAGCCCAAACTTCTTCACATATGCAAACTCAACATTTAATTTTCTGCAAGATTACCCACCATAATTACAAAGTTTCTGTAATACAGCCTTAAAAGCTTGAGACTATGAGAGCCATAAGAATTGATCTTTTATCTTTTACCTTTGCTGTGTACTGTGTCTGTGTAACACAGCAAATGAATGTAAGCAATATTTCCCTCTAATTTCTAGGAGTATTAAAGTGAAACTTTACTAAAATTAAATTGATGATTAAATAATCCAATGGAGAGAAATATAGAGTCAACCTCTAGCATACAAACAACATTTTGATTTTTAGCATGCATTCTTCAACTGAACGTTCTTTGCGGTGCATGTGATGATTGCAGTTTAACATTCTAAAAGTGATGTTGAAATACTAGCTGGCAGCTGCTACTACCAGGTTTGAGGGCAAAAAGCTGACATCTGTAGGGCACTGGTGTGTTCACTCCACCAGTCACAGACAGTACTTTTAAAGCATTAGCATTCGCTTGAATAGACTTCCTACCAAGACGCTATGGCCAAATGCTAACTAAAGCTGGTCAACTTGAAGATTAGAGCCATTATCCTTTCTCTGTCATAGTCTTAGAATTAAGCCAAACCAAGAAATTCATCCTACTGGGTTAGGATCCTATTTACTTTGTATTAGTGAAATAGAGCTCATGTGAGAGAGAACACACATTCTTTTCAGTTTCTAATATCCACAGGACTTAAAAGGTTTCATGCCAAAGGGGAAAAAAATATGGCATCCATCTTTTAACTAAGTATCAGGCCAGTGCAGTTTCCTCCTAAGGGTATTAACTGCTTTGATGAAGGGATGTTGCACGTGAAGTCGTCCCTTCATGTTTAAGGTGGTATGACTGGCAGGGATCACACTTCTATTGCACAGTCAAGTGGGTGGGACGACAGATACACCGGAACTAAGTTTGCATGTACAAGGTCATATCTCTTTCGCTTAGAGCTGCCTCAGTTCCGTCCTCTGAGAAGCAGAGAGTAGATTTCCACTCCACTGCCTGGACTAAGAGAGGAAGGAACTGAGGGCGGAGAAGTAACCTGCATCCTGAATGCTCCTCCCAGGGGGTACTTTCTCTTACCCTGCCCCCTGGCCTTCATTTTCAGTTGAGGACAAAATCAGAATCTTTGCACCATCCAGTGGCCATGGACATCACAGCCGCCACAAAAAAGGGACATTACAAATTGCTCCCTCTGCTTCTCCGGGCTGTTTGACCCCCTTCCTCACTTTCTTCCCACTCCGTCTGCAGTCCTACCCTGCATGAACCCTCTTCCAAGACGGGAATGTCTAAGAGGTAAAATCAACCCAGATCTAGATGTCAGAGGACTCAGTTCCGAGTCTTCTGTTCTCTTCTGAGCAAGCTGTGTTGCTCTGAACAAGCCACTCAGTCCTGCTAAGTGAACTCAGCTCTGAGAGGGAGAGGATGATTCGTGACTTCACAAACTTTCACTATGCAAATATCATGTATTATCAGAAGAAATACTTAAATCTAGAGAAACAGTGGAGCGGAGTCATTGTGCATCTTATTTCAGTGGACACGGTAAGAAAACAATTATTTATGAGCAAGCTCGGTTACTCTCAAGCAGCTTTTCTCAAAGCTGGTCAGATGGCTCCATGACCTTCTAAGGGAAAAGGTGAAAAGCCATCCCTTTTACCCCTTTTAATCCTTCCTCTCCGCCATTTAAACACTGACAAAGAGTAATTGGGCAGCTACCATTTTTCCCCTCAAAAAAGACCCTGGGGCCTTTGCCAAGTGGCCTAATTTTAGGGATTCTGCTTAAACTGATTTAGAAGGTGGTCTGACCTTGGCATTAACCTTGGAAGTTATGAAGATTTCCCATCTCCCTCTTTCCACTCTGCCTTGGACTGCATCTCATTTCTCATACAAGAGTTTGGTACCTCCCTCTTTTCCTGGTCCCCCGTACTTCAAAACAAGCACGCAGAGCAGGCAGTACATCTTGGAAGGGAACTCCATCTGCTTTACAAACAGAGTGCCAGTCGGACATATCGTGGGAGCAGCAGGCAACTGTCTGGGGAAGACACCATGGCATCTGGTGGACCCCAGGAGGCTAAAGCACACGAAGGCATAGGGTCCTCCTCAGTGCCCAGCTTGGATTCCAGGGGGGAAAAAATATTGGAGACTAGAACCCTTAAGTCATTCCTTAAGGATCAGATGAAGGTGTTCTAGATTTGAAGGCAAGAGCAAAACCTGCCTCAAAGGGCCATCCTCTACCTCCATTTCCAAGAAAGGCCCTCATTATGTACACAGGTGTGACTCCTCCATCCGTGCGTCCCCAAGTTCTTAGAAGTTGATGAAACGATAACCACACCAATGAGAAGAGATCATCACAGGAAAGAGAAACGTCGTTTTTCTGGAGGGTTAAGAACCAGAGAATGACTTTCGTGTCTGCTATCAACCACCACGATCTTAGGAAAGTAACTTAACCCCTGCGTGACTTATTCTCTTCATCTGTAAAACTGAGAAGAAAAGTGTGACTTATTTAGCTCACAAGGTTTTTTTTTTTTTTTGAAAACCAATTCAATAATAGAAGTAAAAACTACTTTTAAATAAAGAGCATTAAATATTATTAAACACCATTCTTCTGCACATAGGTTAATCTAATTTATGCCTATTTTTGTAAAAGCACAAAAGAACTTTAGAAAAATCTCCACGCTAATCATTGTAAAAGCTAAATGACTTGTCCCCATGTCCGTGTACCTACACTTCTCTGTCTTTACGTGTCTATATCTTTGTATGAATTTTTATGTCTCAAACGCAGCACAATGTAGCAGAAGGATGCACTGGGGTTCAGAGGTAAAATACCATAGTGTCAATCCCGAATCCATTATTTCTAGTTGCGTTGCTTTGGATAAAATAATGTCTACAATAAGAATGATAATTCCAGACTATCTACCTCCAAGATTGCTCGAGGCATCTACTTATGCCCCTGTCCCACCGTCACTTCCCCCTCCCCTTGCTCCTTTTCTTCCTCCTCCTTCTCTTCCTCATTCTCCACTAACCTTTTCCACCTCTGTCTCTCCTCTCTTCCTGTCCATAAGATCAAATTAAGGTATATTTCTAGATTTTTCTGATTATTGAGTAAATCAGTTAAATTGCTTTTTACTGTGATCATCTTCCCCGTTTCTGGTTTGAGTCTTCTGAATGTCCCAGAATAAATTCACTTCCTAATTCTTGGGTCTGTTTCATTCCAGAAAACACACCTTTCCCACCAGCTCGGCAAACTGCCTCCAACTTAACAAGGTAGCTTAGGAAAAGGAATGTAGAAAAGATTACGAGTCAGAAGCTTGGCCCTGTCTCTTACTAGCTGGGCAAGATCTATCACCTCTTGCAGGCTCTGTTTTCTCATTTATAAGATGGAGGTAACACTATTTGATAAGAATAATGGGGGAATTAAGTCAATTAAGAGGCCATGTAAAACATATGGCAGAATGCCTTTTTAAATGGTAAGCATACACAAAAAGGACAGCTTTTATGATGTTGAAACTAAACAACAACAACAACAGTTTTATATATTCATGGCACCAGGCTAACATTAAAGAAGGCAATTTTGAGAGAGAATCTCAACATATACTTGATGTCGCCCCAGCCAATAGCTTAGAGACAAATATCTCTAAAACTTGCCAGCACTTACTGAGCACCAGACACTTTTCCTACTACTATTCCATGTGTCAACTCATTTAAGCCTCACAACAATAGTTCTAGGTGGGTACCATTCTTACTCCAATTAAAGATAAGAGAATAGAGATTTTTTTCCTAATACTACTTCTTTACAGGATACTGGGGATTGAACCCAGGACCTCGTGCCTGCTAAGCATGTGCTCTGCTGCAGAGCGACCACCACCCCTGTGAGGGAACAGGGATTTAGAATGGGTCAGTTACTTCCCCAGGTCATCACAGCTCATGAATGGTTGATCCAGAACACAAACCCATGTAGTCCAGGTCCAGGGCTGGGATGTAAGTCACCGTTCAAAATCACATTCCTCCAGGAAAGACAGCATCTTCTAGACCAACTGGTATGCTGCCAGTAATTTGTTACCAGTGATAACATAGTGAAGTCTGATTGCTTTCTTTTTAACTGAAATGAGTGTAGATGCACTTACAATGGCATAGCACTTGTCCACCAACAGTTTGATTTCCTCTCCAGTACAGAAAAGAAAGCAGTGCAGACCAAACGAAAGCTCTGGGGCTTGCTCAGAGCCCCAGGCTCATCGGTGGTCGACGCACATCACCTGTCAGCTCAGCACCTTTGTCACAGCCACCACCACCATCACCACCATCACCATCTCCTTACTATTTACTGATCCCTCTATGCCAGGCAGGTGGTAATTCTTCACACACGTTTTTTCTGTTACGTGTTACAGCAGAAGAAAATGTTGAGGACCACTGAGCTACACTGTTCCGGATTCATTCTTAAAGCCTTTTCTCCTAATGCCACACTACACGACTCCACCACCAACCTTGAGAAGAGGAATGACAATAATATTTACTGATATCTATCCTGCAGCAAGCAGAAGACTAGGCAATTTATAGTACTCCTACGTAATTCTCACAACAAACCTAAAATTAAAATATAAGCATTGTATTTATTGCTTCGCTATCATCACTGATTAATTATTTTCATCTTAATTTTACAGCGAGGAAAACCACAGCCCAGAATGGCTTGGTATCTTTCCCAAGGTTCAAGATTAGAACTGGACCCATATGACTCCTTTGAGCAATCCCTTACCATTTCCTAAGCTGGATTTTTTATTCCACTATGTTATAAACGCTCTCTTTTGTAGTCTATTCACTAGAAGACAGGAACCCTCAAGAGAGTGCTACCTTGAGAGTCAGAAACCCCAAGTTCTAGCCCTGGTTGGTACAACACAAGTTGTGTGACTTGAGACACGTCATTCATCCATTTAAATGAATAGTTCCCAGCTCTAATTTCTACACACTATGGTCTCCCCAAAATAGCAGGCACCCACTGTCACTCAGACGATACTGATTCTAATCGCAGGCTTCCTCTCTGCCCTTGGAAGAGGGGGTTAAGGAGAGGGGCCCCGCTGCACAAGTGCCTGTGGCCCAGACCATCGGCAAGGGTAGTCAGGGAGAAGGCTGGCTGGGAAGTGTGAGAAAGCCATCCACCTTGCAGCTGTCCCGGCCTGAGCAGCACCATGGATAAACAAGAGCCCCTCTCTAGAGATCTCTGCTGGCACCTTGTCTTCATTCCTTTCTGGAAAAAAAAAATTCACATCCTTGTGAAGAATGTATTGCCTTCTACATGCCACGGCCAAAAACCCAACTGTAGGCAAAATCCATCTGACAATATCCCTTAACTGCTTTGATTCAGTTCTTAAAGGAGATTAGCTGTTGGAAGGTCACAGAGAAGCCAAGTGCCTGCACGTTGCAGCTTGGGTTCCAAAGCTTTCACTACTAAGGGGATTCTGCACTCGACGTCCCTTCCCTCCAAGCCGTTTAATCAATGAATCAACAAATAGTTCCTGAACGAGGCATCCCTGGAGTCCGCAGGTCACTTCAGATGTGCCTCTCCAGTTCAATAGCAGGAGAAAGAAAAACAGATTTTTCTGACTCTTCTTAAAGTTTCCATTTATAAAATCAGGACGAACATAAAAAGACCGTGGGTCTCCTACCCCTCTCTTTCTCTGCCCGGAACCCTTCGGAGTCACAAAGAAAAAGAGAGTGCTCTACAGTTGAGAGAGGATATAAGAGGTAAAGGGAAACAAGGGAGGAAGGATGGACACAGGAGGGAAGGGAGAAAGGAGGGAGGGAGGGAGGGAGGGGAGAATCAGAGGCTTAGATTTCAGGAAGGTCAAAGGACACAGCCAAGATGTAGTTTACCCTCTCTCTTTGACAGCATAAAACCCCCATGTTTATTAGCCTGGTAATTATGACTGCCTTTTAGTAACATGATTATTTCTGAGAACAACTAGGAACCACTAGTTTTAAGCTTTGGGGATTGATGTAATGATGAATATCTTATACCTCTAGGTGTTTTTCCACTCGCAACTTTAGCAACCGGATCATAAATAAAATGTGCATGTTACCACAATACCCACAGTCATCAGAAATCATAAATACAAAAAAAAAAAACCTTAATTAGCTTTCCTAAATAATCTGCATGAAAATGAAAAAAAAATGTATAGTAAAAAGACACTAGGTTTGGCTTTTAGCAAATGTTATGTAAAACACTACACTGGGCTACAAACTAAATCACCATCTTCCAAGTGATGCCAAGTGACTGCCATGTACAACTGTCACTAGAACCAGTGACCAACCTAGAATGTGAACGTCGTCTTCCTCTGACCTGACACTCAGAACAGGATTCTACTTAATAAAATGGTCCCTCAATCAAAAATAATAATGATGAGTTCATTAGTGTCCTCTTTTTTTTTTTCTTTTTTTAGATTCCACACACTAATGAACTCATCTACAAAACAGAAACAGACTCACAGACATAGTAAACAATCTTATGGTTACACAGGGAAAGGAGGTTGGAAGCAATAAATTTAGAAATTTGAGATTTGCAAATGTTAGCCATTATATATAAAAACAGGTGGAAGAAAACAGATTTTTTTCTGTAAAGACAGGGAACTATACTCAATATCTTATAATACCCTTTAATGAAAAAATCATATGAAAATGAATATATGTATGTATATGCATGACTGGGACACTGTACACCAGAGATTGACACATTGTAACTGTACTTCAGTAAATAAAATTTTTAAAAATAATAATAATGAAACTAGGAGCAGTTTATGAAGCACTTACTATATGCCAGACAGGGTGTGAAGTACTTTCTGTGCATCCGCTCAGTTAACCCCTTCACCCACCCGCTGGTGCGTTACCCTCCTCCACATACAGATGACAAGGGGGCGGCTCAGAGAGGTGATGTCACTTTGCTCAAAGTCTTAAGCAAAAGGATGTCCAGAATGAAGAAGACTCCAACACCTATCTGACTCCACGGACTGGGCTTCTAACCACCCTGCAGCTGGGATTTTATAGTTTCTGTTCTTCTATGTGGAGAATCAAGACCAGGAGAAGTAAAAATAATAGATTTTATTATAATTTACCCCAAACCTCACTCGGACTTGGTGTTCCCATGTCAGCTTCAAATTGTTCCTTCCCCGCCTCCCCAACATGAATGACTAGAGGCTCTTCTTTCGTTTCTTTCTGATAAGCAAAGCTAGTATTAGAATAGTTAACACACCACGAGGCCACAGCCCACCCTGACGTTCTGAAGAATTCTTCAGCCTAAGCATGCAGTGAGGCACTCCAACATCATAAACAGATTAATTAAAAAAAAATAGAAAGCTTAATTATGCTGTGCACCAGAAATTGACACAACATTGTAAACTGACT
This sequence comes from Camelus ferus, assembly GCF_009834535.1. Taxonomy (NCBI): domain Eukaryota; kingdom Metazoa; phylum Chordata; class Mammalia; order Artiodactyla; family Camelidae; genus Camelus; species Camelus ferus. The sequence continues at coordinate 2,517,590 of NC_045718.1, read as the reverse complement.
ACATTTTAATTAAAAATATATATATACAAAAAAACTTAAAATTTTTTTTTAAATAAAAAAATCCAAAAAATAAAATGAAAAGCTTAAATGTGACTACAATGTTAACACTTAAGGTTCCAAACAAAAAGTCCAGTAGCTCAAACTCCTCATGTATAGAGAGAAGGCAGATGCTCTGATATCTTACAGGGCTTCTAAATTACAACCCCCATGGTTTTTTTCATGTGCTGATGGGACCTATCATAGTAAGGTATTAACAGGAAAACAAACACCTAAAATGATATTATTCAGTACGGCATCGATATACGTAAAATTATGCATCTATTCAGAAGTATCTGTATGTTACAAGGAGGTAAAACATAAACACAACATTGTCTTTTGTTCCAAGGTGATACAAAGATTTCTGCCATCTGCAAGTAAAAGGAGGTGTGGCTCAAGAGACCAGTTTAGGTCTGTTTCACCTTGAGACACAACAGATTTAGAGACAGACCTCTGCTCAAGGTGCCCGTGGTTGTCTGCGACAGTGATTCTGAGCCCCTTCACTCCTGCACACTGGGCACCAACTAGGTCCACCCCTAAATCTGGCTTCTAAGCACCCCCTTCCCCCCAAGTCTGAGGACCAGAGTCCATTCTTTCATTTCCTTTTACTAAGCAGAGCAGGGATCAGTATATCAAACAAACCAGAGGTAAGCACTTAACACAAGTACAACGCATTCATATTTCTTGGTGGAAGGCAAATTTATGAATGCTACAATCATTTTTGGGACTGGGAACCATTTCCACCAGAGAAATGCAAAGAGTATTGTAAAAGCTCGTCCTTGGAGAACTCTGCAAAGGTCTCCCTGGACACAAACCTTGAGGCTGGACACCGCGCTCCCAGCATCTGCATGTGCTCATTACCATACTGCAGGAGTTGCTCCTAAAGCACGGAACAGTTTTCAAAGCAACCAAGGTTATGAAACAAGCCAGAGACGTAGGAAGGGAGAGAAGAGACAGTTGTATCATGGAAAAGCTAGGGAACAAAATAACCCATTCCTCTTAGGTCAAAGCTCGAGGACGTCCAGCGCACAATTAGCGTGACCTTCCATGAAGGGAAACCCAGGAAGACACAGATGTCCTTTTGTGTTTCGGAAATAAAGGTGCTTACCGTGAAAATCCACAAGTCACCACACTTTGCCCAGAATTACACTGGCCACCCTTCTCCACGGAAGCAGAGAGTGGGACCTGCCAAGTTTGTGGAGATAATCTACTTGGGTTGGTTGGGAAGAGGTGGGGGGGTGGCAAAGTGGGGGAGAAAAGACAGACTTTCCCTTTAAAACTGAACAGACGCTGATACCACATCACATGACCTTTTACCGTAATTTCTATTAAAATCATTTCATGTCTGGTTGCCTCTGCTCTCCTGGCTCATTTGTATTGTTTACAACAAGTCATTGCACTGGCAGTGAGTGGTGGCTGAATCCATGGTTACCCGTTTTTACATTCACTAGTTAAATGGAATGCAGCTCTGCTGTGGGTTTCGGGAGCCAGCTCTTAAGAAACCACAATCCAGCTATCAATCAGACTAATCTGAGAGAAATTAATCTTATAAACCTAAGTATTGGTGCATATTAAAAATTGATAGGAAAGGGGGCCCGGGCTTTTATTGGTTGGAGTTCACGAAAGTGGACAAGCTGAGATTTGACTTAGAGCCTCAGAGTAATCAGTCTGTGGTCTCCATCTGACAGCCATTCACGTTGTGCAGCTAAAAAGCTTTCAAGGGTAGTAAGACCACCCTTTAAAACAAATCCACCACCCCTCCCCAGTTCTGAGTATTCATTTTACCTGCTTGTTCTTAGGCTCTACAGAGTGCCTGAACACAGGTTTAACCAGACTGCAACCCGGCAGAGTGACTTAAACAGATACATTCAAGACAGTAAAACATCAAACAGACAGCACTAGGTAGGATTCAATTAAGACAAAACCTCAGTGGAATGCTCTTTACGAGTAAATTAAAACTGCAAACTAATATGTTTTATTGAGAGCAAGGACGGTACAAATTCAATCTATTGTCTAAGAATTTATGTGGTTAATTCTCTAAAAACATTCCCCAAAGCAAACTTGCTTCTCAGGATGGACATGCCCAACAATTATAATTCCTAATAAAAATTTAGAAGTTTTATAGTTTAATGACCACAATAACTGTCCCACAAGTCACATCTAAATGCTAAATGAGAACAGCAAATAGTTAAAGCTAACATATTACAACCCCATCTACTGCAAAGTCACTGTATCAGAAGCTAGAATTGATTTGTTTCCTCAGAACGAATTGAAAATGAATGTAACATAACGTCGGAAAAATCCCTCCTGCGCTGCTAATCGGATATTGTAAAATGGTTGATTGCAGCTCTGTCCTGGACTATTGCTGCCTAAATCATACATACTTACACGTTCTGGGTTCTTCCAAGAGTTTGGTGCAGTTTCAAGGACAAATGTCTTAAGGAAGCCTCTCTACTGTGCAGCAGGGAGCCTAGCTCGGATCTGATGACAAGAGCACGGTGCTAAATCTGACAACAGAGAAGGAAACTTCCTGCGTGAAGAGGAGATCTTGGAAAGTCTCGGGGTGAAAAAGGCTGCTTTCAATGTGCTGGTTGATTTGCTCTCTGGTTGTGTATACACAGTAGCAGCTGATCTGTGTTTGCAGCCCTGCAGAAAGGAACCTTTACTGAAAACCAATGGCATCACATTTCAGCGGAGCTGGTGCCAAGTGCTGGAGAGCAGAGCAACCTTTGACAACTTCACACAATTCAACCCAGCAGACTTCCCACAGGTCAGGGAGGAGCATGGAAAGCGTCTCCCCGACCCCCACCCCACCCCCAGGGTTTCATCTCCAGGCTGTTAGCGCAGTTCCTGGGAAACCAAACACAATTACCAACCGGACTCTGACAACAGTGGAAGGTATTCCCTGGACTTACCTTAAATATAGTCTCTAATCTCTGCTGTCCTGACCTACCATGTCCTGTATTGTCACAGAATTAAAAAAAAAAAAAAAAAAAAGAATCCCAGTGTTTAAAATGTATTTCCCTCTGATTCTGACACAAACCTTCAGATCCGCAGTGTGTTACTAACCCTGTGTTAGGTATTTAAGGCTCCGCTGATGTGCCGCACAAAGAAACTGAGGACAAATTGATCTAGGACTGGGTACTGTGGCGCCTACTTCTGTTTTCTGCTTGCCCGATTCAGAGGCTGGTGTTTTAACATTACTGTTCGGCTGGGGGTCATTTTATTATTGTTGATTATCAACTGGGTACAACTGTACAACTTCATTCCAGGAGAACCTACTAACAGACGAAGGCTGTCAGGATAAGGAGGTGCAGAAAAGCCGTGCAGAGCACGCACCACCTCCTCCACCACCCTGTTATGGAGGAGAATGGAAATTCTAGACCTTGCCAGCTCTGAGAGGGAAAGTTAAGAGATGCAAGAGACAGAAGCGGAGGGTGGGGTGCTAGCTGCTGCAGCGAACGTAATCGAGTCACTGGTATTAAGTCACCCGAGTACCTGTCTGTGTGCGCCTCACCACCTTCCTCTCCCTTCTGTCCCGAGGACCAGTCTAGGTTATGGTACACTGGATGGTATTTTCTCATCGTGGTGCATCTTACTTCAAAGGGCAGAAATCAGAACTGACAGTTTAACAAAAGGCCACATTAAATGTGTCCGGCAGCCCAGGGAAGTGCTCTCCTACTGAGCTGAAAGCCGGCCCAGGAGCTGTGTGGGCAACTGGTAAATTATCCAAGGCCTCTGCTTTTCACGTTACCCACACTATTGTTCAGATGTAATGATAATTCCTCATCCTGTAATGTGATGACAGCTTCCTGTTTTGATCCTACTGCTGTCTACTTACATGAGGCTAGAGTTGCTGAAAATCGCTGAGCTTCTGTTTCCTCATCTACAAAACGGAGATCATATACCTACCAATTCAGGATTACTGGTAAGTTTTAAAGACTAACACAGGTCAAGGGCTTACCACAGTGCCTGGCGTGTGTGTAGTTACCAACACTAACTGAGCCGCCTCTCAGAACCAGGCACGGGGCCAGCCTCGGGGGTCCAAAGTCAGCTGAGACACGCCTCTACCCTCAAGTGCAATCCTACCAGTGTCCTTCCTCCTTCCTGCCTGTCATTTGTCTAGTTTTCATCATAAAGCACAAAAACATTTAAAAATACTTGGTCTCATTTGATCCTCACAACAATCCTACAAGGCAGACAGAACTATGGCCAATTTGCAAATATGAAAACTGTGGCTTAAAGAGGTGGGGGTCAACATAGCTGGGAAACGGTCACTCGAACCTCAACCCAAGCTCTGATTCTGTTGCTAAAGGTACGAATTTGTCATGTAGAATTCATTTTCTGCACCAGTTTATATTGTACTGTTATCTTAATAGTTCTCTGTGTCTTATTATATTCCCCTAAAGACAGTGTAAGCCCCTTAAAGAGAGGAACTATATCTTAAAATTACTTTGTCCTCTCTGAGAGACCTAGCCTGATGCTAAACATATTCGTTGTTTAATAAATTTTCCTAAATTTAAAAGAGATCCCAGCTGGGTCATTTTTACTACCTATGATCAATCTTATAGGAAGCTACAGCTCCTCAACAAATAATGGTTTGGGGGTTATTTATGGCTTTCCAGTCTTCAGTTACTTTCAAATAATTATACACAGGTCAAAGTTTTTTAACACTGACTCATAATTAAACCCCCCAAAGGCGGTTTTCCTCATTTGTTTAGCATATTTCCTGTACTTTGAGGCCTAATGAGTTCTGGTAAGAGCCAGTAAATATTTACTTTTTAATTCACTACTCGATCCCAAGACATCTCTTGATTTCTGGGTTCATGTTGGTTTCTAGGTTTAACTGATCACAAAGGATAGAATTCCATTGATCATTATCTTGTGAATCAGAGCAGAGCACATGGCCAGCCTCAGGTAGATTCAGAGACTGCTTTTTTTACAGGTTGTCTGTACAAACAGCCCAAATTTCTTGAATTTTTTTTTTTTTTTGATCCACTGCTTCATTTGATCTAGGCTTTAAAATGTAGTCCATTTCTGGTGGGAGAATTGGCTAGACATTTATCAGTGGATCACAGGTAAAAATGAAAATATTCTTGAAAGAGATCTGAATAGAATCTAGAACTTGGAGTTCAACCATTCTATTACATTAATTACTTCTGTTATATCCTGGAAATCTTTTTTTAAAAATGGAATTTATGTCATTCTTTATTAGTATTTACTGCCAAATGACGTCTTCAGCCTTAACAAAAATCCAGGAAATTTAGATTAATATCAATGTCATGGCAAAAGTGCAAATGACAGGCAATGTTTAAGACAAAGAAAACAATTGTTAGACACATCGTTTCAGTTTCCAAAGTCATTCGCTTGTGTATCTAGACAAGCTGGGGCCATCTGTAAGGGCAAGTAAATATGTTCCTTGTGCGCTGGCATCGCTTCCGTTAGAATTATCGGGCTTGCTCCATTCAGCTGGCCAGCTGCAGACTATTTCCTGCTTCCTCCCTAAATAAAGTAATATGTAAAGAACCCACCACAGCTCTTGGACCACAGTGGACGAGAAACACACCTGCCGAAGACCACTCTAGAGCTAAACAAATTGGCCCAGGCCCTGGTCAGAGCTGGTCAGCCTGGGGAACTGCGTGACCCAATGACTTTTTCTCACCAGCTAAAAGTAAATACAGTTTCCAAGCACTTTCGTACCCACAAGTCTCACTCAACTCTCACAACCATCTTGGAAGCAGACGCTTTTCTTTTTCACGTTTACCAATAAGACAAATTCAGAGAATTTCCCAATTTAACAAGATCACACAGGCAATAAGGGGCCCAGCACAAATTTCAAAGTGGATGCTGTAACTGTAATTCCAACGTTTTTCCACATAACTCACATATTGTGCTTTCTCTCCAGGAAGAATGTGTGTGCATTCATTTCTCTCTTTTTCCTTTTGGTTTCTTATCCTACAGATCAGCTAAATGTAGAGCGAGCTTGCTGTCTCTCTCTCTCTGTCTGTGTCTCTCTGTCTCTCTCTGTCTCACCTGCACATGCACACGCATATGGCCTCTCCTCTCCCTTCAACTGCCTTCTATCTTTTGTTCTCTCACATCTTGGCCAATTACTTCAGAGAATAAATTTTTTTCTCCCCATCATTTTTCACTCTCCTGCTTTTCAATAATTGGTTGTCAAAAAAAACAAAAAACAAAAAACAAAAAACAAATCTTATCACAGGTGATAAACTCAGAAGGACAGTTAATGTTACACTTTTCCCAGGGAAAGAAAAACCATATGCTTTGTAACCAGCCTTTAAACATCCTGAAAGTTTCTAAGAAGCGCTTTCAGATCCCCAGCAATACTTTCCATCTATCTTTTTAGCTTCCAGTTATCTGTGCAGTCTCTTAAACATCAACCCTCCAGAATCTAGATAAATGATAAAACTATCATTCAGTTTTATTGCCTTTATGTTATGTTTATACTTGTACCATAACAGAACTGTTTTTCACATCTTCCTCATCAGCGATACACAATAATTCACTTCAGTAAGTAACACAGGCTTTTATGGTCTAGCCTAAAAAAGCAACTTACTCTGAAGATTGTTTTCTGTGGAAAAAAAAAGTATAAATCTAATAATTAATCTACAAAGGAAATATTTCAGTGTAAACCCGAGTGTCTGAATTTCATAAGGCTGTCGTTTCAAACCCCTGAAGCTAATCTCATTTAGTACTCTACCCACTAATATTTCTAGTCAGGGCATACGAGCCATAGTTATGTAAATAATTAGTTTATAGAATAGAAATAAACAGGAGTATAATTCATTGATTTACTCATTATTAATCAGTCGCTTAATTCAGCATCACTGGAGACCATCATGTCACATGCCTTCATTTGAGAAATAAAGAAGCGAAGGGTCACGGTTCTCGGATGGAGAGGGCAACCAGATCGTACTATAAACTCTGCTCAGGACCACTGTGGCGGTTTCTTAGCTGAAGATCGATGTTCAGTAATATCCACGTGAGCTAAAAAGCACAAATTTCTAACTCTGAAGGTGATGGATCCAAAGGGTCACCAAGTATTATGTTCCATTTCTGTGACCTTTGGAAAATAAATGTTCGTACTAAATAGAAAACGAATTTCTAATAACTGAATTAAACTGTTCATCTAAATAGCCAACTTTGGATTTCTCTCCACACATAATAACTTGGAAAAATATATAGCCTGTGTTTACTAGAGCACTGTAGCCACAATCTCTAAGAAGAGCTATAACTCGCTAACAATTTTCCTGATTTATGTTTGAAAACATACAGGGCATGAAATGATTTCTGCAACCTTACATTTTCCTCAAGAACACGGGTAGGCAGAAGACAGACTCCAAAAAGCATGTCGGATTGCTTGTTACAGCTCTTTTTTAAATAGAAATGTGCGACAAGCAATTATACATCCTCCACCGAAGAAAAGCCATTAGATTTTTTTTCCCCATTAAGAGAGGGAAAAAGAAAAAAGAGAGGAAGGAAGAGGAGGGAAAACAAAAGGGAGGGAGAAACGGAGAGAAGAAGGAAACTCTGATAAAACAATCTAGTTTCATATTATGTTTACATCGTAAAACTGACTGCCTTCTTGAGTAAGAAAATGCAACAGATACTCTTCCAAAGAACAGCTTATGGATAATGTACGGTTATAAACTGTAACACACTGTACAAATGTTAGTTATCCTTGTTCCTAGTATTTAACGTATATGCAAATTTGCCTCCCAATCTATAATTGTGCTAAAAAACCAAGTATGTGTGGATATAAATCACATTGGTCATAAACTCAGCCTTATTAATCTAATCTATCTTAGCGTGAGATCAAATTTAAATGGGCCACTCTGGTATCACAGAAATCTGGGAACACTGTTTATCCTACCATGTAAGTGTCTATCAGAATAGGAGTACCAAAGTTTTGCCATGCTTCATATAAAGTTAGCATCCTGAATCTGAATCTTCAAAACAGTAAAAGATCATTGTGTCCGATACACACATGTGCCAAGTTAAAAACAAAAATTCACTTGTATAAGGAAAGGTGAGTAAGCACATTCATTTATTAGCATCCTTTACAGAGTCCTATCCAGGTGATTCATGTGAGCAGATGTGCCATCTGAAACACCCTTAAGCGTCCATAAGTAAAACAGCTTTGATTCTCCAGGGTCTTGCATTTAATCACAGGAATTCCAAACACATTTGACCCTCTTTGGTGGTAATTATGACCATTCCCTTGCTCAAATGAACAAAGCATCCTTCAAAATCGAAATACAGACAGAGGCCTGATTTAAAACTACCAACAAGTCTTCTTCACAACCACAGGTGTTACGGAGCACGATGGTACGACAACACTACTATACGTGCGCACATGGTGTACACGTCGGAGGAAGGACCAGAGGTGGGATATACACCCCGCACAATGGAGGAAGTTAGGTAAGGGGGCGGAGGTGGGGGGCTTCACAACTGGAAGTCCTTCAGGGTTGAGTAAGTCAATGGCATCTAATTTCCGAGAAAAAGAAAACTTCCCTAGCTAGGTGATAAAGACACACAGAGTCTCGGCATGACCACAGCGTGGACTTCAGGAATTTTCATTCAAAGATTTGCAAAGCTTTTTCCAGTTACCCGAATCCGAAGGTCCAAAACCATAAAGCAGTGTGTCTGCATTCTATTTCAACAGACCGAATTACTTCCTGCAAGCATCTCCCCCGCTGGCCCTGGCTCTCCACTTCTGGCTATCACTACCATTGATTTCAATACAACATACGATTATAAATTAGGCTCGAAACCATCAAAACAAGATGGTTTCAGAAAAAGATCCTTAAACTTTCCTACAGCACCCACTCCATCCGCTAGCCTGAGAGAGTGAGGAGCACATAGAGCTCACATGCGATTCCCTTCGCTGATTCCTCAGGCCCCCTTACTCGACTGGAAGGAACGGCAATGCAAACTTAAAAACCGAACTGCAAAGCAGAATTATTTCACAGCTTAACAAAACTGCCAACAAAGTGACAAGAGAAAATTTCTTTGTTTGCACAAGGGGCATAGAGGTACATTATTTTGACTTTATAAAGATATTTTTCTTGAATACACACACACACACACAAAATCACAACATGACGAAACTTGGTAATCATTCATTCAAAACAACAGATTCTATTGTTCACGGAGAAATTTTCAGTTGGTTTTCTCATACCAGTGGTTCAATGGAAAGATTCACCAACTGCTCCCTGGAGAACACAGGAGCTCTGCATTTAAATGGAGATACAGTATTTCCACATGCACCGTACCTAGAAGGCAGATACTGTCAAGGTTTCTTAGTGAGAATAACTCAGATTGTATTAGGGCCATTTCGATGCTGTAGCTGTCTCTATTTCATAGGGCTCGGTCTGTTTCCACAACTTTTCTTTTTCCTTTGCACGTTCCTTGTAGTATTTGTCCTGAGAAGTTAAAATTAAACCTTTCTCCATTGCAAAGTCCCCACACTAGCAACAAGCAATTATGACTGTACATATCATTTCTGATGTGTACAGAAAAAGACCACAGAAGATAGGCTGGCCAGAAATGTTAAATAATTGAAAAGTATAATGACTTAATAGAGTAGTAAGCTTAGTTTACAATGCAGCCAATTTAAAGCCATAAAAATACTGTGTAAAAGTTTTATCTTGTGGTTGACCATTACATATCCTATCTATTATTCAAAAGTATTTCAATATTGTTTTTCTTCATTAATGTGGCTTTTGGCATTTCCCTCAAAATCTTTCTGTTCCCACAGTTTTCCAACCATTTTGAAACAAGTACAGAATTCCTACTTTTACATCATAAATTCCCCTCACTGGGATAATGAGATCATCAGTCTCTAACTGAAACCAGTTTCATAGGTTAACCTGTAAGAAATACTTTAACTTCCTTGGATGGGATTTGCTTTGCATTTAACACAAGCAAGCAAGCAAGACATTAAGAAATAAACAAATAAAACAGGACTAAAGCTACCTGCATTGACACATCTCTAAACAAAGGAGAACTTCCTAAGTAACCTCCTTTCTGGCGACACACTAATCTAGGGATTTGTCTGTATTAGAAAATGTCATGGGGCATCAGGCAAGTTTTGAGTGTTCAGCTAAGGTGCATAGCATGCCCGTGGAGGAGAAAAAAGAGACACTTAGGATCAATTTCAAACACAAGCCCAGTGCCTCTGGCAGGCCTTTGCTAAAATTCCAGCTGCCATCGAAATGCCCCCGTAAACAAGGTTACCGAGAACAGCCCCAGATATTCTTTTCAGCAGCACTTTCCCTCCCGGCCCTCCAGCTGCCTGCGCACAAGGTGAGTTATCCCTTATCTTGCTGCCCTGCCATTCTCATGCTGATTCAAATTCAGAACTCAAAATGAAAGATGAAGTAGCTTCCAGATCACTTCATATTGAAATCCTGTTGCAGTCATAAGTGGTGCTCAGTTGGAGACGGGAACATGCTACTCTCTTGGTAACCTTTTAATTTCTGGAAAAATTGCACAGAATAAATCGAGTGGCATACACTTGGAAACCTAAGGGACTGACCTGCTTTATTTTGTTAAAGCACCTCCCCTCAGAAGGTCCCTTGGCTCCTCCTGCAAATCCCATTAAAGATGACCAGCAGGTTTCAGTATGTACCATGCACAAAGATTTAAATGCTATTTTGATTTATTAAAGAAAATAAATTATCTTTTATCTACGTTCATCTGCCCAGTCAATGGACAATGTTATGTTTTATACAATGCCATTTTCAATATGCAATTCTAATTCTCCATAACATGAGTTGGAAGAGTTATGACAATTGTTTTAGTAAAAATAACAAAGCCATACGTAACAGACAAATACATATTGGAAAGATCATCTAGGCCTGTTTTATGATCTACTTCATTCTTTTCATATTTGAAGGTAAAGAAGCCCTTATCCACATCATTTCATCTCCATCAGTGTTTTCAAGTACCTTCCTCTCTGTCCGCTATTCCTCAGCTCAGATTTGAGAACTGTTCAAATTTCCCTCTCTTTCCCACAATGACAGAACTGTTTCTCAGGTTGGTTAACTCATTTTGATAACATCAAATCTACTGGACAGGAAAAAAAAAAACAAAAGAAGCCGCCTGACACCACACCCCCACTCCCCAGTCCCACTCCTCTGCCTTCCCCTTCCCCTGGAGGGCACGTCTTCCTCTCTCCTCTTGCCTGCTGCTTCTGCATCTGGGCATTTTCCAAACACAACCCCCTATTTGGTCTTTGGGCAGCGTGAGAAAAAAAAAAGACAGTCTCTCTTCAAAACTAGACCAAATCATTCAGCTGCTCTGTAATACTTCAAAACATCTGCAGGTCTCTTGCTCTTGACTTAAAGTATTAAGCAGGAGTGTTTTGAAAATAGCAGAAAGTCATATGTGGACAAAACAGCTCCTCTTAACTTACATGCTGAGAATTTCTTTCTTTCTCTTTTTCCTTCTCTCTCTCTTTCTTTCTTTCTTTTTTTTTTAAAGAGAGAGAAGGTGTTATTTTCAACATTGCCCTCTGGTTTACGTTCACAAAATCACTTGTTTTCTGTGTATGCCTGTGTCCCGGGGTCCGGCCAGTGGCTCTGGTACTATAACACAAACACAGCAAACAAGCTCCCTAGCTTAAGCAGACCCGTGTGGCAATTCACAACATAACCCAAGCAAGCACAATAAATAAACACATACATAATGGTTCCACAACACTGAGGCATGCGGGGGTTTCTCCAGGCCCTTCCCGACTTTTCCAGAATTGCTCATTAAGATTCTTAAAAGGGGAGGGGGCGCAGCTGGGAAGAAGGTTGCCTGGAAGGGAAGAGAAGGGGAGAAGGAGAGCTTTGCCCTCTGTGACTTTCTCTCTCTGAGAATCTCCCATTACCAACCACGGGGAGGCTGGGGGGGGGGGGTTCTATCCTGCAGACACATCCGACAGACTTGAGGGGTAGAAAGGGGTGGGTGGTTCAAAATACTGAAAATGATGGTCGGGTGACCTCCGTGTAACTTCAGGGACTCCCACGGGAAGGTGACCGGGTTGGGGAGACCGGAGGGACGGAGGCGCAGAGGACAGGACTACAGCAGCAGCAAGCACCAGAAGGATTTTCCAGCCCCTGACAGCCGTCCTCAACTCCTGACACCACCCTCTCCCCAGCCACCCCCTCCCCAGATCCCCTTGCCCTCTAAGACCAGAGGACTCCCCCCACCCCAGCCCAGTCCCCGTGCCCTAACTCTGCCCTCACTCTTTGCCACTTTCCCAGGCACTTAAGTCTGTATCCAGGAAGGGGGAGGGGAGAGGTGTTTCAAGAACAAATCTCATGGAAATGAGAATTTACCAGTGTCTCAAGCACACACGCTCTGACAGTTTTGCAGTCATGGTTAGCAAGTCTACAAGAGGGGGACAGTACTCATGGTTGTGTTATGAAAGGAGGGGTGGCTTTTTTTCTCTCTCCAAGAGTCTCTAAACAAGTGAAGGGGGAAGGGGGAGCAATAGAGATTTCCACCAGGACTGCAAATCAAGGGTGCCCCAGATGCAAAGGTCTGTCTCCAGATGTTGATGATAAGGATTTGGACCAGTTACCTTGGCAGGGTCAGAACTGCAGCAGGTTAAGCAGGTGAGTCGTCGGGGATTTTAAAGAAGCCGAAGCCGGGTGCTTTGGCTAGGAAAGTCTACCAAACCCCCATGCAGGAACATTGCACATCTTACACACGCCTCCTTTCACTGGGCTCCCGCGACCTCGGCAGGCGAGGGGGTGCCGGCCGGCGCGCCGGGGCCAAGGGCACGGCCCCCCGCTCGGCCCCCGCGGGCGCGGGGCCGGCCTGGCCCCCGGGGTCCGCGTCCCGCGCGGCTGTGCACTCACCGAGCCGGGCGGCCAGGGGCCGAGGGGCGCCCGCCGCTAGCCGGAGCGCCCGGGCGCCTCCCTTTGCTCTTGGTAGCGTCGGTCCGCACTCCCTGTGACCCAGGACGTCATGATGCCTGTCTGTTTTCTCAATGATAACTTGGCAGAAGAAGAGAGAGGCTGCCAGGTTCTCCTCGGGTGGCTGCGTGGTATGTGCACGTTTCTGTTTGCATGCGTTCCGCTCTCTCCCTTTTGCAAAATAAATATCTATATTTCCCCCCCAAAAAAATGCCCGGCACTGTCATGATTTGATGGCATTATTGCGTTGGCATAATTGACGCCTCTGGGTGTGTATTTATTTGTGTCTGTGCGTGTGGGGGTTTTGTGTGTGGGGGGGGGGATTTTTTTCCCCTTTAAATCCTGCTGCCGCCGCCGCCGCCGCAGCCGCTGCGAACGGAAAGCAAGCATGCGTTCATCTTTTGTCTTTCATTTTACCTTCAGGGTGACATTCAGTGCCAACTGCTCCCTTTTGACCGTCGCCAATCCCGGCTGGGCAAAATCGATTTTAAAACCTTGGGTGGGGGGAGGGGAAGGAAGAGCCCCCTCGGCCCGAATGCTGGGGTTTCCATTCCTTCCACTGCCGGACCCCGAACCTACCCGCCCCGCCGCCCACCCCTGAAAAACCATGTTCCCTTCTACCCACCGGGCCCAGGCAGAGACGCGGCACCCAGACGGCGAGGCGCATCCACCCAGGGCCAGACACTCCCGTTCTCGGCTCGCACTTGCTGACTCGCATCTCTCAGCTGTGTTCCCAGTGTGTAGGCCTCTCACAACTGGAGCTATTTTTGTCTCCTAGAGATGCTCTTTAAAGCCTTTTAAAAATGGGGAGGGGGCAGGGGAGGAAAAAAAAGAAAGACTAGCCCAAGCCCCTATTTGAGTGTCTCTCTGGACACATCTGGAAATTTGGGGGAGGGGGGCTCCAAGCATCTGACCCACAAGGGGCGTTTAGAGGGGCAGAAAGGATAACTAGCTTTTATTTGAATTCTTTGACAACAGCAAGAAAACTTTTTTTTAAAAATACAAAGATCGTATTATTGCTGGTCATTCTCTGTATTTGTCATTACTATAATTATGTTCTCTAGAATGAGTAAGGAAGGTCTCAAGAATTATCTTTGATTTTTTTATGCAAACATAAGAATGTATTTTAGATGGTGTGGCCACATGGCAGGTGAAGCAGAGAGCATGTCTTTTTGTCATATTGAATTTGTGTTATTTGGACATTGTTTGGTATGTTTTATGTAGCCTCTGTTGACCATAATATTGTGCATCAATCACCGTGTATGCATTACCGAAAAATAAATATCTAGCATGAGGTTTGGCAAATAGTTTGCCCTTCTTTAACACTAATTCTCCATTTGGAGTAGTGGAATGGGCTTAGAAATTTTTTCCCCCAAGCCTCCTGCTGACCTTGGTCACCATCGTGTAAAGGTAAAGTCAGTCACTGTTCCCACTGATTCAGATTTCTAAAAGATAACAGCAGAAGCCAAGGTGGCAAAACCTAAAGCATGGAGGAGAGTGTCAAATCCAAAAAACAAAGCCGATTGGGAGAAAAACTTTTGAACCCATCCAAGACAATCTGCAGCTGCTTTAGGTTTAAAAATAGCTTACCTATTTGAGAGATTGGTTAAGTTTAATGAAAATGGCAAGGAATTTGTTAGGTCTTTTCCCTTTAGAGTCACAGACCAAGAATCACTAGCAAATTCCAGAAGGAAGACTTGGTAATTATGCAAAGACCAGACAGTCCGAACTGGAGAAGAGCCTAGCTAAAGTAAACCTCAGGAGGGTCTCAGGACCACTGAGCAGTAGATTCCAGAAGCTGAACTGTTCCTCGCCACCCTTATCAATTGGACACAGCTCTCTGGATCTCCTCATCAGTCTCCTTGGAATGGCCGGAGGATGAATTGGTGCAGTCTTGACTGGTGCTTAGAGGTCACCAGGGTCAAAGATGATTCTAAAGAAGACAGAGGTCTGTTTAGAACTCAAGGGTCTGTTTAGAACTCAAGGGGACATCATCTCCCAAGCTCCTGGTGACTTTTCAGTAACTATCCAAGAAGGGCTTGTTAATATTCAATCTACCAACCTGGTTCTCCAACTTTTTAACTTATTAACCTCAGAGCTGGACCCTTAAAGACCCACTGCAAAGAGTAAAAAAAAAAAAAAAAAAAAAAAAACCATTAAAATTTGTCTAACTTTAATCCCTTGAAATCCAAGGGGTTGTTGTTGTTTTGTTTTTTTGTTTTTTCTTTCAGACAAAAGCCTTCCGTGCTGTTTGTTATCAATCCACATGCCAGTGCAGGCAACCAAGTGGTTTCCTTCGCCAGGGGTGAGCTACCTGAGCAACTAGTAGAGTGTAGAGGTGAGGTACTCAGGTTCTCTCGAGGTCTGAATAGATCTCTTCTGAGCCCAGATTCTCTAAATCCAATTCTGCCTGAGAACAGTTCTCTGCTGTTTCAAATTCAGGCTCCTCCAACTACTCTCAAGTCTTTATTTCTGGCGTCACCCTAAATATAATAGTTAATATTGTTGTAGTGTATTCAGTTTAACTTCCCAACCAAACCAAAGGGCATACAAATGCTTACTAAGGTGGATGGAACACAACGAAGGCGTTGTTCTAAAGTGTACTTGTGCTTAGAACTTGTAAATCTAATTAAATCTTCTCAACAACAGTAGGAGAGAAGGATTCTCAGTATTCCCATTTTACCCAAGGAAACAGAAGCACAGAGAAGTTAAGTAATTTGTCCCAAATCACACAGCTGAGATTCAAATTCAGGTGTCGTGAGCTCTCATCATCAAGTTCTCTGCCTACTGACCTGCCTGACTATTTAACTTTAAGTTCCAACCGGTCATGGAATCTTGCAGCCATGGTTCAGTCAGACTGGTCACCCACTGCCCACCTCCAACCCTCTGTTAACTCCTATTCCAAAGTCATTGCCCGAGCTTTCAAAGAGTCCCTCCTCTGCCTCTTTGCTATCCAACCTCTATCCAATGGTCAAGGCCAAGTTCAAATCCTATTTCACCTCCAAAGCCATTATTTACTACTCTTGGGTGTATAATTCATTCTCTCTCTCTGTCCTACAATGTTCACGTCTACATATGACATAACTGTTTTTTAACTGTTTCTGGGGTTTGTTTTTGAATCTCTTCTTTGTCCCCACCCCATTCCTTTCTGACGGAGTATGTGTTTTTCTCCTGTCTCTTCTGGCTTGCCTGACAAAGTGCCAAGTACAACACTGGCTCTCATTAAGTAGCTGCTGATGCACTCGTTGACACAAACCTGCCCTTTGGAGAGCTCAGATGTCAATTTTCAATTTGTCGGAAATCCAAAGTTTTACATAGCAAAAGTTTTGTCCTTTTAACTGGAGAAATTGAAAACTTATGTCTCCCTGTTTCAGATGCACAACAGAAAATCCCGGTAAGATCAAAGGTGAAACTATTTAACCGGAGAAGCATATGCTGGTGAGGTAGAATTTAACGAGGAGGGGTGGAGAGAGGGAGGCTGGACAGATGTAAAATCGTAGTATTTGGAAAACAATCGTAAGCGTAACCATTATGACTTTTGGCTGTTATGAGCCTTTCTCTGCTGTATTTATAATTTTCTATGTCAATATATTATGTTTTCTGCTTAAAAAGGTAGGAAAAGAAGTAGGGACTGGCAGTCAGGAGACCTGTGGTCTTATCTTGGACCTGCTACTGATCAGCTGTGTGTGACCTCCAGCAAACGATTTAATTCTGGGCCTCAGTTTCCTTCTTGCACAAGGAGAGACTTAACCAATTTCCAGGGTTCCTTTAGCTCTAAGATTTTACAAATCTGTAACAGAATATGAGAAAGGATGGGGCTGGGGTGAGAGAGAAAAAAAAGAGAGAGCGCTGGCATGCTCAGCCTAGTGGGACCAGTTTTTTGGAGGACACAAAAAATACACTGGGGCGCTCAGGTAAAGTTAACAAAGATCCTGTTCCTAACTTCTGAGTGTAGTTAAGGGTAGCTCAGAAAAAAAAAAAAATCTGCACAAAAATACATGCAAATTTACCATTTCCAAGATGGTCCCTTTCCTGTGAGATAAAATGATTAATCACTGAGTGGACCAGGAGCCGACCACATCAGCCAAAATGTTGTTAGTCATCACTCATGCTTGCCTGCAACCTGTTTTCTTTCTGCCACAATCAGATTGTCGTGCAGACCTCATTTGATGTAAATGGATTCAACCGTTTTTGCCTTGATATCTTGGACTCATGTGTAGCTTGAGTTCAATCATGAAGTTAGTTGAAGAGCACAGGTTTAGGACAAAGAGACCTGGGGGCTCGCACCAGAATGGGACCTCTTACCTGTTTCCCAGTGTAACTGACTTGGAGCGAGCCTCTCCCTGTGCACTGAAGACAGAACTCATTAACCCACTGACCTTCTCGTCAGGTCTTTGTGGGGATAAAATAAAAGAGCAGGAGTGAGAGCGCCCTTCCAAGACAGCAAAGCAGCATCACGCCAGACGTGCGCGTTTTACACTAGAGCTGTCTTTCTGAGATAGTTTACAAACTTAGTAGAGCATATGAAGACATGCATTCAGGTCCCCAGGCTGAGGGTCTAAGTTGATTTCCACCACATCTAGCTAGTTACGGGACATCGCCAAGTCCTTTAAGTAGTTAAGGATGGCATCAGGATGACCATGCAGACCAACGGCCCTATCCGAGTCTATACTCAAAAGGCAAGATCCAAACTGTGGGCGAAGGAGTACAGCGAATTAAATCAATCAGGACCACGTTCATCACAACATTTATTCAAAATAGAAATGCAATCCATGCCTCTGACATGAAAGAAAGAAAACAATTTTATCTAAGGCAGGGATCCTCAACCCAGCTGCATGGTGGTCCTGGGGCTCCAGGGATGAATGAAGAACGTCCTGAAGTTGTAGACAAAACATACGTGTATGTATGAGTGCCTGTGTACTGTCCTCAAAAGAAGACTCATAGCTTTCATCACATTCTCAGAAGGGTTCATGACTTCAGAAAGGTTAAGAACCACTGATGTAAGAATAGTTTTTTTAAAAACTGAACTTAAAAGAGAATAACATTCATTTAAGCCAAATGTCATGCTGACTACAACGCGGAGAGTGTAGAATAATCACCAGTATTCAGAATGATGGCCCTGAGACACAATAAAAACTTCAATCATCAAAGAAATTTATTTTCAAGGTATTTTACTTAGCTGACAAGGGAAAATGGAGCAGCCTTTTAGAACGATTCGAATATCGAATTAAAATAAGAAGAGGTTTCTGGTTTGGTTTAAGCTGGCTGGACAATGCTTTGTGGGCTAAAACAGGTGAATTCGTGTGGGGAAATACTCATTGTTTTGGGGAGAACAGTTAAGATCCATGACAGCTGTTAGATACCAAAGAATGGGGGCTTCAGTGGAATTATGGCAATGGGGTGGGGGGTGGGCCGAAGGATGGAAGGGGTATTTGGCAGGAAGATGGAATCAACAGACTTTGGTGTCTGGCTTGGACAACTGAATTAATGATAGGATTTTAAGGAGGTACAAATAAAGGCTCTGTTAAGAAAATAATAAATTTGGTTGGGGATATGCTAGGTTTAAAAGCTATAGAATGGCCAGATTCTACCGGCCTTGGGAAAGATTTAGAAAAAATCTGTGGCTAGAGAAATTTATTTGAGAATCATTAGTGAATCGGCAATGGCTGACCCTGGTAATAAAGATGGGGGAGGAAATTACGAATGTAAAGAATTTAGAAGCATCTGAAATAAAACTGCACTTTTTTGGAATAAAATCAAATTTGTAAAATCTGAAATTATGTAACACCCAAGGCAAGTGAGTGTTGGTGATTTTAAATATTTATGGACACCTGTCTTTGTACCATAAATTTCTGAGAGCACCATACATCTCAGACTTTATTTTACACCTGGGGTTTTCTGGAGTTCTTTCATTCCAAGGCTCTAATTTCGTTTGAGATACTCGCTCCCTTGGTTCAGAAGGGAGAAAGTTTTCCTTGGCAACCAGGTTCAACTGGAAAAAAATAAAGATGTCACCTGATGCTACAAGTTACCAACTCTGTTCTCAGCTGTGTATCCCTGCCAGATGCTGAACGAGCAGGGGAAACTCAGTGTCATGGAAAAGAACGCCGAAGCTGGAGTCAGGTGCACGAGTGTGAATCTAATCTCTGCCTCTTGTGGCTTGTGCAAACCTGGGCAAGTCATTCAACTTCCTACAAGCTGGATTTCCTCCCCTAATGACTTCCCTCTTGCCCTCGGGGAGTGATCCTTTGAGCATCGACATTTAGGTCATCGCCAGAGGGGCGCAAGAGTGAGCCCAAACACAGATTTCAAACGTCACCTTGATGAACTCCTCCAGGATGCCATTCCCCCCAGCCGGTGACAGACCAGCGTGGTCCAGCATGCCTTCTTCCCTACCTCCATCAACACACTCTATGACGACACTCACACATTAATTATTGTTAATACATCTGTCTTTGCTGCTCACTGTAACTGACTTTAGTGTAAGATGTTTTAGCTCTCCTTTTACTCTTAGTATCTAGCACACAGTAGGTGCTCCATAAATGTTAAATGAATAAATTGTTATCAAGGGAGAGCATTTGCCGGCATCTGTTCCTATTCCACGAAGTCTTCAGCTGATCCGGGAAGCGGAAAAAGCCGGGCCAGCCTCACTCACAGGCCCTAAGCAATTGGGTGCTTTGCTTATAAGGGGCCTCTTTCAGAAAACTCCTACTGTACTGTTTATTAAGCTAACTTACGTGTCCAGTTATTATAAGAGAACAAAGTATGTCATTTTCCAATCATATTTAAGCTTAAAATGCAAAACTGCCCCTCCCTCCAAAAAGATGGAACACTGACTTCATTTGACACTGATCTATAAATATGCATACCAGGTTTTACCAGAAAGCTGAGGAGAGGGGGAGAAAAGAGGGTGAGAGAGGGCACTGTGAACCTTAAAAAAAAGTTGAATAGCTTTCACAGTGTGGTGGAAAGGACCTCAAAAAAATAGGACTGATGTCCTATTTCAAATTCCTTAGAAAATATCTAAAGCTCTCTTTTCTCAGTTATTGCATCTTTAAAATGGAATCATATAATTTAAGAATCAGAGTTATTGGGAAGATGAAATGCATATGAAGACATAATGCCCTGTCCAGACAGGAAGCTGATAAAAGCTAGTCCCGCCCCCCTCCTTTTCTTCCTTCTTGCCTGTTTACCTTCCCAGAAGAAAAAAAAAGAATCTAATTCATTGATTTGCAACAATGATCAACTTGGACGCTTTTCTCTTGGCCAGGCTGCTAAAAGCTGATCACGGGGATTAGCTTAAATCAGTGGTTTCCAAACTTTGCTACATACTGGAATCACTTGGAAATCTTTTAAAAGCTTTCCTGATGCTCAAATCCCATCCCACAGCAATTGAGTCAGAATGTCTGAGGGTTGGAGCCAGGCCACAGGATATTTTCAAAACTCCCAAGTGATTCCAGCGTGCACCCAAGTTGGGGAACCGCTGCCTAGGGTGGAGAAGTGGGCTTGTGACGTGTTCATTTAGCTGATTGGAGCCTGATTCTAGTAAGGCCCAAGTTTTGGATTCTGGTCCCGGAGGTCAGCTCTTCAGTCTCTCCCAGACCCAGAGGGCTCATGCTGTCTCCTCCAGTGCTCCTTTGGCAAGCTCTTTACAAACGAAACCTAGACAGAGTGATACCATGGACTGACTCATCCCAAGTTCCAAAAAAGCAAATTAAAAAAAAAAAAAAAAAGCACATAAAACACCTGTATTTGTAGGACTTTACAATTTGGAAGGTGCTTTAACCCCTTATGTAACGTTCACAATAACCTCGCAGAGTTGGCATTATTATTACACCCAATTTATAGATGATGAAACCAAAAATAAGGATAGCTCCATTTGCCCAGAAACCAAGTGGCAGAGGTGAGTCTCACACTCAGTCCAGGGATCCGGAATGGATACTTTCTTCCTGGACCCCTCCTCCTTAGAAGCCCTGCTGATCATCAGTCGGCAGGACCATATCCAACCACATTTAAAAGCTGGTTCAAAGCCGTGGTAGCTACTCTGGCTTGTGGGGAAAGAAGGGAAGGGGAAGGGGGAGGGAGGGAGGGAGGAAGGGAAATATTTGTAAGTGTGTTTGAGTGAAACAGGTTTCTTCCCATAAGTTTGTTTTCTATGTCTGTAAATCACTATTCTGCACATCAGAAATTAACACAACATTGTAAACTGACTATACTTCAACAAAAAATAATTTAAAAATAAAATTTATGTAGATTTCTTTAAAAAGATTTCTTCCCAGCAGAATTTTTTAAACAGGAAAAACAGCTCTTGCAGCTTAATATCAAAAAAACCAGGCAAGCCAATCAAAAATGGGCAGAAGATCTAAATAAACGTGTCTTCAAAGAAGGGACCCAAATGGCCAACAGGCACTTGAAAAGATGAAACCTCCTACACTGTTGGTAGGAATGTAATTTGGTGCAGTCACTAGGGAGGACAGTACAGAGGTTTATTAAAAAACTAAAAATAGACTTACCATATGATCCAGCAATCCCACTCCTGGGCATATATCTGGAGAATGCTGTAATTTGAAAATATACATGCATTCCAATATACTGTCCACAGCACTATTTATAATAGCCAAGACATGGAAATAACCTAAATGTCCACTGACAGATGAACAGATACAGAAGACAAAGTATATATATGGAATACTACTCAGCCATAAAAAGGAATGAAATAATGCCACTTGCAGCAACATCTGTGGACCTAGAGATTATCATATTAAATGAAGTAATTCAGACAGAGAAAGACAATATCTTATGATGTCAGTTATATGTGGAATCTAAAAAAAAATTACAAATTTTATTTATAAATCAGAAATAGATTCCCAAACATAGAAAACAAACTGTGATTACTGGGGGGAGAATGGGGGGGATAGATTAGGAATTTGGAATTAATAGATACACATTACTATATATAAAACAGGTAAACAACAAGGACCTACTGTATAGCACAGGGAACTGTATTCAGTTTCTTATAATGAGCTATAATGGAAAAGAATCTGAAAATACATATATATGTATGTATATGTATAACTGAATCTCTTTGCTGTACACATGAAACTAATATTGTAGATCAATTACACATCAATAAAAAATAAGCATTATTAAGAAAAAGTAAAAAAAAAAATTCAACAACAACAACAAAAGATGTGTTAGAGGAATGAATGAAGGGCCAAACAGAAACGTGCCTGGAAGAATTCAAATGAAGGTACCTTCTCCACAGGTATGGCTCCTTTCAGGAAATCTTTTCTAATTTTAGTTATCACTCACAAGGATCTAATGGAGTGGATATGATCCCTACCTTATAGAAAGAGACAATGAGAATTAAAGCAATTAGACCTGTAAGCAGAGCAAGAAATTGGTTAAGCCCAAAGACTGTTAACCTGGAATGGATTCTTTTTAATTTTCTGCATAATTATTGTGAGGTAAAGTATATACAGTGGGTATTTCCAACAGTATCTGTGAAATCGAATATAAATGTGAATTACCATGAATTAATTGCACAGAGGACTAATATATCAGGCCAGGAAGCTATTTTCCATCTACCAAGCCAGACCAAGCTGAGATATAAAACTTCAGCAGACCATCTGATCTAACAATGTTAACAGCTGCCTGGATTGAGATTCTCCATAGGTTAAATCATATTCTGAGAAATGTTCTATAGAATTCGAAGGGAGGTCAGCCTGTAGTAACAGGTGTTAGCTGGGTCCCCCTCCCCCCCTTCACAAAGGCCCTACTATGTAATAACAATGCTTGGCATCCAGGTAGAGCTGTTCTCTGGTAAAGGTCAAAGTGCTGTGAACAATTCAAATATGAGCAGGGATGATGATGGTTCACGAAACTCAGAAAATGACCCAATTGACCGATTCCACCCCAAACACAGAGAGTGGAGAATACACAGTAATAATGTCGGAGGAATGCTCTGCTCCTCTGTTTTCCTTTTTATCCGGAAAAACCACACGTATGAAGGGATACTCTTTTCATAATAAAAGTGGTATTTATTAAACACACCAGAAACTGCAAATCCAAATGAGCATTTCCCTACAAAATAGTCACTTGGGGAGTCTGTGTAATTACCTCTGCGATCCTGCGATTGCTCTAAACATTTTGGGAATTCCTCTTTTAAAATCACCTTCATAGCTGTTTTAGGACTCACACAAGAAAACCAGTATCGTTCCTTTATGGCTGCACTTTATGCAACCAAAAAAAAAAAAAAAAAAAAAAACCTGAACCCAGGCAAATTGTTTGGTCAATGTCGTGGGTCACAAACTGGCTGCCCATCAGAATCTCCCAGGCATTCGTTAGGGCCACAGCTGCCAGGCTGACCCCGATAAGCTTTGCAGGGGGTCAAGGCTGGGAACTGGGAGTCTGTTTTTAGGACATTACCCCAGGTGATTCTGATGCATCCGGTTTTAGGTTTTGTGTGCGTGCGTGTGTGTGTGTGTGTGTGAACTGTGGGTTTGAGTACCCTGCTGTTAGGACAGCCTGAGCCAATGAACGTTCCTCTACTGTATGCCCACAAAGCCTAAACCTCTAGCATCCGATTGTTCATTCACTCCCCCAAAATCAACTGAGTCCTTGCTATTTTGTTTTACAAAGAGGAACCGGTTGGCAGTAAGAAGTGGGGTAAAAGAATGCAGATGCTTAGGTCAAAAATATTCCTATTGGACACATCCTCTTTCTCACTATGCTCTCTTGGCCAACTTCATAGCTTCATTCTTTGCCTTGGAGATAGTCCAAAAAAGAATTAAGAGTGTAGACTCCAGAATAAAACTGCCAGGAGTCAAACCCTCACTGACTAGTTAATCGGGTGACCTGGATATCTGTTCTGGGCCTGACTTCCCTGTCTGTGAGAGGTCGCTAACCACAGCACCTTTCTCCTGGGGATTCTGAGAGTGTTAAATGAGATAATGCATGAACAATGTTTAGCACAGAGCTCATAGTTTTCAATAAATATTAAGTGCTATCATTTTTAAACTCAATGCTAATAGTTCTTAAATCATAAAATTCTACATCTGAAATCCTAGCCTCCTTGCTTACCAACAATACATAGATAGTCATCACCATTTCAAACCGACTAGATACAAACTTGAATTAAATATTGGCCCAACTTCTCAAATTTATTCCAACTGTTTTGGTCCCAATCTTGGTTTAGCGTATCAATTATCTGTAGGGTCATTCAGTCTCAAAACCAAATTTATCTCAGATTTTTCCCCTACCTTCCTTAGTCTATCTCCCAGGCCAGCAGACACATATCCACCCACATGCATATGTACTTAGTTATAAATTCATGTTGATTCTACCTCAACAATTGTTCTTTCCACTCTTGTGTGTGTTTTAAATTTTTTATTAAGATGTTGCTGCATGCCAGTTCTACATGCTGTACGTGCATCATATAAATCTTACAACAACTTTATGAATTAAGTGCTATTATTGTTTCCACTGTAAAGATGTAAAAACTGAGGCACAAAGAAGTAAGAAAATTTGCTGGGGTTCAACCAGCAAGTAACTCTAGGCACTGAGAGTCAGTCCTAAGCAGGACCCAGGGCTGTGCTCTTCACCAATACACAGATCTGATGCTAATATTTTAAAGATAATTGTACGGTATACCCTCACAACAATCCTAGGACACAGATGCTGTTAAAACTTCTCTTCTGAAGATGAAGAAACTGGGGCCCCCAGAATATGAGCTGCCACTTCTCAAGTCTAGGTTTCTGTTGGGTGTTGCACAGACTAATGAAATTACCTCCCAACCCTTCTCTGCACCTCCCAGTTGAAATTTTGCCAATTACTCTACCCTCAGATTTCAGAATAATCTTTCCAAAGCTTAGTTCTTATCATTTATTCTTTTAAAAGTATTTATTAAAAGCCAACTCGATTCCAAGTAAAATTTTTCTAATCCATCATTCACACATCCAAGGTATATCTGACACAGTGCTGTCTACAAGAAGCTCTTAGTCTTTGGAGGAGGCTGATAGGTTAACAGATAATTTCTATAACATGTGCACAAAAAGGGGTCCCTAACGTAGCATGGCATGGGATGGGATCAAAGAAGGCCAAGCATGAGCTTAGATGATTAATAGAGTGGGCCAGGCAGCTGATAAGGTAGAGAAAAGGAGAAGAAAGAAGTGAGGTCCTTGATGAATGAAACTGAAGAGACACAAATAAATGGAAAGATATCCTGTGTTCATGGACTGGAAGAATACTGTTAAAATTTCCATACTATGCAAAGTCATCTATAGAACAACACAGTTCCTATCAAGAACTTTACAGCAATAGAAAAAAATTCTAAAATTTATATAGAAACACAAAAGACCCAAAATAGCCAAGACAATCCTGAGAAAGAAGAAGAAGCTGGAAGCATTACGCTTCTTAATTTCAAGCCATACTGCAAAGCTATAGTAGTCAAACAGTATGGTACTGGTATGAAACCAGACACATAGACCAATGGAACAGAACCAAGAGCCCAGAAATAAAGCACACATGTACAATATAAAATAAGGGAGCCAAGAACACTCAATGGAGAAAAGACAGTATCTTCAAATGGTGCTGGGAAAATTAGATATTCACATATAAAAGAATGAAACTGGACCCCAATCTTACACCACTCACAAAAATTAACTTGAAATGAATTAAAGCTTTAAATGTAAGATCTGAACCCATAAAACTCCTAGAAGAAAACATAGGGGAAAAGTTCCTTGACATTGATCTTGGCAATGGTTACACAGATATGACACCCAGAGCACAGCCAACAAAAGCAAAAATAAATTACACTAAACTAAAAAGCTTCTGCAGAGGAAAAAAAAAAAAAAAAAAGATCAACAAAATGAAAAGGCAACCTATTGAATGGGAGAAAATATTGCAAACCACATTTCTGATAAAAGTTAATTCCCAAAATATATGAGGAATTCATATAACTCAGTAGAAAAAACAAACAATCCAATTTAAAAATGGGCAAAGAACTTGAATAGACACGTTTTCAAGGAAGATATTCACATGGTCAACAGGTACATGAAAAGGTGTTTGATCAATGTCACTAATCATCAGGGAAATAAAAATAAAAACTACAATAAGATATCACCTCACATCCATTAGAATGGCTATTAGCAAAAGAAATAAAAGATAACAAAAGTTGGCAAGGATGTCAAGGAAAGGGAACCCTTGTACATTGTTGGTAGAAATAAACGTAAATTGGTGTGGCCATATGGAAGACAATATGGAAGTTCCCTGAAAAATTGAAAATAGAACTACCTTAAGATGCAGCAGTTCCATGCTTGGGTATGTACCTGGAGGAAGTGCAACCACCATCTTGAAGAGGTACCTGCACCCCCATGTTCAGTAAAGCATTATTTACAGTGGCCAAGAGGTGGAAACAATCTAAGTACCATCAATGGATGAATGGATAAAGAAACTGTGATATATAATACATATAATAATTATTATATATATAATTATTAATAATCAGCCATAAAAAAGAATGAAATCCTGCTATTTGCAACAACAGAGATGAATCATGAGAGCAATATGCTAAGTAAAATGAGTCAAAGACAGAGAAATTCTATTTATATGTGGAATACAAAAACACAGAACTCATAGAAACAGAGAACAGACTGGTGGTTGCCAGTGGCAAGGGGTTGGGGGGTGGAGGGAAATGGGCGAAGGTGGTCAAAGGGTAATGCGCTTCCAGTTATAAGATGAGTAAGTCCTGGGGATGTAATGGATAACACGGTGACTACAGTTAACAATGCAGTATTGTATATTTTAAAGTTGCTTAGAGTGTAGATCTTAAAAGTTCTCACTATCAAAATAAAAAAAACAGTCACTATGTGAGATGATGGATATGTTAACTAATCTTACCGTATTAATCATTTCACAATACACACACACATCAACACATTACACTATACACCTTAGACTCATACAATGTGATATGCCAACTGTATCTCAATAAAGCTGGAAAAAATTAAAATTAGAAAAAAGAGAGAGGAGAGAGAGAGAAGGCTTTCTTGGCAGAGGAGGAAATAAGCTATGAGGAGGAGACTAAAAAATTCTGTGTTGTTCAGCGTGGCTCCTGCCATTCTTTGCTGAAGGGTGTAAGGACATAGTCTGGAAGGCTTGAGTTGGAGATGTGTCTTGATTTACACATAAGCACACAGTTTTGATGAGTTTACTACTGTGCGTGTTTATCCGGGCTTGCTTGGCAGAGGTGGGGGGCGGGGGTGCTGATGAGAACGACAGGGGCTAAAGCATCCTCCCGCCATCAGTACTGCTGGATCCGAAACCTGAAGCAGGGAGACTGAGGGCTCCCCAGCCAGGTCCCGGAGTCCAGGGGCCATGCTGCAATGGGCAGCAGCTGAAGGACTTTAAAGAGGAGTGACATGACTGTACTTATGTCAAAGGACGGATTACGTGGGTGAGTAAGGCCACTCCCTGCCTCATAAACTTAAAGTGGCTTCCTCACGCCCCAAGAGGGAAGTGTAATCTCTTCAGCAGTCCCAGGGAGAAACGCCCAGGACAGGAGGCGCCTGTGTATTTACTCTGTTCAGAAAACAGCAGGCAGACCCACGTGGCTGAAGCAGAATGACGGGTGGGACAGGGTGGGACACGGTGGGACACTAGAAAATGACAGGGGAAGAGATCAGATAGATGAGAGCCACTGGGGGGTTCTGAGCAGTGAAGCAACCTGATCTGACCTGTCTTGAAAAAAATCCCCCTTTGCTGTGATCCCAGATGCTATCATATAGTAATACACATGGATCGTTCCTAGAACAGGGCTCTGCACCCAGCACATCCTGGGCCACTTCTGATCTCTCAGTGCCTGTTCCTTTTACTTATGTATTGATTGATTGATTTAATTGAAGCAGAGTTGATTTACAATGTTGTGTTAGTTTTTGGCGTACCTCATAGTGATTCATTCATATATATGTATATATTCCTTTTCATATTCTTTTTCATTATAGGCCATTACAAGGTATTGAATATAGTTCCCTGTGCTATACAATAGGACCTTCAGACATATATGAATCAATGGATCAGAATAGAGAGCCCAGGAATAAACCCACACACCTACGGTCAATTAATCTTTGACACAGGAGGCAAGAATATACAGTAGAGGAAAGACAGTCTCTTCAGCAAGTGTGCTGGGAAAATTGGACAGCAGCATGCAAATCAATGAAGTTAGAACTTTCCCTCACACCATGCACAAAAATAAACTCAAAATGGCTTAAAGACTTCAATGTAAGACAAGACACCATGAATCTCCTGGAAGAGAACACAGGCAAAACATTCTCTGATATAAATCATAGAAATCATAGCAATGTTCTCCTAGGGCAGTCTTCTAGGCAATAGAAATAAAATCAGGAATAAACAAATGGGACCTAATTAAACTTACATGCTTTTGAACAGCAAAGGAAACCATAAATAAAACGAAAAGACAACCTATGGAATGGGACAAAATATTTGCAAATGATGCATGGCTTAATTTCCAGAATATGCAAAGAGCTCATACAACTCAATAACAAAACAAACAAACAACCCAATCCAAAAATGGGCAGAAGACCTATTCCTTTTTAAGCTTCACAAACTCTTCCACCTGTCACATACTTATCTTTGACTCAAGAGGAAAATGAACTCAAAGGACGGCCTTGTTCATCCCCTGCAGCCCCTGTGAGCAGTGCCAGTGTGGACAGTGCATTTGGAGAGCTGAGTGCAGAGCGATGGCACCCAGTGAACTGGGGAAAGCCCGCGAGAACACTGTTTAAAACACAGTGAGATGGGAGGGGAGCACAGAGCGAGCCTCCATCCGCCTGCAGTCAACGTGGTCAAGCGGGAAAAGCCACAGAGTTTGTGTTCAGAAAGCCTGGCTTCTAGATGCAGCTCTGTCACCCACCGGCTGAGTGCCTTGGGCAGTTCCACTGTCTGAGCCTCACTTCCTCAATGGAGGTGATCCCGGCCTCGGACCAGTTGAGGGGGGTAGATATGGATGAAATCAAAGGGGCAAAGCACTTTGTGAGCCACACTGGGCTAAATGGGAGTGAGACTTCACCATCTTCTCAGCTCACTGGTCCCCCAAGCAAGGTCTTGAAGCCAGAGACCTGGAATTTCCTCAAGTAGAGACAGAGGTAGGGAAGAGTGTGGAGCAGCAAGGATGGGCGGCACAGGGCCCTGGTCTCTCGGGAAAGGAAACAAACAGTGGTATCATCACGTGATGAAAAGGAGCGGTGTCCCCACTCGTCATATTTTTCATATCAGGCATTGTGAATTTTATAATAAAAAGCAATGTTAAAGACTCTATGATTTGAGACTCATCCTAAAACTCTTCCTTCCAAATCAAGCTTCTTGGGGAGGGACAAAACGCAGGAAAAGTCCACATGATGGGTTGGTTAGTCTCTAGGAAAGTGCTTTTGAAGGATCACAGGTTAAGGGTTCTGTGTGAATTCAGCTGGATACTTAAAAGCTCAAGATCCCATCAAGTTCCTAGTCTCTGAGACCCTCTCATTCTCAGAGAGGCCCCATCAGAGCCACATGCACATTCAGACCCATTCTAAGCATCATATCCACCCTGACTTCTACTCAGGGGCAGAACAAGAGGGCTGAGAGTCGTGTCGTAGTGATAAATTTTCCTGGTCTTGTGGTCACCGGGTACCCTAATCCCAGTAACTGAACTCCTTGTTTCTATAACCGAATCTCCACTTTGTTCTAGGCATAACCCTAGGAACCATTTTTTTTTTAAAGATACCATTTGTTGCACTCAGTGCATTTCAGACATATGTTAAGTGCTTTATTATTTTTTAACACCACAATCTGATTTTTATAAGTTTACAGAAGTTGGAGTTTAGACAGGTTAAATAAATTGGTCAGGGCCATGAGTTAGGAAGCAGTGGAGCCAGCGCCTGGGTTGAGCTGTTCATCTCCTGATTCTTAATCAGCAAGGTCTGGGTACTTGAACCTGGCTTCTGAATGCTGGTCCTGTGCACGGGTTCTCTATGCAGACTAGGTTGCTGCTGATGCCTCTTCCTTGGACTCCTGGCTGGCTGGGGTACCCACTGGCCACCTCCCACTCTCTGAGCTTCTCTCATGCACAGGAGTGCCCATCTGTCTCCATGGTAACAGATTCTGCCCACTAGTCTCCTGCAGTAGACTTCCTCCCCCCACCTGCATGAGGACAGTCAGACCAGCATGTGCCCCCTCCAAGTAGCCCACATTTAGACTCAAATCTCCATTTTTCTGTCCCCTGATTTCCAAGCATGTGAAGTTGGTGGGCTGCGTGACCTTGAATTCTCTTAGGGGTAAAGGTTAGAGGTTTCATGAAGTAGAAACTAATAAAAATGTTCCCCTTCATCTTAATTCATGTTCCAGATAAATAAAATAAACCTTGGGACTATACAATGATCATTTTTAGAACTGAATCAGTAACTGAATGAGATTATGTTGAATTCATTTGTCTATGTAGAAATTAACCATGAATGCAACATCCCCAAATTGACAACTCAACTGGTAAACTTAATTGTTAAGAAATAAAAAAAAAATATGTTTTCATAAAAAAAAACTGAGATTAGGTAAAAGTCTTCCAATGCAATAGTATGTCAATGCATTTCAAACAGTTTTCAAGCAAGAGAAGCACTGGTTTTGAAAGTAACAGTACTTAGAATCTCAACAAGCTTACACCACAATCACACACACACCCCGCACCACCTGGTCTCAGCGGCTTTGGGGGGTGTCTTTAAGTGACTGTATGACTAATGCCTGAAAGTATTTAGCCAAGTGTCGATTGCGGTGACAGGGTAGCCAGGTAGAGGTGGTTTTGTTTTAGGCCCAGAAGGAGAAAAGCTCTGAGCTGTCTAGGATAAAGAGCGTCACTTCTCAGGGGAGGGGTGTTTGGAAACAAAAAGTCCTTTAGTAGTCCTCTTGGTAACATCAGCTCTCCTGTTCCCAGCTGCTGGGAACAGCCTGAGGTTTGCTGACATGGGACACTTGGCTTTGAATTTTGCCACCCTCCCTCTGTGAACGTAACCTGGTCTCCAGCCTTACTGCCTTAACCTTGACAAGCTCCTCTGCCAGACCTCGAATTGTGCCAAACTCGCTCCCATCGCTCTGGAGTGGAAAACACTGTAAAAATTCTTGGCAAACAATAAATTCTTCCTAACTTTATGCTTTCCCCATGGTCTGTGCACCGATCATGATTTAAAAATGGGTCTCCCTTCCCTCTCCCTCAGTTTACCACCTACCTGGAACTGAGAAATTTAAAAAACTGAAGCAATTAAGACAGTTTTTAAAGATCTGGATGTATTGATTGGACAGCATTTTCCATATATTAATCTGTTTGGCAAGCTAAACAGAGATATTTCAGCAGAACCCAAACATTAGTCATTTCAACATCCTCTGGTTGATGTTAATAGTCTGGCTTATTTAGAACTTGGAAGAAAAAAAAAAAAAACTCTGTTACATGACACCGGCAAAATTAAAGGTAAGTAAATAACAGTCCTTCAAGTGTCCTCTTCCTGAGAATACTTGATAAGATACCCCTTGCTTATGTTCAAGCAAGATTCTACGTGATTCTCACTTGCCTGCCCCGGATTAACAGCTCGGGTCGCATTAATTTTTATCCATGATGACATTACCCAGCATTCAAACTGCAACCACAACTTATTCATGACCGAATCAAATGCTAATACTTCCGTGACAGAGTCCGACGTGATTTCTAGTCACCTCCTTTTACTTGCAGGTTGAAACTTATGCACAGATATTGTGCTTTTTTGCCTCCATGGCTTAGTTTGTAAAGTTTGTTTTATGAGGCCACAGACATAGGAAAAGGTTCAAGTTCTTCTAAATAGTTGCATTTAAATGCATATGCGAACGTTTCATTGTAGATAGTGGGACTGGAAGTTCACAGAGAAGTTACCTATTAGATATATGGTCTGTTTCTAGGCCCAAACTTAATGCCGAAATATATAAAAAAAACTCCCCTAAAATTCAATGCGAACTACTTATGCACAAGGGCCATGGGATTGGTCTCCATACAATTATTTAAGACGTTATAAAGAGTGTTTTCCATCTTTCTTATGCTTGGAAATAGTTACATTTTATGACTGCTGAGTCAGAGCCAAAAAATATAATTTTATGCTATAAAATACAACCTTTTCCTTTGGCTGTGGAAATTTATATGTACATATTTATGTGCTTATAGAGATAAAAATCTTCATAAACAGAGTGGCCCATTTGAGATGAACTCTATTTAAAGCATGCCGTCCCCGACTCTGATAATATTACCGTTGTGCTTAAAAAAATTCAGTGCTTCTCCGTAACTTATCAAATTAAAAACAAATACCCAAAACTGATATTCAAGTCTCTCCACAATTTTTAAAAATCTCTCTTCGCTTTCCCCCTAATTCTTTACCATATAAACTCAATTAACCAACTCAAACAAAACCAAATTTAGTTGCCACCATGTCCAACCTTGGGTTTTCTCTCAAGTTCTACCACGATTTCCATTTGTCAAAATCCCAGATATTCCTCATATCTCTTCCTAAATGCTACCTCCATGCCGTCATTACCCATCTCATCCTCTATGTATAACTTCTGTACCACTTGGATTTCCATGGTTCATTAGAGCTTTCTGATGGTACTTGTCAGAACTGTTAAATTACATGACTCTTTCCAGGGAACATTTCCAAAAATGATTACAATAATCTATGTATAACAGATTGCATGGGCACACATATTAAACTGTGATATCTGGTAGCCCATATTAAAAAATGCAAGGGGATAGTCTAAAAGACAAAGGCTTTATCCATCAGATAGATTTTGGACAGCAGCAAATGCACAAGAGTAAAGCATCAGCTTGATTTTCCCACCAAGGTGCTCAGGAATAAATGTGTATAAACCAGTGAAGAGAATATTCCAGGACAATTTCCTGGCATGGGATGGGAATGAGAGTTTCCTTCCACCTAGATGCTATGCAAGGCTGCTCTACATGGACACTGAGCAAAACCACAAAGGAAAGGGGCTACAAATCCCACACGCTGTTCCATATACTCCATTTCAGTGCCTACAGGTCCAGATTCAGAGACCATCTTAAGTCCAGGCAATAAGCATGCGTTTCCCTTTCCCTACAATCAAACGCATTCAGTTGTGTTTGCTTCCTGGTGTGCTGGACTGAACTAGATGAAGTACCCCGTGGTTCTGGACATACCACTAAAGGATCTTGGGGAACAGTGGAAGTTCTTTCTTTCTAATGATGGTGGATGGGGAGACTCTCCCCAGGTGCCATATCAAAGTCTACTTAAGCACTTTCTTGAGCTACACATCTCCCCATATCACCAGACGCACCCCTGCCCTGGGCTCTAGGAGAAGGTACTTTCATCTCCTCCATCTGCCCACATCGCCGAGGGAGCCAAGTACTCTAAGTGGAAGGAAGTCTAAAGTCATCCAACATTCAAAAGACAAAAAAAAGAAGGGGTGGGGGCACTGAGATAGGTGAAATTAGCAAAGTTAAAAAATCATGAGTGAAAAAAAGGCAAAAAAAAAAAAAAAAAAAGAAAAAGAAAAAGAAAAAGAAACAGGCTAGCAGCAAAACAGCCATCATTCATGAACAATAGCTCTGCTGTCAGCGAGCTCTAAGAGATTTTGATATCTGGCTTCCAGAACACATCATATCCTTAAAGGGTCTTTATGTTGAGGTAGGTGAACTCTGATCTTTTTAAAGGGTAAATCATCCCTGTTCAATTAGTTTCTCATTCCAAGCCACTTCATCCAGCCTACTTTGTTGCTCTCTGGAGAGCTTTCCAAGGCCACATCCTGGAGTCCGTGTGCCAGTCTCTTCCTCATCGGCTCGGCCACAGATGGCAACCATGTGGCCCACAGGCTGCCGACACCACCCAGCCTCGGCATCCACGGCAGACGCAGCTAGGGAACATGACACCCTTTCGTACACATACCGATCATGGTCTCAGAACTGTTCTCAGTATGGCACTCTCAACAGCAACGGCCAGTTGATGCGAGGGAGCCGAAACCGCTCTACCACATCTGTGTTAAGGAAATCCCTTCAAATCCCTTCAAATACACGTGCCTGCTTGGGCTCCCCCAGGGGACTGCCTTGGCCACTCCGTGCTCCTGGTTCACTGCGGCTTGCTCATAACCAGAGGAAACCTCTGCCTCTTTGCCTTTTCTTGATCTCATCCCCCAAACCTAGCATATTTTTGACCACAGGAAACCACTGACTTTGATCTTTGCTGTGATTCTCAGTTCCCAAGCCATTGCATGCAACTAATCTTGAATTTTACCCAAGAGACCTCTGGCTTTAGTTTCTTCCCTGTTAGTCAGCCCTAATTCCACTCCCGTCCTTTTATAAATGCCATTCAGGGTTCAAGGGAAAGGTCCAAGTTCTTCCAGAAGAGTCCTGATTTTCATTTGCTTGTTTGTTTGCTCCAAGTCTGCAGCCATATAAGAAAATATCCTAGGGCCAAGAAGTAAGATGGAATTCAGTCACTGAGGACCAGGAACCCAAGATGGCACAAAGACTGGCAAAGACAAAGCTCACAGAAATTGCCTTGGGCCCCCTCCTTTCTCCCTTTCCAGCACACACCTTGAGAACCGTGAAGCTTCCATGGATGGTATTAGCTCAGGAGCCTGCCACCCCTCCCCCCCGCCACGGGGCATGACCACCCTGTTCCACCACTCCAGCCTTCATTGCACCCAGCTCTCCAAAACAAAAGGTCAAGATTTTGATACACTACTGTTAAAAGGTCACTGAGTCCTGCTGGAGACTATAAAATAGGGTGGACTGTCCAGCTGAAGTTAACAAATGGACCATTCAGACAGGGAGTCACACAATTTCAAAATTTATGTACAGATTATGGTATTCAAAACTACGGGAACAATATAACTTTGCCAAAGAAGAAAGGCATCTTTTAAAGGCTTGCGGGTTTTCAGAAACTTCAGAACTTTTTCAGGGCAAAAAAGCTTCCAGCAAGAAGACATCTCTGAATTGCAATTCCTTAGATACATCCCCTGGACCACAGATTTCCCCTGAACAACCTCTCAAATCTTTTAGCTGCTGGCTCTGAGAAGCACACACACACACACGTCACCAACATCTCCCCAAAAGTGCGGTAGCTTGGGAGGCTCTGATAATCAGTGTGGAAAACTGACGATGGCCAGAAAGGATTTCTTCTTCTTCTCATTAAGGAGACAATAGCTCCACCCGTTGGATAAGAGCTATTAAAATTCAACAAAAACGTTCTGGGACTTCCAAAGCTGAGTCATCAGAAATTTTGTAGCCTCTATCTGGGTCTCTTGAAACATACTCTCTGCAGACAGTCCCTCTGAGAAGAAGCCCACGCCACAGTGAGAGGCCACACGCAGACACCCAGGTTGACAGCCCCACCTGGGCCCCTACACAACGGCCAGCATCTACCACGGCCACGTGAGACACCCATTTGGACCCCGGCAGGCGACCCCAGCCCTAGCCAATGCCTGACAGCCACTGCAGAAGGGACCCCAAGCACCAACTGTCCAGCCAAGGTCTTCCCAAATTCCAGTTCCATAAAATTATGAGCAAAACAAAGGGGTTGTGGCAAATCACTAAGTACAAAGGTGAGTTTTCACATAATCATTTAAAGCTGGAGTAGAATTTATTTCCAAAAGTGGGATCCTGTCTAAAAAATCTAAAATGTGTGACATTGGCTTTGGGACCAAGTGTCAGGCACTAGCTGTTAGGGCCCGAGGAGGTGGTTAGTGAAAGCTGGAAGGGCTTCAGGGAGATGAAAACTTGAAGGACAGAGAGGAAAATACGTGGAAGGCTGGAGAAAAGGACACATACATTAAATATGGGCCAGCAGTTAGCGAACAATTGTCTATAGTAATATGGAAAATAGAAAAGACAGAGCACCTAATAATCTTGACGACATGACTAAGATTTCTGGGAATAACGTTGCGAGTGCTGTCTGGCTCCTTCTAGATGCCTGTGATAAAATTCAAGAGGAAAGAGACGGATTGAAGGAGAGAACATTCCATTTTTCTTAAAGCAGAATTTAGATCCAGGACTTGCTGGGTTTCAAAAGAAACTTTCTCTCATCTCTAGGCCCTCTCAAAAAGGATTCTCAAAGTAAGTAATGCTTAATAGTTTCAAGATACAGATCAGATCTAGAGTCTTTGATAAGACCTCCGAAAGATTTGAGATGGGGCACCATCAGAACACTTCTACACAAAGGGCTTTCTAAGAGTCCAAGAGAATACCTCATAGACCTTCTCTGCTAAACAGCAGAACTTCTAAGCATCTTAGGTGCTTAGAAGCCTCACAGGAGTCAAGACAGAGAAGGATGTATCCTGAAGAAATAGGCTGGTGAGGTTTTTGACTGATAGAATAAATGCCAACAAGTCATGAGAAACCCATGTGTTTTAAGAGCATTATATTGGTAGAAGGGCTGCCAGATGAGAGACTGAAACAGACAGACACAATACAAAATGAAAAGAGGCTTTTCTGAAGTGGGAGGGAAGAGGGCAGGGCACAACCACTGAAGGAATGACACAGCAACTGAGGACAGGACAGACTGGTTACAACCAAGATGACAGAAGATTTGACTTCCAGTAGACCTTGAGCCTCCTGGTGCACCCACAGGTGCCATGACAGCTCCTAGGCTGACCATAAAGGTCAAAAAGTGTGTGTGTGTTGGGGGGGGCATTTCCTGGAAATCCTTGCCCCTTTACCCAGAGCAGTTGGAATAATCCTCCTATCCATTAGCATATGAAATTACCAAGCCCATAAAACGTAACAATTTTGCACCTCGTGGTGGCGCTCTCCCTTGCCGTCTGAGACGGTCTGCACTCTGTCTATGGGGTGTGTGTCTACTTTCACTTTAAACCAATCACCCAAGACCCCTTGCTTCTCTCCCTCTGACCTTTCTGAGATGGCCCACATTCTGGCTATGGAGTGTGTGTCTCCTAAGCCGTTTTCCCTCCTGAGTGAGACAGACCTGGCTCTCTGTGAAGTGTGCATCTCTCTAAAGAAGCTTGCTTTCACTTTACTATGCCTTGCTCTTGAATTCCTTCCTTCGTGAGGCAAGAACCTATTGTCCTACAAAATTTTCACTCCCGATCTTCTACAAGCAGGGAACAGGCTGAGAAAACTATTCACTTACAAGCATGGGCCTTTCTTTTTTTTTTTTTTTTTAAAGGAATGTGGATTCAAAGACATCAAAGGGTAGAGACAAGAGCCTATGAGACTCCTTCTGGGGCATTAAGACGCTTATCAAGGAACTGACAACGGCTCAGTTTCAGAACTGCTAAGGATCAGTGAGTACCATGTGCCTCCCACCCCTCCCCCTTTCTGAATGGGAGTGTTTACAGCAGCTATCCTATCCCTGTGTACCACTATTTACTGAGTGGGGGGTGTAGAGGTGGGACAGAAACTTATCTTTTTAGTTCATAGGCCTTCAGATTAAGAGGAACCCTTTTCAAGGAACCGCCCTCCAGGGAGCCCCATCCACATGTGGACCCAATTTACATGACAAAAGCCTGACCTTTAAACCAATGCTACAATGGAAAGAGACTCTGGGGAAAGGGTGGCAATACTTTTCATTTGGGAAGAACATAATTAATTTGCTACCAGAGGGCAAACGGTTGTTGATTAAAGATGCCTGCAAATTCTTTGCTACCCCTCCCTTTGAGAATTTGGACTGTGAGCGAGGAGAGCCTCTAACACTAAAGATAAGACCCACCACACAGATTGGGGCTTTCTCCTCACACAACACCATAGAAAATAAAAACTGTTAACGTCGGAAGTTTCTTGCTAACTTGCTATATGCAAGTGTAAGTAAGTGCCAAGCAGAAGGAAACAACCAGGAAGAGGCAAGAAGCAAGTAAGCAGCACCCCTCTGAGCTGGATGCAAAAGGCAATGTGAGCCTGTCATCCAGAAGGATCTTACACTCTGCTACACAGCAATTTGGGCAAAGCCAAAAAAAAATTAGTGCTCCCCAACTGAGGGGGTCTAATGACTCTTACTTTAGCAGAGTGAGAAGATTTAGCCTTACTGAAAAAATGAGGTGCTTTTTCATTTCACAAGATGATAAGTGATAGATTTATTGGCATCACTAATGACTTACAATTCATTCTGCATATAACTCACCAGACCCAAATTCAATTTATCTACAACTTTTGAAGAACGTTGCCACTCCATAGAATGGGTACCCTGTCACTTGTGCATGGAGATCTAAAAGGCTTCCCAGTTAACTGCATCTTCCCTGGAGAGATGTGTCGCGTGTGCGGAAGTGAGGAAGTGGGCAGTCACTCTGAGCTGCTGAAGGACAGGTGTCTCTTGGTGTCACTGTGAGCCTCCCCATAGCTTTTAGGGAAAATATGGCTGGGCATTTGTTCATACCTATGTAAGAGTCTCTACTTGGGAGAAGAAAATTTAAAGTGCAGCACTATTTAGGTGCTTACTTTTCTATCTCCTCTACCAGACAGAACAACTTAAGAGAAATATATTTACCTTTCTTCTTTGGCCCTCCAGAGTACAGCACAGTGCACACCCTGCGGATGGCAGGCAATGAACATCAGTTGAAACAAAAAAATTCCCATCCATGCGTGTTCCAGAACGGCTCCTCTCTGCCTGCCTCCACCCACCTGGTCGTGACATGACAGGAAGTCAAAGTCTACAGACTCTCACCTACAGGGCGGCCGGGATTGTGAGCCCCGCAACGTTTCTGTTACATCTCCTACACTCATCACCTTGTCCGTTGTGCTCCAGCTCCACTGTCCTATTTGCTCAAATGTGGCAGGCAGGCCCCTCCCTCTGCATTTGCCACGCATTCCCTCTGCCTGAAATGCTCTTCTCCCAGACTTCTGTAAGACTGGCTTCCTCACCGCCTTCAGGTCTGCACTCAAAAGTCACTCTCTCACGGACGGCTTCCTCGTCCACCTGGTCTAAATTTCACCCTCCCAGACATTTCATATCTGCTTCCATTCCTTCCTTCTTTTCTTCATAGCAATTCTCATTATCTTATATGCTATCAATTACTTACTTATATTGTTCACTCTCTCCCCACTAGAATTTAAGGTTCACGAGCCCAGGGACTCTTGTCTGTTTCATTCACTATTCAGCACCCGGAACAGTGTCTGATACTTGACAGCATCTCGACAGAGATTTGATGAATGAATGAATGAATGAATGAATGAATGAATTTATAGCAGGCTGACTTCCAGTGCATGGGCTATTTCTCAATGGTAATTTCTGGCATAAGTGGGTACAGAGGAGAGGGAAGACTGAACAAAAGATTTATGAATATGTGTTTTTTTCCAAGATCCTGATCCCTACTCGGCCTGTTAAAATGTCTGGATTCTATGTAGATGTTATAGATAAAATAGATTAAGATGGGCACTTTTCCATTTTGTGGATATAAATATCTTAATTATCTTGAGAGGAATGTATAAAGCCATCACCACAGATAACAGTGATCACTGGCAGGTCCTAACTTTGGTTGTCATCTCATTGGCAAGTTCCCAAATAGAATATAATGATTTGCTACTAATTCAAACCAAACTAATAACAATCCATGATCTGCCTGATGTGTTTAAAGAAGTGAGATGGCTTCTATAGCATCTATTAAACTTACTGACAATATTTAATCAAAAAGCTAAATGTTTTGACCCTAACGATGCTTACTTGAAATATGACATGGTAATAGGGAGAATTGAATATCATATTTTACGAACTTATGGGGGAAGCAATTCCCCACAACCTCTTAGTATTTTCACACCCAAACTGTCAGAATGTTCTTACTGAAGTCTAACAAGATATTTTCTGTTATAATTTTTGACATCATTAATGAAAAACAGAAAAGGGAGTTAGTCCTCTTGCTACTGAGAATGTGACGAACAAGTTAGAGATTTTCTAACTTGCCAAGACAATGCGGCATCATTATGGTTCTGCTTTTCTCCCCACATTCTTGCTGTTTTTCCTCTTCTTTGAATCCCTTTCCAGGTAGTGGGTGGTGTTCCTGCTGCCTCTCACTCTCCATTCCTACATCAGTCCACTGGGTTGGTGGTCAGTATGGAATTGGTGAGAACCTATAGAATTAGATGGTTGTGGATAAATTAGAAAATCTGGAGTCTTACAAATGGAACTGAGTAATCCTGGGAAAATCAATCAACTACGTTAAGCCTCAATGTTTTTATCTGTGAAATTGGGACTTAAAGAATGCTTAACTCATAGGGCATTTAACGTGCTTTAAATGCCATATTGAAGATAGTTATTAATATAAATAATAGCACAGAGAAATAAATTCATCACAGAGATTAAAAATACTGGCTGTGCAGTTTGTCATAAGTGGGTTCAAATCCTGATTCTGGTACTAAACAGCTTTGGAACCTTGAAAAGCCAAACCGTCTCTCTGAGCCTTGGTTGGGTTGCATGTAAGATAGAAATAACAGTACTTCATGGAATTTTATGAGAATTAAATGAAATTAAATAGAGTTCCTGTAACACCATAAGCACTCGAGTAGTTTATATTATTAAAATTGTTAATAAACCCATTTCTATGTCCAGTCTGGTAAATTTTCTCTGGCTTTCTCTTCACCAAACTAAATTATCTTGAGGTCTTCCACCTTCACTAAATGACCCTTATATCTTCAACTTCTCCAGAATATTTCTGATACTCACAGTACTTTCAGAGAGTACTTATAGAAAGCAAGCTCTAAAATAATTCAGTTTAAAAGGTCAAGTATATGATGTGTATTTAATATTTCACCAAAATGTTCAAAATTCTTTTCATTTCACCAAAAGTTGCACAGACCTCGCTTTCACAAATCTATCTTTGTCTCTGTGAAGCCCACATCTTCAGCATCTTCCTAATGTCGTAACAGTAAGCTAGAAATTAATTAGCACTTACCACATGCCAGCTCCTGTTCAAAGCATTTTTACTGACATTAATGGTTTTAATTCTCCCAACAAATCAATGTGGAAAGTGTATTACTAACCTCATCTTAAAACTGGAGAAACAAAGAGTTGTATAACTGGACCAAGGTTATACCCCTAGTAAATGACTCAGGCAAGAAGCGAACGCGCAGTCTGATTCTGGACTCTGGGTTCTGAATCACTCTGTTAAACTTCTCGATGCAAACACTGACAGGTCTGAGGATGACATTCAACATGGCCA
Organism: Camelus ferus; assembly: GCF_009834535.1. NCBI lineage: Eukaryota > Metazoa > Chordata > Mammalia > Artiodactyla > Camelidae > Camelus > Camelus ferus. The sequence continues at coordinate 2,476,428 of NC_045718.1, read as the reverse complement.
TCTTCGCGGCCTGCAGCTACTGGATAGTGGCCAGATCTATACGCTGCACCGTGGAAAGCTGGCCTCAGAGTCTGAAGCTGTATTTGGTCATGCTTGCCACCACCACCAGTCATTAAAATCAATATGACCGGGTCATCAGTCACATGATACTCGATTCTGACTCTCATCATTAAGATCTGCAAGAAGAAACTGTAAGTTCATTCAAGCCAGCCACACGATTCCCTCCACTTGCATTAGGTAAGGGTGATACAATCCTCCAAAGGCAGAGAACGGATCACACAAAAACACCTGCAAAGGGGAAAAATACACACTTTGGCCTCAACTACCTGCATTTTTCACATGGAGGTAAGATAGTCATGGGGCCTTAAAAAGACAGATTTCCAATAAGACAGTAAGGGATGATTTATCCAGTTCCAGGATTACCATAGAAAGAGCTCACCCCAGGCTGGGCGAGTGAAACTAAAAGCGCCATTCATTACCGTGTACAGGCTGAGTTCAGACAAGGTCTTGCCCCAGCCAGTGTTAAGGAGCCTACATCCCAAACACTTCACAGAGCATTTAGAGACTTAGCTTCCTTTCACCATAGATCGAGGCTGTTTGTGTGGTTAGGACTAAACTGAGCAGATTCAAAGTACTGTGCTGTCACTGACTCCAAGAAACAGTAAGCAGGCTTCAGGTCCAGGCTGCAAAAACAGCCCAGCAATGGACCATGCAAATCTCTGAATCCTTCTCCAAATCTGCCCAAATGACTGAATGCAAACCTCCAAAATAAAATGAGAAGAGAGACAGTGAAAAAGTACATAGGCCTGGTTACATTTCTCTTGTATTTGTCAACCATTTTCCTGTAGATTCATTCTAATTTCATTTAGTCCTGCAACATAAAGGCATAGTTCAGTTTTAGAGCATGATCTCTGTGTTTTTCTTGTAGCTTGACTGGCTTTGATTTACTTAGGAGAAGATGGCCCCTGAGTAAACATTATACGGTTTTAAAAATAACAGAAGCATTATTTGAAACAAAGGTTGTGTTGGAAAGTAACTGTAAACTTAAGGCTTAGTTACATTTTGTGTCATAATGTAATTTCTTAGCCAGAGATTTAAAACACTACAATTGAGCCCTAACTTGCCTTGCCAGTGTTTTCTTGCCCCTGTTACTGGTGTGGGAAAAACTATGTGCACTCTGGAGTCAGTTAGATCACGTATTCACAAACATTTACTGGGAAAATATCATGTGCAAATTACAGGAATGGGTACTGGGAATACAAAAATGAGTAAGATTTATAAGAGGAAGAAGAAAAATAAATGCTGTTCCATCCCTTTGAGAAGCTCACAGTCTAATAAAGTGAAACACACACAAAATTATTTATAATTCAGTGTATGTGATGCAACAGACGTACGCTTAATACCTAGCGAAATGACTCCTTCTAGCCGTCCCCAAGGCATCGCACACTTAAACTCTTTCCAAACTAGTTTTCTTCTAGTGTTTCTTATCTCCCCAACTAGCTTCATCATCCATCCGGGGATCTAGGGACCATCCTTGATACCTCCTTCCCCCTCATCTACCATCTCTAATCCTAAATGTGAATTATTTCATTGCTGTTATCATAATATAGCCACCTGATCCCTAGCCTGTATCCCTAGCCTGAACCAGCAAGTCTAGCATCATCCACTCAGCTCACCATCAAACTCATTCCTCATACAGTGGCCAGAATAAATTCTTTAAAAAAAACTGATCATATCTTCTCGCTCTCATTTTAAATGGCTTTCCACTTCTCTTGGAATAAAGAGAAACTTCAGTAGGCTTAACAAAGTCCTTCAGAGTCTGGCCCCTTGACTTCTTCTGGGTCTCACTCCCTGACCCACGCCCCCACTGAATCTGGTCTTTATTCAGTCTCTTTGTATATCCTGAGGGGGCTCAGAATGTGCTACCCCAAAATATGCCACCTTGGCATGTTGAATATTTTAAGCTGAAGGAGTCTGGGAATATGGCAGAAACAGGAAGGTCCGTCTGACCTTCCCCACCCTTCTCCCCTGAAGTGGGTCATAAGACCTCCATGTGAGAGGTGTCTCTCTGAACACAGAGGAAAGGAACAGTCTTGTCTCCAAAATGGAGGGACACCAAGAAGAATCCAAACGAACAGGCCTTGCTAAGTTTTCCCCAGTTGACTAACTTACCTCCCGCCCTTTGCCCTCTCATACCTTTCCATGACTTTCCACGCTTCAGCAAACCCAGCACAAAAACATTCAGGTCTAACCAGATCTTTGAGTCTTCATTTCCTTACGAAGGTTCCCATGTCACATAAAACTTAGATCAAATAAATGTGTGTGCTTTTCTCCTGTTCATCTGCCTTTGTTTTATTTTCAGATCCATTCAGGGACCCTAAGGGTGTCAAGGGAAATTATTTTTTCCTCTCCTACAATCTCAAGTTTCCTCCTAACCTCAAGTTTTGGTATACGCCGTTCCCTCTGCCTGGCTAATTCATCCTTCACATTGCGCTTAAGCATCCTCTCTGGGAGAAGGGCTCTCCAGCTCTCCCTGACTAGGTCGCGTTCTCCTACGACGGGCTAATCATTGCACTTACGTTCCTTCTTCTCTGCATGTATCACAGCTGTCATTTTACATTTGTTTGTAAATATGTGACTCACGTCCAACCCTGCCATCAGACTGGAAGCTCCCCCAGGGCAGGGACGTGTCTATGTCCCCACATCCAGTGGTTAATACAATGAGCCTTAAAGGGACAGATATTCAATAGAATTCATGGAATAAATGAAACACAATAAGGAAGGAGTGAAGAAGTGTTGGGATAATGTCACAGAAGAAGTGTCAGCTGTGTTGAGTCTTGAAAAATACATAATCATTCATGAGGCAGAAGGAACACAGGAGCAGACACACCAAGAAATGAAACATTCTGGCACAGCCCAGTCTAACGGAAGCCATGGGTATGATCTGTCTGGGGGTGGGGGGATAGCAAAGTGTCAGAAATGAGGCTGGAGAGATTCAGGGACTAGAGCCACGCAGGGCCCTTTTGTGCTCTGCAAAGCAATTTGGACTTTTGCCATGGGAAATCACTGAAGGGTTGTAAAAAGGGAGTAAAATGATCATCAGATTTGCATTTTAGAAAAATCGCTCTCATGGTAGTGTGAAGGATGTCCTTGCCAGGCTGATGCCGGAGCCGGGGTGACCAGTCAGAAGGCCGTTCTACAGGTCCACGTGAGAGACGGGGTCAGCACAGACCGAGGCAGTAGCAGGGGCTTAAGGGGAGTGGACAGTTTCAAAAGATTTTTAAGGGATGGAAATGACCAGCAATGGAGGGGAAGTAAAAGAAAAAGTCAAATTATATCAGCCTGGTCTCCGGGAGGGCAGTGTGATCAATGACTAATTAGGGAATACAAGCTAAGAAGACAATTTGGGGAGATGGCTGAGTGTGTTTCTCAACCTGGTGGGATTTCATATCTGAGGGTCTTGTGCCAGAGTGATGGTTGTCCCCCAAAGCCGTCTTCCTCCTCCTCTTTCATCTAATACTGCTTCAGCTGAGCGCACACCCACCTACAGGTGACCACACTGGCCATCTTCCTGATGTCCATATGACTAAATTCTTGACAACAGAATAGGAGCCAAAGTGTGCAACCTCTGGCATTTGCTTTTAAAAAAAAAAATGCATGTACTGCATTTCTTCCCAGATAACCAGGAGCTGGTTTAGCTTTACCTATGCAAATGAGACAACACCTTCAGGGGTGGCAGGAAAACACTAAGGGAAGAATGAAAGGGTCAACGAAGCAGACAGGCCGGGCAAGCATTCTACTCAGACTACTTATTCTGGGGGGGCGGGGGGCGGGAACTACTTCTTTAATCCATTGTAGACTGGAGCTATATTTAAAAGAGTATATTTTATGGCATAAATGACCTAGACTTTCAAGCAGGGAAATCCAGTAGACAACTGCCTACACCAGTCTGGACCACCAAGAAGAGGTCTGGACCGACACTGGAGAACAGAGACCTCCTAGCGTACAGACAGACAGTAGTTCAAGCCACGGGGATAGAATGAGAGAGCACCCTGAAGACAGGTGAGTTTGCAGCTTGGCCCCATTTGTTATTATTTAAGTGATTTTGAGCAAGTTACATCTATGAACCCGTATCTTATAAGCCTGTAATAATATCTGTATTAACTAAGGTAATGCTGGCTGCCATAAAGATAACTTTGCGTCTCAGTAGCTTGCTTTTTCAAAGAAACGTACTTCCCACTTATGTGAAGGCCAGCTGCACACTGAGTAGGACCCAGGTGCCTCCCGCCAGTGGCTTTTTCTCCCCTAGGGTCTTAAAGTCCTCTGTTTACAGCCTTTTCCCTTCCATAGCCCAGGGTGGAAAGGGCACACGTGCTCCTAACCACGTTAGCTTGGAAGTGACATGCACGTATCGTTGTTGAGAACAACCATGTGGCCCCAACAAACACAAAGGGGCCGAGGAAACGTGGCACCTCCTTGGTACTTCCCAGCAGAAACGCTATACAACAGAAATGGGACACGGACGTGTGACTAGTGTCCCAAAAGTAATCTCCCCTGCCTGCTGCGAGGATGAAAAGTGAAAGTGGATGGACAACCCACCTCACAATACATCACGCCTAAGGGGCCCTCGACACTGTTAAGTCCTACCTCCTTCTCTGTTAGCTCCCCCTCTTCCCCCATCCTAAACACTCTTCTTCAGTGTCCCAAATAGGCCTCTATTTTCCCATTTCTGTGTCCTGATTCACATTCTTCCCTTTAGGTACAAAATCCTACGCCCAACTCTTCTCTTTGCTGTTCCACCAATTCCTCCTCTGCCTATTTTTTTTTCAAAAACAAGTCACTTTTTCTTGAAGAACAGTTGATTTACAATGTTATGTTAGTTTTAGGTGTGCAGCAAAATGATTTAACTTTACACACACACACACACACAATCTATTCTTTTTCAAATTCTTTTCCGTTATATGTTATTATAAGCTACCAAGTGTAGTTCCCTGTGCCACACAGTAGGTCCCTGTAGTGTATCTATTTTATATGCAGTATTGTGTATCGGTTAGTCCCAAGCTCCTCCGCCTCTACCTAGTTTTAAAGACCAATCTCACAGCCATCTCCTAGAGTCAGCGTCTCCTAATTCTTCATGGTCAGATTAAATTCCTGTGAAACACCATCACCATGCTTATCACTCTTAACACTTATCAGATACCTGTATGGTATGATAACAGTATAAGTTCTTACCCTTTCTGACTACTCCCAGCCTAAGTTGTAAGCTCCCCAAGGACAGCAACTTCATTTAACTCTTCTGGTTCACAGTAATCAAAAGGGTAAACTGAGTTCAGACTTTGAATTCAAGACATCAACACTTAGAGATCTGAGGTCCCCTCACAAAGAATTAAAAGATGAACGTTTGCTCAGGCAACCCTAGAAGAAGGTGGAAAAATAAAAACAGCTTGTCTCAAGTGTTTATATACTCAGGTAATGACCTGAATTATGGGGAAACTGCTGCATTTCTTTATTTTACTTTGTATATCCGTGAGGAAGTGTGTGTGGTAAGACCTGCTTGTGAATAAAGGATGGACTTAACAAATGATAAAGCAACACATCTTTAAATATTATGATAACTAAGAAAAACAAACAATTCTGAAGAGGCTTCTCTAAGAACTCTTCACATGCATGAACAGAGGTGGTGATGTGGCAATTCTCGGGGTAATTTGATAAATGTCAACAACCAAACTATTTAAATCCATCCATCAGGTGAACTCACCGCTATGAGTAATCTAAGCAGTTTCCAGGTCATTTTGTTCTTTTTAGATAGAGCCACTGCCTGAGAAAAAGAAGAAAAAGGGGGGTGGGGGAAACCCTGGAAGTCATTGGACTTATGCAGTCACAGAAAACGCCTATATTTTCCTTTTCCCATCAACTCTCCTGATAAAAGTAGGCAGTGCATAGACAGAAGGTATTTTTCAGCAAATGATCTGATTACAGGCACCTAGCCAAAGGCTGGGTGTCCTTCAAGTAACCTCCAGCCTTCTGTGGGGAGACTGGCACATGGTCCCCCTTAATGCTGCTCTTCCCACATGCTATGCTCCAAGATGGCCTCAGAATCTCTGGAGGATCCGGAAACAATTCTTCTGCCTTTACCATTTGCCCACTGAGCAACCAGAGACACATCCAGGGATATGCTCCGTGTTCAAACTCACACCCAACCCAACCCAACCCAACCTCTGAAGACAGCCCAACGCTGATCTGTATCCCTAGACACTAGTTCTTTGACCAAAGTCTGCCCACTGCTCATCCCAGTGCTCATAAGGGTATCAGAACAGTACTTCCCTGGGGGCTGGAGGTGCAGTGGGATTCCACTTTTATAATACACTCCATATCTCTACCAGCGCCACAGATTTGGGCCTTCTGCGGTACAGGATTTCACTGGAATGTGTAATGGTGTTTTGTAGAGCACTAGGTCGAGGAGGTGCTCTTCACGTGAAGGATGCTATCATGTCTGGAAAACGTCACATGCAATCATCCTCTCCCAGATACTGCAGCACATGTTAGGTACATAGAAGGCTCTGAAACGTACCTGTTTCTGAAGAAATCCATTAAACCCATTATTTCACAACTGTATTTGTCTACTAAAAAGGCTACAGGACAAAATATCTATTAACATCTTCCCTCAGTAGACGGTACCATGAGGTCGGGGTCTCTGCTGTTTCCCTCACTGTTGGTCCTCAAGCGTTTAGCACAGTACTTGATGTTTTAGTTAATATTCACTGAATTAATGAATACCCAAGGAAGTAGGGTCCCACAGAACATGCATTATAAAATGATGTGATGAAAATGTCACACTTCCATGGAATACTTCAAATAAGAACCACCTCCACAAATGGGAGGATCGCTTCGACTCTCTTATTTAAATCCCATTTTGTGAGGCAGCTGTTAAGAGTACACTGGCATTTATTGTTTGTGGTCAGAAAATTTCTGTTTTCTCCTCAAACTGTCTTAATGTCAAATTAACTAACCAAGTATTTCTACATTTTAGTATTTTGACCAGCAAAGCCTAAATCTTACTGTGTACAAAAATTTATTGAGAGGATTATTAAAAATGCTGAGTCCTGGGGAGTCAGTATTTCCAGAGCAGGACTCAGGACTCTGCATTTTATACAAATAGCCCAGGTTATTCTGACATAGGGCTTTAGGCGAAACATACTCTCAAAAGTGCTGATCAAGAGACCCTGTGGGAGAGGAGCCCTTGACTTGGAATCAGGAGCCTGGGGTTTGGGGCCAAATCTGCACCCTCACCATTTGTGCCGCCATGGCCAGTCATCTCAAAGCCTCACTTTCTCTCTATGGGATTCATAATACGTCTCTTAACCTGTCTTCCTAGCTACCACCACACCCACCTCACAGCACTGTACAAGGAGAGAGCTGGCAGGTACTCCTCACTGTTCAGCGAATCAACAAGTTCATCCTAATCCTACAGATGAAACAATGACATCACAGCAAGCGTTCAACACAGAAAGGGCTTAACCTGCTGATGATTCAAAAACAGAATAAAACAGGGCCGGACCGACAGTGCTGTGTGCATCCGTGCCAGTCAGCCTGGCAAACTGTTCTGCAGAACATCTGGCTCCTGCTTATGGGCCCAGTTTTGGCCACATCACGGTGACAGCCCAACCGTGGGACACTAACCACAACACATCGAGTGCTGCAGTACTTCCTCTGCTTGGTACCAGACCTTTGAAAAGTGGACTCTTCACTCTCAAGTTAACAAAGAGCTGGAGTAAACTCCTTGGTTGGCATCTGTAAGAGGAAGGTTCTTGCTTATCAAGTACCCTCATAATAATTAACCCTTGCTCAAAAATCAGGATACAATGGAATATACATAATGATAATATAGTACTCGACATATTTCATTCTCTTTCCATTCAGAAGATTCTTCTGGAGCCTGCAGCCTTCAGGGTACTTGCTATGGACACCGCCATACTGCATGAATCCATAACCACAAGAGATAGGGTTGACTATTTCCCCACTTTGTGGCACGTATTGAAGACTTTTTTGGAATAGATCTGATATTACTTGTTATTTACCTTTTGTGTGTGAAATATTGAAACCAACTCTATGAATGAAAGATCTCTGCTTAACAGACTAATTATTAAAGATTTCCAATTAGTGGGATTTGCATTTTTTCTCATAGATATTAATTTATATAATTGTGTGTGTGTATGTTGGGTTTTATTGCTCCTCTGATTTTAAACTTCTAAATTTTAAAAGTGCTTGTTCCACAGCTCAAGCATTCAGGCAGTGCCCAAGAAATCTCTTTGGCTCATTTATCTGTGGTTAATGATAGCAGTGAGAGAACTTTGCAAAACTAAATTCATGCCATGATGTTTATTTTCTCTGTTTACTATTGCCTTTCTGCTTGATATTTTGGTTGTGATCTATTTTCCTTGCCTATGTCTCATGTTAGCAGTAACAAATGTGATCGATTACAGGACTCATTCAGGTAAACAAGTGAATGAATCGAGCCAAGTCTGGTGACCTCATCAAAAGATGGCAGTGACAACTGGACTCCTTCTGGCTGTCCCCAAGAGAGAAAGCAGTAACACAGCTCCAGCATTCCTGGACTTCCCCGTGTTTCAAGAGAAGTCTGGCAAATAATAAGTACTCAATAAATACTGATTGAATTGATTAATATAGAGACTCTAATTTTCATTTGAAATCTCAAGATTTTAAATGTAAGCAACATGATGTACTCATAAGAACATGGATTCTGGAGCCAGACCACCTGGGTTCAAAATCTAACTCTGCCACTTACTGGCTCTATGACCTTGGGCAAGTTACATAAAACCTCCATGCTTCAGTTTTCTCACCCATAGTATGGGAAGAAATTACAGTCCCCACCTCATGGGGTTGTTTGAGGACTTAATTTTTTAATATTTATTAAGTCTTAGGACAATGCCTGGTACATTGTAAGTGCTTCATAAACAAGAAAACACACACTAAAACTTCAAATGCCTTTTAACTTTCACATGTATTATTCCATTTCTCCCTACAATAACCAGAGGGTGAAGGTGTCCAGTGGTTTGTCAAATACAATATTCCATAAAATGGCAGGTGTTGGAATCTGGTCCAAGACTTCTAATGGACAAAATCAGAGATGTGTACACCAGTGTTCACCATAGGCCTTCTTCTTCAATAACTAAATAATTAAAACAAAACGAAGAGCTGGTTCAAACCACTGTTTGGTCATTTTTAACCCATAAACTAATTACCTAAAACAGCCAATTGGAGACAATAGGCAAAGCCTATACACTCAGTAATGTCCATTTATATATATTCTTCCTTTTTTATTAATCTGTATTTCTCAAATGTCCTCCAACAATTTAGTTTCTCTTCTCTCTGACTCTAAGACCTTTCTCCCAGGAACTTTACAAGTGTATCCCCTGACGACACAGCCTGTATGTGGCTGTGTGTTAGAAATTGCTAGGTTAGAAATACCCTGCCAAACTTTTCTTTGATTTTCCTGGTTGTTGTTGGTTTAAGGCAGATCCTTAATGTCATTTAAACAGAGGAGACTATCTGAAATTCCTTGGTGGATGAATTTGATAATGATAATTTAAAAAAAAAAAAACAGCAAGTACTGTCATCTTGAGATAAAAGATCTCATTCAGCAGGTCCTGAATAACTCAGGACTTCTTTGAAGAAAAAGGTCAATGTAGCCACAACTGTTTCCTTTTCTTGTACAACAGCAGTAACTTTACGCACTCCTTGATAATATTCATCTGAAAAAGTTGCTCTTTGAGCGTTACAGAAGTGTTTTCTCTTTTTTTAGGGTTTGGCATTTAAAATTTTGGTTTTGTGTTATGTTTAATCCGAGTCTTCTCATGGATGAGGAATGCATCTATTGTTAAAAGTAACTTCTACTAAATTGAACTTTATCAAAATTAAAAACTTCTATGAATTGCAGAGCAATATCAAGAAGGTGAAAAAACAACCCAGAGAATGAGAGAAAATATAAATATTTGCAAATTATATATCTGATATGGAGCTAGAATTCAGAATAAAGAAATCTTACAGTTCAACAACAAAAAACAAACAACCCAATTTGAAAGGGGGAAAAGACCATGAATAGACATTTATTCAAGAGAGATACTCAAATGGTCAAAAGCACATGAAAAGATATTCAGCATAATTGGTCATTAGGAAAACACAAATGAAAATCACAGTGATGAGGGGAGAGCATAGCTCAGTGGTAGAGCACATGCTTAATGTGCAAGAGGTCCTGGGTTCAATCCCCACTACCTCCATTAGAATAAATAAATATATACAGCCGCATGTAAATCAATGAAGTTAGAATATTCCCTCACACTATACACAAAAATAAACTCAAAATGTCAGAATGGCCATCATTCAAAAGTCCACAAACAATAAATACTGGAGAGGGTGTGGAGAAAAGGGAACCCTACTACACTGTTGGTGGGAATGTAGTTTGGTGCAGCCATTATGTAAAACAGTATGGAGATTCCTTTAAAAACCAAAAATAACTTACCATATGATCCAGCAATTCCATTCCTGGGCATATATCCTGAGGGAACTCAAATTCAAAAAAACACATCCACCCCAATGTTCATAGCTTTACTATTTACAATAGCCAAGACATGGAAGCAACCTAAGTGTCCCTCGACAGATGAATGAATAAAGAAGGTGTGGTATATTTATATAATGGAATACTACTCAGCCATAAAAAGAATAAAATAACGCCATTTGCAGCAACATGGATGGGCCTGGAGATCGTCATTCTAAGTAAAGTAAGCCAGAAATAGAAAGAAAAATACCATATTCTATCACTTATACATAGAAACTAAAAAAAAAAAAGACACAAACTTATTTACACAACAGAAACAGACTCAGAGACACAGAAAACAAACTTATGGCTACCAAGGGGTTAAGGGGGTTGGAAGGGATAAAACAGGAGTTAGAGATTTACAGATACTAACTACTATATATAAAATAGATAAACAACAAGTTTGTACTACATAGCATGGGGAATTATATTCAATATCTTGTAGTAACCTATAATGAAAAAGAATATGAAAATGAATATATATATGTTCATGTATGACTGAAATATTGTGCTGTACACCAGAAATTGACAGAAGATCATTAAGTGACTATATTATGATAAATAAATAAATAAACCTAATTACCTGCCCCCCCAAATTTCTTTAAAAATCTTTATAAAAAAATCCACAGTAAGGTAACACTTATACCCACAAATATGGCTATACTTTAACTGAAAATAAAATAAATGTTGGCAAAGATATGGAGAAATTCAAATACTTAGACATTTTCTGGTACAGCCATTGTGGAAATCAGTATGGTGATTCCTCAAAAAGTTAAACAGAGTTACAATATGACCCAAGCAAAGACCTGGAACATATGTTCAAACAAATCTTGCAAGGAATGTTCATAGCAGGATTATTTATAATAGCCAAAAAAGTAGAAACAACTCAAATGTCCATCAACATAATGTGGTACATCCAGAAAATCAAATATGATTCAGCCATAAAGAGGAATGAACCCCTGACACAGGCTGCAACATGGATGAACCTTGAAAACAGTTACGTTCAGTGAAAGAAGCCAAGCACAAAGGTCAGATGTTGAATGACTTCAGTTATAAAATGTCAGGAACAGACAGATCCAGAGACAGAATGTAGATCAGTGGTTGTCAGGAGTCAGGAGGAGAGAGGAGGGAGGGGACTGCTTGGCAATACAGGGTTTCCTTTTGGGGTGATGAAAATGTTCTGGACTTAAATAGCGGTGATGATTGCACAGCACTGTGAATGCAGTAAAAAGCCGTTACACTGTATGCTTTAAAACAATTTAAACGTTGAATTTTATTGTATCTGAAATTTCACCCCATTAAAAAAAAAAAATACTGGCTTGCATCCCCACTAGGAAAAGCGAGAAGTTTCTTCACACAGTGCATCACTCAAAGGATGTGAAGGACTGAACTACCGCACTGAGAAGATCATGTTGTCCTGTTTCCTTTATTTCGCTGCACCATGTGTCATTAACCCTTTTGCTCTTCAATGGCATTCTTGGTTCATCAGTATACTAGTAGAAACATGAGCTTTTCTGATGTTACATCTCCACTTCCAAATGTTTCTTGTCAATACTTTAGCCAATCTGGCCAGCACCGGTTAATGAGTATATGTGGGAACCTTCACTGTTCTAAATTACACTGAAATGTTAAATTTGAAATAACAGCATATTGATGACTCCGGTAAGAAGAAGGATATAATTTATCCTAAGTCAGTCATTTAAATCTTTCATTAATTTACATGACATAAATGAACAGGAGACAATGATATATCTGATAGAAAAAATTTAAAAACTGAAGAAAAACTAACTACTCAGTAAGCCTCCCCCAAAAAGAAGACATTTATTTTCTTCCCCCCAAAATGGCTTTTTAACTATTAAAATGTTAACAATAAAATAGAGATTATACAAATGGCTCATTAGAATATATTATATGCTTCAAACTTAATTTTTCTGAGCTGCAAACTTTCATGTCAGCTAGGTGACACATGGGAAAATGCGGAAAGACTTTTAAAGCTGGAAAAAAACCTCATTTTGAATATATACTTGTTAAGCAGCTGATGGCAGATTCAGTTAGATCAGAGGCTATAACTATAGAAAACATGACAAAGTTAAAGGGAAAGTTCTGCAGATGAATCTAGTTTTCAATGAATTTCAAAGATACCGTTTCCTGAAATTATGTTAAACACCTGAGTTTTGGTTTTTAAAATCTCAAAAAAAAAACTTCCTACATAAGAAGCCATGTTTATCATCTGTAACATGACTACATTTAAATGTTACTATGACGAGGTTTCTTCCAATCAGAAAGAAAGGGAGCAAAAAAAGAACAAGCATTGGGATAACTGGGGTTTTAAAAAAGCCCCTCAATTTCAAGTATGTGTCTCTTTCAAGTGGAAGCAAAGGCGGTTTTAGCCAGAACTGTCTGGAGAACTGTAGGAGGAAAAATCTCGTCTCAGAGAAGCTAAGCATATCTGGCTCATGTACTGTTATTGTAAGGAAATTTGAGAAATATGGAAACTGAAACCAACCCGCTGAAGGTGAGCAAGAACTTGATGAAAAGAAATGATTCTATTTTATGTCAAAATTAAGTGAGATTGAAGAGTAAACAGAAGACTTCACAGGCCGCACAGGTATTCAGTGGTCAAATTCTGAAAATGCTTGGCCAGAACATACATCTGAACACGTGGCCACCATAGTCCCATAAGGAGAGAATTCTATTTCTTCACTTAAGGGGGGAAGTGTGAAGTTAAACTAGTGAGACATGAGAAGAAAGCATGGCGTTCATAGAAATTCCTTGTCAAATAGTCACTTGGTTCTTCTCTGGGTTCTCCCCAACCTCTCCTTCCACTGACCTTTCAGTCCTCAGCTCTTTGCCCAGATTTGTGCAAGTTTTTGATCAACTGAACTCCTGGAAGGAAATTGGACTCAGAGCCTTTAAGGTTTCACTGCTTCCTTAGAGAAGTCTCTATAAGGGAGAACACGTAAGTTAGGAATTCATGACAGAGGTTAGGAATGGCTGGAGTCCTGGGGTGACTCACCCAAGAAAGACTGTTCATGAGCAGAAGGAAAGGAATTGCTCCACCTTTTAGGAAAATTGACCACTGCCTTCATCCATCCGTACACACCCAGCAGAGCCAAAGGTCTAGCTGGGGAAAGGGAGAGGGGGGCCACTGGAGTTGGTTCTGAGCTCCGTTTTCGTCCCCAGATGACCTCACCACACTGAAGAGAGGGACAGGGTGGTGGCCAAGAGATTGAAGGTAAAGCTGAAGAAGACAGGGACTGACACATCGCCACTGAAATTTTCAGGGCTCATGAAGCTCTCTTGGTTAGAGTCACTTCAAGATGATCATGGCTCCTCCGAGACACAGCAGCTCAGAGCACCACGAATAGCAGGACTTAAGCACTGTCAGGTGCTTATGCTCTGATTATTCATAAAATGGGGACCACTGCCTATAACCATGATCTGAGATCACCCAAGAAAGGCAAGGCCTGCTCTGCCTTTTCTGCCAATCTCCCCTGCATCACCCCTTAACATTTATAGATCACAGACCTGAAGAATTTGTAGAAGGACAATCCCTTGTCTTGTCTCTTTCCAGAGTTCCTTGAAAACATGAGTTATCTGGAGAGACTGGAATTTCTTCTTCCTTGCAATTAGTTCATTTGGAAATGAATAGGCCTCCCTGTTCTCTATCCTCACCTCCTTCCATACAGAGTTTATTCTCTCATTTTGTCTTGATGGTGGAAGGTCATCTTTGCCCACATTGAGGAAGAGAATTTGGGGTGTGAGTAAAGCCCCAGAAATCTACAGGCGACGGAACAGAGACAGAGCGAGGAAGGACAGGGACAGAAAAGAACCTGCAGCCTGAAGGCAGAACTGCAAGAACCTAGAGCATCCCAGCCAAGAGAACTAAGCCAGAGCTCAGGGCAAGGTTATTTTAATTCTCTGAGCCGAGAAAACTCCCAGCGTCTAAGTTCCCATTAGAGACGAGGGTGGAGAAGGCGGAGCCCTACTGGATCTCAAAATTCCTTAGAGCAGAATGATTTAGGCGAGCACTGCTCTGCCACTGCTTTCCCGAGCCAGGCGCGCGGTACGCACCTGCTGGCGCCAGATTCTCGGTCACATTAGGATCGCAGGGGTTGCGGAGAGGGCACGCTAGGCCTTCTCCGTCTTTGACCAGCTCCTGGGCGACGCGTGTCACAGAGCACTGGGGACAGGGAATTTGAAGGAGGTTGAGGTTCGGGAGCTGGGGAAACTGAGAAGCGCGAGTCGGAGCGCGGGGCAGACGCGCACCCACCAGCCGGCCAAGGTCAGAGAACACGGGGTGGGGGTGGTTGCTCTTGGGCTAACTCCAGCGCTCGTGAAAACTGTGTGCTCATTTCCAAGGCGACAAGGAGGACGGACAAACAGCCAGCTACAGAGCACACTTTTCCTTTTATTCCCTCTTGTCAGTTTCCTCTTAACTTCCATCTTTCTTACTTCTATCTCCTTCCTGCCTTTTCTTCCTCTTAGGACTTAGGGAAAGCCTACGGGCTCACACAAACCCGTAACAGGAGAGCTGAGGTGGCATTTACTTTCGGGGAAAGGAGTGGGGGAGAGATGCTAAGACATCGCACCCCTACCTCCGAATTCCGACACTGATGGGTCCCTGCCACTAGTTTCTGGCTATAAAGTTCTAATAAATTTGACATCTACCTATTACCCCGCCTGCGGCCCAGGGATAGTAGCAGGAACTCGCCTCTGCTTTTAACTTGGCAGTCGAGTTTTGCAAGCTGTTTTGGGCGGGCCAGGGTGAGAATCCGGGCAGCTTTGGACCAGGAATGGCCGGCCCCCGGCCCGTCTGAACCAGATTGTCCCTGCAGTGTGAGCTCAGGAGTAAAGCAGGGCCGGAATCAGACCCCACCCCCATTTCTGTGCTGGGATCCCTGGGCGCACAAACTTTGGAAAGTAAAGTCCCCTCTGTGACACAGTCATAGACCGGTGTTGGGTCTTCGCTCCCCACCAGTCAACCCACACGACAAACTGAGCACTCGGCCACAGGGGCATTCGGTGACAGCCATTGGGAGAGGAGAAATTGGTGGCGGGTAAGAAGTTAATCAGCAAGGGCACAGGTTTTTCCGTCACTGGTTCTTAACTCCTCCCCACCTCCGCGCTGGAGCTCAGATCTCCGGGCAAACGGATTCCAGCCCTAGGTTATTTTCAATCACAACCTTCTCCTCCCTCCGCCCCCCTAAATGTCATGCTTGGGATCTGGAGGGGAAAGGGTGGTTTGAATAGCCTTGCGAGTCTCATGGCTGCCGCCGGGCGCCTGCGAGAAAGCCGGCCTGGCTGCGGCCAGGCGCGCACGGCCCTTCCCGGCACCAGAGACGCGCGCCCAGCGCTCCTCTCGCCCCGGGGCTCGGAAAACAGATCCTGCCTGCCTTGCTCCCCGCTCCCTTGACATCTAAGTTCTAAAACACAGAAGCATGGCTAAGGCTCCAGCGTGTAGGAGAGGAAGACAAGGTCAAGGCCCCGCGGACTGCCACGATCCGCGCGCCCTTATCGTGTCCGCAAGCTAGTCCTGCCCGCCGCCGTGGGGGAGAAAGGCGACGCAGCCCCCAAATCTACCTGGAATTAGGGACTTGACCCTAACCCTATTTACCGTCTAGCCTCAGCCAGTGCCCACGGCCTTTCCTCCTTTCCGCCCGGGCGGTTCGAGATTTTAAGACATCTGTCCCCTCATCGCAGAGGGATGGTCCCAAATGGCGAGGCTTCGTGAGCACTGCATTCCCATCCAGCAGTCGGTGCCATACAGCACAAGGAAAGTTCTCGCTCAGAACGTGCCTCGTCCCCTCCCCCCCCGCGCGCGGGGGCTGCGCCCCGGGCGGTCTCCAGCACTCGCCTCCCCCACCCCTAGACCCGCACAGTTTTCTACTTTATGAAACACACACGCCCAGCCCACCCCGCCTCCCGCGTAAAGGCCAGTTGCCTCTCTTTTTTTGTGTGCCCAAACTCAGCTGGAAGTTGAGAACTGGGGAAAATCAGAGAAGCACGGAAATAGAGAATGGGAAGGGAGAAATCAAAGGGGGAGGAGAAAGAAGAAAGGGGCTGGAGGTCGAAGGGCCGAGGCGGAGGCGGAGGCCAGCCGTAGGGGCTCGGGCGCGGCGGCCCCAAGGCGGCGCCTCCCCCGCTTCCGCCAGCCCACGCGCGCGTAGTGGGGTCAAACGCAGACTCACATGGTCCGACTGCAGAGCCACTCTCCCAACTACTGCGAGTGGGTGGTTTCGGGGCTGCCGGCGATCTGCTCCACGGCTGCCTGCGGTGTGAGAGCAGAAACAAAACAAAACAAATCACGGGACACGGTCGAGACCGGCCGCTGGGCGCCGCGGGGACCTCTCTCACTTTGCAAAGGAAGCGGGCGCGGGGATTCGGGCGGCCACGTGTAGCCTATAAATAGCGAACTTTTAGACGGACTCAACTAACAAATGAGAGGAGCGGGCGTAAATCTGCGCCGCCAGATCCCCCTTCCGGGAGACAACCCAGCCCCCCTCCCTAGCCTACCCCCGGCCACTGACCAGGCAGGATTTCGGAAGGGGGCAGATTCGGGAGAGTGGGGGTGGAATTTAGTTTTATTAGAGTTTCCAGTAGTTTTGTTATTTTGCGGGGGGGGGGCATTCTGCCTCTTTGACCCTCCCTATCCACCTACCTTCGCTATCCCCCCCCAACCCTCTACCCAGCGGGACACTTCAAACACCAGCTGGGAAGGGCAAAGACCCAGGAGGGTGAGGATTCTAGGGATTGGCAGTAGAAGCAGGGTGGGGGAGGGGAACACGGAGCCGGGTTCCCTTGAGGATTACGGGGGTGACAGAAGGAAAGCGGGGAATGCCAGGATTTGGGGTTTTTCTGGACAGCCAGGACGGGAATTTAGGTAACTCCGCGTTTAGGAGATAAGTGCGACAGGGTGAGTGCAGAAGGCACAGAGGAGTTCCTAGAGTGTAGGTTCCTTTCCCGGGGGTAACTGTAACCCTTCAGGGCTATTAGCCGGCTCTCAGCAACTTTACGTTAACCCTCGGCCTTGACCCCCGGGGGCTGCGGAGGCGTACCCCGGGGTCACGTTCGCGCCTGCCTTGGGGCCGCAAGCGCTCAGGGAAGCGCGCCCTCCTGCCGGCGCCCTGGGGTTGTCCTCGCTAGCTCCACAGGGCCGGCCGCCTTTTCGCCCGCGCACACCTGCGACCGGAAGAGATCCCTGTGACTGTGAGTCGTGACCGCCACTCGCCGCCCACCCGCCCTTTCCTTGAGCCAGGGCCAGATTGCGAATGGTGATTGGGTTAGTACGATTTTCATTTTTACTCCAGGTGCTTCCTCAAATGTAACCGTCCTTCCCCCGACTCCACCCCAAGGACGACAGACATTAGCTCCCCACTTCACACTCCCCAGTTCAAGAGGTTGCTTCACTAAATTTATCCTGGATTTCTCACCAACCAGAATCAATAGAATAGTCCAATGGGGCTGAGTGTGGGAGCTGTTGAAATAGAAGCCGCTGCAGGTGAGGGTCTGCAGGTAAAAGGAGGTTGCACTGATTCTCTTTGGAGGCTCCATTCTCAACGCAAGGCCTGCAGAGTAGGGGGCTAAGCCCGCCCAAGGGGGCTAAAGGCGGCCTCAAGCTGGGGAAGAGATGGGGGGAGCCGGAGAACCGTGGTGCTCTCTTTCCCAGCCTGCCCCCCCGCCCAGCACCACCAGCTGCCCCCTTGTGTCTCACCTCTACCCCTACCCTCGAGAGAAAATCGAAGAGGGTCCCCCACGCATTGGGGGATGGGGAGGCGTTGCTGCCGGGTTCCCGCTTCTTCTAATACCACTTTCCGCCGATTTCCTCCCCCATGAACGGAAAAGTTATTTTGTTTTTCTCAGAATCCAGCCGAGTTTGGGAAGAGAGGGGAAAGGCAGAGGTCTAAGGGGGTTCCAGCGGCCGCTCTCCCTGCTGGGTGAGCCCACCGCCCCCGACCCCACGTAGGCGGGCGCGCGCGGCTTTCCAGTCACCAAAAGTCCGCGCTCCCCCGGGCGCCGCGCAGACGGCCGCGCTTCGGTCGCTTCCCCCCGGGTCCCGAGCCCGCGGGGCTGGCCTCTCTGCCCCGGGCCCAAGCCAACGTGAGGGTGCTCCCAGGCAAATGGACGGAGCCCCGGCGTCCCCGGCCGCTCGCGTCTGGCTTGCGCTCCCCTGACTACGTACCTGTCCCGGCCTTCCGGCTCCAATTGCTGACCTGGCTGGGGAGCCCGGCCTGGGAGCCCGCGCCTCCAGCGAGCCCGCCCCCGCCCGCGCCCGCGCGCCCTCGCTCTCGGGACGCTCCGCCAGATGTGGGGCGGTCTTTTGCGGGCCGTTGGCTTGGGCCACTGTTTCGAGCTGGCTTCGAGGATTTCTCTAGGCTTTGCGGGCCCCTTTGTGGACTGGGAAGAGAGGGTCCAGGTCAGCAACTCACCTTTCACCCCACCCACCACTCCCCTGAATCCCGCAAAGCCCCCTACACCCCGCCCCTGGAGCCCACGCCTTGAAACTGTAGTAACTCCGCAAAGAAAGCGGGTGGGAACCTCCTTGCGGGCCGAGTGTGGGAATCAAATGAGGTCGTGTGGCGTTTCTCGAAGGTTCTGGGTGTTCGTACTAGGGGAACAGGCCCTATGGGAACAGAAATGACAGACGTACAGACAGCATCCCCGTGGGTGTGTTAAGTGCAAAGTTGAAGTCTATTGTTTTCTGTCTCGGGGAAAGCTGCCCAGTGTGATAAATCTTTTTAGATCCCATCACTGGAAGAGAAATCCTGGTGATAACGATTATCTCCCGCTCGCTCTATCTCGCCATCGCCCCAATTCATCTCCCTCTCGCTCCAGCCCCTCGGGGAGACGAGGAGGGTAAGAGGCTGGCGGGAGGCCGGGCCAAGCCGCTGCCCTTGGATGGTTCGGAGAGGCATGAGGCCACCTCATCGGTCCCATTGCGCTCGGGGCTGGGGAGAGAGGACACGGCGGGTTTCTTTCCCTGCCAAGCCTCACGCTTTTTTCAAATGATTTTAGTCTGGTGCTCCGGTCTATCCATACACATTTCCAATCTCATGGCTCATAAACTATTAGCAAAATGGTTTCATTATTCACCTTCTGTATCCTACAAAAGGGAGAAAAGAAGGGAGCAGCGGGGAGGCAGAGTGGGGGTGGGGGGGCAGTTGTGGGACACTAGTTAACAGTGGTACTGCCCGTGTTTAAATTATGGCTCAGACTGCCTTCTTAAGGCTGACACTCTACAAATCTGATCCGTTTCCGAGGATCTGTAGCTGACCTCTTTTCTTACCCGTTCCTTCTCCCTTTCTCTTTGTCTTTCTCTCCATCCATCACTATCCATCTCTTAACACCCAGGTTTCTAGAAGGACCAGATGAATAGCCAAGATACCGCAAGTCCATTATTTGCTTCATTAGGTGTCATCAGTAAGGCATGCCCTTTAGATAGTACGCATAGAATTAATTGGTTAGAATGGCTACCCCGGTCCCCATTTGGGTGGTGTTGGTGATGGAATCTACATGTCATCCCTGAAACCAAACCATCCTAGGACACAAGTGTAGGGTGATAACCAAGTTTACTAGAGGCTCTGGTGGCATCAAGGTGGCCAGTTGGGCACCGAGTCCTCATCTGGCTTCCGCAAGCCCCGTGAGGTGAGGAAGTTGCAGAGTGGTGTGTGTGTGTGTGTGTGTGTGTGTGTGTGTGTGTGTGTGTGTACGTACACGCGCACAGGCGCTCATGCCCCCATGTTTGTGGATAGAGGGGAGAATGGAGGGTAACAGATCGGGGTCTTTGGCTCTTTAAGATGAGGGGAAAAAAAACATTAAATGAGTCAGTCCAAATTAAAAGACAAATAGAAGCAAACTGGTTGAGGCCTGGGACCCGAGTGCAAGGAACTAAATAAGGTAGAAAACTGCGGGCAGGCGCGAGCCGGCAGAAGCAGCCTCGGGCTTGGAACCTGGACCGGCTTCTCCGCTGGGGGCGATGGTGATATTGTCTCCACCAACACTTTTACTATTCATATGAATCTATTTTATCTAGAATGACTCTGTCACCACACACACACACACTCCCATTCCCAGCACTTTGGAAAATGCAAAGGACGCCATGCAAGTGAGCGTGCGGTAATTATCCCTGGATGTAGAAACCAATCTGGCTGCAAGAGGCCCCTCCGCGATCGTCGGCGAGTGCGGCGGCGGCGCCGGGACCCGCGCGGAGGCCGGGGACTCCCGGCGCTCGCTAGGTCACCGCGCCGCGCGGCCGCCGCTCGCCGGCTGTTTAATATACATGGGGTGGGAACGCAGGGAAACGGATCTCGTGCCTGCACGTCCTGCAGGAAAAAAAAAATCAATTTGCTATTTATTTTTGAAATATATAGATTTAGGGAAAATTTTTTCCCCCAGCCCAACCCCCTTCAAGAACGGCGGCCCACATTTAATTACGTCTTCTAATGACTTTTCCCTTATTTGCCATTGCTATTTCACGTTCAGGGCGGGGGCGGGGTAGAGTTTCTTGGGGGGGTTTTCAATTCTGGTATCTTCAAAAAGATTTGCCTTATGTGTTAATTGCATGCTGTTAAGCACATCTGGGACTGCGTGCTGACCAACTCGGACCAACTTTTAATTAACACATTGACCCGGCGAAGAAGCAGCCGCCTGGGCTCCCCCTCGAAATATGTATATGAGCCGCACGGAAGGCGCTCGGCCCGCGCCGCCAGATGCGTGCGAGGAATTGCCTGCGTCGAGGGGCGGGAGGGGGTGCAAACCGCAAACGTTCGCTCTCCTTCCGTGAATGTTTTTCTCGCCTATAGGCGAATAGGAAAACAGCGAAGACAAAAGAGTAAATGAGCGGCTCCTGGAGCAAGCTTCTGACATCCTTTAATGTGACTTGACCCTGAGCGGGGGCGTTGGGAGAATAGGAGGGAAGACCCCCAAGGCCATTGCTACCCAGCCTGCCCTGGGCCTGAGCTGAAGGCTGGAACCTGGCTTTTTTGAATGGGCAGGGTTCTCTATTAGTGAACAGAAGCGGTGGCCGAGAATCCCGGTGGAGAGAACGCGCAGCCGCTGCCTTTTCCGGTTCTGGCCTTCCTCCTCCCATCCTCCTCGCCCGCCTGCGCCCCGGGCTCTCCGAGGCTCAACCGCAAACTCCAGGGTCCCAGATCTGAGAGAGAGGAGTGGGTTTACCCCGCTGCGTGGAGCTCTTAAGGCGAGGGCAAAGGAAACTAGTGGCTGTTTTGAGGACTCTGGGCCCGTTCACAGGAGACAAGCCTATTCAAGAGAGATCTTCCAACCAGGACAGTCACATCCCGGCTGCAGGGAGCAAGAAACCCGGAGCGCAGCGCCGAGGATGCCACCTGCAGATATGCGATTTCACCCTAAGTAATTTCATTCAGAATTGATGGCTTTTCACCGGAGTGGTGCCTTCCAAGTGAGCGCCTAGCCTGCCTGCCTCCCTGTAGAGCACAAATGCGGGTTAATCCCCAGATACGTACTCATTTTCTCTTACCGCATCTAATCTCAACTGCCTCTCTCTTGTAAGTGCTTAGCCTCAGCATACATCCCTATAAAAAAAAATGTCAAAGTGGTGTTCCTTCTCCCAGCCATAAAAAAAGTTGGAGTGAATCACTCCCAAGTTACCGTTTAATGTCCCCTCCAGGTAACAGTTGAAGTTTCTTGTTTGACATTTTTCATTCCCCAATACAGAACTTTTCCATAAATACGCAGAGGCAGCACGAGGAGAAGTATATGTCGCAATAAATTCTCAGCTCTATGCTGTAACTATGTCGATGCTTTGGAAAATTTAATGTGACAAGATTGCTCCCCAAATTCCTTCCACCTTTTTTTTTCTTATTCTTATTCTCCTTTTTTCCCTTTTTTGCCCTTCCCTTTAATCTTCTTATATCAACTTACCAGAGAATCTGCAAAATGTAAAACTAGAAGGAAAGAAAAGATAAAGACAAGAGAACAATGTCCTATCCTCAGTATTCCTCTGAGTTCCTCCAGATCTTTTTAAATTCAGATAAAGGTATAATCAACACACATCTTTAGTCAGGAAAAAATCCCCATCAGTTGGTAAATTACAATATCCCTTTGCAAAGATAAGGCCTTTGGAAAGTTAGCAGGAGCGTCGCCCAAAAGGCTTTGTTTCTGAGTTTAGTGGACCACAGCTACTTATTTCAGCTCACAAATTGATCTGCAAAATTGCAGCACACACCTGATATCCAGGGAAAAACAAGAGCTGGTAACTCCAGCTGGTTCTTTTGATTTACTCTGCCTCGTAAGATGTATGCTGGGGTGTTTTGATAAGGGGAAAAAAAAAAGGAGTCAGCAGTTTGATTTGGAAACTCTTTTATTGCTGAATATGGTTGCAGGTTTAAACTAAAGAATGTGTTTCTGCTAGGGACATTTGCATGACACATCCATATGCATTAGCAGCTGCACGGTGTGATAGCATCAGTTCCTGTGAGCATTTATCTTTTTTTCCCCCTTCTGTCTTTCTCAAAGGAAGTAGGTAAGTGGCTTACTGGAGAACCATATAGACTTCAAAGATACATGAATCTTCCTGTGTCCTTCAGGTCCTTGGCACCTAACTGGCTGACAACCACCTATTTCTTTTGAGAATTTTGGAATATTTGAAGTAGCCTGCCTCCCTGGTTACATCTTTTAAATTATAATAATGGATTATCAGTGTATAAAATATAATGAAAGAATTATTCAGAGAAAGGAGCCTTGGAGGTTCAACTATATATTTCGGGAAAAGATATTGTCATCCACATTCTTCTGATAATTTGCTTAGTAACTTAAAAGAAAAACTTTTCATTAGACACATTGCCTTTATGTCATCTGTCTTCACTGCTTGACAAATGATAGAAGTAATACTTTTGAATGGAGTGAGCTAAGACCTTACCACACTGGCGTGTAGTGATGATGGGAGATCCCACAAGGGCAGTTCGGGAAGATGTTTGCTTCCGGAAGATGTTGTATGAGCAGTGCAAAGGCCACTTTCAACTATCCACAGCAAGTTTCTGCATCTAATCTTACCTAAACTCTATTTCATGTGTGATTCTCTCTGAATCCCAGTGGTCTGTAAACAGCAAGTACCATGATGTCAAATTGAAATCAGAAGGAAACTGGATCTGATGGTATTCAGTCATTCAGGCAATTTTTTCTAACAAGACAACTGTACATTTTAAATTGCAGTCATCAAGTCAGGGTGACTAGGAAGCAGAGGGACCCCAAACCAAGAGACTAACATAAGCACATTAAAAAAAATCACCCTTATTTCTGCTCACATTCAGTGTCTGATGGAATTGTTTGAGAGTAATCATGCTCAGATTTTCACAGTACTGGTGTATGGCAGGTGTATTACAAAGTGAAACAAAAATCTTACACACACACATACAGACAAGCAAACAACAAGATGATAATTCTTATCAGGAATTGTGATGACCAATGAAGATACCCTACTGGAGACATTATGACTTTTCCTCCACTTTTTTAGCTTTTTTGGTCTCCAGAGAAAGTATTTAAAGGAAAAAAATGAAATAACAATAATTAGTAAAATAGTAGCATTCACCTCTTTTTTTCCTAAAATAGTTGGAACTATTATGCACTATTGTGTAACTGTACATGTACAATACATTTATGCAAATGTGCATGTACAATGACACATAAATATGCATGAGCCTAAATAATAATCTACCTTTATGTCTTGTTTCCAGACATTTGCAAATACCCCAGTGCGTTGGTTTGACCTAACCAAAAGGTAGTTAAGATCTCTGCCATTCAGTTGAATTCTAGATGTCTGAGGTATTACAGAACAAATTTCTCCTGTCCTCCATTGCACAAAAGTTTTTGTTTTAATTCTTTAGCTTTAAAATAGAAGTTCAGTAGAATATGGATAAAAGTAAAAATAATTGCTTGATACTATACAATGAAAAAATAACCAGCCGCACTATTTTATTCAACTAATTACTTCAGGGGTAATTAGAACAGCCAATTGTTAGGGCTGGTTAGCTTAGTTGTTTAGTTTAGAACATGGCCCAGAATTGATCTTGTGATTAATTGTGTCCGTGCTCAAGAGCTGAATATTACATCCTCCATCCTGACCGGCCCTGGACAATTATGCGCCAGAAGTGACAAGAGGAACAAAGGAGAATATGGATGAATTGGCACTATCCAAAGAAAAAGATTTACTTTTAAAAGTGTGCATCTTACTTGTAGCATGAAGTACAGAAGAAATGGTGTATATGCCTGCAATTCAAATGAAACCTCTCCGGCAAGATTTATCAGAGAGCAGAGACAGGGGGCAAAAATACCTCATGGAGGCTACAAGGAGAACCTAGGCTCGATGAAGAAAACTACTGTACCTGCCTGGGTACTGGGACGTCACGTAAAACTTTTACAAATCAGATGCTTCTGCTTCATATGTATTCTCTTTATCTTTAAGATAAAGAAAGAATTTGTTTGCTTTCAGATTGGATTTTGATATGAAACATGTCTGGATATATTAATGGTGTCTGTAGACTTTAGGATATGGGGGATCTGAAGGAATTACTTATTTGCTTATCCATTTGTCTTTCAGATATATTTCAACAAAATTGATAAACCATTAGCCAAGCTAACCAAAAAAAAAAAAAAAAAGAGAGAGAGAGAGAGAGAAAACACAAATTACTAATATCAGAAATGGAAGCGAGGACATAGCCCATGGACATATTAAAAGTTTAATAAAGGAATATTATTATGGTATTTATTATTATACAACCCTGTGCCCACAAATTTGATAACTAGATAAAATGGAAAAATTATTTAAAAGACACTATCTGCCAAAACGCACACAAGAGAATCACAAATTAAAATAAGATAACACTACACATTTACTAGAATGGCCAAAAGTCCAAAACACAGACAACAACACATGCTGGTAAGAATACGGAGCAATAAGAACACTCTTTCATTGCTGGTGGGTACAAAATGGTACAGCCACTTTGGAATACAGCCTGGCAATTTCTTACAGAACCAAGCATATTCCTACATACAATCCAGCAATTACACTCCATGGTATTTACTCAAAAGAATTGAAGACTTATGTCTATACAAATACTGCACATGGATGTTTATAGCAGCTTTATTCATAATTCTTAACACTTGGAAGCAACCAAGAGGTCACTCAGTAGGCTAATGGAAAAGTAATGGAGCTGTAAAAAGGTACGGAGGAATCTTAAATGCATATCACTAAGTGAAAGAAGCCAATCTGAAAAGGCTACCTACTGTATGATTCCAACTATAGGACATTCTGGAAAAGGCAAAATCGTGGCGACAGTAAAAGGATCAGTGGTTGCCATGAATTAGAGGGGCAAGAGGGATAAATAGGTAGAGTACAGAAGATTTTTAGGGAAGGGAAAATATTCTGTACGATGCTATAATCATGGCTGTATGTCATACATTTGTCAAAACCCATAGAACCTACAACACCAATAGTGAATGAACCCTAATGTAAACCATGGACTTTTGGTGAGAATACCGTATAGGTCCATCAGTTGTAACAAATGCACCCCTCTGGGTTGGGATGTTGATCACGGGGGAGGCTGTTCATGTGGCGGGGGGCAGGGGTATATAGAAGCGCCATGCTTTCTGCTTTTAGGTTTTACTGTGAGCCTAAAACTGCTGTATAAAATAAAGTTTCTTAATAAATAATAAATATCAATTATCTTTTATAATGTTAATAAGCAGTTAGTAGCATATCCCAGATCTTAAGCTCTAGGTCTTGCTGCTTTGCAAAATTTTTCCATAAGTATTTTAATTTCTACCCATTAGCCATGAGGGAATGTGCATGGGGCACAAAATGTGAAAACAGCCTTGTGAATAGCATGAATAAGCACAAGAAAATCAACCCTAAGAGGTGTTTCTGAGACAGACGACAAACATATTTTGGAGCATTTTAGTGTTACATTAAGTGGAACAATGAAATAGTATATGGCTGGGAAACACAGATGGCCTTAATGGAGAAGAAGGTTTATGATATGTTTCATTTCTCTCCATCACCGTGGTCTCTACCACTGCCACCATCCCTATCATTTGTGGAGTCTTCTCAGTCTATGCCAGACCCTGCACTAGTGCTTTATACAGACCCTCCCAGTCAGTTCTCACACAGCGTATGAAGTAGGCTCTGTTAGCCTTGTTTTAGTGGTGGGGAAACAGACACAGAGAAGTGCTTTACTCCTAGACACCTGCCAGTCTTCATTAGGAATCGGTGGGTACCATTCAGTTTGATATTTTAGAACAGATGTTTGAGTATGCGTGTGCACGGGAAAATAATGCCTATCTTTTTCTTAAAATGTATCTGAAACACACTAGGTTAGGGAAAGCCTTTGTATATGGCAGCCGTCTGGACTAGTTATCTGGGCTGTTCACACTATTTACTACAAAAATAAATGTCACTCTCAGGTTGGGCCATCTAAGCTGGGGGTCTGTCTGCAAGCATAACTCAGAGTCCTTAACTGGGGACTATTGGCAGGGCTTGAGGGTGGGAGTGAAATTCTCCTAAACAATTTGGAAAGAAAGCAAATAAGGTTGGCTACTGAGAGATTAAAATGTGACCATGTGACTAAGCACTGTGAGTGTCTACCAAGGAGATGCCTGTAAATATGCCAGCTGAGGGGACACCCGAGAGTCCAGATGAGCTGATACAACTATTATCTCCAAAATACAAGACTAGGGTGTGATTTTTGATGTAGTATGCACAAGCCTGATCAATTGTGTTTTATCTTTTCTGAGAAAATGCCTTTTGGGCAAAAGGGGACAGTTAAGTAAGAGGGGGCTAATGGTCCAGAAACTGAACATCTATATCCAAGACCTGGATCCTAGAACACTGAGAGCATCACTCACTGTACATCCAGCTGTCTGTAGCCACTGTTTATCCAGCGCTTACTCTATGACCAGCAGTTTACATACATTTCCCAAATAATCTGAAAAGGATGACCTTTAAAGCAAGTTATTATCTCTACTTGGCAGGTGGGGAGAGAAAAAGGGCTTGTGGAGATTATACAGCTAAGTGGATGGGCCAGGATTCAAACTCTAAGCCCACACTCTTTTTGTCTGTTTGTTTGTTTTGTTTTGGGGGGGCTGTTTTTTGGTTTTTTTGGGGGGAGGATTTATGTTATTTATCTATTTAATGGAGGTCCTGGTGATTGAACCCAGGACCTCATGCGTGCTCGGCATGCACTCTACCTCTGAGTTGTACCCTCCCCCCTTAAGCCCACACTCTTAAGCACACTCCTTATTTATACATCAGTCCTTTGCTAGCTGTGGTACCATGAGTCTAACCCTCAGACGTGAACACTGTCTTGATATAGGGTCAAAATCACATTTCTGAATTTAAGGAGCGTATTCTGGACCTGGCGATTGCTCCCTCGGAGGTCTCTTGACAGGCAGCTGGCTGACCTTGTCTACAGAGGCCTTTATCTCTCTGTGTACTTTTATTCAAACTAAGCAGAAACTTCATAATGACTGTGAAAGGATTATTTGAGAATGACTGAATTTATACCACGGATGGGAATGATTTCGTATTAGTGCAAAGATAGTACAAGCAATTACAAATGACAGAGTGGGGATATGAACTTCCACACTTTTTTTTCCTAGTTATTAAACTTTGAAACTCTTTTCCATGGTTAGCTTTAGGAAATGCCCTATATTCTTCTTCTTTCATCCTTTTTTTCTGTGTGTCCAATTGTCATGTCAGGATGGAGTGAAATCATTTCCTTGTGTAAGGGCTTTTAATAACAATTGCAAAGAATGCCCAAGTGCTCAAATCTAAGCTCTCGTTCTCCAAAATTCACACTTCACATAAGGTCTTTATCGACCTCATTGCTTAAACTAGAGCTACTTTCCAGACCTTTCAAAGTCAGCATTTAAGAGGATTTCTTTCCTTAAATAGGCTCTGCAGACTGACTGCCACCTGTTTGTTACCAGGAAGCAGTTTTGATTTGTGAAACGTTTCAGTTCTGTCATCTCTATCTCTGTCTGTCCTAACCATGTGCTATGTTTTATGGGGACACAGTTTATGATCTGCTGGGAAGAATGGCTTCCAGATTGAGATTAAAAAAAAAAAAAAAAAGACTTTCTCCCCTCTCCTTCCATCTTGAGGAAATATACATACCTCCTTCTATCTGATATAAACAGCACCCTTTTCAGCTGTGGCCACCTGGAAGTTCTCTGCTTAACTATTTCAGACTCACTGGAATACACGCTACAGGTACATTCATGTACCTTTAGTTCTAAAAGCATAATCCGATTCCCTATGAAACTCTGTCTGGGCAGCTTGACTGGTTGATGGAGCCAAAGGTTCAGCGGTGATACCCACATGGTCAGTCCTTCCTGCGGGGTTCCCTGGTCACAGAGCGAATGTCCAGTCTCCATAGCATCTGGAAAATGTATTTATCAGAGGAGAAGGCAGGAAAGAGTACCAGCCATCAGCACCCTTGCTAAAACAGCTCAGGGCTCATGCTTACTGCTGACTGATCATTATGAGGATGGTGAGACATTCATACGCTCAGTCTCACACACTTGGTTTTAGTTGGGAAATTTACATACTATCCAGGCAGCATGGCCCCTTGTGGGCAGGAGGTGTTTTGTTTGTTTGTTTGTTTTTTCTGTATCATCAGAGCTGAATGTGGGGCCAGAGGCAGGGCGGTTGTGTAATAAACATTTCTTCAGTGAATTAGAGTTACAAAAGTAAACCCAGATATAAAATAAAAGATAGCAAGTCCCACTGCCCGACTTTTCATGTAAATAGAAGAAGAGGAAAAGGATGCATTGTGACTTTTAAACAGATTATTGACTTTTGCTGGGGCATGCAGCTCACATAGTGATTAGGAGTTGGAATCGTAATTGTTCTTGTCACCCACACGCTCAGCTACAGTCGATATCTTTTTATCATATACATTTTTAATCATGTATTAATAAACAAGAAGTTTGTATCTTATTGACGATTGGATTATATTATTGACTTACTCCACAATTCTACACATGGCTTCTGAAAATATAAACAAGGTCAACATGCAAGGATCACGTAAAGCATATCAAAGACACACTTTAGGCTTTCCTCCAACTCTCTGTATGACTCCTGCGGAGAATGACTCCAAGGAGAGCAAAGGAATTTTGAAGTTGTTTATCAACTGGATGAATGATTCTGTCTAGACCAAAGAGAATAAGAGAAGTAAAAATTAAATCCCTTTATTGTACTGGAATACCGAAAGTGTTTTTGCTTTTCATAGATTTTGGGTGTGAGTGATGTCTGGCAATAAAATTTAACCTAGGCTGCTTTTGAGAATTCTCACTGAAGTTATAAGAAAAATGGGCTCCTGGCTGTTGGCAAACAGAAAATGTTACTCCAGAAGAGAGGTTTTACTTCGCCACCTGCCAGAAGGATTAGGGATTTCTCTTCCTAAGGATGAGCTCTTCATATGAGAATCCTTCATATGAGAATCCTGTAAACCTCCTCATGTATCGGCACCCACGGTGTTTGCTCCGGCCTTGGGTTGTCCAGACACTTCAGCGGGTTGGCTAGACACCACTGGGAGTAGCAACCATGTGAAAATGAGACAAGTTGTTGGTTAAAAATGTTTTAATATGATTCAGCTCAATTTGACAAACTCTCATGTACAGCATACATTTTAACCATTCTTCTTCGCTCCTCATGGAAACCTCTGGTGTAAACCTAATGGTGGTTCTTCTGTCATCAAAAGTCACTGGGAGGCTGAAAGAAACATCTTTTTGAACCTCAAATGCCTTCTTTCCACACTTGGCCTGTGAACGCTGTCTCCTCTTTTCTCGCAGACCCTATTCCCACTCCTTCCACTTGCTCAGGGCTCTTTGAAGACCACTGACTCTTCTTTTTCTCAAAGTTCTCTTTAATTCCCTGCCACTCCTCAAATTTATGTCTAGCTTTCCTTCTGGAGCCTGGTTAATTGTTCGAAAGCCAATTTCTTGCTATTGAAAATATGCTATGATCATAGATGTTACCATTGGGGGCAAGCTAGGTGATGAGTATGCAAGAGCTCTCTGTATTGTTTTGCAACTTCTTTTGAGTCTAGAGTTGTTTCTAAATTTAAAAATGTATATAAGATTTTCAAAAATCAGGCCACAATATCAATAGTTCATATGTACATGTTAATACGATTATTTCTACACTTTCTGGATATAACCCCCTAACCCCCAATTACATTTTTGGTAAAGAGGGATGTTAGTGAGGTAAGATTATTTTCTTTATTACAGGAGTTATCTTCTATGTTGGAGATGGGGGAGAACCTTTGGCAATAGGTGAGCATGAGAGGGCAGGAGGAGAAACAGACTGCAAGCAAAAGAATAAGAAAATGATTTCTTTTGAGCTAGACTGGAAAGAGATAATCAAAAGCACAAATGTGGTCACATAAAATCAAGTCCTGTCTTTTCACAATGAAATGTATTCAAATAGAATTAATACTCCTTTGGAGCTCTTCATTTGCATCAGTTAAATATGATAATAATACCTTATGTATATAGTGATTTACACTTTTCAAAATTCACATTTATTATATCTTTGATCTTCATAAAATTCTGTGACACAGGCAAAGGAGCAATTATTATTCCCATTTAAATGTGGCTGCAGATCAGAAAAGATGTATATACTTTCTTAGGAGAAACCAAGCCTGCAATTCGTATTTTCCAGTTCCTAGTCAAGTGATCTTCCTAACTCACGAAATATTATTAGGATATCTAGTTTGGACTGTATTTTTTCTCTGCTTGCAGAGCAAGAACCATGAAATTTGTTTGCTTTAATCTTTGCTTGGGGGAAAAAAATTGCAGTTGGCCCCCTCCTCATCCGCAAGGAGTTGACTTCAGTGCTCACCATGGGTAACAAAATCCATGGATGCTCAGTTCTATACATGCAGATTCACCCAAACAAGGATCATGTAGTAAACTATGTATTTATTGAAAAAAAAAATGAATGTGTAAGTGGACCTGTGCAGTTCAAACCCATGTTGTTCGAGGGTCAACGTCCCTTGAATAATAATAACATTCTGAAAAATCACAGTTTGTGAATGTTACTTAATGAACTTTTTTCCTTCATAGATTACTCTTTCTGTAAGTGAAACTCACTGAGTCTCTCCACTTTCTATCTTTCTGGTAACATTTGACTGTCTTCAATAATCAAAATTACAAATTCAAAACTCCAGTTTTCCTTGAGCTTATAAGATCAGCTTACACATACTGTTATTTTTAAATCTGCAGACTTTAATTAATTACTTAGAAGTTTTTCAAAAATGTTCATTCCCTTCTACAGACTTAATTGAATGCCTTCAAGCACTTAAATAGATTATGAGTGTATTTATCTTAGTTTTATTTTAAAATAATTCACTTGACGGAGGGTATAGCTCAGTGGTAGAGTAACTGCTTAGCATGCATGAGATCCTGGGTTCAATCCTCAGTACCTCCATTATAAATAAATAAACCCAAACTCTCATGTACTATCTGTCTGTATTCATACCCTCCCTTCAACCCTAATGTCAAATATTCACTGATTTGTTCTCTGTTAAAAATTTTTTTAAAAATTTGAATAATTAAAGTATTTAAAATTAAAAATAAATAGAATAATTTGCTTACTTGTATCTGAATTAACAAATAAAATTTCCCCCCAAATTAAATAACTTTTATATATTTAAGAGATACACATATATGTATGGTGAGCCCAACATTTTCTTAGATATTCCCAAATAGTACATTAATAAGTTTTCCTTTTGTATTCACAAGTCTAAATCAATTACTCAGTTTCACATTTTAAAAGAGTTAGAAGGCTATCCTTCTGTAAGCAGAGATTATATCATAAAAATACACTAAATAGCAAATATATACTTATCTCTTTTAACATGAAATTACATTGCAATGGCTTTTTAATTTTTTTGTTTTTACTAAACATACAGTAAAAAGTGACCCTTTTCTGGTAATTTTATGAATTTTAACACATAAAGAGATTTGTGTAACCACCAATACAATCAGGACATAGGGCAGCACAAGTTCCCTTTACTTCCCTGAAAGTTCTCTTTGACTCTCTGTATGATTACATCCTGCCATTCCTCAAAGGTGTTGTCCTTGGGTTTCTTTCTGTGGCCTGCTTAGATATGCCAACGTCAATTTCCTGATGTTAATAACGTGCTGTAGTTATGTCAGAGGTTACCTGGGGAAAACTGGAGGAAGGGTACATGGGACCGCTCTGTATTGTTTTTGCAGTTTATTTGGGGTCTATAATTATTTCAAAATAAACAATTTAAAAAATCTAATCTGTGCATCCTAGAGGCCCAGGCGCATACTTATCTCTACCTAGTTACCTAACACAAGCGTTTCTGCACTTTCTGTCTGGATGTGATCCTGTAACTCACAATCCATTTTGTGGGGGAATGAGTTTACTTTTTGTGTTACAGAACATTTCCATCCAGCCCCCCAGACTCTCATGTACTATCTGTCTGTAATCATACCCTAATGTCAAACAGTCACTGATTTGTTCTCTGTCATTACAGCTGCATCTTATCAAGAATGTCACAGAAATCATACACTATTACGAATTTTTTTTTGAGACTAGCTTCTTTTTGTCAACCTAATGCCTCTGAGAGTCGTCCGAGTATTTGCATGTATCAGTAGTTTGTTTTATTGCTAAAAGAGTATTCCGTTGTATGGATATATGACAATTTGTTTATCCATTCACTTGTTGAAGGATGCTTTGGTTGTTTCCCACTACTTTTTGTAGCTATGAATAGAGTTTCTATAAACAGTCACGTGGAGATTTTTTTGTGCACGTGTTTTCAGTTCTCTAGGGTAATCACAGGAGTGGGATTACTGGGCAAATACGTGGTGTAACTACATAAGAAACTGCCAAACTCCCTTCCAGCGTGGCCGCACCCTTTCACCATCAGTGTGTGAGGGCTCTAGTTGCTCCACATCCTCACCTGCAAGTGATGTCATCAATGCTTTCATCTTATCCATCCTAATAGGGGTGCAATGGTATCTCATTGTGGATTTGCATTTCCCTAACGGTTAATGATGTTGACCATCTTTTCATGCACTGATTTGCTTCCATATATCCTCTCTGATGAAAGGTCTGTCCGAGTCTTTTGTCCATGTGTTAACTGGGTTGTTTTTGTTTGTATTATTCAGTCTTGAGTGATTTTTTTTTTCATATATTCTAGAAACAAGTCCTTTGCTAGATGCAAATATTTTCTTCTCGTATGTAACTTGTCTTCCAAGTCTCCTAATGTGTCTTTAGCAGAACATTTTTTTTTTTATTTTGATCAAGGTCAGTTTATAATTTTTCTTCTTTTTTGATGTGTTTTAGTGTCATGAATAAGAATTTTTTGCCTAAATGCAGGTCACCAAGATTTTCTCCTAGAAGATTTACATTTGTACACATTAGAGTTACAAACTATTCTGTATAAATAATAAGCTACAAGGATATATTGCACAACACAGGGAATATAGCCAATATTTTACAAAAACTATAAATGGAGTATAACCTTTAAAAATTGTGAGTCACTATGTTGTACACCTGTAACTTATATAATATTGTACATCAACTATCTCAATTTTAAAAAGTAAAAAAAAAAAATACATTTTGATCTATGATCTATTTTGAGTTAATTTCTGGGTCAGTTATGAGATTTAGGTTGAGGTTTATTTTTTTGACTGTACATATCCAGTTGTTCTAATGCCATTTGTTGAAAGGCCCGTGTTTTCTCCACTGAATTGGCTTTGCGTCTTTGTAAAATCAATTGACCATATTTTTGTGGGTCTGTTTCTGGATTCTCTATTCTCTTCCATTAATCGATGTATCTGTCTCTCTGTCAGTATCCTTCTGTCCTGATAACTGTAGCTATATAGTGAGTCTAAAACTCGGCGGTGTGATTCTTTTAACTTTGTTCTTATTTTTCAAAATTCCTTTTTCTGGTCTACATCCTTTCCTTTCCAAATAATTTTAGAAACAAGTGGTCTCTATCTACAAAAAATCTTGCTGGTATTTTGATACGAATGATTTTAAATCTATAGATCAGTTTGGAGGGAATCAACATCTTCCTTATGTTGAGGATTCAAATCCATGAACATGATATGTCTTTCTGTTTATTTAGGTTTTCTTTGATTTCTTTTATCAGCTTCTTGTAGTTCTTAGCATAGTGGTCCTATATGTTTCACTAGACTTACACCTGAGCATTTTTGGAGCTATTTTAAATGTTGTTATTGTTTTCATTTTCAGTTTCCAGTTGTTCATCACTAGGGTATGGAAGTATGATTAATTTTGTTAACTTTGTATCCTGCAACTTTGCTTATTAGTTCTAGATTTTTAAAAATAGGTCCCTTAGGATTCGCTACGTAGATAATCATGTTGTCTACAAATAATTTTATTTCCTTTTTTCCAGTTTGTATGTCTTTTATTTCTTTTTCTTGCATTATTGTGTAGATAGGGACTTCCAGTAGTTCCAATCAAGTTTTAATGTTCTTTTTTTTTTTGGTCCCATGTAATATACACTTTCTGATCTCATAGGTTACAAAGCTCTTTTTACAGATTTTATCATATGGGATTTTATTTCTTTTCCTTTAATAGTAGTTTTCTTTTTTGGTTTCCAACCAATGAGGCACCAGAGGAGACCAGCTAAAACAGTTGGCATGGTTAAATTAACTGAATTACTTTGCAAGCAATGCAGAGTGTGGGGGAACCCTATCAGGAGATGGTCAGAGCCCCAGAGCAGCAGGCATTAGAGAGCACAGGGGAAGTCCACGTGGCTGTCCAACAGCTAGGCAATGAGGGTGGACTTCAGAGATCAGATTCTAGCATGTAACCTGTCAAAAAGTCGAAAGCTCCCTTCCTTAAGATGCAGATAAAGGTAGGTTACTGAGACAGAAAACTGGGTACCGTGGAATAAGTAGGAACATCTTTCTTCAGGACTGGAGTGCCGGTGATCAGAATGATTCTGGTGGCTATACGGGATTCCAAGGTGTTAGATGGAGCTCTTGCTGGGAGTCAAACTGACCTTCAAATAAAGAAGTAGGTGCTGGGTTGGGGAAGTGACCTCTGTTATGGGGAGAAGAGGATTACATAGACTGTGAATCTCACAGATTTTGATAGAACAAAACACGAATGAAAATTTTTAGTTGTCTTCATTTTTTCTGATTCCCCCTGTCGGAGGAGTCATTTCCTTTTTATTGCAAAATTGTTAATATTTGAAATAAGTTTTATTAGTTTCAAATCCATAGATTTATGGAATTTACTGATCAAACAGAGTAAAAATTTTAGAATTGAAGAGCTTCTGCATTGTTGCTTCCAGATAAAGGTCCTCCTTCATTATTAGCATTTCTACAAATACCCTTTTCCTAAGGAAGGACACTGTTGAATCACCTAGGAGGTCTTTTGGAAACATACAGAGAGCTAATCTGTGGTAAAAGTTTTTTTTTTGTGTGTGTCTGATTTTATGCTTAGCTACAGCCAAAGCATCATTTTGGACAGATTCTTGGACAGAATATTCTCTAACAAGAACTCTCAGATCATGAGAAAACAATTACTTCCTGTCATTTATCACTTCCTATTAGGTTACAACTCAGTCTTGATTACCTCCTTATTTTGGGTATGGGTGTAGACCTACCAGGATATAAAGGAATGTGATAAAATGGATGGAACAGGTATCCCATCCCAGTGCTTCTGAACTCCTGCCCCAGTTCCCTTTCACCGTGTCACTCACCTGGTGGTGTGGAAATGAAACACTTGATCGTTTACCACGGCTTAGCTCTCTCTGTGATTCTAAAATATCTACTGGATGATTAAACATTTTCCTTCCTCTAGAGAAAGTAATTGTGGAAATGCTAAAAATCCCTTTCTGAATTCAAGTCACTCACACAACTGGTTTGGCTCTTACAGCCTCCTAAAGGTCACCCATGTGGTTATTTGCATTCATTGTGCCATCAACAAATATAAATTAAGCCACCTGCAAGAAAAGGAACTTTAAATTTAGGCAGTGGGCATAGACGGGGCCCAAAGGATCCATTTCCACTAAATGAGGCTATAAAAACTAAACATGACCTAAGCATTCTTCTGCCCTCCAAAACAAGGCTCAAGATGACAGTTAAGCCAAGAAAACATACTACCTAGAAGAAAGCAAAGGACGGGACAAGCACTCATCCCGCCATCTCTCGGTACAACACAGCACAGGAAAAACACAGGTTTGCGAAGAACCACTGGTTTGATGCATTAGCTTTTCTTATATTTCTCAGGTAGTATTAATATCAGAGATTTACACACACACACACGCCATTTTCACAGGAAAATATCATCTCAGAGATGTGTTGGCAGTAAGCACAACCCCAAAACCCCAAAGACACAAAATAAGAGCACCCAAAGGGTTGTTACTTAGACTGCAGCACACATTTGTCCTCAGTGCAGAATCTCAGTGTGTAAATGTGTGAAACAGGGCCTCCCCTAATCTGGTAAATTCATATGAAATAGCCAGAGGAGCTTCTATAGGATGAGCTGATAACGCATAGAGTTTGAATCAGCTGAAAAATCCATGTAATGACAGCGGAAAAAAAAACTAAGGCAAAACTAGATATCCTGTACTGTGTCATTTATTGCCTCTTTTTTTCTTTTTTTTTTGAGGAATGTTAGGGGCTCTTTGTTACAATTGCTTTCCCTTGGAATTTTTGAAGAGCTTTGTGGTTTCCTTTATGTTAATTAACCATGCAAAGGAAAGTGCCCTGGATATTATCCTGTCATTGATAAGTTAGATCAGTGCAAGACCAAACTAAAACTCTGTACACTAACGTTTCCCAAAGGAATATTATGAGAAGACCTTTTAATGCTCATCCGTGTGTGAGAAATAGTGTTTCATCATAGTTAAATAGGTTGCTTTACTCTAAGGCTTTGCAGTGCCTACGGTAGGCTAAGGTACATTAAGAATATTTGTGGTATAGGTGCAGTGAAATACTACTGAGCCATAAAAAGGAATGAAATAATGCCATTTGCAGCAACACAGATGGGCCCAGAGTTTATCATACTAAGTGAAGTAAGTCAGACAGAGAAAGACAAATATCATATATCACTTGTATGTGGACTCTAAAAAAAATGGCACAAATGATCTTATTTACAAAACAGAAACAGACTCACAGATACAGAAAACAAATTTATGATTACCAAAGGGAAAAGAAAGGGAGAGGGATAAATTAGGAGTTTGGGATTAGTGGATACAAACTACTATATACAAATTAGATAAACAACAAGGTCCTACTGTACAGCACAGGGAACTATATTCAATAGCTTTTAATAACCTGTAATGAAAAAGGGTATGAAAAATAATATATATGCAAAATGAAATCACTATGCTGTACACCAGAAACTAATACATTGTAAATCAACGATACTTCAACAAAATAAAGAAATAAAAATAAAGTTAAAAAAAGGAATATCCTAGAGAGAGGCACAGTAATCAGTGTTTTCCAAACTTGCTTGACCATAGAATCCATTCCTTGTGAAATGTCCCACTTGGCAAGTGTTTCCCAGAACACACTTAAACAAAACACTGCTCCCCATGATTTCAACAGAAACATCATTAAAGCCATATCTGTTGCTCCCTCTTGCTAGCTAGCTCCAGCTGATTGGTGGCAGGAACCACACTGAATGTAACTTTCTTCCTTTTGTTTTCTACACAATGAAAGGACCTGGTATACCAGTTGCTCTGTTTGGTTTGATTTTATAAAGGGTATAAATCACCCTGCCCAAGTCTACACACCCATCAGGGAATACAGTCTGGGGGATTTGAGGAATGGTTGATTATAAAAAAAAGAAACTGCTGTGCTAATTAGTCCTCGCATGGAAGTTTGATGTGACAAAGTCCTGAAAATTTGTACTGTACTATATCTTAGCTTTTTTTTTTTTGCTTACTATCAGTGAATTCATATATGAAGTTTTAGCCTGTGTGTGTACATGAATGAGTAAACCCTTGGTGATACAACCATTTGAGATAGACTGATTATAGAAGATATTCTGTACTGAAGAAATTCTGTTATTTCGCTACACAAATATAAAATTTCACTATATATATATATATACACACACACACATCTACACACACACACACACACATATATGAAGTATTCTGAGATAAATTCTTTCTCTACTCCCCCTCCCTCCACAAATAATCAGATGGTTATTTCATAACAGTAATTCAATCAACCTGCAAATTCAGATCAAAACATTGCTTGTTAAAAGTTTTTTTTTTTTTTTAAGTAAATTCAGTTGTTTGGCAGTCTGCAGACAGTGCTGCAGACCTCAAATTTCACTTTTCAACCAGATAGCTATCTGTGGCATTGACAGAGCCTGTGTCAGCATTCTTAGAAAACACCTAAGGAATGGAGGCTGTAGAGATGTGCTGTCCTGTAGGAAAGCCCTAACAAAGTAGCAGAAGCAGAAGTCATTCTATCAAGTAGACAGCTGATTCAGTTAAGTGGAGTTTAACTAATTTCTTTCCTATTCAGTTGGGGAGTTGTTTGGTATCTTCCAGCTTCAGTCTTAGTCCTGGTGTTTTGAGGAAGTACAAACAAATGCTTAAGAACACACAGAAAGGACAAGTCTAAACAGTACTAATTAATGGTGCTCACAGATGCTGGGTTGAAGGGGGACATTTCTCGGGGAAGGAGGCATGGTAGGGAAGTTTCCACCTCCCTCCTTATCTCCCTTCCTCTTTCTTTCCCTCATACAAAGTACCTTTTGATTAGACTTTAGGAGAAAAGTGAGGAAAAGGCTTAGCAGAAGGTTGAGGAAGAGGCATGTTTTATTCACTCACAAAATGAGGAAGCCTGCCAAGTGAAGAACAAAGGAATGCAAACGATGAGTCAGTGAGTTTGGTGAGAGTAGAGAGCAAGTCCCAGAAAAGGACTACTGTTTGGTAGTTTGAGGATGGGAAGCCTTATAATATATATTGATATGTTTATATTTAATTCGATGGATGATGGGAGAAGTCACTTGAAGTTTGAGTATAAAGTACATTCTATATAACTATCCATATTAATGTATTGACCTTGACTAGATAGACATACACATTGCGTGTGTGTGTGTATATATATATATATATACATATATATATATATAAAGATATGTTGCATAGATGTACTGTAGATAGATTTATAGACAGATTTAGATAGATATGTACAACATATATAAATGCATCTCTCCATATATCTATACAATACATATAGATGCATACGTGTAATCAGATAGACATACACATTAAATGTAGATATATCAAGATAGATATATATGTATATATATAGATGTATTGGGGATATATTTAGATACACACATAATATATAAATGTGTCTCTCCATCTATCTATACAGTGGCTTAAGAAATGGCATAGTTGGCATCAGTGGTGTCCCTGCTACAGTAAGAACATGTACCACCTTAAGAGGTCAAGGACAATGTATCTTTCGGGGTAGTTGAAACAGCTCTTTTGCTAGAGAAAGTTATTAAACAGAAAGTTGGCACTCAGCTCAACTAGGGCACTGTACCTAGTGTAGGCTATTTTGGAATCTTTTAATTTTAGTTTTTATAGAAGTGTAGTTGATTTACGATGTTAGTGTAGAGCAAAGCAATTCACGTATATATACATGTGTACTTTTTTTTAATTTTCAAATTCTTTTCCATTATATGTTATTATAAGAAATTGAACATATTTCCCTGTGCTCTTCAGTAGGTCCTTGTTTATCTATTTTATGTATGGTAATGTGTATCTGTTAATCTCAAATTCCTAATTTATCCCTCCCCGACCCTTTCCCCTTTGGTAACCAGAGTTTGTTTTCTATGTCTGTGAATCTGTTTTGGTTTGTAAATAGTATCTGGGAGTTTTTTTAAAAGGCACATATATAAACTACAATATGACCTCTCAATATCCTTCAGGTAAGTGTCTTTGAGAGAAATATGATACATTTTGGAAAATTCTACAGACAGTCTTGATACATATGTGCTTCTGAAATGCAACGTAGAAGCAAAAGCTAACAGGTCTGTTCCAGTCCATGGCTAGCACTGTTCCTGCCTTTCATGGATAGAAGCATGTCTGGCCACTGAGGATGGGCCAGCCTCCGGTCACATGTCACCCAAGTGCCGGTCACATGAAGTGAAGTGGCTCAGATACCACGCCACTGAATATGATCTACCGTCTCTCAGCATTGAATATTTTTGTTGTAACCTCAATAGTTATGTCCTGAAAGAAATCCAAGGGACAGAATCAACTCTAGTACTCCATTTGTGGAAAGGAATCATCACAGAAACTAAGGGAGAAAAATACTCTTGAATTCACTGGGCAGACTTTCCGGAGTGTAGGCAGGTACAGGGAAAAGCATCAGCTACAAATTACTAGGAGCTGTTGAGTTAAATTACTGGACAAAGATCAAAATTAACTTCTTTTTGGAAATTCTAAAATAACTCGACCTTACCCTAGTGGCAATTTAAAAAATCCTCTTTAAAAAAATCTCAGATACGAGCATGCCAGTGTTTATAAAAAGCAAATGCTTGATTTCATTTGGTGCTGGTTTCCTATGAAAATAGCCATTATCACTGGTTCCCACTGACCCTACCACCATCACGCACATGTGCATGCATACACACACACACACACACACACACACACACACATCTACAGAATTTTGCCTCTCAAAGCCCCGGATGTTTAAGCAGCTGTCCTTATTTTGAAAATGTTACAGTACATGTGTGCAAATTTCTCCACAACTGTAACCAATACTTATTCATATAATTCATTCATACAAATTTTCCAAGTTCACAGGAAATCAGGCTTCAGTGACAGACCTCAAGTAAGATATCAAGTGGGTCCCATCCCTGAGGACTAGAGGCAGCAGACGCAGGAGGAAACTGGGGTGTAAGATTCTCCATGTCTCAAAGTGCTATCTAAACCAACGCCCCAGAGCACGGCGGACCTCTTGTTAAAGGCAGATTCCAAATTCCCGAGATCCACATTTAATAAGCTCCCCAGTTGATTCCTGTACACACGAAGTTCAAAAGCGCGATGTGAAATGTGGACGGACTTATCCCTCCACCACAACAGGAA
This sequence comes from Camelus ferus, assembly GCF_009834535.1. Taxonomy (NCBI): domain Eukaryota; kingdom Metazoa; phylum Chordata; class Mammalia; order Artiodactyla; family Camelidae; genus Camelus; species Camelus ferus. Next base: position 2,434,695 of record NC_045718.1, on the reverse strand, counting down.
ACAGAAGAGAGGGTGATGTCAGGGCTCAATAAATGCTGACTGAACCGAATTGATGACCTCTTGGGACCCTTTTGTGTCTATCTATGAAACTGATGACTTTGAGAAGCAAGTCTATTGTTTTCTTATTCTGCAAAATAACATTCCCACACTGGAACACAACTTCAAGCTTTTCATGTCAGGCTGGCAACATCCAAGTTTAATGCTTTCACTGTCGCATAAATGACTAGCCTTAAAAGCATAAAAAATGCTGCTTCATTAGCACTGTCTCCTCATCTTCCTACATCCTTCATCTCAGTTCTAACCTGCACGAGAATACTTATATCATCCCCCTCCTATGTCCCAGCTAGAGCCACTCATGGGACAGGGTCAGCCCTGGTGTATCTTTTCCCCACTTGGACCCTTGACCCTTCAGGCCTGTCCCCAGACGTCATGCAACTGTAAGTGAGGAAGAAAATATGTTTCTCACAAAGCAGATGCAGAACAGGCTGCCAGTACCTTGCCTCATGTTGCCTTGGCCGACCTGAGTTTCCCTGCAGGTGCAGGAGACAGTTCCCAGCACACAGTCAGCTTCCCACCTGCCCTGTGTCTCTCTTCTCTGCCAGAGGCCTCCTCGGGCTCCGTGGAGTTTGCCACCTTGGAAGCAGGAGCAACCCAGAAGTGTGCATCTGAGGTTCATGCTCCTGGGGGCAACTCTCAATCAGCGGGAAGGGGGTCCAGGTATTAATGGCTGCCATTCTTCCCCTGATTCTCGGGTGTGCTCAGGGTTCCTCCATGGGTCCCAGTGGTACTGAACCTCAGTTGTCCCTGGAAATAACTTGTTTTTTAATGTTCATGCTATTGATATACCTCCCTTTTCTTGTTCACACGTGATTTCTGGCATCACCTTCCAAATAAACTGCCTGCATCCCATCTTATATCAAGGTCGGCTTTGGGGGCCTCAACCTAAGATGAATCCATGTTCATTAATCAAATCTCATCTTTGCTTATCAAAAGGGCCACAAACCAGTTTCTAATAGAATATTTGCCTTGCCAAATAATTTTAGCAAAATGTAAGTGGTTTTATAAATTATATGACTGTAAAATCTAGACTTCTTTCAAAATGTTGTTGTATTTACCCCCACTGGGCCCTGCTGGTGCTCAGGAGGTGGGGACTAGTCCCTTTAGACTGCCCTGCGCTCTGCAGCTTGCCCCAGGCTGGACCACTTACTCCAGGAAGGCAGATGTACGTATATTTACTCCACTCTCCATCCTCTGGTACATAACCTGCCAGGCTCCTGTAGGCACTGGGGCAATGATGGGCACTGGGCTAATGGGCTTGGTCTCTCATCAATATGGGGGAGTAAATGCACTGAGGCAGCTTGCGAGTGTTACTCGTGAGGCTGAGCAGCTGTCCCACCTCCAGCATGGATGTGAAGAATGCTCTGAAGCTCCTTTCCGACCTCATTCCTGGAGCCAGGGCTGTGTGATCAGTGGCAGAGCCCACTCTCTGCAAGTCCCTGGAAAGGAGCACGGGAAAGGGAAGGCCTGTGAGAGGCCATGGCCACTTCTGGCCATGTCCAGGCCAGGGCTGTCGTGGGCGGAGTCCTGTAGGAGGAGCGTGAGGAATAGGCAGACATCCTCTAGACTTGCAAAAAACAACTCAAGTGTTCTCTGGTCTAGGGTCTCTCCGTTTTTTGCGTGTTTTCTCTCTTAGAGAAGGCATTGAATCAGGCACAAGGAACCATGAAAATCAGGCTGACTCTTAGAATGAGGTCCACTGACAAGCTTCCACAATAGCTGTGTGTGTAGGGAGTGGGGGACTCAGTCAGCCTCTCTGTTTCTTGGCATTTTGATTTGACCAAGAGGGATAATCACCATGTTGAGTGACCTCTCAGGTGCCCTGAGCATTAATGAGACAGTGTGAGAAGATTATCAAGTGCTTAATGTTAGTCCTAGTTCTGCTTATTTTAATGGTCTCATTTCTCTTAAAGGGAAAAATTTTTAAATGAAAAGACACAGGACTACAACAGATGGAGGGGGGAAAAACAGCTACCAAAACAACTTTAGCAAAGGAAATAGCAAATTTACACAGCCACAGAGGGGACACTATTATGCCCCCTTCTGAAGTACCATCTTCCATCTTCTCTATCATTTCACCCAGCCCTTTTCTGGGAGTATGAATATAGCTTAATTTTGGAACTGTATATCCATTCCAAATTCCCTTCTCATAAATGATTTTAGTTAGTGAAACAGATATAAAATGTCTTTGGCTAATAAAAAAGAATAAAATAATGCCATTTGCAGCAACATGGATAGACCTAGAGATCGTCATTCTAAGTGAAGTAAGCCAGAAAGAGAAAGAAAAAGAACCGTAGGCTATCACTCATATGTGGAATCTGAAAAAAATGAAAAAGAAGACACTAATGAACTTAACTACAAAACATAAACAGACTCACAGACATAGTAAACAAATCGTGGTTACTAGGGGAAAGAGGGTGGGAAGGGATAAATTGGGAGTTGGAGATTTGCAAATATTAACTACTATATATAAAATAGATAAACAACAAGTTTCTTCTGTGTAGCACAGGGAACTATATTCAGTATCTTGTAGTAACCTATAATGAAGAAGAATATGAAAACGAATATATATATATGTAGATGTATATGTATGACTGAAACAGTATGCTGTACACCAGAAATTGACACTTAATAACTGACTATACTTCAATTAAAAGAAAAGGCTGGCTATTTATACATAGTAGGTGCTAAAAGATATGCTTAGAAGGAAGAAAGGGTGGAAGGAAAGAAGGAAAATTTTTCATTCGTTCTGATTTTAACATGATATTATAGTAGGGGTAGAGAGGTCAGAAACGATGAAAGGGAATTAGAAATATTTCCTTAAATGCTGTGACACTCAAAATCATTTATCTCCTTTTATCAACCAACAAGTGTTATTAACCCGCTCTGTGCCCAAGACTGAGAGAATCAAAGGCATGTAAACCACTGCCCCTTATGTAAAACAGTTTAAAACCTAGTTGCAGAATCACAGCAAACAAATCTATCTATGAAATAATTACAAATGATGAGGGTCAGACTCTGGGTTATGACGGTAACCGACATTCAGAGAAGAGGTCACTAGGGACTGATACAGTCAGAGAAGCTGTATGAAGGAGATGCTACTGGAAATCAGGCCCTAAGATGAACTTGCTCTATCCCCATCTATTCCTCACATTAACCCTGTAAGGTCAATCTCTTTTCATAAATGAGGAAACAGCTCAGGCAGATTAAGTCACTTACCAAGGTCACACAACTGAGGTCTATCTGACTGCAAAGGTCTCTCCTTCACACAGTACTGTCTTTTCTGTAATGTCTGAGTTGCTGCAATAGTGGGGAAAAAGCCAGAGCTGGCCTCTTCTGGTCTAGCCCCTGCCACCTAAATCTCACCCCCTACCCTTCCTCCCTGTGCCCTTGGCTTCAGCCATGCCTTATGTTTTAAGAACGATCCTAGCAGGAAATACATGGCACATATAAAAGAATTGAACTAAAAATAACTTACTGAGGAATTATTTTCTGAAGAGTGGACAATTAGAAGAACAAACAAAGGCTGGGGAGGCAGCCAGCGGTAGTGGGAAGCCCTTTCTACTCCAGGACTGAAGAGGCGAGAGAAGTAGATGGAAACACTGAAGCCTGGAGAATCTGGAAGCACCGAGAGGGTCAGGGAACAGGAGCCGTGAATTTACATCTGCACTGTCCAAACCACAGAGAGAACAAACATCCTACCCGCTCTCTCTATCTGTCCTTGCTCTGCCAACTGGCGTCCTCTATTGGTCAAACCTCCAGAAGACAGAGGTCAAGGGCGTCTATAGTCTACAGAGGTCAGCCTTGCAGACACAGAGAAAGGAATGGCAGAGACCAGATCTTAGGAACAAAATGAGATACAAGAGCTCCCTGCCTTTGCAAACACTGCTGCCACCCAGAAGGTCCTCCACTGCCTGCCTAACTCCTCTTCATCCTTCAGGACCTAGTTCAAGGGTCACCAATGTCAGGGAGCCATTTATCACTCACAGCCTGCCTCTGTGTCTCTTCCTTCTTGCCTGCGTCTTGTTCTTGGAATGGACCCCAAGCAAGCCAGGGGGATTGGAGCTGAGGAAAGTCACAGCCCTAATCCAGCCAAATGCACACAAGGGGGCTGATTAAACTGAGTGCTCAATGATAAGCACGTATTGCTTAAGTGTTTAATCTTGATTTAATTTTAAATGTAGAGAAGGTTGCGAAAATAATGCAAGGAAATCCCATGTTCCCTTTTTGTCCAGATTCACCAGTTAACATTTTGCCTCATTTGTATCATCATTCTCTCTCTCTATATATATATGTATACCCATATATACATATGTAACAATACAAACATACATATATACTATATAATACATGTATCTATACACATATATAATATATACATATACATAATATGTAAAACAAAATGTTACATATATGTATATATGTACATACATAAATATACAAAATACATATACATATATGTAAAATTTTCCCTGTATATTTTAAAAGTTGGAACGATTACATTCCTTTACTCCTAAATACTTTAGTGTTTATTTCTTAAGAACAAGGACATTCTCTATATATTTAGAATACAATCATCAAAATTTAACATTGATACTATTATCTAGTCCACAGTCTATTTTCAAATTTTGTTACTTGTGTCGGTAGCATTCTTAATAGCTTGCCCCTCACCCCTTCCCCCAGTTCTGAATCCAGTACAGGATCATGGGCTGCAATTGGCTGTTGTGTATCTTTAGTCTCCTTTAATCTGGAACACTCCCTCTGCCTTTCGGTGTCTTGACCTTGACATTTTTGAAGAGCGTGGGACACTAATTTTGTAGAATGTCCTGTAATATGGCTTTATCTGATGTCTCCGTGTGATTAGATTTAGCTTCTTCATTTTTGGCAGGAATACCACAGAAGTGAGGTTGTGTCCTTCTCAGTGCCTCACCGAGTGATGTCAGTCTGCCCTGATATTGGTGATGTCAACTCTGATTATCGGTGAAGATGTGTCTGCCAGGAGTCTCTATTATTAAACGTTACTATCTTAAATTCATAAGTAATTTGTGGACTATTCTTTGAGACTATGTAAATAACCTGTTCCTCATCAAGTTCCAACCATTTTTAAAAAGGAAAAGAGAACAACTCACTGGGTATAGTGGGCAAAAAGGGGAAGTAACACTGAGATCCAGGCATCCCTCATCTCCTGCCCCTGGTACCAAGGCAGACCATTTCACTGTCCAGGGTTTTCCCTTGGGAATCACAGCGTGTCTCTGCTGGGCCCCAACTAAGCCTTCTCGTAGGAGAAAATGAAGGGATTGATTTGAGTTTCAATAAGAAGAACAAACCAACCTCAGCAGCACCTCCTTGGGATCAGGGCTCAGTCCTTTTATAATTCTCCCATCTCCTCCTATCATCAGAAAGAGGGGTCCCTTCCTACCTTTTCCCACTTAACTAAGTTTACATCAGAACTGGGCAGGCTTTCCACTGGCTTATTTACTTCTAAGGTCTGAGCGGTTGAAGCATAGCCTAATGATTATTGACCCAAGTCATTTTTCTTGCTTAGGAAACGATTTAATAGTATTAGGCTCTGAAGTCTGGTAAAATTGGAAACCAAAATAATCTTGTCCTCAGACCTTGAAGACTAACACAAGGTTAATGTCTCTGCCTTAAAAAAAAAAAAAAAGTATTTACTAGGTTTTAAACTGGTACTTCTTTCCTTTCCTTATCTCCCATAATAAGATAATCACAACGAGAACTTTAAATCACCTGTAAAATATTGCATCCCAGATAATAGTTTTATTGCCTGTCCCATACGAGAATGGGGTCTCCCTGAGGCCAGGACTGTGCACTATTCATTTACCCATGCATCTCCCTCTGCTAGTGTTTTGCACAGTGCATCATGGGCATTCAGGTTTAGTTGAATAATTGAATGAATTAAAAGCCCCCAGTAGTATACGTTATTCTTCACTGTGGTCTGTTTCTTTCAAAAAAAAAAAAAAAATTCAATCTAGAGGCAAAATGAATGTACCCAGAATCTGTTATTGTGGCTGAAATGTTATAAAGCAGCAAATGTTATAAAATTTTATTGAAAAATATTTTTAAAAATCTAAATAAATATACCAACCTTACTTTTACAGAAATAATCTCTTTATATTGTTTAGTACTTTTTATTCTAAAAGAGTTTGACTCACAAGAAGTTATCAGAATGGTACAGGGAGTCCTGAGTACCCTTCACCCTGCTCCCCTCGCTGATAATATCCAACTTTTTAGGGCGCATTTGTTAAAATCCAGAAATGGACTTCGCTGCAATGCTAATAACTCAACTACTGCCCTATTCTTTTTTGGGATTCCCCAGTGTTTACAAGCACTCTTTTTGTTTGTTTATAGTTCTTAGAAATCTTCTCCCATGTCTAGTTTTGCGTAACCATCATTACAATCTGAACACAGAACCGTTCCGTGACCACAGAGAAGCGTCCTCACGTTGTCACTGTATAGTCACACCTCACCCCGCCTCCCCACCATGACTGACCTCTGGACACCTTTGATCTGTTCTCTGTGCTTTGGTCACTTCAAGAATACTACATAAACTGGATGACGTGCTATGTTACATTTTAGGACTGGCTTTTTTTTCCCACTCAGCATAATTCCCTGGGTCCCCTCCGTACCTTTATCTCCATAGCTTCTCCAGGTGATTTCCTCTAGTTCCATGGCTTTAAATATAAGCTCTATGACGAAGACGTCCAAATCTTTATTTCCAGATTCCTAGAAATCCAGTCTTGGAAATTCACATGCCTACTCTGTGGTTTCATGGATGTTTAATACAGTTCTCAAAACTAACCTGGCTAAAACAGTTTCCGCCTCAAACCTACAGATTAGAGAAACTCCAAGCCTTTTCACTTCCATACCCACTATTTGCCAAATTGCTCAGGACCAATATTGAAGAACTCTGATTCTTCTGTTTCTTTTACTTCTCTCATTAAATTCATTAGGAATTCTGTTGATTCCACCTATAAGCATATCCTGAGTTTGAAGGCATTTATTCTCTTGGGGAGAGAGTATGGAGCGGAGGTTAAGAGCCTGGATCTTGGGTCAGACCCCACCTCTGCTTCTTGCCTGTGCTGAACACTTAGTTTACTTGCTTGGGTTCTCTCTCCCTGAGTTCTCTCCTTGACAAAATGAGGACAAATACAGCACCTCCCTTATGGAGTCGTATGAGAATTCATCAAGTTAAGTATGAGTCCTTTTAACAATCCCATAGTAAACACTTGGATGCTGAAAAATATTAGCTGCTGTTCATTCGTTCAGTGATGCTATAGAGCCGCTCTTCTGCGATGGGTGCTGGTGACAAAGCAGTAAAGGGGCTGAGATCCTGGCCTCAGGGAGCTTGCATTGTAACGGGCTGGGGAGGTGGGGATCGAAGTGAGCAAACAGACAACACAGCTGTGGTTGCTACCGAAGTGAGCGGCTCTGATCTTCCTGTGAGAGAACCAGCCATGGGGAGCCCAGGTGGCTGAAGCCCCCTCCATCATACCTTCTAATACCCTCTTGAAACCTCCTCCCCCAGGCTGACCCTAAACAATGGCTAAGCAGAGGTGTCAGATCTTAGCCTCCTCTAACCGCCGTCTTTCCTCCAGGGCCTCCCATCAGCTTGGCCAAGACTTTCTCAGAACAGCACTGCAGCCTGAGGCCCTCCCCGCCCTCTCTGCCTACCCACCCCTCCTCCCCTGGCCCCTCTCCTTTCACAGGTGTCAGACCTGCATCGCAGCCTGAAGGCTCTGCCACCTGTTCCTCCTCCCGCTCCCCTTTATCCTTCCAAGGAATTTCCTCCAATTAATCTCTTGCCCATCAAAATACATCTTGGCATCCACAGGATGCAATCTGAGGATGCAAACTCAGTCAGTGGGAAGAAGAAAAATGAAACGGGGTCAGGGAGCTAGAAGGTGATTCTGAGATTTATAAAATATTTCTTGAATGATGGGGAGAATCTATTCATTTGTGAGGGAGAGAGGCCTTTAAATATTTGGAGACAGTGTACTCCAGGTAGAGGCAGTAACAAGCGCAGAGATGCTGAGATGGGAGCGTGACGGATGCATTTAAGGGCCAGGAGGAAGCCAGGATGTCTGGAATGACTCAAGCGAGGGGTGAGTAAGAGGAGATAAGATCAGATAAACAGTGGAGAACCAGATCACGCAGGGCCTTGTGATCCCAGATAGAGACTGGATTTTTTTCTTTCACTGAGATGGGCTGCCACTGGAGTGTTTTCAAGCAGAGGATTAACATGATCTGACAGGTTTTTTTTTTTTTTTTTTTTTTTTTTTTTTTTTTTTTTTTTAAAGGCAGGATTACTCTGTTACCAGGAAAAGGGAAATAAGTATTACTTCGGTTCTTAGTCACCCAAAAAAGAATTTTTAACGAGCGACAAAGCGTGATATAAGCAAGATTTTTGTTAGTAAAGCAAAAAGGTAGTAAAAGATAGAACACTCCTGAGAAGTGGGAGCGGGCCAATCCAAGAGGAAAAAAGGCACAGCTCCCTTGTTTTTCCATGTTATATCCTGGCTTAGGGGTGTTTTATGTGATTGACTGATTAATGGCTCAGGTTCTGAGTGATCAGGCTGATTGACAGCTCGGGTTCCTCGTGCTCAGGTTGACTGACAGCTCAGGTTCCCTGTGCTCTGGCACGCCCATCCCCTTTTGGGCGGGTCTTGGGTGTGAAGCACACAGAGAAACCTAGGGAGGGCGCTCACACTGTTATGTTAATTACATTATTATGAGCATTGGCGCAAGTTACTCCGGGCCCTTCTCTCACGTGCAGCTGCAGCGTTTTGATTTTAGCTGGCTTCTTTTGCTGGTCCTCATTTAGAGAAGGTAGAAGTTTCTGGAGTCCCTTATCCTGAGTGCAGACATACTGTTATTTTCTGGGTTGTTCCTTTCCCCTTCCTCTCCCCCTGCCCAGTGCTCATTTCTATCTAACTGCTTAACAACTCTATCTGCTACTTGGAAACCAGAGTTACATTTGGTGTGGTAGACAGAATTCTAGATGGGTCCAGAAAACCCTCCTCGCCTCTGTGCATATCCTGTGTAATTCCCACCCCTCGAAGGGTGGGTGGAGTCTGTGAACATGATGGAGTATCAAGCCTGTGATTTTGTTACTAATCAACTAACTTTGAGCCGATCCCTAGGGAGATTCTGCCGCCCAGGCCGGACCTCCCTGGGTAAGCCCTAACAAGAAAAGCAGCAGCAGCTGGCGCACTCCTGCTGGCTTAGAAGGAAGCAAAGAGCACGCTGTGGCATGTCGATAAGGAGCTGCAGGCAGCATCTAAGGACCTGAGAGTGGTCCCTGGCCAACAGCTAACCAGAAATGAGGACCTCAGTCATACAACCACCCGGAACTGTATGCGGCCAACCTGCGAGCTTGAAAGAGCCTCAGAGGAGACCGCTGGCACCTCGATTCAGCCTGATGAAACGCTGAGCAGAAGACCCAGCTGACCCGTAGCCACACTCCAGGCCCACAGACTGTGAGACAATCATTTGTTGTTTTAATAATAACAAAGTAATTTTGTGTTCTTTTAAGCTTGCATTTGTAGCCATTTGTTACTCTGTGTTAGAAAACTAGCACAGTTGGCGATGGTGGAAGCAGTCAGACATACCTGTTAGGAGGCTGTAGCAGTGACCCGCATGGCAGATGATGTCCGCTTGGATCAGGGTCTCTCCTGGATCAATGTTTTATATTATTGCGATGGTCAAGCCAGCAGGATTTGTTGGTAGACTGGATGTGGACTGTGAGAGGACATTGTCAAGGATGACCCCAAGGTGTTTGGCCTGAGCAGCTGGAACTTGGGGATGGTCAGAGATGGGGAAGGCTTCAGGAAGAGCAGGGTTGAGCTTTTTCTGGCAGGTGGAATCAATAGAGATCCTGGGTTGTGTTCAGCTGGGAATGCCAAGTAGATGTCAAGATGGAGACGTCCCGAAGGCACAGTTGGATGTCTGAGGCAGGAATCATGGACGAGGCCCCAGCTGCACAGGTAGATTTGGTATCAGCAGCAAATATACAAACTCTAAAACCATGAAACTGGACATCACAGCGGTTGTTATTAATATTTTCGGACTTGCCCAAGCCCACTTTACCTCTCACTTTGACTTCATTAACTTTCCGACCGGTCTCCCTGTTCTCACTGCCCTTTAACCATCCACCTTCCGCACGGCTGCTGGAGTGATTTTAAGACACGCACGTGTAAATCAGATCAGGTCCCTTCTCTGAGAATACACTCTGGAGGACTCCTGTCACACTGAATTCGTTAGCTTTTGTTGTACTGCAAACCACCCCCAGGTTTAGTAGTTTTGCACTAAAGCAACACATATTTTTAAAAAGGTTTTGATTCTGTGAGTCTGCTGAATGATCATTCCAGTATAGAATGCTCAGCTGGGGTGGGGGCTCACTCATAGGTCCTGGGGTTCGCTAGGTGGTCTAAGGTAGAGGATTTAGCTGGGGTGGCTCCTCTCCCCTCCATGTGGTCTCTCTCCCTTTAGCAGGGTAGCCTGGATGTCTGCCCATGGGGGACTCAGAGTTCCAAAGAGCAGCGAGGCGGAGCAAGTCCCAATTCACCAGCATCTTTCTAGCCTTTGCTTGGGTCATGTTTGCTAATGTCCCATTGGCCAAAGCAAGTCACATGACCTGCTGAGATTCTGAGGGAAGAGAAATAGGCTCCACCTGTTAAGAATCACTGCAAAGGCAAGTTGCAAAGAGGGCTGTGTGGAAAGGAGATGGGGAGATTTATAGTAACACCTGAGACCATTCTGAGTCCTTACTCTGGCTCTTACAGTTCTGCATGATCAGACTCCTGTCTCTCTTCAACATGAACTCATTCTGCGCTCTCTCTCTCTCTTTTTCATAGATACCAGTTTTTTTAGAGCACTTTAGCTTCAGACAAAACTGAGCAGAAAGTACGGAGATTTCCCATACACTCTGCCCGCAAACATTCATAGTCTCCCCTGTTATCAACGTCCCCTGCCATCTGCTCTCCTTTTCACGCCAGCTCTTGATCCAAAATGCTCCTCTTCTGTAATTTAACGTAACAAGCTCGTTCTTGGTTCAGAGAATCCGCTGCTCCCTCTGTCTGGAATATTCTTGCCCCTGATCTGGGCGTGGCAGGCTCCTCCTTTCCACTGAGACCTCAGCTTAAATGTGTTCTGAGAAAGGCTTTCCCCCGCCTCCTGATCACTCTTACTCTGGCTGATTTCTCTTCACGTCATTTATTACCATCTGATCTTTTTCTAGTTCGTTTACTTGTTCATGCACATGCCTTCACTCCAAAGAATAGAAGCTCTGTGAGAGCAGAGACTTCATTTTGTTCACTCCAAGAACAGCATTTTGCTTAGAGTGGATATTTACACAACAGTTGTTCAATAAAATTCTTAAATGCCAAGTGGAGAATGTTCTCCTACTGTGGAAAATGGATCCTGGTTCAGCTAAAGTTTATATAAAATTAAACCTGTATAACTTGAATTAGTAAAGCCATAGAGGATTTAAAAAAAATTAAGAGACAATCTTTTCTTCTAGATGCTTAGATAAAATTTATTGTCTTTTTAAGGAATCTATGATGTCAAAATTTTTTTAAAGGATTTCCTTCTCAGTGATGTGAATAAGATGTAGCAAATGGTACCTAGATTCCTGGGTTAGGTTCCTGCCAGATGTTCATCCTGAAGGTCCCTGTTCTGATTAGTAACAAGTAATCAAATATCTTGTAATAAATAGGGAAGTCCTTAATGCTCACTTTCTGTATTTTCTGACATGTTTGCCAAAAAGCCACTCATCGATACATTTTATTTCTCAACTGATTCCCAGTTATGGACTGAATGTGTCTCCTCTCCCACTGCCCCAGTTTCATACACTGAAGCTCTAACCCTCAGTCTAATGGTACTAGGAGGTGGAGCCTTTGGAAGGTAATTAGGTTTATATGAGGTCACGAGGGTGGAGCTCCCATGATGGGGTCGGTGCCCTCATAAGGAGAGGGAGAGACCCCAGAGCTGCAACTCTTCACCATGTGAGGACACAATGAAAAGGTTGCTATTCGCAAGCCAGGACAAGGGTTCTCACCAGAACTCGACCATGCTGACATCCCTGTCTCGGACTTCTAGCCTCCAGAACTGTGAGAAAGAAATTTCTGTCATTTAAATGTCCAGTCTCCAATATTGTCTTATGGCAGCCCAAACCAACCAAGGCACATCTCTTTTTCCTTCTTCCCCTCATTGTCTTTCTCCCCCTCACTGAGCCCATCTTTCCTGGATCAACCAGTTTGAGTGGCCCTACTTTCCAGGATGTTTGTAGCTCATTTCATTTGTGCTTTCTGATTAAGTCCTTGCATCAGATTCATTTGTCTGCTCCCATGCCTTTCACGTTTCTTAAACGAAACAACTCTTGTCTCCTCTATTCTACTCCAGCCTTCATCAGCTTCCTCTCACACACCCCAGGGAAATTCCATCCGCTTGGCGATAGGCAGAGAACTTCTTAGGGACTGCACTGGAGAGCTTAAATCTGGTCCCTGAAAGTCAGCGTGCAAACAGAGATGAGTGCAGTTGGGATGGGGTGGGATGGGGTGGGGCTGGGGTGGCAGGCGAATTGTATTCCTGAGATTCTAAAGTACTGAAATTGGCCATTGCCCAAGGTGCTCTGCAGAGACGAGTCCGTGTGTTGCCTCACTATTCTTGTTTTCCTCAAGGGCAACAGGACGCCCTCATTTCCCAGCTGCCTTTGCATCTGAGTGGGACCATGTGACTAGTATGACTAGTTCTGTTCAATGATATGTTAGCACATGTAATCCACACCACTTATAGGCCTGGGACCAAGGTTGGGGGTGGGAGACTCCTACTTAACCCTCAGCTTCAATGTTGCTTCCTCAAGGAAGCCTTCCTGGATCTTCCTATCAAAACGAAGTTTCCTGTTTTGTTCTCATAATATTTGTCTTCACAGCACCTGGCACAATTTACATCTTTAGTTGTTGGCTTACCACTCTCCCAGTAGAATCTAAGCTCCACAAGACAGCTTTCGTCTCTTTTCTAGAATCTCCATGTATTTATTCAATGAACAAAGGACTTTCCCCCTGTCCAACATGTTCCAAACAGCTCCAACCCCCCTATCCTTCCGTAAAGTAATTAAGCGACCATGTAGAGACTCTTTTGGGGCAGCTTTTCTTGGAAAGGCTCAGCTTTGAGCCAGCTCGGAATGATATCATCAAGAACTGGTTGTCAGCTAGCGAAGTCGTGTAAGTATGGCTATGAATGGGCAGCTGATTTGGAGAACGGAGACAAAAAAAGGAAAAGCAGAGGGTCATAAAACTCGACTTGATTTTCTTCCCCAAGCCCCTGCGGCTTCCCAGCTCCCAGCATGTGATGTGAGTTGCTCTTTAATACAGAACTGTCTTCAGTGTCCCTGGGATCCTGATACCCTCACCCCTTGCCTCCCACCATGCTGCACCTGCCTGGCCAGCCACAGGCTCTAGCTACCTGCTCCAAGGACAGGACACGACTCCTTGAGCACTATGTTCATAAGACCTGCAATCACACAGTGAAAGAGGATGTGAAGATGGTGCCTTCCAGGTCTTACTCAATTGATGCTTCTTGTTGGAGACACAGAAATAAATGATTGCTTTGAATAAAATTATCTGAGAAATTTTAGCAAGATAGGCCAAAGACTGTTTGGCTTAAAGAACTATTAAATCACAACAAAAGGATTGAGAAGGCTCCCCCCACAACCCCGCTCCATCCTGAAAGTCTTTCGTGTGACCTCCATCTCTGCACTGCACCTGATTTTAAAACTAGTGCATGTATGACACATAATACAACATTTATAAATCAAGGAAGCCCACCTCTTTTAAGTAATATTCTTTAAATCTCCATTTCTGACAGTCCTACTATTTGCAAGGTAACTGTAATAGGCATATTTTTCAGAAAATAGTGAATAAAAACTGACAAGCTATCTGGGGAATCTGAATGTATAATTGATAGGGGCATAAATTAATATGATTAGGCCTTTATTGGGTGCAGTGGCTGCCAAACCTACAAAAGGGGCCTGGAATGAAACATGGCTGTGGGCGCGGGGCTGATGGACATCAGTATGTAATGTGGATTATCTCAGACTTTCTCATGTGGTCTGCTTATGACAGCACTGAGCCTAATTGAAATTTTTATCTTTTTGTTGCATACAGACAGTTTTGGCTGGTCACTTCCTTTGGAAAGAGGAGAAAACCAGATGATGAAAAAAAAAAGAAATCAAGGTTTTCAGTGAAGGTCTTAATCAAATCACTTTATAAAGGCTTTAGAAATTAGTGCTTTGCAAAGCCACTTCGAGAACCTGACTTCTGGAAATTCCTTTGCACTCTGATTTTTTGAATATTAAGCAGTCATGTCCAAGCTGGAATAACAAAGACACAGAAGGATCTGTCACTTCTGGGGGACATTGATGGGGCCTTCATAAAATCATGGTTAATAGTTTAGTTTTTTTTTTTGACACTATATAAAAATATTTCTTAATGACTGTGATAAAATGCATCTTTGCAGAATAACATCTGTATGTCCATAGGTAACAAAATTAAATTTCCCATCCATTCTAGAAGACAAACTTACATGCTTAAGTTAAACAGTTATCCTCCCCTTTACCAGTATTTTTGTTTATATACAGTTTTCCTGCGTGTTTTAGGTTGCAATATTATGATCAAAAATAAGAGGTCGAAGTTGTGATATTTATAGAACGGAATGTTAAGTTTCAGAGACCGAAGCGCTTACATCTGTAATTTTCCAGAACTTCATCATTTTACAGCGTATAAAACACTAGTCACATTTTACATCTGCCCTCGGCAGTAATAAGTTTAAGATGTGAAACAAGCTCAATATGATTTTGGGGGACATTTGTGTACTGCAGCCAGAAAGGTCATATGTTTTATGTACTTTGTGATAAAAGTCAGTGTTGATATCTAGGGACTGGACAATGAAAACTAATGGGGCATTGGAACTTTCTTGGTGACCTCATGAAGCAATTTACGATCCTTTTATCACCCCTAATACGATGTTGTCATAAAAATGATCTTTTAATTAAATGTAACAGGAAAACTCTGCACCCTCGTTGGGGTGTTTCTGGTCCTGGTGAGTTAACATTTTTAATGGCATACCTCCAGCAGTCAGCAATGTTGGATTTATAAAACACCGTTCCTCTCGAGTACTTTCCAAGCTATGGTCTCTGTGGCTGTATCCACCCAAGGGTCTGAAGTGCAGAAGGAAGGCAATTGGAAAAGTTTCTTGTATGGAAGGGCTATGGAATATCCTGGAAAGGCAACCAGGCTAAGAAGAGACACACACTGTCACTTACTAAGTGCCTACTATGTGCTAAGCTTTCTGCCAAGAATGTTGCCATACCTTCTGTTTCATTTAGTTTAGCCTTTATTCTCTGGAGAACTGGGTTCTATGTCAGACTCTGTCCCTACTTGGCTGTGGGGTCCTGGGCACATAACTCTGATCTCAGTTTCCTCTTCTGTAAATGGGGAGGGGGAGAGCAAAGGACTGGGCAAGATGGTCTCTAATTTCAGCTTTAAATTTCTGTACAAGAAATAAAAGAATGAGGATATACAGAAGAGAGAAAGAGAATCAGAGGAAGGGACATTGTTGAAGGTTACCATGAACCATCCATTGATTTGGGTTTTGGAGACAAAGATGACCAAAATACAGTCTTGTGGGAGAATGCCATGTCGGCATAAGAAAAAAGTGCGCTGGTAGCGGCAAGGACAGAGGGCTATGAAAACAGGAGGAGGAATGACTGGAATGAAAAGTTTAGGAGGAGATGATGACTAGCAAAGCTTTAGTAATGATGAATGTGACCCAGGTGAAGAAAGGTAGGACCAGTGTCCCAGGGAGAGGGAAGACTTAGCAGGATGAAATGCAAGGACCTGCAGGGGGTTTGCTGTCATCGGGGTGTGAGACACAAAGTTGACAGTAACGAGGAGCAAAAATTGAAGACATAAAGGGGAGCCGGTTCCTGAAAATTCTTGCAAGTTGGGCCAAGGAGCGTGGACTTTCTACCATAGGAAATAAGAAACCATTGACAAGGGGAACTGAGGTTTAGAAAAGCGAGTCTGGTTACAGTAAGAGGGGAGATCTGAATAGAACAAAATAGAAGCAGGGAAGTTAGTTAAGAAGCTACTGCAGCATTTGTTGAAAAATGATCTGTCCTTAAACCAGGTGAAATGGCATGGGTGCTGAAAAGAGGAGGCAGTCATGTGAGATGTTTGGAAGCTGAAATCAGCAGGGCGTGGGCTTGACTGGATGTGGGATCTGTCTAAGAAGAAGGGATGGCCTGGACCAAGGTGCCAGCCAGTTCCATCAACTCAGTGAAACTAAAAGTCAGTTAATTTCATGGGGAGGAAATCAATTAGATACTTTCTTTGTCACTATGGTCTCGAGACAACAATAAAGTTGTTGCGCTGAAATCGGTTTTCATCGAGTACTTGGCATGGGAACTCCTTTCACTTATCTTTCCAGAGCCAGTAAGGGATAAAGAAAGTTATTCTTACTTCCTCTGTGTAGCTGGAGCAACAGAAGCCCTTGCATATGGGGTGGTACACATCACGGTCTGGGTGCAGAGGACGAAGCCAGGGCTCGCTGCTCCAGGTCCGCTCACTGACTCCTTGTACAGCCTGCTTCCTCTGTGTCAGAGGGACTTGAGCAGTTCTTTTGCATTAGTATTGATTGCTACTAGCATTCAGAATTTTTTAAATACTTAAATTATTTGCTCTGATGACATAAAGATATAGTAGGTAGTTTTCCTTACGGAAATAATTGTCCGTATATTTAAAATCTGTTAAGTTCCTAAATACTCATCCGAATAGTAAATGACAAGTATTATCTACAATACCATTTAAAAAGAGACCATTTACAATATTAACACTCTTACTTGAAAGGTAACCCAACGTTAACTTTTAACTTGAAAAGCTGGCCCAGCCGACTCCATGATGGCACATTTCCATGAGCTCTGTTCCATCCCCAGGAAGATTCTTGACAGTGTAACTGATTCTTGATTTTCCATGGTGATTGGATCATTGGAAAAAACAAATAATGCCAAGTCCCATTTACGTAATATTTTCAATCTCCTCATGTACCACCCCCCCCTTTTTTTTAAAACAAGGGCTTCAATTAAGCAGCAAGATTCACTTGCTTGAGTTTTATCTTTTTCCCACTTCAAGACCTGTTGGGAATTTCAGCCTGGGACACTGGCAAATGTGAAACTCAAAGGCCTGGCATATTGGCAAACAAAATGATATTTAGGAAAGACCGTACATTGCATAAGTCACTGACAAACCTGTTAACATTGCACTATATTTTTAAAATCATCTTCTAAGCTATGGAATCCTAGCAACTCAAATCAACATTCTCTATTGGCCCTAGGTTAATAAAGGAATTGCTGAGAGACTGAGGTCCACGCCCCCAGAATTAAAATCAGGTAGGAAACGCCAGCCTATGGTTGTAGCCACGGTGTTGGAATGTGACTGTTAAAAAAACAGTGCATCTCGTGCCTTGATATGTCAGTTTTGTTGAGCACAACTCTATTACTTTTGTCTCAGAAGGAGGGCAACTGATGAGTTTGAGAGGGCGAAGCGTCCTCGCACTGGCATTCTCTCTCGTCCTAGTGGTTCAGGCCGCTTTCATGTCTTGATTGGACTCTTTAAACACCTTCCCAGCTGATCTGTTTACTTCTGGAATACCTTTAGAAAACACCTTGCCTTCTGTGCTGCTGGAATTATGAGCCTTAACTTGTCTTTCCATTTCGATATCCCCCTATAGTATGTATGATAAAATCCAAATTCCTTTGCTGGCACGTAACTCTTTTCTGGTTCAGCCTCCGGCTTTGTGCCTAGCCTCACGTCTGACCACTTTCCTTCACCAGCACTGAGGCCCCGCCAAGTTCAACCAACTGTAGGTCTTCAAAAATACCACTTTCTCTTACGCCTCTCCCAAGTGTCAGAATGGCAGCCTTAGCAATCCACCAAAAAGCAGCTACAGGCTAGCGCCTGGGCCAGTGATGTTGCATGGTTCCTGAAGAAAGGAACGACGTGGGGGCCAGACGATATGGGCTGGCATCCAGGCTCCACTATTGACTGGCTACATGGCCTTGAAGGAATTACTCAAGTCTCTAACCAGAATCCCTACCCCAAAAACGGGATAATGATGATATCTATGTCACAGGGATGTTGAAAGAATTAAAGCACAAACATGCAAAGTTTATGCCTGGCACTTAGTAAGGACTCAAAATATTAGATGTTACAATACCACTGGTGGTAATTTTTAATCATCCTTCTTGCCTCCTCTGAGCCCAAGTGAATAGTCTATCAGCCGTCTTTCTAGACACATTCTTGCTGTAATTGTTTGAATACCTGTGCCTTCTACAGGATCTACGTATCGCACATGGAAGGTTCAGGACCTGTCTCTGAATGAATTAATAAGGAAATGGAAACCTTCACTCTACTGCTCCTGTACATGTAGAATAAGATACTTTTTTTTCCCATACCCATTTCAACTCAGGAAGGATCCTGTATGACAGTTTACAGCACAATATCAATCTCGCTTTTATTGGAAAATGGGCTTTAATTCTTTTTTCAAGAATATAGGAAGGACGGCTAACGAGCCCGTGTTTCGCTGATTTGACTCGCCTACACTGCATTCTATACAGTAATTATCTGAGGGCACATTTTAGCACGTCACCTGGTGTCTCGGGGGTAGAAGTGATGGTGGTGTTTTGTTTTTATTTAGTCGTATTGTCTAGTCTTCTCTCCTGTTACTATGACTATATTCTACTTATCAGCACTGTTCACTTTAGCTGTTCTTGTCTCTCCCTGTCTTGTATTTCAACCAAGTGAGAGGGAGTCTGATAGGAGAAAAAGGTGGAAGTGAGCCTTAGAAAACACACCGAGCAGCCACTGTTTGAAAAGTGCCTCATCTGCCACCTTGGGGCAAAATTTGACATGTATTTTTTTGGATTAATTTAATTTCCTTAATATATAATTGTACAAGTAATACAAAAAATTATTTTCATTGCATAAAAGCAACCACACAGAATGCTCTAGAAGGAATACTGTGTAACTGCTAAAGCTGGGGCTTAAGAAATCTGCAGCTTTTGCTTTCTCAAGCTTGAAATGCTCACTCTTGTAAAACCCAGACCATGAGAAGTACAAGCCATATGGAGGAGAAACCAAATCCTCTGGCCGATAACCCCAGATGAGCTACCAGACTGGCAGAGCTAGCCATGCAACTCAGCCGCCTTGAATGGTCCAGCCTCATCAGGCCTCCAGATGAACCATCCCACTGAGCCCAGGCAACCCACAGACTCACGAGAGGTAGCAAATGGTGGTTATTTCAAGCCACTAAATTTTAGGTTTATTTACTTATTTTTAATTTTTTTTTTTTTTTTTTTTTTTGTCAGGGAGATGTAGTTAAGTTTACTTATTTGTTTTTTCAACAGTGGTACTGGGGATTGAACCCAGGACCTTGTGCATGCTAAGCACACACTCTACCACTGAACTATACCCTCCTGCCTCAAGCCACTAAATTTTAGAGTGATTTTAAATGTGATCATGAATAGGTTAAAAATAATATCTTAGAATAATTTTATTGTCATTTTTATTATGAATGGATTAGAAAACTGCTCCCAGAAAGCTTGCGATATTGATTCAGTGTTACAAGATGAGTCAGTGGTCATTTTTAGAATTAGGGTGAGTGAGGGTTTGACTCCAGTTAAATATTCAACATATCAACTGCCTATAATTTTGAGTAACGTTTTCTACATTTTAGTTTTTGTTCTGTCGTATGAAGTCTCCTATATTCTGTGTTTTGTAAGAGTTGGCGCTCTTTTGGTTGCATGTGACAAAAACTCAACTCAGACTATCTTTTATGTAAGAGACGCTTGTTGGCTCTAGTAACTGAAAAGTCCATGAGTGGTAGGATTCAATGCCCAAAAAGTACTATCAGGGCTCTGTTTGTTTTCATTTCTTGGTTTAGTTTTTAGCTCTTGGCTACACTCCCAGGCAGCCTCTTTCTATGATATAGAAAGAAAGCTCCCAAGAGCTTTAGTTTTACATGGCCTTTTCACCTTACAATCTGCTGATGTCCTGTTGAGGTCACATGACCATCCATGAAGCAAATACCGTGGCCAGGGGGATGAAAGACTCTTGCTGGACCTGGGTTACGAGCCCACGCCAGAACCTGAAGCAGGGGAAGGGCAGTATCCACCCCACATAATTTACGTGGAGTCAGTTGGATAATTACAATATTGGGGAGGCACAGGGCCCAAGGAGAAAGGTACCAAGTAGGCGAACAGGACATGTCCGTTGTGTGTATCTGTATCTATTCCATCCCCATTCCACTAAGTGTGATTAAGCCTCATACTTAGTTGAGGTTCCTTACACTCGTGTGGATAAGATTTCCCAATTAAAGCTTTAGAAGGCAATTATATTAGCAATTCAGGTTTAAGATGGTCTTTGGGTGAGACAAGGACAGGAAAACGATACAAGCTAGTGAATAGCTGGGATACCTGGGGTTCTCAAAGATGCATTCTGTATTCAGTGGGGCAGGTTTCACTGCACAACTTACATAACCACATTCAGCAGCCCTGATTATCCCTCTTCAGTATCCTGAGAGGTTGCATAATCTGAGGACTGAAATTGCAACCTTTATGTAAAATTAAATTCATTCATTATAAGCGTCAGTCCCATGAGATTTGACAAATGCATATAATCATGTCACAGCCATCGTAACCAAAGTATAGAGCATTTCCATCATCCCCCAAAGTTCTCTCATTCTTGCTCTCAGTCAACACTCTTCCCACTCCCCATCTCTGGATTCCAGCTACTTCCCACCTACTTTCTTTCTTTTTTATTTTTTTTCACCTGCTTTCCATAACTATAGTTTCACCTATCAGAGAATTTCCTGTAAGTGAAAACATGTGGTCTTTAATAAATGGTTTCTTTCACTTAGCACAATACTTTTGAGATTCAAACATATTGTTACCTGTATTTGCAGTTTGTCCTTCCTATTGCTAATGAGGATTCTGCTGTATGGCTGTACCATTTTGTGTATGTGTTCGCCAGCTGATCGTTGATCGGATTATTTTCAGCCTTTGGCTATCATGAAAAAAGCTGCTATGAATATTCATGTACAACTCTTGGCATAAGACATAAATTTTCAGTCCTCTCAAGTAAATACTTAGAAGTGGAATTGATGAGTTGTAAGACAAATACATGTTCAATTTTATAAGAAACTGCCAGACTCCTTTGCAAAGTGGCTCTACCATTTTGCATTCCCACTGGTAACACGTGAGAGTTCTACTTGCTCCACATTTTTGTCAACACTTGGTATTATCAACTTTTAAATTTTAGCCATTTAGTGGGTGTGTATTGGTATTTTATTGTGGTTTTAGTTTTCATTTCCCTAGTTAGTGCTAAGGAGATGAGTCTTCATGTCTACTAATGTGAGCGTACTTTAGTGGCTTATTGCCTAGAGATCTTTGCTGAAGTGTCTGCTCAAATCTTTTGTCCCTTTTTAAATCAGGTTGTCTGCCTTCCTATTTTTGAGTTGGAAGTGCTTTTCATAAAGTCCTGAACCATTCTTTTAACTGATGGGACAAAGGTCTTTCAGTAGATCTGTGCCATCTAGATTCAAGATAAAGTAACAGAAAGCGAATTAATCACATGTCCCTAGTTCTCCATTGGAGGCAAAACATACTCTCCTGCCTTCATAGTTCCACATGGAGGCAGCTCCCCTAGAAATGTCTTTCTGCCTCTTGTCCCACCCCTTCACCCAGAGGGTGGGATGAGAAAACTATCAGGTTGGAGCGTTTGCGAGAAGTTATGAGCATGCTCAGTTAAGCCTCGTAGTGCTCTGGGGTTTGTCATGTGCTCTCTCTGCGGCCCCCCACCCCACTGTAACAGAGTCGTACCCTGTGGTTTTCCAGATGCTGCCTGTGACTGGGAGGCTTCGTTCAGTTCAGAAGGTTCTAATAAGCTTATTTGGTCCTCACACTAAGTTTTACCAAAAGTCAGCTTTTTCAGTAAAGTCATCATGAGAATGACTATCCCATTATCTTTGTCATATATTGTTACCTGAAAAAGGAATGACTATCCTTTCATAGTCACAGGTCCTAACTACACTCAAGAGAAGGCGATTATACAGAGCAGGAGGACCAGGGAAAGGGAACCTTGGGACCATCTCAGAGCTCTGCCTACCTCAGTACCTGACACCAGGGGGACATGGAACTATCTCTATCTGGGACAGGAAGGCACATGTAAAGGATCTGTTCCTTTGGCAATTTTAAGTTCATAAGAGCAGATGGCAAATAACTTTAAGGACCTTAAGGTAAATTAGACCCTACTTCTCATACTGATTCTGGAAATAACCAGAAACTTAAGTATCAAAACACTAACAGAAGATTTCTTTTAGAGCTTAATTTTCCAATTCAATCAGTATATCTTATTTACATCCATAAAGCTACTGGCTACCTCCAAATTTTTTTTTTTGCCCTGTTTCCCAGTATTTCTCACATCTGTTTGCCCCTTTGCCCTACCATTCCTGTATGTGTATATTTCTATTCCTCATTCCTATTTCATAAAAATCTTGTCACATTTTCCTTGGAATTCTGAAATCTATTTTTATTCCAAACAATTCAAGATGGATGATTTCTGAGAGTCTACATATTCAGCCCAGAAATTGGCAGGTCTCTAGGAAACAGATTACAAAACACTGCTAAAGTCCAAATCAAAACCCCAGTTTCTTCCAGAATGATGACTCACAATCTGGCCGAATGTAGGCGCCTGCCGACCAGAGTTTCTCAGGTGCTGGCTCCCATGCAGGTTACCTTCAGGTGTCTGTCAGTTTTATTAAAAGGAGTCGCAGTCATGTCTGTGGAAGTGACCATACATCCCAGTTTTCTCCAAAAAGTCTCAGTTTATGCCTGTTGTCTTGGTATAATTATTTACTACGCACTCTTTCACTCTCAAAAGTGTTTCAGTTTGGACAATAAGTTGTATGATCATTCTATGATGCATTGCAGAATACTTTCCAAATTGCAGTACAATTTACACACATACATACACAGACACGTGAAAACTGGAACTGGGGGTATTTGTTAGTCAATTTAAACCCAGTTTGTGTTGTAAATTCAAATTATTTGGCAACAATTAAATAATCATTCCATGCTTGCTGTTGTCACTATGCATTCAGTGGGTTTTACGTTTCTGCTTAACAATACAGTTTTTTTTTTAATTGAAGTACAGTCAGTTACAGTGTGTCAATTTCTGGTGTACAGCACAATGTCCCAGTCATGCATATACATACATATATTCGAACAATACAGTTTTTTAAATCAAAAAATATGCAAGCTTACTAACAAGTATTTCTGTGAATTCAAATTAAGATCATCAAGTCATATATTTTGAAACCAGAGAATGTATCAATAATATATATCAGTGGAGCCCCATTCTCCAGTTCCATTATGTTCTGCAAGACCACGGTCTGAGATACTAAAGATAATTAAGGATCAAAGTAAGATTCAGAGAGAGAAGGAGAGAGAGAGATTGAGGGCACTGATGAAGTAAGTCCATATGCCTATCTGGGTCAAAGGACATGTGCATCCCGAGGTCAAAGAAGACTACAGGTTGGGATACAGGTAAATAAGAGCTGATACCTTTAAAACATCTGCATGGGTAGGTCACTCAAGCAGCCAAAGTCAAAAATCAGGTAAAGAACCAGGGACCAAGAATGTAGAACTATCATGAAAATCAAGTAAAATCTAGTAATTCTTTTGCTCGTTTGACTGATCATTTCCCTCCCACTCTGGGAGAAGACTATTCCTGATTGTTACAGGACTGAATACTTAACCAGAAGAAGTAAGTGAAGACAGATGACATGGTTTGTAGAATCAGGGATTTTTACCAGAGTCAGCATCTGGGAATAATTTTATTTATTGAATATACTTTTAACAATTATTTGAGTGACCATTTTGTTCCAGGCATTGTGTTAAGCGTTGGGTGTAAAATGGAGAAGAAAAAAGAAAAAAAAGGACTATAATAGTGACAACAAAATGTACCTTTGCTGCTCTTAAGGGGCTTATAGCCTAGTCCTTTAATTGTAGGTTTCATTCTGTTTCTATATTCATTCCAGAGGTTACTATGTTAATGGGATGGACATGATATCCTTCTTGTGGTTTCCACGTCCACTTTGTTGTTTGTCAAAAATTTCTGGAGCAGCAGATACGTATTGGACATTGTCTTTGATGATAGGGCCCATGCTTGTGTATCTTTCATTGTAAGCTAAAGCTCTAAAATATTCTTTTAAGCACATTCTGAATACAATCACCATGTTACATTATTGGGTGAAAATGTTAATTTTCAAGAGCTCCTCTTTTTTTTTTTTTTTTTCTAAAAAGCCCCAGACAATTACACATTCATTGCTTTCCCTAAGTGCTGTCAGTTACATAGGCTCCACATAGTATTTCAACATGAGGTTAATTGCAGCTAAAGAAAAGTTTATGATTAGTCCAGACAGGTATTTTTCTTCATTGCCTAATACCATAAATCCATTAAATTCCTATCCATCTTGTCATCCTCTCCTTGAAGACTTGGTTATATGACCCGCAATACTAGTTCAGTTTCGTGATTATAATTGTGATTGGCAGAGAGCTTTCAGAGTTGCAATAAATTTTGCCACAAGGAGAGAGGGATTTTGTACCAACCCAATTCCATTGTGAAATCAGAATTTTTAACTATCTTATTACTGGTGAGCAGTCTCGTTTGGAAGAAAGAACCATAGCAGTCTTCTGGCTTTAATAATTGCAGTCACTTGCTTTGGAGGATAAAGTTTGAAGTAGCTTACAGATACGTGACTTTTCTTTGCATTATTTGTGACCCAAGCAGCGTGCCACTACCTTTAACCCATATTCTGGAATTATTCTGTATCCTTGGATTGTTTCTTGGATTGTTTTCACAGCCCACAGACCATCCTGGGATGTGGGAGAAATGGTTGAGCTCTTGATAATGGAAGTGGACAACCCATTTTCCTTTGCTCTATTTTTGTCTTTCTGGAAGAAAAAGGCAAATTCCAGGGACTTCCCAGCGTATATGCATACATGTGTGCACACGTGTGTGTGTGTATATAAACAAGTAGCCCATGTGCCCATGATACATGTATTCCTCCTTGAAATTTCAGTTGTTGACATGCTGGAAAAATTGGGTACATAAATTATTTCTGCCCGCAGGCACTTTAGCTTGAAGGGCCAACACTTATTCAGCTGGCCAGCATAGGTCTCCCTGTCCTTGGCAGCATCACAGGGCTAATATTTTTTAACATGGTTGAGCAGCTCTTGGAAATTTCTCCAATGTATTAAGCATGAACAAGCCTTTCTTCAACATCAGGCTTGCACGTCTTCCCTCCACATGTATTTCTCTACAACAAACATATTTATTGGGGCCATTATGAGAAAAATCTCCCTCTCCATAAGTGTTTGTCTTCCCCTTTTTCCCTTTTATAGGATCGTGAAGAAATGATGGAGGTCTTGTTGGATGGTTGTGTGTATGTGTGTTTGAAGGGGAACTCCCTTTCGCTAAACTACCTCCATGAAGTCTAAAAAGCAAAGAGAGTAGGTTTGGGTAGTTTGCTTTGTAGTGAGAAATGGGCTAAGTGACAAAATAGGTGATAAACAGGACTCACGACATCAATGCAAAATGGAGTCTTCCCTGTACCAGCATTTGTAATTGATTGCATTTACCAAACTGATGGATGTCGCTAACGTGTATCCCAGATCTAGTGTTTTAACTGATCACCTTCCAACCAAATAGCCATCTACGAGCAGTTTAAATTGTGAGATTCAGATAAACAAATGCTCAGATCTTAGGCCATTTTTCAAGATTTTTATGACGGTAGACACAGCCGATGGAAAGGCAATCACATTTTCCAGCGATCATCAAGAGCAGTTGTCTCCGTGGTAGAGGACAGCATTGCCAAGACAGCCTGGCGTGTCTGTTGTCACCACTTCTCGAGTCATAATTAAAATAAAATGCAGGGAACATTTGAATCCTGTTTGTGCAAATGGCTATCATTTAAGATTCTGTGGAATCTGGGCTGACAGCTGGATAATATAAAGATGTGCTTTCTACTGAGCCCTTGTGGAGAGAGGTATAGCTTATAACCATTCCAGCCAACCCCTGCTTTCATTTTTCAAGCCTGGACTCTGTTCCTCCTCTAGAGCACTGGTTTGTTGGTAGCCAGAGGCATAAGGCAGGGACTAGGCACCCCTATATAAAGTTCTATATCAAGACTTCACACAATTCGCAGTTAGTCTGTTGGGGAGCTGGGTGAGTGGGCTCAGAGAACAAAAATCCATCATTAGGGTTGTGACTTACCAGGTGAATTTGGGGCACACTTCCCCTCAAATACTCATGTTTATGGTCACATTCCATCCAGTTCAGTGAGGAAGCAGGCAATCTGAGTGTGTGTCTTGGGGGCTGTTTCTCAGAAAGCCAGTGACCCGACTAACCCTCATATTGGCAGCCTCCGTGAAGGCCATGGAGACCGCATGACCTACTTCTGTCTTCAAAGCAAGGCTCAGGGACGAAGGGAACGAAGATCAATCCTGGACTCTGGCTGCTGCTGCCGCCGCCTCACGGGCAGCTCTATTTCTAGGGAAATTTAGAAGGTTCTATTTTTAATCTTCTCACCTTTAATGTATAACTACACTGTTGCATTTGAAGGCATGAGATCAGATTCTGAGCTCTAAAGAGAGCCTCTCTATTTCGATATACTTTTAAACAGGCCGAACTCGGGTACCCACCATTTTCTAGCGCTAACCATCACCACAAGAGTTATTTGGGTGGAAGATGTATTTATGAATGTATTTATGAATTTATTTTGCTTATCTTTTAATATTTTAACTTTTTAATAATTGAGATAAAATTTTTATATGTAAAGTGCATAGATCATGAGTGTACGATACTGTTCGATGACGTGACAAATGTATGCACTTGTATAACCAATAGCCAAATCAAATACAGAGCATTTGCATCAACCCCGAAGACCCTTTTGTGCCTTCTTCCAATTTCTTCCCCACCATTAGCCTCCACTCTTAGTTTCTATCACTGAAGATTATTTTGCCTCTTCTTGTGCTTCATATAATCACATAGCGTATACTCTTACGTGTGGTATTTTTTGCTCAGCGTAGTGTTTGAGGGGTTTATTTATGTTGTTGAGTGTATCAGTAGTTCATACTTCCCTATGACTAAGTAGGATTGTGTTATGTAAATATAATACAATTTATCTATTCATTCTCCTATAATAGGACAGTTGGCTTGTTCACAGCATTTGTCTATTGTAAAGAAGGCTGCTGCATATTTTCTTGTAGAAGTCATTTTGTGGACATATGTTTTCATTTACCTCTAGTGTATATCCAGAAGTAGCGATTCTGGGTGAAAGTGTAGGCTAACCTTTATGTTTACAAGAAACTATCAAACAGTTTTCTGAAGTAGTTGTACCATTGGTTTTGGCTGTTCCACACTCCTTGCCAGCATTTGGTGTTTTCAGTCTTCTAGCTGTTTTTCTGGTATGAGGTCATAAGCCATTGTGATTTAGTTTTGAATTTCTCTAATGACTTACGATGCTGATCAAATTTTCATATGCTAATTAGCCATTAATATAACTTGTTTAATGGTCTGACTTTTACTGAAGTATACTTGGTTTACAATATTAATATAACCTTTTTGGTAAAGTGTCTGTTTAAGATTTTGGCATATATTTTTATCAATTACTTGTCTATTTGTAATTGATTTGTGGGATTTCTATCTTCTAGATATGCTTTTTGTCATATGTATAATGAAAATGTTTTCTTCTACACTGTGACTTGCTTTTTAATCTTTCTGATACGTCTTTTGCTGAACAAAAGTTTTAATTTTGATGAAGAACATTATGACGCTTTTTCGTAGTTAGTACTTTTTGTGTTCTCACTGAGAACTATTTGCCTATTCCAACGTCAAAATCTTATTCTGTTTTCCTCTAGGAGCTTTATAATTATAGCTTTTACTTTTAGGAGTACAATTATCTCAAATTAATTTCTATGTATACTGTGAGGGAGGGATTTAGGTTCATTTATTTCTTCACTTTTTCCCCCAATTGTCTCAGTACCATGTGCTGATAAAAATTGTCCTCTCCATGTTGAATAGCCTTAACACATTGGTTGAAAATCAGTTAAAACTTGATATGTGGGTAGATATGTTCAGGCTGTATTATGTTCCAGTGATTTGTCTTTCTTTACACTAATATTTTACTATCTTACTTATTGTTACTTTATAGTAAATTTTGAAATCAGATAGTGTGAGACTTCCAAATTTGTTCTTTTTCAAAATTATTTTGACAATTCCAAGTCCTTTGCCTTCTCATTACACTTTTAGAATCAACTTGTCAGTTTCTACTAAAAAATGCCTAATGGGATTTTGATTGATATTGCATGCAGTCCATAGATCAATTTGCAAATAATTGATTCTTAATAATATTGATTCTTCCAAACTATGAACAAAGTGTGTCTCTCTTTTTGTTAAGGCCTTCCTTAATTTTTCTCAGTTATGTTTGTAGCTTCAACTGGAAAGGTACTACACATATCTTTAAAAAAAAATTTCTAAATACTTTACATTTTCTAATGTTATTATAGATGGAAACTTAAAATTTCATTTTCCAATGATTTGCTGTTTGTGTATAGAAGTGCCATTGCTTTTTGCATATTGACTCTGGATGCTACAACCTTGTTGAATGAGTTATTAGTTTAATAAGATGTGGCATTTGGGGCAGATTCTTAGGACTTTCTATATATATGATTATGTTGTCTGCAAAGAAAGACTTTTATTTCTTCAGTTTTAGTCTATGTACCTTTTTCTTTTTCTCTTGCTTTATTGCACTGGCTAAAACCTTCAATACAATGATGAAAAGCTGTGGTGACATTCTTCACTTGTTTCTGTTTTTAAGAGGAGACGGTTTAATGCTTCACCATTACATATTGTTAGTAAAAGGTTTTTCATAGTTCCCCCATATCAGACTGAGAAAATTCCCTTCTATTTTTTGATTCGTTAGGATTTTTGGTTTGTTTTAAATCATGAATATGTTTAATTTTGTCAAATGCTTTCTGTGTCTGTTGAGATGATCATAGAGATTACATATTATCCCCCTTTTTCCCCCATTGATGGGCTGAATTACACTGGTTAATTTTTATGTATTAAACAACTTTTATATTTCTGGAATAAATTCCAGCTGGTTATTATGTATAATTTTTTCCATGTAATTCTGGGTTCAGCTTACTAATAATTTGCTAAGGAATTTTGTGTTTATGTTCATGAGAAATACTGACTTATAATTTCTTTTCTTCTAATGTCTTTGCCAAATTGAATCTCAGGTTCATACTGACCTGGTAAAATGTGGTGGGAAGTGTTCCCTTCTCTGTTTTCTCAAAACATTCATCTAAAAATATATTATTTCTTTCTTAAATCTTAGATAGAATTCACAAGTAAAACAATTTGGGCTTAGGGTTTTCTCTGTGGAAAGAGTCTTTGTCACCCATTCAATTTCTTTCATTGATATTGGTCTGTTCAGAATTTGGATAAGTTGTGTTTTTTTCAAGGAGCTTTCCCATTTTATCTGAGTTGTAAAATTTATTGACATTAAATTGTTTATAATATTCCCTTATTATTTTAATATCTGTAAGAGCTGTGCATATTGTTTCTTTTTAATTTCTTTTGTTTCTAATATTAGAATTTGTGTTTTCTCTTTTATTCTCGATCAGTCTTGCTAAAGGTTTATCAAATTAATTACCTTTTTAACAAACCTATTGTTTAGTATTTCATCTCTTTCCACTATTATGGTTATTATTTAACTCCCTTTACTTTGGCTTTAATTTGTCCTTTTTTCCCCCATCTTTGTAACGTGGAAACTTAGTTTATTAATTATAAATTTTTCTTCTTTTATATGAGAAGCATGTAAAGCTATACATTTTCTTCTATTCATTCTTTTAGCTGAAACTTCTATTTTTTTATTTTTAAAAATTGTGGTAAAATGCACATAACATAAAATTTATCATCTTTGCCATTCTTAAGTGTGCAGTTCAGTAGTGTTAAGTACATTCACATTTTTGTGCAACCAATCACCAAAACTCTTTTTATCTTGCAAAACTGAAACTTCCTGCTCACTAGACAGCTCTCCCTTCTCCACTCTCCTCAGCTTCTTTCTGTCTCTATAAATTTAGCTACTCTAGGTACCTCACATTAGTGGAATTATATAGTGTTTATCTTTTTATGACTGACTTATTTCACTTAGCATGACGTTCTCAAGCTTCATCCATGTTGTAACATATGTCAAAATTTCTTTCCTTTTTAAGGCTGAATAATATTCTGTTGTGTGTGTATACCATGTATGAATGCTGGCCTGACTGATGATCCTATAGGAACCTGAATATTTGATGATTTATTTTCAATCTCTTTTTTCTGTCTTCTACAGTTTACGTCATTTTTATTGTTCTGCCTTCAACTTTATAATGCTTTATTTTGGAATTATCAATTTGTTCTTTAATCTACACAGTAAAGTTTTCTTTAATTTTATTACTCTTTTCAATTCTAGAATTTCCCTTTGGTTCTTTCTACAATTTCCATTTTCCTGGGCTCCTCATCTGTTATTCATTATGACCATCTTTTCTTTTACGCCTTTGATCATATTTATAACATTTCCTGGGTACCTTTTCTGCTAATGCTAATATCTGCTTAATCTTAGTGGGTTTTTTTCCCTTAAATATGGGTCACATTTTCCTGCTTCTTTGCAGACCTAGTTATTATTGTATGCTGGACAGCGTAAATAAGTGTGGATTATGTCATCTTTCTGTTAAATGATTATATGCTGTTCTGGGAGATCCTCTAGGTCCTGTCATAGTGAGTTTTATTTTTTATTAGAGCAGGTGTTGTTCATTTTTGAACATAGTCCTGTGATGAGGCTCTTATTATCAGGCATGATCCTTACATCTAAACTGTGGTCTTTTGGAGTTTCAACTGAATATCCAGCGAGCTCAGTGAGGTCTTTTCACTCAAGCTTGACTAGAAGTTAATATTTCCCAGAACAGCCTCAAGTATTACTCTTCATCTCTCAGCTCCATAGAGAAAGGTCCCCTCTAGGACTCCCAGAACATGAGCATCCGAGCACTCAGCCAAGGACCTGCAGAGAATCCCTCCCTAGACTTCTGGGTTTCCCTTTATATGTAGCTCCCTTTTCTCTGGTACTCTGTCCTGCAAGGTCCAGTTCTATCAGAAGCCAGGAATTCTAACCTCTGCCTCCTCATCTCAGCTCATGCTCTGCTCTCCTTGGGTTCTAACTGTCATCACCATGGCAGAAGAATGATGCAGGCAGACATCCAGAACAGTCATGCAGCTTACCGTGTGTGCTTTCATTTCCTCAAAGATCACAGATCTTCTCTGCTTGTTGCTTAATGCTTGCATCATATATTGATTTTGCTTCATGTATTGTGTCAATTTTAATAATTATTTTTTAGCAGAAAGGAAAGACTGAAACTACTTCGCATGTTATAGCTGGAAGCAGAAGTCCAGTTTTATTTTTAAAATAGCTGTAATGCAATGAGCTAGTTTTTCTGGGGATTATGGAAGACCTGCAAATATATTCTTAGGGAAAAACACCTTTTCCCTGGCATCCAGTCCTCCACAGACTTTGAAAGGCTTAGTCTGTTAGAGAACAGTAACCAAAGTGTATAGTACTTGATTCTATGACCTCACCCAAGGGAAAAAGAAAGGACTTGTTTAAATAGATATAAATCAAGGACTGATTCCTGAGTTTTAAATATGGGCTTTCATATAATGTGTTTCCCCAAAATTCATATGATGAAGTCCTAACCCCTAGTACCTTCGAATATATATTTGGAGACTGGTCCTTCCAAGGGATAATTAAGGTTAAGTGGAGTCACATGGGTAGATCTTAATCCAGTATGACTGGTGTCCTGTCCTGTCAGCAGAGGGAAAGACACTGTCTGTGATGTTCATGCACAGAGAAAAGGCCATGTGAGGACATAGCAGGAAGACAGTCATCTGCAAGCCGAGGACAACGGCCTCTGGAGAATCCAAACCTGCCAAAGACTTCATGATAGACTTCCAACCTCCAGAACTATAAGAAAATAAACTTCTGTTCGTTAACTCAATAGTCTGTGGCATTTTGCTATGGCAGCCCTAGCAAAGTGAGACACACTTGTATTGTTAGTACAAAGATTTCCATGGCTATGCTGTTTAAAGATAACTCAAAATTGATTATAATTTAATGCAGAGCCATTGAGAATTGGTTATATAAAATTCAGTATATATATATATATCTCCATACAATGGAATATTATACAGTCAGAAACTATAAAATATGCTTATATACATGAAAAACATTTATAATATAACAGATGAGAAATTTGATATAAATTTTATAAGAAGAATTTATATATATCCTTTTGGCTCAAAGCTTGTGGCAAACTAAGTTCATATTTCTATTAATAGTTACATTAAAGTTAATAGTTAAATGATTACCATAGTAAGGGAGAGAAAGAGAAAGAGAGATTATTGGAAAGGGACATGAAATATCCTTTGGGGATATTGGAAATGTCCTTTATCTTGATTTGAATGGTGATTACGTGGTATATATGGATATAAATATTCAGTGAATTGTACACTAAGATTAGTGTACTTTACCCACTTTTTTTGTATTTAAACTTTACCAATAAAATGATCAAAAATTGGTATGACTTTGACAATAATCTCAACATTAAAAAATGTCCTATTCTTCTCCCTGGTCACTAAGGCTGGGATAATCCCATCCATGCAGAATTTTTCATATAATTCAGTCCCAATAGTTCACCTTTGTGCTGAGACTTCAAAACCTACCTCAAGCTTAGAGAAGAGCTATCCCATCCTCAGAAGCTGGTTGGCTTGGCAGCGGGTTAGTAGATCACAGCAAAGCCATAGACAGAACACCTAGTGAAGAGAAATCCAGAGAGACTTACTGGTCACCACCATTCTTTCTAATATCCCTTCTAAAAATACTCATCACAATGCTTATAATAAAACCCATCCCTCCGTCATGACTAGCAAACCGAATGAGCTGTGACCCACCCTCCCTCTCTACCTTCACCTTCACCTCCGCCACCCGCCACCCTTCCTCTTGTTCTGCCTGCTCAGCTGCACAGCCCTCATTTCTGCATCTTGGACTTTTCAGTTCTGTTCCAATCTCAGGGTCTTTGCACTTAATTGCTCTCTCCTGCTTAGAACATTTTCCCTGGATCCCATTACGGCTGCCTTCTTTTTGATGTCATCTAACTAAAATGTCAACGCTTACTTCCTCAGAGAGGACTCCCCTGGCAAACCTAGCTAAAGCCACCTTCTCCACTCCCACATAATTCTCTTTCTATTAATACCCTCTTGTGTCTTCCAAATACAGTTGGGCATATAAAATTATTTTTAGTTTTTTTTTTTAGCATTTTTGGGAAAGGTCTGTCTCTCTGCTGGAATATAAGCTTCCTAAGGGCAGAAGCCCTCTGGTTCAATGCCACATCCCCAGTTACTAGTGTTTAGAACCCGGAATTGCGTAATAAATGTTTTCACTGATTCTATGGACTGATTTGTCGTTAATAATGATCATCACCACGACTGAGTGCATTACAACTAAAATCATATGATATACTTACTGAGAACGGGTGGCTTCTCACTGTGCCAGGTCATTCCCATCCACTTTTGTTACAATATCTTAGCTGTCTAGCACTAGCATCTCATTTTGCATGTGTGTGTGGGAAGCGAGGAGAGAACAGGAGCAAGAAAAGGTCATTCACTTGAACATTCCCTTCAGAGCTATAATGACCCCGGTGTACCAGAGTTTCCAGTGTTATAGCTCTTTATTGTGTACTCATACTCACAGCTTTTAATTCAAAAGCATATCCACAGTGGTCAAGCTGCTGGATTAAGAAATTATACCAGCCATCATGCGCTAAACCCAGAAATTACCCTTCCCCAAGACAACTTAGGTCTTGAAATTAAATCAGATTGTCTCCTTTTACTAGCTTTTTTAGTCATCCTTTCTGCCCAGTGGTCTCAATAGAGACTGTCAACGATCAGTTTGGTGGTTTTTTTTTTTTTTTTTTTTTTTTTTTTTTTACAGTGTATAACAAAGAAATTCTCTCTTTAAATAAGAACATGTCATCATTTCAGGATGATACCACAATGTAAATTGTTAATACGTTTCCTTTGATAAAGGGTTAGGTAGAAAGCAAAGAATTGAGGGCAGAGGAGGGAAGAACATTTTTGGATTATCATATTTCAGCCAGGTCTAATAGAAAAAGTTTTTCTTTTTCTCCTGATGTGAGGACAAAGGGTCAAATTAATGAAGCTCTGAATCAAATGACAGCCTTTTCAGATATGTCTCCACATTCCACTAGTGAAGTGAGGAAATCCTGAAGTGAATCCGGTTTCTTCTCAAAGTGTAGCTGACAATCCTTTAATGTTAAAAAGTTAAAAAACAAAAACAAAAACAAAAAAAAACTACTTTCAGGTATGCTAACCAGGACATACCTGGTGACTTCCTGGGATGCTAGTTGAATTATTTGGAATGCCACCATTTCTGTGGTTTTCTTTTCAGTTTCCATTCTTTATAGTACATTTTCACAGCTCAATTACCAGACCAATTATACTTTCCTCTTTTATTTGTTCTTTTTTATTGCCACCCGGGACAGGAAAAAAGAAGAACATTGGTGACAGTCATCTCGTTTATGGAAGGCTTTCAACATTACTGATTAGAATGCTCTTCAGCAAGTCGACTTGCCAATGACATACTATAAAAACAGCTTTTCAGATTAGAATCTTCACACAGTGGAGATATTTCTCACTAATGGAAATATACTAATGTGAGCTGACTCTCTGAGTGAGGGACAAGAGGTCTTCTTCAGGAGCGAGTCTCAGACCCATTGTTTCTTTCCTCAAGTTTTTATCATTGACTTGGAATGGAGTGTGCTCCAGGATATTGTGGAAAAGCAATTAAAATTTAAAATTACATAGGTTCTTAACACATAGTTAAAAGTAACAGTTTAAAAATCATGTTTTTTAATACTATTCTAATGTCTGAATTAAATTATAAAAATCAGAGGGTTTTATGCTATTTTAATGTCCAAATTAGATTAATTAGGTTAATCATATTGAATTTCTTGTGAAGGAGACCCAAAATGTTAAAAATATATATATAAACATACATATACATAAATATAATATGTGTATGTGTGTGTATGTATGTGTGTATATCTATCTTTCTATCTATCTATCTGTCTGTCTGTCTAGATATTCTAGTCAATTTGATGATCATGGGCAAGTATAGTACAAATGAACTGAGAGCTCAGAAGCCTAAAATTGAGACCAAGTGCAGCCTTGCACACAGACAGGACAATATCCACACAGGGCTGGAAGGAGAAGGACCACAGTCACTACCAAGCAAATAGTGAGGTTATGACTTTTTACCATGTGATAAATAGAATAAGTCTGTTTAAAATGTTATATTTTTATAGTTAGAGACACTGCGTGTTTGACTGAGATGCCATTTGTAATGAAAGGTGTGTCTGGTAGTTGCCAGACTTTTTATAACCTTTTCCTAAAGTGTGAACTATTTGATTCCTTCACCTGCAAGTTTAGTCCTGTCTCAGGCTCTTGGGACAATCCTAATGTCTCAATGTACCGTCTCTAAAAATGGAAAAGGCCAGCTAGGGTTCCAGATCTTGTGCTGGAATCAGGGGTCAGCCCATCATGACTGGACTTGGCAAGACTATTCAAGGTGGTAAAGAAATAAAAGAGATCAGTGAAGGAGCTCCAGCCTTGGATAGGGGATGGAAATGCAGAGAGAGAGGAGCAATATCAAAAGTAAGGTATAGATTCAAGAGACAGGCACGGGTGGGGCTTGTATGTCAAGAAGAGTTGAAGAGGTCTGACTGTTGCCTCATCACTTTTATGGGTACCTGGCAGAAAGGTATGCTTGCCAGGCTTAAAGATCAAGGAAGACAGTATCTGAGATTCACTATCATCAATCTGGCTGCCGACTCTGGCTCTGACCTCTTATGCTCCTAATTAGATAATTGGGCACCTGGTTCTTCCTAATTTCAGTCCTACCCCTCAGTTTCAGTTTGGTGTCTGGGAACTTGCTACCAGAGATT
Organism: Camelus ferus; assembly: GCF_009834535.1. NCBI lineage: Eukaryota > Metazoa > Chordata > Mammalia > Artiodactyla > Camelidae > Camelus > Camelus ferus. The sequence continues at coordinate 2,398,385 of NC_045718.1, read as the reverse complement.
TCCCTGCTACCATCTTCCTTCCTACCTTCCTTAGTTCTGCCTGATCTTTCCATTGCTATCTTTTTTTTTTTAATTGAATTACAGTCAGTTATAATGTGTCAGTTTCTGGTGTACAGTGCAATGTCCCAGTCATACATATACATACATATATTCATTTTCATATTCTTTTTCATTAAAGATTATTACAAGATATTGAATATAGTTCCCTGTGCTATACAGAGGAAACTTGTTTTTTTAAATCTATTTTTATATATAGTGGATAACATTTGCAAATCTCAAACTCCCAAATTTATCCCTTCCCACTCCCTTTCCCCTGGTAATCATAAGATTATTTACTATGTCTGTGAGTCTGTTTCTGTTTTGTAGAAGAGTTCATTAGTGTCCTCTTTTTTCCTTCTTTTTTAGGTTCCACATATGAGTGATATCCTGTGGTATTTTTCTTTCTCTTTCTGGCTTACTTTAGTTAGAATGATGATCTCTAGGTCCATCCATGTTGCTGCAAATGGCATTATTTTATTCTTTTTATGGCTGAGTAGTATTCCACTGTATAAATATACCACAACTTCTTAATCCAGTCATCTGTTTTTGAACATTTAGGTTGCTTCCATGTCTTGGCTATTGTATATAGTGTTGCTATGAACATTGGGGTGCAGGTATCTTCTTGAAATAAGGTTCCATCCAGATATATGCCCAGGAGTGGGATTGCTGGATCATATGATAAGTCTATTTTTAGTTTTTTGAGGACTCTCCTCCATTGCTATCTTTGATCTGTCTGACCTTCCCTAGGTTAGATGCTTCCTGGACCAGAACTTGTCATCTGTCTCCACCTACCCTTTAGACATAGTGACCTCCCTGATGAAGAGGAAACTTTAAATGCTTTCTCAGAGGCATATGTATTGGGGCAGAGTAGGTGTTCACCTACTGATATGGAATCTGGGTAGCAGGGCATTTCCAGTGTCTCCCTGAAATTCTTCTGACCTAATTCACAAATTGATGTCTAGGAATTCAGAAGCCAGGCATTTATTTATTAAAATATAAATCCCCATGGGAGCATTAATTTATATTAGGCCATCCTTTGCACCTTTGTGAGATCTGAGAGAAAAATTTTCATGGGGGGGTGGAGAGAGAGAGAGAGGAAGAAAGCATTATTGGTTACCTAATGTCAATTTCATGGTGGGAATAAAAAAAAGCCCAGAAGATGATTTCACTATTTTGGCTCTGAGTGCTCTAACTGATTTGGATAGCAAACTGTCCACAGACAGCCAAGAAACCAGACAGAAAATCAAGCTCTATATTCTGTATGCATAGTTTCATCCAATGCTGTGGATAGTAAAATAAATCCCTTATTCTCCATCAGTCAGTTGTTCTGAAATCATCGTTCCCAGGTCTTTCCCAGCCCACCATCCACCGCTGTTATCCCACACCCCATCCTAATCACCCACCCACACTTTTGTTTATCAAACACCCATCGGGGTGTTGACTGCTGTTGCGTTGTAGCCACCCAAGCTATGCTTCGGTGTTTCATTTTGGATTTCCATGTTTGCTTTCACCACAATCCTGGATGACCTAGCTGGCAGAGAGACTAAGACAGAATGGATTTTAAGATGGTGGACTGGAACATGAAGACAAATTGTAACAGGGAAAGTCAGAGAGTTTACGTACCTTTGCCAGATAAACATTTTGAGCAGCCATACCTGGAGAAATTAGAGGTGAATTTCATGGATGCAGAGTATTGTAAAGTGATTTTAGATTCTATTTCTAGGTTTTACAGCACTACCTATTTCTAATGATTATAATCGTGTAAGAATGAAACACTTGTGGTCCTCCAAATGTGTTGTATTTTCTCTCACCTCTTTTGCATGTACTATTGTCTGTATCTCCATTTTCTCTAACACTTTAGGCTTCTTCTATTTCTTCCCACCTTACCTGGCAATTGCCTTAATACTTAATATTAAAATATAGTTGTCACCTCCAATAAAGAATCTTCATTGAACTCCTAAGATTGGGTTAGGAATCCCTCCTACGTCCCCATAACACTCTACTCTTGCCCCTGAGACAGCTTGTACATGTTGTAATGCTACGACCTTTTTACTTGCCCAACTCTCCAATGAGACGAGACATTTTTTATGACTGTTTTTCTGTCTGATTTACCAAAAGATTCCCTTCTCCCTACTACCATGCTTGCAACATGCTTGGGGCTCAGCATGATTTGAATCTCCTCTACCATGTCTGACATCTGTAACCCAGTTTCTTCTCTACTATTATTTTCTGTGCCAGTCTTCGAAGTTGAGGGAGCAGTATTTATAAAATTTTCTCCTATTTCAGCATAGATGTTTCTTGTGGTCTTCATTTCAAGGGTATCTAGGAAGTTAAAGCACGTCAACAGAAACAACATTCTTATTGGAACAGTGAACTTGGAACCTGGGAGTCAACTTGAGGAGGTGGCTAGCACTACTGTTGTCACCTCCAGAGGAACAGAGCAAACACAGGTCTTTCCGAGGGTCCCTATCCAAAGAGTCCAGTCTGGTGGAGGGGTTAGCATCAGGAGTCTCTGAACAATGCAACTCCATATTTGTGATTGGAAGACATTTTATTAAATGGGAATAGATCTCAAAGAAGCAGTAAGGTCTACTTTCTGAGAGAGAAGGATGAAGCAGAAACTGGGCAGGAGACCAGGTCTCCAGGTTGATGTGTTGAGTATTAAGAAACTGGAACACAACCCCAAAACGGATAAAGAAATGCTACTAAGTGGCCCAGGACCCCACAGTGAGAGATGGGGATGGGAGCTGCAGCTTGTTGGCACGTGAACACCCAGGGCTTCACCCTGGGCATGTAAGACACCATTCAAAAGGCAGTGATCAAATGCTAGTCTCCATAGTACACCCAGGAAAGGCTCAAAACTCATTCATATTGCAGCAACTATTGTAACAAGGCCTTTGGCAATAACCATAAACTCCAAGATTGCACCAAAATGGATTTTGAATTCAAATTACATACTTTGCAGAAAGTGATTCTCTTACCAGGGTGCATACCAAGGAACTCAGGGGAGAGTTTCTGAACAGCATAGGATACTGAATTAGAACAAAGTCATTTTCTTAGCCATCTAAAAATCAGGCCAGTTTTGAAGCATCAACTCTTGGGTGGCCCGTGATCCAAATGCTCCACAGGTATGAAACGACACACTAAAATGTCCATAAAAACCTTGGCCAAGACACCTGGGCCAAGTTCATAAAACTGTTAAACCTATTTATTTTACAGACTACTTTTTAAAAATTGCAATTGAAAAGAGATAAATGCCTTTTTAAAATTGAAGTATAGCTAATTTACAATTTTGTCTTAGTGTCGAAGACCCAGTGGAATATGGGTTATCAAGGCACATCTCTATCATTGCACCTTTATATTGTTTGATAATTTTCTCTTTATGTGTCTGTCTCCCTGATTATCTCTTGTGATCCTTAGATCATGAAGTCCTTCAGGAACTTTGTGTTTTCAGTTCATGGTACAGTGGCCCACACTCAGTCAGTGTGATACAGACCAATAGCACTCCTCCAAAAGCTTTCTCTTTCTTTGGCCACGTAAGTAGATTTCAGTTATCTGTGAATAATTTGGCAGCAATATGAGTCATGCAAGGATACGACTTAACTTAGTGCTTTGGTCTCAAGACAAGAAAATCGAGCCTCATCCATTGAATTACAAAAATACGACATAAACCCAAACTGGCAAATTCCCAATGACTCAGATCAGTATGGTGGCACTATAAAACCAGGCTAGTCATGATCACTTTACGAATATATTCAAAGACTCATTTGTTTTTTCTTTCAGAAACTTAACATGAATGTTGAAATAAAAATTCTCAGTCACCTGGTTTTTTGAGATGATTTTCCTGATAGGAAATGATGTCTTTAAAAGGGTTATAATGTAAAATATGAGGATTTTAACAATGCAGTCTTATGAGTAAAAATGTGCTTTTCTCATATGAAAGACTACAGTAGGGTGTGTTACTTCCAGACAAATAAGTTTTCTAGTCCTTTCCCCTTTTTTAACTTCTGCTCCTGTTTCTTTATGCACATTATTTCTCCTTCCAGAAATACATTCTAGTTCATATTCTTTCTTTTAAAAATTCTACTCCATATTCATTTCTGTTAGTAAAAATATTCTGGTCCAAGTAGTGCATATTTGTCAGCATAAATCACATTTGATCTTTCCATTTGTTATGAGGGTCTTCTAGACTTTGAGTATATATAATGGTTCTTTAATGAAATCAGCTTGTTTGCAAATTGGACTAGTTTGCAAACCACCAGAAAACTTCCCAAGTAGGAAAAAAAATCTGATTCAGAGATTGAAATAAACGATGACATTAATGTAAAAGTCTATTTTTCTTCAGTCAAAACAATTAACTTAATTAACAAACACTTACTGAGTTGACATAGTGAGTTCAAAAATAATGACAATAATAAAAAAGCTTTTATTTAGTTTCAAATCAATGATATCAATTTAATTGGTTCTAAACTCATTATTTCTGAGTTCAATACTTTTTAAAAATTAACTTCATCATTTTTAAGTCATAAATAAATCTGTGTTTTTGAGCAATAAATAAAGCTTCTGAACTCTGATAGGTCATGTCTCTTAGTTTGCAAATGAGTCATTTTCTTTTGATTATAGCTTACAGGTTAAATTACATTGCAACAAATCAAATTACAGTGAAATCTCCCTTTACAGCCAGAGACTTTTAATTCTTATTTTCCCCTATTTCAAATAATATTTGATGCAACAAAATCCTAATACAAGGGAAGTTTGACTGATCCATTAAGAATTTTGAAAAAGTGACTTACCTGCATTTATTAAGTTTTTCTGAAAGCTAAAATAAGAATAATTCTTGAGATAAAGGAATAGTGCATATATAGAAAAGAATAAAGTAAAGCCAAATATTTTAAAAGTGTAAAATAATTGAGCTTGTGATTTAGATGGATTAAATGTAGGTAAAGATCAAACACTTATTTAATCTTTTTATTTTTATTCAGATGTGTGCGTGTGTGTGTGTGTGTGTGTATGCGTGTGAATAAATAGGAATGCCAGAAATGTTTTGGATGGACTACTGTTCATGAGATCTACAACTGTCTTGAACAATCAGTCTTATTCTGGAACCCTAACCCTCATGGAAAGTTTCCTATTTTTAGTGAGAAGAGTCTTGAATGGTTAGAAATTTCTATGCCTCTTCTTATAAGAGAATGACCCACCTTACAGCAGTTAATAATATCCACACCTTGGGATCACCCAAGTTTTTTGTTTGTTTGTTTGTTTTTTTACAGTAAGTCACTTGATTTGACATTCCCATGTATGAACTATATTTTTATATGTTTATTATATGATGATTTAATAAGATGAATAATTATTAACAATAATGCAAGTGAATTTTTTCAGTAGACCTGGTTACATTACCTATGTTTGTTTGAAAGCACCGAGTTAAAATCCTAGCGTTAGTCTGTAATTCAATAGATGAAAATACCGTACTGGTCCTTAGCAGAGTGAATTTACCATTTCTTATGTAGCTGTGGGGCCACTAGCACATCATGGTGAGGCAGGCTGGAGAAATATATATTCCATAGTTACTTTGTACCCAAGGAAGAAGGGAGCAGAATGTTGGCTGGAGACACATAAGAAAATGTGAGGAGACAGAGAATTTTGGAGAATCTCTGATGGAAATAAGAGAAAAGCCTGCTCAGGTGCCTCCAATTTTTTTTTTATATGTTTTGAGCCCACCTAATATTGGAAAACCATAAATTTAGATGCAGTATTGAAATTCCATAAATATGTAAGCACCTAATATATGCTTGTGAGTTCTAGGCACTGGGGATTCAGTGAAGTTTGTCTTCTGGAGAGAGAATGTTTATTTGATTTTCTGTGGTGCAAGAATAAAGAAGGCTGCTTGCTTAGTTGCTTTGAATTTGGGGAGTTTGAAGAACAAGTATGGAAAAAGCGTAGGGGTTTAGTTAATTTTATCGCAAGAAATATTTGTTGAGCACCTGTAAGATCCCAGCTACTCTGACAGGTGTTGGAAAATCAAAGATTGAAAAATAGAGTCTCCCAAGAGAGCTTGTAGTTTCCTGGGAAGGACGGAAATGTTAGCAGATCTTGTCACTAGCATGTGGTCAGTATCGCCGTGGCCGTGAGAGCAGTGTGTGCAGGGGCAGAGGTCCTCAGCTTAGTCTGGGATCTGGGAAGGGCCTGCGGGGAAGTGTCAAGGGATGAATTCTAGGTAAGGGGATGGCTGAGTCAAGTTTCAGAAGGCACGGCAAGGCTCAAAGACAGAAAACATCCTCGTGTAGGTCTGCAGAGAACTGTAAGCCAGTTAATACCCTTCCTGCATAGAGGATGAAGCTGGCAGTGCCTGGCGATGAGGCTGGAGGAGCAGCGAGGAGACCACGGAGGTTCTTGGCGGTAGGCGCCAGTAAGAAGGTGGACCTGATGATCCATTGTGGGGTTCGAGCTGGGGAGCAAAGACTGTGATGCTAGGAAGGCTCTGATAGATTGGAAAACAATTAGGGAATCAAAGGATCGGCCTCTCTATGGGACAGAAGAGAAGGAACAGTGAGGGAGCCCCAAGGAAAAAGTGTAATAGCCTGAGTTTATGAAGTCTGCCCTGGAGTCGCTCCAGGTGAAGAGAAGGAGGTGAGGCTCGCGAAGCCCCGGAAGTCCGAGAACTCGCCTGGCCCGCTCCCTCCGACGTGGAAGTGAGTAAGAATGATGCCAGGAAGTGGAATAAAGAGGAGTCCTGTAAGGTGGATTCCAGACTAGTATATGAGGTAGGGACGTGGAAATCAGTTGATTACAGTTAAAAAAGGGGAAGAGGCCTGGCTTAGCTAGGTGCCACAGGCCTTAAAAGCATAGGAGTGTGTGGGAGGGTTTTTGTGCAGAGGATAGGACCCCCAGGCACCAAGGCCCTTGGAACTGCTGGGTACCTCCTAGTCACCTGAGAAAGATACACTCCCGAAGCTCCAAGAGAAACCTAGTCTCAGTGGGATGTCAGCTGCATCTGCACATTCGCCAGAAGCGTAAATGGATTCCTTATGCTTGCAGAGTACATGAATGTTTGATCCAGGACCAGAATGAAAAGATTCTTGCCTTTAATCTGTTACACTAGACTTCCCTACTTTAAAAAAAAAAATCAGGTTTCTCATCCAGACAATGTTTTTCAATAACACATTATTCCTTTTAATACAAAAGTACTGGGGAAAATTATTTTCTGAGAATTATAATTATGCAACTTAATGAAGCCTGGCTGACAAATGGAAGTGCTCTCCTGTCCCTTGCGCTTTCCCTCGGCTTCTCACACTAACGTCACAATGCTGAGAGAGCTCCTGGCCCTCCATGTGACTCCTGAGCTCGCCAGTTCATTCTGCGTCTCTTTTTCGGATGCAGGCTGATTTTTCTCCCTTAAATTTGGTGAAGGTTATCGTACCACCTTTATCTGATGGAAATTTTGCTCAGGGTAGAACAGACCTCCATGTCCAGAGCAAATTCTCCAGTGCTGAGCACCTAGAGCAGAAGCAGTCAAACCTTTCATCGGCTGCAAGCTTCTAAACATTGACTACTTACCTTCGTTTAAGTAATAATTGATTTTTTAAAATTTTAATTTGAATACTTTGCTATCCTGTAACTACATGTTCTCTTTTCTCAGTCTTCCCAAGCTGAGCCTGGTTCCATAGTGTGGACGGTTTCTGAGAACCATCTTGACTTTGATCTCTCAAGGAGCTTTCCCGGAACCCCAACTACTCCAACCCAATAGTGGATTGGAAGGGACTCAACCACTTCTGTATCAGTTTTCCCTGTTACGTTGTTTCTATGAGAGGCACTGCATTGCCTCAACATTTCATGTAACAGTCATCATTAGATAATGCCTCTATCAGCTCTGAGCCATCACTCTTCTGACATCTTGGCTTTGCCTTATGTGAGCTCCGTATAACACTGGCATCTCTCCTGCTGGTCAACCTGATAGTTCTACATGCCTGTGTTTGTGCAAAGTGTTATTGCCAACATTATCATATTTCATCCTCAAAACATCCCTCTGAGGCAGAATCAGTGCTTTTCTCACTGGTTCACAGATGAGGAAACAGTTCCACCCCGAGATGAGATCATTTTGGCCAGGCCTACAGACAGCATGGGCAGAATTGGGCTAAAAATTTAGTTTTCAAGGAGTCGGAAAGGCAAGGGAGCTCCCCTGTTTAATACAACAGAAATAAAAATGTAGTTCCCATAATTTTCATACAAAATTTGGTTGATTTTAAAACTAATTTTGGTCTGTTATCTTGTTGAGTCTCTTAGGACCAATAAAAAACTAAAATGTCAATTTTTTATTTTTTCAAAAACTCTTTGGCAACAATACTGAATCCAGGAGAGAAGATGAATCTTCCTAGGCTTAGCTTTACACTTAGCAAAATGAAACGTGTTTAATTTTATTTCTCAAAGGAAAGGAAGGCAATACAAGAAGACTTTGCAATCTCCGTGTGTCAGGGTGTGGTGACTTTTCCTGATAGTTAACGTCTATCAAGAGATCATGAAAATTCAGCAACCCTTATGTTCCATGTTTAAAAGCTAATTTTTCCATTTAGCTCCAAGAGATATCACATATTTGTAAGAATACTCTTTTTTTCTCATAAACTGATAAATCCCTTTCTCAGAGATGCCCGAGAGGATATTCATGTAGAAATGTGTCTCTATTAACAAATGGAACAGCCACATTCTTGTCTTCATGAACATTCATACACTTCCCAATCGATTATTCAATGGAGTTAGCACAGTTAAATTAGCAAAGTTAAGGAAGAACTGATTCTTAAAACTTTCTCTTTACCCCTAGCCATAGACAAAAGAAGGCTACCCTGATGCGCATTCTGTTTCTCTTGTTCTGTTTTCTTTTTTTTTTTTTTTTTAAGCTTTCCCTTAAATTGTCATTTACTGTCTGCTGTGGCGAATCTGTTATTCCTTGTTAAGAATCAACTTGATTGAACTGGAAATCTCATCCTCTTACTGTTTATTAATATAGTTTTAGGAGAATCCTCCCATCTTGGTTGATAGCTGCTCAGTTGGGTTTAAATGTGATGCACTTGTTGGCTGTTTAGTCCCACGGGGACTGTGCTGAGACAGACCTAGCCAGGCTTCCTTTGAACACAGAAATGAAAATCAATAAACAATTTGAACTTCTTCGAGGAGAATTTTTCTTCTCTAATGAATATACAAGCTTGGTTACAGCTTAATTCAAAGATTGAATTTAGTGAGTGTTTTTGAATGCACTACAAGCATGACAAACACAGGCCCCACACAACATGCCCCACAGGGAGGCTTAATGTTGAAAAAAAAAATCATACTCTCTCCTTCCAAGTCCACATAAAAATGAGACAGCTCAACTGTACTCATATTTACTTGCATCCCTCTTGAGAAACGGCCCAGGGAATGCCCAGTCATACTATTTGTGCTGTCTACACACGAAGAATTTTGAAGACAAATATGCAAACAAACAAAAGTGAGCTGAATTAAATCAGACCAATGCTTTATCAGTTAGGGGTTTTTTTGTTTGTTTGCTTGTTTTGTTTTTTTATTTAAAGTGGCAGCAAACTCAGCTCTGGCTTTGGTTAAAGCCTTGATCCAGGGGCTCATCTGGTGCTACTAAGATTCACTCCTTTGCTCTTCTCTGTTCTTCCTTCTGTGTGGTGACTTCATCCTTACTCTCCACCTCAGAGCAGGGCGCGCCCATGGGACAGCAAAATGGCTTCCAAGGAAAGGCGTTAAGCGTTTGTTACACAGTAATTAAGCAAGAGCCCAGGTCTTATCTCTCGCTGACCAGAGTAGGGTCCCATGCCCACTTCCATCTCCGCGGCCCTAGGGATAGGGTGTTCCAATTGACTTAAAGCCATCAGAGTTCACCCCTTGAATTAAGGGTAGTAGCAGTTCCAGGCAAGTGTTGAAGTGTTTGCCAGCAGTGGTTACTCAGAAAGACTTTGAGATAATATTTCACCAAAAGAGCGGCAAAAGTGTACTATAGGACCAAAACCACAGGTAGAGGCAGGTAAAAACAGATTTGAGGAATGGTTGAATAAATTAATAAATTAATGACACTATTAGAACCATCTTTGAAGATGTGGTGCTAAGCTGAGCCGTGCCCACAATTCATCACCAGTGGAGAGACCCTGAACCAGGACCACTAGGCTAACCTCTTCCTAAATTCATTACCTTCAGAATATGTGTGAGATAATAAATATGTGTTATTTTAAGCCATCTGGGGGCTTAATTGGGGGTTATGTTTGGGTATAACTGGTTACACAGCAATAACTAATTCAGTACCCAGTCTTATTTCCCTTCACTCTTCAAGATGCAAATTCTTCTGCAGTGTACCAACCAATGAATTAGTTAAGCAATTGACCAACTGAGCATGTATTTACTACTTACTCCTTCCATGCCCAGCGTCATCTCCTAGTTAACCTCAGTGCCTTCCTTATCTCATCGTGTCTTCTTTACATTTCTGGTGACTTTCTAGTCAATAGCGTACAGTTCAGCACATAATTTTGCTTCTGTTGACTTATAGATGTTATATTTGGCCAACTTCCCAAAAGGCAGAGATCTTTATATTTTAAAATATTTCTGAATGCATTTCTGGACTCCATAATTGAGTCTTTTTTTGTGTGTATACATATATATATATATTTTGTGAAGTATAGTCAGTGTACAATGTTGTGTCAATTTCTGGTGTACAGCACAATGCTTCAGTCATACATGAACATACATATATTCGTTTTCATGTTCTTTTTCACTGTAAGTTACAAGATATTGAATATAGTTCCCTGCACTTTACAGCATGAACTTGTTGTTTATCTATTTTATATGCATTAGTTAGTATCTGCAAATCTTGAACTTCCAATTTATCCCTTCCCCACCTAGTAACCATAAGTTTGTTTTCTATATCTGTGTGTCTGTTTCTGTTCTGTAAATAAGTTTATCTTTTTTTTTTTTTTTTTTTTTTAGATTCCACATATAAGTGATATCATATGGTGTTTTTCTTTCTCATTCTGGCTTACTTCATTTGGAATGACAATCTCCAGGTCCAGCCATGTTGCTGCAAGTGGCATTATTTTATTCTTTTTTATGGCTGAGTAGTATTCCATTGTGAATAGGTATATATGTGTGTGTGTGTGTGTATATATCATCATCTTTATATAGTCATTTGTTGATGGATATTTAGGTTGTTTTCATGTCTTGGCTATTGTAAATAGTGCTGCTGTGAACTTTGGGGTGCATGTATCTTTTTGAATTAAGGTTCCCTCTGGATATATGCCCAGAAGTGGGATTGTTGGATCCTATGGTAGGTCTATTTTCAGTCTTTTGAGGAATCTCGATAACTGAGTCTTAATAAATTGAAGTAGCAGATTCATTCTTTCAAGTTGCTTGACTCCCAGGAAAACTAAATAAAGTGGCTCTGTTTGTTTCAGAACAAGTGCTGTGTTGCAGTTTTAGGTAGAGAACAGTCTATTCTGCTCATACCTATCACTTCCCACTTTACCCCTGTGGAGATCAGGGCTTAGCAAACAGTTTCTGTAAAGGGCCAGAGAGTAGCTATTTCAGGCTTTGCAGCATTTATGCAACTACTCAACTTTATTGTTACAGTGTGAAAGCAGTGATAGACAATAAGTAAATGAATGGACATGACTATGTCCCAATAAAACTTTATTAGCAAAAACAGGTGCTAGAATAGCTTTGGTCTGTGGGTTGTAGTTTGTGGACTCACAGCCTAGGGTGGTATTTCCCAACATTGCTACATCATAAGAATCACCCAAATACCCTGTTTTACAATAAACACATCTACCTGCAAATATGTTTGAACTAAGCACCTCTGGTGTTCCTTATAAGCTGACAAACTTGGAAGCCCTGGAGAAAACAGTCAAGCTTATGTTTCCTTTGTACCAGGGGATGCTTTCTCTGATGTGAGATGAGAATGTGAGGCTGTAATCAAAAATCACATTTCTTCATGTAGGATTTCTTTGATTTTGCAGGGCCACAATCCTCATCTAAGGACTGGCTATTATGTTTCTTATAAATACACAGCTAACTTTCTTATGGTAGGAAAGACAACAGCAGGTAAAATGATCACTTCCCTGTTTCATTAAGGAAAAATTAATGTCCCAAGAAAATTTCCGGACTTTCCACTTGGTTTAAAGGATGCAGTCTCCTTAATTGCTCTTCTGCACAATGTGTAATTTTCTTAAAAATAGAGTGGCTTTGTGGGAGTAAGATTTTTGAGATAACAGACATCAGATACATAATATGAAGCTAGGTGATGGACAGAAACACACATCTAACCAAAGTTCAAGTGAAGAGGTGGCTCATATCTACAGTACTATGCTCAGATTTCAAAGGTGTGGTCCATCTGTTAAAAATAAAATTATAATTGCAATTTTTGAATGGGACCCTGTCTTAGTCCAAATGTGCATTCTGGGACCCTGTCTTAGTCCAAATTTGTGAGATATATAATATCCTAAGATTGCCTTTCCTTTTCTTTTTTATTCAGCACTTTTGTTTGATAATTTCAATAAATATAATCAAAGAGAAAAATGAACGCTATTCATTGAGCCCATTTCTCCTACATTTATCTTTGGGTGTAACATAGCTTTACAACCAATATCATAGATGAAGCAAAATTTGTAGAGTGTGCAGTTTGTCAACCTCGACAATGTTGACATTTTGGACTGGCACCTTTTTGTTGTGGGAGACTGTCCTGTGCATTGTATATAGGCTGCTTATCAGCATTTATTGCCTCTAGATTCCAGTAGCACTCTCCAGTTGTAACAGTAAAAAATGTCTGCAGACACTGCCAAATGTCCCCTGGGGGTCAGGAATCATCCCTGTTGAGAACCATTGATATCAAGAGGGTGTGTCTACCCTAAGCCAAGTAGAGGGACAATTTTCCAGACACCTCATATTAAGTCCCTGCCCTCAAATTTTCCTGAAATACTTAGATAAGGCAAAGAAAGGCTCATTCAGGCTATAATTATTCAGGTAATTGACTCAATTCTCCTCTTGCTTTCCATGTGTGAACACCAGGAGCAATACTTAGCTCTCCTGGGAACTGCACAGGGAATCAATTCTTCAGGAACACCTGGGGACCATCATTTGTAGGATTCCTCAGTAATCATTTTCTAACACCCAGATGTTAGAAAAACCATTTGCACACACTGACCCAGGCTTACTTCATTTTAACAAATCTGCACCCAGAGAATGCCAGGGAGTATAAGAACTAGGCAGCATACACCATCTGGTGTTTTTAAAAATATATACCGTAAGTGCAGTTAAGAACTTACTTTTAGGCTATTTATGAATGGGCTTATTTTGAATGAAACAGGAGAAACCCCACCCCAAAATAAATGAACTAGCTCAAAATTTTATTTTAAATTGAATTTTCTAACATGATTTCATAATAATGGGATTTTAGAATACGACCCAAGACATTGCTTGAGTTGCATTGTGTCTCCTCCCCAAAGTCATATGTTGGAGTCTAACCCCCAGTATTTCAGACAGTAATCACATTTGAAGATAAGGTCTTTAAGGAGGTAATTAAGTTAAATGAGGGCATTAGGGTGGGTCTTAACTCAATACAGTTGGTGTCCTTATAAGAAGAGGAGATTTGGACAGACATGTGCACACACAGACGAAAAGCCATGTGAGGACACAGGCAGGAGGCGGCCGTCTGCAAGCCAAGGAGAGAGGCCTCAGAAAAAAGCAAACCTGCTGACCCCTTGGTCTTGGACTTCTAGCCTCCAGAATTCTAAGAAAATACATTTCTGTTTTTTGAGCTGCTCAGTCTCTGGTATTTTGTTATAGCAGCCCTAGCAAGCAATATGGTGGATTCCCCAACCCATTTGTTCCCTAAAATGGGAATAAAGGTCATTGGTATAGGAAAGTGATTGGGAAATGACCAAGTCCCTCAAAGTGCCTCTCCCAACTCCCCACCCAAGTCTAGATAGTAAGTCAGAAGCAAATCACATTCCTGAAGCAACGACAGAGATTAGTAATGTCATTAAAAACCAGAAGTAATGTCATTAAAAACCAGATACAGTCATGGTGGTGTCTCATCTGTCTATTTTGTTCACCTGTTTGGTCTCAGAAAAACCCCATGGAACTTAGCAGGTATTAATGAACTTCTGTAAACTTAGCTAGTTGATAGACTCAGTTGCAGCTCTTGTCTGGATATAGTATCAACACTGAAGAAGATCAACCCAGCCTCTAGCCCTTGGTACTTAGGTATTGATCTGACAAATTCTTCTCGAAACTCTGTAACAGAGAGGATTAAAAGCAGTTTGCGTTTATGTGGCAAGGATAGGAGTATACCTTTTTTCTCTTGTTCCTGATCTCTGTTAAGTCTCCCACTTTTTGACATGATATAATCCATGGGGACCTCAGTCATCTTTATATTGCATAAAATATCACAGAAGTCCTCTCTATTGATGCTATCATGCTAACTGGCCTTGAGAAAGCAGAAAATGGCATGTATGCTGTAGTCTTGGTGAGGCATCTGTGTGCCACAGAGCATGAGAAAACCATGAAGGTCCATGGACTTACCACACTGGTGAAGATTTTAGGAGTTTAGTGGCCTTGGGCATGTGGGGATATCCTCTCTGAGATAAAGAACAGATCGTTGTACCTTGTTCCTTCTATGATTAAGAAAGAAGCTCAATGCCGGTTGGATCCCTTTGAATCCAAAGCAAACTTATACTGTCTTTAAGAATACTTCTATGATCCATTTATGATGTGTTTTGGCTGTGAATGAAGTTCAGAGCAAGAGGGAGTTCTGTGTGGTCCAGGCTGTAGTAAAAGTTTCTTTGATGCTTGGGTTGTATCAGCAAATCCTCTGGTGCTCCAACTGTCTGTGATGGATAAGATTGGCAAGCTCCTATGGGAGAGTTTAGAACCTTGAAGTGCTGGGATAAGGCTACACTGTATGTGATAAAGTACCATTCTGTGTTGGTAACAGTTCCTGATTTACCACTTGGCCATAGGAGATACTGAGCATATGACCATTGGGCTCAAATGCCTCTTCAAACTGAGCTACCCATTATGAACTCAGCATTACTGGATTCACCTCATTATACATTTGGCCAAACACAGCAGCTATTCATTATGGTATAGAAGTGAGATGGATTCAAGGCCAGCTCAAGCAGGTCCTGAAAGCACAGATAAATTACATGGAGAGACAGTGCAGACTCCCTTATCACCCACCTGTGCTGTTCAGCAATGGCACTGCCTTCAACCCACACCATGGCTCATTGGGGTTGCGTGTGTGTGTGCTGGGGATGGGAGGGCGATTTCCCTATGACCAGCCAACGGAAGAGAAGAGGACATAGGCGTGGTTTCTGGATGGATTGTTACAGTGTTGGCTCTAGTTGGAAAAGGGCTGCTGCTGCATTACAGCCCCACCTAAGAGAGCCCTGGAGGACAGCGATAAGGGAAATCCTCCCAATGAGTAGAGCTTTGAGACGTACACTTAGTTGTGCACTTTGTGTGAAGGCCTGAAGTCCGAAATACAGGTATGTGTTGATTTCTAGGCAGAAGCAAATGGTTTGCTTGGTTGGTCAGGGGCCTGAAAAAAGTAACACTGAAAATTAGTCACAAGGAGGTCTAAGGAAGAGCTATGTGACTGGACATAGGAAGGTGGTCCCCAAAGGAGAAGATGTCTGTGTCTCAGGTTGATGAGCAGTAGAGATGCTCATTGTCCTGCCAGGTGGACAAAATCATCCTTCCTAGGGATGTCAGCCAGCCTTTCTTCGTGGTCACCTCAGTGCGATGGGCCTATGAACAGAATGGCCATGGTGGAAGGATGGAGACCATCCTGGGCTCACCTTTAGCCACTGACATTGCTGAGCACCCAGCCTGCAGGAAGCAGACATCAAGGCTGAGCCCCTGGTATGGCCCCACTGACTAACCAGCCACCTGGTAGTAGGTCAAGGTAGCTCTGCCCTTCTGCCTTGAAAAAGCAGATGAATTGTTATTCAAATTGATACATAGTCTGAATATGTGTTTCCCTTTCCTGCCCTCAATGTCTCTGCCAGACAGACACATGTAGGATCTGAGGGCTTACAGAATGCCTTAGCTAGCTGCATGATCGCCCATACACCATAGCCTCAGACTGAAGGACTGCTTTTGTTACAAACATGTAATGTGAGCTGGATTCACATGGTTTTCCATGTACTCCATTATCCAAAAGGAGTCAGCTGTTAAAGGCTTAGCTACGGTATAGCTGAGAGATATCTTTGTGCGTCTAAGGAGTGTCTTCCGGCATATAGTATACTATATGAAACACAGGATGATATATGGAATTGTATTTCTATTAATTAGAACACGTGAGTTTGGGAACCAAAGAATGAAAGTTGTCATGAACCCTCTCACTGTCACCCCCAGGGACTCCCTTGTGGATTTGGACTTCACAAACCTGTGGCCTAAGGCTCCACCAGATAGATAGCTGGTTGTTAGAGGTGGAACGCTGCCTCCAGAGTTCAGTAACAGTAAGAATTCCCTTGAACTGGAAGCTTTGAGTAGCACTTGGCCAACCTGGGCTTCTCATGCCAGCACACCTACCAGAGTTGCTGGAATAATTACAGCTGATTATCACGGAGCGGATAGCAGGAGTGGATCCTGATCACCACGAGAAGTTAGGCTTGCTGCCACACCACATATTTGGACGGGGAGGAGTAGGTTTGGATTCCAGGGGGGTTACTTTTTAAAGTAAAGGGCCAGTAATAGTGTTAATGAACAGTGACTGCAATTGCAACCCCCAAAAGAAGGACAACTAATGTCTTTGACTCCTCGGGGATCAAGGGCCAGGTCACTCCATCAGGTCTCAAGTCTTTTAAGAGTTTGAGATGGGTTCTCACCTTGAAGGGGACTAAGAAATGGGGCGTGTGACTCTCTGAGGAAGAAATAAGGGCATCTTATTCTCACACACACACACCGGAGGCCCCTTACTATAATATGGGAACTGGATACGAACTGGATATAAACTGGGAGGGTGCAAGTGTGTCTGAGGGACTGAGCACATCTTATTGGCTTCCTCAGATTCTCTCAGCCTTACCTGCCTCTTGGAACAGCTGCTGGTTCTGCCTGAGCCACCACTTTGACCTAAATCTGTGTTTCCACCACCTGAACCCTCTCAGCCCCCCACTCAGAGCTTTTGACTTTTCCTTCCCCTTCCAGAGGGGATGAAATTCCACCCCACTAAATGGGTAGTTTCCAAGGGGACCCAGTTATCTGCCCAGAAGCCCAGAAGTAGGAGGTAGCAGTCTCCTTATGGGGTAAAATTCGACCAACATGAGGAGATGAGAAGGAACCAAACAGATAAGGAATTTATTGGTACCTATGGGAGTACACCTGTGCAGCCTCGTCGGTGATGTAACGTAACGTAATGGAGCTGGCTCTTACAGTTCTGTACGCGACTCTTCCCAACTCCACACTCCGTGATGTCAACACTGGTAGCTTGAACTCAGCCACGGTGGGAGTATTTACACCAGGGAAACTGGCAAATGCTAGAAATCAGGGTTTTTCCTCCCTGGAGAGCTGGTTGTTAAGTATTTACTCTGCACACCACTGAGCCTAATGAACATTCCCACCACTGTGTCTCTGTGGGCCTTCATGAAGCAATGATCAGAACTGTAATGCATCCACTAGTGTCACTACTCACCTTTCCCTGCTTCATCGTCCATTTACTTTACTCTCATTACCCATCGTGTATTCCCAAATAAATCATCAACATCTAATCTCTATTTCAGGCGCTATTTACTAGGAAGCCCAGACTAAGACGGGAGTTAAATGGAGCTGAGTGGAAGGATTTCAGATCTTTGTTAACAGGATGTTGTGGAGCCCATGTACATACTGTGGGAACTTTCTCCAGCAACTATAGGCCAACCTGGGAGCAAGAGTGAGGAAGATGATTGGTGGGACTTATTCAGGTGTGGATAAGAGAGAGATAGTCCATTTATGAATGAGATTCTGGGCTTCTGTATTTCTCCAGTTGAGGTGGTTGGCCTGGATTTAGGAATGCCTACAGAGTGAAATATAGGAAGAAACAAAGGCCTGGGAGATCAGAACCACCACATACCAGAGGTACTGATGAGGACAAAAAGCATATTTAGTAAACAATGAAGAGTGAGAAGCTTCTAGGAAAATAAAGTTTTCTGAATTTTTCTCCCAACATATCAGAAGATATATATATATATTTAATCCCACATATATTAACCCATCATTTTCTTTTACACATTTCTGGTCCTGCCACTGGGGTCTTCTTGCTGTTCCTTAAATAAGCCAGCCTCATTCTGCGTCAAGTGCCTGGTAGACTGTATGTGCCCAGATGTTCATTGGGCTTTTCCAGTTATATTAGGTGGCAGCTCAAATATCACCTTTTCAGGGAGGTTGTCTGAGGTTGCCCTATTCAGAAAAGCCCAATTCTCTCTATTCACTTACCCAGCTTTATTTCTCATCATAGACTTTATCACAATCTGGCATTATTTTAGATACTTGTTTCACTTCTGTCTTCCCAGCTAGAATATAGACCCCAGGGGGGGTCTATATTCAGTTTTGAAACTCCAACATTTACAATAGAGCCAAGCACATAATAGATTCTTTACGAATATTTGTAGAGTAAATGAATAATTGATTGTCAGTAACTGTTAATTAAGTCAATTATGTATAAGTAAATAATTAAACATTTTAAAATTAATAATAATTAATCAAAGACCTCATAGTGCCTGTCTCTTTGCTAGGTCAGGAGACCAGGAGGTGTAAGATTCCAACTTTGAGCAGCTTTCAGTTTCATTGAGGTGACAAGGCAGGTGCACAGCCAACACTGAACACACTGCAGTTTAGCATGTAATGTATGTCCAATTGCTGAAGAGCATCCCACTTGACAGATGCTATAAGAGTTCAGAGGACAGACCACAGTTGTGCTGAAGCAACCAGAGACTTTTGAAAGAAGTAGATTTTCATGACACTCATGAGCACTGGTTTGATGTGAAAGTCAAGGAGAGAAAGAGTATAGTTTGGTATCCCTGCCATGACCTTACCAGTGCTGAATTTGTTGGTATCCAAGCATGCAGCCCATTAAAACCCCCAAATAGCCATTTGTCCAGTTACTTTGTCTACATGACACACAGACATGTGAACAATTCATCTAGGAAATAAGATATGAGTTTAATACTTAAGCAGTTCTCCGTTGTACTTTGAGCTCTGTTGCAATGAGATGAATAAATATTGATTGGCTTAAGTGAAATAAAGAACACTCAATTCAAATGCTGAACTATGCCTGTATACCACTTTAGGAAAGGAAAAAACAAGATGGATTCTATTTGTCAGGGACTGACTGATGTCCAGTCCAATGTCCTCATTTGGTGTCAGCCTCTGATAAAAATGAACCCAGTTGATTCATTTGAGTATTTTTTCACTGTGACTATTTGACAAAAACCCATGTAAATTGCCCTCATCAATTGTACTCTTTTATCCTGGTTTCAGCGCCTACTTGTGCTCTCTTATCGTCTCAATGGTGATACAAATGTTCCTTGCTTTAACTTTCCTACCCCGAAAACTTTGACAACCTGCTCCTGAGAGTTTAAGCAGGATGTGGTTCATAGATGACCTCCTGCAGACAATCCTTTTATCTCTTGAGCTGATTCACTGATTTATGTAAGGCCGGGAGTTTTTCTCCACCTTGCAAGATCAGTCCTCATCAGAAGCTTCTGAAGGAACATTGTTGTTCTTAGTAACATTAGGACAGAAGAAACTAGAAAGGCCCTTTATTTCTAAAACTATTTTTTCTTAGCCCATAAACAGCTGAGATACTAGCAACTCCACACAGGGTATTAGAGCAACATCAGTTCACACATTAAGAGATTTATGCTGGTTTGTTTCCTTTTCTTACAGAAAAGGAAGAGAAATTCAGCTCCTACTAATATTTACCAAGGCTACTCTGAAATTTATTTAGAGGTGAGGCATTCCAAGAGAAAATGCAAAATTCTCTTTTTGGTTTAGGAGAATGCCTTAAAGGTATTCAACAAACAATTTCCAGAAGTTTGAGGATGAGAAGCATAATTCTAAGAGAAATAAAGAGCCAAATAAAACTAGAAGGTCAAGTCATGGTAAACTTAAGTTAATCATGGAAGAGAAGCCAATAAGATTATTACTATTAAGGGTTTCAAGGAATTTGTACTCAGAACTAAAGGAAGAAGAACACTCAGAAGAACAGAGCGTTGAAAAAATATCTGGACGAATAAGTTAACCAGAAATCTTAGAGAATTTTGTTACTCACTGGGTAACATATAAAAACTGTGAAAACAGATTTATGGCATTAAGATGTGTAGATCTATATCCCTGAATGATGTAATCCCACTGCTATATTTACTGAAAAGTATTCCTACTTGAGGACATAAGGATTAATGTTGCTTTCTTGGTAATACACCAAGAAACAGTCTGATGTCTTTTAAAACAAAGCAATATAACACTCTGAATGTACAAGCAACATTGCTCCAGGAAACACATTTGTCTGTCACAGCCAAATAGTAATCCTAATTTAAAGAACATCTCCAGTTTGTTGAGCCCATTGGGGAATGAGAATCCTCTGAGAAAGCCTGAAACTAAATTGTGCCAATTTAATAGGCAGCTTTTTATTTAGGATGAAATGTAAGTGCCTGGAATACTTGACCAAAAGATTCAAGAGTTCTCTCAAAATTGAGTCTATTATCCAAGATGATCCTTTAAATGATGACAGAAGAAGAAATAGCCATCTATATATTACTTGCCCTGCTCTCAGACAAGTTTCTTGTATCTTTGTATCTTAAAGTCATCTAAAGATATACTCAATATAAGGAACAGAATTGCACAGTCAAAAAAGGAACAGCATTAGATTCATTCATTCATTCCTGAAATGTTGGAAATGCTTGACTGATAGTCCTTTCATAGGGTCCTTTAATAGAGAATTGCATTCCACAAGGCAAAACCAAGAAAATTGGAAACAATCAGTATGTTCTGGAATATCTTGATTTCATGGTCATGGCAACCGTGGGGCTCACTATGGAGGCCTTGGTCAGTAGCTGTGTCAAGGCATGTGTCATTATCCAGACCGCCCTCCCCACCTCTCAGATAGCAGCATCCGTCTCTGTTCTTCTCTATTCTTCTTTCACTGGCATCAGGGAAGGAAATGCCTTCTTTCAAAGCTGGTAGGCTGCACCTGCCCAGTTTAGAGAGACAAGCTTTGCAGCAGCCTGCCTTGGACTATTCTGCACTTCGTGCTCCTGGGATAACACTTTTACTGTCCTCTAAAATTTGACAACTTGTGTTCTAAGTATTCTATAGGGCTTTCTGGTGGTGGCTGGCATCCCCTTTAGTCTTAGGACTTCGGTAATAGGAGTAGTGCTCTTTCTTTCCCCCTTATTTGGCGTCTGTGATTTCTATGTCTGTATACTTGTCTTATCTGGGCACTGGGAGGATGTGTGTGTCTGTGTGCTGACATGTTGAGAGTACCCACATCTACCTGGTGTCTTTTCCAGTGTTTGGGAGCTAGTTCATTTTTCACATGATGCCAAGTGCTCACAAGCAGCAGAGGCTAAGAGTGGGATCTCAGTTCTTAATCTTGTCTGAATTGGAAGCTAAGATCACAATTGTAGGTTCGTTTCTTCCAGATCTTCTGATAAATCATCTGTAGCACAGCATGGAGTGTGCATTGTTATGGTCGTTAGGAGGTGGGATGAATTGGGGGAAAATTATATAACACGAACAGGGACAGAAACTATATAAATTGTTATGAAAATTTCTTCCTGGGAGCTGGACTTGTGATTTTTTATTGCCTGCTCCCGAGATGCCAGTAGGCATCAGGAGATCAATAAAATTTCCTAAGATTCACTGAGCTAAACTGGTCTCTCTCTTCACTACATTACCCTGGATCCCAGGGAGACCGTGGTGCTGAGCAGGGGTTCTGTAGCTCTAACTGCCATTTCCTTAAAATAGCAAGTGATCTGTGAACATCCTGATACAGAGGGAAGAGATGGGCAGCAGAATTTTAAAATAGGGTTTACTTATTTAATACCTACTGACTTAGTTTCCTGTGGCCGCCATAACAAATTATCATAAACTTGGTGGCCTAAAGCAACAGAAAGGTGTTCTCCCCCGGATCTGGAGTCCAGAAGTCTGACATCAAGGTGTTAAAAGGGCTACCATCTTCTGGAGGTTCTAGGTGAGAACTTGTCCTGTTCCTCCAGCTTCTGGTGTCCGAAGGCATTCCTTGTGGCTGATCACTCTTATCTCCTCCTCTGTTATCTACATCTTCCCCTCTTCTGTCTCAGAAGGACACCTGTCATTGGATTTAGACCCCACCCAGGTAACCCGGGATGATCACAGCTCACCATCCTGAACTTGATTACATCTGCAAAGACCCTTTATCCAAAAGGTACTATTTACAGGTTTCAGTGATGTGAATGTGGACCTATATTTCAGGCCCACATGTGACCATGTGACCATGAAGCTCACGATGTGTCCCTTATGTTGAGTTCTCTTCTAGATGCTTTACGTGTATTAACTTAACTTGAACTTCAGAAATCTTTATTTCTGTCACCAGCTAGCTGAGTAATGTTGCACCAGTCATTTCACTGCAACTGGGTAGCAGTTTCCTCATCTGTAAAATGAAGGGAATTGGATTAGATGCTCTGTTAAAAGAATCAAAATAATACAATCAGGAAATATAGAGCCTTAATTTTAGAAGACATAGAAGAATTTTGTTCTGTTCTACTTATGTACAGATCACCTACAATTTCCCAAATGCTGTACCAGGTGTCAGAACTATAGATGAATATAAGACCCCCTTTTTTTTTGTTTTACATGCCCACCTTCTAAAGGAAGCAAAACCTATGCATGTGCCCAAGCATCATCACTCAAGTCGGTGAAGCCAAAGAAAATTCTCATTTAAAAAAATAACAAATTGAATCACAAATAAAACTATAAGAAGCAAGACGCAAAGCCAAAACTTGTTGGCTTCACTGCTAAATCATGAGAAAGTGGATGCCAGTTGCTCTGCCACTGAAACCCCAGAGGGTACAACTACTCGTGACCATCAAGGATTAATGGTGCATTTAAATTGTTCTCACCAGAGGTTACACAGGCACTGAGCCACAGTGGAGGCCAGAGCTGCATGGCACCTAATGGCAAACTCCAGAACACCGCAGCATTTTTCTGAAGGGAGGATAGATCACATCCAAAGATATTGTGGCAAATAGTTAATTTAGGCATCTGAACTCCAAGGTCTCAGGTCCCATGAGACTGACCACCCAGGTTCCAGAAATGTTTCCAGGGGAAATCTGTCGCCTGGCCAGATGTAGGCTGTGAGCATGTACTTTGGTTCAGTGAACTCTACCCTGCAAGGAAGGAATTAATCATCACACTCACTAAAGCATGGGGCACTGGGATACTGTACGAAGTGCACCGAATGCCTCCACTAAATGTCAGGGAACATTTAGTGAACTTGGCAAGCTCATACTCAGCTCCAGTTAACATTTTGCTCAAATTCCCCAGCAGACAGTTTGGTCTGGTTGGCAGCTTGCTCGTAAGAGACCCAGAAATACATAATGAGTTCAAGTAAGCAAGCCCTAGAAAAGAGATTCACAAATACAAATAAAGCCCAGGTTCAGCCTTAAGTAGATCTCATCTGGACGTGGAAGGAACGTTGTTATCCAGAAGCAACTTGTGTGGAGGAAAGCCAATAAGACTCAAGTCCATTCACAGAGACCATAATTCACCTGGCTATCATGAGAAATAGTCTGTCTAAGGCAACACTCAGCCTGGAGAGAAGTGCTTGCAGCAGCTCAGGCATGTGGCAAATCAAAGGGCTATAGGTGTATAATAAGAGAAAGATGGAGTCGTGCTGGGTGCCCACCTCAAAGAGCGCCAGAGAACGTGAAGGCGCTGAAAAGCCCAATATCTGGAATAATAGCTTTCACATGACACACAGGAGACGTTCAGGGTCTGAGCCTATCTCAGGTTGTCACGGTTCCTTTCCCCAATGTCATGTTTTTATCCAATTATGTACTGGGGACTAGGAGATGATGATGATGATGATGATGATGATGATGTTGTTGTTGTTGTTGTTGTTGTTGTTGTTGTTGTTGTTGTAGTCAATTGGGGTTGCTATAACAAAATATAGACTGAGTGGCTTGAACAAGGGACATTTATTTCTCACAGTTCTGGAGGTTGGAAGTCCAAGATTAAGGCGTGGACAGATGTGGTTCTTGGTGAGGGCTCTCTCTCTAGCTTGCAAACGACTGCCTTCTTGCTGCAACTTCACATGGTGGAGAGAGAGAGGGCTCTGGTCTCTCTTCCTCTTCCTATAAGGGCACTAATCTCATCATGGAGGCTCCACTCTCATGAACTCATCTAAATTTAATTGTCTCTCAAAGGCACCACTTCCAAATAGCATCACACTGGGGATTCAGGCTTTGACATAAAAATTGGGAGGAACATAAGCATTCAGTCCACAGTAAAAAAAAATATTGGAATAGTAATAATAGTAATAAACAGATCTGATTCCTTAATGAATATCTCACAGTCTCTCAGGGTTATACATATATTCAAACTGTCATAAACAAATATGTGAAATTACAATTGTGTTTAAGTTCTAAATAAAAGAGGTATATAAGGCTATGAGAGCACATAGTAGGGAGATTTGACAGATGTGAAGTCAAAGATTCCCTTGTAACAACTAAGCTGAAATTGAAGGGCCAGTAGGTGCCAACTTGTGGTATTAGACAGAGAATGCAAGTAACTGCCAAGGGGAGGAGAATGATGGGAGATGAGACCAGATGCACCTGTGGGGTCCAGGAAGTGTGTGTGGGAGTGGGAGTGTGTGTGTGTGTGTGACTTTAAGGAAGAGAATTGAATGCAACAGAGTGATGGAACCAAAGTTCATATCATCACATGATGAATGCAACCCACATAGGTTTCTAATTCTTCACACATTAAGTGGAAAAGTTTCTGCCTCTTTGTTGAGGAAAATTGAAATGTTTTTCTGTTTTAGTGAGGCCAGTCTTGTCACTGTCTTCTACTGTCCACCGGGCCCGTTTCTCCCTCTTGTGTCCTTGCCCACACTCTTCCCTCCCACCCCTTTTTTTTATCCCTCTTTCCTAGTGTTTGGTGCACAGGTCCCTGAAAACTGACTTCCAATTCTTGTGAGGGAATCTGCTCACGTCTCTACTTCTGAGTCCCTATTATCTGATATTTCAGGGATTTTCTATTTAAAATAGTCTGTAACAGTCCCAGATATATTATGAAACATTAAACAAATATTCCATTAGAAGGCATATTATCTCCTTGGAAAAGACATTCCTTGTAAACAACATCAACATGATGGCTATTTTTTTGTATTTTGCTTTTTGAAAAACAGTCCAGGAAGAGCCATTGCTCAATATTCTTATGGCCAAGACATAGAATTAATTCTGTAAAATAAGCATACTTTAATAAAAAGCCTCCTTAAATTAAAGTTAAGAAGTGTTACCAATTAAATATTTCTAGGGCATTACCTTCCTTTGCATGATTCAAGATGGCTTCCTATGTCCACGTTCCAACTAAAAACATTTCCATTAGAGGGTTTGTCATATATATTCAGCCTTACAAAAGATTTTCAGAATGGATACCAGCATGCTACACACTGAGTGAGGCAAAGAAGATCGGAATCAGGAAAGTGTAAGACAGAACCTGATCCGTGTAAGGGTGTGTAGTGGAGGCAAAGAAGGAAAATCTAGAGTCACTCATTCATGAATACTGTTGAACACCTATTCTGTGTCAGCGATGAACTGGACAATATCATCCCTGCATTTTCAGGGACCTGAGTCCAGCCAAAGCTGTGCACTCAGAAAAAGACAAAAGCTTTCAACCATGACTTTTCATTAGCACAGAAACAAAAATAGTAGTATTCTCACTTAGCCACTATGTAGACAAATGATCAGTTTAATCTATTTAAAATCAAATCCCTCACAATGTACTGATGTCAAGCATTTAGACATATATGATATGAGTAAAATATTTCATGTTTATGTAACTAGGATGTGATTTTCAGAACATCCAACACAAATGACTCAACAAGTATGTATAAATGTTTAGGAAATTCATGGGCTCTGTTACCAGGAGTCTCGCCATTTACTAGTATGTCCCTTCTTTACAGCAACTATATATGAAGACACTGACTTATGAATGAGCAAAATTCCTGTAGACTGAATGGCATACCTTTGCAACGCATATGTTGAAGTCCTAATGACTAATGTGACTGTATTTGGAGTCAGGACCTATAAAGAGGTAATTAAGGTTGAGAGA
The DNA here is from genome assembly GCF_009834535.1 of Camelus ferus. Lineage (NCBI taxonomy): Eukaryota > Metazoa > Chordata > Mammalia > Artiodactyla > Camelidae > Camelus > Camelus ferus. The sequence continues at coordinate 2,372,015 of NC_045718.1, read as the reverse complement.
TGTTATAACGGTGGGATCCTAATCCGATAAAACTGGGGTATTTATAAAAAGAGGTAGAGACACCAGTGTGTTCTCTCTCTCTCTGCACAGGGGAAAGGCCACATGAGGACACAGGGAGAAGGTGGCTGTCTGCAAGCCAGGAAGAGCGCTCTCACCAGGAACCAAACTGGCTGAGACTTCTGGCTCCCAGAACTGTTAGAAAATAAATTCCTGTTGGTTAAGCCATCCAGCTTGTTCTATTCTGTATGGCAGCCCAAGAGGAATAACACAAACATAAACTAGTATTTACTGAGTATCTGCTATGTGTAGAATCTGTGCATTGTAACAGCTAATATTTTTTGAATATGTACAAATGAAAATATTTCTAGGGCATTACCTTCCTTTGCATGGTTCAAGATGGCTTTCTATGCCCACATTCCAACTGGAAGATGAGAAAAAGAGAAGAAACATCATTCCTTTCAAGGTACCACCCAGGAATCAAGCATTATATTTGCTTACACCCTACTGGAAGAACTTAATCACCTATATATACAGAATGCTATGCCAAAATCTTACGGTAACCACAAACCAAAAATCTATAATAGATATACACACATAATAATAAAAATAAAGAACTAAAAAAAAAAGATACATGCACACGCATGCACACACACACACAGGAATCCAAAACATAACATTAAATAGAATCACCACATCACAAGAGAAGAGAATAAAAGAAGAAAAGGAAGAAAAAGACCTACTAAAACAAATTCAAAACAATTAACAAAATGGCAGTAAGAACATATTGTCGATAATTACCTTAAAATGTAAACGAACTAAATGCTCCAACCAAGAGACACAGACTGGTTGAATAGATAACAAAACATGACCCATACATTTTCAGCCTGCAAGAGACTTGCTTCAGATTTCGAGACACATACAGACTGAAATTGAGATACTGGAAAAAGGAATTCCACACAAATGGAAATCAAAAGACAGCCGGAGTCGCAATCCTTATATCAGACAACATAGACTTTTACATAAAGACTGTTGGAAGAACTCAATCACGTAGCTACCCTTAACTACAAAAGAAGCTGGTCAACGTAGTCTTTATTTTTCCATCTGTCCAGGTCAGAGGTTCTAGTACTGTCAAGGAGGAAACAACGCATACTGAGGGACAGCAGTCAATCTCTCCTACACCCACACCTGCAGACGGACTTAGACGTTCCTGAAAAAAATATATTTCATGTTTACAACCCTGCTGCTATGCCTCACCCTAGGTCCTCTGATTAAACCAGAGGATAATGTTACCACTTAGTTGGGGCTAATGTTTTCTACGCATCCTGGTTACCGACTCCTACTGCAGCGGAGCTAACACATCTTTTGTTGACTAACCCCAGTTGTTTATTGTCCACATAATGAAGAAACACATATGTTTCTCATGGCCATGGAATGGAAGTGATTTGCTTAAGGCTTCATATAGATAGTAAATAGAATAAACTGGGATATGAATCAAGCTTTTGGCATTTCAAGTGCAGTTTTGTTCCCACTTAAGTGCCAGGTGATTTAGAAGTGCCTCCTTTTACACCATAAGGTTTACGAATGAACTAGTTTCCACATAACAGAAGTTATCAGTCAGGCAAGTTGGATGGTGAAGACCAGCCTGAACAAATGAGGAGAACTATTGTGTTTTATGTATTTCTTGCTTCTTAAAGAATTTGACTTTCAGTCATTACTAATATTCCATGATGTCAATGTATCATGGCTTACTAAATCTCCTATTAGTGTATATTTAGATGGTTTTCATTCCATTTCCCTGCCCCTATAAACCAGACCACATTAAACCTAACGGTGCATAAGTATCTATATGGGGTAGATAGTTCAACATTATACACATTTTTAAAGTCTGTTGACTGTCTTTGGCAATATTGCCAAACCACTGCCCAAAATGACTTCCTAATATTTGCTTCCATCAACAAAATATGAGACTAAAGTTTGAGTTGTAGATGGGGTTCTCCAGCAGCAAATCCTGATATGAAGATCCTTTGCTAGTGATTTATTCAGGAAGTGCTTCCAGGGGAGACCGGTAAGGAAGCGAGGAGCAGGACAGGGGAAGGAAGGAAGCCAGGCGAACTGTGCTCCTGGGCAAAGTGCTTCAGAGCTTAGGACTCAGCCAGGCCCATCGGGAGAGCTCTAGAGAACAAATCAACCTCAGAGATGTCCCAAGCAGAGCCAAGGGAGCTGGGTGTTCACATTTCGGTGTCTGTCATTTGTCAAGGGCCAACCAAGGGAAGTGGTAAGCCCCAAACATGTACATTTTGTTCTCTAGGTGCACAGTAAAGTAGCTCTGGTAGCCTGCGAGCAATCCTCCAAAGGAGAGACTCAAGTTCCAGACTTTAAAACACACAGAAGTCAGTGGGAGGGGCAGCGCAGATTTTGAGTGTAAAATACTACGAGGAGTCTGAGATGATTTGGACAAAGCACCGATATTTTTTTGGCTACAGTCTGCCCCTTTCCTTTGCTCAAACCCTGGCACCTTTCATGTCAAGTTCACTCCGTTCTATAAAAAATTCTTGAGGGTGGTAGTTGCTCAAAGATTCTGGGGAAATTACAAATTTGAGCGTTAGTTGAATAAGTGATAGTCTCTCCTGCTGTAGTTTATCCTGAAGGGATGACGTTTTGCCATCTCCCTCTTCTGCTACCAGTTCTAGGTTCCTCTCAAACACTGTTGGACTCAACAGGGATGCTCCGTGCTACAGCCAAGCACTTCCCTCATTTCCCTGGTGAAGGAGCTTTTCTCTGGGCCTTCATGAGGAGCAGTCACGCTGACTCCTCTGAATCTTTTGAGCCTTTGCTCAATACTCTGCCAGGTCATTATTTCTCCCAAGCTTCCAGGAGTTATTCCAGCAGCATATTAGGACCAGCTCCAGGGGCCCTTGCCAGAGTGTTAAATACTGAGTCACAGGACTGTGGCCCTGTATTAATAAACTCCCCCTTATCAACCACCCTGGTTTGGCATCCTTGAGATTTAATTCCAGGGATGTTCTCCCAGGATCTGAGAGTATACATCGCCCAAGTCCTAGAGATCTTTTGGCAAATAATTTCTTCCTCCTTTCATGAGGCCAGAACTTCCCCAGTTACGTTGTGTGGAGTCCTGACCCTAGTTTTCCATCTAGAGATTAGGAAGGAAGGTGGGGCAGATCACGAGGGGAGCAAGTATTGCCTTTCAGTGCTTCTGCCTTAATTGAGGCTTCTGAATAGTCTCCAAGCACAAAGGGGACTGCTTTCCTCTAGAAAAAAGAGAGTTTGGCAATTTTGCAGGCTGGGGAGGGTTCAGTAGACTCTCAGGATTCAGTGTCCTACAGCACATCCCTTCAGATTACCTGTCCTGAGTCTCAGAATCCCCCTCCTTTATTAGAGCCCTGATTTTGGTGTAGAGAGTTCATAGTGGTTGTTAAGTCTTCCCTGATCTTACAAGCAAGTCCTGTGCCTCATCTTCAGAATAGTCTTTTGCAGATTATGAAGTTCTCTTTCAACACTCTTAAAAGTCCTGCTGGCTTTCATACTGTGCCTTAAGTTGGTAATTGACTGACCTAAGTTTGAATTTGTCTCTATCTGATGCTTTAACAGCACCCAGAAGCAACTAACCAATTCACAGTTTTTGTAATTATGACTTTGCCCATATCTTTCAAATGCATGCAGCGTTGTATGAGTCAGAGCATCCTTTCCATCTGTGTACCAACACAACTTAACAGAGATGAAAGTCTTAGTAACTTTATGCTAATGCCAGGAATAGTCATAACTCCACCTAGCACCAGTAAGGGGCATTTTTCAGATGGCTGTTGAATAGCTAGTTCCAGAATCTGGTCCCTAGAATTGGCATCTTGAGACCACTGATGGTACCAGTTACCTTAGGGGAGTTCTGCAGAAGCTGTTCCTAAGATGAGAATTTATTTGCAAATACATTAAAAAAAAATGCTCCCAGGAAGGCTAGTGAAAGAGTGGGGAACAAGTTAGGAAAAGGGAAGGAGCCCAGCACTGGTGTGGTCTCAGGCAGAATTCTCTCAGAAGGAGCTCTCTGAGGGGAACTCTGGAATATAAGTGACATCTCACAACTGAAACAAGGGAGGTGGACTTTGGCACCACTGTGCCCATTAGCCTTTGGACAAGGTCCACCCAGCTGGAATGCAAACCCCTGGATACTTCCAGTTCTCTGTACAGTGTGAGCGAAATGGCTTCAGTAGCCCAAGGGCACTTCAGGGCAGAGCGGCAGGTGCTGATCTGTAGAAGGGCAAGTATGGAGAAGGTGGGAGTGGTGGGGGAAGGGCACAGCAAAGGTAAAAAGGGACCCTGGGAATCAGGGCAGCCTGTTGTCTGCTGCAGCTATATTCCTCTTTTTGTTTGTTTACTTGCTTTCTGTTTTTGTTTGTTTGTATGGCTTCTTTTCTTTTCTTTTCTTTTCTTTTCTTTCTTTTTAAGATACAAGCTTAGTTTACTAGCAAAATGAGCAATAGTTTGCATACAGTACAAAGTTCAAATTTTCAAGATGGTATACAGGGAAAATCTTCCTTTTTATCCTTCCAGAGAAGGTCTATGAGAACAGAGTTTACATGGGACACAAATCACTAAACCTCTTTCTGTTTCCTGTATGTGGGACTCCTCTTTACATTTCTGTCTTCTCATTTGAAGCGATCAGTTCTCTTCTGCGTGGGATCCCAGAACAAGGCTGGCATGTCATCAGCAAAAGAGAAGCAAACTGAGAATTACGGAGTTACTGAGTGCTACACCGTGTCCAGGGGAAGGCCGGAGTCCCCATATATTAATTGGCAAATCATCATTGTTCTAAGGAGCTATAATAACAGTGATAAACTTAGGAAAACACTTCATTAATTAACAAAAATGTTTATCTCAAAATTTTTATTCATTTGTTATATTGTGAATAAAAGAGAAAGCATCGTATGGCGGGCTGGTAAAGCACTGGATTGTAATGAAGGGCAATGGACAGACTTTAGGTCAGTCTAAAACCCATCTGGCTGGACCTTTAAAGGACACTGAGGATTTTACTTATTTGGGGGGAAATAAGCATTGTCAAAGTGAAGAGAACAGCTGGTAGGATTAAGAAAGCCTGTGTACCAGCCCCAGTTTTGCCAGGAACTTGCTGTGTTTACTTGGTCAATTCACTTAACCTCTCTGTGATCTACATCCATGCTCGTGTGTAATCTACATCCAGGAATACAGTGGAGATGGAAATGAAATAAGTATCTCTAAAGCAAAGTATTTGGATAATTTGGTATGCAATGATAAAATTAATTATAATACCAACATGAGGGGTTAAGCTAGTAGGCAGGTTTTTTTTTCTTTTGATTTACTTTTAGATTGCCACTATTGTCCAGCCATCTGAACAAGGTATCTGCTGGTTTAGTTTATTCTCCGAGGCCACGTCAACTCACCCTACAGATGGGAAGGTATAGCTTCACTGTTAACAGTGCTGTTGGGGAAACGTTGAGTGAAGACAGATGATGGGGTCAGCTGCTCGTCATTACTGTTGACAGAGCTTACCTTCACGACTCAGTTGGTATGGGTGTAAACAGGGAAGGAGGGAGCTGTCAAAGTTATATGGTGAATTTACATTTTGCCTATAAATGAGGAAAACCAATCCTGCAACTGACTGACATGTTTGAATTTATCAAATGCGTGGAGGAAATTATGAATTACTTTTATTTATGTTGTTTCCTAAAAGTAAAGAGATACTTTAAAGTGACTGATCTTCAGCTCTATTCATATTTACCTGCTGCTTTATGTAGTCACCTGTCCATTCAGTGTCTACAGATCACGGCCAGGTGACACAGACCTTGAGGACAGCCATGGTAGACCACCAGACTCCAAAGTAAATTTTGATTTTTGCCTAAATTATCCCTGTAATTGTTTTCTATTGTTGCCGTAACAAATAACCATAAAGTTAAGCAACTGAAAACAGCACAAACTCATTTATGCAGAGTTCAGTCGGTCAGAAGTCCAGGGACAGGAGGCCGATGCTCTGCTTAGGGTATCATGAGGCAGAAATGAAGGTGTGGGCAGGGCTGTGTTCCTTTCTGGAGGCTCTAAGAATTCGCTGCCATCCCCCCTCCAGTTGTTGGCATGATTCAGCTCCTCGTGATTGTAGAATTGAGAGCATATCTGCTTGCTGGCCGTCTGCTAGTGGCCATCCTTAGCTCTTAGTTGCCTCTTGGCAGTCTTTGCAGGGCCAGCAATGATGCATCGAACCTTTATCACCCTGTTGCTTTTCTTCTTTTCCCTCTCCTTCTGCCACATTTCTCTCACTAACTGGTCTGCCTTCCTCTTTTAAAAGCTCAAGTGATTAGATTGAGCCCACCAGATAATCCAGGATAATCTCCTGTTTTAAGGTCTATAAATTTAATCGCATCTGCAAAGACCCTTTTGTTGTAACAAAGTCCAACGTTCCAGGGATTAAGGCATGGTGTGGAAATCTTTGGGAGTCATTGTTTTGCCTGTCACAATCTCAAAGACCAAGAGGAGTGATAATAGGGTAGTGGATCCTCATATAATTACCTTCCTTCTAGAATTATTTATTGTGGTTAATTATAGTTTGTTTTATCTAGGCAGTATTACAGGAACCACATGAAGCCAGTGAGATACTAACATGGGGGAGGGGGAGGGGAGGCGAATGTGACACATCAGCGTCTCCTGATGTTTCCTTCCATATGGAGAACGATTTTCTAGAAAAAAAAAAGTGGCCTCTCTTAGGTACTGCCTCGTTTCTCCCCAGCATTGTGTGACTGATGACTTTGAAGGAGGATCTGGGACTGCATAGATCAGCTCCTGCTGGGGGTCACATTTGAGATCTGTCTGCCTGCAGGGAGTAGGAGCACTGGTCTACCCTGCACCATGTGAGAAGCTCAGGGGTAAATGCTCTGCCTTGTAGGGAAGGCCTTTAATTGTGGAATGTTGCCTATAACTGAGTGTATATGTTCAAACAGATTCAATCATTCTTCCAGGCCAGTTCAATTATGGACAAGTCGAGCTCAATATTTTAGATCTAGTGAGTAACCACTCCATACAGAGTAATGCAGCTGGCACTGTGGAGTAGACAGAGACGAACTGAGACTTCCAGTTATAAAATAGGAGAGTAAAGTAGCTTTTCTCTCTCCTCCTTTCTGAAATCACTCCAATAAAAGTATAATACAATAAATAACAGTGAGGTGGGAAGGGATGAGAAGCAGGAAGGCAGTGTATTCCTACCCGTTACAGTGTGGGAAGGGGAAAAGTGGGTGTCAGAAGATCTAAGTCTGACAAATTACGTAGTGTATATTTACACATATTTACAGAAACACAAGAGAGCTCTAGAAAACCTAATAATAATATGAGTAGCTAAAATTAAGTGGGGGGAGGATGGGAGGTGGGAAGAAATACAAATATACTAATTTTGCCATTTCTTGAAGTAGGGAGACAGTAGGTACTACCTAAAGAAACAGAAGATTTATTATATTTTATAAATTTTAGTTATAAATTATATCACTAGATTAAAAATAGAATATAAACATGCAGAAGAAAACTTGTATTTAACAAGAGCAAAGAAAAAAATAATACAATGAAAGATTGGGAAAAGTGTAAAAATAAGAATAAGAGAAAGGCAACACATAATCGAAAGGTATATTTCATATCAATAAATATAAATGGTATAAGCTTTCCTACTAAAAGAGAAAGACTATCAAGTTATATCAAAATATAAAATCCAGCAATTTGATAAATATACTAAACACACACTTAAAAGATATGGATAAAGAAATATTGAAAATGAAACAATGTACAAAGGCTTATCATACAAATAAAAAGATAGTTCATTGAAAAATATGTAAATTGGTTTTCAAACATTTGAGAAGATCCTTCTCTCATAATAAGTGTAATTCAAAATGAAACTACCTGACAGGGGGCTGTTCACCTATCAAATTAGCAAAGATCGAAAGTCAGATAGCACATTAGTTGTTGGAGGTGAGAGTAAACAGACACTTTCATATATTTCTGGAGGGACTGTAAGTTAGCCCAGCATTTATAAAGTGTGACTTTATAGTATCTGTGAAAATTGCAGATACACTGGCTCTCTGATGCAGCCATTCCAGTTTGATGAATTTATGCTAGAGCAGTCTTCACACATATGTAGAAGGCTATTCAATGCAGTGTTATCTGTAAGAACAAATATTTGAAAGTAATTTGACATGTCTATTAATCAAATTCATGAAACCATTAAAAATGAAAATGTAACTTTCAATGTATTTGTATGAAATGAGTTCCAGGATTCAGGGGGAAAGTTCTCATTAAGGGTCATTGCTACCCCACAAGTTACTTTTGTACAAATTAGTAAAAGATGTTCCCTTCTTCTGCATGGATGCAGTCTCTGCCCGGGCCTATACTTTGTAAGTGGAGCAGAAGAGGATTTTAGCCCCACGCACCCCTCAGTCACACTTACAGAGGAGACCCCTGATAGCCGCTGTGGCTTCAGAACAAAAACTTACATTACTTTTTAACATGGCATTTAAGAAAAAAGAACATAGCATCTTTATTTCTGTTCTTTTGGTTCATAGGCATACTACCAATTATCTGAGTAGAAATAATGAATTGAAAATATCTTAATGTAACCCACAAGGAAAATAATAATTGATGAATCGTTAAGGTTTAATCATCTAGTAGAAAGAGTAGCATTTTACTTACCAGATGATCTTAATTTGCTTTCTGAATTGAATTAATTGATTAGTTGATTTAGTGCTTAACACAACTTGTTACCTTTGAATAGCATCACTGAACTTTAACTTAGTAAAGTCTGTAAACAGTGAATTGGAAGATGGACCACAATGTCTCAGATTGTATCAAATAAATGTTACAACATATATTTCTATGATATATATATATATGGATGTATATATACACCTACAAGTTTGGTCCATGTCATACTCAGATATGGTTCATTTTAAAGCTATTAAGACAAATAAACACTGACATTTCAGTAACTTAACACATAATAACCCACTGCAGATGTTCGTGGTTTGCTGGTGGCTTTCTGCTTGAATGATCCGGATACACAGACTCTTTCCATTTTGTGATCTGCTGTGACCTTGGGCTTCGGAGTCCTCTGCACATAGCTGATAAAAACAAAAAGAAAGAGTGGAGAATTCTGCCTCTTAAAAGTAAGTAAGTGACTAATATCACTTCTACTCTCATTACATTGGTGAGATCTAGTCTTCTGATCATACTTAAATACAAAGGCTGCTGGAAATGTCTGTAGCTTCACAGCTATCAACCAGAAACAACCATGAAAGGGGAGCACAGATTTTTGGTGAGGAGCTAAATATCTGCCATAGAATTGAAACTTGTAGGACAGTATCTGACTGAATAATAACTTTGGATTTAGACATTTGGCATTTTGTGAACCCAGGATTGTCCTGTACATGGGATGGAGGATCTGAACTGAATAAAATACCTGATGATTCTTGGAAGACTTGCCTATTCAACACACTTCTACCCTAAGTTTATTTCCAAAATTTCACTTGACCATCTTGGTCAAAGATATATGGAGCTTTTCTGCAAACTCACCCTGCATTTTTCAGTCTTTATATTAATGCACCTTCCCTGTGGCTGATACAGGTGACTGCTTCATCTTTCATAGCATCCTTTTCCCCTTTGTCTATACTTGCCTCTTCTTCTTCCACCTCTTCTGGACATTTTGTCTCAGATTTCTTCTCAGGTGTCTTCTCATGCTCCTTAAGTATTACTGTTCCTAGACGGTTAATCTTGACTCAACACTCTTCCTCTTCCAAACCTTCTTTGAATGATCTTATCCTTCCCACCATAAGAACCACCATCTGTATGTACTTGGTGCTCAAATTTGTATCTCTAGAAATTATCTTTAACCTGAGCTCCAGACCATGTTTCCATGCTGAATATTTTTCCTGGATATCACACAAAAACTTCCAATAAGTCCAAACATATCTCTTTCTAAAGTTTCTCTTCCTCCAGTATTTTCTGTCTTAACAATGAGAAACTATTTATCCAGTTATATAAGCTAAAAACTTAGTGTTCACACTTGACACTATTTATTTCAACTCCATTAAATTAATCATTAGCATGGCTGGCTTATTTTACCTCTTAAATATACTTCCATTCCATACCTTTTTATTCATTTCCTATTATTATTGCCTTAATTTGGGACTTCAACGTTTCTCCTCTGGGTTGCCAAAATCATCTCATTTTGGGTTCCCTACTATAGTGCTTCTTTCTTTAGATTACACACATTTATTAGTACTGATTCCACCCCCGACCTGGTGACTCAGAACATCCTGAATTGGGTCAGGATTCCCAATTTGAGTTTGTACAGAAGATTTTTGATCACCAGCCAAGTTACTGTCCTAGAATAAGTTTTGTGAGCAAGCCCCAGGTAGCAGGTTATAAAACAACCAATCCCTGTGTATATTTTTGGATCTTTATAGATTATCTCTTGGTTTTCTCAGCCCTGAAAACAACAAATGAGTGACACTGAGGCTCTGACAGGATAAGTCTAGTTACTTCAGCTGCTTCAAGTTCCGTTCAATTCAATTACCATCACTACAGTGTGATTGTGAATTGGAGGAACACTTGGATCATACTATGAATTTTATATACCCCTATATTCAGAGAATTACACAGGTTCCCAGACTTCTCAGTGGGAGGCAGAATTAGGACTAAACCAGTAAAGATGAGCTTATTTTCCAAAAGAAAGTCAGGGTGCTGATACGAAGAAAGAATAAATGCGAAGCAGCCAATGAATAACAAATATCCATTGTCATGCACCTAAAGAAATAAAGGAGAGAAAGACAGAAAAAAGATGGGAAACCAAAGACTGAGGAAGTAAGGAAAATATTAGGTTCAAACTTCACACAAACAGCCACATAGGGATCTTATTTTGTATTTTGTATTGCTTTGTTTTTATTACTTTTGAAATTAATCCAAACAAAAATCTCTCATGAACTTGATAACAATACATCTGGTTCTAATAATTCTAGAAATCTCTATTTATAGACGTTGAATGTGTTGTTGAAATTAAATATAATGCATGCAGAAAAAGTTTCAAGATAGGTTTAGGACTTGCTTTTTCAATAAAGTATACCACAAAGGGAATAAAGAAATTCTTTCCTCAAATTAATGGTGAATTCTTTTGTCATGAGAATAGGAGTTTATAGTCATTTCACTGAAAGCACATAAATTGTTCTAGACAAGAAAAACAAAAGTAGCCCAAGGCAATATTTTCATTATAGAAAAAGGCACATGTCCATGAATACCTAGTTTAATATTAACAAAAGTCATTCAGTTAGCTATGCATGTGCCATTGTTATGAATATTTATTCACATCTCAGCTAAGTAACACTGATATCTTTTATTCACTGGTTCAGGGATTCAGATGTTATAAACATTACCTTCTTGCCCTGGTGTGGCCTAAGGGGATCTGAATCCAAAAAAGACCTGACACTTCCCACCACTGGAAATGCAAATTTCTTTAGAACATTCAACTTTATGCTAAGGAAATCGCCTCTGTTGTCTGCTGATTTTATTTCTTCTCTAAAATCATTAAAAGAAAAGCAATCCTGATGAGTTAACACTGGGTCTTTAATAATAACAACTTTTAAAAGTCTAAAAAAACTGGTTTCCTTTTCTTTGTCTCTTGCTGTCGCTCTAGGTGACCCAAGGGAAGAGGAAAGCATATGAAATGCAGGTGAATGAGATTATTTAGAGCAGGGACAGCAAATTCCCTTGTATGTGGCAGGCTTTGCTCACCAGTATGGGTGCCCTTTCCTGCTAAGCCCAGATGTGGTTTCCATATCTTAAATGTAGTTCTTAAGTATGTGCTTTTGATCTACAGGACTTGGCATGTCAGATGAAACATTCTTGGAATACACGATTTAGATCAATTCAATTCATTTAGGGAAAAAAACAAGTCTGTGCATGCTACCCTATTTAGAAGATGCATACAGCACCAGTGACTCAATGGTCTCACTTTCCATCATTTGGAAAGTCTTATACTGTCCAACCATTAGTGACGTGGAATATCGTATTTTCCCTTCTCCTCTCACTTTGATTTCTCCCACCACCATTGAGCATGGCTTGTCTAAACCCTTACATCCTTTCTCTTCTGGGCTTTTATCCTCTTTTATCTTTCCCCCTGACCAGTCATATCTTATTTCAGCAGCCTCTGTACTAGAAATGGATACACACACATACACTAATTTTATATGCTCCAGAAAAATTCTGGTTCAGAGATTAAAGTGAAGTATTTTCTAAAATAAGTGTACGTCTTACCTGTAGATTTCAATTGTCTGAGCTTTACCTACTCTCTACCCCCTTAGTTAAATTCTATCCACTACCTACAGTTAAATATTAAATTGTATAAATATGTAAAGGTTCATTTCACAAACATACCAGAAGAAATCTCTCTACCAAAGAGATCTTCATGTTCCAGCAGATATACCATCCTCCTTGGTTTTTCCGTAAGAAATCCTATCAAACAAAATCGTCTCTAAGAAGGCTCAAATCTAGGCCCAGACACCTTCCTTCTTTACTTAGTTAATTTCTGCATATTTATTCTTACTTCAAATATAGGTCAAGGGTCATCTCCTCAAAGAAGCTTTCCATCCTCGACCTCTTAGTTTAGTTTCAAGTCCCTTTGTTACTGATTACGCGTGACTAGTGCTTAAGACGACAGTCTTTTTTATTTATCTCAGTGTATGCTATGCATTCACTGTTGCAAAGGTTTTTTTCTATTAATATCTGTTTCTACAACGAGGCGATAAACTCAGCGAGATTAGGAGCTCTATCTGCTTTTGTTTCCCAGTATCTTCCCAGTGCCTTGCACAGAGTGTGACCTATACTTGTGGCTCAAATAAATAATGGTGGAAAGAATTATTAAGTACTTAACTTTAAGGTATGGGTGACCGATGAGAGTTTAATGTCATAGCTACTAAGCACATTTGCAGGCTAGAGGTGAACATATCTCAACCCAAAGGACTCTCCAATGGAAAATCCCCTGTGACAGGACCAAGAGAAAACCTCTCCTGAGAAGGAGGCAGGGCCCCTCCTGTCGCTCATGAATGGACGCCGCATGTGGGGCCTTCTCGTTCTGGCGATAGGATGTCTGCGTTCCCTGGGTGCTTCCAGTTCCAGCTCCAAGCTCCAGGTCTGTGAGTGTGAGCTCTCATCTTCCTCCAAATGGCCCCCCAAGGAACGCAGTGGGTTGAGGGGTCCCCGTCCAGCAGCTAGGTTAGGGTCAGGAGATAACTTCAGCAATGAAATAGCAATGTTCTCCTGGCCCAGGGCCGCGAGTGACCCGGATAACACAGGGTCCTTATACTGTCAGGCTTTGTGCCCTGTTTTTGCACCTTGGGTCAGTGTCATAAAAGTGACTGAAATTGCTGTCCTCAGCTGGTGTGGAATTAAGGAGAAATTTTGGTCCTCCTTAACTAAGGCCTTAATTAAGTCAAAAATGAGGACTCATTCCCTCCTGTGTAGCCTGTGCTCTCGCTTTCAAGTTCCATCACTGCCCCAGGCCTGGGCCTGCAGTGTCCACTTCTAACCAAAAGGCACTTTGTCCTCCAGTGTGCTCAGCAGACGATCTTGCCCCTGCACGGAGGTAGCAGTCAGCTTCTTCCTGAGCAATGCTTCCCTTCGGAGTGTCTAGATGGACAGAAGGGACACAGTATTTGATTGTCAGGGAAATGCTGGACAAACCCAATGCACTGTGAAAGGCAAGCTCTAAATTCCTTGAAAAAAGGACTGTCTTCCACATTTCTTATGGCCAGCTCAGTGCCTAACAATTATTTGTACTAAGTCAAAATTGTTACTGGTTCACTGGCTGTTTTGTGGATGGATCAGATTGACATCGTTGGTCAGGGTGCCCCCAAGGTGAGATCCGTGGTTCCCCGAGATGCCGGTGCTGGGACTACAGCAGCAGCACTGAGACAGTGCGAGAGCAGATCACCAAGCTGTGCCACCCATGCTTTACAGCTCACTGTGGACAGGGTGGGGCCTCGAAAGCCAGATCGATAAAGCTGCCCTGTGTGACTCACCACATCTGATCAAATCTAAAATACCATCAGCTGGAGATGGGAGTATGATTTGCCTATCTCTAAGAAAGAACGAAAGTTGTCAATTAAACGGTGTCGTTGTACCTATGATGTCAGTGGTCAGAAGCTGCAACCCGATTTTAGAGTTGTGAAAGTGTACAAACATGAAACACAGATTTAGAGCATTTGGATGAACCTGAGGGTGTAGTGATATTGGGGTTAACCACGAAGGAATGACAAGAAGGCCAGAGGAGGAGGAGGTGAGGGTGAGAGTATATAACTAATCTGAGAAAAACCTGCAGATGGTTTCTATCTGTCACTGAATAAGGCTGCAAATCGCTAGTGTGAATCTATTTTTTTTTTTTGTATCTCAAAACTCAAGACACCAAGTCAAACAAAGCTCTTGATTTGGTTTATAAACTCATTTTGTAAAAAGCATAATGAAAATGACATAGTTAGCCACATGTAGTTGTTCATTTCCATGTCTTTTTGAAGGGAAAAATGTATAAAAATGTGACAATCTTATACCTAAAGCCCATGAGCAGGAGATGATATTTATAGAAATGGACAAGTGGATCTGTGGTAACGATTTAGTTCTGACAACTATGTTAACTTGGGTAGTCATTCTTTTTTTCACTGAAGTATAGTTGATTTACAAAGTTGTGTTAGTTTGTGGTGTACAGAACAGTGATTCAGGCATACATATATATACATATTCTTCTTCATATTATTTTTCATTATAAGATTACAAAGTATTGAATATAGTCCCCTGTGCTGTACAGTAGGTCCTTGTTGTTTATCTATTTTATATTTATCAGTTTGTATCTGCTAATCCCAAATTCCTAATTTAACCCTCCCATTCCTTCTTCCCCTTTAATAATCATAAGTTTGTTTTCTATGTCTGTGAGTCTGTTTCTGTTTTGTAACTAATTTCATTTATCTCAATTTTTTAGATTCCATATACAAGTGATATTATGTGATATTTTCTCTAATTTACTTCATATAGTATGATAATCTCTAGTCATTCCATGTTGTTGCAAATGGCATTATTTCATTCTTTTTTATGGCCAAGTAGTATTCCACTGTATAAATATACCCTCCCTCTTCTTGATCCAGTCATCTGTCAGTGGAATTTAGGTTGTTTCTGTGTCTTGGCTATTGTATATAGTGCTGCTATGAACATTGGGGTTCATGTATCTTTGAATTAGAGTTCCCTCCAGATGTATGCCTGGGGTGGGATTGCTGGATCATGTGATAACTCAATTTTTAGTTCTTTTGAGAAACTTCCATACTGTTTTCCATAGTGGCTGCAACAAACTATGTTACCACCGGCAGTATAGGAGGGTTCCCTTTTCTCCACATCCTCTCCAGCATTTATCATTTGTGGACCTTTTAATGATGGCCATTCTGACCGGTGTGAGGTGATACCTCATTGTAGCTTTGGGGTAGTTACTCTGCCCAATAGAAATTTAATGTGAACCACAAATGAAACCTTAAATTTTCTAGGAACCAGATTTCAAAATGTTAAAAAGAAAAATGAAATTAATATTAATGATGTGTGTTTTATGCAACATATCCCACATGTTGTCATTTCAACATCTAATCAATAAAATAATAATGAATGAGTTATTGAACACCGTGTTTCTCATACTGCCTTCAGACTCTGGTGTGTATTCTCCACTTCGATGGAGTATCCGTTCTTACTGACCATGTTTCTAATGCTTAGTAGCCACGTGTGGCTGCCACAGTGGATAGTGTAGATTTATAGTCTCTCTGGCAGTTTATGTGTCTCTAAATCAGAAGAGTTTTTGTCCTTCTGTAATGCCTCCGTGGCTGTGTAGTGGGGAAACTTACTGGAATGGGCGTTGAATTCCCTTGGAGGAAAGACTTCTGTCCCACGTCCTACTCTCATAGTTATTATCAACATAAATACAGAATAAGCATGATAATGCACTAATGGAAGTGACACTTATATATGCAGCTTTTCCTAGTTCAGAAACCAGCTATCTTACTTTGGCATAGCTTTATGTATCTCATATATGTATTTTATGTATAGATACAGCAGATACATTTGTGTGCCTCAAATTCAGAGGTCAGTCTCAAATTTGGGTTCAGATTTTGCTCATATAAAACTGAATCTATCGCTGTAACAAGGGGATACAAACAAATGTAAGACACGATCCCTTCCCTCGAGGAATTTACACTCTACTTAGAAAGAAATGCATGAGGCCCAGTGAACTCCAACATAACTGCCCAAATCACCCTGGCACACTGGAAGGCTGTGATGTTAAATATAACAGCAAATGAGCAGAATATTAGCTGGGGTCTGTGCGTCCTCATAGCCGGCAGGAGTTTTCATTTGTAATGGGTTCATGTAATGAGATGACCTATAATCCTATCATCAATGCTGATGCCATAGATTTTTGATTTTTCAAAAGATTTCAGAGCAGTCGCGATACTGGTTTTTGCTGGTCGTCACCCCAGTTTTTACGCTGGTTCTTAACAAAGTGTATGTGTTTGCCCTCGGGATGGCACAACTGCAAAAACACAGACTGCTGCTGATGCTTAAACAAAAACAAAAGCAAATTTACTGCTAGGAGCCACAGGAACCGCTAAAGACAAGCTATCTTTGACACAAACATGTCCTAAATTTCATGTTTCCTCTAGAAGAATTTCCAAGTCAAAGTAGCAGGCTGCACGCCCACGGAACCACGTTCAGACCCTGCCGCCCGCAGCCACGGGGCGGCCGCACAGCGCTCTCCTCCCCTCGCAGCCCCGCCTGGCTCCTGCTGGATTCGTAGGTTCGTGGTTGTTCGCAGGTTCTGGCAAAATACCCCGAAAAAGAAAAGCAACAGAAAATTCCCTCCTCATTTACTTGTTTCAGTTTGATCCCAGGTGAAGAGATTCTGCTTCAGAGTGAGTCCCTTTTTTCTGAGTTGATCATTCAAAACAAACTGCAGGGGGAGAAGCCAAGTGGAGAAACGCAGTGATAAAATAGCAGAGATTAAAAGCCCATTTTATTTTAGTTCTTTTGAATCCACTTTCACTCATTTAGTCTTTTATTTCATATCCTTCTGCAAAACTGCCTGACGTCTGATGGTTCTGCCGAGAAAACGGAAGAGGTTCTTGGCATCTTATCAGAAGCCGAATTATTGTGCAGATTTACATCCCACCATAATGTTGGCTTAGAGATATGTATGTCTCCCATCAAGCACACATAACTTTCCCTCTGACTTAAACTACGGGCAATCAATTCCATGGCAATAGAAGGAGACTTACCTGTTTCTTGGAAAGGAATAGAACAAACAAATGTTGGGACAACCGCAGCTGTATTAATATACATGAGAAAGCAACAGCTAGTGTTATGCTACAGAAATGAATGAATGAATAAATAAATAGACTCTAAGCACTTTATTCTTCTCACATAATTTCTTCTCAGTGACATTATTGAACAGGCTGTTGAAAACAAACATCGTTAAATGAGAAAAGAAGAGCGGCAGCCTTTCTTAGTCCCGCTGCAACATTTTCCAGTGACGAATGCTCCCTCAATGGCTTGAGCTTTTTGAAAAGAAGTCAGAGAGAAATTTGATGTGGCCCCTGACCCCCAGTAAGCACATGTATCTTCACCTGTCACATAACACACTGGCACTTGCTTACTTTTCAGCCAAGACTATTGATTTTGCTTATTGGCTGCAGGCGAGTCCATAAAGAACAAATTACGAAGTCAGAGGTCCACAGTTAGCAATTGCTTGCATGATAACAGGGCCCTCACTCCACCCCCACCGCTCACTATTCACATCCTCAGCACTCCAGCCGAAGGAGGAGGCTGGGTAAGAAACTAAGTATGTATTAACTGCTGTCAAGTCAGTGTTCTAGGCAAAGGTTTCTGTAAAGGACGAAAATGCGGGGAATGGGCTACAACTGTGGATGGCAGTGCATGCACACGTGTGTGTGTGTGTGTGTGTGTCTACGGTTGTAGGTACCGGATGGAAAGCGGAAGCCTTAAAGTAGAAGAAACACACCATCCTGCGTGTAGAACAGGAAGCATGGAATAGGCATTGGATGTAGCTGTGAAATTGTCCTTTCTTGGGGCTTAAAATAAAAGCGTGTAAACCAATATAAGTCTGTTTCTACTGAAGGCACTTTATGGTCTGGGCAGTTTCTCAAAATAACTTCCAGGCCAAAGAATCTATGATTTTCTTATAGAGTTTTAAGGGCAGCAGACCATGTTTCCCCTATAATTAAACAAAGCCTAGGAGTTGGAACTTTCAAATAAATAACCCAAAATAAGATGAAAAGCAATGCGACTCAACTTGAAGCCACAACAGTGACTGTTTTCCCATAAATTCATTTCTATCAGCACCTTAAATCATTTAATCCACTGGATCAAACATGAAGTGAGCTGAATTTGTTGTTTAAATTCCTCAAAACTTTCCACATGACTGTTTTCATCAGGGTTATAGTCCAAGATTTGATGACCATTCTAGCCAGTAGCCTAAATAACTGGGAGAAATTAGTGGACACACTACTTACAAATAATTAGATAACCTAACTCTCTTGGCCAAAAATTATAATTCCAAAAGTCTAAACACCAAGACACTAATAATTAAAGAAACACAAGGTTTAAAAAATACATGGCATGAAATTCATAAAATCATTCACATAAAGGAATCTCCTAGAACTTCTGATTCTTCAGACGGCAGGTGTTAGACAGACAAATCGTATCCTGGAGTCATTAAATTATTGATGGACGTGGTGATGGACGTGGCTCTACTCAGAGTGTTCATAGAGCTTGACCAGGAAAATAAATATTGGAGAAATAACTCTGAAAGCTATCACCAGGTCACGTCGGCCACCTAGGTAACCTGTAACAAGGACCACTGCAGAGTCCTGGAGTTCAGGTGTGTGCTTTGTCCCTCTCTTGTAGCAAAAAAATGAAAATTTTTAGTTTGACTTTGGCATGTATTTGCTGACAGTCATTTACTATGTTTGAGGGGCTGCCATGCTAAGGAGACTGATCCACACGCCCAGAATAGCTGCACGGAAAGAAAAAAAAAGGTCTAAATATACCTTCCCACGAGGCATGGGCTCTTATGAATATTACTGTGCATTACCATCACTTCGACGGAACTGCAGAGCTAGATTGCAATTTTAAATGAAAACTAAAACCCTGGTCACTTTATTTCCGATGACACCATGGAGATTCCCAGGTAAGCTCCCCCCAGAGAGAGTTTTCAAGAAATGTTTGGCTATGCAAATCACCTGCTAAAAAGGATCAGGAGGCAAAGGCTTGCGGGAGGGTTGTGTGAGTTTGGAATGAAAATGACAAGTCCAGCTTGGGGCTCAGGGTATGAAGCCTGGTGGAGGGCTACTGGCTGCCCTCTTAGGCCCTATAAAACATACAGAATGTGGAGCAAGGAAAAGTCTCAGACTTCAGCCAAACTTGCTGCATTCCCACGATGCTCCCCCAACCCCCTCTTGCCCACCTCGGAACCCCAGAGCCCTCTAGCACATGGCTTTTTTGCACAGTCAGGCAGATGGAATAAGTTTGTCATCATCTTCAACTAGTAGGAGCTGTGAACTGGTTTGGGGATTGAGAGAGGAGCTGGGACATTTATGATCTTCCACGAAGATTGCTGTTGCTAATTCTGCTGTGAAATATGTGGAGCATCTGGAGAGGGAATTCAATAAAGTGTGGCCAAAATAGCATTCACTTTATGCCCTAGCTTCTGGCACCGTTTAAGACAGCACTGAGACAGATCATATGACCCCAGCCCTTGCAAGACCTCATCACTTTTCATGGGAGAACTGAAAAGTGCTGATCCTGGAGTGTTTATGCTGATGGAACACAGATAAAAATCTGCAGGTGTAACTTTTTAAAAATTTACTACATGAAGCATAAAAAATAGATCAGTACCACTATACATCATCCAGACCCAACTTCAACACCATGTTGTAGATACAAAAACACCAATCAGACTCCTTCAAGGTGCAAGAATTCATAAATGAAGCCTTGCCATAACAAATAGTAAGTTAAAAATGCTCCTTTTGTAATGTTTAAAGGATAGCAAGTAAGACATTTACTTATCTTAACCCTAAGAGGAGACATCTTTTCAGTGTAAAGATATCAAATGGTACTGACACAAATTGTCATCATCCAATTTCTCCTAGGTTGAGAGCTTGTTCTGTAGAATGATTGAAGGAGTATTGAGGGAGAGGAAAAAGAAAAGGATAAAGAAGATACATAATTTTGTAAGAACTAGAAGTGGAAATAGCTAAGCTGAAGGTGGGCAGAGAAGAGAGAACAGGAGGCCCTGGCTGGACGATGAGCTTCTGGAGGTGCACGGAGGTTCAGTCCGAATTTCCTCACCTATAAAGTGAAATGAAGTAGATTTTGAGTCCCATTCAAAACTTATTCCTCAGAACTCAATCAAGAATGTGAAGGTTGGACATGCCAGGATAGTATGGATGCTTGAAACACACACAGATCCATTCTTCCTACCTTAGGAGGACTTGTGATGAATCACAGAGATAATCATTAAATTGTTTTGGAAAATATGGGCATATTTACCTGGTTGCTGTGTCCTGAGGAAATTCAAATCACTTTACCAAACGTATGCCATATTATACTGGATGAAAACATTAAGCTAATTTCTTATCTAGAAAAAGAGATAGAAACATTATTGACTCAGAGCAGGAGAGCATATATAAGCGAAAATCTCACCCAGGTAGTTGGCCTCACCTGCCACCAAATTAGGAGTCCCAATTCTAAATTCTCAGCTCCTTTCAACTGCCTTCTCAAATTTAAGATGTCCAAAATTCATACCATCTTCAACCAAATGCTGCTCTGCCAACTTCTCCTTCTGCCCTCAGTTCCATCATTCTGTGAGGGGGACAGCCAGTACTTGAGTTGGAAACACTGGAATCCTTCTTTTTCCTTCTTTCTCCTTCATCCTCAATGACAGGAGCCCACAGATATTATGCCTAAATAATCTGTCCTGCCAGATTCCTCCTCCAGTTGCATTGCCTTCATTTAGGGCTTCTTTATACTTTTTCTGGATTACTGCACTTCCTAACTTCTTAACCCAACACCCACCGCCCTTTATAAATTATCCTCGCTGTTGCCAGAGAAATCTTGCTAAAAGAAGATCAGCTTATGCTTCTCTTTCACATTAAATCTTTCAATGGATCTCTATCATCCTTTGGAATCAAATCCAAATTCCTTAGGATGGCATGAAGGACACTTCATCATCAGAACTCTGCCTCCCTATTTAGCCTCATCTTTTTTTTTTTTTAACACCTTTATTGTGGTATGATTCCTGTACAGTAAACTACACATATTTCCAATGTACAATTTGATGAATTTTGACAGATGTATACACCCCTGAAACCACCTCCACAATCAAGATAGCTAACATTTCCGTTACTCCCCAAGAGGTGCAATTCGAATTTCTAATTTATCCTACCCTCTTTAACCCCTGGTAACCATAAGTTTGTTCTCTATGTCTGTGAGTGTTTCTGTTTTGTAGATAAGTTCATTCATGTCCTTTTCTTTTTAGATTCCACATATAAGTGATATCATATGGCATTTTTCTTTCTCTTTCTGGCTTCACTTAGAAGGACAATCTCCAGGTCCATCCATGTTGCTGCAAATGGCATTATTTAATTTTTTATTAGCCTCCTCTTCTTTTAAAGGCCTACATTCAACCATATTCATGGTTCACTGCTTGAAGCTAAGGGAAACTATAGACCATTCCTCTGCCTCCCTCCACCTGCTTTCCTTGGCCCATTCACTGAACTTCAGCAATAAGTACAGAAAAAACATGGAACCCATAGGCCAAAGATTTCCAGCCTCAGTGTTAAGATAAACCCGGGGAAACCATGTTTTTAGACACCCTCTTCCCCAACCCAAATATGTCTCTCTCATAAGCTTGACTCTTCCAAAGGAAAAGCCCTTTGAGCTTTCAGACCATCATCTGTTTATGGGCTCTGAAAAAACTCCTTTTGAAACTCAGAGCTGAGTTTCTTTGTGAAAGCTTGGTCCTCCCTTCTCTTCGAAGCTATGAATGATATTAATTTTATGAGTGGGGAGCTACGTATGGGCCAACCAGGAGACTGTAAGAGCTACTGGAAATTGAAAAAGACATCAGGTAGTCTTTTAGGATGATTTTTTCTACTATAACAGGGAAAACAACAGGGTATGGTCTAGGATATCTAACTCCCTAGGAAACCACTGAATTATTTCAAAACAATGAAAGCCAACCTATAAAAATCTCAATGACTGAATGTCTGTGAAGAAGCTCTTCTAGTAAATACCAACTTGTACTCCACAAAGGTATAATATTTATCATAGATTCAGAGTTTGTAAAAGACAATGTTCCAGCCTAACAGAGAATTTGATAACACACATCCATTTGTCTGTTGACATTTAAAGATTAAAAGAGTGAATGTCTCCATGTTGCGCTTGGTGGAAACTATTGTTTGGGTGGTCCCTGAAGGGAAGAGACAGACTTTTACTTCTGTGCAAGAGCAACGGTGAGAGGATCTTTGCTTCTGTGAATCCAGGAGAATCTTGACTGTGTTCAGAGGAGCCAGAAAGGGTGAATGAGGATGATGGTCTTGAAGCAGTCAGAGACAAATAAGCAATGAAGAGTTTGGGGTGTTTTGCTAATCTCTTGTTGATGCCTAGTTCAACCTTAAAAAAAAAAAATGAGACAAAACCAGTCTACAAATGACAAAATTAGCACCTAAGGGAACCACATAATTTGCATTTTTAAAAAGTCATTTTAAGAAACAACTCTGTTATATTCAAATCCAGTTTGAGTTGATTCAAACATAATTTCTTCAGTCATGGCCATGCATGTATAATCACATGAAATTTTATTAGCGCTTTTCTGCTGTTTGATCCCTGATTCAAACTGTAATGGTTTTCTCTCTATTATTACCTAATGTCATGAAATTGTCTAAGTAGTTGTTTAAGAAGCAAACATCCTACAAATATGTTTTTTCCAACTCTGAAGACAGATGTAAGCCAATCTTGTTATTCTGCAGTTTGAATATTTCCTAAAGGATTACTAGGTTTATCTGAATTTCCAGAAGCAAATTGAGTGTGGTAAACTAACTGTTCTGAAAGGTTATGTAGGAAAAAACAAAAGAGGAGGGGGCTTCCATTACATAATTCTCTTCCATAATCAGTGACGTTGCTGTAACATAAAGGGATATCCATTTCTTTATTAGGGCGGATTCCCTGGTTGAATCAGAAGCAGGCAAAGTATCTCCCCTTCTGTAGGTAACTCCTTCCTTAAAGTTTGGCTCAACTTGTGTCCTAAACTTCAGATGGCCAATCAGGAGCCAGGACCACTCTTCCCTGCCTTACAGTCTATACAGGGATCCTAAGAGAATTCAGCACGTTATTGTTATTTATTTCTCCAACAATTTCAAGTACCACGCTCTGTCCTTACTCCATCCTTTCCAAATTATAGACTCTCAAAATGGAATTGTCAGAATTTACATTTATTTAGAATATTCTTAATTCTAGAGTATACACAGAACTGTCTCAAGAGGCATATTGCTCTATATCCTAAATTTAGTATCTGTCCCCCCCCCCAAAAAAACCCTAATGTGGTTGAGGAAAGACGAATATCTTACATAGACTCCTAAATATGAGATCTTTTGGGGACTTTGATTTCCAGAAAATTTCCCAAGTACTCCTTGGTAGTACATTATCATTTCTATTAATAATAGCTTACACTTACTGAGTGCCTATTACATGTGAAGTTGTATCTTATTTAATTCTTATAGCAATCCTAGAAAGTAGATACTCTTACTATCCCTTATTTTACAGATAAAACTAGGCTTCCAGTGCTCTGCTAAGTACATTATTCCCAAGGCTGTAAGTACCCATTAGCAAGTCATCACGTCTCCAGAATGCTAAAACTGAAATAGGTCCTCAGAGTTTCAGAGTTCCACCACCCACATGGCTTTTAAATAGTGTAGCATTTTCCCTCATGGGTCCCAGTCCTGGGTGGATCTAATGTTTCAGAAAACGTGATTCCTCTTAAAGATAACACTCTTCATCCAACGGGTAGCTATGTTCACTTTGTGAAATGCTTTACCTTAAAGAATAAACACTGTTTAGTGAACATGCCAGTGATAAAATACGGTCAGTACTGAAGACCATTGATGCTTCTCAAATAATACGATTATTGTTGATTATAATGATGAAAGAATGGAGCCTAAGACTATTGTCAGTCCTCATTCTTAACATTTCCTGTCATTTATATTAAGCTTTTGTTATAAATATCAATGAGCCTTCATTGTGGACAACTTCAATTTGTCTGCAAAAGACCTTGCCTCCCTTTTCAACATGCCCACAAGATTCTCCATGAAGTCGCAATCAGATCTGGAACAATTTTCTTTCTCTTCACCCACTGGTTTATCCCCTTGCTGTGGGCCCAGCCTGCGTGCCATCTGATAAGTTTCTCTGACTACGGGAATCTTTCATCAAAAAGGCTTATTTTACAAACTGGACATTAACCAGCTTATATTAGTTTTTAAGGCGTAACCAGGACCCAACCGTTCCTCCATCTGGTTTTCACTCTCTTGAAAGTTCAAATCACAAAATCATAGCACATCAGAGCTGGAAGGAACCTTCAGAATGATCTCCAATTCCCACATATTATAGAGAAAGTGAAATTCCAGATGGCCAAATGACTCATTCTTGGACACACATGATTAGGAGTTCTGACTCATGATTTTTGTCCTGTGTCACTCTTTCACACAATTTCATGATTGATAATCTAAAAAGAGAGATAAAGTGTTGATTGAGTTGAGTAAATGTAACGCATGGAGAGAGACACCTGCTCATGGATTTGTGAAAGGCTGGGTAACAGGAAACCAGTATAAAAGCAGCTCCCACAATTCAGTAACACTGCAGATATTGTGCTAAGCACCCTTCATCTGTTATCTCTTTCAAAACACGTGATAAGTCTGTAAAGTTTTACAAATGAGGGTGCAGAAGGTGGGAGAACGGAGCTAACTTGGCTGAAGTCAGAACTAGTGAATGATCTGTGTGGGTTTGGAAACCCGCTTTCTTTGACTCCAAGCTATTTCTTTGTAATCTAACATGTTGTTCAGCATTTGAGCAATGGGAAGTGATTTATTGTTTTAAGATAGAGTGAGCTGTTGGAGGTGAGTGGTGAGAAACTGAAAACTTGGTGCTCCTTCTCAACCCTTGAAGAGACTGCAGGATGAAAAGTTACCCTGGATGAGGGTTGTTTGCTCATTTATAGTGTAAACATCCCATACTTTTCATTGTAGTTGTTTGATATTTTAGGCCTATTGATCAGGTGACTTTTCCAATGGCGTACTGTATTTTATGAGATGATTCGGTGTCTGGCTGTAACTCATTTCAGCAAAATGACATGCCTCTTCCCTGCCAAAGAGTGTGTAAAGTAATGTGAGTCATCAGAAAAGTGAAATGACACATCAAAAATAAATGTTCATGACTAGAGATTGAGGTAGCTAATAAAGGCAAGAACATTGTGTTCGTCATGTCTAGATAATATTCATGGATAATGCAGTATGCCCAAACCCCTAGAGATCTGGCTTCTAAGGCAAATACGCTTTTTCTGTGGACTTTGCTAAATCAAACCAGATGTGCTGAAAAATACTTTTTATCAAAAGCTTTACTTTATAAATAGGCCCACCGGCCAGACTCATTTTCAGGTCTTAAAGTAGAATTCAGGGCTTTCTGTGCCCTGTCTTGAGTATTATAAGAAACAATCTGTTTCAGAGATTGAAGTTTCCCATAAGATGCTCAGGCTGGGCTGACATTGTTTAAAGCCCTCATCCTCACCTCACTCCTCAAACCAAGGGCGGAGAGACCTTGCTAAAAAGGAGGGAGGAACCACTGGTCCAGCTTTTGCTTTATTGGGCTAGAGGAGAATGTGTGTTTTAATAAAACAACAGTCAGTTACCACAAAGATGCATGTTCATGGAGACCCCTTACTTATTTGTATTTTTGTAATAGTTCCCTACAATTCAAGTAGCTTTCAGCTTACTAAATTACCAACAAAACTTGAGTACTTCATTCCTTTCATTTAGATTTTTCCACTCATTTTTCTGAAATGCAGAAAATGATGGAAACTTCTGTACAAAATGGGAGGCAATAAATCTAGTGGTTAAGAGTATGATGTTAGACTAAGGCAGACTTTGGTTCAGTTACTTGCTTCACCATTTACTAGTTACAGACTCCTGGGAAATTACTCAACCTCGTCAAGCCTCAGGCATCCTATCTCTAAAATCCTACTTTTTAGGGTTGTTATGAGGCTTACATAAAATACTACATGTATAGAAGCTTGCACATAATAATTGGAATGACTACATAGATCTAAAAATGAACAAAATGGAAGTTCAGAAAAGAAAATATAATTGTGGAACAAAACCCTCAATGAATGGATAAAACAGTAGATTAAATACAATTAAAAAGAGATAAATATAGTTCTCTGAAAGATACACCTGAAAAATAAGAATGCAGCACAAACAAGAAGATACAAAACATGAAATAGAATCTTAGAGAGAGGATAATATGAGTTCTAGTGTATAAATAATCAGAGTTCCAAAAGGAGATCATAAAGTTAATCTGAAGTCATAATTACTGAGAATTTCCCATAACTGATAAAAATACATAAGTTCACATTCGGGAAATTTAACATTTCTGAAGCAGGATAAATAAAAAGAAATCCACACCTAGACACAGCACAGTGGCACTACAGAACACCAAAGACAAAGGCTGCTTTCCAAAAGTAGCTGGAGAGAAAAGCAAGGTCACCTGGAAGAGAATGACAATTACACTGACAACAGACCTCTCAACGGCCGTAAGGGGAGCCAAAAGATAGGGGAGTGGTAATTTCAGAGTGCTGATAGAAAATGGCTATCAGCTTATAACCAAGTATTCAGAATAATGACCTTTCAAAAATGAGAGCAAAGTAAAGATGTTTTATTTTATAATGAAAACATTTTATTTTATAATTTTATAATGAAAATACTTCCCACCAAGAAGCCTGTGCTGGTAGAACTTTTAAGAATGCATTTCAGGAAGAAGGAAATGATGTACAAAAGGTTCATCTGACATACAAAAAGACATAGTGAATGTATGAAATAGTAACCAAAATATGTAATTTAAAAAATTTTCATATAATAATAATAATTCGGTTTAATTTGCGCAGAAGAAATAAGAACACAACTGAAATACTACAATAGTTATAATTCAAAGGGACAGTTCTAGCTAAGTGTTCTAAGGTTCTTGTATGGGGCAATATAGTTTTATAGGATAAACATTAAAAAAAAGACAAAGTGTAAAATTTCTAAACAAATATAGGAAAATAATTTATAAGAAATAACAATAAACAAAGAAAACCAATAAATCAAAAATTTTAAGAAAGAAGAAAAAATGAAGAAACGTAGAAAGAGCTGTACAAATAGAAATCAGAGAATAAATGGTAGAAAAATTCCAACTTCATTCAACTACATGATAAATCTTAAACTACTTGAAGAGATTGAACTCATTAAGGCATATTATTACAGTAGACAAGAATATCCTGTATATTCTATTTATAAGTACACACCAAAAATAAAAGAACATTTAAAAAAAGTATGAAAAGAAAAAGAAGGGAAAATGTATCATTCAAAACAAAAAAGAAGCTGGTTTAACTATATCATTGCTAGGCAAAATGGATTTTGAGACAAAAAGCATTATTAAGAATAGAGTAATTGCAAAAGTTTAATTCACCATGGAGACAATGATTTTAAATTTGTACATCCTCATTAAAATAGCCTAAGATATATAAAGTAGAAATTGATAGAACTTGAGGAATAAATTTTTAAATCTCCGTTATATTGAGAGATTTAACCATCTCTCTCTCTCAGTATTGATAGGAGAAGCAGAAAAAAAAAAATAATAGGGAAGATATAAACTAGTTGTAAAATAACTTAGGAAAATAATGCCTTCAGTATATTAAAAGAATAATATATTATGGCCAGGTAAGTTTATTCTGGGAATGCAAAGATGGCTCAATAGATAACAAAAGATAATTCAGTTAATGGTGAAAGGGGGTTTAATTAAATTCACTATAAATTTATAATTTTTAAAAAATGACTTAGATTAGAAATATAAAGATATTTCCATAAGTGGAAATATCTGTTTCAAACTACAAGTCAAAACGATACTTCATGGTGAAACATTAAAGTGTTTAAGACACTGTGCTCTGTAGTCACTCTTCCTCAGCTTTAATTGCAGCCTTGTCACTTAATACTTCACCTTGGGCAAATCAACTTATGAAACCATTTGTTCACCTCAGTCTGTATAGCAAAATAAGATAATAATAGATTAAATAAATATTTAAAAAATCTGCTTTGGAGGATACTTGTTCTAACATGAAAATAAGAAGTAATATGGCAAAAGTTGATAGATGACATTATGCCAAATCTTGAAACATGATATTGATGGATCCATGAAAATTAGGGAAAACATTCACAACAGATATGACTATTTAGAGAAAATTCTAACAAATCAATGAAAAAATAGTAAATATTCCATTAAAAATGTTATCCCAATTTTTAAAACTTTTTAAAAAGTAATTTATAAAAGAAGAAATATATGTGGTCAATAAACATAAAATGTAAAAATCTGATTTCAATGTAATGAATGAAATACCATTGTTTCACACAGAAATTGACAAATACATATACACACAAATTTGATGATGTACCCGTGGTTTGTGAGGAATTGGGCCGGAAATTGATGTAGAGAAGCAGCACTCTCAAAGATGGCTGGAGTTTAAACCGATATAATCTTTCCAGGATATAATTTTGAAATATGAATAAAGAGTCTTGAAAATATTTCATTTCCTTTAACCCAGTGATTACACATCCAGGAATTTTCCCTAAGGAAACAAAGATGTTCAAAATTGTATCAATGCAAAGATATTTATCTCAGAGTTTTAACAGCAAAAATTAGAAGCAGCCTAAACATTTAACAGTAAAAGACTGGTTAAATAAATCACAGTGAATCTTATAAAGGAATTTTATATAGCCAATAAAAACAGTAATTTAGAAAGACAGAGGAAAGTGATTATAATATATTCTGTAAAACAGGCCACTGAGGCTCTTTCTACAAGCTAGTTTGCTAACCTCTGGTCTTAGGTAAATGGATATGTTAGCCAAAAATTAATAATGTATATATGTGAAAAGTTTATTTTTATTTATTTTGTTTATTTTTCTTACTTACTATGTGCTAAGCATTGCTTTATTTTTTTCAACTTTATTGAGATATAATTGACTTTAACATGTGTAAGTTTAAAGTGTACACTTTAATTTTAAATGATGATTTTATACACTTATACATGGCAAAATAATTACCACGAGAGCATTAGCTATCACTGCCATCATGTCATATAATTATGATTTCCTTCTTGTGGTGAGAACTTTTAAGATCTACTCTCTTAGCCTAAAAACAGACACATAGATAAATGGAACAGAATAGAGAGCCCAGAAATAAACTCATGCATATATGGTCAATTAATTTACAATAAAGGATCCAGGATAATACAATGGGGAAAGAATAGTCTGTTCAATAAATGGTACTGGGAAGACTGCATAGCCACACACAAAAGAATGAAACCGGACCCCTATTTTATTCCATACACGAAAATGAATTAAAATGGATTAAAGATTTGAAGATGAGACCTGAAACCATAAAACTTCCTAGAAGTTTTATGTACAGGAGTAAGCCCCTTGATCTGGGTCTTGGCGATGGTATGAGACCTTGAGTATGGCCATCAACTTCTCTGAGCCCTAATTTCTTCATATGTAACCTATGAATAATAGTATCTCTTTTACATGATTGCTACGACATTTAGGTAAGATAATGTATGCTACCTGTATGTAGATAGACAGTATTGTGTTTAGCATATAATAGGGGCACAGTCAGTGTAGAGATATAAAATCAGTTTCCTCCATCTTTTCCAAGCTGTATCCCATTCTGCAGTGTCCAGCTTAAGTCCCAATGTCTCTGTGATTAACAATCCTCACAAGTTTAGCTCATGGTAATCTCACTTTTCTCTCAATTTCTATTATGTTTGTTTTCTGCTCATTAACTGTGGCACTTAATTGTATAAAATTCGATATGTTATACAATTTGCTTTACCTGGATGCATGTTTACAAATGTAACCACCCCTAACTACATTGTCATCTCCGAGACGGCAAAGCCATCTTCTTTCTCTCTCTTTTTTTTTTTTTCCTGTTTAACCAGTTTAGGTAAGAAAAAGACAATCTGGCTTTAAAAGAACTATTAGCAATAAAGATTTATATTTTAAAAAAATAATACCCCAAAATAGAGAAATATTTAATAAAGTAAAATACGGATATTAAATGATAAGGTAAACATTGGAAGTTACCAAGGAATGATTACAGTTTGGGGAATATGACCCTATTCCACCTGCCCCTTTCCTCTTGGAGTTCCCTCTGCAACAATTGGGTAGTTTGATTCATCTTTCTCCTGCCCTCTGCCTTTCCCTTCCTCTCCCCCTCCTTTTCCTACAGTAGCTCTACAGGAGTATAATTAGCATACCATGAAATTCACCTATTGTGAGTGTACCATTCAATAATTTTTGGTAAATTCACAAAGTTTCATACATATCTTTTGATTTCCCTCTATCTTCAGACAAAATGCTGGGCATTACTAGGCAGTCAGTAAACCCTTGGAATTAATAAATTAATTATAGATATTTGAGTACCTTATCAGACCTTCTCACAATAGCTGGTTCACTTCAACTGCTATTCAAAAGCCAAGCCCATCGGGACATGAGACTTTCCCTGGTGGTCTGAGCATCTGAGGCCATACAGGAAGGAGGGATGTATAATGATTCTTGCCTGGAGAATTCAGATACTGCATATTCATTCTGAGAAGGGCTGGAGAGAGCCAACAGCTTCAGGACTCAGACTGGTTTGAAGGTTGAACCCTGACAACCTCAATTCTGTTCTTGAATAACCAACACTCTTAATTTTCCAGCCAAGGACTAAACTTCCTCAGTAAGCAATTCATTCACGGTAATATCTGTGCCTCAGACACATGCTTTATTAATGTGCGTTAGAGTCCTTTACAAATTCCGAAGCAGTATACAAATGAAAGGAATTGAACGTTGTGATTTATGCTCACATATTTAGCCTGGGCAGATACGTTCAATCAGTTACTTAGAGGACAACGATCATTTGTTGGCACCGACAGTGAGAGACCATGCCTGAATATATTTTGATGGATGAGAACATGATAACAATTGAGAATTTTCTTCTAAAAAGTGAATTTTATGTGATTTTTAAATGCTATTAACAGATGGCATCCATAAACATTAGCCATTTTAATTTTTCTTAAACATTCACTGCAATACTTATTTACAGGTCACCTGAAATTCAATAGAAAAATCAAAGAATTGGATAAAAGGCTAACTTTACAGTTCATGAGTACTGCACCTCATTTCATTTATAATAAGGCATGCTTAAGACTATATATTTTTGCCACATGGCTAATAAATCTTATATTATACTTTAAATGTGGCATAATATTTCCTTAATTTGATTTCCAAAAATACAATAAATACTCTTTTTGTTATTGGACTACCATTATATTATTATGAAGAAAGGTGTTTTTACCTCTAGAGTTCTTTTAATAGCACAGGAATGAGATCAACGAGTTAAATATGATCATATCTCCCTCCAGCCACCACCACCACCACACACACACACACACACACACACACACACACACACACGCACATGCACATGCACACACACACACCCCTACCTTAAATCTCTTCAATAAGTCCTCACTGGTCCAAGCCCATGGTCCTTAGCATGATGCACAAGACTTTCATATCCTGCCTTGTCTAGTTCTGAAGACAATTCCTTGGTCACCAAACTCACTTTATCTCCCAGTGTTATCAAATTATTTGTAGTGTCCAGGACAGTCCACGTTATTCCTATTTCCTGCTTTGGCTCATGAGATCCCTTTTCCCAGCATTGCTGCTGCTTCCCTCCACCCTCCCCATGAATGGTGGAAAACTCCCCATTC
This sequence comes from Camelus ferus, assembly GCF_009834535.1. NCBI lineage: Eukaryota > Metazoa > Chordata > Mammalia > Artiodactyla > Camelidae > Camelus > Camelus ferus. The sequence continues at coordinate 2,339,806 of NC_045718.1, read as the reverse complement.
ATCCTTTAAACCTGTTTAGATTCATCCCCTGGGAAACTCTCCCTGCATTGCACACACATAGATTAAACATATTCCCATTTTGTTATGATTGCTTTGTGTTGTTGTTGTTTGGGGTAGTATTTCTGAACCAAGAGCAGAGTTCTACTGTTCAACAGTTCCCTCTGTGTCATAATTATGCACCTAGATGTCTGTCTCCCTAATGAAACTTGAGCTCCTTGAGGTCAGAATCCAGTCTTTATTAACCTCCGCCCACCTGCTGCCTAGCACCAAGCCTAGCCCATATTCAGTAAATGTGTCTAAACCTCTTAAATTTGGAGGGCATAAACAATTAATTTGATATTTTAAAATGTATATCCTGAAAAATTGCTTTAAAAGCGGTTCCCATTCCTGTAGACTGCCGCTGGAACGTAAGCGTGGAAGGGCTTCACCGTGTGCTTGCCTCCCTTGGGCATTTGCATCTTGTGATGGTTGCACATGATCATCAGAAGTGGAAGTCTGGCAAGGCAAGGACCAGGGAGGGATACAGGACATGGAACATTCTGGAAAATATAACCATATACTAGAAACATGAAAATCACTACCTTGCATTTCACAAGTAGTAGGCTGGGGGCAGACAGTTGGGATTCCTTCATGAACTTGGTGTCCTGAGTGCTTCTGACCAGATAGCTTTATGAATGGGAAGATTCTTGCCATAGAGTGTTTATCCCAAGACACATTTACCAAGTGAAAAGTTAGCTATGCGAATGCTTATTCTGGACTAAGTGAGAATTTTTTCTCCCCTTCATCACTCAGAGCTGATTCCATGACCATGGATTTCGAAAATTGTACACTTCTGTTCGCATGTTCACACGTAACACTGAAATCAATATTGTGTTTAAGTTCACTTCTTGTTCGGGAACAAGGCACATAAAACAAGGGTACCATGGGGCATTTTCATGCTCAACCTCTCAGGAAGCCAAAGAACTCTCTCCCTTCTCCCGAGCATATCTGTTTTCTAAAAATATTCCCCGTTTCACCAATAAGAATAATCACAGGGGGCTTTCCCCCCATAAGGTGTTATTTTGATTTCAGGAATTAGGCTCTAATTGAGCAGCTGAGAAAAATCCTGCTGTAAATGTGAACGATGGAGCCAGCTTTTCTAACGAATTCTAGCTGATGAGGGGGCAGCAGGAAGGGAAGGAGGACGGCAAGATATATTAGGGGATGGGCTGTGCAGTGAGTAGAACAGTGACCCCCCTCTCCCCCAAATTTGTGTCTACCTGGAAACTGAGAATATGACCTTATTTGGAAATAGGGTATTTTTAGATGTAATTAATTAGGGAGCTCTAGATGAAATCAGCTGACTTTAGTGTGGGCCCCAAGTCCAGTAACTGATGCCTTATAAGAAGAGGAGAGGACACAGAGAGACACAGGGAGAAGACAGCTGTGTGATGACGGAGGCAGAGATCAGAATGGTGCAGCCACAGCCAAGGATTGCCGGGGGCCACCAGAAATTGGAAGAGGCAAGGAAAGATTCTTCCCTAGAGCCTTCAGAGGGAGCATGTTCCTGCTGATACTTTGATTTTAAAATTTTAGCCTCCAGAATTGTGAGAGAATAAGTTTTTACTGTTTGGCAGGGAGGTTGTAGCTCAGTGGTAGCATGTGTGCTTAGCATGCACAAGATCCTGGGTTCAATCCCCAGTACCTCCCTTAAAAAAATAAATAAACCTAATTTATAAATAACAACCTGTTTCCAAGAGCTTGATCGAAAGTGTACCTCAGGAAGACACTATAAAAATGAAGTCCAAAGCCTTGTGTCTTCAAGGGTCTTAATATTCATGGACTTTATTTAACGTGTTTATTTTAGCATAAAAAAATAAGTGTTTCTAAGGGAATCCATCTTATTTTGATAGATTTTCTTTCCAAGGCTTCTGACTTTTGCAAGAAAAAAAGTGTTTTTTTTTTTTTCCTGAAGCCTGATTCCAAAATTAAACAGGCATTTTTCAGGGATTTTTTTTTGTCTGTATGTGTGTTGACTATACAAAAATAAGTGTTTTGTAGTTTAGCTGCAGGCAGAAACCCATGAGCAACAAACGCAATGTGACTAAGAGATGGTGGAAATGACAGCTACCACGGTGGGTGTAAGGGCTCAGCGTCCTTCCCATGAGGGAGCCAGCTGGGAGAAAGTGCAAGAGAGCACAGAGGGTGAGCTGGAGAAGGGGTAACCCAGGCAAATACAGGGGACCAAAAGCCTGCATCTCCGTGTGCAGCTCATTTTAGAATACTTCTCTCATTTAATATCTTCTTTGATTCTCAAAACAATGCTGTGAGGTGGCTGGCATGTTTTATTCCCATTTTTGAGGTCATGAAACCAAATCTTCAAAAGATGAAGGCACACAGCTAGAAAAAGATGCTGCTGAGACTTGAATCCAGGACTTCCTGGTTACCTTCCTACTAATAATGCTTAAAGTAACGTGTTGCCTCCCTGAACTAATTACTTGTGTTATTCAATGCCTACATCTTGGTAGGCATATAATAGCTGCCATGCCCCTGACTAGAATAATTTTAAGACCCAATGTGTGGAAAACTGATGTTGAATCTGTTTACCATCATAGAGGAAAGGGCATATGTTTGCCTCTCCCATTAACTAAAAGGAAAACACAGTACAGATAAAGTTTAATTCAGATGCTGCTGTAAGGAATTTTCAAGTCAAGGACACGTTTCTTAAAATGATAATAGTACTTACCTCATAAGGCAACTGTGAAATTTTAATGAGACCATGTATATATAATACTTTGTACAATTCCTGGAGCATAGTGTATACTCGGTAAATATGGGTCATATTATTTTAACTGTTACTATTAATATTATCTGCCATGTGATATATATATTTTAAGGTTATAACTTTTAAATTATAAATGTATTGCCAAGGTTGTAGATTTCAGCTCTCCAATGAATATTTAAATATACATTTTCAAACTTTTTTTAAAACCTCTCGTGACTTGAGATAATTCACAGTGCAAGCAATAACCTGAAAGGTGTTTTCTCTTCAATAGTTTTGGTATTTAAGATGATGAATTCTTAATTAAAGTTCTCTTTTTTATTTTTATAGTTATGCTTAGTCACATATTTGACAAATATTCACCAAAATGACTCTAGTAAAATTATTTTTGAAGACATCTCATAAGGCAACAGTACATAGTAAAGAATTAGTGCAGTTATGTATTTATTTTCTGTTATCTGTTGACAGTAGTTAGAGGTAGCCTCCACCCCAGCATGTGTCAGGTTTTCACATGGAGGGGCTTTGACATGGCGGGACACCCATTTGGGTTCCTTGGGCCTCTCTCTACCCCCTCACTCACATCTCCAAAACATCAGGTCGCTGAGTTTGGGAGGAGAAAATGGAAAAATGGACGTGATAACCTAACTCATTCCACTACCCATTCGCTTTTGTTTCTGCTCCTCTTGCAAATCGTTTTTCCCTCAGCTGGCTCTAGCCCTGGGAAAGAGACCTGAGTCCTCTGGTTTCCTGGAGGCGAGTGAGGACGTCAGGGACCCACGGTGCTGCACAACTGAGCCACCTTCCCCCAGAACTCCCTCGGCCTCACTCCTTGTCTATCTCTCAGCTGGTTCTGAATCTGGCTAGAAGTGAGGGGAGCTACTTGGGAGCCCCCTAACTTTCCAACAAATACGTCCTCGTGACTTACTGCCTTTGGGAGGGGGAGAGGAACAGCTCTCCAAATTGTTACTGATCATATCACTTCCATATCTGGACCAGTAAAGAAAAATCAATACATAAAAAGATACACTCTTCTCTCTTGAGAAGTTTATAGGGTTTTCTAGTTTTTAATGTTTTGATAGTCTATATATTTTGACAGTTTTATGGATACCTAATCAAATGTTTGTACCTTGCAAAGTGAAACAGGCACAGGTTATTATGTGTTTTCATCAAACACAGACAGGCCGTAAGATGTATTATATAATTTATAGTATGAAATCAGTCTTTCCTTTTGATCATCCAGTTGCTGATTACATAAAATTCATATGTTAGTTATTAAATTATATCATGTATGGAAAAGTATTTTAAATATTTCAAAACATTTTGTACATTATAAATTGTAAGCTATTCTTTTGGTTATAATTATTCCAAATTTGACATCTTTCTCTGTTCATTTATTCTCAGATATTCTCACCTGAGCATTTATTACATCAGGCATAAGCTGGTTATAGAGGATATGGGAACAGCCACCTCCTTTTCCAATTCTAGAATAATTCTTATCAAGTAAATTTTGTCTAGGAGAACATATTATTCTTGCGTTCCAACTAGCAATCTTTAACTGACAGGAAAATCAATGTGATTTCCTCAACAGCAAATTATATTCCACTTCTGTACATTATAGCACTTTTGTTGGAGTTGATAAATAAGGATAAATACTTATGGTCATTTAACTTAGTAGGATTTACTTAAATGAACTGCCAGAAAGGACTTAATTCTTAAAATAATTGATTTTTCTCTACATCAGGTGAAAAATGTACAATAGAGTAAATGAAAGTCTTTTAAACAAAAGTAATGTTCTATTCATTAAAAGAAGCATAAAATACACTATAAGGTTGAATTATCCAAATCTTTGAAAAACAATTACTTGCAGGTTATTAACCTATTTTTAAAGCAAGAAATTTTAAACAGTGTTCAGCGTATTCCCTAACCTGACATGCATTGAGATGAAGACATTAAAAAATAGCTGTTACTACCCCAGTGTTTTTGCTACATACAGATGCAAGAAAAAGCTGAATGTATCTAAGTGATTTGAAAATGGCATGCGATGTCTCCTGACAGGCAATGGCAGCAGAGAGCCCTCGAAAAAAATCCATACTGACCTCAGCACTGTTCAACTCTTATCGACAGTTGTCATTCAAAAGGCGGTATCACATAAAAGCTTTCCAGTCTATAGCTTAAGTTTCCGTAGTAGGGCAAAATCCTATTACCTTCGAACGCACCTTTCAGACATCTCTTCTCTTCTCTTCATGTTTGCAAACCACTGACAGTTCTGGGTAAAGTGTTTCTTACCCAGGTTGGTTCTGGTTATCATCCCAGCCTCAAACCTTCCTTACAAAAATAGTCAATTGTCCAGAATGATACGCAGGTTAATTACATTTTCTTAAACTGTGTAGCACCCAGTTGCATTTAATTGTCATCTCCTATCTTCACGGTTTTATCTAAATTTTTCCTTAGCTGAAAACTTAACTGGTATCCAAATTGTGTTTTTCATTTCATCTTCATATATTTTGAACATTCTGCTTATTTAAATGATCTTGAAATCTAGGAATAGAAGACATTAGTGGTGGATTCTATAAATATTACTCGTAACTTAGAAAATGTATGAGATGTATAGCTGTGAGTCTACAGTCCTCTACTCAAAAGAAGCTGGTTAAAAGTGAAAAAAAAAACAAGAAGAAAATATTCGACTCAATTCTGCCTATTTATATGATGTGAGATGATTAGCATTTGCTTACTATTTCATCAGACTTTATGTCTGTATTTGTAGACACGGTCTAGGATGAAAGGAATAACAATAATCTCTTCTAAGAGCTCGTCAACTATCCATCCGGTCAGAGAGATAGAAATTTATAGGTGTTTTGTATCAGGGAAAACTAGGAAGATCGTAACTTTGTTGTTGTGTAATGTGCCACAGGACAGTGGTCCCAACCCAGTTTGATCATATGTTTTGGCCTGTCCTCAATTATCTCGAGACCTGGAGAGAGGGTTCTCATGGCATTTTCAAATCAAGCAATTCTCTAAAATCATGAATTCATTCAAAAATATTGATTTAGTATCTACTAGGTGCTTAGATAATCCCTTGACCCAGATGCTCCCTGCATCAACTTTATTCCTACTCATCTTTGAATATTTGGGGTAAATATTAGTAACTTTATGAAGCCTTCCCCCACCCTTTTTTTCACCCTACATTAGTGGAGTGAATCACATTATCCTGGGAATTCTTTTTTTTTTTTTTAATAACATCTTTATTGAGATATAATTCACATATCATAAACTTCATTCTTTTTAAGGGTACAATCCAGTGGTATTTGATATACTTACAAGGTTATGCATTGATCATCACTATCTGATTCCAGGCCATTTTCATCACCTCTTCCAAAAAAAATCCCACACTGTTATCACTCATGCTCCATCCCTGCTTCCCCCTAGCTCCTGGCAACCACTGAATCACTTTCTGTCTCTATGGGTTTGCCTATTCTGTACATTTCATATAATGGATTCATAGTATGTGGCCTTTGCTCCTAGCTTCTTTCACACAGCATAATGTTTTTAAGGGTCTTTCATGTTATAGTATGTTATTCCTTCCTATTGCCAAATAATATTTCATTATACAGCTATATTTGTTTATTCATTTATTAGTTGATGGTAATTTGGGTTGTTTCTACTTCTTGGCTATGATGAATAATACTGCAATGAACACACATGTACAAGTTTTGTATACACATATATTTTCAGTTCTCTTGGGTATATACCTAAGAGTGGACTCCCTGAGTTTTATGGTAATTCTGTGTTCAACATGTTGAGGAACTGCCAAACTGTTGTCCAAAGTGGTTGCGCCATTTTACAATCCCACCAGCCGCTCACGATGGCTCTAATTTCTCTACATTCTTGGCAACATGTGTTCTGGTCCATCTTTCTTTTCACTACAGTCATCCTAATGAGCAGGAAGTGCTACCTAGTTGCCCTTTTGGTATGATTTCCCAGACTAACAATGAGTCCCTCAACGTGACTAATGAGCATTTTTTCACCTAGATGGGAAGATTCTAAAGTTTGGAGTCAACATATTATTTATTCTGTTATCTCAGTACCAAATACAAACTGGCACATAGCAGGGACTCAGTAATTTTTTATAAATGGAATGACTATGTATTTAATTGTTAACAGTGCGGTACTTTGAATTACTCATAAGAAAGGTCCTAAGTACCTAATGTTTGTTACAAATATTCTTCTCAAATCGCCCAAACTCATGATGGATATGTACATGAATGCAAAACCACAGATTCTTTAAACCCATTTTTTAAAAACCAGCAAAAAATATGTGCTTTTAAAATGATGACTTACTTATATTTTTCTCCTTAGAAATCAATTTTTGACAAGCAGTATATCTTGGCTCTTTATGGGAGCAAAGTTTAACTCAGATTGGGTGGTGGCTGTGTTTCAGTCAAGTTGATTACAGGGCCAGAAAGCGAAAACGTGGTGTTTGTGGAAGGCAGAGGCAGATACAGATCTTGCATGAGAGCCTGTCCCCTGAAATTAGAGATGGATGCGAGATATGGATTTATTTTTCAGGGTATGTTCCTTCCTGGATGTCAGATGCCATTCGTCACACCACAGATTTTGCTGTCTATCAGGATCTAGGTAAAAAGGTATTTCAGAGCTTAAGGAGTTTCTCTCCATACGGCATTTTATCCAAAGAAGCAGTTTCACTTCCTCTGAGAAATTTAGAAAGTTGGAGAAAAGCACAACCCTGGATGCACTGTGGTACTTGGCAGGCTAGCTCTGCATCTCAGCCACTTCCTAACTTTAGCATCTACATTAATGCAATTATTTTTTCCAGAATGATTACAGTGAGTCCTTGTGTCCCTGGTCTAAACATGGACCCAAGTGGCTATAAAAAGTTTCCAAAGGTGGCAAATTTATTACCAGAGAATTACTGGAAAACTGGGAGAATCCGTTCATTAAGAATTGCAAGTGAGAGCATAGATGGACAAAATGTTTCAAAAGACTAAAAAAAATGGGCATACGTAGTGATGCTGGAAGTTTATTTTTAGGGTTGTAACTTCAAGAAATAATTAGACACTTGTGCATAGATTTATGAACATAGATGCTCATACAGGATTGTTTAAGATAGAGAACAACCTAATTGTCTAAGCAGCAGAGTTGACAGTAAATCATGGTGCACACACAGAACCATATAACGGAATAGCACCCAGTCACCAAAAGTCATCTTGTGGAAGACTACTTAATGATGCAGGGATTTTCAAGATACATGAGGTTAAAAAGCAGGTTATAAAAATAGAGAAATATTATAATCCTCTTTTAAAACACATGCTTATATGTATATATATCTGCATAGAAGGAAATACTGAACTCTGAGTGGTGACATACACAAGTGGCTTTTATATTTTTATTTATGCTTTTTTTGGTCCCCATGTTATGATTAATAATTTATATTAAGTGGCACACTACTTAAAAAGAAAAAAAGCAGAATTTTTGATGAGATACCATGTATGTAAGAAGCTCAGATCTTAGAAGATAATGTTTTTATTTTTATTTTTTATTGAAGGATAGTCAGTTACAATGTGTTAATTTCTGATGTACAGTACAGTGTTTCAGTCATATATATACATACATATATTCATTTTCATATTGTTTTTCATTAGAGGTTACTACAAGATATTGAATAGAGTTCCCGCTATAGTAGGACCTTGTTGTTTATCTGTTTTATATATAGTAGTTAGTATTTGCATATCTTGAACTCCCAAATTTATCCCTCTCCTCCTCTTTCCCCTCATAACCATAAGATTGTTTACTATGTCTGTGAGTCTGTTTCTGTGAGTCTCATCTGTAGATGAGTTCATTAGTGTCTTCTTTATTTCTTTTTTTTAGATTCCACATATGAGTGACATCATATGGTATTTTTCTTTCTCTTTCTGGCTTACTTCACTTAGAATGACAATCTCTAGGTCATTTTGCTATAAATGGCATTATTTTATTCTTTTTTTGGCTGAGTAGTATTCCATTGTATAAATATACCACAGCTTCTAATAGGACTTATTTTGTGGAGGTTTGATGTGCATGATATAAGAAATGTACAAATACACACACAAACACACAGCAAATTACTTTCGGAGATGACTTTCAGTTTTGGCTTTCTGTCTTGATTTTTTTAGTCTTTTCAAATTAGAGGGGCTAGTGTGGCATTTTGGAGGGAGTTTCTATTCCACAGTCCCGTGTATCCCTGATGGGCAGTGTCTGCTAGAGTCGTGTTCCTTGTGTCTCTCGTTCTCTGGCCCCATTGCTGCACCTGAGAGGAGAAGTATCCGATGGTAAGGCTGGTTGGGCCCCTCCCAGGCTTCTCTCTCTCTCTTTCTCTCTCTGTCTCTCTTTCTGTGCCAGGGCCTGTCCTCAGGACAACTCCTCTCCTCTCTGTGATAATCTCCCTGGGGCAGTCTGGTAGTCACGTGTGTTTATTCAGCTGTGTCTGAAGTGGAGAGACAATATGATCTAGTCTACTATGCAGCTTTAAAGTCACAGTTGTGTTCTTATCCTCAAATCCAGCTTTACTCAGTAATAAATCTGATCTTTAAAATCTACTTCCAATGTACAGAAGTAATTGCTTGCTTATATGCCACCAATGAAAAACTGAAATATGAAATTAAAAACACCACACCATTTGTATTAGCACCCAAACCAAAAAGATACACTTAGGTGTGAACCTAATAAAATCAAAGATCTGTATGAAGAAAACTATACAAAAATTCCGATAAAAAGAAATCAAAGAAGATCTAAATAAATAAACGGAGAGAGATTCCATGCATGGGGATGAGGAGACTCAATATTGTCAAGATGTCAGTTCTTCCCAACTTGATCTATAGATTCACTGCAACCCCAATCAAAAATCTCAGCAAGTTATTTTGTGGATATTGACAAACTGATTTTAAAGTTTACATGGAAAGGCAAAAGACCCAGAATAGCCAACACAATATTGAAGGAGAAGAACAAAGTCAGAGAACTGACACTACCTGACTTCAAGACTTACTATGAAGTTACAGTAATCAACACAGAGTGGTATTGGAGAAAGAATAGACAAAAAGATCAATGGACTAGAACAGAGAGCCCAGAAATAGATTTACTTAAATATAGTCAACTGATATTTGACAAAAGAGCAAAGGTAATACAACAGATCAAAAACAGTTTCTCCAACAAATGGTGCTGGAACAACTGAATTGATCATCACATGCAAAAAAGAAAAAAAAAGGAACCTATATGCAAATCTTACACTTTTCACGAAAATTAACTCAAACTGGATCATAGACCTAAATGTAAAATGCAAAGCTCTAAAAAGTCCTGGAAGATAACACAGGAGAAAATTTAGGTTTCCTTGGGCTTGGTAATGACTTTCTTTGGGTACAATATGAAAAGCATGATCCATGAAAGAAAAACAAAATTGACAAATTGGACTTCATTTAAATCAAAAACTTCTGCCCTATTAAAAGCTCTGTGAAGAAAATGAGAAGGCAAGCTATGGAGTGGGAGAAAATATTTGTAAAACACACATGTGATAAATAACTGTTATCCAAAATTATAAAGTACTCTTAAAACTCAGCAATGAAAACAAACAACTCAATCGAAATCTTTGTCTGTCTCCTGTATCCATACAAGAATTGGTTATCAACTCAGAAAATCAAGAAATGTGTTGTTTATGCAATCCTCCCCCTCAAACAAAGAACCCTGAGGATTCTGTAAAGAAGATGTTTGCAGATGGCGGAGTCTGTCTGGCGATTCATGAGTGACCTGTACTGGGATGAACCTAATGTGGTGCTCACTGGAGAGCAGAGGGACAGTTTGGCAGGAACATACCAATTTGTTCCGATGGGGTACGTTGAAGGGGGGAGACAGAATCTCAAGTGAGGAAATAAGACAAAAGGCGCTAACGTGGGGAGCTTTTTCAGTTAGAGAAGGAGGCAAGATGGGCACAAGGTTACAATTGGACACCAGAGGTTTTTTTACCATTTCCCACCTTTCTTTGCCTCCAGGCCACTTTCCACCCCAAAATGTGTGGTTTCTTTTCAGTCCAGAGGTTCCTGCTTTTCTCTGTCTGCCCAAGGAGCCCCCTTATTCACAAGCTGTATGGTTTCCTGCCATTTGGCCTGTGCCCCCCTTTCTTTGCTCATATCTAGCAATCTGCCTGCTGTGACATTGTCACTGTTTCTTTTGTTTATGTACTTGTGGTACCTTCTTCTGCTAAGATATTTTTAAAAAATAATTTGTTTCCATTGACAGGTAAGTCAATCCCAAGATATTGGGTTTGTAATGTATCTACTTACTGAGCAAACTTTGCTTACAAGACAGTGCAAAGTTAAATACGTCTGGCCTCTCTAAGTTTTTAATTTAATTGAAGTCTATATTTTAAGGCACTTCAAAAGAAATATAAATACAGGACATGAGCTGAATAATTCCAGAAGTTTCTGTAAAAAACTTCTGATCCCTGGTGGACAGAGTATAAATAACCTCGTTGTCTACGATCCACCCCTTCTGCCCAAGCATCGAAACTTCAGCTGGGCACAGAATGCTTTAATTTGGAGATGAAGAAGATTTTTTTTCCAAGTAGAAAGCATACCATTGAGAATATGAATCACTAAGGGTGACATTAAATCTTCCAAAGAGATAATATATGTCTCTGTGGTGGCTCAGGAGACTAACAATAAATGTTAAATATTAATAAGATTGTGGAAATCCTCATGGACACTGTGATTAAAGGAGCACTAGAAAGGGGAACATGACAGAGAAGATAAAAAGCAGGGATCTATGTAGTGGTCTTTACAGTATATGCTTCATATGAGGGGAAAAGGTAAAGAGAAGAGAAAGGTTTTTTCAGGGAGAAGACAGGTGCGGGAGTAAATAAAATTAGAAAAGAGATAATATTCTTCAGAGACAGGCAGTTGGACCTTCCCCTTGTGCTCTGAGTTGCAAAGGAAAATCAGCCACGTTCTGAGGAAGAATCTGCTACAGAACCTGGAGAGGGGATCCATTTGCTTTGGAGTTCCTGGTTTTCTTGGCTTTTGCTCTTGTTTTGGTCCCTAGGGATGGTGGAAATGGTAGTGCTGACAGAGGAAGGGCACGTCAACCCATCACTCAGGGAGCGGCGGCCGGCTGGGCAAGGACACAGCTTTGCCTCATGGCTCTTCTTCAAAGACTGAGGCCTTCCAAGTCTCTGAGTAAATCTGCAGACCCATCACGAGGGAGGGAGTCTCTGTCGATAACTCTGGCTCACCCTGCACTTAATTCTGAAATGAGCCCTGCTTTTAGACTCTCCTTCCCGACCCTGACTTTACCGAGCCTGATGGATGGGGCCACGTGGGCTGCTGGTCAAATGCATTTTCTCACACAGAAAAAGGGGATGGAGATGAACAGAAAAAAAGAAGGAAAAAAACAGGGAAAGGCAGGAAATATCTAGGCTTGCATTCTTTTGAAGATTCAGCCCCATGTCTAGTTGGAATTGCTTTGTTAAAAAATAATAATATATCCTTTTCCCTACTTCTCTATATAAAATAAACAACAAGGACCTATTGTACAGCACAGGGAACTCTATTCACTATCTTGTAACAACTTATAATGGAAAAGAGTCTGAAAAAGAACATAGATACCTATACATATAGAGGTAGGTATGACTGAAACACTTTGCTGTACACCTGAAAATAGCACAGCATTGCATATCAACTATAATTCAATTTTTTTAAAAAAGAAAGAAAATCACCAAAAATTAATAATAATAATAATAACCTGGCTATCCTGGAGACAGTGAGCAAATGAAACGGCCCACAATGGAAATCAGCCAAACTAGATGAAGGCTGACTCTGTGGATTCCCCTGGGTGGTATTCAGAGAGTCTCAGAGAATCATATTCCCTTTTCATTCAGATGCAGAGGAATCCCGAAGACCATGGAAGATGTGTGTCTGTATGTGTTTAGGAGGAAGGAAGGAAGGAAGGAAGGATGCGGGCTACAGGGCAGAAGACAAAGACATGGAAAAGGAATTGGTAAGTGAGCAGAGTATGGCTGTGTGGCCTTCTCATCCTAACGTTATAATATTACTTGAACCTCAGTCTGAAAGATGGAAATGGAAAGATTCTAATAAGATTCTTATTTGGACTTGTTCCATCTTGAGAAAGGAAGAAAGATAGGACTTAGCACTTACCTGCAATCTATAAAATATTATTTTGAGAATAAGTCATATTCTGGGTTTTCTCTCTCTCTCTCTCTCTCTTTTTTTTTTTCTTTTACATTTTTAATTGAAGAAAGGTGGTTCAGTGAGGCCGAAGGAGGAAATATTTTACGCAGTTTGATTAAACTAAATTCTGCCAAAGATGATGGCTGGGCTATCTTTCTCCTCAAGGAATTTTTTTTTATAAAGGTAATCTGATTTTCATTTTGATTTAGATGATATCAGAGATTGAACCAAATGACTCCCAAGGCTATCCCCAAACCCACATTTTATAATTTTTAAGAAAGAAAAGGTCCTTTGTAACGAATTCCAGAAATTAAAAAGGAGGAGTTTTTTCTTCTGTGAAGGCACAGCCCTCAAAGTGAGACCTGAGGGTGACATTTGCACTCCTAGCCTTTGCTGAGTTGAGGACCACAGAGCATAGACCAAGTCAGAGCAGCGTGGGAGTCCCCACTGCTCCCCACATGGCAGCCGAGGAGCAGAGCTACAAACTCAAATGCCTTTGAGCAGCATCCAGTTTCTTCTGCCTTCAATAACATGAATTTACCTGGTTTCATGGAAGCACATTCCATCTGGAATTAAGGGGAAGAAAGAGAATATAATGGCAAAGTGGATGCGCGTGCTTCTTATGTTTTGCAGAAAGAAAACCCAGGCGTCCTTTAGATACTCTGTCTTTATGGAGCCAGATTTTGGGACAACAAGATCTCTACCTCTTCATTGTCTGTGAGTGTTTTCCATAACTAATCATTCTTCTTTATGTTGGGGGCCAAAGAGGTCATATGTGATCACAGTTCACAGGATGTGTGTTTGGAAACCAGGAGGAGAGATCTCAGTGGCAGAATAGAGTTTAGTATGTGAAAATGTGTTTGGCTGCAAGTAAAGAAACCCTGAAACCCTGACTTATAACAGCATATTTTTCTGACATAAAAAGTAAGTGAAAGACAAATATTGTATGATATCACTGCTATGTGGAATCTAAAGGAAATCAAACTTACAAAAACAGAGAGCAGAATGGTGGTCATCAGGGGTTGGGGGGTAGGGGATGTTGGGGAGATGGTTAGGGGCACAAACTTGGCAACTAGTAGATAAATAAGTTATGGAGATTTAATTCACTGCAAACTGCTTACAGATAACAATACTGTGTTATAAATGTGAAAGTTACTAAGAGACTAGATCTTAATTGCTCCCACCACAAGAAGAAAGTATGTGAGGTGTAGAGATGATAGCTATGGTGGTAATCGCATTGCAATAAATGTCTCAAATCAACATGTTGTGCACCTTAGGCTGACACAATGTTATATGTCGATTATATCTTAATAAAAAATCTGCAGATACACACTACTGTATATAAAACAGATAAACAACAAGGGCCTACTGTGTAGTACAGGGAATTATATTCAATATCTGTTTTTCCCCCCATTGGCTTCTTTTTATTGAAGTACAGTCAGTTACAATGTGTCAGTTTCTGGTGTACAGCATAATGTCCCCGTCATGCATATACATACATATATACTCGTTTTCATATTCTTTTTCATTAGAGGTTATAACAAGATATTGAATATAGTTCCTTGTGCCCAGAAGAAATTTGCCTTTTTAATCTATTTTTACATATGGTAGTTAATATTTGCAATTCTTGAATTCTCAAATTTATCCCTACCCACCCTCTTTCCCCCATAACCAGAAGATGGTTTACTGTGTCAGTGAGTTTGTTTCTGTTTGGGGCCTCAAGAAGACTACAAACATAGTGTAAATGAATCACACTCAGCCTCTGGAAAATACCTAATGCCTCCTGGAGCCCTGGACCCCACCCCCCACAGACACAGAACACAAATAGGCAACTGACTTTCATGCCCACAGCATAGAAACCAAGACACTATGGTTGGTGTAATGGTGAAAAGTGAAGCACTGGTCTGGGTTCAAATCCTGGGTATCATAGAGCAGCTGTGTGCCACCTGAGCAAGTTACTTAATTTCTCTGTGCTGTATGACTCTGAGCAAGAATTTGCTTGATCTCTCTGTGCCTTGGTTTCCACATCTTTAAATGGGAATAATAATAACACTTCATAAGGTTGTTGTAAGAAATAAATGAGTCAGTATACATAAAGGGCTCACAGGGCTGGCATTGACAGAGGAATGTGTTGTGGTCACATTAGAAGTGGTTGGGCTATCACTTGATTTAAACTTATTCTGAGAAGCTTATTGCATTAGTGAAATAACCATCTTCCAAGTCACTAAATGGCTGAAGTTCTAAATTACTCCTAGAGGCTTATCCTATGACCAGAAGGAGTCCCAAATGTTGCCTTTCAGCTTTGCTTAGGTTCCTTCTGAGCTGCTGCGGGGCTGGCCATAGAGGGAACACTCACAAATCGCTACCATTAAAGTAGGAAAATTTCAGTGCGTTTTCCTCCTCGCTCTTTCTAAATCGCAGAGAAGTCCATGATGCTCCCTTGCTTGAAGACTTTTCAGTACCATCCCTTTGTCAAATCTTCTTACAGGTCACGCAAGTGTCTCCAGGCTTGTCACCTGCCGACACCTGCTCACTTTCTGTAACCACCGTGTCACGTGCTCTAAGACAGCAGTTCCCAAACTTGGGCTGCACCAGAATTATTCAGAGAGCTGATTCAAATGCAGATTTCTGGGCCCTACAGAGTTGCTGATCTAGTAGGTGGGACCCAAGAACACACATCTCTAACTGATCCATTAAATCTGCTACCTTTTTTTTTTCTTAAGGAAATCATGACTTTAAAACTAACCTGTAATGCATGCTTTTCATGAATGAAGAACAGTCTTCCCAAACCAGGCTATGAGCTGTTTGAGATCTAGAACTTTGCCCTATTCATCTTTGTCCACCCAGGGCCTGGCCCGTTCTCCAAGACTTAGTCTCTCTGTAATGTCTGATGCTCAGATGAAATCCAGATGAACGAGGCTTGGCTGTAGGTAACTCCTTCGCCCTGTTCTGTCCTTCAGCTACAAAACAGCAGTGCTGACTGATGAATGTTTGGCAAGAACTTTTCTCAGTTGTGGTGGGCTGGCCAACTTCGTCAGGCCCTCAAGACTCCCTCTAGGACCAACAGACTCATTTGTAAGAAAACTTAAGAGTTCAGGTTAGATATGCTCAGCAGAGTCACAAGCAGGAGATTTTTCTCCCCTGCAAGTCAGCATGGACAGGCCTGCAGCCTCGGTGCCCTGACACCTGAGACACCTAATTCTTGTTCCCTTGCCTAAGCTCTTACCTTAAACATGCAGGGAATACCCACTAACCTCATTTTAGACATAATAAATGAGGTTTTTTCTCCCATTTTGGCTGACATGTGCAAAAGGAACAGTAATCACATGACTGAGAATATAAGAGCCTTAATGAATGTCCCCACGAAGGAGACCAGGGTGTGACAGCCTGGCCTGAAAGTGTACTTAAGCATATATCATAATCTCTACTCTGGATGTGATCTGACTTTTTGATGACTGTTTAATAATATTTTGGCCATTGTTTTACATTAAGAAAAGGAGGCATATTTTCCTAGCCGATGAAAATCTCTGATTGACTTAAACACTAAGGTGACAGAAGGCTTGTCTAACTTGAGGGAAGCAGATTACTTTTTTATGCTTTTGGTTTTACCAGGGATCTCATTGGCCAGTCCTCTCCTTAATCAGGCCTGACTGGCATGAAACCAGCTTTGGCGGGCTACTTTACCATCCTGAACCTTGATTTCCTCATTTATGAAGTGGGGGATGTACTAGCTATGTCATAATAGTATTGTGAGAAGTAAGTGGAACACCACATGTAAGGTATCAAACCTTGTGCCTAGTATGTAGTAGGTGCAGAATAAATGTTGCATTAAAATACTTATCGAACACCTACTGCATACCTAAGCTTATGCACCATGTGATATGGTGTAAGCTAACAAAACATTTAATGAGTGGTGAGTTAGGGCTTGTGTTCATATAAAATTAAGTAAAACAAAGGCAAAAAATTTGGCAAAACACAGCAGAAAGAGCAGAGGCCTGCACACCATAAAGGATTATAAACAACAAGGACTGAGCTTGGTAGGAAGAGGCAAGACGATTCTGTGCATTTTATAGAGAACTTATTAAGGTTTTTATTTTGATTATTTGTTTTTAACATCAAACGGGGTTTTCTCAAAGCCTCAGTTTCTTCATCAACAAAATATAAATAATCATTCAACATTGTCAGGATTCAATGAAATAAAGCTTTGTAACTAAGTGCTGAACCCGGATTTAATAGATGCTCAATAAACTGTAGCTGTTATGGATAAAAATTATTGTAGAGAAGTAGGAAAAGCATGGGACCCACAGTATGGAAACCTGAGTCCTTCATCTCTCGGGGTCTCCAGGAATGAAATTAGAGGACCAGAAGACTTTCAGAGCCCCTTCCACCCAGCAGTCTCTTGCTCTGGGCTCTGTGTGCTGCATCCTGACTGGGGCTTGGAAGGGGCGGGGCCCCTGCCTTCAGTACCAGATGCACAGTGGGTGCTGCGGGCTCCCCCCACCAGCCCCCAGGGTGTCTCACTACATTGGGAAGCATCCTCTGAGCACTGTGCATTCGGAGAAAGTTGGGTTTGAATTTTGGCTCTGGGCCTCAGTTTCTGCATTGGGAATGGAGTTTATACTTACACTGCAGGGTTGTTATAAGTGACTAAGAAAGTGCTTGGATGGCATCTAGTGCAATTCCTGGCACAAGATAAACGTATTCAATGAACAACGACTTTCAATTATGACTTGTGATGATGACGACATTGATGACGATGTGTGCTGGTGGTTATGACTCTAACACTCCTTGACCTAAGAAAAGAGGTGAAACAGGAATATGCCTCTGGGTCCTTCTGCTTTCAAGCACTGCTCCCTTCTTCTCCTGTCCAAGTGCGTCTCTTTTTTTTTTCAGTCCCTTGGGGTTCCATAATTTTTTCTAACTGGCCCCCACAAGCAGTCCCAGAACCATTCATTACCGTCTTGTCTTCATATTGTCCCGGCCCCCCCAGAACACTGAAACTTCCCTCGCATGTTTCTTACCCCTCTGGGTTTGCTTCCTGCATTTCACGGTGCTCCATGCTTACAGCCCACGGCTATCAGGTGAAGGATGTGCTGTGATACTCAATACGTATTTATATCAAGGCTTTTAAAAATATTTATACCATGATATTTATATTTATATCGTGACTTCATTTATTTCACTGAAATTTACATCATGACATTTATACCATGACCTTCATTCATTTCTCTGAAATGAAGCTTTTGCCTTCATTTCTAACTGAAACCAGTGTTTGAGTAAAAATAAAATCAGACACAAAACAGTCAATCCTATACTAATTTCTGAGAATAACAACATCAAATGAATGCGTTCAATCCTTCTATACATAGTAGGTGTGTTAAAAATGCATTGTAAGAAACTTTGCCAGTCTGATCCACCCTCCATTCACCAGCCAGCCTTAGCCCGGGGCGCCCTGAAGTCAGAAACCCTGAGGAAGTGAGTAAAGTGTGAGAAGAGTTTCCTGAGACCCTGCAAACAGCCGAGATGAGAGGCTGACATTTTTAAAAGACAGAGAGCGGAAAAGGTGAGAAGCAAGCCTACCGGGAAGATAGCGACAGAGTTGAAACTCTGATTCCAACTTAGATATGCAATGTCTGAGATATCTTGGGAAGAAACAACGTCCTGGATTGACGGGCTAGTCGCGGGGGAGTTTGTGGATTTAAAAGCAGCCCATCCAGCCTGGCGGCCCCAGACCCTGGTGAAAGTCTGTGTTGAACTGTGCCGCTCAGACAGGAGTTAAAAGAGACCCAGGTTAGAGGGGAAAAGTTCCAATTTGGAAGCTAGACGCTGCTGCTCCTTGCCCACATTCTAACTTCGAACCTGGTTTTGGTTCTTTTTATACGTTTTGTTATTGTCGATTGCTTTGAAGACAAAATCAAGACCTGCCCGTAATTAAACTCTCCACTGCGGCTAGTGCAGAGCCTAGCACATAATGCTGTTTCCATTCAGTGTTCCTTAAATGGGTCCGTGAAGTCAGCAGAGCTTGGGGATTTAAGAAACCAAGACTCATGACTTTAAGGGTGATGGAATGAATCCACATCTACATGGGAACCCTGCAGGGTTGTGGGTGAGGCCAGCTGATCTGGGCTTGAGTCTTGGCCCCAAGCACTCTTTGCCATGCGACCTTGGTGACGTGCTTTTGTCACATGTGTTCATCTGTGGGCTCTCTCCTGACCTCCTTGTCTCCAAGCCTCAGCTTCCCCATCTCCAAAATGGGGCGATCATGATACCTACTGCACAGAATAGTAACAGGATCGCCTTCAAAGAACAGACCTCATAATAAGAATAAGTCAGTCCCTTCTAACCCTTGGCAGGAATTTGTGGAAATCAGAGTTAAACGTCTCTTAGCACGGTTTCTGCCACATACTAGGCGCTCATTAAATGGGAGCTGTTACTACTAACAAAAACATGGTCATTTTCCATTTCTACTTCAACTCTGGATTTATCTTGAGGGACAATTTTCACTCTCGTATTGACAAAATAATGACACACTATCCAAATAAATGCACTAGTGCGTTCCTTGAGGGCTCACGTCATTGCACCTGCCCTGGGAAGGTGGAACTGTGTTTTGATCATTTGATCGCAGTCCTCCTAATTTTTTTTTAATTAAAAATATTGATAGCCCACCTGATGTATGTAAAATAACCCCGGCGATTGTACGGAGGCCGATGGAGTTGCCTGTGGAATAGCAGAAGGGCCGTCCACCCATCACCCGCCGCATGCTTGCCCTGCGCCGGCACTCGCCTCACCCTCAGACTGGCCACGACGTTAGCTCCGTTTGACTGCTGAAGGCACTAAAGCGCAGAGGGCGAGCCGCTTGCTCTGGGCACGCAGTCTGAAAGTAGCAGGGGCGTGATATGAAATGGGCTGACTTCGAAGTCCACGCCCGGGACTCCTGGCGTCTGGAGCTTCCGCAGCTGGGCTCTGTACCAGGTGACTCTCCCAGGGGTTATGCCCGCACCATCCCCACGTGAGAGGCGGGGGCACGGTTCTTCAGCCTATTTTCCAGAATTTCGCTGCTGCATTTGAAGCCTGTGCAGAAACTCTGCTGTAAATGATTCACTTTTCAAGTTGGAGTGCGGGCCTGGGACCTCCAGCACTCACCGCAAACGACAGCCATGTGCGGAGAGCAGGTGCTCCGCACCGGAAAGTCGCCTCATTTACCTTCATCCTTCCTTCTCCACACACCTCCCTGCACCCTGTTCCTCCGGACCCTTCCCTCACTGAACACATGTGATGTGTGGTTAGGGAGTAAGGGGACAAGTGCTCTTGCAAACACTCCCCGAGATGTTAATTATCCTGAGCTATTCTCTGATGTCTGCCCAGCTTTGAGGACCAGGGCGTGAAGAAACCCCACCTTTGGCACTCGCGTCTGAAGGGACGCGTGCAGTGACTAGTTCTTCGCCCACCCACACACATCCCCGGTGCCCCTGTGCCAGGCCGGGCGCGGTGCTAGGCTGCTGGTGAGATGAGGACGGTGGTGCCTTTCCTGGGGGGCCTGCGGAAAGGGGTCACGTTGGGGAGACCGTCAGGCAGAACAGGTTGCTTTCTAATAGAGTAAGCGCCCCAGCGTATGTGCGTACAGTGGGTGACACGGGAGCACAGACGGCATGCCGGGGCAGAGGCAAAGCAAGTCCCAAATGTGGTTTTGGTTAAATATATGTTGCCTCAGCTAAATGCAAGAAATGCGGTGTTATTAGAGCACTGAATCTCAAACTGTGCTCTCTGGAACTACACCTTGACACCTACCATGTGCCAGGGATTACTTGAGCCCTGGGGACACAGAGGGAGCAGAACAGAATAATCTGAAGGAGCTCCTAGAAGCAGCGCTGTGTTATGTAACCTTGGGGAGGTCACTTCACTCTTTTGGACTCCACTTCTTGATCTGTAAAAGAGGGAAGCTAAAGATAATCACGAAAGCTCCTTTGCCTATGTTAACGCCTCATGAAGTGAAAGGGGAAATAAAGATTTCTGAACATTTCTGGATTTTTTTTCACCAAATGTTATCCTGCTGAGGACAACCATGAGCATCCTCAGCTCTGGACTTCAAGGAGGACATGCTTGGTCCCTGCTCTTGCGGAATTCACCAGCCACGTGGGAAACAGCTTCAGACAAACAAAATGCATCATTACCTGTTACTGACTGTCAGGGCTTTGAAGAAGTTTCTGAAAAGTGTTTCATTTTCTTAAGTAGCTTGAACTCATCTGTGGCTCCTTTGATCGTTGACATATGTGGTTAACGAAACTGTGTCTCTTCTGTTGAACACATTCTAAATGACATTTGTCTGGTTATCACCGGGGGCCACGTGCAGGCACAGCCCCCAAGAGCATCATTGAGCAGTTTGTCTTATAGCTCCTTAGACCCTCTTCAGAGTCATCTGAGGGCCCCAGACTCCCAAGTGATGGGGAAGACCAACAACAAAAAATTAAGCAGTCTCACCCAGGCTGAGGGCACAGGGACCAAGACTGTGCAGTAGCGTCAGATGTGATTGGACCCTGGCACCAGGAGGTAACTGTGAACTGGCTCTGGCTGCAAGCCAACAGCAGTGGGAGAATCAAGGCCCTGAGCAGCAGATTCCTCTCCCCAAAGCATTTCATCTT
Organism: Camelus ferus; assembly: GCF_009834535.1. Classification (NCBI taxonomy): domain Eukaryota; kingdom Metazoa; phylum Chordata; class Mammalia; order Artiodactyla; family Camelidae; genus Camelus; species Camelus ferus. Next base: position 2,318,177 of record NC_045718.1, on the reverse strand, counting down.
GGCCAATGAACTTGGCGATGAATGGCTTACCAGGGAGAGCTGGGTTTCGCTGTGAGCAATTGTTTACATCCAGGCTTAACGGACGCTAAGTACTTCATCCTAGTCATGTGACCCCTTGATGAGACTTGCTACAGGGTGAGAGAAAGGAGAGGGGAAAGTTCATTGGTGACTTCAGTTCCCACATGTGTATGGTTGTGAATTCCCAAGGTTGTAACTTGCTGATCAGGTTCAGAACGGAGACTCATGCCAGCCGGGTTATACATTGTGCCTATTCCCCCAAAAGACTCTGGAGAAATTATCACCTTTTTCTCATCGTGACCCTAGAATCATCCACGTAGCTTATCTGGTTTAAGCACATGTAAACACATTTTTAAAACACAGCCTGCTTAAGTGACGTATTCAAGGTCACCTAGCAAGTGAGAACCAGGGCCAGAAAAAGAACCCAGAACATCCAACTCTTGTACCCTTTGTAATGAACCAGGCTAAGCTTTTTGTTTTATTTCTGGCCTTCTCAGGAATTCCAGACTAGCCTGCAGTACACTTCTGTCTTGAGGAAAGATACACCTGGGCAATTCATAAACTGGAGAATTTGCAGCAGAAAAGTGCCCAGAGAAAACCAGCAGAGAGCTCCAGAATTCAGTCCCCAGCCCACATTCCCATCTCAGGCAGGCAGCAGCATTTTCCCTGTCGTGCCTGGCTCCACGCCAAGCATCACAAGCACTAGATCTTCCTCTGGGTTGCCTTCAGGACAAGGAACTCGGAAATGAAACAAGGCGAGGGTATCTTGTTCTTGGAGAAGGAGGACAGAGCCCAGGCAGGACAACTCACTGCAGGCAGTTCTCTGTCATCAGGGAACCCCCACTCCTCCCAAACCTGACCCAGCTGTGCTTTTGCAAAAGGTTGCTAACGTAAGACCTCTGTGACCAAAGGCCTTCGACGCACGGTTCTGTGGGACAGTGAGAGACATCAAGTGGATGCCGGCGTGAATGAAACAGCCCGAGTAGCTCTGTCCTGTGGTGGGGGATTGTCCTTCTGTGATGGCTAATCCTCCTGTTTAGAGTCATATTTAGGGTTTGAGTGTTTGCTTCTGCTCCCCACCCTTGTCCTCCCACGTGTGTATATCCCCAGGGACTTCCTAGCACAGGATGGGTCATCTTCTAAGCTCAGCCATTCTGGTGTCTTTGCAGGGATTGGGGAATGGGGTGTGTTTAGAGGATTCATTTGATGTGAAGTTGAGCTCGGCACATGAGTGGAGCACTTACTATGTGCCTAATGCTGCCTCGTGTGTTGAGGATGTACAGACAGTCCTCACATTCTAGAGGTTTACCGTCTAATTTAGTGAGAAAGGCAATAAACGCAGGTGAGCACAGAGACGAGGTATCTAGTCCATCCCCCCGGGAGAGGCTGACAATTGAGTTGAGTCTTGAAGGGATAAACTAGCCACAGAAAGCCCTAGGAAGTGAGGGCTGGGTAGCAGCCTGAACAAAGTGTGGAAATGGAGAACGGCACCTGGGTGCAGACAAATATTTCAGGACTACAGGACAGTGGACTGAGGTTTAGAGTGATCGCGCTGGTCCTGGTTTCCTCCTCCGCAGAATGAGGTGGTGGACTCCAGTTTTGGCTTTTTCTGAGCACATATCCCACGAAGTGGATGGATTTGGAGGTGGTTATCCAGGTCTATCTGTACGCCTCCAATGCCATTTGTTTGTGTGTTTTAAAGAGTGATATCATAGCTTTATTTAAAGATGCCAACATTCCAATACACCAGAAATTTAAATCTTGAAATATACTCAAATCCAGGATAAAATATTTTTTAAATTGTGGTATAATACACATCACCTAAAACTTACCGTTTTTAACCATGTTTACATGTACAATGGCGGCATTGAGTACATTTCTATTGCTGTGCAACCATCATCACCATCCACCTCCAGGACGTTGTCATCGCCCCAAACTGAAACTCCGAGCGCATGAAACAGTAGCTCCTGCTCCCAGGCCCTCCTAACCTGCCCTCTGTTTTCAATTGTTGAATTATTTTTGCCTTTCCTGTAGAAGTCTCAGGCCGCTTTGTCACAGCGTCCGATAGATGGAACTATTCAATGACAACCCTGGACGGCGGGACAGTCGTCAGTTTTTTGGTTCTTGCAGGAACGCTCATTAACCGTGCGTTTTGAAGCAGCACCAAGTTTCCTCCGAACCCACCAAGGAAGCGTGAGCTCCCCCTAGAGTTTAGTGCTCGCATTGCAATAATCCGGGCAAAAAGCCTGAACTACCGGTGGGTATGGAAAGGGAAGAAAGGGGCCAAGATTTGAGAGCCAGGAGGGAGTTTCTAGGTATAACCTGTCTGTGCTTCTGCAGTAGCATTGCCTCCCTTCCTCCCTCTCACGCACTGGACTGCGTCTCATAATCCTGCCAACGCTTAAATCCCTTTTGCTTCCTAGACTGTCCAGAGTAGTTGATAATGCTGCTGCTTTAGTCAGCAATGCTGTTTTTCAAGTCACGCTGGAGCTAATGTTTCAGCAAACGGCCACTGTGTTCCTGGGGGTAGCAGAAATCAAGCAAAACATAAAGCGCAGGCCCGACCAGGTCTGGTCCCAAAGGCTTGCTTGGAACGTCTCACAGAATGGAAGCTTTCTGTTTTTGCATTAATCCTTGTTTGCTGGCCATGTTCCAACTCAGGTAATTACAGCCTCCCTCTCCCAAATCTCCCTGGCAAATTTAGTCCTTTCATATGTCTTCTTGTGATTTTTAGTGTTTGTGGCTTTTTGCTCTTGACCCGGCATTTTTCTGAAGAAATTTTGCCTCTCAGTGAGAGGGCAGAGATGGGTGGACCCAACGGCCCCATGTATTATGTTCAGAAGAATTGTATGGCCGCATAAAGGTGGTGGAGCCATGATAAGTGGAGCAGAACCCTGGAGAATGCGGGGCCTTGGGAGATGCCCTGATGGGTCCCCTCCCCAAAGGTGTGTGATGAAACTACAGATGCCATTCACTGACTTCTTAATATAAAGTCTCCATAACCCTCTCGAGTTAGACAGTCAGTTTTATCACTCTTTTGGCAAGTGATTTGAACTGACCCCTAAGTGGAACCCCTAATGTTTGGGTGTTGCCAATCCACCCTCTTGTTTCTCCTGTTCAATTAGCAAATGGTCTATTGTTCCGTTCCCTAGGGTTATGATCTAGATTTTACTTTCAGAGAAAGGGATCATAGACATTTTTGGTTATTTGGATCCAAAATGCACTAAAACATGCCAGAAATTTCTCAGCAATTATATTGTGAACATCACCGGGTTCTCAAGACATTATCAATTACGTGGCGCACTTCAACTCATGAAGCAGCTATGGAACAACGTGTGCCACCTTGCCTTCCACCTAAGTGACCTTGAGGAAGTTAGCTAACAATTTCACACTTTCATTTTCTTGTTTGAAAATTGAGGATGGTAAAAATAGCCACTTCATAAGATTGTTGTGATAAGATGTGTTGTGTTGGGAGGGCATGGAAAACCATTATTACTCCTACTAATATTATTGTTACTGTTATTATTATTATCGCCTCTACTACCACTAGTATTAGTATTATTATAAAACATTATATTAAGTAAACATATTGTGGAATTAATCTAGATGATAATGAAGTACTCAAAAGATCACTTAAATAGTTGAGGATACCAAGATGACCAAGCGATTGTCCCTGCCCTCAGTCTGCTTATGTTCTAGTGAAGGAGTTGTATGTTCTTCATGGTTGTGTGTTCTGCTGTAATCCTAAAACTGAGATCCATGCCTGGCATTTATAGTGGGAGGCCAATAAATATTTGTTAATAGAATGAATGTATATAGGACTTTAACACAAGCATACTTCTATTTCCTTTCTGGGAAATTACCAATGAGGGGAATTAGGGACAGCTCCATAGAAAAGTTGGCATTTAATCTTTGATTGAATTCAATGATTGATTTCAATGATTGAATTTCATCTTTGATTGAAGAATGGGTATGATTTTGATAGTAAAGGAAGTAAAAGGTACTCGAAATCACTTACTGGAATGGTGTTTCCCAATCTTTTCTGGGTCATAGGACTTGAAAAAATAGTATTTATATTAACATATTAAATACATATTAAATAACAGAACACTGGCCAAAGGCTCTGCATTAGCACATCATCCTCAAGACCTTGGCCATCTTGGTCAACTTTGTGTCCCCAACAAATAGGATGGTACCTGGCAGATATTTGTTGAATAGGAGCAGAGGGGAAAGCATGAGCAAACACTTAAAGCTGGTCTGTAAAAGGCATGACTGGGGCCATTGGAGCACAGGATTTATAAGAAAATGTAGAAAGAGACTACAAAGACAGGTTGGAGTCAGGTTGAGAATGCTTTTGAATGCCGCCCCAAAATGGCCTTTATTCACTAGGGCATAGGATCCATTAAAGATTTTGGATCGGAGGCTCTCAATAAGAAAGACAAGTCTCAGTGGGGGCTGTGTAAAGGATAGAGTGAAAAAACACTTAAACATAAGACAAGACACCATAAACCTTGCAGAAGAGAACACAGGCAAAACACTCTCTGACACAAATCATAGCAATGTTCTCCTAGGGCAGTCTACTAGGCAATAGAAATAAAAGCAAAAATAAACAAATGGGACTTAATTAAACTCATAAGCTTTTGCACAGCAAAGGAAACTATAAACAAGATGAAAAGACAACCTACGACCTACAGAATGAGAGAAAATATTTGCCAACAGTGGGACTGACAAGAGCTTAATTTCCAGGATATACAATTAGCTCATACAACTCAGTAACAAACAAACAAACAAACAAAAAACCCAAACAACTCAATCAAAAAATGGGCAGAAGATCTAAAAAAAAAATTTCTTCAATGAAGACATACAAATGGCCAATAGGCACATGAAAACATGCTCAATATTGCTAATTATCAGAGAAATGCTAATCAAAAATACAATGAGTTATCACTTCACATGGCTCAGAATGGCCATCATTAAAAAGTCCACAAGGATAAATGCTGGAGAAGGTGTGAAGAAAAGGGAACCCTCCTACACTGTTGGTGGGAATGTAATTTGGTGCAGCTACTATGGAAAACAGTATGGAGTTTCCTCAAAAAAACTAAAAAACAGATTTACCATGGAATCCAGAAATCCCACTTCTGAGCATATCTCCAGAGAATACTCTAATTCGAAAAGATACATGTACCTCAGTGTTCATAGCAGCACTATTTACAATAGCCAAGACAAAGAAATAACCTAAATGTCCATTGACAGATGATTGGATAAAGAAGATGTGATATACACACATGCGCACGCACGCGCACAAAGAAATATTACTCAGCTATAAAAAAAGAATGAAATAATGCCATTTGCAGCAACATGGATGGACCTGGAGATTGTCAGACTAAGTGAAGTAAGCCGGAAAGAGAAATAAAAATGCCACATGATATCACTTATATGTGGAATCTAGGGCACAGGGCGGTGTCGTCTTTCTTACTCCATCTGAAGATACTCAGTTGGAAATGTCTTCCCTCCATTTTTCTCTTATTTGTTTGGTCTTCTTGGAAGACCCCTAACATAGACCTTTTTCTTAAGAGTAAGAATTGTGTCTTACTCCACTTTGCCAATCAAGCGTGACGTAGAGTAACTGCTCAAAAGTATGAGGGATGAATGAATGAGTAAGTGAGTCGATGATGGGGAGACATCCCTTGGATTACATCTTCCGGCCACTCAGAAGTTCTAATCAGATACGTTACGACCGTGGACCGGTAATGTCATCTTTTGTTTTTTTTTCTTTCCTCTAGAGCTCGTAAGACTCTAAGTGATTTTCTAAATGTTTGTTTTCCTGTAGCTATTGCTGTTACTTCTCTTTAGCCTTTCCCATCTGCACATGGGTTACCTGCCCAAGCTCACTAGAAGGCTGGGGAATCAGCTGCACCATCCTTGTCTCTTACGACTGGAGCACCTAGTTATGGGCACAGAAATTCCATCCATGGTATCAACACAGACTTTCCAGGATAGAGACCTAGAATGAGTTAACAAGTACCAAACACATTTGCTAAGCTTAAAAGAATACTCTATTACTGTGTGGCAATTGGTAAAGAACTTATTAATTAAGGATATAAGATAGAGAGAAATCTCCCAGGAGGCAAAAAGCCATTACAGAGACGTTGTGGAACCAATCTAGCTGTTAATGGAACACTCAGAACTTCTTTAAAAGGGGGAGGGGATCACTTTTCAAAAGAATAGGTATCCCTAAATTCCTGATGTATTACAGATTATAGGAAATTTACCAAAAGACAGGTACAATCTAAAAACAACACAAAAAAACCTCATAAGCATTTGTTTTAATAGAATCCAGTCTTTCTGTTGTAACATCTCTAGATCCTAAACATACATCCACACCACCACAAAGCATGAAAGTAAATTGAGAAGGAAATCAGAATCAAACTTGTGTTGCAAATGAGAATTAATAGTCCATTTGCTTTCATTCTAAGCCGGGGGTGCATCAGAGACAAAATAAATAACTCATCTCAAAGGCCTGTGATTTGTTTGTTTAAGACATAACTACCAAATTAACAAGAGATGTCAGTCTCTCCTCCATTTCCCTTTTTCAGTTGTAAGTTTTTCCCCTACAGGTTATCTGGTTGCATGAGAACAGTGTTGTGTTTTAGAGAGGGATTTGGTGAGATGAGCCAAATGCAGAGGATTACCCAGGAATTGGTTCCTCTGGAGTGATAATAGAGATCTTACACACCTGTTCTATTAAGATGTTTATCTTGAGAAGGACCTGATAGCTCCAGCCCTGTGAGCAGGCGCTCATAGGCACTGGCTACCCAGTATCACAGAGCACATGGTCACAGGATGCTACTAACTCTGTGTGTTGGACTCCCCCGAGCCTTTCTGTTGAGGCAAAATCAGACCTGAGAACTGTCTTCATCAGAGGAACAGCATCCGTGTTAAGTGCATTAGAATGAGAAAAATCAGGGACATTAGCTCGTTTCTGCTGAAATTCAAATGCAACCTAGACAAATCCTCTGTACACAAATGATACATTCGTAAGTTAAAACTTGTGAATTATTTATTCCACATTTTTTTGAGGAAGGAGTGATATGCACTGAAATTAATGAGCACAAGATGGTTAAGGAAGAAGAGCACTGGACGTGGAATGCAAACATTTGATTTTGAGTATATATATATGCAACTTCCCAGCTCTACTATCGCGACATATTGCTCACATGTAATGAGTCTCCTCTGTCTCACCTGCAAAATGGGGTGCAGTCATATTTGCTCTGCCTGCCTTACAGAGTAGTTGTAAAGATCCTATAAAATGAACTGTGCCAGAGCACCATGTCATCTAAAAAGGTGTTGTTGAAAATGGCGATGATGATGATGATGATGACAGTGATATTAGCTCAAAGCAATTATCTTAGTCTTGAAAGAAAATGACTAAGCTTTGTGATAAATGGTGATAAAAATGAAAAGACACTTTTTGAGAAAGAGGTTACAAGAGAATGCAAACAGTTATCGCAGTAGAAATTATTCCATAGTGCCATTAAATATTCTGTTCTACAGAATGTATTTATTTGCCCTTGATTTTTTTAGCAATACCCAAACCACAATAATATAGGCTCATAATACAAATAAGGATATATTGCCAAAAAATAGCTGTCTGCTGCGATGTCAGTCCTTCCCAGGACGATCCTGGTACTTCAGCTTGTTCTTGTCCTATGTCCGCTTCACCTGCACTCAGATCTCCATCCCTGTTCTCTACCTTGGAGTTCAGTGTCTTTTTCCACACTCTTGTTCCACATGTTTAGCTTCTGAGCATCTTTCTATTTGATGAAAAAGATAGAGGACAAATGGGTATTGAACAATTTGGCTTGTGTTCTGTAACCTACCAGAGAAATATTACATCAAACATAGCAAATTTGTCTTTGTCCCCCCGTCTCCAAATATAGTTAGTTTTTTTTTTTTTTTTAATTGTTCTCTCCAGTTTCATGAGCTTGACCCATTGTTGCGCTCAGTCTTCCTAGGCCTATCTTCTGCAGTTTTATATTTGAGGTCATCACAGTGTTCTTTATCTGGTTGATTATATTGGTTTCTGTAGACTAGTATCCCAACACCTTTTTATTTAATAATTGGCATTGCATGTAATTAAGGTAGAATTTAATCTTGTAGTGTCTCTCAACTGCCTTGAGTGTCTTTTAGGATTTATTTTAGTCTTTGTTGATAGGACTATTAAGTGCGTAAGAGCTTGGCTCATGGACAATGTCTACGCTTGAGGCTCTTATATTTGATCTTACAAAATTTCATAGTAGTGCTATGAACTTTCCCCACCATAATTCCCTGTTTCCACTACCTGTTTATACCTTAAGACTATTAAACTTTCTGTTCTCTCTGCCTGGAACATCCTTTTGTATCTGTTCTTTACATGTCAGGCTCTTTCTCCTCTTTGGGTTTTTATTTAAATGTTACATCCTCAGCAAGGACCCTCATGGTTGTAATAATTAAAGTAGCCATTGATACACACACACCCACCCACCCACCCATGCACTTAACTCTACCTCATCACCCTACTTATTACTCATGACATTGAACATGATCGGTAACTATCATGTTGATTGATTTGCTTCCGCATGTGTTCTCTCTCTCCCACCCCCACACTATCTACCAAGTACAACTTAGATATTGTCCATCTTGTTCACTGGTGTTCCCCGGTTCTGGCACAGGGCCCATCACACAATGTTTGTGGATTTTGAAGTTTTTTTCTTGTAGTTGATTTCTAAGCTCATAACGTTGTGGTCAGAAAACATGCTAGATATAATTTCAGTTTTCTTAAATTTACTGGGGCTTGCATTGTGGGCCAGTATGTGATCTATCCTAGAGAATGTTCCATGTGCACTTGAGAAGAATGTGTATTCTTCTGCTTTCAGATGGAATGTTGTATAAATGTCAGTTAAGTCCATCTGGTCTAATGTGTCATTTAAGGCCTGTATTTCCTTGTTGATTTTTCTGCCTGGATGATCTGCCCATTGATGTTAGTGAGATGTTAAAAATAAATAATAAATAAGTCACTAAGTTCTGGGACATTTTGTTACACAGCAAAAGCTAACCGATATACTCTATGCTTTCTACATTGCTTTCTAGTCATTTTTATTCACTGCTTCACAAGTGCACTTCACTAGTGGGTGATCCATTTATTCCCATTTCACAGAGAGGAAAAATCAATGTCAAGAGGATTTTCTAGTATTGATGCCCTGGCATGCTTAATTCCTTAGATCCTGTGAATTAGAAATAAATCCTCCTTAGACACTTTTCAAGGGAGCAGCCACAAAAAAATGTTTAGAAAGGAATTAGGAAGTTAAGGATGTGCAGACAGTTCCTGAAGTGTGGACTCCAAAACTGTAAGAGTGAGCTTAAGTAAGGCTTATAAATTAATAAAGCCAGTATCCAATTTTGTTTGTTTACTTCTTACTTTCTATACAATGGCTATCAACTGTGCACAAAAAATAAAATCTAGACTCTTCCAAGACCACAGTCACTAGAACCCACATAATACAATAATGATCATGGTATTTATTGATCATCTTCTACGTGTTAGTCAGTTTTCACATTCATATCTCTGATACCACAATAGCCCTATTATTAGGTATATACACCTTTTACAGAAGAGGGAACTAAGGTCTGGAAAAGTTAAGAAACTGGCCCCAAGCCACACAGTTAGTAAGGCCGAGAACTGAAATTCAAACCAGGGTTAGCCTATGTGCTTTCTTATCTTCTGCTTCTTCCCCTTGGATTGACTGCAGTTTAATTCCTATTTCCTTCCACATATTAGAGACGCAGACCATGGGTCCCACATGCAAGGGTACCTGCAGGGACTGCTCCTCAGCAAGAAGCAGAGTCTCTGTCATGTATCAAAACGTAAGTGATTTCACTTTCAAACAGCTGAAGTCTGTTATCCTTGGAATACCCCCAGAAAAGCCTCCAATTTGTCTACAGCATTTACTTTTCAACTCAAGTTTTGAGGAGGCAGAAGGGAATACGTTGAGCCATGAACTAGATGCATTTTTTTCCTGACTCAGAGCCAGACAGAGTACAATAGGACCTTCCCAAACTTCTGAATTAAATTCTTAAAAAAAAAAAACCCTCAAAGGAGACCGCAATATTTAAAAACTTAAGAGAGGTCAGCCTTGAAGCAATGCACAGCTTTTATCATTTTTTAATGTTCCCAGTAATAGCACAATGCACAGCACACTCGTCTCTACTAGTGGTATTTTACACATCTTAAAGTAGTAAAAATGGACACTGTGCTTTTAATTTAACTTAATTGATCATCTCTTACCTGCTAGTTCCATTTTAGTCTCTCCTTTCCCCTCTCAGTTACATGCTTATAAAGTCATTTTGCTTTGTTGCATCTAATAGGTATTTGTTTTCTATCTGCTCCATAGCCAGAGGCCCTTGTAACTTTGTGATTTTAGACTCTCACTTCCGGGAGCCCGCTTCTCAGGTCTTCATGTTTGCACTTATGTGAAGACCTGCCGATGTCCCCTTCTTGACAGCTGGCACCGGACTCCAGTTTTCATTGCATCCCAATGCCTGGGACAGTTCCTGACACCTGTTGGGGCTTATGGTGTCACTTGAATTATACCTTTTTGTTATCCCTACTCTACACACTTCCTACTTTGCATATAGAGGGAATTCTCTAAATATTGTGAATTAATTAATGGAAGAACAATAGGAATGATCAAACCAAGGAAAGTTCATCATGATTGTAGATAGATCTTAAAGGCAGGAGATCAATGACAATTTCCTTCCTCCATTTTGATTTATCTTTAAAGAGACAGGATTCCTTTTCTTCATCAATTCCTTTCCCCCAATACTGCAAACTAGATATCTAACCTTGTTAATATGAACCAGTTTCTTTTCTCTACAAGGCTAATTTCTTTTTTTTAATACTTTTTTTTTTTAAATAGAGGTACTGGAGATTGAATCCAGGACCTTGTGCATGCTAAGCATTTGCTGTGCCACTGAGCTACACCCACCCTGCTACACTGAGAAATTTTTTTTTTTAATGGAGGTATTGGGAATTGAACCCAAGACCTCGTTCATCCTAAGCATGTACTTTACCACTGAGCTATACTCACCCCTCAAGGCCAATTTCATAAATATAATTCTGCTAACTTACATACTGGTCATTTTAAGAACCATATCAACCTGATGATCTCAAACTTTGTGAGAATTAAGTGACCAAAGATGCTTAAAAAGCACAGCTTAGCATTCTTTTAGCTCCCTTAAAAACAGCAGCATTCTACAGAAGCCAAATTGCAGAATCCAATTCAGGATGTAAATTACCACAAAGAAGAAAAATAGCAGCCGGATTTCTCCTTGTCGGGTTATACCCACTAAGCTAAAATGCATGCATGTGTTAAATAATATAACATGAAAAAAAAAAAAAAAACAATTTCTCTGGAATTAGAGCCACTTCTGATTTGGCTACTTTTGCATCTGCTTCAACCAAACTCTTGTTGAAATGAAGTTATTGAAATGTCGGTGCTGGATGATCAGGCAGTGGCCAGGACAGCACAACAGAGATGAGAAAAGAGCAAGAGGAGGGGAATATGTCACATCCTGGCTACAGGGAAACAGCGCAAAACATCTAATCCCAGCAGTGCCGGGGACCTTGAACCTGTCCAAAAAGATCCCCAGCTCTCCGGGTTTAATTGCCGTTGATGGCTGCTGGCCAGTCATGCATGACAATGCATGCGAGTCTGGCTGCTCCCTGCCTGGGCTCATTCCTGTCAGCTCTCACTCCAGGTGATGAACACAGTCCTCGGACCATGTGAGCGGGGAGGGGTCTGGGCCAGGGGAGGGGGGTCTGGGAGGCTGGAGGAACCCCTCATGGACACAAAGTGGCTTGTCCGCAAATAACCCATAGCTAGACAGAAGTCTTTAGAAACAGAAACGGTATTTAACCAGCTTCCATCCCTCACTTCCTTTCCCCAAGTATTCTCTCAAGGAAAACAAATCTAGGACACCCTGTGCAGATGGGTAGGACATCTGTGACCTGAGGTATGTCAGTTGGCAGCATGGGAGTCTCCTGTTTGGTTGATTTCTATTTGAGCACATGCTTCATGCTGGATAGAGAAATTTGAATTATACTTGAATAGGAAAGGACATTTTATTTTTCTTGGAGACTCAATATTTTAAACTTCCTTCTCTCTGCACAAGAGGCAAAATCATGTTTCTATTGATTCCAATGACAAGAAAACCCTCCAAGCTCTTGGGGAAAAGATGGTTTATGAAGTCTAGGGTGGTGTTGATAATTGGGAAGGAATTCATGAATCTTTTTGCAGCCTGATTATTCATTTTTGTGGTGTATGGTGAGTCTAGAACTTTTCTGGAGTTGCAAACCCGTAGGTAGACTGCTTCCAGGCATGAATCCGTGAGAAACCTCAAAACACAAATGTTCCAGGCAGAACAAAATGGTGCTGCTGAGATCAGGAACAACTTTCTGCAGAAGGCTTGTCACTTGTCTATACCCTGTGAAGTGATGGAAAGAGCTTAACTTCCCCCTGGGCTTTAATTGCCTTATCTCTAAAAATAGACATTTCTACCTCATGGGGATGCTATGAGGATTAAATGAGTTGATGTCTACTTATGAGCTTCCTCTGCAGATAAATAGACAAACTGCAGGCAAGTAGGGGCAAGGATTTGTATCTGTTTATTTTTGTAAACTTAGTGATAGAGCATAATGGTAAATGGTACAAGCTCAGGACTAGATCTGAATATTGACCATGTAAATAACAAGCTGTTTAGTTGTATGTTTATTTTCTCATCTTAAAAATGGAGATAATTATTCTTACCTAAGAAATAGTTGAGGTGATGTGCCTAAGAGATCAGACATATAGTAAGTGTTCAATAAATGGTAGTCGATCTTAGCTCCCAGCTCCTAGCACATATTGCAAAACAAAAATCTGGAAATAAGTTTATGGTCCTGAACATTAAATCACCCATGGCAGGAATGCAGTTTTTGTTGATTGGCAATCTGACATAAACCGTGTTAAGTATCTTACTATTTTCTCGGCAAGAACCAAAAGCAAAGTGTGGGAGCAAGGAAATTTCATTTCATTGTCATAAAGCCTCTTTTCTCCACAATAAAATTCGTATCACCTTTTTCTGATTATATAAACAACACCTGTTCATAATGAAAAAAAAATTTAAAGCCAACCAATTAATAAAGATAAAGAGAAGAGAGTAAAAATCACCTGAAATTTCACAATCCGGTGACAAAGCCGTAAACTCTCCTAGAGTTAGAGCTGTGTTCTGTGAAATATGCCTTTTTCATTGCTTTCAGAATACTCTTCTTCCAACCAAGACAGTATTATAAAATTTCTCAATAGTGAAGGGAGAATTGGGGGTGGGAGGGTCATCTTTTTATGATTTATTTATCGTTGTGTTGGCTTATAATTAGAGGATATAGACTTAAAAGTCACTTTTTGCTCAAAGACATGACCAGTTTTTGTTAATATTTCAGGGAAATAAAAAAGCAGTGTATGTTCTCTGTTCATAGCACATTAAGTTGGTTGATTGTAATTTCCATTCTTTGATGTGTGTCCTTAGTTATTTTTGTCTACTATTGTTATTCAATTCTAGAAGATGCATATTTAAATTACCCACAATGATATTTTTAGCAATTATTCCTTTAAATATTTTGCTTTATATATTTAGCTGCTCTGATGTTTGATACCCGCAGGTTTTTTACTGTTATATCTTCTTTTCAAGTTGCCTTTTATTGTTACACACTGTCTTTATTCTGCTTAGTTCTTTGAATTTCAGTTTTCTCCTTGTCTCACGATCATGTCTCTTCTGCTTTCTCCTCCTCCTCCCCTCCCCCTTCTCTCCTCCTGCTCCTTCTTTTATATTGTCTATCCAATTGCTTTCAAGATCTTTAAATTGCTTGTTTAAAAGGTATGTGTTATAAATGAAATGATTGAGGTTTTCTTTTTCAACCCAGCATGACATGATATTCTTTCACTAGAATTCAGCTGGTTTATCGTTAGTGTAACAACTGACACTCTTAATACTATTCTTACTATCATATTTCTATTTGATATTTATTTACTTTGTTATTTATTTTTTCCTTTTATCTTTCTTTTTTTTTTTTTTTTTTTTTTGGTTTGATCAAATTGCTATTCATTCCTCTTTCCACCATTTTAAATTGAGAAGTTCTATTATTTTCAGATTTTATCATTCTACTTTCCATTCCTAACAGGCTCTATACTTTTTTGTGGAAACAAGATGCTTATTATTATGCCCTCTATTTCTTCTTTCACTGCGCCCGCCCATCCCAATAAGAGGAAACTTTCAGAAGGTTTTCACTTACCCAGTCCACAGCACAGCTTCCACCTCCCAAGAACACAGTAATGGGGATGCTTTTGTTCCCCGTTTCTCCTATACCCACCAACTCCTGTTTTGTTTTAATAGTTTAATTCTTTTTGTTTTAGATAATTATTGGGTTTTCCTTGATACAATGTCATTTCTATTTTGGAAATCCTTATTTAGCATTTATATCACACATTGCTAGTTACTGCATCATTAATCATTTGGATTTAACTGTATAGATCACAGTGTTTATTGTTCATTACTTAAACTTTCTCTTTTCTTTATCTTCTATCTTAAAATCTCTGATCTGATTCATTTGCTATTTGGTTAGTCGTTTTGTAAGTACTTTTCCTCATATGTAGTGCATGGAGGAAAGATTCTCTGAGCCCTTGCGTATCTACACATTGATTTCCTTTATCCTGATAGGTGAATATCACCTTGGCTTGGAACAATTTTCCTGTGTTACAGTCTTTACACCCAGTAGCCCATCACCATGATTCCAAAAATCTTCCAGTTTTCAGTGCTGTAGCTGAGAGGCCTTTTGCTTCCCTCTTCCTCCTTTTCCTTCTCTTCCTCCTCCCTTCCCCCCTTCTTCTTCCTTCTTCCGTCTTCATTTTCCCCTTCCTTTCCTCATTCTCATTCTCCTCCTCCTCCTCATTCTCCTTTTTCTTCTTCTTCATAAGTAACCTGTTTTATTCAGTCTAAAATGTTTAGAAGTTTCTCTTGGGGCTCAGGAATTTTACCTAAATATGTGCTTTTATGACCAAGCCTTCCCAGAATTTTGTAAACACTTCCAATATGCAAACTGAAGCCTTTTCCCTACTACTATGTGCTTAATTTTTGCTCCTCAGTTGTCTGTTACTTTTCCCCTCCCTTTTGGAACTCGTCTTATTTGTGTATTAGGGCTCCTGGATCTACTAACTTCTAAAACATTTTGATAAGTAATTTTTTCCAGAAAAGTTTATGCCATGATTAAGGCTTTTTATACGTTTTTATCCATGTATCTTTCTTTTGCAGCTACTCTGGTTGCCCTCTGTCTCCCCCGAAAGCTTTAGTTCATGTTCTGGGCATTCTGCTTACTTTTCCTTTCTGGTAACTGATCCTCTCCATTGAATTCTGTTTCCCTTCGCCTTGTCGTGGTTGAATCCATCCGTGAGGTCTAGCTCTTGCTTCTGGGGTAGTTTAGACATTAGCAATTCCACACAGGTTAGAGAAACAGCAGCCCCTGCCCTGCGCGTCAGTGACATGCCAGCGCAAGTGACCAATTCCTTGTTGAGAGATGGTTCCCCATTGCTTCAATTTCAAAAGCGTGTGCTCTTCCAGCTTCGGGGTTGATAGCGCGCAATCTGCTTGTTCAGAACTCCTCGGTGTCTTTTAGAAGAACACTCGCGCAGCCCAGCATTGCCTTTGTCTCTGGTTCATGTTCTACAGGCCACGTGTTACCCAGGAAACAGGCCTTGCGCCAGCTCTCTCCACTATCCAGGCCCTGCTGGGCTCTGAGCTCCGAGGGTTACTAGTTCAGAAGTGATTTTTTTGGCTCGAAGGTGGCCAGGGAGGGTGGGCGTATTGAGGATAGTCTCTATTCGCAGGGTTACCCACATAAAATATTTCTTAAAAGAGATGAGGTCGTCCTGTTACGGTTTACCTTGTAGCTATTAGTAATAACCATTATTACAAGTATTATTTTATGTGATGTTTTAAAAGTTAGACGCCCTGATCTGAGCCTATATTTACTGGGAAATCCACGTTCCTCTGCCTCTTTACCACTTATTTTGGTGTATCTTATACTATTTATTATTTTCAACTCCTATTGTCTTATTTAGAGTATATTTTAACTTTATAAATATTGACTACCTCTAATGTTTTCTTATTTTTCTCTTGCACAGATTGGCCTGTAATTTTCTGAGGGTATTTCTTTAGCATATTTACTAATTTAGCTTCTTTATTCATTGTAGAAATACGGGCTTGGATGATTCTGTGTCATTTGTTAAGGTGTTAAGCATTCCCGTGGTCTGAATGCTCCCTTTACCATCTCCACTGTCCCCCTCTAGGGAAGGACGTGCAATTATTTTTTTTAAAAATGTGCTGACACCTTTTTTAGGAGTCTGATGGACTATGGATGAAGAGTTATCCTCCTTTGGGCTTTTGTTGGTACATAGACACTTACTTGAACTATTTCTGGGAGTTGATTTAAAGCACTGCCCTCCAGTCTGGAGGAAGGAAAATCAGTTTGTGTGCTCATTTGGTTTGGAGACAAAAATCTGACAGCTCTGTCAAAGGTGTGAATATTTTGCTAGCAAATAACAAATCCTGACAAGTCGGAGTTCATCATCCTCTGCAGCCCTGGGTGAGAGTGAGGCCTGTGGTGAGAATGGAGATGAGTCAGAATTGGACATGGAACTTTCTGGAAGGCAGGGGAGTCTGGGCTTAACCACAGCACGTATAAACACACACACACACACACACACACACACACACACAGAGCTCTCTGAGGCTGTGTATAATACAGAAAGTTGGATTTTTATTCTCTTCATGTAGAAGTTAGCAAAGAAAGTCCAGTGTCAGATGTTTTTTCAACATACCCAGATTGATGCACTCAATCTCACGTGAAATCAACAAGCATGCATTTTCTGAGGAACTATGCTATGTGCAATCCAGGTTAAAACACTGGAAAATACCAATAAATGTAATACAGCCTACGTTCTCAAGGCTAAAACTGGCAGGCATCGTTTCAAGAAAGGAGTGGGCTTAAACTACAAATGGCAGGATGAGAATATAAATATTACAGGAGTTCAGAGACAGGAGAGATTAGCAAATTCTGGAGTTGTCCAGGAAAATTCCACGAGGAAGGTGCACTTTGAGTTGAATCTTAAAAAGATGGGTGACATTTGGATTTGTGAAAAGGAGAAAGAACAGTTACAAAATCACAGAAGTAGAAATAAACATGGTGGGTGGAGTGGCTGTTGGGGAAAAGTTTCTGGTTCTGAAAAGTGCACCAAAAATCACTGTGGTTTCTTCCTGCTAGAATCAAGGAATCTTGAGGTTAGAAAATTTTAAAGCCCTATAAGGTCGTTTTCTGAAGGGAATAGATATTAGGAATCTTGGAAACTCAAAGGCACAGGCAGGTGGAAAAATGAAAGCTGAAGGTTGGCTTAGAGCAGGTGCTTGGTGGGTGGAGACTGAGGGCAGCTGTGAGCCTGGGTAGAGGGGTACAGGAACTGCTACAAATTGGCACCAATTGTCTGGATTACCTGTGTTTCATTTTCTGTCTGGAAAAACCGCCTTCATGCATGTCACCCTCTATATTATGTTTCAGCTGATTTTGATCTTCTGTGACATTGTTTCCATATACTGGGACCTTTCATTGTGCCGGTGTGGAGGAAGAGGGAAGAACACGCCGCAGGGAGGGAGGAGGTGTGGATATGGGGTAGCACGGGTGTAGGAATGAGTCTTAGAAATCAGACTCTGGCCACTCTGTCCCTGTGACTTGCTGGCTCAAGGGTACCTGCGTGTGTTCATTCATGTAATAGTTAGCGGATGTTTGAGCACCTCCAATGTCCCAGACCCTGGGAGAAATGCAACCGAATACGACTCCTGCCCTCGTGGACCTAATGGGTTCTTGAAGTGCCTGGTGGCCTCTAAAGTCACCGAACACCACCTGCTCCTAAAGGATCCCTCTTCCTTTCACTATTTGGTCACTGCTGGGACATTTCTACCCATAAAGGGCCTACTCTCCCCACAGGGTGGACTGACCTAAGAGTCTGCTTTGAAACAGTAAGAAATGAATAGAAAATTAGTTCTCACATAAAAGTGAAATTTGCCTCCTTAGAGTTGTTCTCAAGCCCAGGTGAGCACTGTTCTCCCTTAAATGTTTTCAAAACTGCAGGTTACTAGGCCCCGCCTGAGAGCCACTGAGTCAGAATCAGTCAGGAGCAGGCCAAGGAATCTTCATTTTAAAAGCTCTACAGGTGGTTCTGAGGGGCAGCCAGGGTTAAAAAACCTCAGAGCTGTGTCTTCTTATTGTTGTTTCTAGTTCTGTCCTCTACAGTTACATCAACTGGAGGCTCATCCATCTTTTCCTCATAGTCCTTCAGATATTTAAAGACAGCCCTTGTACCCTAACTCCCCCAAACCTCCCCCACTCCTGTTGTTACCTCGTCCACAGGCCGAAGACATCCACGGCTTCATCAGTTTCTTATATGATGTGACTTTCCGCCTTCTTTACTACATCATCATCTTCCGTGAAGTCAATCCTATTCTGTCGATACTTTGTGGTACCAACATGCCTATAAAATCCAGATGTGGTTTGCCCAAATGGGCACTTACTTCCCTTGATCTGGACACTGTGCTTTCCTTAATGAAGCTTGTTTCTTGGCGCTATCTAGCTGTTTTCCAATGCTATTAGCCCGTTCAGAGCCTGGGCCAACAAATGTCTCCCACCAGATATTTCCCGAGTTATCAAGCCAAGACCCCACCCATTTGCTTCATTCACGCCACTGATCTTTGAATCTCAGTATAAGACTTCATAAATTTTCATTTCGGTTAGAATTATCTTTACTCTTTCGTCTGTCATCAGTATATCTGCTTCCTATCAATGTTTGGTTGACATTTGAAAATAGTCTAGAAATGAATTGGAATTGTAGATAATTGTTAGTTTCTGTTTCTTGAGCTTCCTTTTTAGCAATAAGACATAGTAAGTTACTATACCTCATGCCAATAGAAAGAGGGAGAGAGAAGAGAGAGGAGGAGGAGAAAGTAGTGAAGCAGAGATAGTCCTTGAATATTTTGAGGAGCAGGTTCTTTTCCACCTGCAGGCCTTGCTTTAAACAAATGGCTGCCAGATCTCTCTCTCTCTCATCAGGCCATTCACACACATGCACTCAGATGTAGACGCTGTAAGGGAGCCAATCTAATGAGCGTTTCATGGGCAGGCAGTTACATGAATGACAAAAAACTTCTTAAAGTATCTCGACACAAATTAGAGTGGTGCGCACTTTATAATAAGGGCGATGACAATCAGGATGATTTAGAGCCACTTTTGTCAAAGGCTGTATTAGAACGTGGGTCCCAGAGGTGAGAAGGCAGCTACTAGTTCACTGAACCACCCCGATCCCTAGCCGTTCATAGCTCAACTCACACTGAAGGATTTTAGTGTCTTTGTAAAAGACAGTTCGCTTCTGAAATCATTCCACTTGGAAGGGGGTGGGAATGGCCCAGGAGAGATAAGAGGAGGTAAAGGAAGGAAAGTAAAGTTGAATTGGAAAAAATGGGTTGGAACTTGAATGGAAAATAAATATGTTTACTTCAAAGTTGGGATGGAACTAGGAGAACCTAGGTGCTTACAAATGATTCATGATTGTTTTGGTCACATTTAAGTTTGATGAAAGCCCCTAGAAATATACATTAGCAAAATAGTTAAGCAGTGAATGTATTTTTTTAAATGTGACTTAGGAGGCTTGTAAAGCATTTGGAAAATCACCTATTTGTATGCTGATGAATTCCAGATTTATATCTCCATGCTTGACTTCTTTCGTGAGCTCCAGACTTGATTATTCAACTCTCCACTTGAAGGTCCCCCTTGGATGTCTAACAGGAAAACCAAACTTATTGTGTCTTAAACAGAACTCGTTCCTGTTCCCACTCCATAAGCATCCTGCTTGCCAGTCTTCTTTCCTTTTAAATAACATTACCTCTGTAAATAACATTATCCAGTTGTTCAAGCGCAAACCCTAGGAGACATCCTCAACCCCTCAATTTGCCTCTTAGCCCATGTCCAATCTATCAACAAGTCCACTACCCCATCTCGTCCCTCCACTGCTCACCCCGCAGCCCAAGACCACTACCTACACCGCCTAACGAGTGCCATCTTCAACATTTGCCCCTTCCAGCTCAGCTTCCATACACGTGGCTGGAGTGATCTTTTTAAAAAGTATGTAAGGTCATGCTACTCTCCTGCTTGATAAAATCCAAGGGCTTCTGTACACTCGGAATAGAATCCGGGTTCCTCTTCATGACATTCAGATCCCCCCACAATCCAGTGCCTGGCCAGCTCTTCAACCTCATCCCCCACCAGTCTCCACCTCACTCAAGGGCACTCCTTGCTGTGCTTCAGATTAAGCCGTTAAGCCGATATCATCCCAGCTTGGCGCCTTTGCACTTGCAGATTCTTCTGCCTGAAACACTCACTCTGCCAGACATCGGCAAGGTTTGCTCCCACACTTCAATCAAGGTTCTGCTCAAATGTCACCTCCTCAAAAGTGACACACCCTTTAAAATAACACCTCCTGCCATCAACCTCGATTCTTGTTTCTGTTTTTAGTTTTCTTCATAGCATTACCATTGTCTGATACTGTGATATGTTGATATATGACATAGATAGATAGATAGATAGATAGATAGATAGATAGATAGATAGATAGATAGATAGATATAGGTAGAGAGATAGATAGATGGATGATGTGGATGAGACAGAGATAAGTACAAATAGATAACAGAGCTAGAGCTACAGGTCGATGATGGAGCTAAATGGAGGAGGAGATGGATGGATGGTACACAGATGATAGAAGCGTAGGGGATGGGGGAACTGGGCAGCCAGAGTCTTAAAAGCTTTCCAGGTGATTCCACTGTGCAGCCAAGGCTGAGAACTGCAGGACCAGAGGGCAAGTGCTAACACATAAAACAGACTTTCAGATGCTAGAGTTAAATTAGAATATTTACCCTACTGCTGGTCAGTTTGGTTTAGTGATGCTGAAGGGGTATCTCAGAGCCTCAATGCAGTTTGGATAAATGTTCAAAAACAAAGAAGGCTAAGTTCACAAGCTGTTTTTCTCTTTCACGAAGGCTCTTGTCTAGAGGAAGAAGGTCACGACTGTCAGAGCCAGACACTGGCTGGGAGTCCTGGCTCTAACACCTGGGACAGCGATACTTCTGTGTGACTCGGTTTCTTACCTGTGAGATTAGAATAGTAACAACAATTTCCCTCATGGAGTTGCTGGTGAGTCAAATGGATTCTATGTAAAGGACTCAGAGCAGCACCTGACGCCATGCTGAACGCTCCAAAAGTGTTCGCTGTTATCTTTGAGGGAATGGCTCTCAAGCAGAAAATGCATGTGGAAAATTCCTTTGGCCAATGATTTTGAAAAGTAGCTAGGGGGATTGAGACAGGCCATTTCTCTAATACTCGAACTCCGCTCAAGAACAGAGCTGGTTAATGATTAGACCCTATAAAATTTTCCATGTCATGTGCCTTTTCCCCACCAGGCAATAGAGAGTAATTAAGAATTATGGGAAGCGGGTTCAGCGAGAGGAAAGGCATGCCTTTCTAGGGACAAGCTCCAAGCCCTAACGAGGTTACTGGCACAGGTGTCTCCTGCAAATAAATTAATGGGGAGGCAGATCCAATCATGAATCTGTCATCCAAACTTGGTGTTTAGAGTCATTTGGGGAGATGGGGCTGCTTTTGCCCAACCTTGGTGGTGTCTGGAGCAAAGATTAGGAAGCAGAGTGATTTCATTAGGATAACAAGGCTGTTAAAGAACAATCTGGCTCTTTAAATGGTATTTATAAGGCATTTCAAAGAAACTGTGATCTGACAGCTGCTGTCAGTCTCTCACATAGAAACTGGGGTGATTTATTGATACAGCAGGGGAGCTGTTATTATCCTTATTTGTAAAAGTTTTTCACATACCGAGAGTCCATCTTGATGAGTTGCAAACTTCCCGAAGACAAATACACCTCACTGAAGGTGTAAGTTGCCCTGGCATGAGGTTTTGTTTGAACAGAGTAAAATAAATTCTCCATTACCCGGTGTCATATCTAGTTTTGTGAACTCTTCCAAGTCCTTCTTGATAGAATGTGGTAGATACAATTACATTCTCAATTATCTACCTGGGGATTAACTATCACCATTTCTTGGCTAGTTTCTTCCAGCTTGAGTTCATTTCTGGTTGCATCAGAATATGCAGATGTGTAATTTTTTTGACAGAGGACTATATAATTATGCAGAAATCAGTGCTTCATCAAATGGGCAATACTGCCAAAACTAAATATGAGTGATTTTTAATTAAGTGGATTCCATATTTTTCCATGCCATTGTACCTCCCTGGTTAAGCTAATTGAGAATTGACTGTGTGTAAATCAAACCCTGGAGTAATTTCTTTTTGCTCTTGAGGAGTGAAAAGAATGTAGTACCTTTAGGGCCACAAGGTGGCTAGACAGTTGAGTTTCCATTAGCAGTTAGCAGAGGGTGGGTGGAGCCTCTGTGTCATTTTTAGGGTCAGATGTATCTGTTCACTATTGTAGGGTTAGAAGAATGGAGTTTCCTGAAAACATTTTTATCAGACCCTATGTCAAGAGTCACAGGGTCCTTGACTTCTAGGCTGGAAGGGATCTTAGGAACCATCTAGCCCAGGCTCATTCATTTTACAGTTGAGTTAACTGAAACCCAGGGAGATAAATTGTCACATGGTTCCTACTGAGCCAAGACAAGAAAAATTAGTAAGTGTCGTGTCTGGAGTGTTCATGTTTACTTGGTTATGGTTATGCTGTGACTATTAATTTCTGTGGTGATCAGGGCATTGTCAGTGAGGATAACATGCCGCTAGGGCAGGAAAGAAACATTAGTAAAGAAACCTAGAGGGATTGGCTTGGTGATCAGGAGGCCATTTTTTTTCTTTTTTTTTAAATAATGGAGACTTATGCTATTTTCCTTTTGGAAAGGGAATGCCAGGACCGACTAGGACTAGGTGTAGGTCAGGGGCAGTACATGACTTTTTCCTCACAAACTAACTAGAATGATCCAAACCTTATTCATTCACCACAGCCTAGAACACAAGGTAGCTCAAAAGAGAGGCACTTGAACTTGACAGAGAGAAATTTTGACCAACCAAAGCAAGTCCTAATTTATATAGCAGGTCATAGATTTTTATTACACCAAGAGATAGACTGAAGATTAAGTAGCTTCAGTAAATTCATGTATGCCCAGGCCATGTAGGCAGAAAGCTGAGATGTTTGGGGACAGACTTTTGAGGTTTTCATCAGGGAGATGATCCTTCTTTTTTTACAAACATCTCTTATTGCCATAGTCAGAGTCTGTTGGATCATAGGTCTGGCTCTTCTTCTGTCCTTATTCTGTGCAAAATTTCATCTCCACACTTTCTAATAGTGAAAGTTATTAAATACAGAGAGTCTGTACTCTACTTTTGGTTATCCAGGAAGTGCTACACACATTGTCTTTGAGACTTCTCCTTCTGATTGCCAGCTTTTTGACCACTTCATCAGACACTATTATTTTGAGGTACCCCTAGAAATTGAAAGTAGCTGAATATCTGAGGTAGATGGTCCTCATTGCCACCAATGATACATCCTCAATTTCTCTCTCAAATTAACTGAAACTTTATTCTCAGTCAGACATATTGTCACTTTCACTTGAAACTACACTTCCCAGCTTCCCATGGGATTATAGCTCCTCACCTTTGGATAGGGGCAGTGTCTGTGGGACTTCTGGGACATCTCTTTAAAAGGCAGATAAAGTTCTCTTCCTCCTGTCTTGCATCCTGATGCTTGAAATGTGTCTGTGATGGTTATTGCTGGTGTCCATCCTGGACAGGTGCACAAAGGCCACACCCTAGGGATGCTGGCATGTGGCTTCTGGGTCCTCATGACCTGGAGCCACCATCTTACTCCTGGGCTGCTCCTATCTCCAGACTGTTTTTAATAAGAGAGAGAAATTGACTGTTTAACTCACTGTTTTGGGAGTACTTTTTGCCATAGCAGAACCTAATTCTAACTGATACAATATTTAATTTTGCTTCTTCTTAGTGATACTGAGAAAAAATTGTGTTTTTTTTTTTTTAGAAAAAGCTTAAAACTATTAGCTAAAATTTAAAGAAAAAAATTAGGATTCGCTACAGACCTCAGCTACACACACAATTCCTGTGCCCTATTATCTTAGTTAGTCAAGAGTTGGCTATGTTTTTTTTTTTCTTTCAAGCTTTGACTGGTTTCAATCCCAGGGAACACCTCATCCTTGAATGCTAATCTTGTGGTTCTAATGGCAGGCAATTTGGGTAAGGAAATTGGCAGAGTATTTGAAATTTAAAATAGAAGTTCCTATTGCTCCCCTGCAAAACAGTAAGACCTGTGAAAGTACCTCCTTGGAATATGAATTAAAAATCAATGTCATCTGAAATATATTTATCCTATGTAATTAATGGCAAACTTATTAAAAACGGTGACCACACTTTCCTATCCAAGTTTGACATAGGACAGAAAGAGCTTTTTTACTTGGAGTCAGAAGATATAAGTTCTAATCTTGGCTCTGTGAATTTCTGTCCATATAACCTTGGGAAAATCATTTAATCTCCTTAAGCTTATCCCCTGAATTTAAAAAAAATGATAATGATGATAATAATGCATAGGATTGTTATGAGTATTGAATAATACAGATGAAAATATTTAGCCCAGTGTTTCTCACATAGTAGTTGCTCTATAAATGTCAGTTAATCTAATTAGTGTCGCATTCATGACAGTTTGAAGAAGATACAAGTGAGTACACAAGTCCCATTTAAAAATCCACAGAGTGTCTGTTGTCCCTAAGTCTTTGGGGCAATGGAGCTGACCACCATTTTTCCTGAAAAACCAGCTTAAGGAAAAAAATCAATGATCATAAGCGGCCCAAGGATACATTGCAGCTAATCTCTTAACACTTAGGTGTGTGAAACTATCCAATACCAGCAACATTCTTATTTCTAGATAAGCTGCAGAACGAAACACATTTTATCTAATGCTTGGTTGAAATTCTTCTGTAACAAAATATCTCCAAGAAATGTCCGTGCTCACAAAAAGTATATATAGAGAGGACACAGAAATTGCCCTCGACATCCATTCGCTTCCACCCCTTTTGGTATTTTGTGAGTCTGGCCTTTGGAATGATTTATGACGCTGGGGACAGCAAAGTTGTATCACAAAGAACTGGATTTTATGGGTTCAGTAAGAATCAGAAGAATTTAATTCCAGATAGCAGTAGCCTGAGGTAGACATGAGAGAAATGTGGGCTGGAACAGGACTGTGTTTCTGTCTTAACTGCAGCAGCATCCAACCCACGGTATTCAAGTCAGAGACATACGCAGGGGAGGGGGGGACACAAACAGCACTAAAAGTATGATTCATCTCTCATCTAAAGCGCCTTTCTCCTCTATAGGCACCAGCCCTTATATGTGACCCAGCTGGTCCTAGCACGGTCTCCAGCTGTCTGCCAGCCTGGTGCCTTAATCTGTATCTCTGACTATGAGTGAAGGTTTTGGGTAAAGAAGTTTAAAATTCTCACCAAAGAAGAATGGAATATCTTGAAAGATTTGAGGATAAATGTAGGCAGTTGTAGCCATCTAAGTGATTTTTGTTAATCAAGAATATCTCCTTTGCTGGAAGAAAATACGAATATTTCTGTCTGCTGAATGTCCAGAGTTGGGGGCAGGGTATGGGAGCAAGGAAATTAATTGATCATCAATGATACATTAGATAGATAGATAGATAGACAGACAGACAGACAGACAGAGATATTAATGTATGTATAATCGGTATAGGTTATCTCCTTTTATCTTAAAGAGTTCTACAATATAGGTGATTTTATTTTTAGTTTGATAAATTAGAAACAAATGAAGATCAGTGATATTAAGAATCATGAATAAAATCACAGAGCCAGTTAGCGATAAAGACAGCAGCGCAGCAAAGCCAGTCACATCAGACTCTAAAGGTTTTACTTTCAAGCTTTAGTGCTTTGGTCCTGGGAGGAAGCAGCCAGAAGGTGTTTATTTCACCCTTTCCCGAGACAAGCAGGGCTGGTTTTCTGGCACACCCGAGGGTGAGTCATGTACCCCTAATCTGGACAGGCAGTATTGAGAAGTGATGAAAAGCATGGAGAGCAGCAGAAGGATCTGATTCAAGTCTCTGTTCCAGGATATTAGCTGTGTGTTCTTACACAAGTAGCTGTAATTCTCAGTTGCCTTATCTCTAAAACACCTAAGGAATGTGATACCTACCTTATCCATTTGCCCTCGTATTATAGGCAGCCTCTAAGATGGTCCTGAATGATCCTTGCCTCATGGTATTCAGTTTTGCACGATCCTCTCCCCTTGAGTGTGGGCTGGACCTAGAGATTCACTTCTGGCAAAGTTATGGGACATCACTTCTGAGATTAGTTTACAAAGACTGTGGCTTCCCCCTCAAGCATTAACTCTCAGTCTCTTGCTGGCTCACTGTTCTAAGGGAAGCCAGCTGTCACGTTGTGAGCTGCCCTATGGAGAGGCTCATGTGGTGAGGAACCAATGTCTCCAGCCAACAGCCAGTAAGGATCTGAGGCTGCCAACAGCCATGTGAGTAAGCTTGGAAGCAGATCTGCCCCAAGTTGTCCCCTGGAATATAGCCTTGTGAGAGTCTCTAGGCTGACATCTTGATTGCAATTGTTTGAGAATTCCTGGGCAGAGGTATCCAGTAACCTGCATCAGGATCCCTGACCACAGGCACTGGTTCACGATAAATGTTTGTTATCTAAAGCCACCAAATTTGGGGTAATTTGTTACACAGCAATAAATACCAAATACAACTGGGAATAGAAAGAAATGAGATATATAAGGCATCTGGTACAATATGGCCCCCACTAAAATATATCATAAGTTTCATCATTTGAAAAATCATATTATGGAGGAAATAGTAGAAAAGGAAGCAGATATGAGTGCTGAAAGACAACCTTTTTCAACATCAAAATATTTTCTATAACTTGCTGTGACATTAGGCAGCCGTATCTTTCCTTTTGACAGCTCACTGCCCTGTGCCCCCATAATTGGGAAAAGGAAAATTGACTGAACAATAATTATAATAATAAATGGCAAAATTCACTTGAGCTTTTGCCTATCAGTTAGATGTCACATTTGTCAGTGGGCTTCTAGACATTGATGTGACCAGTGTCTTAGATCAATGGACAGATGACAAGAATATGAATGATCATAACCACAAATGTCAACTTTATCCCTTTAAATACACTCAGTGTCCTATAGATAACCTGAAAGGTTACGTCGATAGTTGCCACCTGCTGTGTCTCTCATTCCAAACACTAACAGACAACATGGCGTTTCTAGAGCAGGGAAAGAACTTGACTGCAACAGCAACTTGACATTTGATAATGGATCAGGGTACATCATTGTCCTATTAAGTAATGGCAATTCTTCTCTGTCTTTGAAAGAGAGACCAGTGCAGTCTCCCTGCTTCTCTCGGTCAGAAGAGCAGAGATGCTCTTCCTGCTAGGTGAGTCTTTCAGTTACTGGTATGAGCCGACCAAATACATGCTTCCTGAAGTCAAAGGACTTGTGATACTGTATGTTAGTAGTTCCCAGCAATGCAACCAAAGACAAAAGTCTGAGCTTATCATTTCATGCTACGTAATGGGGGGAAAGTCTGAACTGAGGGGAAAGTCTGAACTAGGGGAAAGTCTAAATTTATAGTACACTTTAAAAGAAATGTAGTTTAGTGCTTTTTAATACATATAGTAACTTCAACTAATTGCCAAAATAAAGTTTGCTCCCTCTGGCTTTAATGAACAGATTAGCAGCAATAGCATTAGCAACACCATTTGCATAAAATTAATTTGCTAAAGCTCTTAAAAATAGTGTTCCAAGTGGCTTAAACATGCTCACTGCCTATTTACACTATTAATTTTCTAAGTAAACCTTTCTTTTTAAGTAGGGCAAAAGTGAACCGTCAGTCCAGCTAAAGTTGAATTACCACCGAAACCTAAAACAATGAAGTCTAGATGAATATGCCTTTCCCATACAAGGCTGGGAAAACATGTCTATGAGGTTAACTCCCAGCAAACCTATCATAGAGAGATTTCGTTAAGCATTGGAGTGACAAGGAAAGGAGACCAGTTCTGAACGTGACCTGGCCTTCCCTTAGTTACAAATGTTTGTTTTCCTAGACTCATTTCTAATTGACTATAAAGTTGCATTAGAATTGATTCCTACACAGTGGATATTATGAGTGAGAAGCATAAACAGAACCGTGTTGAAAAGTTTACTGAAAGAAAGAGTGCAAAACGAAGAATACAGATATAAACCTGATCACATGTTTTCCTCAGTATGGAAATTCTTTACCTGCCCTCTTAAAAATCATGATTACATATATACAGGAAAAAATCGTGATTTTATATCTACCTATCTATCTATCTATCTATAAAAGTATAGTCAGTTTACAATGTTGTGTCAGTTTCTTGGTGTGCAGCATAATACTTCAGTCATACACGAACATACATATATTAGTTTTCATACTCTTTTTCAACATAAGTTACTACAAGATATTGAATATAGTTCCCTGTGATAATTTTCTGTTTAAATGATGATAGTACTCTCCAAAAATAACCCCCTTAAGTCCAAGGCAACTCCAATTAATATATCAATCGGGTTTGTAAACGCTGTAATTCACCTGAAAGAAAGCAGATGCCAAAGAAAACCCAAGAATTTTTTTAAGTAGAATATTTTCAGGGAAGGGCAGCAACTTATTCTACCTGATCTCAGAATATTTTTTAAAAGTTTAGTAATTAAACACCACAGTATTGGTTCAGGAAAACATAGATCAATGAAATAGCAGAGAGAATTCAGAAACAGATACATGTATACATGGAAACATATAATAGTGGTAGAATTTTAGGTCAACGTGGGAAGAGTTTATCAAAAAATTCTGTTGGAAGGTTAACTATCCACTATTCATTTTAAAAATAAAAAGTTAGATCACTACCTCCATGACTCATAATAATAATTTACAGGTGGACTAAAGAGGTAATGGTTAAAAATAAAAATGTTAGAAGTAAATAAAGGAGGGGGGAAGGTACAGAAGACATTCTAAAACAAGACATAAAATATAAAATCTGAAAAAAAGGGGCAATTTGACTAAATCAAAATTTTAAAACCTCTGTGCAACAAGAAATCATAGCAAAGCTGGAAAAACATATTTACAGTGTGTATAGAATAAAAAGTAATAATATCCAAAATATGTAAAGAATTTCTATGAAGCAATAAAAAGCAAACAGCTCACTAAAACTTAGTCTAAGGCCAGGAACAAGCAACTTACAAGAAAGAAAATTACAAATAACATAACCACATGAAAATATGCTCAAACTCATCAGGAGTCAGGAAAATTGAAAAGAAAACTATCAGTAAAGATCATTTTTTCCACTAATCAAGTGGTCAAAAAAAAAGTCTACATAATGGTGCATGTACAGGGAAAATTTGTTCATTTCTGGCTGGTGGAAGCAATAGAGCTTTTTGGAGGACAAATTGCAAGTATCGATTTAAATTAAATTTTAAAAAACCTCCAACAATTCCAACTCTGATATTTTTCCTAAAGCAACAGTCATACCTGTACCCTAAGAACTATGTAGAAGGATGTCTGTTGGAGCACCTTTATAATAAAATATTGGAATTAACTAAATGTCAGTAGGAGAATGGGTGCATAAATTATGCCCCCTCTGGGAATTTTCATTCATATATACAACATTGTAATTTCAGAAAACTCATTGGAATGTTACATGTTATAGAAGATGGGAAACACCATATATGCCCATTCATTGGAAGATAATAGAATACATTTATATATATCTAAATGAAAATATTATGTATTTGTATGAAAGAATGAGATGTATCTGTGTGTGTTAATATAGAACAAGTTGCAAGATAAATTGCTAATGAAAGCAAAGTTCAGAGGCTGTAGTGAATATTCTAGTTTTCAAAAATATTACATATAATTGTACAATTGTATTATATATAGCTTATATATAGTGTATAATTAGATTATAATTAGATTATACATAATCTTTGCTATGTTTATAAAAATAATCTATATATTATATATGGTATATATGATACCCTACTTACTACACATACATGTGCACACACAAGTGTTTTTAACACAAAACAAAGTATACCATGGATACAATACTATATATAAAGCATATCATATTCATATGTGTATATTCATATTTTAATATGTGTATATATTGTATATTATTGTATATTCATAGAATGCCTTTGAATATCTACAAGAGGATTTATATCTGGAGTGAAAGGAAGACTTACTTTCCATCATAGACTTTTTGTTACTGTTTGACATCTTTTTTATCATGTTCACAAACTAATTTTTCAAATAAAACTAGTCACTTACAAATAGAAACCATAGTATTATCCACACTATGAAAAACTATATATAGTTTAAGAGAATAAGGGAAATCTATGTGCAGGGACAAAAATACACCCTCAATACACGGTCAACAGTTGCAAGTGTGTTGGGTAATAGTGCACCTAATTCAAGATTATCAATGTTAAGAGAAGTAAACAAAACGGATTTACATATAGATGTGTTGGTATAAATGTATATATTTATGTATAAAGAAGCAAAAGGGTGCATAAATACTAAATAATGCACTTACAAGTACAGACATACATTTGCAAACACCTAGGGCAGTCTAGCATGGTACACCGTCACCTGCTAACAGTGGTGGCCTCTGCAAACCGGGCTCGATGGGGTGAGATTGAGAAGATGCAATCTCTATATCTTTGGATTTTCTTTTACAATGAGAATACATTCAGGATTGCTTTAGTAATTACACTTTTTAAATTAAAAAAAAAACAGTTAAAATACTAGTTTCAGTTACTTGTCTAGTATTAAAGTGTATGTCTAAAGTTCACTGGGCAAAATTAAATTCCTTGAGTAACCATGGAGTCTTAAACCAGTCTATTAGTAACTCTGTAATTTTGGCCTTTATTTAGTCAATATTTAACCTTTCAGACTCAACTCTCCAGAGAGCCCAGAAATTCAAAACCATCTTAGTTATTCACGCTCTAAAAAGCTAGGCCTATTACTTTCTTCCTTAAAAAGGAGATTAAAACTATATCACACATAGCGTCTTGGCTGAAGGGTAACTCAGCCTCCCTGGTTATACAATGAGTGTGCTTCCCACATTCCTTCGAGGCTTACTTAGGATTCTAAAAGCGATGTCGAGTTTAGTCTTAAGCATCATTTTATTGATAGATGAAGCAGAGGCAGAAAATTTGCTGTAACAGCATAGCAATTCAGATCTCTCTCCCCCATCTCTCTCCCTTTCTCTCTCTTCTTTCATCTCCTGCTGTGACCCCAGGGGAACCAGTCCTTATGGTTTACTTCTTCCACAATGTCACATAAATCGACCCCTACTGTATACAGCTTTGAGTCTGGCTTGCTTCACTTAGTGTAATTCATTTGAAATTCATATATCAGTAATCCCTTCCTTTTCATATCAGAGTAGCATTCTGTTGTATGGATATACCACAGTTTGTTTATCCACTCAGACGATGAATAATTGTGTTGATTTTTGGCTGCTATGAATAAAGCCACCACAAACGTTTAAACGTGCTTTTTCATGTAGACTCACGTTTCTATTTCTCTTGGTGAAAAACCTAAGAGGGCACTTGCTGAGTCGTATAATAAGCCTATGCTTAGTTCTACAGAAAACTGCCATTTGTTTTCCAAAGCAGCTGTACCATTTTACATTCCTACCAGCAATGCATGAGAATTCCAGTAGTTACACTTCCTCGTAAGCACTGGTCAGGTTTTTAAAAAACGGTAATGATCTTAACAAGTGGGTAGTGGTATCTCCTTGAGTTTAATTTGTATTTTCCTAATGACTAATGGGGTTGAGCATCTCTTCATGTATTTCTCAAATAGTCTCAGACGAGGCTCAAGTGTACGTTGCTCAATTGTTGGAGTGAGCGAATTAAGGGACTTCAGCCTGACCTCAGGTGTCAACTGCTGATGCTAACTGAACAGCACATGAGTCTTATCCATCTTTATACCCCTAGCTTCTAGCGCTGGGGCTAAACATTCAGTGATCATGCCACTGCAGTGGCCAAATTAATTCATGCTCCCCACTTCCCTGTAAACATGCTGACTGCTGCACTCTCTACCTGGTCTCCTTAAAGGTGTGGGCTACTCTCTAATATCCCTGAATACCCTGACCCTCCCAGCTGAGTTGGATGCTTACCAAGAATTGGTTGTGTCCCTTTCCAAACCTGTGTTATGCAAGTTGCACTTGACATTATAAATAGAAAGTAATTATTATTGTAAAAATGGATTAAATATTAGTCATAAAAAGAGTTCTTTCTAAAAACAAACTGAGTTAATTCTTTGGAAAACTTAACGAAGGCAAGTCACTACAAATGTAGGTTAAAAAGGAGGCAAGATAACATAAAAAGAGTGGATAAAATTGTAAAAATCTAGAAGTTTTCTACACTCAGACTGCATCAAAAGTGTCTAAGTTTTTACAGTATTTTAATGAAACATGAGTCTTGGGGAGGACACTAATGGTGTGATTTATACAGGAAAGACAACATCGAACAGTAGACTAATACCCAAAGAAAGGTTTTAAAATAATAAAATAAAGTTCATTTATTAGTGTCCAATTAGAAATGTTAAATGTTTGTGATAGAACATTTGAAAAATAAAATAATAAGACTAAATATACATTGATAGTCTTATTATCCACAGAGTAAACCACATTTAGCCTTCTGGAACATCTTTTATTAGTTATGACTATTTATGCCATATATACATTATTATATAGTAATTGTTTACTTAACATTAATATATTGTTCATATTGTCAAAGACTCACAAAACTAGTTTTAATGGATTTCTATTATCTTATTATGTAACTATATTACAATTCTCTTACTCAACCTACTGTCAGACATTTAGGAAGCTTTTATTTTTTCACACTAGCAATCATTGTGAATAATGGATTTTTAAAAATATTTTGGAGCTTATCTTTAAGATAGATTCTCTGAAGTGGAATTCACAGATCAACAGAAAAGGACTTAACTAAAGGAAGGGTTTTTTTCTGATTATAAAAATAATTCAGATCTTGTAGGAAATTTGGAAAAATGTAGAAAAATATAAAGAAAGACAACAGAAGGATATGATTTTAATGTCTTTTCTGATAACTAAAAAAATTAAAATATAATTATGGTCATATTGTGTATATAAATATAGTCTTATAGTCTGTTTTAAAATCATTCTTTAAATTATAAGCATTTTCTCATATTATTAAATTTACTTAATTATATATCTTTACTATATGCATTATTAGTATTTTTTATGAGTGTATCACTGTTAACTTACTTATTCCACTACCAATGGACATTTAGGAAGATATTTCTACTTTCTTAATTATAAATAACAATGAAGTGAACATCTTTTTCAACATCTCATTAGTTTCTTAATTTAGCTTCCTAGAGATAAAATAACCAGTGAAATGCTGTTAGTGTTTTTACAGATGTTGCCACAGAATATTCCAGAAAGAAGGGATTAGTGTAGTCTCAGCAACCACCAGTGCATGATTGCAAGTCTGTAAAATGCAAACAGTAACCAGCCTGCGTGTGTCCCACACTAGTCACACCTGGAAGTACTTATGCAAATAACCTAATTCCTTGGCGCTCCATCCCAGGTGTATGAATTCACAACTGTACTCTCCTAGGAAACCGTTCTTTTGTATTTTAAAGAGCCAGTTTATAGTGCCATTGTGTAAAGGGTGGTTTGGAGAAAAATGCAAATGACACACGCATCCTCCACAGAGGTATTTATCATTTCAGCTAATCTGTCGTGATAAACTCTCTTGACTAAACCTTCTGGCTGAGGTGTAAAGGCCCCAGGGGGTCATCGTCATACACCTGTAGGATTCTCTGATTGCTTAAGTATTGATTTATCCATTTGAAATTCCTTCCCATTGATTTATTAGGCCTATACATCTTCTGGTGGCCAGCTTCTGTCTATAAAAGGCGGCTGAAAGGACTGTTTCACTATCATGTATTTTATAGCTCACTGACATTCATTTACTGCCTCTCTTATTTGTCCAATGTTAGTATTAATGCTAATGGGTGTTACAAGTCTGGCCTTGATCTTTGTGCATTCCTGCTAAGTACAGTATAATAAAAAAAAGAAAATTATCAAACTTGCACCAGAAGTGAGAACATTGTGAGCATCACAGTCCCTTAAAATAAAGGAAGAACAGGAATAAAAATGGGTTCATACAAGAGAGAAATGGAACACATCCCTCAGAAGCACTGACCACAAAAACCATTCCAAGTTGTCTTTGCTAAGACAGTGGGAAATCTGAGGTAAAGGACGGGGCCAAAGGAAGAGATTAAGACAGAGTAGCCACATTGGTAAGCATGGCAGAGATTTGCAGGGAAGTCTAGTCAATGACAGGAATCTAATCCCTCTTAGCTCAGGTACGGAAATAGAAGCAGTTGCTTGAAAAAGCAAAGAGGAAGTCTAAGGAGTCATTATTTACATTCACTGCTCTTCAGTCTAGACAGTCAGTGCCTTGAGTGCTGTGGAGACTCTCTTAGTTGGTGCCAGCAGTGGTGGGGTCCATGCAAGCTGAATTTAAATTCAGGACTTCAAAACTCTGTGTCAATTTGGGCAACTGATTCATCCTCCTGTTTCTGAATTTCCAAATCTTCTTCAGTGAGGAAAATAAAGACATTTTGGAACATTGGGCAAAGCACCTGATAAGGGCTGTAAAAGTTCTGGTTACCAATTCCAGCGTGTGTGAAGGTGTGTACTGGGGTGTTTCCCCCCAGAACCACCAAGCAGTTCTTGGACACCTGCTGGGTATCCAACAATTCAACTCAATCTTAATGCTTTCTGCCCAGAGATAGCTTCAGATTCTACACATTAAAGACTCAGGTCCCTTCCCCCTCTACTCCTTCAGAGGCTCGTTGCAAACCCCAGGTTATTATCTGTGCTTCTGACCCATGGGCTGTAGATAGGAGGTTCCAAGGACCCCCTCCCTGGAGTTTGATTAATTTGCTGGAGTGGCTCACAGAACTCAGAGAAACATTTTACTCCCTGGATCACTAGTTAATTGCAAAAGGATACAACTCAGGTACAGCCAAATGGAAGAGAGGCTTAGGGCAAGGTATGGGGAGTGGACATGAAGGTTCCGTGTCCTCTAGGAGTGCACCACTCTCCCCACATCGCCACGTATTCACCAATCTGGAAACTCTCTGAATGCCATTCTTTTGGGGCTTTAGGGAGGCTTCATTACAGAGGCAGGATTGATTAAATCATTGGCCATTTGGGCACCAAACTCAGTCTCCAGTGCTCGCTTGGTTGGTTCCTCTGGTGACCAGCCGCCATCCTTAGGTGACCTAGGGGCATTAGACAAGTCACTTCATTAATATGACAAAAGGCATTTTCATTGCTCTCATCCTTTAGAAAATTTCAAGTATCTTAGGAGCTCTGTGCCAGAAACAGGGACAAAGATCAAATATAGATTTCTTATTGTAAATCACAATACAAATCGTGTCTTTATAATAAGAAGAGATTAGGATACGGACACCTGCAAAGGAAAGACCATGCGAAGAGAGGAAGGAGAAAACAGCCGTCTATAAACCAAAGAGAGAGGCCTCAGAAGAAACCAACGCAGCCGACACCCTGACCTTGACTGCTCGGGCCCAGAGTGGGGAGAAAATTAATTTCTGTTGTTTAAGCCACCCAGTGTGTGGTACTCTGTTACAGAGCCCTAGCAAACCGAGACAGCGCCTGTCACCACTAGGTGCTAAGTAAATCTTAAGCCATGTAGTGACAACACTAGGTGCGCCACTGGAGAGGAAGGCCGGGGTCTGCCCAGCGGTGATTAAGTGAGGTCATTGGCGTAGGGACGGGGTAGCACCACCGTGGGGTCCTGGTCACCCCACACAGGCTCCACTCACGGTTGTCTCCAAAGCTTTTCACCGGTAATCTGCTTTTTTTGCCTTCTGAATAGCCTCAGGCCTCGCCTCCCTTTTTGACAACTGCTTAAAAGGCCTGTATCCTGAAGCCACTTCTCAACACCAGTCCCCAGACTTCATTGTCAAAAGGGTCCTCAGTGTGGGGAGAGTATATAGCTCAGGGGTAGAGCGCGTGCACGAGGTTCTGGGTTCGATACCCAGAACCTCCGTTAAAATAAACAAATAAATAAATAAACCTAATTTCCGCTCCCACCAAAAAATCAAATAAAATAAATTCTAAAATAAATAAATAATTTTTTAAGAAGGGTCCTCAGTGTTTCCCCCTCAAGGCAACCCAGTGGCGGAACATACAGACCTTCGCCCACTCTCCACACCAGTCCTACTCGGCAGAAGACACAATAAGAGTATTAGCTTCGATTCCACGTATTTCATTCTTTCTTCCCAGTGATCCTGGGAGCTATATGTAAGATGAGTAGTGTCATTCTTATTTTACATGTTTGAAAAATGGGACTCAGAGAGGTTAAGTGACTTCCTAACATCACACAGCCCCCGTGTGGTACATCCTGTGGGCTCTGGTCATCAGAGACTAAATCTCATGCTCTTTCTATCACAGTACGAAGCAAACTGTAATCTAATTCACTGTCTTTCATTTACTATAATTTACAAATCACAGGCAATGCTGATGAAATTGCTCAGAAAGCTCTATGTGGTATCTGCAACAGACCTAAAAATCACAGTGCAAATGAAAATTGTGCCATATTAAAATTCAACTGGACTTTCAACTATATTGAACCTTGATATCATTATTTGCAGAAAAGAGGAATGACTCAATTCTTAAAATAGTCAAGGTACTGATCTATGAGGGTTATATAAACACACACAGTAGTGACATCATAAAGCTTTAAATGAAATTTGGATAAAGAGAAGTTTATTTTTATTATTTACCATATGCCGATGATTGCTAGTTTCTTTTCTATATTCATGTATTGAATAAATATTTATTGAGCACTTGCTTTGTCCCAGGCATTATTCTAAGTGCTGAGATTATAAATAGTAAACAAACAGGCAACATCCCCTCCTCTTAGGGAACGCCTGTGTTACTTTGTTTTGTATTCAAGTTCCCTGCTATGAGGGCATTTATATTTGGCATTTTACAGAAGAGGAAAAAGAAGTTTTGGGACTTTAGGTATTTTTCCCAAAGGCATCAGCTGGTGAGGGGAAGATTTAGGATTTGAATCCTGTCGCTGACACACCAAAACCCTAAATAATGCACCCAAGGTGCTTCCGTCGGGAAGCCCAAACATGCAGTGCTTGGTCTCAGGATGAGTGCTCAGCCTTAGAACACCGTGCAGTTTCTCCGGAGCAGCCACCCGGTGTCCACGCTGTCCTGTCTCCGTGCTCTTGTTCTGGGGTCCTCCCACCCAGCTTTGCTAGACTAACACCTAGAGAAATGTGTGGGGCAAGATTGCAGATGAGGATAAAACTCGGGGGTGAAGTGAGCTGCTGTCAGTGATGGGTACCCCTCCCTCCAAATAACAAAAGGCCTTTCTTTTCCCCTGGGCTGTAACCCAGAAGTCCCCAGGGTCAGTCCTACAGCAAAATTTGGTCTGTTCTCACTCTGAAGCCTTACAACACAGTCCCTCTGTTAGGTTCCCTGGACAGAGTGGACTCGTCTAATCCTTGTACCTCAGGAGGCCAGACACGCCTAATGCCTCCTCTGGCTGGAACTGATATGCCACAGAAATGCAAATCAGCTGAGCCGAGCCTGAAAAAGCCTCCAGGTTCCCGCAGAGGCTGGGTGTTCTGAAACCAGTCCACATTCATCAGCATTTGTAGGGGTGTCTACTGTCAGAATTTTTCTACACGGGTTCAAGTCATGCAGGGCCTTTCCCAGGAGTCTGAGTCTAAATTGTTATTCAGAACGTCCTGAGCTACCTGGCTGCCCCGGTATGCTATGTAAAGGTCCAGAGAGCCAGGGAGTTTTCTTGGTGACACACCTGTGTGAGCTGTGTTTCTCTCTCTATAAAGATTAAAACAGCACCCGCCTGACTGAGGATCTTTGAAACACGTAGCAAGATACATCTGATTGCAGCTCACTTCTGCTGCATCCGGTTAAACGCTTGGTGCTGTCACACATGGCACCAGGCATGGAGGAGCAGCACCGCCCAAGATGCAGGCAAAAGGCTCCTTCCTGCTGTGGCCACAGCCCACCCCAGGTGTGGGGTCTAAGGGGTCACACTGAGTCCACGCCCCTCCCTCTAGACCATGCTCCGGGTACTGAAGACCCCAGAATTGTCTGCCCAGGTGGTCTTGAGTCAAATTTCAGGACCTGCATGAGCTTCTTCCTAGGGTCCAACCTCCTGGGGATGAACGGTAGCACCGAGGTCCTCACCCCTGGGTCCTCAGGATGCTGTTTGTGAAAGAGCCCTGCTTGGATATAGGGCTGTCCCTCTGTGCGTTCCTGAGGTTGCTCACAAGGGGCATCTGAGCTGGGATGGGAAGAGAAGGGGACAGGCCGCAGGCTGGGGGCAATGAGATGGGACCAGCTCTCTCCATATTTCCATGTTCTGGCTGGAACTCCAAGAAACCTGAGAATGCTACATTTGAAATTGTCCTTCCAAGTTGTTACTGAGGGATACCTGTAAAAGTAAGAGAACAGCATTATTTTTAATAACTTTTAGGTTGATTTATAACTTCTTTTATTGGTTGATTTTAAAATATTTAGACATATGGTATGTGAGCTTCTGCTGGTACCCTTGATCTTGGAAATGTAAGGGGAGGGGGTAGAGGAGGAAGTGAAA
Source organism: Camelus ferus (assembly GCF_009834535.1). Classification (NCBI taxonomy): domain Eukaryota; kingdom Metazoa; phylum Chordata; class Mammalia; order Artiodactyla; family Camelidae; genus Camelus; species Camelus ferus. Next base: position 2,279,184 of record NC_045718.1, on the reverse strand, counting down.
AGGTAAACAGTAGTCTCAGACTTTGCTATCCATAAAAATCTCCTGGGGTGCTTTTAAAGAATCTATTCCAGGCCAAAACCCTTCATATATTTAGGTTCAATTGGCCTGAGCTGGGACTCAGAAAAGTGCATTGTCACTAATTTCCCAAGTGGTTTTGATAAGAGAGGTCCAACAGCCACTCTTAGTCATAGAACTCCCTGGTGGAATTAATGATTTCACTGACAAAAGACACCCAAGAGAAACATCTAAAGAGCAATTTTGAAGCATTATTTGAGCAAAGTAGAAAACTGATGTTTAGACAAAACCAGAATTAAAATATCTAAAGGAGTATTGTCCCCTACGAAGTAGTCTTCTTGGAGGTTAGACATTATTCTAAGCAGATAGCTATTGCTCAAAACATTTTGACACTGACTTTTTAAAATTGCCTTTGGAGGTGGATTATGAACCACATCAGAAAGCCAATCTCATTATTTCACATCACAGTTTGCATTTGACAAAAAACATTACCCAGAAGGATGATGCATATTACTTAGCAGATTTAGTTTCTATGTTTTCCAAGTCAAATATGTAATAAAAGAAGATCTATTGTATAAACACACCTGTTTATTTCAGCTTCCTTCTGAAACTATCCTAAAGTGGCAATGAAGAAAGAAAAAAAAAAGCATAAATCTTCACAGACAGAGAAAGTGAGAGAGAAGGTTTAGGAGGAAACAGGAATTGGTATTTTAGAAACTGGAAAATGGATGGAGAAATGGCCACTGACTTGGCAGATCCAGGAAAGCGGGAACCTGAGTTGTCATGAGGACAGAGAAGACTGTCTGATTTTACCTCAGGAATTAAAGGCAGCAAGTAACTCAAAGTCGGGAATGCTGGATAGGAATGATAAAAGGAAGATTTGTTGAAACTTTCCTTAAGGAGCAATTCAACCCCCAGATCCCTTCTCCAGCCAGGCAAAAATACTTTGCCACCCCAAGAAGAAGTCCTGAGGACCCTTCTCTGAAATCCCCACCCAGAGAGACTCTGTGTTCTGCAGCACCAGTCTACAAGGCAAGGATGGAAGTTCTCACTAAAAAATGGGCCATTCATTGAAAATATGCTGAACATTGAGACCACAGCTCCCTTTTGCTTGATGACCAAAAGGCAGACCTTGGCCCACCAGGCAGGAGACTGAGGAATATGAGCAATCCAAGAGAAAAGACAAAAAAAAAAAAGAGTATGTAATTAATGATCCCCAGTGAAATGGCCTTGTTCCCACTGGGTCACCCTATGGCCCACCAACCAACAAGCCCCAAGAGGCCTCCAATGAGCTGCCTAGTGGTTCACTCTGAAATATAAACAGGCCGCTAGGGGATCACCAGACATATGAGAAAAGTCTACAGGAAAGGCAGAGACTAATCACAAGGAAAGTGGAAAGAAGAGAGGCAATGCAGGGAACAGGAAAAAACTATAAAACATATGAAGCCATTTTCAAAATTCTACAGCTAATATCCCCAGAAAGATTAGAGAAGATATTTTAAAGACACACACACAAGCAGGGTGCTATCAAAAGAAAAAAAAGAATGCTTGTAAATATCAAAGGAATGTAAAAATCTGATGGAACAAATATAAGATAAAGTTCAGTAAATCTCCCCACACAGGCCCTATGACAGGAGCATTCCTGGTGTGTAAGGGGTCTGTTAACCATGCAAGTGAAGATGTAGAGGAGGGTGTCGAATTGATTGGTCTGGGACTACAGGTGACATACAATGATAGGTGACAGGAAGGCCACATTAGTTCCAGAGGTGACAACAGTAAGAGGGTCACCATTCATGCTGTCTCTTGAAAGTGAAGAAGCATTTTCTAGAAGATCCTACTCAACTTTCCCTTATATCACATTGGCCAGAATTGGCCATGCCTGCACCATGCCTGCACCATGACTGCCTCAGACCACAAGACTTGCCCCAGTGGAGCTGAGGCCAGTCTGCCTGCAGCACATGGCTAGGCAGAGGAAGAATGGTGTAGACTGTTGAACAAAACAGGGGTGGACACAATGAGGCTGGTGTAACAGGGACTGTAACACAAGGCAGCCATGAAGAATGGAGTCATGGAATCAACATGGTCTGCTCCACGGTGTGAGGTGAATGTTGTCCATGAAAATTCAGCAATTAATCTAGCTTGATGTTTGATTTGATGGTAACTTTAGGATAAGTTATGAATTTTTATGGAACTTAAGAAGATCCATCCTTACACAATTTCAATTTGAACCATTCTTACTAAGCCCTGTTTTGTTTTGTTTTTTTTTAGCCACAGCTTAACTCATCTGTAATTTTATCTTTTCCTCTGTCTCGATCCTTGCCCACTGAAGATTTTCAGAAATCACATGTAGCCCAGAGATGAAACCCTTCTGAACTCCTGTCTTGTCCACCACAGCCAGGGATTTGTAGGCAGAGGGACGGCATTGACCCTACATCTTGGGGCAGGAGTAATTAAGAAATGTCAAGGGTCAAGGAGTGGAAATCAGTTCAAGCCCAACTGAAGCATTTAGCTGTTTTACTGCTGCATCCTTTTAGGTCTCTTTCTGCTTATAAATATTAATTTAAAGACTCCCAACAAGGACAGTAAACGGATTTCGGCATAAAACTTCCTGTTGGGGTGATTTATATCCAATAAAAGGAGAGCAGGGTAGAGAGAGCCTGCTTCACTAAGTTTATGATCGACAGTGAAATAGTACCATCAAAATAAAAAGGCTCTCAGTCTGCCGTCGGCTGTGTGGGTGTCTCCCTTCTTAATAGGCAGCACGCGAGACTTGTATTGTTTGCTTCTACCAGGCGCCTTGCCCTGTTGAGGAGAAGTTCCACTGCACTGCTAATTGAACTTGTACAGATTTATAGGCTCCAGGCCTGTGCCTGAGAGAGATTATTAGGACTTAAAAGATAATAGCGCCAGCAAGAAAATTAAAACTGCTTTCACCACTTATATTTCAATGGCGCATAACTTCTACCCTTTATACATCCTGCGATGGACCAAGAATCTGTTTGAAAGAAGATCTAAGAGTCCATGCGGGAGGGATTAAGCCCCAGGGAACTAGCTGCCATCTTGCCCTGCGCTCGGCCCAGTGCTCCTGGGGACCCACCCGTGCGAACCTGAAAGCAATGTTTCAGTAAAACTCCTTCCGAGGTTAACAACCTGGCACGTCTAGATGATCCCTGCTGGGAGAATGGTTCCTGTTGGGAGACACTCCTCCATGAACCTTTCACGAGTTTGTACATCTTGAGATCAGAGGCACTCTGTTTTCTCACGTTGTACAGCGAACAGCCTTGGGGGAGAGAGAGAAGGTGTCCCTCCGGAGCAAAGGGCATGTTTGAAACTCCAAATTCTTCTCCCCTAATGTGACCCACTGTGTGTCCAGGGGCCATATTGCCTTGTGAGAATTAGGACTTAGGGGCCTGGAGCAGCTGCCACACTCCGGCTTCCGCTTTTGCCATTGGTAACACAACCCTTTGCCTCTGATCCAGGAGTCCCATGTTTTCTAGCGTCCAGGAGAGGCTAACTTCTTCGCTTACAAATAGGTAAAACTTCAGACCCTTCACAGTTTGTGAAAGTCACCAGAAATGTGGACTCAGAAAAACAATTTATTTAATTTTTCAAATAAGGAGACTACTGCCTACCTGAAACCATAATAATGTCACTATCTCCTGCATTCCACATCCAAGAAGGTACAATTTTCCTTCGGCCATAACCAATGAGAAGCTATAATGATGGTTGGATGATGGTTGGTAGGGAGGGTTACTGAGAAAACTTCCTTTCTTGAATTTCTGGGAAAAAATCCTCAGCCTCCTGCCCCCCCCCCCAAAAAAAACCCAAAGCAAAACAACAACAACAAAAAAAGCAAGATGAACTAAATGATCAGGTGACCAATTAATGTCTATTTCAGCTCTTCACCTTACAGTTTTATTTAAATGTTAAGAAATATTTATGGTAGAAGCACCAACAGACTACTGTTTACAGTTTAGAAATACAGGTTTCCACAACAACACATAACTCAAGAATACTTTTAACACAATTTCCTGAAATTCATGTACTTTCTGGATAGCTAAAGCTAAGGTCTTTGGTAATGTCTTCTTGTCTCTTTATTTCTATTATTTCTTTGTTTACTATTGCAAAGCACTGTTTAAGTGCTTGTAGGTGGAAGAACAACAGAAAATAAAACAATCCATGCTCCCAATCTATCAAGAAAGACACACACACATGAGTCAAATCCATGAAGGAGAAAGAAGAGGGTAGAGGGACCAGGTGAGGGTTCAACATGGGTATGGCTGACCTCGAGATTTTAAATGGGAATGTCCATTGGAACATATTATCTGAAAACTCCACTCCAGTGTCTGGTCAATAACGTAAGGTGAGGGCCAAGACATATGAAGTTGTTTCTTTGTGTCTAGATGACTAGAAAAAATGGATTTGTACAGGGCTAATTGCATGTCTATTGGACGTCACCAAACACTGTTAGTTTAAGTCTTACAACTTCCAACATTAAGACAGTCTAACTTTTTTTTAGACTGTTGCTGACTTGGTTGTACTATAAAAGTATATTTTCACTCTTGCTTCTCACAATCTTATAATCTAACTTTGGGTTTGTCCTGCAATCCAATGGGGTTATTGGGATCCAATAAGTTTGGTCCATCAAGAACTTTTTGCTGGCTCCACTAAAGAAAGAAGCTGGAAGTCATACAAAGGAATACATAAAACGTTATGCCCATTCTCCTTTTGTCCCCAGGTAAATAGATGAACATTCTCCCTCTCTTTTACTGTCCTGACCCCCAGATTATGTGTGAAGAAAGATAATGCCCTTAGCCAAGTTTTCTCCCATTCACATCTTCAGAGATCAGAGTATTGTTCCTTTTAGACCATTAAGGGGAGAAGTAAGTTGAACGTGATCTCTTTTAAATGGACAAGGATCGGATTTCTAAAAGGAGAGGGAGACTGATAGAGCCCATGATCAAAAATGTTGAGGTTACCTGAAGTTCCCTTGGACATCACTCCAAAATTTAAAAATAATGGAGACGTCTGTGTGGAAGCAAAGCCTGAATGAGGATAGACATTTTTAAAGAGAACAGTATGGCTGAACAAAGCTTTGATGATGGAATTAACATGAAACAAAGGCCCTCTGAGGAAGATCAGTCTGAAAAGAAATGAAGAATACATAAAACTTTGTTTAATTTATGGAATTTATATGCTGCTGACCAGTAAGTATAAAGTTCCATTCCCTCGGTCCTCACTATCACTCATGTATTACTTGTCAGTAAATGCGATGCACTCGGAACATAACAGCTACGGTAATATTTCTGTTCCCACTGCAGCTTTACTGCACCCGTGAAACTCTGTAATCTTTAAATTCCCTCACTGTTAACATCTGCTGAAACATTATTGGTCCCAGCATAGCCAAGCTGCTCTGAAATTACATTTAGCAGAGTAGTTAAGGCTAACAGTATAATTCTCGATGCAACCGTGTTTGAAAAGATCTTTGTAACTGGCACAGTGATCATGCTTCCGATAGGTTTTATTTCTTTCATATCTGTTTTGTATCACAGTTTCATTGGCTCAGAGCGTGCCTTTTTGGAGCAGATTTTATTTACAGTGTTCAGGAAACACCAGATTACATATATTACATTCCAATTTCTTTTTTATTCCATAGCCTAAGCTCACTTTTTCGAGTGCTTTTTTTTTAATGAAATATTTCTTTGCAAGATATGATTACAAGCATGTAGTGGTTTGAAGAAGGAAATTCATCAAGCTTCTGTTAAATGAAGATATTTTATCACTCTGTTAAGGTACTTCGAATATTTTAAATCCAAAAGGTCCTACACATAAGCAAAATAAGCAAGTTGCTTAAATCTCTTGTTAAAGAGGATACATTCACTCTATAATCATAAAGTTGTTTATTATTAAAAAAACACTTTGCCTTGAGAAAAGATCTTTATTATAACCCCACGAATATAAACATTGCATTGACATTATTTTAAAATTAATGGATCAATATATTTATATCAATGTATTTTTTATATGAACTCAATTATTTACATTTAGGATGATGGAACATGATGTGTAAACTGTGATCATTTATCTAATCTAGTAAATGTCTTACTAGAGGGCATGGTAAATATGAAAGGTTTATCTTCCCCAAAGAATGTTCTTCTTTCCTTGTTCCGGAAGGAAAATACTAAATTTTTTATTGAATTTCATCCTGAAGTAAAAATATAGATTCATACTTTAATATTAAGAAAAATCAGAAAAATTTATCAAGTTTTCATCTTTTTGAGGGCAGGAAATAGTCTTACTAGCAAAGTATAGAGAGCAGTATTTTAAAGCAAGTGAGTCAAACTTCTGAAGATGTGAAGGAAGAAAGTCTGTGCTCAAGAATGTTCATAGTTAACTTTAACAAAATTTCACATAACTGTCCTCAGATGAGCAAGATGTTTGCCAAAGCTGATGCCGTAAATTATAGTCAACAATAATAATTATATAAACTGTATTACTATATGCCATCTCTTGAATGTTTCTATATTTGTGGCATGTGTCTGTCCGGATCAAAGGGTGGACTGTACTCTTAGCTGTTCCTGCAGGATCTATGTCAGGGTATAAGCAAGATTAAGCCTTTTCTAATAGAAAGGTGTTGGATTTATCGCTGCCCCCACAGCCCCATCCCAGGAATCCTCATCCTCTCTGGGTTTCTTATTCCCTACGCCAAGAGCAGTTACAGCTATTGTTCAGAAACCCTCTGACTAGAAGTACTTTCCTTCGCACTAGTGCCCTCTACTTGCTGGCCAGACTCTTAATCTCTTTATTCAGTCTCACTCTGACTAGATTTCTGGGCCTTGGCTGGATTTCTGCCTGTAGTCCAGACCTACCGCTCACGTGTGAGCAGAGAAGGTGTCCCATCTCCAAGCAGAGAATGCCTGCCACACTCCTGTTTGCAGGTACCGACTCTCAGCCTCCTTCCTTGCTCGTATGCACTCTGTATCCAGATTCTAGACCTCTGATTCTCCTCTGATCATTGGCTTCTCTCCTTGAGCCTAAAACACTCCCACGCCAGCTTTTATTCTATCTTTCTACTTCTTACTTTCGGCTCCCCAAATCCAAACCTCTTTCCCTGCATCGACTCTCCAAGGTTGAGGAGATCAAAATATTTTTCTTTTAGAGTATTTGGTTGCCTTTCATAGCAAATACACAGATTTGTAATAAAAACTCTACACAGAAAGAAACAGAAGAAATTCTTAGGTTTTAAAACATATTCCCAAAGTAATTTACCAGTGCTAAATGTTATATTATCATTGAATGTTTGCCTTTATCCTGCTCATCTCCTAACCTTGTACAAGAATATGCATGTAAGAAATCTCATATTTGAGATCTAAGTGGTACCTGATTAATGAACAGCAGTGAATTATAACTTGCCAGCTGGTTTTCCAACATTCAGCCGTAATAATAATCTGAATTCATATCTCCTTTTTCTCCTTCCTTTTCCTCATCATTACCATAAAACCAGAGCATATGGAATGCTGTTATTAAGGCAAGGTGAAATCTATGGAAAACAGAAAAGGGAGACAGAAGGTTATTTAAAACCATTGCCTTGGTGTGTGTGTGTGAGTGTGTGTGAGAGAGAGAGAGAGAGAGAGATTTCTCTGTTTCTCCTTCATCTTCTTCAAGACTCGTCACCCACAATGCATAAAAGGTGCTCAATCATGTGACCTAAAGAGACGTAGTAGAAACCATTATCATTGCCTTCAGTTGCCTTCTTTGAAATTCCTTCCCAGCCTATCGCCCCTGTGGGGGGGGGCTTCGGCAGCCCTGTTTACACCTTTCTCTGGCTTCAGCTGGTGGCACTAGAAGTAGGTACGTGACCCCGAGGGTAACCAGTATCTAGCTTAAACTGAGCCAATCGGATTTTGCTGTTTGTTTTCTTTTTCACTCCTTTCTCTTTCCCTCTCTCCAATTAAGATACTTAAAACTGGAATGAAAATGTCATTTAGATTTGAGGTTACCGTTGGAGCCACAACAAACTAGAATATGGCAGGTTAAGTAAGCGGAAACCAAAGCCTTGCAGGAGAAATTAGTGGAGACAATAACGGCATGGGTAAGCAGCAAGAAGCAGAGAAAATAAACCACGCGGCTCTAGAGAAAAAGATTCATGCTATATGGCAGAGTTAATAGGACTTATGAAGGATCAAATATGGGGTGTGAGAAAAAGAAAATGAAGACTTCTTAAAAAAAAATAGCTGACCGTCATTCCTTCAACAATCATCTGAATTCAGTCTTTAATAAAATGCTGCCACAAATTCTATTTGCTAATTTAGCAAATATATATGGAGCACCAACTTTATATTTGGTAATCTACTAACCCTTGGATAGGAGGCAGAAAATAAGCCAGAGTCTCAGGCCTCAAGAACTGTAAGTCTTACTGGAAGAGACGAATAATCCATTACAGCACAGTGAGGGAAAAGCGTATTGCACAGAGAAGCATCTAACCCAACTGCTTCCCGTGAGAAGGCTAGAGGGAAAGGAAGCATGTGGAATAGCCAGAGAGAGTGACGTGGGAGAGCATCCCAGGGAGAAGGAATCATGTGTGTCCTCCTAGGACTTGCAATTTGTTCTGCTTTTTAATGGAATTTAAATGCAGTAGTTGGAAAGTCATGTAAGCAGCTAAAATGTGGTATGGTGGACTTTCTCTTTAAGTGCGTAAGGAATTCTGAATAAAGTGATTATTGTGAGGGTCCTATGAACCTCAGTGTTGAGAACAGAGTTGAAGGATGAGCAGAAATTGAATTGGTGGAGAAAAAGGACAAAGAGAGACACATGCATTGATCTCAAGGGGTCTGAAATTCAAATGAGATAGCATTTGTTTCCTACTAAAAGTTTTCAGTGATTCTCCATCATCTCCATATTATAGTGAGAGTGAAATTCCCAGAATGCCTCCTTGACTCTTAACCTTAACCTTCACAGCTCGTGGTACCTCTGCTCCAACCCGTCTTCACTCTGTGGACTTTCTTGGTATCTCTTTCTCCCAGATAGAATCTCCTTGACAGTTATCTCTTTATCCTCCCTCTCCATCCAATACACACACCTGTGATGGAATCTAGAAGACTCCATTGTACTTATTTCTTTAAAATCCAGGGAGGAGGACAGAGCTCAGTGGCAGAGTGTGTGCTTAGCATATATGAGGTCCTGGGTTCTATCCCTGGTACCTCCATTAAAATAAATAAATAAATAAATAAACCTAATTACCTCCCCCCCCCAAAAATTAAAAAAAACAAGAAAACAAAAAAAAAATTTTTTTTTAATTTGTCTCCATGGCTACACTTTTTAAAGCCTCTTGAGATGTGGGATCAAGCTTAACGTAAAGTCTGCAGGCTGGTAGTGTGTCTTGTGGATAAATCAAAACTCTTAGAAATGGCACTCTGGTTCCACTAGGTCAGCGGATGAGCTCTTGTCTCATACCCTACAAAGGAATATTGCATATATTGGCTTATGGATAACACTTGTATAAACACTTGGAAAATGACTCAATGCTAATTCTTTCATCCTTCTCTTCTTCTGTTGCTTCCTCTTCAGTATTTTCCTATCATCTTTCACTTAGAGAGGAAACTTTCGTGGAGGAAAAGAACAACATTCAGACAGGAGAGTTTCCCATTCTAACTATACTGAAGTAAGGCAAGGCAGTTGTTTTAAACTGGTAGTAACTTGGGGCCGCTTGTAGATTTGAGTTATTCATGTTATCTCCAAGTGTGAATTATTTTTAATCACTTGAAGTTTTACTACATCTGTTTACATCTCTATTTGACTCTTTAAAATTAGTCTCTTAGTGCAATTGCCTTGGGACAAAATACAGAATCCAAGTGTCAATTAATAAGCAAATACAAATACAGTCAAGACAAAAATAGCATCAGGGTAAAATATTGTGCTTAATAACAAGTGAAGATATTTCATACAGAGAGAGTTGGTGAAATTCAGAGTTATGATGAGGATTGTCAGAAGTAAGTAGAGCTTCTGTGTGCAACATACAATCCCTTTCCATGGGCACTTGATGTGAATTTCTCAGTATATTTTCCAAGTTAAAATTTTTGAATGGGATGAACAAGAGTATTCAATTTTAAGGCTGTTGATTCTTGACTAATTCACTGATTAAATGAAAGTTCCCCAGGAGAAGGAATGTTGGCAATTATGACTCTCACTTCAAGTCAGTGTTTCCACTATTATGTCATTCCATTATCGGCAGAATCCTCAGTCTTGTATTCTTTCATTCAGAAGATTTTTATTTTGAGTCCCTACTCAAAGAAAGAAAGAAAGAATACAGAACAAATGAACAGAATATTTTCTTTGCACTTAAGAATCCCAGGCTCGTTGGTAAATGGTCTGTAGTCTTCCTTCAGTTAAGATCTGCTTGACTCCTTGTCCCTTTATAGCTATGACCTTCACAGCTGAAGAAAATAACTGTTGTTTTCAAGAATTTTGGAATAGTTCTGCTGTTAGTGGGAGAAGATTTTAAAAGACCTACCAGTTGTGCAGGGATAACATATCCCATTGAGATGACTGCTGGTTTGACTCAGACCTTATACTTCACTGGACCCGGGAACTGAGTCCTTGTCTCATTCCCCAAACAAAAATCTCTGCTTTAATCCCTCTGTTCACTAGTTCCACTTCACCCAGAGCTGTGGTTCTGACTTGCCTCTCTGAGTCCCTCGAAGCGCGGGAGCACTGCCCGTCCCACCCTGACTACAGGGTTACCGGCTCTCATTGATGGCTCTTCTACAAGCTGTTTGCCTCTGCTGATTGTCTGCTCTTGTTTTTCCTAGTCCTGGCTTCAGCATAGCCAGGCTACCTTTCTGATGAACCACCTTTGCCCTCATTGTCTGTCCCTGGAACTTTCCAGATCAGCACTCCATCCTGAGTCTCTTTGATCTGCAGGTATGCAGGGCCAGGACTTCCTTTTATTGGGGAGAATGCAGATAGTCCTACAGATGACTGTAGGGAAACATCAAATCAGGCTTGTTGCTGGGAGTACCTTGTGGGTCATGGAGAGATGGCTGGTTCCCTACAAGAGTAGGAATTTGAAGGATCCAAGGTAGTTCGCAGCAATCACTGTCTGCCCTGAATTCCATGGTTCTTGATGCCACTGTACGTGTGAGGAAGGGTGATCAAGAGGAAAAATGGAAGGCAGACAGAAAGAAACCATCCGACAACGCTGAAGACCACTTGCTTCTCCAGAGCAGCTTGAATCTTCCTGCCTGGGCTGTCAAGTGAAGAATGTGATTAATGAAGAGATGTCAGAGAGATAATTCTTCCTAGCCAGGAAGAGTGGGAAAGAATTTTTTTTTTAAGAATTATTAGAGGCTGAGTGGAAGGAAAGCAAGAAAAAGAAGCTTGTCGTGGTTGTAAAAGTGCCAAGAAGAAATAGTTGTGCCACCATCAAGCAAAGTTATTGACCCCACCCCACCTGCATCTCCCAACACCTACCCCTTCCTGCTCTTCCGGTGGAGCTGTGAGCTCCCTCCCCTGTTATAAATAGCAGCACAGATGTTGACAGCAAAATGCTCCCTTAATTACCATACAAACTGCTTTACTTGAGTGAACCGTTTAAAGCAGCCTCCAAAGGAAGTTCACTCAAGCAATTCCGCAGATTACAGCTAATGAACAATATTTCCTCGCACCTATTTAGTGCTCATTAAAATGTAAAAGCCTTTCATTTTAAACAGACGCACAATAAATAATTCCTCTCTCCCTCTCTGTCTCTGAGCTGCTCGGATGGAAGCAGGGAGGAGAGGGAGCTGAAGGAGCCGGGCTTGGGGGGCAGGATGGGAGACCGGAAGCAGAGGAGCAGGGATGGGAAAGAGAAAACCCACTAAATAGCTGGGGGCTCATTAATATCCCAGGGAGCCACAGCTTGTCTGGTAGGAGGGATATCTGTGTTTGGAGTTCGACAGACAGATCCTGGGACCCACTCATCCAGCACAGGCAGCCAGCCATGACCGAGGACAGCAGACAAAAGCTACCATGGGCAACACGGGGAGACCGACAGGGACCAGCTCAGGATAGAGCCGGTGGTGGGTAGAGCCCTTCCAAAGTAACAGATTACCAGGGCTGTGTTTCTTTAGACTGTCCTGTGTTTATTTTTCATCCTCATTTATTTTTAGGCCTGAGGTTAGAAGAAGAGTATCAGATAAACCTTGAGAGGCTACTTGTTGCAAGTGGAAACAGAGAGAATCTATAAAATGTTTTTTGTTCTTGCTGCTCCTGTAGGGCCTTATACTGCCGCCTTTGGGATTTTGATCCTAGAGCACAGATTGCACGAAAGATGGAGGCATTCTCTGAGGGATCCGGAAGTGGAGGATGGTGGCAAATAAGGTAGATTTCTGCAGGACGGTGTCCGGTCCTTTTGAGATAAACAGCAAAGGAAAGTGGACCAGGGACTTGACGAAATATATGCCTTGAATGGATTTAAGAAAACTCTGCTTTATATGGGAAAATCTTTTCTCCTTTAACAGAGCTGTTGATCCCAGAGATTGGTGGGACCAAAGTGATGAAATGTGTTTTGTGGTGATGCATGTGGAGGAAGGGGAAAAGCCCAAGGGGAACCTATGTCACCAAATCGGAGCACAAATGAAACTGATGGGTTCGTGCGTAACGAACTCTCTCAAACTTCAGTTACCTGGCCAGACCACATGTATAACAAATGGTCAGGACTGACCAAGATGTTTCTTTCTTTTCTTTCCTGTTTAAGCGTTTCTTTTCCCTTCTTCTTTAAAACAATGGGCCAGGGATCTTGATTGCATGAAGGAACATTGTCTTTCTAGCCAAAATTGACAATACACCTTTCAACTTGAAATAACCCTTTCGAGGCAAAAGGGTAACTGAAAGGCGCCAGCTTTTGTTCTAGAAGGCATGCATTTACTACACAAGTACTGAGTGCCCAAATACTATGCCACGTGCCGAGGAAATGAATAAAAGATGTGCCTGCGAGGAACCCACAGACGTGTAAGAAGTCATTATGCTGTTACAGTAGTGTGGACGAGGAGTGCTGTAGAAGCCAGGGCAGGTGGGGGGTCCGGGACTCTGCACGAGACCTTGACATTGCATTCTGCAACGGGCAACACGGTTGTGTTCTCGTTCCAGGGCTGGGCAAATACTTGTTGATTCTTGGGACCATTTCATCCCCCAGTGTTCCAAGCTAAACGTTTCTGAGGATGCAGCGGGCAGTGTTGGGGGGAGAAAGATGCCAGGGTACACTTGGATCTGTTCCTGTGACAGGAAGAAGGCACAGGGAAAAAAGAATTAAGGCCGTACTTGGCTTTTAACTAAGGTCATTCGAAAATGGTCTTCAACACCCATCTCATTTGCTTTTTTATGCCTGCCAATTTAGTGTTGTATTCAAAGTGATTAATTAGTTTGTAGTGAAGGTTTATTAGGTAATCTTTCTGTCAATCAGAAATCACTGGAATCTCGGGGCAGAATGAAGAGCACCCAGAAATGTTATAAGGACGGGGAATTTATGTCATTATTATATTCAAAAATAAGCACAATCTTAAAATGTGGAAGTGTACAGAGGAGTTAATGTGGATATGATTAAAGTTGACAAGAGTTACTTGGCCTTTTGAATATTTATGGCTTATTTTCTATTAGGACAAATTTATTTCCAAAGTATGAATCAATCCTTCCCACATTTTTTCTGCACTACTGATTTAAACATAGAGTCTTTTCACTTTTCTTCACATTCAGACCCATAAAAATGTGAGAAACATATTATAACAGAGTAAAATACTTGCTTAAAGCTGTGTTATGCTTAACCAAGGTAAATAGAGGGGATAATAATATGTCTAGGAATCAAAGATATTTCCTCAGCTAAAGATACATTCCCATTACGCTACTCTAGAAGCAGATCCAGGAGCTGCACTTCCTAAATGACAGACTATTATATATATTTTTGTTGTTGTTTTCATTCTATGTATGTAAAATTAATTTTAACTTACTATCATTAAGTAAAAGTTTTACTCTAATGATATTGCTTCTTTGGCAATCCTTGAAAGTTTGTGTAATTTAAAGAATTTTAGGAAAATCAGTAGTAAAAATCACTACTGAATTTATGTTTCTACAAGAATAATTATATGAGCATAATATACAATGTAAATAGTGAACAGAAGTTGGAAACTATTCTTTTGGGGCTTTTTTCATTCAGACTGTTAGCTGTTTTCCTCTATCTGTAACTCTACCAATTACATAATTAATAGATTTTTTTTCTAACAAATATCAATACAGCAAAAAAAAAAAAAATCTAATGGTGAGAACTCAATACTCAGTATGATTGCTACGGCTTTAACTTTTTTTTTTTTAACCGACAAAAAGTAACTTTAACCAAAAAGATTTTTTTGAATTAAATTACAAACTGCAATGATGTATTGCTGATAACACTGGGAATATGAAAATTTTTAAAACTAAAATGTCATATGGCTTTTCAGCTTGATTTGTTTTATCTTTTCCAATGTTGTTTTGACTCTTTGAGTTGGTGTACGTTTTGTGGATCTTATGAAGCAGATGACCTGAAATATTGCAAAATAAATTTCATCAGAAGAAAGAGCTCTTAGGCTGACAATGGGAACAGCAAAAAAAAAAAAAAATTGATAATTGAATTTGAGAATCAAAAACACAAAATAGTCTACTAAACACTACATTGCAATCTTCATTCTGGCGGGCGATGTCTCCTTTTTTCCAGCGCGGTAAGGTCAGCTGTGGTTAGAAAAGGAAAAAGACAACAGGATATGTATGCACAGTGTTTAACTGGTGCAAATCAATAATTCATAGCCAGAATTTTGTTTTTAAATTTTCCAGGTAAGGCCCCACAAATGGTAAACAGCACTGTATCAGAAACTCTGGAATATAGCCTCAATCACCTTTAAATTCCTCCAAATGCCTACATTAAAAAAAAAAAAAAGAAAATGTATTTCATTGATTTACAGGGGCCCGTATAAATTTAGATATGGTTTGGCCTGGGAATTGTAAATTTAGTCTCAGGTGGGCTCCACATTCAGCCTGAAATGAATCTGCAGAGAGTGAGAGCCTGAGTGTTACAAATGCAGTGGCTCTGGGGGAAATTTGCTAGAAATCATTCTGAAAGTCAGCCTTGCCTGAACCCTGCCCAAAAACCTCCACAAAAAACCCGAAAACAAAAAAACTCAGCCCACATTGCATTCAAATGATTTTTCCCCCTTCTCAAACAACAGCACTTTAATATTTGTCATATTTGCCCTTCCTCTGCCTTGCAGATTTTCAGAAGAGCGATTTGGAGCTGTTGAGAGTTATGCTTTTATGTATGTGACGTGAAATGGCAATACAGGCTATGTTGAACGAAGAAAGAGAAACAAAAATTGAGCTGGCTGTCTCACTTGTCTCATTTGCCAGGCCCCGGAATAAAAAAGCAAATGAGTTGCTCAGCTGAGCTTCTTCAGAGGGATGTAATGACAGCGCGGTCCATGGACACGCGGGGTGGGGGGGCTCCCTCGCACCGCCCGCGCGAGATGGATGATACTGATGGCGACCGAACACACACATCCTGCCTGAATATGAACAACAGATTTGTCAGTGTGTGACAGGCTGACAGCCCCGCTCCCAGCTGCTTGTCCACTGTTGTTATATCAGTACCTCGTCTAAGTATTCAGCAAAGAGGCAATCTGCTCCCTCCATTCGTGGGAGGCAGGTTGCCAGTTAAAAAGCAAGTATTGGCTCCGGGCGGCGGTGCCAGAACGCATTGAAAAGATACAATTTAAACCCTTGTGTGCTCCTCCGGCGACATATCACAGGCCTGGGAAGTTCAGGCCTCCAGATTAGGTCTGTAGAACAAAGAAGATAACTCAAAATGAGATCTACGCTGGCAAAACATTGTAATTTAGCCCCCGTAAGTGTCTCAGCGGAACTTGGTTATGAAGGAGAAAGCACTGGGCACCGGGTGAGACTGCAGTGAAAGTTTGCCCTGGTTCCTGCTTTTTGCAGTGTTACTGGGGGGGATGGGGCAGTGGAAAATGTGTCAGTGAAAATATGCCATCGACCTCGTAAAGCCCCCAAAGTTAGTGATGAGGTTTCGAAGTTCCTCATTTACTACCCGAACTATCAGTAATGAGCTATTGAACAGTGTAAGATTTGTAGAAATATATTTACCAAACCTTATTTTAGTCATTGTAAAGACTGTTTATTACGTATACAAAAAGGTTTACTATAGTTTTAAAATCTACAGAAGTGGATCAGAAAAATTAGAGATACAGATACCAAGGAACCACACACGTTATTTTATATGTCTTAGAGAAGGAATTCAATACATTAAGTTAAAGGGAGAAAAGTAGGGGGAGCAACGAATTTCAGACAAAATTGCCAGTTTGCTCTGGATACTATGGACGCGTTGTTCAGAAGTTAGAGCACTACTTGCTGCTGTGATGAAGGGCCACAGTGCTGATGTGACAGTCTCCAATACCTGGGGTATATAAAGTGAGACCCTCACAGAATTTACACTATAATTTGTAATGAATGGCTCCTTCGGAGCTGAGAGGACTGTCCAACTATTAATAAAGCCATACTGAAAAGTCCCTAAATACACATTTGCACAAAGGTCCCCAAGGACTTAGGGAAGGCTGTTATAGTTTGTTGGGTCAACAATCATCATCATTTCACTCAAGTCCACTGCAAAATGAAGAGCTGGCTATAGGCTCTTCAGCATCCTTGCCCCAGGTTGCAGTGTGGTGGCGTTGGTCTTGGTAGGGTTCAAACGGCTTTGCCCTCTGGCATCCCTGGAGACCCAGGGACCCTCTTTGCCACCATGTCCATTTGTTTTTCCCCATGTAAGACTCAGGAGGACTCTTTTTTTTTTACCAAAAAAAGTAGTAATTAAAAGCTCTGTTAGAAAGCATTCATAAAAATTCAGGTAGAAGTGCTGCACATATTTTTCTTCTGTGTACACGTAGCCCAAATATCTAGTCATAAATGACTAGCTGAATAAATTATTGCACATCTGTGCAAAGGAATGCTGTGTGGCCCCTAAAAATGATACTGTAGGAGACAACAGTAAGAAATTGTTTCTGGTATTCTCAAGTGAAAAGAATCAGGTTTCAAAGCTATATGTAACGTTGTGATGGTTTAAAAATTATGAACTATCAATTAGATAGAGACATAGATATGAATGGATGAATGGATGGATTCCCAGAAGGATGCATCCTATGCTACAAAGGAAAAAAATGGATAAAGAAATTAAGATGCAGGAAATTTTTGTGTTCTTCTTTGTGCTTTTTCATATTCTGAAAGTTTTCTACAATGTGGTGCCTTTTCTATTAGGTGGAACATGCTTTTAAAATAAAAAAAACTATCAACAGTAGAGAGGCACATTTAAATGATGGCATTACTATTCTTTTTAATCTTTCCGGTAGATATTTGTGATAGGCATAATGTAATGCTAGTAAACGATATAACATGAAACATCACAAATTAAAAGCCTGAAATTGCCCTTTATTTTTGTTGTTTATTGTATAATATATAAATATCTTCATAAGGTCTGCAGATATATATACTAAAGATCATTTTTGATAATTATGTTAGGACAGCTTTTTTTGATCCCGTTTCAATCCTCCAACTTTTTAATTGTAAACCATCAAATTAATTGTAATTTAAAAACTATAATGGATTTTCTTTTATTTCCTTTTAAAAATGTGTTTTGGGTTGGAAAAGTTAATGTCTTTTATGAAAGGATGAAGGAATCAGTAGACTCTCACCATCACTCTAGCTGTACCTCCCCTACCCCGAGATGATGGAGGTACCCGCCTCACTTCCCATTTCCCCTTGTGTTCATTCAAATATATATAAAGATATAAATAAGGTTATTCTTCATGCACTCAATATATCATGCACAGCTTTCTAAACTCAAACATATATACCCTTATATGACTTTCAAGAGATACTTAGTGTTAAATGACATATCAGCATAATTTATTCAATTGATGGATTTATGCGTTTATGCGTTTACAAATAATTTTGCAGTACACCTTTGAACTTATTTGATATGTACCATTGCTTTTATATCCTAGATGTGAAATTTGCTGAGTGGTTGGAAATGCCCATTTTTAAATCTTAGAAGATATTGCCATAATACCTTCCAAAACTGTTACAGCCGTTCACCGACAATGTATGAAAAAGCCTGTTTCCCTGCATGCTTGCCAGCACTGGGCATTACTGGTTCTTTCCATTTTCATTCATCTGATGGATGAATACTGGTACCTCCTTGTTCAGATTTGCATTTCCACAGCCACCAGTGAGGCTGTCTTGATCTTTGGACTCTGTTGAATCTAAGAGGCTTCTATCTTCTAAACATTGGCAACCCCTGTTTCTGGTCAACTCTTTTTATTTATTGTTTACACCGTGCTGGTAGTCAGTCAGGTCTAAGTTAGGCTAGAAGAGGTGAAGGCACTCCCTAATGACTTTCAAGTGGAAAATGGCAGAGTTGGGACTTCAAATGAGGCCGCCTGGTTTGTGTACTGCACTTATTGTCCTGCATGTTAGGGCCACCGGTAGAAAATATCCTAAAGCAGGTGTTGCCCATTCTCTTTTATTTCCTTCCTTCAAATCTCTCCCTTAGGGAAAAAAACCTCCTTCTTTCAAGATTCTCAGTACACTCATCTCTCTTGCTTTTTGGACAGTGTTCTAATATTAGATGTTCACCATGCCTCTTATCCCACCATGCTTACCCAGTTCTTGTTTTAATCCTTCAGAGTCATCCTTCTGCTCTGCATGAACAACTGCTCTGACCAACTGCTATCTTCCAGAGTACTGACGGTCAGGGATGACCTCTGGCACGTTTTCTTTTGCAGGTGTTTGTATTTACACAGAGATGTTGCCTTCATTCAATATGGATCAGCTCTGAGAAAATAAATTCTCTGACTCATAAGTGAGAGAGATGGTTTGAATAGCTTTGTTACCCATTAGGGAAATTGATTCCGAAAGAAGACCCTTGTTCTTCTTTTATCTCTGACTTTGCACGAAGGCTCCTGTATTACAACTGAAACAGAAATAGAGCTTATTCAGTTTGCAGTCTATTTGTCAATAGTGGCTTCACCATTAAGCAAGGGTTGTTCTCTTTGAAATAACTATAAATTTATAGATTACATACAGTGAAATATAGAGTATATGGATAGTAAAATAAAATGGATATATAGTTTTTATAGACAATAATATATATATATATTATAAAGCCCTCATAATTGATTTTCCAGATTAACCGAACATCTGCATTTTCTCTGTAAAAATTACTGACTGATGTCTGTACTCAACTGATACCCCAGTTTCTTGTAGTAACTGTTTTTGGCATTGCCATTTACTAATGGGTTGAAACTCCGTTTTGATTCATCTAAGTTCCTTTCCAGGATGACTCTTTATGTGTTTTCTGAGCTATCACAGGTGTATAACCATCCCTAAATAGTGACTATAAGGAATCAGGAAGATATTCACCGTCTAGGAAATGTTCTCAGATTTATGGAAGTAAGTGTCTTTGGTCCTAGATGTAAAAACTCGGTTGAATAAAATGGACTCATAATGTGGCATCACTTCATTCATTGCTGTTGAAGAATCAGATCAGGCAACACCTACGTTACCTTATGCCGTTTTCTCTAGACATTGGATTTATGTAAGAGGTATCAAAAATCTGTTTACCCAGGATTAGGTGCTTGCAGAATAATATGCCACTTTAGACGGAATAGTCTGGGAAGAACTTTTAAGGAAGACCTTTAAGCTGAAGAATGAGGAAGAAGCAGCTGTGTGACAACAGAGGAGGTGGGGGAGTCCTTTATTTATGTGAGTCTCCCCAGTCACGTTAAACCTCCCCCAACATAGCAACAATATCCCAAAGTTATCTTGAGTCTCTCGACAACAACTAACCCAATGTCCTGCAATCCTGTCTCATCTCCATGGCCCAGGTTCTAGCATCATGCTGTTTTTACTAGCAGTATATTCATTGCTTATTTTTCAGTTTGTCAGCTTAGATGGTATCTACTAACTAGCCATAAGGAAAGTGAGGAAATTAGCATTTTGTAACTATTACTAGACTTTCCAAGTTTTGTCTACAGATTGATTAAAAACTGAAAACAAAAAATAGCTTTTCAAATATTATAGGCATGTAAGTATATTTAATTTTAGGACCAACTGGTATAGACGGAGACATTTAGAAGAGATGAAATCATGCAGTCATACCTCTTGTAAACTTCACTGAGGCAAATCTTTCCGTGTAGGTTCTGTTTTAATCTTTCTGACTCCATCGCTTCCTTCCCTGTTTTCCTATCCTGTGATGTCTCCTTCCTTAGATTCTTTTTCATTCTTCTAGATGACCTACTTAAGTAATTTTTTTCCTTTAAAGCTCAAAAAACTTTTGTTTATATTGCGTTCACAAGTAGTATGCTTTCTGAACTCTGGCATGTTTAAAAATTTGTTTATTTTGCCCTTACTTTTCACCAATAGTTTTACTAGCTAGAAGAACTCCAGGTTCAAAACTTTTTCCCTAATAACTTTGAAAACACTGCCCCAGTGTTTTCTAGCATTCACCAGTTGTTATGAAATGTCTGATGTCTGTTTGATTTATGTTCCTTTGTAGATAATATGTTCCATGCATACACCCCCCTCACCCCTTCAAAAAAGAATATTTTCTGTATTTGTCCTGCTTGGCACTCAGTGAATTCTTTCCACGTGAAGATTTATATTGTGTATTGTTTTTTTTTTCCAGCCCAGGTAAATTTTCTTTCTCTTATTTCTTGGATTTTATCTCCCTTCCATTGCCTCAATTCTCTCCACTTGGAACTCTTAGTAAATTAATTTTAATATAAATCTAGACTCCCTTATTCTTAAGTTTTCTTATATATTTTCATCTCTTTCCTTTCAGCCCTGATCAGTTTATTATTTTCTCCACTATAGAATTTTTTTTTTAATTTGGGCAGTTATATGTTTAATTTCCAAGTGTAATTTCTTGTTCTTTGGTCCTTTTTCTGGCAAGTCATTCATGTTTTATAGTAACAAAAGCCTTTCAGATGCCTCTGGAGATACTAATTTAAATATTTTTAAAGTTTTCTTTTGTTGCCTGAATTATATCTGTGCCTGTTGGGATCATTTACACTCTTTTTAAAATTTAACTAATATATATAGTTACATATACATATATAGTTATATATATACGTGGTTATGTAGTTATTATTATGTGCCAGGCACTATTGAACATAGTTAGAATATCAAGTCATCTGTTTGTCATAGCAACCCTCTAAGATAGATCCTATTATTATTCCCATTTTACAGATGAGGAAACTGAAACAAAGAGAGGTTAAGTAACTTACCAAGCGCCATACAGCTAGTAAGTGACCCAGTTGGAATTTAAGTTCAGGTAATCTGCTCCCAGAATCCATGGTCCTCACCAGCACACCACGCTTGAATTGCTTGTTTTGTCTTGGCTTCCCTGTCAGGGATCCTTGGTTGTCTCTTTGCAACCGGAGAGCTGTGTTGGTTCACGTCGGTAGCTGGTACGTTCTGCACAGAGTTATGTGCATCATTTCCCTTGAGAGCTGTGTCCCTGCAGAGGACACTGACCTGGGCCATTTTCCACGTACGAGGCAGAGTGAGCCGGTGGGTGGGGACAGCCCAGGTAAGGGGGGTTCTCTCTTGGGAGGAGGGCTGCAGGGTGGCCCCACGTCTCTCAGGGAAATGCGTCACCTTCTCCAGGTCACAGCAACCTGGTTTTCTGGTTTTGCTGCCGTCCGGCGGGTAGCAAGCAACTAGTGCAGTTGTGTGAAGTGCCGTGTTAAGGGCCTCACCTGTCTGCTGGCTACAGCTCACTGCGGCCCTGGGTGCTTGTGAACTCGGGCCCCACAGCCTCTCCAGTGCTCCCCTGGACAAGCGTGCTTCCCCCTGATGCCTGGGCTGCAGTTTCTTCGGCAGTTCTTCTGTCCATCTGATCCCATTCACTGTCAGCAATGTAGGTGGCCCTAAGATTCACTGGTCCAGTGAGGGCCTGCTCTCTAGTTTTTCTGCACTGTTAATGATTTTTGTTCTTCTTTTGTAAATACCTCTTTATATCCATGTTAATGGGACCTGAAGCAGAGGCATATGCCCAGTCTTCCATCGTGACTGAAAGCCAGGCCCCGGGTCTGCCCTGCTCGCCATCAAGACCCAGTGCCTGGCCCTGTTCTTGGCTGTGGTAAACACTTAATAAGCATATGTTATTAACAGAGTGCTGATTTGCTATTTGCACATTATAACTCTTAGAACTCTTTATGTTGGCAAGAGTATAAAATAGTATGAAAATATCTTTAAATATTTACTCAAAAATATTTGAAAAGGGTCTTTGGACCCATATCCCTATTTGGATGTCCCAAAGGAAGCTTCATTTCAACCCATGTTTAAATCCTTTGTCTTTTTCCTAAACTGATTTGCCTTAAGTTGGCATCACTATCCAACCAGTGACCCACTTTATAAAACTCTTTTTTAAGAATCTTCCTGGGTTTCCGCCTGTTTTCGTTCACTTTTCGTATGTCACCGAGGCCTGTCCATTGATGCTGCCTAATTACCTCTTGATTTGGTTCCCTGTTCTCGATCTAACATTATCTCTAGCTTAGTTTAGACACTCACCATCTTCGGACTATTCTACAAAAGCTCTGTGAAAGGAGGGACATTATTTTGTCCACTGCTGTTTTTTTCCTGCATCTAAATTAGAGACTGACAAACTGTAGGCACTCTCTCGATATTTATTGAATGAATACACAGTCTCCTAAATGTACTCATTCTCTCTCCCACTCAATCCATCTTCCCGACCACTGCTCGGTTATTCTAAAACGAAAGCGTGATGATGCATTATGTTCTAGTGATTGGGAGTGTGAGCACTCGACTGCTGGGCTTAAATCACAGGTGGACTGCCTGTAGTGACCTTTGGCAGTTTATTTCCATTTTCTGTGCCTTGATTTCCATATCTGTAAAATAGGTACCGCAGTACTAATCTTATGGGAATGTTGCCAGGAGTTGTCATAGGAACGAATCATATTATAAAACATGGGCATGCAGAATAATGCCTGCACTAGCGTCTGGGCCTTGTACGTGTCAGCCCTTCCCACGGCCATGGTCGTCGTGTGATCAGCCTGTCATCTCTCTGCTTGGAAAACTTCATTGACTCCCACTCCCCACTGTCTACAGATTAGAGGATGAAATCTAGTGTTCTTAGGTTGGAAGACATGGTTCTTCTCCGGTCTCACTCTACCCTCTTACCAAGCAATCTAGCCTTCCTATAAATACACCATGCGCTCACGGCTCTGTGCTATTGTCTGAGTGATTGTCTTTTCCTTGAATAATTCTTTATCTTCTTTTTTATTTGTTAGGTTCCCACTCATTCTTTATGATCCAGCTAAAATGTCATCTCATATGAAGATAGAGGGGGTTGTTCCTTCCTGTGTACTTATGTAATGCTCTGTATGGACCTATCTTACAGTTTGGATCAAATTCTGTTAGAATTATTTGTTTATGTTCTTGGTTCTTCTACTGTTATTTGAGATTATCCAAGGCAAGGAATATAGCTTATTAAGTTTTATAGTTCCACCTCTCCTACCCAGGTCTTGGTCCTATGACTGGCATACGGTAGTGGTTAATAAATGTTTATGGAGTGGATGAATCAACGTCTTGTTGGCATCCAGGAAAATAGCAGATACTATCACAAGGTGGCAAAAAAAAAAACCAAAGAAGGTAACATTTTGAATTGTTTGCTGTCCATAGTGTCATTTCTAAAGATAAAATAAAATAATTATGTTTTGTTTATGCTACATTGTTTTGAGATGTCATTTTAATTTAAGATTATCCTATTTACCATAACTTCAGTGTTGTAAAGTCCCAATGGGCAATATGCCCATTAAAAATACAGTTGGAATTGTCACATAGTATTTCTAATGTTAAGTATTTCTATTTGGAAGAGGGCTTAACAAGCTTAAAGTTTATTTTAAAGTAGTAACTTCATTGTTTCTTGCTTGTATTTTCATGATTCTGTGGTCAAGAAGAAATAAATATTCTCTGAAATTAAGAGCAGTCGGTAAACTATAAAACTCTATAAATATAAAATAAAAATAACATGAAAGGGAAGAGAAATATTTTAATTATACAGTATTAACTAGCATTTTGGGAGAGATTGTATGTATCATACTTCAGTGTTATCTTGGTACACATGTGTGTATTTTTACTTCAACCAGAAAAATAAGCACTAGAAACTTTGTCTTTTAACATCCTAGATTTTAAGAAGATATTCTGTAAGCCAATATGCAGCCTATTTATGTATATTTAAGATCTCTCATTCAGAGTTAAGTGGAAAAAGAAAAGGCAAAATTGTCTTTGCAGATGTTGAGAAGGAAGTCATTGCAGACAATCATCATTTAATATCCCGTGTGACTTTTTGAACAAGAGCTTTCTCTAAATGATAAATCAAATGAGTTAGCACTAACAATAATCTCTTAGAATATGAATGAGAAAAGCCAGAATATTAAAACAATAGAAACATTAACATAAAAAAATCATCCATTATAGCAAAGAACAGCAAAGGAAATTGGGAAACTATTTTGAATTTTTTATGGTTGATGTTACTATGGTCTACACTGGGGACTATTGTGTTAAAAAGCCAAAATACAGATTGAGCTGTAAATATTTACCCATTTAGATGACGTGGTAGATGAGTTGTTTGTATTGCTGTAAATAACATTTGAAATGAAAAGATGGGAAGTTTTTCCATTTAAAATATAGACACTTTTCTTAACCCCATATATCCCATGCTCTCTGCAGGAGGCTACTTTCTAGATTTTGAACAAGCCATACGTACATTTCCCCATATCTTTTTACACTCTGTACCCTTTACCTGCAATGTCTATTTCCATCTCCGTGTATGGAAGGCTTAACTTTCTTCAAGGTTCAGCAGAAAACTAACCTCCTCTGATCACCTTGGTAAACAGGTATCTTTAATTTTTGAACATCTATAGCTTTATATAAATTTGGGGGGTACTTGGTATAAACTCTTCTGTACAATTATATAGCATTATGTGTTTATGTGATGTTATGTCTTTTGATCTTAATTGCAACCCACTGGGAAAGTGGGACCATAAAACAGAAAATCGAATTTTCAAAAGATTCAGGCTTCTCAAGACAATTCAGGGTGTGGTGAGGCCAGGATTCTGACCATCAATGGCTTCTTTTTCTAGTACATCATGCTGCATCTTACAGTCTTACTCTTATCTTTCCTCATAAGGCTGAGCATCGTGAGGGCAAAGAAAGTTATAAAAGAAAACAAAGTTATCTGACATCTTCCAAAATTTCCCAACACTGGCAGATTTTACACTGATATGTAGCCCCAAATGTTGCCCACGCAGTTTTACAAACATACCAAGTCTTATAAATCATTGTTTATATCACACATGGGTTCAAATCCTGTCACAGATCATCAAAATTGCATAAGTGACCCTAGCCTCGCTAAATAGACAGGTTGCTAAATCAGGAAGGACCTGGGAATGCAGTTAATAGTAAAGCAAAGCATTTTTGTTAACAAAATTCAACGAGGACTTAGCTGCCAAGCAGGGTCAACATGGATGCCCCATACAAAGAACGCTGTTCCATCAACATTTTTGTTATATAGAGATTCCTCTACTGCAAGAGGAAATTGAAATAACTCTATACCTATCCTGGCAGAGAATGTTCACGTAGGGATTTTAAAAATACATTGTGCACTATTATCCGGGGAGTGTCAGGATGGTTTCCGATTCTGAAGTGCCCTCCTTTTTCCTGCCTTCCTCTGCTACAGGGCAGCGTGGTACAGAAGTGGCTTTGATCATCTTCGTTACGTCAATTCTCTCTCTTCTTTTTTTCAGGCAGATATAAGCCTTTTTTGTACTCAGCTTTGCTTTTACTTTCATTCCTGTTATTAAAGTGGTCTTTTGGCTACCAGCTGCTTCTCTTCAGCAGTTATGAGGATTTGGCCATTACTTATTTATTTGTATTTCAGTGGTGGGGAGTCCAGAGTTCAGCTGTAGCAAGGGGTCCATCACACTGTATTTTGTGGGGTGATTATGCATGAGGCGGGCCTGTACCTCGGCTCTGATTTCGGCTTTATCGGCCTCCTCTTGTCTCAGAGCCTGTGGAAACTTGCATCCTCAGTACCTCCCCGAGTGGGTGTGTGTCGCAGGAGAGACTAAGGCTTTAGGCGAAATTGCCAAATCCTATATTTGTGCACCAGCAGGCAATAAGTGAAGAAGCTTAAGCATCACATGCCTACTGTCTGAAGCTGGCAGACCCTGCAATCAAGCACGGAGACCATATTCCGAAACAATTGTCCTGGATGACAGCTTATTATGGAAAGAGTCAGTTTCGCTAAGGATGCTTGCCAATAAGACAAAGTGGAAAACAGGATCTCTTCATAATTTCTGCTCGTTGAGCCACAATTTTGTAGATGATAGCTGAGCTCTTATTCAGATTTCAAAAACCACTTTGTGGACTTACGGACCACTCATTCACACAGGGCCCCAGATGGGAGCGTCTTCCGCAGACGGCGGCAGCAAGCAGAGAGCTGCGAGTTTGCTTCCTGGTGACCTTCTCCCCTGGCCGCACTGACAACCCGAGATCCAGTTAAGCACAGGGCTAATGGTTCACCTCTTATTTCAGTGTTAAAGTTGAGATTTACCATCCTGCAGAATGATTTCATAGACGGCTCTGAGTCAATCCTCTATTTCTAAATCAGAAGAACACAGTTACCACCAGCAGGCCTGACACCAGGACAACTTTGGTAAAACGCCAGCTGGCTTCACTAAGAGATTACACCCACTGGAGGGAAAGTGAGTTCATGTTTTCCTGTCACCTCTGACAGACGTTTTCTTTACGGATTTCCATGAACTTTTCTCCTTAGTTAAGGAAATCGGCCGGAGGCAGGCCTCTGTGAAATAGTTACACTCATTTTTACTGCATTTGCTTGAAAAAGTATTTTCCCTTAAATAAAACTGGGCAAACAGCCATTCTGATTTTGGCATTCTCAAGAATTTGAGGCAATTTTTAAACATCCCAAATTTGTGCATATAGCCTTTGGGCCTGTGGACTTTTTTTTTATTCATTCAGTCAGTCAAATTTCAGTTATGGATCAATTATCATTGTATATGGTATAACTTACAGTGGGTATATAATTTTGTGCTGAGGAGCTTAAAATAAAAGTAGGGATCTATTATAATGCCATTTGCAGCAACAGGGATGGACCTGGAGATCATCATTCTAAGTGAAGTAAGCCAGAAAGAGAAGCCATATGATATTGCCATATGATATCTCTTATAGGTGGAATCTAAAAAAAAAAGACACAAATGAACTTATTTATAAAACAGAAACAGACTCACAGATATAGAGAACAGACTCATGGTTACCTGGGGGTAAAGGGTGTGGGAAGGGATAAATTGGGAATTGGAAATTTGCACCTCTGGGCAAATGATGAAAATATTAGGTATCTTGATTGTGGTGGTGATTTCATAGGTGTACACATCTATCAAAATTCATCAAATTGTACATCTGAAATATGTGTAGCTTACTGTACAGAAATGATACCACAATAAATTTGTTTTAAAAACATCAGGATCTAAGATAGATATAAAGTAAATGATGGAAGAATGATTAAAAAAGGAATCCCTACCTAAAGAAAGTTAAAAATATTATTTTTATTCTATTAATCAGTGCTTAGAAAAGGTGCATACAATATTACGAGGATAAGGTTGGTGGAAAGAGATGAGACTTAGCCTGATTTTAAATGGACCCAGATTACTTTGGAATCTTTTAGCCAGACAAAAGAAAGGCCATAAGCAAAGAAATGGGAATGAGAAAAACCAGTATGTGCACATTTGAGAGAAGAAGGATTCACTTACCTAAGAGATAAGCCAGACGAGATTCCGGAAGAGTATCAAGAAAGTATCATTGGAGAGCTTTGTGTAATGGGGTATCTTGATATTATCCCCCTTCTGTGACCAACACTTATGGTGTCTCTAAAGAATTATGAATGAATTTCATCACAAGAGTTGACTTTACCTTTCACTGCCAAGGACTCTGTACTGGGATTCATCATAAAAGAGCAGTTATTGATCGATGATGTCTGCCATGGTCAGGGAAAGGCAGCATATACAGCATTTATGTTCCATCATGTATATTGGCATTTGATTATATTCAATAGAATATTTTAGGCATAGTTTTCTTTTTCCCCTTCAACTTAAAATAAAAATCAGATATATGTAAGGCTGGTATTTACCAACATGCACCATTACGCCATATCAATAGTTATAATTGGCATCCATTTAGATAAGACCGTATCCACTCTCATTGGCCAGTGCCTGTGCCAGTCTTACCATGAAAATTTAAATGTCATCTCTGAGTATATGTTAGATTTCTCCAAAAAGATTCCAAATCCCTTATGGCCAGTGAGTGCACTGTGAAATTCTTACGGATCTCCACAGTACCAGCTCAGTGCTAAGCATACTGTAGATACTCCATAAACACTTAGCAAGTGGCGTTTCATTAGATGGTAGGAAGTGGACACACTCTGTACTGGTAGAATGTGATTGTCCTTGGTCTCATTTCGCTCTGTAATGAACAGTTTACCTAGCCTAATGACCTGTGAGGCACTTTGGTTATTTTCACAGCTGCAAAAGTCAGATTAAAGAGTAGACCCAGAAAGGGTCACAGTCCAACCCTGTGCTCCGCATCAACAAAAGAATGGCCAGGATGCCCGTGCCCAGGGTGAAGGTGCGCCAAAATCCTGTCCTGGCCCAACCTGCTGCCAACGTGGTTTGAAAATGGAGAGAGGTTGGAGTCTCAGGTGTGCTGGAAAGTTACTGCCCATCACCCCCAAGCTGGGCTGCACTGTAGCCCTCAGCAGATTCACAGAGGGCTTCAATTCATTCAGACTGGGATTTCCTAAGAGTTCCTCCTTTGATTAGTTTAATGTTTTCCATTAAAACAGTTGCCTTTCTGTATCCTTTTATTCAAGCACCATTTTCCTTTCTAAAAAAATTCTAAATCAATCAAACCTTACTTTTCCTGTTCTAGAACTAAAAGGTAATTCTTGAAATAAATGTATTTCTTCTGGATGTTTGTGTCTTTACAATATTCTGGGTATTATTAGACCCTCCCTGTGGTCATTATTTAGCAAACTCTGCGTTATTGATCGTCTACATTTTTCTTAAAGTCAGTGCCTTTAGCCTTTAATCATTTGTCTTGATTTTTTTCTGAACCTGTTCCAATTCTTCAAACTGTATATGGAGTTAAGGTCACTACGCTGGACCCCAGTTCTTGAAAAGAAAAAAAACCTCTTTCTTCTTCACTGTTCTGGGAAATCACACATCCTCTCTTGCCCAAGATCATATTGTCAAGTTAGTGTTATCTTGTGTCTTGTTACGTGTCATAAGACATATACCAGGAGACGTTGTCAAATGTGAGTTACATTTGTTGTGGTTATTAAGACTTGGTGTGGGTTTGGATGCCTGTGCATTATAATGATCTTATAATGATAGTTTTATCAAGTAAATTAATAGCAGAAAGAAGTTACAAGGGAAATAAAGTATTTGGGAAAAAATTTTTTCAAAACTTGACACTATACAAGTGCTGTTTGCATTTAAACACTGGTTTGAATATTAATTAATTTAAATAAAATTTTATTCAATGTTAATTTAAATTGTTAGTAATTTACCTGTAAACAATAACATTGCGTGCCCTTAAGTAGGAAATAATTTGGGCTTTCTGCTACTTCAGGAATAATTTTTTTCCGTTAGTCTGTGTTTTCAAAGTTAAGTGTCATCTAATCTTTACAGCAGAGAAGGACCAGTGAGAGGTACTGATACCTTTCTGTGACGTTCACAGGAAAACTACGTAAAACTCCTGGGCACAGAGCGGGCACTCAGAAACATCAAATCCTTTTCCCAGACAACATCTTCTTTTTATAAATCTAGTTCCACAACCCAGCACAGTCAGGTGAGTGCCTGGGACCGGTAACGGATAGAGCAAATTTGAGTCTAAATCTTCTAACTCCTGGTCCAGTGTTCCTCCTGCTATATTACTTGCCACTGTATCCCAGATATAAAAGGCAAGCAAATCGTCAGGGTTAAAGGGTTCTCTGCCTTTTTCTTTTCTTTTCTTTTTTCAAAGTTGCTTTCTTCCTTTAGAGGGGGCCCTGGAACTCCTGTCTGACAGTCTGGAGGCAGGTCGTGACCATAAAAGGTGAACAGGGAAGCCACTGGTTCCAAGGGAACCATCTTAACAGTGACAGCCATGTCCCGCAACAACCAGCAGCAGGGTTCAGTAGCCCGAGAGCGAGATAAGCAAGTGGCTGTAAGACGGGGTAGAAAGACAGAAGGAAGTAGCTTCTTACCATAATTGACAGATTTGCTATGCTCTCCTCTGCTCTGTGACACGTAAAAATCGTGAAACAGCTCTGGGAGAAATATCGTATGTTGTATATTCATTAAGATATTTGAAAAGTAAAGTAACTAATGTTCAGAATTCTTCTCCAGTCTTATGAGAGTCCCTTGAAGTAATGAGACTCTTTTATTGATAGGAATTACTGGGTTAGAATTTGATAACTGGGTTAGAATTTGGACTCAGTTAAAAAAAAAAAAAAAGAAAAAGAAAACTGAGGCCAAGTTGTGTAAAATACTCCATTGCCACAAGGTGGAACTTTATTAAAGCATTCTGAGGTGTAACCGTTCCTTTAAAACTATGAAGTCTTAGATGACTGCACCGTCGAGAAAATTCAGTTGGTCAAGTTATGGTAGATTCAGCCTTTTACAATACAGTTACATTTTAGCCAACATCCAGCAGAAAATTAGTACTACTTGGAAATAACAGAAAACTTAAGTTAACTTGTACAAAAGGGGATATTTATTATAAGATAAAAGTGTGTCTTATGGGACTGGGGCTAAGCCCACAGAGAATTATAGCCACTGTAGAATGCTCAGGGGTCCTGTATGAATGCGGACAGGCTGTTATCTTAGCTCCTGTCTCCTAATATAAAAATCTGAAAACTAGACAATTAACTGTCATTATGATTTTAGATTTGCTTTATCTGAGTCTATGATGGATATTTAATAAATACTGGCTTAAGCACTTCAGCTCTTACTTTTTCCCTCTGTTAAGTATTTAATGATCTATAAATAAGCACTTGAGAAAATGCCACCTAAAGGGACCCTGTGCTTTTTCATAACATGAAAAATCTTTGTGTAATGTGAGTGATTCACCCTCTGATTTGTATGTTTGCTAATAAGATATTTAGACCTGTGTGGTTAAGTATTTTGCCCAATAATGTAAGAGACCAATTCCATGCAAAGAGATGTCATGCTCTCTTACAGAACAGTGTTGCTCCCTCCACTCCCCCAGTAATGGTCCTCTGGTCTTTTTTGAAGAGAACATCTAGGAAGCGTAAACCAGGCTCCAGGGCTGTAGGAAACCCAGATGATTTCCTTTCCACCTTCATCCTCTGCTCCTCTTCTCCATCCTTTGCCTCATTTACATACCGACTTCCTCTGCTGCCCAGTTCAATGGCTTCTCCATTCAGGAGACCCATTACACCAAGGCTAGAATAAAACCTTTTAGGTCTAACTCCAAATTCCTGGGAATTGTCTTAGGGAGAGGATGGAAGGGTGGTGGTGTGTTGAGAACAGATCCCAGAAGAGAGCTGGGGCAGATGACCCAAGAGGGTCTACCAGAGAAGGCTGGGCGAAGGTTTGGAAACTACCTAATTTGGTTCTTCCAGGACAGTCTTTTTCCACTGCATTCTCACCCTCAGGTACCTTTTTGAGAATGGAGTCTGAGAATCTCAATGTGTCAAGTCCTTTCCTGGTGATTCCTATGTGCTCTGAGGTTTGGCACTGTTTTAGAATATGTCCTCAAAAAGATTCTGGAAAAAGACGGAATCCCAAATTAAGCATCTCAAGCCTCTCTAAGGAATTTGTCATAGCATTAGCATTAGTCCTGGGCCAATGACATTCTCAATGGGTTCTGTATCTCCCACTTCCGTAAGAATAGAGGTATGAGAGGCCATGGCGGTTCCAAGGTCTTGGCGGGAATGGCCAGTGGTTCCTGGTTGATTTCCATTCCACTAGTAAGAAATTATTGAGTGCAGGTGGCTGAATTCTGTATTTTTGTTGTTTACAGGTTTTAGTTGAATGGATTTTTAAAAACCTTATTACTTGGAGTCATAGCAGAAGTTTATTATTAAGAGTATGCCCATTGATGGCTATGAAATTAGAAAGATTATTTAATATCATTTCTCTTTTTTGGGAACTGTTAGCAAATTAAAAATATGTTAACACTTCTGACTTTCTCCCCTCAACCAGAAGAGTGAACAAACAAGAACAACTTATCACTGTATTAGAAACTGGAAAAGAAAAAGTTGTCTGATTTAGAGCAACTACTGTGTACCAGACACTGCTAGGGTATTTTATGTGCATTATTACATTTAACCCTAACAACTCAGTGAGGTAGTTATTATTATTTCTAACTTAAGCAAAAAAGCATGAAACTTTTGAGATTAGCCCCCAAATATACAGAAGGCATTAGGGCTGGGCATTGACTCTAGCCTGGAGTAATTCCAGTGCTTGCGCCATTTATGCCACAGAATGTCAACACAACAGACGCAGCTACTGGTACAAGTGAACCTCCTTGTTTCTAGTCAAACCCTATCATTCTTCAAGGAGCAGCTCCAATCCTACCTACCCATGCAGCCTTCCCCGATATTCCTTAGATTTTTTTTCTCTGCGCCATTCTTTTGATACTTATGAGCATATTTAATTAGTTTCTCACATTTTAGTATTTCTGAGACTGGGATGGCGGCATCTTGCCACGGGTAGGGGATCATGGTTTATCAGCATTTTCTTCCTTCCTTCCTTCCTTCCTCTCTCTCTTTCTTTCTTTCCTTCTTTCTTTCTTCCTTTCCTTCCTCTCTCTCTTTCTTTCCTTCTTTCTTTCTTCCTTCCTTCCTCTCTCTCTTTCTTTCTTTCTCTTCCTTCCTTCCACTTAAAATTAAGGTGCATCTTAAACTTGATGGCATCTTAGACACAATGAAATATGGTAGATGCTGATTTGATTTTGAACAGTCTGGACATGTCATATTAGGACTGTGTAGGAATAGTATAACCATGGCATAAATAACCATGGCAGACGTAGTGCTCAGAAATGTCCACGTGCCCCCTACTTCCTGTTGCTTCCTTGCCCTCCTCTTGGGCCCAGGCGACCAGTTCTGGCCAGTGGACCCTGAACAGAAGTGACACGTGTCACCCCTGGGTCAAAGCAGTTAAGTACCAGCATGCCTCTTCTCTCTCTCTTTCCCTGCCACAGCAAACTTAGGAGCCAACAGGTACTAAATACTCACTGATTTAACAGATTCATGGTAGTATGTATTTACCTGATAAGAGACGATGGAGGTGCCTTCTGCTGGGTTCCTACTAAGCAAAGACTCATCACTTGACACACCCAACACTTTAAGTGGCAGTCGTGGGGTGCTGCCCCCTGTTCCTTTTCATCTCCATGCTCTTTATTATCTGTGTGCTCGGCTAAACTGCTACAGGCAACACTCTTTAACAATAACAGGGACTGGGGATGGGGGAGAAATCATCTTAGAAAGAGGAACACAAGAAAAAGCATTTGGTTTCTAGTATCTAAATGTTTGGTGAGATTGCAGACGTGACCAGGAAAGTAAAAGTTCAGAATGTAGAACTGTTCCTCTGAACTGGAAATCTTTCTGCCTCGGTCCACTTGCTTCTTGAGAAGCCTTTAGGATGGACTCACCTCCAGAACAAGATAACTCTCTAGCCTCACGGAAAGCTCTCGTCCTTTTTCAGAATGCAATTCTGAATTTACTTTTGGTATTGTCTCAGCAAAGTCGTGTTTGTGAATATGACTCATGGTATCTCCCTGAATGTCCCGGATCTGAAAAAGTGAAGAGAAAGACTATTTGCTTTTATGTAATCAGATTCCCTGGAATTTAATCCTATATCCTATTTATGGCTGAGCTGGCCATTCAGAATTAAAATGAACCTTTCATCCATGTGTATCATAAATGGGCATTTATCAGGATTATATGATTTTGCAATCCATCTGAATACGTAACCTGAATTTGTTTTCTTTCCGTTTCACTATGTAATTACCATGCAACAATAACAAAAGTGACATGTTTGAAGAACAGATAAAATGCTGCAAATTGTCCAGTAATGGTGATATTTCCTCATCTTCTGAAAAACCCATTTATTCGCTCTCTCAACAAATCAAGGCATTGTCAGCGCCTACTCATTGTGTGGCCAGAGGGGCTCCACCAATTTCTCGACGTGAGTGAGTCCTGGAATGCAGATGAGGGCGACTAACGAAGGCTTTCAGCGCAGGCAGCTGGTTTTTGCTTGCCTCAATTTCTAAATCATCCATAATGGGGCCAAGACCTCCCAAGCACTAAAAAGAGCGAGCTGACATGCTGGACAAACTGTTAATTTTTTCCTGAAGAAGCTGCTATATTGCACATCTGTCACTGCGGCGCAGACAATTACTCACTGAGTGGGGAAGAAATCTGCTGCTTGTTTCTAGCTGAGTTGTTAAGGGACATCATGGAGAAACACAATGGGATGGGAGTCAGGACACGCGGGTGTCCTGGGTGCTTGTGATTGTTTCCTCATTTTGGAAGGCTGTCCTGTGATACTAAAGTACGTGATGCAGACCAAAATGTGTGGAAAGGAATCAGAAGTGGTACAATAAAAGGACAGGTATTTAAAGATGGGGGCGGGTCAAGAACCTAGCCTCACAGATTACTGACCCCTGGGCTGGCTGCTGAGAACCTAAAGACACTATGGTCATTGTTTTAGGAATACTGTGGTTTTGTTCTTTAAGTTTCATAGCTTTAATGTGTGCTCCCAAGGGCTTCACATCCACTTAAAAAATTGTTTTGTGAATTCCTTACCTCCTATGTGAAACGTGGGTTATCTACAGTTTCCACCATCAATTATAGTCTTTAGAATTAGATGAGCCACACAGCCATCTAACAAAACCTTAATTCCCCACCACCCCCACCAAAATCTTTTGCTCATCATAGCTATGAAATTCTGGGATTTGAAGAAATTCACCTCAATAAGAGATATAAGAATTTGTTTGCTTTCGGAAAGCATTTTTTTTTTGCATATAATGAGTTAGTATAGTATTTCTTATCCTTTCTGCTTTTATTAAAGAATGCTGCCTTCAGGAAGAAATAAACATTTTCTTAAAATTTAATAGGAAGATGAAAACTGGTGGAAAATAATTTTGGGTGTTAATTTTTTTGCTTGGGATGCTGTCATAATAGTCTTGTCTCTACCGTTTTGTAGCCAAAAGATCAAGTATTAAACACACATTTAAAATGCTAGTAATGTATTTTGAATATTCAAACTAAGGGAAAAAAAAAACTAAAGAAACACAAAAATCACCTTCAATTGTTACGTAAGTTCATCCTTGAAAGATTAAGGCGGAAACACAGGACATTCTGATCCTGCAAGAGGAGTGAGGTCTGTGAATCTGAGAATGATTTAAACTGTCTGACAATTCAAAGACAGAAGACAACTCTAATGTACAGATAAAACTAAAAGTGGCAATAGTAGATCATACTCCTGGCAGTTAATGGCACTGACTCGCTAGAGACAAATCTGGATCTACTTAAAATGTCAGGTGTGTAAAGTGATGAGTCTTTGCTTAGGAGGAACCCAGCAGAAGGCGCCTTCATGGTCCACTTGTCAGTTGAGTATATATTACTGCAAGCCTGTTCAATAAATGAGTATTTAATACCTATTGGATTAAAAAAAAATCTACTAACTCTAACAACTAACAACTCAGTTTTTTGGGAGAAAAGATAAAATTTTGTCGACGTAGTGAGATGCTTCCTACAGCAAACAGATCTCCACAATTTAATTCGTATAAAATAGTTAAAGGATCGGAGCATGTTTATGAGGCACAATTTCCCAGAAGGAAGTGGAGGGACCGTGACGCGTGCGATGCTGACTGACATCTGGCAAGTTGTCAGAGAGAACTTGCACTTGCTGCTTCAGGATCAGAATCTTTGAATGGTGACAGACCTGAAGCCAGTTGGTCTAGTCCAGCTTCAGGGAAGAACAAAAACAAAAACAGGAAAATGTGGTAGAACAGGTCACAATCAGCTGTGAATAAATGAGTCAAATATGTTTACCATTTTTTTTTCTCTAGATTTTTTTTTGGACAATATTGAAATTTTTCAGGGCTTAAAGATTAACAATGAATTTAACTGCACTGCTAAATGTTAATTGTCAATGGGTAGTAATTAAAAACATTTAAAGTCCTTCCACTTTATTTTTTTTTATTACTTTAAGAGGGAAACATTTAAAGCACAAAGACAAGGACTGCTTATAAATAACATTCTTAAACATTACATTTATTCTTTCATTCTTTGTTGTATTATTAATATATCTTTCTACCAAAAGAAAAAAAAATCCAAAATATTCTTTGCTAAACAAATTCATTTTACAATACCAATTTAGATCACTTTTTTTTTCTTAAAGAAAAAGTATAGGAGGAAATAGTTTTAAGAAGCATGTCAACAGTGATTTTTCTCTTTTGTGAAATATCTGCTCAAAACAAAAACAGATTGAACAGAAGCAACTGTCAGTTCAATTAATTGCAAGAATATCAATTCACAATGTTAAAATAAACATATCAATAAAATGCAGTATTTTGCAATCA
Organism: Camelus ferus; assembly: GCF_009834535.1. NCBI lineage: Eukaryota > Metazoa > Chordata > Mammalia > Artiodactyla > Camelidae > Camelus > Camelus ferus. The sequence goes on along the minus strand of NC_045718.1, from coordinate 2,242,407 downwards.
TGTCTGTATATTGCACACATATGTGCCCTGTAAACACACCTATAAGTATACATCAGGCATATCATACCTTTAACCCTACTGTCTTATCTTTTGTTTGATGGCTACGGTATGAGTTATAAAAATCTATGTATTCAAACACTGAGATCAACTAATTGGTAAATTTCAGTTAGCAATGGATTTTCTTTTAAAGGGGTACCATAAAATTTAAAAATAAAGGCAAAGAAATTTGAGGGGAACATAGCCTTAAACATTAGGGAAAAAGAAGGAAGGAAGGAAGGAAGGAAGGAAGGAAGGAAGGAAATGACCCCAGGACACAATCTGGTCAATATCAACTATAACAAGTATATAAAGGCAAAAAGTTAATTTGCTAATAGAGCCACGCTCAGCCTCTCTCGGCTGCTGCTGGGCAATGGATGATTTGGAAGGTAACGGAAAGGACCTATGCACTCTAAAATTTTGAGCACAAGCATGTAATTTGACATGAGGCTTTAGAAACTGTAGACGAGTGGCTTTATGAAAGCGAAGAGAAAAATCTTACCATCTTTTTAAAGAGATATGATTGATACATTCTAAAGCATGAATTCCTTTGGATGCTTTGAGTTCTATGGGCATAGTAAGTGGTCAAAATTAGCTATTACTATATATAAAACATACATTAGTGAACTTCATACCTTAAAAGATGTCTGACTGACATTAAAAATTCCATTTTTCCATTGTGTTTATTTCTCTGATAAAGTTCCAGTCCAAGCAGGACTTTGGGTGTGCCGTGATTTCCCTTAAGGACTGGAACGTGAGGGGATGCATGTGCTCCTGGTGCAGGTCTGCGTGAGTGCACGGGGCAGCCTGGGACATCGCCACTGCTCTGCTCTGAACACTGAGTCTCGGATTCGATCTCCTTAAACACTTCCTTAGAGCAAGAAATATTTTCAGTCGTCTGTGAGCTACTTAGAGGATTCTAGATATCAAGATTGAGGCCTTTCTTCTATTGAGTGAAACTACAGAGATGAATTATCTGGGGAGGGCAGAGACAGAGCACACCCAAGCTCAGGGAGGAGGCGCTCAGAGGGGTTGTTTCAGAAGACTAGCACCGTCCAGGAGGACAGTAAAAAGTATTCATAAAGCTCAGTATTTAGTTGAGGGATTCCCTTGTGCTGCCTGCTCTGTGCTCTGCTCTTTCTCTGTGAAAAAGGAGTGGGCTAAGTCCTCCGGAGCCTGGGGTCAGTCAGTCTCACGATAACTTCATTGTGTGTTATTGGTAGCTCCAAATCTGGCTCTTCAAAATGCTAGGATTTCAGAAGATCTTCAGGCAATGGAATTAGTTAAAAAAACCAAAAAAACAAAAAACCCAAAACACTTTTGAACAGATCCTAGCTCGTGATACATGACCACAAAGAAGTTTTAAACCAAAATATAGACAATCTCCTCCAACTTTGACCCCTTACGTAGATAGAATGGGCATTTAACAAAAATCATTTTTTAAAAATGGCAAATTTCTAAGTAATGAACGTGTAGAAAATAATCATACAAAAGGGCTACTTCATCCAGCAAGAATGTGCTCAAAGAGCAGCTCACCTGGTGCTCTAGTTCCCTAACCAACCTGTCCTCTGACCACAATACCTCTAGGAAAGAAGATAATTCTTAAAAGGGACGTGTACTTTGGCAAATCACCAAGCCTTTCACATAGCAGGCCGACCTTCCTTTCCCTCATTGGCAGTACTTCCTTTCAGGGACCACCTGGGACAGCTCTACTACATGCACAAATCTCCTTTCCCCTCTTTAAAAAAGTCTTGGGATTTACAAATTTTCAAAAACCTAGTAGAGGAGCACAAAGGAATTTTATCACCATAAAACGCCTCTGTATGATGGATGGTGCATACACGTTTGTCCAAGCCCATGGAATGTTCAACACCAAGAGTGAACTGTAGTATGAACTGTGGCTTTTGGGGGATGATGACGTGTCAATGTAGGTTCACCAGCTGTAGCAAATGTCCCACTCTGATGGGGGATGCTGTTCATGGGGGACGCTGTTCATGGGGGACGCTGTTCATGGGGACGCTGTTCATGGGGATGCTGTTCATGGGGGATGCTGTTCATGGGGATGCTGTTCATGGGGGATGCTGTTCATGGGGATGCTGTTCATGGGGGATGCTGTTCATGGGGATGCTGTTCATGGGGGATGCTGTTCATGGGCAAGGCTGTTCATGTGTAGGGCAGAGGGTGGCTGAGAAGTCTCTGCATCTTCCCCTTAATATTGCTGTGAACCTAACACTCTAGAAAAACAAAGCCCTTAGAAATGTGATTCACATTGTGTTATCTTGGCCTTTACTCAACCAATAAAGATCATTACAAAGAGAATATTAGTCCTTAAGAAGAAAGATGGTAACTAACCAACATCTAAACAGAGCAGTTTCAAATCCGACGTAGTGAAGCAGGTGATTCAGACATAGCAAGACTAGGCACATAATAAGAACGATTTGTTTGGCTTGGTTTTAAAGTACTGCTTAAATGTTAGAAAGGGCAAAGCAGTACCATTCTTTATTTATTTATTTTTTTGTTCACCTTGTAAATGGTCTGGATCATTGCTAGAAATCTGAATTCTTGGGAGAGCCATTTAAATCTTCAAATAAATTGATTTGATACTCTAATTTACTCCAATAGTTAAAATTTAAAATCAGTTTACTACAGTTGAGTTGCTCTTAAAAAAATATCACCCTTTGGGAAGAAAGAGGTAGAAGTAAGTTTGGATGAACAGAATTTACTGTTCAGTCATGGTGAATTTAAAAAATACACTTCTTTTCTTTCAATAATTATTTTATGTTTTAAATGAGGTAAAATTGGTAAAATCTGCATTAAAGTAATTGTTGAGGGCACTCTGGTGATCATAATGATGAGGTTTATTTTTGTCAAAATGTCAGAGGGCAACATTAATTGCTGTTTGTCAGCTGTGAACTTCATACTCCACTGTCCAAGGATTGAAGACGCCCGGGTGACACCTTAACAAAAAAAAGCCAATTTCAGGGAATATGAAACTGACCAGCCTCTCAAACAAAGACTTGCTTGGGACTTCACTGCTGTGGTGACAGGTGTCTACGGTTACAACAGACGGGGATGACGTGAGACACAACCCTTTCCGGCCGATCCCATTTCAGAAACCTCTGGACGAGCTCGGGTACCACATGCGCGCGTGCACACACACACACACACACACACACACACACGAGTGAATCACGCTAAACCTTTAGACGTTACTGACGTATGAGATCAAAATAAATAAGAGAAACGAGCTGTTCTTCATACCTAGGAGCTGGAATCACTGAAAAATGTGAAAAGGTAAAGAAAGGCTTTTACTTTAGCACCATGACCTGTGATGAAATCCCATTTCTATCACTGCGGCAGGACTCGGCGCGGCGAGGAAGCTAGAGCGACAGGGGCGAGGCGGTGGCAGATTTGTGCTTCGAACACAGAAGCTATGTTGCGATCTGAGAACAATGGGGTAGATGCGAGTAGCAAATCAGACTTGTAAAACATCTCTCCTGTGCTTCTCCGCTTAGGCGGATTTTCCTGAACTGGGGGCAGTGGTGGCGGGAGTGCTTTTTGGTAGAGGAAATCCGAGTCCTAGCCCTTTGGGCCTCTGCACGGCTTGAATCGGCTCAGCGAGCCCCTTGCCGTCTCGCCCGAGGCCTGACCCCGGTGTCCAGCCCATGTTCTGCAGCATTCGGTTTCCAATGTTGGTTTCGAGGATTGGCTGGGCATTTTCTCCTACTAATCCTGAAATTACAAAATGACCAAAAAAACACATTAGTATGAACTCAGGTGAAGATACTCTTTAGGTTAAGAAAACCACATTTTCCTAAGGTTTTCTTTAGCAAGGCACCCGGGAGGGCTGTTTATTCATCTTTGGATGAGTGGCTTGGTGCAGCAGAGGGATCAATGGAAAGAGGGCTGTGGTTAGAGTCTCAGCTCTACCACTCAGGAGCTGATTAAGTGATCTGCCCTCTTTGGGCTGCTGTCTTCTCGTCTGTAAGACAGGCGTTAATACAAAGCAATCAAAACTCAGTTACCGGATCATTTCTTGTGGTTACTCTTCCTTGATAATTAAGGAAGTGATGATCAAACAAACTAATAGGAGAGGCTGTGTGGAAAGAAAAGGGATGAAGTTATCTTAAAACAACCTTTGTCTTAGTGAGAAGATATTCAGTGGAGTCTCCTCTACCAGGGCCTCCCAAAAAGGCCGCTGTAGGACTCGGAGGCCACGAACTTACAGGGCTAGTGTCTGCCGGCCATTCCCTCCCCAGGCCTCCAGGGAGACAGGTGGCCCACTTTCCAGAGGTCTGCGGGATGCCTGCGGCACACCAGCTCAGTCCTGGATCCAGTGTATTTCTGCTGTGAAATGTGGGCTGTGTTTTCCGAGACCGTCTGAGGGTTGAAATGGGCAGTTGTTCACAAAATCACTCACTACTCTCAAAGGCTTGAGTCAGATGGCTCTCTGATCCCAACCCACATCGTCCCTCCACCTCTTTCCCATCATCATCCATCTCTGATTTGGGACTGTGACAGCACTTTCGACACCCCCCCCCCCCCAGGATGGGGACTCTTGGTCCTACTGCTTCCTCTAAGACTGTGTTTAGGATGGTGATATGAGGCACCAGAAGGATCCTTGAACACCAATAATAGTAACATAAATATTACCTACAGAGGGGACTACAGAGGACAGCACCTACACATTTCCACATATTCTCTGGTGTAAGTCTTTCACAGTGAAAAATAAAATGATAATAAATAATAAAAGAAATGTCAAGGTTGAAGTTACACTAGGTTTCATCTGTCCTTCTGGGGAACGGCAAGTGGGTTGTTCCTCATGATTCTAACTTAGAGAATCTTATACCTGCAAAGTGCCAAGGACGAGTTTTACAACTGAACTGATGAGTTTATAGCTAAAACCGAAGAGTTTTATAACTGAAACTACGGAGCAATCTTCAACTGATTTTTGAAAGACCTTTCTTGAACATTTTGATAGTCTCCATTTTTGGTGCATTTTAAGACTGAGAATAGGGTACACTGCTGCCATCTGCTAACTTCATTACAGGGCGTGAGAAGTGGGTTGCCGCAATAATGAGTTGGTTTTGGATTTGTCACATTGGCTCTTGGCTCACTGAAAACAAGTATCTTCACATGTAATAGAGAAAACCTTCAATTGCGAACTGCTTGAATGGCTGGTATCAAAGAAAAATTCTTGACTAACATCATTTGCCTCCTTCCTGACAAAGGCAAAATACAACTATATGAAGATTTTATATATATATTTAACTATAAAATATGCATATACATATAAAATATAAAAAAATCGTCCTCTTACCAAATAAAACAAAGAGAAGCTTTTTGTTTAATATAATAACAAAACAGCAATTAAGTTTTTATTTTGGAATTATGGTAACGGTGACAACAAAGACAGACCACCAAGGCATCTGATTTTTTTCAGAACAGCTGCTGATCAGGTATGTCAGGTTAATGGTGTACTAGCATTTTGCCTTCTGTCCCTAATTTTTTAGCGATTGCCATGAATTAATTTAATTCCATCTATAAGCTAGGATCAGATCAGAGGCCTTAATGCTGCTTTAGCCTGCACATCTGCTTAATCATATTTTTGATACACAAATGTTCAGGTATAAAATGTGTTTAATAGTTAAGAAAAAAAATATGAGGCCAATTTAAAACATCTCTGTGAAAACTGCTAAACTGTGGTCAATTCTCGGTTCTGAAGTGAAGAGCAAATAACCGATTCACTATTATAATTTAAAAATGCTGGTGTTTCAAGCATGGTGGCCCAGACGTGGGTACCCTAGTCCTCCCATGCTTGGTTTTCAGATAGGGAGAAAAGACTTCATTCTCTTTCTTCTTAATGCTGGTTTCATTTCTTTTCTTGATAAAAATGAAATAAAATACAGCATTATCTTTAAAATAAAAAAAAGAGTATTTAATTTCTCAAATGCTAAATCTTTCCCCATAGAAACACAGATTCCCGAAACAAACAAAAAACAGTGGCTTTTCTATACAACTTAAAAAAAAACAAAACAGATACATCATTTTTCATGGAAAATGACTCTAGAGTGAGATCTACTGTTGGTCTCTCATCCTTCTTTTATGAGATTAAGACATGGGAGTGGAACAGCTCAGTCTCAGCACAGCATCCAACAACCATAATTTCCTTTTCTTTGGCTCCTGGCGGTGCTAAATCCTTTAAGTCCTTTCCTAGGAGGCTCTCCTCCTGCTCGGGCAATTTTAGCAATCCGTAGCCTGCTAACCCTTCTGCCAGCTCCCGCTCCCGGCCCCCTTTGTACTGGGTCTCTTGTATCTATTACAGCTGAGTCAGTCCTTTCCCCCTCAAATCTTCCAAAGAGTATTGTGGATGGTAATTCACTTGCGTAATTGGCTCAAGAGATGAAAATCTTGTATCGGCCTCTCTTAGCTGCTAATCTATCCAGCTGACTGCAGGCCTACTTGGCAGCTTGTTTAGTAATTTGGCTCCTAAAGTGTTGTATTGATGTTGGATAAACAGCCAATGGAAGGGGAGGTGACACATGCTGCTTCCCACATAACAGCGAGGGCACTCGCTTCAGGCCCGACCCCGTATTCAGAAGGCTTTTCATGGTCTGTGCTCCGTCTTTCTTCCCGTCCTCTCTCCCCATCACTCTACCATCCAGCTGAAGAGCAGGGCTCCTGCTGTTATTGTTTGTGATGTCATTAAAACTGCAAGTTGCAATACTGTCCTCTGTTCTCAGTAACTAATTTAGGGACGTGGATCTTTGCTGTTAAGAAAAAGCACTGAGCACAGTTTGAGACGTGAGCAAGTGGTAGGTGTTACTACTCTGTCAAACGTTTTAACTGTTTCATTTTTTAATATGGAAAAGCCTAATTCAGACCATTTTACACTCTGCAAAATTGCAGATGTTTTTCATGTGAATTCTGTTAAAATCAGTTCAGTTAACTGCTTAAAAATACAAGGCACTTAATTTTTTTTTCTTTTTTTTTAAAATTGAAGTATAGTCAGTTGCAATGTGTCAACTTCTGGTGTGCAGCCCAATGTCCCAGTCATGCATATACATACATATATTCGTTTTCATATTCTTTTTCATTAAAGGTTATTATAAGATATTGAATATAGTTCCCTGTGCTCTACAGAAGAAATTTTTTAAAATCTATTTTTACATATAGTGGCTAACATTTGCAAATCTCAGACTCCCAAATTTATCCCTTTCCCCCGGTAACTGTAAAATTGTGTACTATGTCTGTGAGTCTGTTTCTGTTTTGTAGATGAGTTCATTAGTGTCCTCTTTCTTTTTTCTTTTTTAGATTCCACATATGAGTGATACCATATATTTTTCTTTCTAAACAATGAAATGTAACATTAGGTTTTTTTCTTCCAAAGTGATTAAAAACTTTGCATAGTTGAGAATGAAAGACATGGTCTGTATTGACATGTTTGGAGAAGGGAGTGTTTTTATTAACTGATGTTTTGGTTATACCGAAATATATTTCTTCTGGAATGATTATGGATCAAAGAATAGTGTTTTCAAAAAACTAAAACAAATCTTAAAACTGCATTCGTTCTGAAGGCACACAGGGATGTTTCTTTGCTATAATATAAAGAAGACCCTTCATGGTTTACCTACCACGTACCTGGCATGTGGTTTACTTGTTAGGCATCTGACATTTCACCATCTAAATTCCTTATTAACAACTGTGCAAGGGAGGAATTGTAATGGGTCTCAGAGAGATGAAGTACTTGACTGGTACCACATAGTGAGTAAACGGCTCTTAAGTTCTTCTCTTTGTCTTTGCTGTTCTGAAGTTTTACGATAGTATGACTTCATTTATATTTACTGTTTCCCCGTAAAGACTTCTGTTTTTTGAGTATGAAGATTCGAGTTTATCTTCAGTTGTAAAAATTCTGTCATTATCACTGAATTCTGTCTCCATTCTCCTGGAATAGGATATCTCCCTATTCTTCCTACTTTTTCTGGAAGTTTTATCAGATGAGTATTGAACTTCATGCTCCTTCAGGTACCTTGGTTATTCTCTTATATTTCCCATATTTTTATACCTTTGTGCTTCTTTTAGGTAGTTTCTTCAGATCACTCTTAAAATTCTCTGATTTTTTTGGCTGTGTCTAATATGCTCTTCAACTTGTCCAGTGAGTTTATCATTTTCAAGATTTTTCATAATAAATAAAATAATCTCAAAATTCTACATGGTTCTTTACCATATGTGTCTTTCCTTTTTCCAGTTATTCCCTTTCGTTTCTGCATCTGTTTTTATAACTAATTCTCTCAGTTTTGATCTGTGAGGTCATCTTCTGTAGGTTTCACTTGATTCTTGAGGCTTGAGGTTGAAGGCAGGCACCACTAGAGTGGTTCCGCATGTGCTTCAGAGACCAGTTTTTATGATCATTTTTGGCTCAGTGTAATTTTAAACCAGAAACTCACGTGAGGGTAGGCTCTTGGTTACAAATCTTCAGAGAGCTTTCTACTTGGAGACCAGACACCCGGTTTTTTATTTCCCTTTGCTTGTGGGTGAGTTTTGTTTCTAGCATGCCCTGTTCTGAAGGTAGAGCTTTTCAGAGGTTCTGGATTGATAAGGAGCCTTACACCCAGCTCCCTGGCTTGGTTCTCCTTCTGCGAGGGCACAAACCAACCTGTCTCAAGGTTTCTGAGGCTGGAATAGGCATGGGGGCTGCTTAGGACCATTTCTCTCTTTCCTTCCTATAGTCACAACTATGCATCTAAAGAGAGAGTTTTTTCTCTTTAGATGAAATGTCCAGGAGTATTTTTATTAAGCATTTCCAGGAGTATTTTCAAACTGTTTAGTCATAAAAGATTATAAATATGAAAATAGTTGGAATAGCAATGATTTTCTATCTAATATGTGTGCTTATCCTCTGTCTAAGTGTTTCTTGTACCATATGGCAATGGAGGGCTGTTGAAAACTCTGAGACACATAACTGAAAGGTAGTCTGGTGGTCCATAGATCCAAAAGGGGGAGAGATATATATTACCTAGGCTTTTGATATGTTTGGATATAGTTTGGTTTCAAAATTAATAACAATAAGCCACCCCCCCTCCAAAAAAAATCTGCCTGTTTTAAAATCCTGGAAGAGATAAGAAAACCTATAGTGGTCAAAGAAATCCAGCAATAAAAGAAAATAAAAATGTAATTATTGATAAGATAGATTTGGACAAATGAAGAGATACAGCACCTTGAAAAGGAGCCTGGGTACCCCAAATATCTCCTAATGATGCTCAGTATGACTTTTAATTAAAAGTTCACCTTTTCCAGTCTCCCAAGGCAATTGAAATAAAAGCAAAAATAAACAAATGGGGCCTAATCTAACTTATAAGCTTTGGCACAGCAAAGGAAACCATAAACAAAACAAAAAGACAACCTATGAACTGGGAGAAACTATTTGCAAACAATGTGACTGACCAGGGCTTAATTTTTAACTGTATAAACAGTTCATACAACTCAGTAACAAAAAACAAACAACCCAATCAAAAAATGGGCAGAAGACCTAAATAGACATTTCTCCAAAGAACACATACAGATGGCCAACAGGCATATGCAAAGATGCTCAATATCACTAATTATCAGAGAAATGCAAATCAAAACTACAATGAGGTATCACCTAACACCAGTAAGAATGCCCATCATTCAAAAGTCCACAAACAATAAATGCTGGAGAGGGTGCAGAGAAAAGGGAACCCTCCTACACTACTGGTGGGAATGTAATTTGGTGCAGCCACTATGGAGAACAGTATGATGATTACTTAAAAAACTAAAAATAGAATTACCATTGGATCCAGCAATCCTACTCTTGGGCATATATCCTAAGGAAACTCTAATTTAAAAAGATACAAGCACCCCAATGTTCATAGCAGCACTATTTAAATAGCCAAGACATGGAAGCAACCTAAATGTCCACTGACAGATGACTGGATGAAGAAGATGTGGTGTGTATAAACACACACACACACAGGAATACTACTCAGCCATAAAAAAGAACAAAATTTTGCTATTTGCAGCAACATGGAAGGACTAAGTGGGCATTATGCTAAGTGAACTAAGTAAAACAGAGAAAGACAAGTATATGATATCACTTACATGTGGAATCTAAATTAAAAAAAGATACACATGAACTTACTTATAGAACGGAAAGAGACACATAGGCATAGAAGACAAACTTATGGTTGCCAAAGGGGAAGAGGGAGAGGGATAAATTAGGAGTTTGGGATTAGCCACATGACTATATATAAAATAGATGAGCAATAAGGTCCTACTGTACAGCACAGAGAACTACATTCAATATCTTATAATAACCTATAATGAAAAAGAATGTGAAAAAGAATAAATATACACGTATAACTGAATCACTATGCTATATACCCACCAGAAACTAACACAACATTGTAAATTAATTAAACTTCAATAAAAAAAGCACCTTTTAAAAATCTTCACCTCTTATAATTTGCAACCTGCCTTTATTACTTTATATATTCCTAAAGATTATTTTATTATTGAAATATTAGTAGGAAGCAGAGGAAAAAAACAGAAAAGTCACAGAAAGCTGCAATGCAACCTTTTGCCAAGAACTTACACGTCATGAAGGCACAGTTACCCCGGAGAAATGTATATACCGAAATACTGACCTTCAGTAGGCATCTCTCTGCATAATTTAAAATGTAGAGAAAAATGGTCCACTAGTTATGATGAATATTTTCCCTATGAAAATATTTCAATGAAAGCAAAATAGCAACAGCAAATACTGTGGATAGCAATGAGTTTATTACTACATAGTGGACAAAATATTTTTTTAAAAATGTGGTAGCCACAATATCTCAATAAACATATTTAAATCTTTTTACTATCAAATCCTCAATAAGCTATGACTTCTACCAAAAACACAAGACCATAACCAACATTGCTGATGGCCTTTTAAAAACGTGTTGATAATATTCCTCCTATCTTTGCTCACTGCTTTTCTTCACCTTTACAGATGACATTTTTCAAACTATAAAATGCATTCTCCTGGCAAACCTTATTGCTTCAACAGTTCTTGATTTTATAATAGTTTAAGTCTACATCCTTTGCTACTGAGACATCCACTATCTTTTGGTATGTGACTTTGAATGAGGCAGAGAACAAGCCATACATTTAAAAATCAATACCTAACCTTATCAATATTCATTTTACTGTGTCAATACAAAATACAAAGGTGAAGAGCAGTAAATAAGCTAAAGCACTGAAATAAATTCGGTGTTCCTGTCACAATTAATAAATGTTAACCGATAACACTGCTGGCTACTCTACAGCCTTAAAAGGGACTCAAATTGTGCTTCGAAGTTACTGTTACAACAGGGCGAGTAAAATTTTCAATACACCAGCAGGTAAAGATGATCAGATTTGGCGTTATTAATTTCACAGGGGGCTTTAAATCTTTTATACGATATTATTTATTATAAATACAATATAGAAGTGTTGATCTTTAGCATCTTAAATTGTCGTATAAACCCAGTTTGGGATGTTCAAGTGCCTAAGTATAGTTTCCTGACAATTTTTTGCCAAATCTTGTTCAAAACCTGCTGTTTGACCACATAATATTTCATATATAAATCAGAAGGGATCGTTAAACAACATTCAAGCTGTCAGCCTTTTAACTCTTATTCCCGACTGCAAATGAGAGTGTTACCTTCTCCTGTATTTTTCCAGCTTAGACTGAGTGCTGACTAAAGGTAGAAGGAACTGTGAAAATATATTTTAATTTAATGTGTGTTTTTTAAGGAAGTCTGCAAGGGCCTCTAAAACAGTCAGAATAGTTTCTTTAATTCTACACGCTAACTCCAGTTCAGAAGCTTGCAAATAGGAGACTGTTATGTGACTGACTATATTCCAGAATTTGAAAACCGTAATTTTCAGAGACAAGATGATCTAGGATTCATAACCTCATTATCAAAGTTTATTTATGCAAAAGCATTTCCGACTTGAGTCTTGTGTTTGGATGATAATCTTCACCTTAGAGTTCATTAGTTTTAGAAGATACTCTTTAAAACTGAGGACTTTTCAATAACCTCATTCTCTTCCTCTCTGAGAGGACCAGTTATGCGCGGATTTAAAAAAATGCGCTGAAAATGAGTAATATAAGTCTCCTACTCCAATACTATTTGAGTAATTACAAAAACGCATTAAATTTCTATGAATTATATCCTTTTAAGTAAAAAGTCCAGTAATATAATCAAAATCTTGAGTCTTATGGGAAGCACAACAGTTCTGAAATGTCCCAGCCGGAATACGCTGCCGTGAGATTATGAATGTTTTAGGCTAAAGTTTAATGTTTATACCCACATTCCGTATAAATGACTTCCTCTGATGCTACTGAGTTGTAACATCGAAATCACCTTGTAGAAATAATTATATTATCCTCTCCCCAACTATTAGGCATTTTCCTCCTCACTTCACATATGTGCAGAGTGTTCGGACCTGACCCGGACACTCTCTCTTCCTTATTGCTGGCTCTGAGGCACTTCAGTCACATTCCTAAGACTGTTCTTGTACTATTTCTGCCACCAATGTTTGAATCATTGAAAGATAAGAGAATTCAGGGGACCATTCAACCGGAATGGGAATATTAAAGAGTCCTACACTTGCCTTGTGAAAGACTTAAATTGAAGAACTTATGACATGTATTCGATCTAAAAGTGGCTCTATGTTCCTGTAAGAAGAGATATATTTGAAGTCCTCTAATGCATGTTCTGTATTTCTGCACAGCAAATTTAGATACATCTTCTACAGCACTTAAGATACATAATAGTCTGTATAAATATAAACAAATTATATAAACTGCATAATAGTCTATATCCACATATATGATTGCATAAAACATATGGAATAAGATGGTCTTTACATATATATTCTTACAGAAAGGCCATGAGTATGTTGTCATGAAAAGAACATGGGTTTAGGAGTCATGCAGCTGTCGGCTTGAATCCTCCCTTTGCCCTTCAATCATTATGTCCTCTTGGGTAGCTAAGAAGAACCTAACACTCTGAATCTTCATTTTGTGGGCAAAGTGGTGATAGTAACACCTATGTTATCAAGTTGCTGCAAAGATAAAATCAAATAATAAGGTTCTGGTACCCTATTAAGTGGTAAATATTATTCTACATAAATACAAACACATTCTGCACACAGGTGTTTCCTACTTCCAAATTCTGAAAATTCAACAAAGTTGAGGATGAAGATCAGATGTTACACTTACAACTACACGCAGAATTTCATAATGTAGCACTTTATGTGGATGGAGCAACTGTATTATGGGTGCTCCAATTTTAAGTTATTCTTTAATTTTTCTAGTGCTGAACTAGTAGGGATAGGTCTCCTAAATAGAGAATTTAAGCTTCACATCTTTTATTTCCTTTGAAATCATCATGTCAAGAAATACCTATGTATCTACATATATCTGTATCTCTCTATATTTCCTTCCCTTCTCACTGCTTACTCTCCTGTTGATATGAATCTTATTTTCCTATTCTATAATTAATCATGGAAAAAAAAATCACTCTTTCTATAAAAGATTTACCAAATGAAGTTGAGAGAGACCATTTATAAATTTGAATGGTTAAGGATCCCAGGCAATAAGCCAATGTTATAATAGCAGCATTGTAACTGATCAAGTATCTACACAGAAAACATTTGCTCATAGTTTGCGGCATCACAAACCCATTACAGTTAATTGTTGCTTATTCCTATGTGGGTGTCTACATTTTAATGCCCAGTTGGCTCCATCCGATCACAGGTTTTTATTTCTACCTCCCTTACAACACTGCTCCTGCATGAGATTTTGCAATGCATGCTAATCTTATTCATATAGTTCATTACCAAGCGTAGGAAGGCTTCCTGTCCCCTCTGGTATAATGACCTCTCTGTGCTCAGCACTTGTGGTTTTCCCTGGACCATGCTCAGTAGAATGACATGCTATTAGAATGATGTGGTTTTTGAGGTGGAAATGATGCAAATTTTTTTAGTCTAATGCTAACCTGTCTAAGTCAGGAAAGATGGATCTCAGATTGCTGCACACCTGGGACTGGAAATCAGATGGCCACATTCATGGCCAGGTGGCCGCCTACTACAACATGGGCCTTGGGTTTTGAGGCTGCTTCAATACTTTCGAATTCTTTACTATTTGTCTCTTCTGGGGTGATTTACCTTTTCATCTACTTATGCCTTGTTTTCCCAACAAGCTTGTAACTTTCTTGAGGCCAAAAACACCACCTCTGAAGTTTTTGTATCCTTTAAGACCTACACAAAGTCTTGCATTTGGGCAGGTGTGTAGGAGATACTTTTGTGATTGCTGCCTGAAAAACCTACACAAGGAACATACAACACATCCAGACACCGAAGGGAAATGATCTGCTTTTTTAGTTTCTTGGCACTGTGCCTCGTCCTCAGTGCAAGTGATTAAGGATTATCCGCATTTTACTCTGGATGCTTTATGAACTTTGTAGGTGTGCTCTGCCCAGAGCCCTTGTCTTTTACCTGTGGTAGTAGGTCCAGGCAAAGGTGCAGCTTTTCTTCTCCGTTTGATATCTCCCGTGCATAGGGATCCTAAGTGCATGCTTGTTTGCCTACAAGTAATTATCAGAAAAAACTATTAACAAAGGAGGGGAAAAAAATGACACATAAATACACAGCTTGTATAATCTGAACCTAAATCAAAACATTCTCAACAAAGATGGAGCGGCATAGTAAAACCACCAATCTTGTTTATATCGAAACATAATTACGTTTGTTGACAAGCGTTCAGCAGCTAAATGCGCCATCATAAATTGTTACTGGAATGAATAATATAAAAGGAATGCTTTTTAATTTTCAAAACTGGCAATCTTTCTGGCTCAACATAAAATCAAGCACTGTTGCTTCTGACAGGAAAATAGCTAAGATTAATTATTCTAAAGAGATCACAATATTGTTGCTAGGTTATCAATTGGTTACTAATGCTTTACTGTCAGAACAACATATATTACAGGAAAAGTATGATCAATTTCTTTCAGGATATTACGCAGCAGTGAATTCTCTCGGAACATTTAAAAATAAAAGGAAATAGTGATGTTCTTCCTTATAATTCACATGATTAGAACTCTGTAGTTAATTATGTATTAGCTAGGTGAGGAAACATAATTTGATTGCATTAATGCTGCTCTACTGATACTAAACGGGGCAACATGATATAGGATAACATTTCAAAGACATGTTGTATAAGAACTGAGAAGCAGATCTGCCAATTTTGAAGCTAGTCAGGATTAGATTGTTCTATCTAATCATGGACCCCGAAATTTAAGAGTTTTGGAAAAATTAGAAATGGCTCAATTGGAAATCAAGACAAACTGAAGAAGAGGGAAGAGATTTAAAAATCTTCAAATTTTTCAAGCTATAGAAGACTGTGTGTTCATTTCATGGATCATAATCCCTGAGATGGGGTTGGGATAGTGTCCCGGGATCATGAAGCAGAAATAAACAAAGCATGTTTATTAGAAAGCATTTTTTTTTTTTAGTAATTCATGGAGATGTCTGGTAATATCCTGAAGTTTTATAGAACCCAATTTCAAAACAAGATTATTAGAGAAAAATTTAAAAGAAAAAATTAATTCAAGTAAAACTCAAAATATATACTTACACACTTATACTTAGGTGTTTAAATATAATAAAAAATTGGAGCTGGGTAGTAAAATTACTTTAAATATAGATTCTTTCTATAATGCACAAAGTAAAGTAAAATTAATGATCTGGCTAATCCAAGAAGTATATATAACCAAAGAAATATACTGTGAAAATCTATCAACATTGGTAAAAGCAAACGAGTTTTGTCTAGTTCTCTTCTCTTTGTATTGAGTGCATACTGTTTCTCTTTTACAGAATAAATCTTTATTATTATTAAAATATTTAAAAAATTAGTTCATTCAATAAATGACTAACTTTGCACAAATACGTACACATATCTATGTCAAAATGTTTATTAACATGCATGACTATAACATTTTTATTGGATTTTGAGGTGCAGTCTTGGTTTATAATGCCAAGAAAACATAAATGGTTACACATCGATTTTTCTAAAAAACTACATAGAAATTAAAAAAAATTTAAATCTCATCCTTTTTATAAAACACATCTTTTTTATAAAAATTAATAAATTCACTTATTCAGCAAGCACTTACTAGTATCTACTACTGATCAAGCATGAGACCCCATAGTGATGGTGCAAATGAGGAGAGTAGGAAAAAGGAGACGGAAGATACAAAGGAAATGGAATCTTCAATTTTTATTACCGGAAGAGTTTTAAGTCCATATGGGGAGACTAAGTCATAAATACATGAAATAATTAGGGACAGCGGTGGTAATGGCCGGCACCATGAACTTTATAATCTATTACTAGAGATTACATAATTCCGTCCTTATAACAATCCTAAACATGTTTATTGAAAATACCATTTTTCTTTGTAGGGAAAAATCTGTGCTTCCATGGAAAACCATACTTCTAGAGTATGGCTCCGTAGTCACCTGATTCTGCTTCTACGGGAGCTATTTGACAATTCTTATAGAGATCTGAAAGCAGTGGGAATAATTCTTGTCTATTGTAATCCAAATGGATTCTGTCCTGAGGAAGGAGGATCCTCCCTTCTATGGAAAACCCAGTTTGCATCCACCTGCACATTCCTTCAATATCTTTTACTCCATATACATTTGTGCTTCTTTGAACCCATTATAACATCTGCCTGGTTCCCTCATTAATCAATGAGTTAAATAAAATCTCACACACACATTCATTTTACATAAGTAAAAGAGACACGACTTTACCCTTTGGTACAAAGTTATCCTTTAATATCTCTGATCCCTCTTGCAACCTCCCCCTAGGAAAAGGCTGGAGTAGTTTACCTCCTGCAGAGCATCTGCCAGACAGGCTCAGATACCAGAACTAGCTGAGGAGGAGGGGAAGGTAACATTCTGAAAAGGGGAATGAGGTAGGAATCTGAATTCTGCAGTGTGGCTCTTCTGTCATCGAGCTGTGAAAACCAACCCACGGACTATCTGCTTCTGATCCTCCTGTTAAAACATAATCTATATTCTTAGATTGAGCCACTGCTGGCCAGGTTTTCTGTATCTGTTGCTGAAAGTATTTCTAAATGGTAGAGTTTGTTCTGTTCAAAGACTTTTGAGTAGTTCAGGATATCTGGGAAGCACTGTTTACAGAAAGAACTGTATAATATGACGGAAGAAGAACACTGGGGCTAGACCACATACGCCCCATGAAGGATTTGGAGTTTATATCTGATGTGGAGGCATTCAAGGTCATTTAGCAGAATAAAGTTGGGCAGATTCATGGGATGCAGATGAGCTGGTGTTGAGAGGGTAACTAGGTTTGTGAACAGTCCAGACACACAGTTCCTCCCAGTTCATTTTTCACTATTATAATTAGGAATAATACAAAAATGCCACGCAGTGAAACTGCTCTGTGTTAACATATCTGAGTAAGGAGGTGGGCAGAGGTGAGAAGGCAGTCAATGAAAAGTCCTAACTCTGGATTATTTTAAAAACTAAGCCAGTCTTTATTACTTTTAGATTTATTTAAAGTTCAAACTAAGCTTTAAAAAAAGTAGCCAGGAGCATCCTTCTTAAGAAGTTTCTTTTTGGAAATAATTAGAAGTATTTGAGGGTCCAACACACAGGAGCTGCCCAGTGATGACTATTAATTAACATGGCTGGTTTCTACATCATCTTTGCACTAGTTGTATGAAACTGGAGGCTTCTCATTGCTTGAAAAGTCACTCTCCCAAGTCAATATTGCCTTTAAAACTTTATTAATTTTGTATGCTATTAAAATTTATGAGGAAGGCCTGTTTACAAAGATGGTGAAAAACAAAATCCAAGAACAACTCCTCCTTCTAAACCTTTTTCTCATCAGCAGGGCTGAAAACTCCCTTCTGGCTATCTTTACAGAACAAGTGGAATATAATGTTTTTATTCAACTTCCCTCCCCCACCCCAACATAGTTACATTAAAGGAAAAAGAGACAAACGTTCAAGGAGAATAAAGTTAAAGTTAATAAAGTCAGTACCCTGAACCCAAGACCCGAGCCATAAGAAAAACAGCGAGCTGTATTTTCAGTAATTCTATCAAGAATTGACTATCTGCTACAGCGCATCGAGAGATCTGGATTATTGATCAGTAAGATTACCTCATTTAAGTGTGTCCTCCCCCCTTCCCTTCAGACAGGTGCAATGGAGTTGCTACAAATAACTTAAATAAGGCCTACTCTGTTCTTTAGTTGTCACTCTTAATGTAAAACAGAGCAGTTATTTTTTAATTTAAAATCAATGAATGTCTCAAAGGCAGCCTAGGTGCTTTGGTCTAAATGAGTCACTTGTCTTTGCAAAGCAGAACACTTGGATTATTATTCAAGGTGAGAGATGGCAGTTTTGGTTTTCTGTTCTTTTTTGTGTGTGTGGTGCGGTGTTCTGAAGAATGACAATACACTGTCCTGAAACAGACCCGACGCTATTAAAAACTTAAGATCCTTCAGTAACTGTAAGGAAACTACCAGTAATGCTATCAGTCTGTTTATTTCAGTTAGAGCATGTGCTTGGATGAAGAAAAGGAAAGAAAGTCAAAACCTGATCCTTTTATAACTACTGACACCTTAAAATACTGGGGATAAATACACACGTATCTTTCACTGGGGAGGATAAAGAAATAATGCTGTTTCCTTAGGGAGTGATAAGCATTGTCACTTAGTTATGATTTGAAACATCGCTTCCCATGTACTGATTCTGAGAATTTTCCCCTTAAATATAAATAGAAAGCAGAGCTCAAAATGAAATCATTTTGTTCTGCTTTTGAAACAGACTTTGCTTGGTTTATTCCATCATCTTTAAATGATGTGGTGGTAGGAAACAGAGCATCTTATCTAGGGGGAAAAAAGTTAAAAAAAAAAGATAATAATAAAAAAACAAAACAAAACAAAACAGAGAAAGACAAAAAATCCTACCACCTTGCCTGAGAACTGGGCTCCCGACATGGGCTGACAAGGGTGAAGCAGGCAGTGTCAAACGCAATAACATTAAAGAGAAGAAAACAGGAACTTGTCTCCTCCCTGTACACGCGCATTTACACACAGAGGCTTTTCAGAGAATTAGGCCTAGTTAAAGCTGCCCCCTGGATAAAATGTGTTCCCAAGCAGCCTCAGACAAGCTGCAGAGGGGAGACAAACAGATGTGACTATGGGCCCTGGCATTTGGCAAGAACACTCACTGTCAGTTAGAAAAATATAAGCCTGGACAGGGCATCAGCTGCACAGAAATGAAGCGGGTCTGTGGTGTCACTGGAGGAGCAGGCGGTGGAAATCCAGCCCTACGTGAGCCTCCCCTTCTAGATCCAGATTACCCTCTCCGCCCCCCCGATATTCGGTGTCAATACGTCTCAACATATTAACCGAACGGGAAAACACCAGCATCCAGCTCCCTCCTTCTGAAATGCACGTTAAGTACCAAGTCCCGTTGAGCATAAATGTTTCTTAACTACCAGGATCGCATTAACTACCATTGTTTTCAATGGTGGTGTCCTTCCAGGCCCCTTCTGCTGCATGAAGAACCCTTTGCATTTGGTATCGTTGATCACACCCTGCCCGATTCTTGGTTCTGGTGCCTTCTCTGTCTGTGGCTTTGGTCATCGGACTTCATATTCTGTCTTAAGCCCATTTCCCCTCTCTCTGGAACAGTCCAGACCTCAGCAAGGGGTAGTTTAACACAGTGCACTGAATGCAGTACTTGTGTCCTGGTCATTGGGCCCTTGCTCTATTCTGGACGTATCCTGTCCCATCATAAACCTCCTGACAGCTGAGCTCTTTCAGATTTAGGTCACTGCCTGGACTTCCCCAGATGCTAAAATGCCTCTCTCTAATGCTGCGGGCTGACCTTGTCCAAGCGTCAGCTGCTGCCGGCCCCCACGCCTGTGCACTGCCTACCTGCTGGGACAGTTCTTTACTCTGCGTCCATTAGCCTGCCATTCCCTGCTGTCTGAGGCCCCACCTGGCTTGGATACAGTGATCGGCCTGCCAGTGTGCAGTCCCTCTCAACAGCTTTAGATGGATCTGTCCTGACAGTGCCTCTTCCATCTCATCAGAGTTCAAGTCCAGACCTACCTCTTCCTAATCTGCTTTATCCTGTTACAGGTAACAGGCGGCTGCTGCTGGAAGTAATGTTTACTCCGTTTCCTCTGTGCCAGGCTGTGCGACAATAAGCACTTCCCTCCTGGAGCTCCCGGCGAGTGTGAGGGAGGGGCGGCTGGATGTCAGGAGGCTCCTGGGGAGCTCGGGGACCGGTTTCACTGCCCCGCCAGCCGCCAGCCGAGGACTCTCTAGGCTCCTCAGAGCAGAGTCAGTGGTGGCTGAACAAGGACAGAGATGGAGGAGAAGAGGGGAGACTTCAGGTGGTCCAGGAACCTCATGAAATCACCTGCAAAGGGTGTGTCGGCATACTTTTTTAGCAAAAGGGTCCATGATTCCTATCTGATTCTGAACCATTAACAGGGACATTAATACTAGACTCTGTAGATTTACACCAAATTAGTATTCATAATCTAAAATAGAAAATATCTATCTTAGAGCTTCTATGGAATGTTTAAACCATTCTGTACACACAGGCCACCTTTTCTACTTATAGCATCACAAACAATAGAATTTAATAATGTAAGTTAAAAAAAAGCCTCATCCAAGTATCTGCACTTATCACATGTTGTCTCTAAAATGCTACCCTCTTCCTTCTGCTTATCCGGCTAGACTTTCTTCATAATACCCTAAATATTTCCAAATCAATGACCATGCATAGGTGTTTGGAGAAAGGGATGTTAAATTGTGCCACAAAATACTGGTGGCAGGGGTTGGGGGAGGGTATAGCTCAAGTGGTAGAGACTATGCTTAGCATACAGCAGGTCCTGGGTTCAGTTCCCTGTACCTCCTTGAAAAATAAGTAAATAAGTAAACCTAATTACCTTTCCCCTCCTAATGTTTTTTTTTTTTTTTTTAAATTCTGAAGGAAAAACTGAATCCAAAATACTGGTGACGATCATCTCAGTGTGATGGCATTTTGGGGGAATTTCCTTCTTTATGCCTCACACTTATATTGGACTTTATTTTTACAATGAGCATGGGACAATAAAAAGTACAAATTATAACGAGATGAATTGAAAGACAGCGAACAACAGAATTAATAACCGTAAGCGGTTTTGGCAGCAGGAGGCATTCATCGTCAAAGGCATGGTGGGGCCGTTCACGCTGCGGACGCCGAGGTGTCAGAGGGAGCCGCGGTTCTGAGGGCTGATCCTCCCGACTCCCTGGCAGCCTCTGTGCCTCTGATGCAGCCATGTCTGTTTTCCCAACTAGTTCTCCAAAAGAGCCAACCTGTCACCATACTTAAAGTTTGAGAAGGATTTTTCCCAACCTTCGGCAAGTTACTTAAACTCTCTTTATCTCAGTTTCTTCACCTGCAGCAACTGTGATTAGATTAGTATTTACCTCAAAGGTTTTTCTGAAGATTTTATTTAAAAGGTCATTCGTGTAAAACATCTGGCTCAGTGCCTGCACAAAGTAAGGGATCGACAACTGTCAGCTATTCATTTTACTATTAATACCACCTCCACCTTACAGATAAAAAGCCCAAGGCACAGAAAAGAAAAGTGATCTACTCAGGATCACACAGTCCAGGGGACGTGATGGTATATAATACAGCCAGAAGAACGCCTACTGTGTGTTAGGACTAAATAAATACACGACAGTATAAGCTCACTACATTGGAACACTATCGATGCGCTACCGTAAGGGTATAAACGAGGGTCATTTCTAAACAACAAGTAGGTGTTTTCTGGGTAGTTAATAGGAAGGTTAAATTTTTCCTTAGTGTTTGATTCTGCTTGCCTTAAATGTGTCACAGCACGTAAGAATAAAGCACTCATTTTCATTTCAAAAACTTGCTAAAAACCCACGAAAGTCTTGCCAGTCTGAAACCCACTTGACTTTCTGAGGTCAGCCCACTGCCACAGGTGTTCTCTAGGCCACCAATCGGCACCTCCCACTTCAGAGATGCCCTGCTTCCTCCCTGCAATGTGTTCCGTGCTTTACCTAAAGCCCGGAGGCTCTGTTGTTCTAATGATATCATTTCTTCTGGGTGTTAATAAACACACACTTCAATATCCCTAAACAGCTCATTTAAATGCTTCTTCTTTTTGTACCTCCTCATTACTCTAAACAAATGGGACCTGAAAGGTGATGGTGGTTGCTTTATGCAATGCAGGTAGCTTTTAGAACATTCTGAATGTATGTGAATAAGGAAATTCTCACATCTGGGGAAAAGATAATCTTTTTAGAGAGCAAATTATCCAGGAAGGTTTCTAAAAGTCTATTTGGGAGAACTGCCATTACATCTTAGCTTCCATGGTACTGATACCATGCTTTCCATGTTTGTTTAATTCCTTCAGATTTTGTTTGAAGGAACTGCTAGTCACCAAGTCCACGTCTACGGGCTAACACATGAGCAATGTGTTCTGCCCACTTGAAAAAACTTTCTTTCCATGTTTCCTAATTCCGCCATCTTTGAGAGCCTGTCCTTTCTCCCTTCAAAGTTCTTCCAGCGCATTTTAATCACAATGTTCTTTCTCTTCTTTAAACTTTCCTAACCTCATTATCTTTCCAAGTGCTTTTTCTTTATATTTCTCATCAATCTGTGCATAGGTAGCTCTGTCATTACAGTTATCTGATTGCATGACCTCGAATTGCTTTCAGATTAGAGGGGCTTGTCATTTAAAATATACACTGGAAACAACCTGAAGCCAAGTACCAAGTCTAATTTGCAGAACTTAGTTTTGCCTCCATCATATATTAGAAGCACAATAAATGTTTATTGAGCCAAAACAAATCAAACTACTGTAACAAATGTTGCCTGAACATTTCATTCGGCAATCAATCATGCATTTTCTATCGTTAACACTTTTCTTAAACTGTTATTTAAATTCACTCAAAGACACTTACTCAACAATTAACAAAACTTGACTATGAATCACATTTTACTAGATGTTAAACAAGGAACAGCAAAGGCAGCCCCTTCCATCAAGGGGCTCAGAGCCTAACGCAGGAGACACACATGAATAAGGCATTACTATACGGTGTAATAAATCCACACAGCGATAGGAGCAGGCTACCCTTTGGGGAAATTGAGGAAAATTCATTTCGCCTGAGTTCAAATTTTGATATTGTCTCTCCAAGCAGATTCTAAGATATTTGAGGCATCTTGGAGTATTCTTTTATTCTTCACACCATAGCACCTAGGAAATAGCAGGCACTTAGTAAACTGATATTGAGCTAATTTACTTGATTCCTAGCTATTAACTCTACATTTCTGGAATCTGAATCTTAGTATATACAGTTTCAACAATAAGTTCCTTCGAATTTTCTTTAAAAATGGTAAAGCTAGTGTTGACCCTTAGGAGAGATTAATTACCCAAAATAAACATAATTCTTTTGGCTATCTCCATTAAGTGCAAGAAGGTATGGGTCTATATTTAAAAATTGGGATGTTGATCCTGATAACATCTTGCATCTTAACATTAAAAAAATAAAACCCATCAGATCAGACTATAGATTCAGATATAACCCCACATTCTCTCTCTGGTCAGACACTATGAAATGTCTCTTAGGATGGCCTTTGGTATTGCTGCCATATAAAATAATTAATACAATTATGGGTATTTCTAATATTCTTAACTTTTTTGAGTGAAGTCCATGTATTATTCATTTTCCCCTCCGCTTCATCCAGTGCAGCATATCTGAGTATGCTTGTTGAACTGATTTTTTTTTTACTGTGTTCTCCAGTTGGCTATTTCTGACTCTAAACCAAGCTTTACGTGCAGCAACATTTTGGAGCAGAAGTGCTGAGCTTCTTTCGCCAGCTTCAGGGAATGATGGAGTTAGAAGGGCAGGGCAGAGATCACATTTTATTATTTTAAAAATTATTTTGTATACATGTCATTTTCTTAAGTCTTAGAATTCGTTATCTGAATTACCAGGAATATCCAAGCTTACCGAGTGTCAGCTATATTATGGCTATTATGCCAAACATCTCCATAGACTTTATTTTGTTTAATCCTTACAAAAACCACTACAAGGTCTGAAGAACCTGAGGTCCAGAGAAACGGTTCCTTGTCAAAGATCACATAAACAGAAAATAAAGTTCTCATATTTGAACCAATGAATGCTTGCCTCAAAAGAATCATTTTCCCCCCTATATCACACTACTTCATTCAACTTGGTTTATTATACTCCATTTAATAAACGCCTACTGAAACTGTAACGCACCCCATGCCCTATGTCATAAAACAGGGTTGAGAAATAAAAAAGATACAGCTTTCATTTGCTAGGGGTTAAAGTCTACCGATCATGTGGGAAAATGATTTCAATTCCAAACCAGCATGTAAGGCATTCTAGGCCCCTAGCTGGGAGCACATGTCTGAAAAGGCACAAATGCCTGGAGGTGCCCATGTGAGAGGCCGTATCTGGGGCTCTGTGAGCAATTCAGTACGGCGGGAGCCTGGACATATGAAGCAGTGGGAGGATATGATTTCTCTTTGTCTGCATCAAGTGCTAATAAATTCAACAAATCTGTCCATTCACAATTATTTTAAATTCTCTAGAAAAAAAAAAAGAATGAAGCTGCCTGTTTGATTGAATTAATCAGTGTATCGACTAATCTGATGACTGAATTCAGTGGGAAATGCCTGTCCATAATGTTTTGTAAATATAATTCTTGATTTGATCACAGCTATAGTCAGAAGGTTACTGCTCTAATCAAGGGATGGAGTCAAATATAGATCCATTTCCAACAGATCCAACTTCCAAGCTCTGGAAGTGGAGAGGTTTTGATCATTCAGGAGTCTACAACTGACTCACATGGTTGGGTTGGCAGACACAGGCTTAAGACTGAGCTCAGCTTTGATTTCTGTAAAGTGTCCTGTCACTTTGCTTGTCGGGAGGTGACTTAGGGTCATGTCATAATTCTATGTGCTGTAACGTACATTTGCCGAGTATGACTACTGAAGAGCAAGGGAAAATATGGTTTCCACTTGTACCTCCTTATGGAGGCTAATGAGGACTGGATAGTTCAATAATGGGCCAGGACGTCTTAAACTTCTGAAAGTTGTAAGGAGTTATTTCTACCTTGGAACATGTCAGGTAGCATTACCGTTTAACGCAAACTTACTGAATTTAGGTTCCATTATTGCTTATTGGTGGAATTCAACTGGGAATCTATGACGCAGTTAAAAATGCCACCTCCTTTATGCTGCCTTTTCTGATGGCCGTTGCCAGAATAATCCCTCATTCCTTGGAGAAAATAGTGTTTTCTACCATAAACTACAGCTATGCAGGCACATGAACTAATACTCCAGCTAGACCGTGTATTCCTTGAAGACCGTGGGGTCCACATCTGATTTACTTTTTTAAGTGAATTTCCCATAGCTCTTACAAGCCTCGCCAATTCAGACACTTACTAAATAGCTATTGAATGAAATTTAACAGGGAGTGCCAGAGTTTTTATAGTAACTTGTTTTAGGATAATATTTTTATTGAGGTTCCAATTTCTATAATAAATAAATGCTTACTTATGGAAATAGAAGACTTATTTGGGCCGTATCTTGGGCTTCCGGATATAAATATCTGCAAAATCAAGCTTGTACGTGTAAACCAGCTTTTAAAGTCCATGCGGGCACCTTGATAGGAAGGTGTTTTCCTTTCTACGTAGTTTTGCATTTCACTAAGTGAAACTTTGTGGAAGGAGTACTTTCAGTTCCTCCTCTTCTATAATAGTTTTTGGCAGATGAGTGAATGTTATGTACATAACATTTTTTCAGATTTGTTAGTAAACGTTTACTAGACTGTGAAATACACTGTAATAGCTGGGCAAGGCACCAGGAAGACTGTGATGACTCCACGAACCCTAATGTTCAATAATCAGGAGGAAGAGCACTTCAGGATTCTCCTAATTCATTTCAACTGGAGTTCCCAGCTGGCGTGCACTAGATAGGGATCGTTACAAATACATTTATTTATAGAATTAAAACTAAGTGCACTGGACTAAAACCAAGGCTAGTACTGCAACTAAGGAGACAGTACAGTATTGCATGGCTATATGTTCAGATAATGTACATACAGTATAAGGACCTAAAAAAATGGAGAGAGATAAAAACTGTATAGGAAAAACAGAATGAATTTGTGGACTGTCCTAAAGGTACTATCAGAGAAATGATTTACTTCAAATTGAATGGGAGAGGGATGAGAAGGGCAAGGAGGTTCCTAGCTTACTCCAGCAGTGCGCAGAGCAGAGGACTGACTGCAAACTGCCCCCCTCCCACCCCCAACAGGGGAAGGGGACTAGGGCTGGTCACCTCTGCTTAATGTAAGGAACCAATTAATTTTGAAAACTGGTAACTAAAGAGAAAGGATCAAATATTTGTCTTGTTTTTCCTACATATCTGTGTCTCAGAGTAATCAAGTATTTGAAGAGGCTAAGTTTTAAACAGAAGTAATCCAATTAATAAACCAAAGTGAAATGACAGAATTAATACACCACCATTCTGTAAGCCTTAATGAACGAATCTGGGCAATGACTTTTCTGGCTGATAAACCACAGGAGACATGGAAGGGGGGAAGTACAGGCCACCACCTCTGAAACAGTTTTGCCCAAACAAAACAACAAAACTGAATCTGAATCTAATCGATTCTCTAGATTGAAATGCCCATCACAGAAAGCACAAGGGACAGAGGAATATGTTAAATGACACCCCGTGGATAAAATTAGCAACATTCCTCAGATGTAGGAAACTGCACAGGACAAACAACTTGACCTCTTCAAACAAAAAATTTCAAGGAAAAAACAAAGGGGGAGGAGAGTTCATAAGTCAACGGGAACTTGAGATATATACCAACCAATTTGAACAGATCTCATTTGGATGCCAATTCAAACAATGTGTAAGAGAAAAGATCATGAAATAACTGTAGACATCTGAGTATCAACTGTATAGAAACACACACATATACATACATTCATAGACATTGAAGAATTATTGCTTTTTTAGTAGATGTGATAGTAGTACTTGGTTTTTTAGGAGGCTGTTGTTTTTGAGAGAAACATACTGATATATTTCAGTTGAAATAATACGATAGATGGGCTTGGGGGTAGGGATATAGATGAAACAAGGCTGGACACACATAGTTACCTAAGCCCGTTGATGCGTACAGTGAGTTTATGTTTTTCTCTGTATTTCTGCATATGATGACATTTTCCAAAATAAAATATTGTTAAAAACTGCTTTTACTATCTTGGAATTATAAGTGAAAAGGCATCTTTTCAACTCTTACGACTGCCAATTTGAAGTCATTACAGGTTTGTCACATCTTAATGAGATTTTCCATGATTTGTAAGTGATCAAATCTGAAATTAAATTAAGTTATCCATGAAGCCTATGTCATCTAGTCTGTATAAACCCCTGGACTATAACTTGATGTAAAAAGATGACAGAAATCCCTGTCTGAGGTTTATTGTCCTCAGAAAGGATAGTGCATAGGTTTTATTCCATCTTTCTAATTAGTAATTTAAGCATATGTTCAGCATTTAACTCTAAATGTTTGCCTTTTCCCCAAGCTCGAAGACAGCTGTCCAAGATTTGAATGCCAGAAAACATTTAAATATCAACATCTGTTGAATTATGTTAATTTAGTATAATATAATTGGGCATGAGTTGGAATTGATCAAAAGTATATGAAATAAACAAAGGTAAATTCCCAACAATATCTTAGTATGCAAACAAATCACGACAGAGCGACGAAAAAATGTTTCTACAGAGAAGGGGCGAGGAAAAATACTGATCATAAAGAAATTGATTTGTTTAAAAATATAGTTCTAACTCTGTGAGTCTTTATTTTGTGATATTTGAATTTATTTTTAAACTGGCTCATCAGTGAAAGGTAATTAAAATTAGCTCAAACAAGCGATAGTTAATAGTTTAATATTTGAATATATGTACAAATTATTAGATGAAACATTAAAACACTCTAATTACCTATATATGCACTAATATTTTTAGATTGCAGGTGATTCCTGTTATATTTTGAGCAGTTACATACCTCAAAATCAAGAGTTGATGTAATGTCTGTTCTAGAAACACAAAATAGTATTTTAAATTGAATGTGTTTTCTATGTGGCAGATGGATTGACTAAATTTATTCTGGGGACTGTAAGATGTGAATTATCAAGTAGTGGCCTTGTTCATTGTATTGCTGATTTAGGATATTAATTTTTATAGCAATTTTCTTTAACAAGTTAGGAATGCTTGCTGTTTTGGGAGGTATTCTGGCACATGTACACACTGGATGAACAGATCCCCAAACGCCCCCCTCACAGAAGTTCTAACCCAGGCAGCAGGAGCAACACAAGCTGCTGTGACACGGCCCTGCAGGTGTACCGTCACCATCTCCCGGGGGAACCGTCTCTGGGAGTTGAAGGTTAGTTCCATGTCTATGGCCATTTCATCAAAGGCCCAATTTGCAGAGTGCCAACTGTGAAACAGACACCTGTCCTAAAGGAGGTGGACTTCAGACGACCTATTTATTTCAGCCACGGGTCACTGGAACAGCTTTCACATGCTAACTATTCTCCATTATTAGTGACCACGGCCAAATTCACCTGCTGTTCCAGAGGTGAGAGACTGCGCATCCTTTAAGTCATTTGAAAATACCTAGTTCCTCTGTCAGATTTCAAGAAAGAGAGGACATGGTAATGAATGTTTCACCAGGGAGCACTTGATTGCTTTTTTGTTTACCACACACTGGACACATTACATAACTTCGAAATGGCAAATCCTTTTTTCTTCCCCTGTGTGGGATATTCACATTAAACCAAAAAGCAATCTCTTAAAATTCTAACTGACTGACAATTAATTTTATTTAGTGTAATCACAATTTAAAATCATTCTCTATAATCATTAGTTTATAATTATGTCAAGGAAGTTAAGAATTTCAGGATGCTAAAGGCACAGGCAGCAGGGGAACAGACTTTCTGAGAATAGAGCCTTTTTAAAATATAACGATTTGGTCATATAGAGTAAAACAGATTAATTAAATTCCTTAGAAAGCATTTCTGTTGCATATGTGGTATGTTTCCAATTATTCTACTCTAAATACTTCTATACCTAGAAGCTATTTTAATTAAAAAAAATTAGACCACATATGCAATTAAATGTATTCCAATTAAATAAAGGTGGAATATATACATTCTACTTACAGGGAATATGTGAATACTTCCCAATTGTTCATTCACACATACAGATGAATGAATTAAAATAATCTAAATGACACTTTTGAGTAAGTTTTTTTTTAGAACAATAAAATTTAATGCTAATTTTAGGTTTGGAAAAAAATGATGAAGGACTAGAAATTTTATTTTTAAAATCAGTATTTAAAAGCAGTTGCAAGCCTATTTTGGAATATAAAGTACACAAAATACAAACTGTTGAGTGATATAACTTGCTTTAAAATATGATGTTGAATCATTAGTTTTGATATGACAAAGGATTTGTTTTAAATTAAATCTTAAATTTAATAACATAGAATAGATAATTCTTATTTAAAAAATTAAAATAAAGCATCACTTAATTCTGCTGATAAATTTAATTTTGTTGCTACACTTCTGTGAAAAGCAACACTAACCAAATACAGTCCATGTCATTAACCAGTACTCTAATGAACAGTTATCTTATTCCAATTTATTAACAGCTGCTCAAAAATGTAGTAATTAATAGTTTCATTTATTTTTGGCAAACGTGCAAAATGACAAATAGTTTTGTATCTGTTGCAAATTAGGTCTCCTTCCCAAATAACAGATGACACTATGGGGAAGACTGAGCAAACTGAATCTTTGAACATCTTTGGGTTTTTAGAAGATCAAATAAAGAACAGCTGTAATTCTATTTGTTACATCTGCAACAAAATACAGTGACTTGTACCACAACATGAGAACAAAATGTGCTCTGTATTAACGTAAATAGGAATCTTCTTTCTAACCTGATGGAAGAAGGCTGATACGTGTTTTTGTTTTGATTCTCTGATTAAATCTGTTGCCATTTTTTTCATTTTAGAAGACCCTTTTTACTGCTAATCAGGCAAGAAGGGGACAGGAAAAAAAAAGTTTATTTTTCTTCCTCACTATTAATTGATAACATAAGAAATTAAGAGCACAAAGTATCCAGGGATTATCAAATCATTTGACACTAAGTAGATGAAAAATGTAATGCTTCTAAAAATTAAGTAAATTAACAAACACATGTTTCTAAAAGACATTCAAAAATGTTAAGTAGAATTGAACAATATTGGCAATGAAAATGTTTTTACTTGATTTCAAATTACACATCATACTGCTAGATAATTTAGCCTTGGTGCGTCACAAAAATAAATGACAAAAATCACCTAAGTAAGGAAACAGGGCAAATTAAAAAAAACAAAAAGAAACAGATCTAAAAGGAAAGACCTTACTATGACCTAAACTCAATGAAGTTGCTATAAACTATCAATCTCCTTGTATGGATTCTTAGAACAATAAAGAATAATCACGAACATGAAAGTATGCTGAAAAAGCAGGATCTTTGCCAAGAATGGCTCATCACTTAGTATCAGGCATTGCTTAATGTATGTTTTATACACTTTCAATTGGAAAGGCTGTATTGAGCTTTCTGGTGCTAACCAAAGGTTCTGATATGAGAAACAATGTGAAACTATTTAATTGTAATTTTAAATGAAATGAAGGGAGAGAAAAAGATCTTTCGAATGTTGAGAAGTATAAAATTCTATTTAAATATTGAAATAAAAAAAAAAAGGTTTGGATATCAAGTCTGGAATTTAAGAGAAAGAGATACATGATAAAGAAATAAAGCCAGATGTCAGCGGTACTTCTATTCATCACTCAGGTGCACTGCCCCAAAGGTTTAGCTTGAGAGTGCGTGTGTGTGTGTGTGTGTTTGTGTGTAGGGCACACAGCAGGAAGTCAATAGGTAACAGTAAACTAAAACTATCAAGAAATAGTAATATAAGCATGTAATTTAGGTCAACACGGGAAGAAATGGCTAAAAGAGCTGACAGCAGTTTTCTTTGGAGTGTGACGTTAGAGAATGGGGAAAAACAGGGCTGAGGCCTGCTGTACTTTGTCGTCTTACAGAATGATTTGACATCGTAAATGATGTACCAGAAGACTGTGATAAAGAATTATATTTAACAAACGTTTAGGAAGCACACAGATGGAAACAACAATACAAAACTTTTAATAACAGCTAATATTTAAACTCTTACATCTTAACTGCTTCATAAGCATTAACTCGTATTCCTTGTGACGTTATTAGATAAGTACCACCATTTTCTTTATTTTGCAGATACGTAAATTGAGGGACAGAAAGGCTAAGTATTCTGTGTAGGATTCCTCAGCTAGTGAGTGGTGAAGCCGAGCTCAGCAGTCAGGTACTGTAATGGCAGAGGCTGCACATAGAGGCCAAGATAAGGGCTCAATCAGTGCACTCTACTGCCATAGAATGTTTCATCCTACAAATATTTTATGCATCTTAGGTTATTTGATATTTTTCTTGTTTTTGTGAGGAAGGCCTGTATTGCTATGAACTTCCCTCTTGGGACTGTTTTTGCTGCATCCTGTAGATCTTCTGTGGTTGTGTTTTCACAGTCACATCTCAAGGTATTTTTACGTTTCCTCTTTGATTTCATCATTGACGCGTTACTTTTTTAGTAGCATGTTGTTTAGTCTCCACGCAATTACACACCAGGATATAACACAACATTGTAAATCAGCTATACTTAATCAAAAAATACTTTACACAACAAATATTTATTGCCTATGTAGCAGGCATTGTTTCTGGTGCTGGGGATACACCAGTGAGTAGAGAGAGCCAAGATCTTGCCCTCAGGAAGCTTAAAGCTAAAATTCTTCTAGCAGAGGTCTGTTGGTAGTAAATTTTCTTAGTTTTTGAAAATTGGAAACAGTTTTCACTTTATCATCAGAAGATGTTTTTCTAGGTACACAGTTCCAGGCTGACAGTGTATTCTCACCCAGAACTCTGAAGGTGTGTCCACTGTCTTCTGGTTCAACTATTGCTACTCAACCTGATGATGTCTTTCCTCTATAGTAGTTCATCCTTTATCTCTGGATTCTTTTAAGATCTTTTTGTTTCTGGTCTGCTACAGTATACTACTAGGTGTGGATTTCTATGTATTCCACTTGGTATTCATTGTGCCCTCTGTATCTGTATCTATAGATTTATAACTTTCACCAGTCTCGGGAATTCTTAGCCAACATCTCTTCAACTTCATGTTTTGCTTTGCTTGGTTTTCAGCCTTCCTATGCTCTCCATCAAGGCCT
Source organism: Camelus ferus (assembly GCF_009834535.1). Classification (NCBI taxonomy): domain Eukaryota; kingdom Metazoa; phylum Chordata; class Mammalia; order Artiodactyla; family Camelidae; genus Camelus; species Camelus ferus. The sequence goes on along the minus strand of NC_045718.1, from coordinate 2,209,855 downwards.
CTGATTAAATACATCTTTGATCTTTCTATGTCTCTTAACCACTCTTCGTTTTTCCATCTCCTTATATTTTTATGCTATGTTCTGGACTATTTCTTCAGATATATCTCCATTTCACTAAATCTCTCTCCAACAATCACACTTCTCATTTTTAACAATTGTATGTTTTTGATTCAATTATGTCTGATCAATTCTAGCAACGATCTGATGCTTGCTCATTTTCTTTCTCTAAACATGTCATCCATCGCTATTTATAATCTATATAAAATCTATATAATCCATACTTTATGATTTTAGGATCTGACATTCTTAGGGGCAACTGTATTAGTTTTATGTTGACTATCATGGATGGTCAGTTTATTATATTTGACAATTTTGACAATTTTGCTAGACTGGATTTAAGTTCGCTTCTGTGGATACCTAGTGGGGTCTCAGTTGGGGTTAGTCTTTACAACATGCAGCTTTAAAGCTACACTGCTTGCTGGGGAGTGTTAAACACAGCAGCTAGCACACTAACAGTGGGAAGCCATGAGATGCAGAGGTGGTTGCTGAGGTTGATTATGTTGCTAAACACTGAGTAAGTGTAAATTGCAGTAGTTCTGATCAATACTCATACAGCCATTTTCCCCTAAATAAAAATGAAGTCTTTGGAAATACCACATGCAAAATCTGAAAATGTATTATCTAAAACAATAAACTGGGGCTAATTCTTTCTATTAAAAATATATATATAACATTGGTTCAGCAATAGAAACTGAGTAAGAAGCCAGAAGCACTGTTAAAGAAGAGTGTATTTTCTACATACTTATTTATGTACTATTAGAATATGGATGTTGTTCTCATTAATTTAAGTACCATTTAAGTTTTGTGGAAAATATTAATTCTATTTTTTATAATTAAAAAATAAAACAATTACTCTAAATGCTGATCAAAAATACGTTAGTTAGGGGAGACATAAATTTTTTCTTCTAAAAATTCATTCTTTATTTTCCATCAGCTTTAAAAAATACAAATAAAATGGTATCTTCCTATTCATTACTAGCAATCCTGACATAGATTCTAATAAATACATAAAATATTTTAAGCCGGCACTGTAGAACCAAAGGCACCCCAACAATAACTCACCATATTCATACTGGTATTGAAAAAAAAGTCACGTGATTCAATAATCAGAATGAAAATTGATTTTAAATTGCTTACCTGCTGGCTGTTTTCACAGAACAGTTTTTCTTGTGTCCTCTTTCAGCTCGGTTATCTCTCAGAAGCTGATGCAGCCAAAGTGTTAAGACAAAGTTGTAGAAATAAAAATATTTTCATTATATTATTTTGGAAGTAGAAAAGTATTCTTCTTATTCAAAGGGACACTGTTCACCTGCATCACTTTTTTTTAAAAAATGATTTTTCTTCAAACAAAGACAACTACTTTTGCTAGAGATGCCACTGACACACTTATAAAAATGTTAGTAAGAGTTGTTAGTGCTTTCCTGATGGCTAAACTGCTCTTACGATCACCTAATACATAGCCCAGAGCTGGAGGCCTGGAATCCAGTTCTAATTCTGGTTCTCTGGAGTGGTCCTGCTTAAAGTAATGTAACCTCTCTTAACCAAATATTTCTACCATTGCATTCAGCTATGACTTTTTTGAAGCTCTGTCACCTACGATGACATAAAATACTTTCTCTGTATTTACTGGCCTAACATGGTAAAGAAACCCACTTAAAACATTCTTTTTCAAAGAAATTATTAGCTTGGAAATAAATAATTAGAAAAAACATATATTTGATTGCCTCCTCAAAATGCCTCACCATCCACTTCCCTTCACACTTGCTTTACCCTAACTAATTGGAAAGGAAAACAAAAAACAAAAAAACAAGGAGTCAATATTTCCCACCATATGTGCATTCAAACTGTAGCTTATCTTTTTTATGCAGAAATGCGATTATATGCAAGACTGGGCTAAAGTGAAGTTGTACAGCACATCAGGGGCTAACTCTAACAAAAATAGGAATCTTAGACGCAACAGTGCAGGAGAGAGCTGGGTTCTAGTCCCAGCTGTGTCCGTAACTAAAACAAGTCACTAGGTTTTAAAAACGGGTCTACCATTTACAAGCTGTGTAACATCTCTAAGTCCCAGTCCCGGAAAGCAGAGGTAACGAGAATGTCCACCTGTGAGACTGCTGTGAGTGTCAAATGAGAAAAACCACGTCAAACACTTAGCACTACGGCCGGAACATAGAAAGTGCTGAGTAAACGGTTCAAATGCTAGAATTATGACTTTAATTAATAGGCCTGGTTGTCAGTGGCTTTTTTCTGACCAGTATCAAGAACTTTTAATGAAATAACTGCTTTGAACTATTTAATGACATCATTTAGAATCAATTACTAGCCATATCTGGCCATCTTTGAGAAGGAACAGAACTTAAATTAGATCACAGAGAATGTGGTTAGATCATTATTTCAGGAAAGTGTTAACTAAATAAGTCTACCTTAAATTTCTCTTAAATATCTATTTCTTTCCATCTTCACTACCAACATCCTAGTCCAGACCATCATTTTCTCTCACCTGTGCCAGCCTCTCCAGTGCCTCCCTGCCTCCAGCCTCTCCCCGATCTAACCCATTCTCCACGCTGCAGCCAGTTTCTTAAACTAGATCTGATTACATTATTCTTTTCACATAAACCCAAAATCTTATACAAGGCTCTTGTGGCCCTTCATAATTTGATTGCATTTCTACACTCACAATTTATTATGCTTCCTCCTACCCCCAGCTCTAACCTCCTTACTTCTAATATCTCAGCCATTCTGAACTGTTTGGTGTTGAGTGTGTACCATATTCTTGCTCATCTCTGGCCCTTTGCTTCAGTTATTCAATCTCCCTGTACCTCCAAAGTACAATACGGTGTCTGGAACATTTTTAGTGCTAAGTAAATATTTGTTGAATGAATGAATGAAATAAAGAAAAAAGGAGTGAGCTCTAGTATCTGACATGTAGCTGAAGCCGTATCTCATTATTACTACTTACAGAAAATAGCAACAACTTATCCTAAGTCCATTAATCTGAAAGTGTTTCAATTTAGAAACACTTCGTACCATGAAAACTAAATTGTTTCTGAAATTAAAAAAAATTAATTACTTTGGCATTTCTAAGTCTAGTGCCTTTGGAAAAAAATATATACAAACCAACATTTGTGACACAGATAGCTAGGGGTGACATGATAAAATCTCTACCTCTGCCTTAAATTCCTAGTAGTTAACTTTTCTAATTTTTAGATAAAAGACAGATATGTGAACACTATTTCTGATATTTGTGTTAAAGCAGTTTAAACAAAGAACTCAAAATCCCAAACATAATGTTCTGAAATAAGAAAAGAATTTTACAGTTTAGTTTTAAAAAATGAAACTATAATGACCAAAATAAATATTAGGCTGTACCTACTAGGTCTGGGTAGTTCTCATCCGCCACCTGGATGAACTTAAATGAGCAACTTCCCTGAACTCTGATGTTAGAGCTCCTTCTATTAGATTCTTTTCTTTTCTTCCTCAAATTTATAGTTTTGATGGGCTTTGTAAACAAAAAGAGACAAATATTGGAATTATTTAATACAAAGCATCTATATTAAAAAAATCATCATAAAGTCACCTCACTTTATCAATAAAATTATAAGTCTAGGTGTAACTTTGCAAATTTAAAATCCGGCTCAGATAAAAAAATACAGAATTAGATCTCAGGGTCAGGAGTCTAACAAGTTAATATGGGAACCTAGATCTTCCAAGCGGTAAAGATGAAAAACTTAATCTAGAATGTTATTAAAAAAGAAAACATACGTTTGTATCTGAAAGGTTCCCAACATGCATCTGCTCTGCCCCAAAGAACAACAGCAACCAAAAAAAAAAAAAAAAAAAAAAAAAAAAGGTGGCAGGGCAGGGGGTGAGAGTGAGAGGGGGAGAATCAGATCAGGAATTCATGATAAAAGACACGAGAATCCTTGAGCTCTTCTCTGACAACAAGTAGTTCATCAGATTTTAAGAAATTCTCCGTTCCTCTCACTGCTAACTTCTCCTGTTTCCTTGGACTCCTATCAGTGTCACAAGTGAGGTCAATTTTCAGGGTTCTGACTCAACAACGTCAACTCTGATTAGTAACAGAACTTCTTAATATGGTGCGAAGTGCTTCTTACCTTGCAACTCTCAGATTGCTGGACTTAGGCCAAACGGAGATACAATTCCCTTATTAGTGACCTGCAGATGTATATTAAAAAATGACTCACGTAAGAATTACATCAACGTTCATCAACACAAAACCTAGAACAATGTGAGGTTTACAAGGTTTACACAATTTTAAAAATTGCTGAATGAAGTCAGGAAGAGAAGTGTTCCTTGTGGATAATGGTTCTTCCTGTTACAGAAAGGGAGCTGAGAATTTCTGTGGCTACTCATGATATCTTAGAAAGATTATTAAAAGTTTCAAGTTGCTAATACAGGAGGAAGAAGCAAGGAGCAGACTTCTTACTCCACAGCAGCCCTTTTTCTACCACCTGATATTCAGAAAGCACTCAATCTCAAGAGTTTTCAGGTAACCTCTCAAATATCTACAAAAGAATTTCAAGTCTCTCCACACATGGCCTCTCAATGTCCTTATTTTAAAAGGAGAATTAAGTAATGCCTAAACAATGATCTGTCTTAAGATACTTATAAACTCAGTCAAGAGGTCAAACCATTAAGATACAGAAGCCTCAGAATTAAAAAAGATGAAAAACTGAGGCTTCATATTGTAGTAGGGAAGAGTAAATCTGATTCCGTATTAGATCTGTTCCTTTAGCTCTAACCCTGTGCTCTGGTTCTGCACCTGCTGCCTACAGCCTACACAGAAATATACAGAACAGCCTATTCTCAAAGCTCTGACCTTTGAGGGTATAACACTTTCCCATTTACATAAAGATAAAAAGTTGCAGAATAGAAAATAACATTTGTTTTATTGGAGGTTTGCAGGGACACCATGATCTGACCTAGGTGGACAGCTGCAAAACCAAAGGATTCCAACACCAAGAAGTATGCAACAACCAGCTACACCCCCTCCCCTTCTTAGTATAAAAGGAGCCTGAATTCTGACTTGGGGAAGACGGTTCTCCAGGACATTAGTCTGCCGTCTTCTCGGTGCTGACTTTCTGAATAAAGTCGCTATTCCTTGCCCGACACCTCGTCTCCCGATTTACTGGCCTGTCGTGCAGCGAAGAGAATGAGTTTGGACTCTGTAACATTATAGCTGGACCAACTTTCACATTTGTCTTCTGTGGCCTCTATAGTGCCCTCTCTGTGGTTTTCTCAAACATTTATCAACATACTATAATTACTGCTTTCCTGCCCCAGATTTTAACCACCTCAGAGGAAAAGCTACATTGTTTTTACAAATATCTCTTTCTGTAAAAATAGAGAGTACCTGATAGATAACAGCTGATGGATAATAGTTATTTCCTAAACGTGTATGAGAGAACTGATAACTATGTGTGGTGTAACTGGAAACGGGACCTAGCACTAAAGAACAGAAAGAGGGACCATGAGATGGGGGAAAGCAGTGAGGGCTGGGGTTTCACAAGTGGGATTAATATTACCATTTCTTTACATTGATAAGTTGGTATGGGGAAAAATAAAAGGTGATCATGCATGCTGACCGTCATTCATTCAACAATATACTGAAGGATTTTATACTTCTTCGTGGTCTTGCCTTTTGTCACTTGCACCTAGGTTTAGCCAATAGTTTACTGTGCTAAAGATAGGTCTAAGTTGAAATAAGAAATTTGTATTCCTCAAAATGGGACTACTGTGCATGTGTGTTTGAATACATAGAGATTTGTGTGATTATTCCTCATTATTCATGGATTCTGTATTTGCGAATTCACCTATTTGCTAATATTTGTAACACCAAAATCAATACTTCTGGTGCTTCTGCAGTCATTTGCAGACATCAGGGTGAGATAAATTTGACTTCCCTGCAGTGCACGTTCTTGGCTGAGGACTGACAGAGTGATGTCTGTCTTGTTACAGTTTTCATACTGGAAACAAGTGTCTTTTTCATGATTCATTCAATGCTACTTTTTTTTTCTTTTTCTGCATTTTTGTGTTCTTGTTTCTATCTTCCTTGTTTAAAATAGCCCCCACGCATAGTGCTGAAGTGCTGTCTAGTGGTCCCAGTGCAAGAAGGTTGTGATGGGCCTTATAGAAAAAACATGTGCATCAGATAAGCTTCCTTCAGGCATAAGTTACAGTGCTGCTGGCCGTGAGTTCAGTGTTAATGAATCAATAGTATGTATTAAAGAAGGTGTCTTTAAACAGAAACACACCTCAAACAAGGATTATGTATTGATTAGTTAATGAAAACGTTGTGACCAGAGGCTCTCAGGAACCGAACCTTGTATCTTCCCTGGGAGCAGTTTTTCAGTATTTGCGACCTTAAGTGTTCTTATCAACTTTATAGAACACAGCCACCACAAATAACAAGAATCAACTGTATTCATTAACTAATCACCAATCGAGTCAAGATAAAAATCTGAAATGGTATATCAAAGTTTAAGCAAAAGGCTAATTCAAAAATTTGTTTCAAAGATTTAAAAATTAAAAAAAAAACTGATCAACTTTCTTCTCTATATGCTGCTAGCTCTTTGTTAACGTTTAACTGCAGAAAAAGAGTTTGGCTGGAAGCGACTGGTTACACTATAATCTAAAGCACAAATTTATGACATCGATTTAGTTTCTCTCAAATTCTAGAGGGTAGAAAATAATCTTTAAAATATCTGATTTTGGGATGAACTATATCCTGATGTGACTTACTAGTAGAAGCAGAATCTTACTGTAAGCATTTTAGACAGAGGGCATGAGCCATTTGGGAAAGCACGAAGTCTAACTTTGTATATTCTGAATAATGAGATAAATACATTGCAGATATAACAGCCTAATTTCCCAAACTTTAGAAATAGTGGTATATATTCTATTATTAATGTGAGAAATATATTCAAAGGTGCACATCATTCTCATGGAAAAAGGCAAGTTTATTAAAAAAACCCATTAAAACTGAATTCACATAGTTTAATTAGGCTCATGTGTGTTAAGAAATACAGTATAGTTTGTAATGAAGTATTTGGCACTTTCCTTCTGTAAGAAAAATGAGCTATGGGATATATAACCAACTACAGACCTGCTGCCCAGCTTAATAAAACGTCACCAATACATATAATGATGTGACCAATTACCATCACCAAGCCCAGTTCCTTCTTCATCCACCTACCTACCTACCCCTCCGAAGAAATGATCCCTATGGATTTGAGGTTGTTCATTCGCATATATTTAAAGGTATTTCTTACATATTATATTATGGACCCACTTAAAAAATAACTTTTATAATCCATAATGAGAAAAAAAGCAGCTTAGCAAGAATGCAAAGCCTAAAACATATATGCTTTAAAACTTATCAAAATTTTAAGCCCTAAATTATCTTACCATGCTGCAGAGAGAGAGAACTAGTACATTCAACAAAGAAAGCAGACTACTTATTTTATGTGTAAAGTTAACCCAAATGAATGTCAAGTTCTCACTAAGTCAACTAATCATTGTGCTGCCATGAAACACGTAAGAAATTAAAAAAAAAAAAAAAAAAGCCCACATCTCATCTAGAAACATAAACTTGTAAGAAACTATTATTACCTTCTACACTTCAAAAATAAAAGTATTTCTCTTGCTGGCTAATCTTGGTTAATAGAAAGGAATTTTTTTAAACATACGTACTATTTTGGTAACTTTGCGAAAAACTGATATAAATGGTGAAGTCCTACAAACGGGTGAATTCCCGAGCCTTTCCATGGAGGTGACATGTGTGACCAAGGAAGGGGGCAGTGAGGGAGAACTCTGAGGCTTACTGAGGACCCTTCATCTGGTCAGTGCACCAGCACCAGCACAATTAACTCCTTTTTATGTAAACTGGGATTTATAACCTTTCTCATAAAGCTGATCTACTACTATCTTGAAGGGAGCTAGTTAAATATTTGAAAGACTGAGTAATTTCCTTTTGGATTAGAATGTTCCTTACCTGGCCATGCTCTGTCCTAGCCCCAGGGCTAAACCAATGGCTGCAGAGGAAAGAGAAAAGGAGTTAGCAGGAACCTCACTAAAAGCACATGCTCTCATATGATCTGCACGTGCTGTAAGAAATATATTTGCCACCAGCAACAAAGCCTTAAATATGCTGTATTCTAATGGATATTTCATGTAATTCTAGACTTACACCAATTTTGACAGAAATGTAAGAGTGCTCATAACCCAGTAATTTTCAATTTAATAAGCAAACTCAGAATTACATTTCCATTTAATTATGCTAACATAAACTGCTGGGACTCTATTCATTTTATGAATCAATTCTGGTTGTAAAATTTACAAATGCTATCATTTACCACAACTTAATTATAGCATCATTACAACAAATTATGACCTTTTGATTGTTGGAGTTTTAAAAAACATTAAAAATACAAGAATATTATGTCCACTGGCAATGCCCCCAGGAACAATCACACAAAGCCCTTAATGTGAACAAATGAACAAGTTCAGTAAAGTTACAGGATGCAAATTCAAGATACATAAATTTGTTGCGTTAATATATACTAACAACAAATTATCCAAAAGAGAAATTATGAAAACAATTCCATATACAACAGCATCAAAAAAGAATAAAATATTTAGCAATAAATTTAACTGAAGAGGTGAAACATTGATACACCAAAACTACAAAACATTGATAGGAGAAATGGAAGAAGACACATGGAAAGATATTTTGTGTTCATGAATAGGAAGAATTAATATTGTTAAAATATCCATACTACTCACAGATACCCATACAATCCACAGACTGCAGGGAACCATTATAAACATTCCAATGGGATTTTTCACAGAAATAGAAAAATAATCCTAAAATTTGTATGGAATCACAAAAAATAGTGATGAAGAAAAAAGTTGGAGGTATCACACGTCCTGATTTCAAACTATCTTCAAACTATATATGCTAAATATATACACTGTATTATAGTAACCAAAACAGTATGATATTGGTTAAAAATAAGACACACAGATCAATGGAACAGAACAGAAACCATCAACAAAACAAAAAGGCAATCTATTGAATGGGATAAAATATTTGTAAATGATTGCAAATCCAATAAGGGGTTAATATCCAAAATAGACAAAGAACTAACACAACCTAGTATCAAAAAAAAAAAAAAAAAAAAAAAAGGAAAAAAGAAAAAGAAAAACCACAAACAATCCATTAAAAAATGGTCAGAGAATCTGAATAGACATTTTTCATTGGAATATCTGGCCAACAGGCACATAGAAAGATGCTCAGCATCACTAATCGTCAGGGAAATGCAAATCAAGGCCACAATCAGATGTCACCTCCATACTTGTCAGAATGGCCATCATCAAAAGACTAACAACAACAAATGACAAGTGTTGACGAGGATGTGGAGAAAAGGGAACTCTTGTGCACAGTTTGTAAACTGGTGCAGCCACTATGAAAAACAGTATGGAGGTTCCTCAAAAAATTAAAAATAGAACTACAATACAGTCTTAACGATTCCACTCCTGGGTGTTTATCCAAAGAAAATGAAAACACTAATTCGAAAAGATATCCTCACCCGTGTGTTCATTGCTGCGTTATTTACAATTGCCAAGATATGGAAGGAACCTAAGTGTTCATCAATAGATGAATGAATAGAGACGATATGGTGTACAAACACACACACACACACACACACACACACACACTGGAATACCACTCAGCCATAAAAAGAATGAAATCTTGCCATTTGCAACACATGGAGTGGGCATTATTCTAAGTGAAATAAGTCAGAGAAGGACAAATATCATATGACTTCACTTACATGCGTAATCTAAAAAACAAAGCAAATTAACAAACAAAACAAAACAAAATCAGAGTCCTAGATACAGAGAGCAAATGGGTAGTCACCAGAGGGGAGGACAGTGGGGGCTGGGTGAGATAGGTGAAGGGGATTAAGAGGTACAAGCTTCCAGTTATAAAATAAAAAAGTCACAGGGATGTACTACACAGTAATAAGGCAATAACTTTGTATGGTGACAGACAGTTACTAGACTGTGGGGATCAATCTGTAATGTATATAAATGTTGAATCACTATGTGTACAACTGAAACTGAAAGAAAATTGTATATTGCCTATGGTATACGGTAATGAGCCAAAATACGTAACTTACTTAAGGTTTTCCAACAAATATGTATTTAGAAGTAGAATTAACACCTAGAAATGTACCCAATAACTCACAAAAGCCAAAGCTTTACTTTTTTGGAATGATCTAGTAAATTAGTTTCTTTTATTGCTAAATGAAAATACATTCTGGTCCCTTCAGTTCATGCTGTGCAGGAGCAGAGGGTAGAGAATTAACGAGAAAAACAATCATTTACTCTTCCTTTCAGTACTTTAGAAAGGGTTGTGGGAAGAAGGAAGGAAGGATGGGTGAGTAGGAGAGCTTGATGCTACTTAATGTAATGAAACTTTAAACGTTTTAAGATACTATATGAATTTCAATTGCACGTGCATTTCAAATTCTATCCCAAGTAAAATAAAAGAATGACCATTTAAAAACCTTTCTTTAAATTTCTTCCATGGGTTTCATTAAATTTGTTCTTGCACTGCTGTCACTGGTATACAATATTTACTTTTTTTTAAGGTAGATACAAATTAAACCACTTCACTAGCAACACCTACCAATTTCCCAAAAGGAAGATGCAGAATGGCCCAACAAGATGATAAAAATACAATGCATACTCACTCATGGTGATGAGAATCTGGGGAAAAATGAACCATTCTCTTATTACTGACTGGCCCAGGAGTGGTCACCTGAAAGCAGATTAAAAACCAAAAATAGGTCACAGTTGAGTTCGTAAAAAGGCAGTGAATAATAGGGACATTTTCATTTGAGGACATCCACTCTGAAATGGAGAATAATTCTCAAATTCTCAAATTCTAAGGCACAACTTCATGGACCAAATATATAATTTAATTCCTGGTAAGAATACACTGCTTATTTTAGTCTACTGTAGTTTCTCCGTTAGAATTTTAAGACTATTTAAAAAGTGCCATTATAATAGAAAAACCCCATCTTTCCTAAGAACTAGACCACTCTCATTTCTAAATACTGTATATCTGCAAATATATTTAATTGTATGGAAAAAAAAGAGCTTTAGTTAATTAGATTGTCTTGAGAAGATGATATTCCCTAGGACCAACATATTTGTAGCTAATTCCTAAATGTAAAAAACATGTATTCTAATGCATACATTTAAATGCATACAGAAACTTAAGTCAAGGAAATAGCGAATCGTCCTTTTTATAGTTTTTCCCATAAAGTTAGGAATTCTGTGTATTTACATAGAACAAAATGTAATTTCATTTAAGAGAAAACATTTTATTCCTTTATTTCTAAATAAAATTAAAAATCTGATGAAGAATTAAAGGTTGGTTTTTTTTCTAATAGTGTAAGCTATTCCCAGAGCTTTAAAAATTTTTTTTAAGAATTTTTTTTTTTTTAATTCACAACTTTCTTATAGAGAATTCTCAGCTGGAACATAAACACAGCACCTTGCAAGAATGAATCTACCATCACAATGGACAGGACAGAAACTTAACAGCAAAAGGCTTTAAGTCATGCTCTGCCATATTACAAAAAAAAAAAAAAACAACAACAAAACAAAACTCTATAGTTCTAGAAGTGCCACGTTAACCTGTAGAATCAAAAAAGGTACAATGAGGCAAAAAGAAAAAAAAACCCCTGAAAAGAAATGAGCATTTTCAAAAACGTATTTCATCTTGTATCACTTGGGTAACAAGGATGCCAGCACACACTGAAATTCCAAGAAATGCAAATATTGCAAATATGCACAGATGATGACATTAATAACCCTACGGTTTGAGCACCACAGGTAAACATGTGGCCCAACTCCAGGACTACATCCTGCATGCATCTCAAAATGAGGTTTTCATGCTATTCCAGCGGGCATCCCTGGAACACAGTAATCCATTCTCTACACTGTGGCTCAGAGAAAAGCCCACTGTGCCTATGTCATGCTTTGTTAGAGGTCCATGATCACATTATCTCATGGTGGACCTGACACTTTTATTCAGTTTACAGTATGTTCTATGTACAGGCAACTTATTTCCTTTGCCAGGGCTGCTGACAACCTTTTCCACACTATATTAATCTTGTTTGCTGACTTTATCTTGGTACAAATATCAGAAAACTGAACTTTTTATCTCAGAGAAAGAATAAACAACGTGTTGACAGAAGCAGAAGCTATTTTCAGGGCTAAAATTGCTTGTTTACCCGAAGCTATACTTATGGAAAAATGTTTAGGTCTTTCTCTGGCTTGAAATACATAATCTGAAATTTAATAAATGAAGAAATTTCACATACACCCATGTGATAAATTGCCTGATGAAAACAATGCAACTGAAGACAATAAAACAGAATTTATAACGAATTTATACCACAATACAAATGTAAGCTTTCAATCTAGTCAGAAATAATCATACTACATATTTCTCAGAAATCATGTATATAAACTATAAGCAAACTATAAGCTCAATTCAATTGCTACAAATAACTCACAAGAGATTTACAATATCAAATGTACATGATTAAATGACTCTACGTATTTACTTAGTACCTGGCCCTTTAAAAAAAAAAAGAGGTGAATCTCCTTGACTGTTATATCAAGTCAATTTTGGTTTTACTTTGAAAAATATGCAAACGAGCATAATTTAGAATTTTTTTAATGAAATAAACACTGAGCTCCATACATGATGATCTTCCTCAGGTCAATTACACTGGTCTGTCTTAAGAGTAAGATATTCTTACAATGGGATCTTCTGCTACTTTAGTGACACCCTTACCAAAAATCTGAGACTAAGGTCTTAATACAGAATTCAGATTGTGGAAATCAGGACTATACTGAAGTTTCAGTATATTTTAAACTTGAAAACATGCTTTTAATGTGATTGATAATTAGTAGGTATTTTCAAGTACCATAAAGTGTCAAGAAACATTCTTATAGAATTTCTAAAACTTTGTAATTCGAGGTTAATCTTCCTAAAAATAAAATGAAGCAATTTAAAACATGTGGTCAAAGTATTAATTTCCAGTAAACAATTAAGTATGGTGATTATTTTATCTCCAAGGCATATTATTTTATGCCTTCTAGTTATTTCAGAAATGTCTTAAAAAGAACAAATTTAAAAACTCATATCTCTTTAAATATCCAATAAGATTTTCACATAGAAAAAGTAGATTTTATTTCACAAGCTTAGATAGGAAACAGGTATTTTGTTCTTCACGAGAGATAGCATCTCCATAGTCCAATTCTTGTTATTTGTTAATACGCGGGAGACAATCATTTATGTAATTAGCCAATATTTACTGATGACAATCTTAAACATCACACTATATGCCCTGAATTTTTATGATTCATTTGTTAAATGTTACTACATCAATAGTAATACAATAGACTGCAACCCTAAATAAAGTAGGCATAATTCATTTCATTATCTATGTTCACTACACAACTTATTAAATTTAAAAAACCCTCAAAGTTAGATAGGAATGAATGGTCTCTGGATAATACAGTGTTTACATCAACTTCTAGCTTTATTAGATTGTGAAATAAACTATAATGCTAAAAGACCACATGGGTCTCAGATTTTACCACTATTATTTACAATCAAGTTATCAACCTTAGAAAATAAGAATGCAGTAGCGATAGATGAAAATTTAATAACAGCTGTACAAGTACCATTATCAAAATTTGTAAGATCAGTAAGTACGAATGTAAGGGAAATTCAGCCTAATGATTTCAATGACAAAAGACCGATTTTTCTCAATTTTATTTTATCTAATAATTAAAATTAATAATTTTAAATTATTAAAAATAATAAATTTCTTATTTTTTCCATCATTGATTTATTAACACTGATTTTATGACTTTCCGTTAAAGACAAACATAAGAGTTGGTTTTATATATCATTTTCATTTTATTATTATCAAAGCCACTGCATCCCATCCCATTCTTCTACAATTAGATGGCTGAATGAAGTACTTCCCAAATCAGATAAACTCATCTGAGACACAATGGTCTTACAAGATTAATTATGAGCTTGTTCAATATGGATGATATCCTACTTAGATTCTTAAGGAGTAAGAGTCCTTCTGTAAATTCATGGCGTGTCTCCAGACAAGTACAAGAAACCACCATCCTTTCTTCCCTGCCTCTAGCAGAGCCATTCTCCTCCAACTTTTCTCTCACTTACAATTGTATTTTATTTGCTTTCCGAATGCTATTCTGCTTCAGTGCCTACACTGACAAACACTTGGGGTGGTGGGCTGCCATTCAAAAGAAGGCTTTGCAATCTTGTGAGACCTGGTCAATCAAATCCACCTGGCCTCCAGGCTAGGGGGAGACACTGCCTGAGCCTCCCCGCCAGTTTGTCAAGACCCAGAAGTTTCCTGCTTTTCTAAGGACCATTATTAATTTGACTCAGCTTCTTTGAAGAAAGAAACAGGCCTTTAAAGTTTAGCAAGCCCTGCAGAAAGCCCCCTGGTACATTCAACAAATATGCCAGTCAAATACATGTGACAGATTTTAGGGAAAACAACTCAACAAAAAGAGGCCTAAACCCTAGGGGTAAAAAGTAAGGAGAGGAAACCAAAGAAGTGGAAGGAAACTTACTGTCGCTCCTGTTCTGTACACTTATCTTCATTAAAGAACAAGCCCAAGAAAATAATATTCTAAATAGTTCACAGTAACTGATTTTAATTCATAGCTGTTGACATGAATGTGTGAAATGTCGTCTATCTTTTAATCACATTCAGAAGAATACAGAAAGATTCTCTGAAAGTATTTCAAATGAGGGTAGCTGAGATTTCAACTGGTGCTCCAAAAACTTGTTATAAGATAGGTGGGAGAATGAATAAAGTATTTTGTGGTGTCATATATTCTCATAGATAATATTACAGAATGGCCAGAATTCACAAAAGGCACAATCTATTTGGGGATGGAAAACACTCAAGAAAATAACATTAGAATTACTTTTAAAGCAACATACAAAAAAGTAAAAATTACTTTAAAATCACTTTTAAAGCAAATACAAAAAAGTGACAATTCAGGTAGCATTATGGACATTGTTTGTAAGATTAAACGGAAACAAAGTGGTTGTCTGATTTAAGAGGAGTAAGGGGGAAAAAATCACCTCCGAGAAAGGAGTTGTATGCAGTTTCTCTCTCCTTGCTCCAATTCATCTTACCAACTCGCCAAACTCAGCTTTCTAAATCGCTGCTTTTCAACATATCAATTTTCTCATTCCAGAGCCATCCATAGCTCTACACCGAGAGCAAAATTAAAACTAATGAGAAATGCATTCAAAGCCCTCTGTAATCTGATCCCTGCTTCCCAGTGCGATCCTTCTCTCGAGCTCCTTAAGCAGTAGCTGACTGCTCCTTGTTCTAAACCCCAAACTGCTCTACTTGATACAATTCAGTAAGTATTTACTAGTTACCTGCTGTGTATGTAAAATAATGCTTACATGTACTACATAGTAAGTGGTACACCGTTCCCATTCAGTGGGGTGATTTCAGTTATATTGCTATATTGAACAAATCTTTTTGAAATCATGATAAAGTCGTCTGTAAGGGACTCCTCTAATTCCAAGGTACACTTTTAAAAAAGAAAGATCAGTAAATAATTCATGTACTAATTCATATTTCACCATCATTTGTTTAGATTTCTATTATAGACAATGTGAATTCATCCAGTAGACTATGAAAAATCCTCTTCACTGGCTACAAGAAACTAAAAGATAATAGGTGTGTGCAGAATGCCTGACGTGTGTGGCATAAGGTGTTAGACATGAGGGAGAGCTCACTGTCAAGTCCTTACCTGCCAGGAGTTCTAGCTTTAGACAATGTCTTCCTGGAAGGAATATTCAGGAAGGAATACGATCTATTTCTGAGGACAACTGAATTACCTGAGATTTCAAAAATTGTTGTACCAAATACTAAATTTGTACACCATACCTTGGTTTTCCAACTAAGAAAATGCCTCAAAATTTGGGATTTTATAAAATCTGGAATCTTTACAGAATGATGTACCTGGTTTTCATCATGATTCGTATCTTTAAGTACACCAATATTCACAAATAGTATTGCTCCTGCTAGCAGAGCTCACACTGGTAAGACTTGTAGGGGAAACACCTCTTCTTAGGATCTGTGCAGCATCTACCATTCATAGCCTCCATGTTTCCTAAATTATATTGCAATAGAAGTAACACAGCGAGTGAATCCGATGCTTTTTAGGTTGTCAGGGTTTAAGGTCCCACATTGATCCATTATATTTTTACTAGGCAATTTTTAATCTTTCTTGGAAGGATGTAGCATGAACAAACGAACAAAGAAAGTGTCATAGTGACTACCCACGACAGAACAAGAATTAATATAATTAGTAGAAATATTACTGTGATTGACGACACTCGTATTGCTTATAGGACTTGCCTGCTCATAAGGTAACTTTTTTGCAGGCAAGGTGGCTGAAGTGCAGACATCATTATCCTCAGACACTAGATGAAGAAACGAACACCCACTGAGTTGAGGGCACATAACACCCGGATTGCAAAGACTAAACAGGGCTCGTCTTGAACCTAAGTTGTCCTGTTCACAACCTACTACCTTTTCCCCTACAGGGGACCACACAAAGGAGACCATACACCAAAACAAGTGTTTTCTGTATCTGGCAGTTTGCCACAGGAGATGCTCGCCTGAATCTGGAATATAGTTCCGGAAAATCTTCAGCCTAGAAATACACATCCAAGGACATTCTGGTCTTTCCTTGTAACTTCAGGGTAACCTATGGGCTATTTTAAATATAGGCAAGAGTGAGCATGGCTGCTCAAACGGGGCTGTCAGCACATGTTAAGGACAGACTAACAAGAATATCAAACGGCTCCACTACTGGTCATCACAGCCAAAGCAATAAAACATTTAAAAACTGCACGAGAGAGGAGCAAGCATCTCATGATGCGACTATGCGACAGGACCCGGAAAATTAGAGAACTTGGACTGTTCTTCTTTCCCTTTAAAAGCAGATAACAATATAAATGTGAGATTACACCTTCAAACCAGAAGGGTTTTATAAAGAATCAAAAAATCACAGGTAATAAAGCACAGAGAAGCACACGGCTTTCCTTTCAACTGAGGATTAGCCTTTCTAGCGGGAATCGTAGGTGTCAAAGGAAGGAGGCTAACCTTTCAGCTGCCAGCATCACATGAAGGAGTGGCTGAAGACAGACTTCAGGTAATCCGGAAGTAATCTCAGCACAGTTTCAAGCAATAATAGCACATACACACATCTCTTTAAAAGAATTCTCAAAATGCAAGTTTTCCTATGCTGATTAAGGTTTAGAAGTACACATACATACATACGTGTGTATATATATGACAGTACTAGTGATTCTTCTATTTTCAGTCTAAAACTTAACAATGTAATTGTTTCAAATCTTCACTTCAAACAGTTTTCCCCCTATTAAAATAAGTCAGCATTAATAATTAAGAATTTAGAATTATTGGCCTATTAGAATAATAATACTTCTAATTATCAAGTGCATAAATTCTCATTTCTGGTCTACACTAATAATGAATGATCTAAATGTTTTAATAGAAAAGATTAATCACTACGTAATTAAAAAACAAATACATCAACAACTTTTTTTCCACACTGCTCCATGGTAATACTTACTTTTTTGAGTAAGAAACTAAAAATTAACCAGCTTAGAATGATGGCCAATAGTGATTAAAGAAAGAGTTTCACTTTGCCGTCCAGTTTTAGCAGCAAGCTGTGAGTGGCCTCTGCTGGCTGACCAAAGGCTTCCTAAATCATTCACCTATGATGCTTGCAATATTATGGGCTTCAAGAAAATAAGGATGTGTCCAAATATGTTTATACAAAATCCACTGTGCATAAAGATTTGCCTTTTGTAAGAGTAAATGCCAAAGTGATAAACAAAATGTGCCTAAGATGATGTAAAACCTTTATAATCTCATCCCTCTGCAACATACTTGGATTACACTCAAAATCTATACATCTTCTAAAATTCTAATTTATAAGCCATAAGAGTATAAATGTGGATTATCTTAATTGAATTCATACCAAGCAATTCACATCTACATTTAAAAATAAATATTTTCTTGTGGTTCAGTTTACACATCCGTACACACACACACACACACACACACACACTTTTTCTCAAAATTAAGTGTATATTTATGTTTGGCAAACTGACTTTTGCAAGGAAATACAAAGAAAGACTGAATTAAACATCTTTTAAAAAATTGGTAATTTAAAAAAAGCAGTAACATTTTTAATGGTTTATGAAGATACTATCCTGGAAACACAGTAAAGCAAAACAATTTTACAGATTTCTCTATCATTGCACCTATGTTTGGCTAGAAGTAATTTCATACGCAAAACTTAAAATAGCAATTAAGAACTTGAAACCTGACCAGTTATTAACTAGGTAATCTTAATTCAGTAATCATAACAGAGAAGACAAAAATGTTTCCATTTTTGCTTGGCAGTTTTCTATTAATAAATGTCTCCTGTGCGTGATAGAATTTGTGATTTTATTTATCTATTTAAACATACCATTATATATGATTCACTTCATACTCTGCTCAAGCTATCCACTTAAAATATGCGCCATTAAGAATTATTATCAAATATGCCTAATGATGTCAAAAGGTGACCACATTTATTTTAAAAAGTTATTGTTCTCACATGTGACAATATTCCAGTATATTTCAACCCTCATTTCAGAATTCAGTCCCATTATCTTGCCTGCTCAAAATTGTTCACAGGGTTAGCTAGCTGACATATAAGATAACCCTCCATCTCACCAGACACCGCTGGGATATGACACACTGACCCACAGTAAGCCCTTATTATTAGCCTGAAATATATAGCACGTAATGTAGCTCCTGCCAGGGAATTTGTTTATAAAAATCCCTTTATCTCTCTGGACATTCAAAAACGCTTTTTGAAAATTATGTTCAACTATTTAAAGGAATTTCAAACAATAAATAAAAATTCTAATGGATGCTCTGAAGCCTCCCCTCCCATCTCTCCAAATTCTGCAGAAGCTTAGAAAAAAAAAAAAAAAAAAGGAGTCACATATACAGAAAACAAGCTACAAAGGGCTTCCTTCCTGGAGCTTAACTTACATAGAGTCTATTATATTAAGAATAGACTTAAAAACAAAAAGGATACTTAATAATTCCCATTCCTACTGAGAATTACAACACACTGAAAGGCTTGGTACATGTAAGAAGATTTTTTTTTTTTTGGTAGTAGAAGAGGTCAAGAGGTAACATAGCAGTGAAGATAATTACAATATAAACATGATTGATAATGTAAAAAATTATTAAGATAGAACAAAATTTTAACCCCAAACATTAAAAATTTTATGTTCAGAATATAAGCAGAATAGGAAAACTTTTCAGTGCTTAGTTATAAATTTCTTAAATTATTCTGATACTTGCAAGACATGATCAACATTTCAGGAGCTAAAATTATTTTCTTTCCTCATTAATTATTTGATAATTTATCACAACATTATCAGTGGTGCATAAGCCCTTTTGAATTGCATATTATTTTTCTTATTTTGCAAACTGTTTTTATATACTAGCTTATTTTATAAGCTAGCTGAAACTGACAGTGATGTTGTACAGAGCTTAAATTTGCATCAAAAGAAAAAAAATTATCGCTGGTTTTGATGTTTAAAAGATTGCTTCTAAGAATACCAAGGATATACTGATAGTAATTTATAAGAAAAACACTGAGAGTCTCCACATTGAAAAATGGATTATCTTAATATGGTTTATATTTAGCAAATATATTTTGCTAAAATATTATATTCCACACTTAAAATATTATATTCTACAAGCTGTTTTCCATAAGCAAGTTGCAAGGAACCACCCAATCTTGTGTAATGCAGCTCAAGATCTGACTACCAGACTTTGTTAATTGCACTAAAACATGTCTATAACTTAAAACACACACACACACACACACGCACACACACATACATATAGCTGTTACTTGAGAAAGGAAAAAGATTACAAGTACAAACATATGCAAACTGTTCTTTAAGGTACAAATAAATGAGTGAATGAATGAATTAAAAATAAACCAAATTATTAGTTAATAAATAACAGTCAAATCTTAGGATATTGCATACTATCTGTCTCAATGAATGGCTACACAAATGACAAATAATAACCTATAACCTTTAATATCCTTTGGCCAATATGTTATTTCAAGTAAAAATAAAAAATCACAAAATCAGACCCTCATGATTGAGGCATATTTATTAATAGAATTAACTTTAAGTTGAAAGAAGTAAATATCTAGCTTAACTAGGGTTGCATCATAAAATCAATCAGCCAGCCAGACGTGGTCACATGAGGTAAGGCCCAGCCAACAAGAAGCATGTCAATTACTGAGTGGAGCCTCTAAGGGAAGTTCTTTCAGTGGAATTTACTAGCTGGCATGTACCTTTGTGCCCTTCTTTGTACTTCAGGTTGCCTGCGATGTAGGCAACAACATCCATTTTTTGACCAGGACTGAAAGACCAAAAGAATCAAAGATTTCCACCCTGCCATCGTTCATCTCAATAACGAAGCCATCACATGCCTTCTTGTGACATGGGGGGAAAAACAAAACAAAACCCTCTTCTGTTCAAGACATCATTCTTTGAACATGCTGTTACATGCATCAGGCTCAATCCCTAATTAATAATAATATAAAAATAATAACAATAATAATGCTAATTGTATCCATTAAATTATACATTTTTAAAACCAAAAAAAAAAAATACACGTTATTCAGTGGGTTAGAAATCCACAAAGAGAGAGGAGATATTGAACATCTATTTTATATGCCTAGCACTCTGCTAGGTGCTGTAGAAAATTCTAAAGAACTGTCTAATACAAACCCTGCTAGCAAATATTTTACAAACTTAAAATACATGAAACCAATAAAGACAAAACAACTGCTAAACTGTGTGCATTTAGTCATAACTGCAACAGCCCGTTAAAACAAGAGAGATCATTAAAGCCTGACTTCGCCCTCATTTTTTTTGGTGGAGATGAGAGAGACTTAAAGTGACTGCTGGAAATGGGAAGAATTTAAGCTGATGGAAGGAGGGAAATTCTACGCTAAACAGACATACAAGGTGTGGATCAAAAGGGCATTCAGACTGGAAATGAAGAAAAAAGCCTGACTAGACTAGAAGTCTGATGCACATAAAAGTTGAATAGGTAATAGTTTCAGAAATCTAGGAATTTGGTTCATTCTGTAAAACAGTCTATGTTCAAGTCTCCAAAAATGGAGGTAGATTTTCCTGGCTAGCTGATACTGTCAGAGTCCAATAAGAGAAGGATGCTTCAGATCAAAGTGAAACACACCAAAAAGGAGACGGTATTTTCATATTTTAAATCGCTGTATTTTCACCTCCAGTTAATCCCAGTCCCTGGTGCTTCTGGGTTCCTATAATCAAGAGCCTGGGAGATGCAAGCAGTTTCCTCTTCATGCAGCATGAAGAGGCAGCCCCTTCTGCCAATGGTGGCTAGGCCTTACGGCTCCTGCCTTCTCGCTCCTGTAGAGCATGGAACGAGAACTGAGGCTGTAACATATTAACCACTATTCTAACTGCCCTTAATCCTGTGGGGTAGGGCAGGGGACAAGACCAGACAAGTGTGGAGGAACTGAGGATTGTCTGCTTAGCTCAGGCACAGTTGGAGAGGAGGCAAGTCTCCAGGAGAGCCCCACATGTGAGCTGGCACTCTACCCAAACTCAAGTAAATAGACAGAATGCTACATCTGTGGAAAGAGGGGGTCAGATGGATAGCCTGAGAGAATGCTACTGGTCCCCCATGGCTAGAGTGTGCTAGACAGGCAATCCAGGAGTGTCGGTAACCTAATGGAGGGATCGGTGGATTTAACACAGTCTGGGGACCCAGAGAAGCACAAGGACCTGGAGATCAGAGACCAATGGCTGGAATGCATGGGCTTCAGTAATGGGTACCATCATGGTACCTCAAACGCCAAACAGAACCAGACTTACGTAAGTGAATGAACTGCCTTAGTTCAGATCAGACCAGCCAGCCAGAGGTCAGCGAGGACCAAAGAGTAGTGCATGGACAGCAGGATGCGGTATGGACCCAAGGTCCTCTCCTCCATAACTCCTGGGGCACAAAAACTTCCTACCGCCATCTCGGAGAGAAGCCGAACGGAGGGGGAGGAGAAACGCAAGACCAAGCATTTGTTAGGAAGAGACTAAGCTGCCCGAGGAAATAAATACTGAGATACAGTAATTGGCAAATCTGTTTCACTTCCTGACTCCTGCACCCCCCCACCCATACACCCCTTGCCCCTACTGTCCCCACACCCGGTACTAGTAAGTGAAAACTCATGAGAAATAGCACATACAGTAAATAAAGAAGCTATATTTTCTTTGCCCCACTGCACTTACAAACTGACATAAACTCTTTAAATATACTCATGAATAGAAGAATTATCCTGACATTAGAATAGATGGAAATCTCTCTATGCGATCCATCAGGAAGTAGGAAAGCATTAAATACTTGGCTGGTTTGAGCTTTTTTATTATTTTACAGCAAAATTCCACACAATGTATATCCCGTTTTTCAACCTGCAAGTTACAAAATCAACTGTGACAAAGACATCACTTTCATAATAAGATTAGAAAACAAAGCACTATGGAGTCCTACCAGTAATTCTTGCTGTCCATGCTGGGTTGGCAATGGGATGTATCATCCACTTGGTTTAAAACAATAAACTAGAATATAGAGATTTCATCCATTTTCTCTTTTTCTCCAGTATAAAGCAGTTCTTAGGAGCAGAGCAGTGTAATGATCTAAAGTGTGGGCTACGGGGCCAGATCCAAATCCTGTTTCCTCTATGTTTCAGCTCTGTGTCTGCCTCAACTTCCTCATTTATAAAATGGGGATAAAGTCATACCTGTTTTATAGACCTGTTATGAAAATTAAATGAGATCATCTGTAAAACACATAGATCAGTGTATCACTTATCATCATTTGTATTATCTCCAAGTCTAATGCAAGATACAATCTCAATAATAAGATGACACGACAAATGTTACAACAGATGCATGTGAGAGTAAGGAGCTTTTGTAGGACTGGTGGGAGTTGGGAGCAAGGGGGGCATGCACGCAGAGCAACGGTGCAATTGGAGATGTTTATTATTGGGAGCAGCAACCACTTTTCAGTGAATTATCTGAAACAGTGAATTACTTGAAACAATTACTTGAAACAACTGAGCAACTGTTCCTCATGAGTATATGAGAAACACTGGTACATATTTAATATACAAAACACACCAAATTATAAAGGTTACTTTACAAATTAAGTTAAAACCACAAACAAGGTAGCCAGTCTACATCACAAAATTTAATTCAGTAATTTCCACAAAGACATTATTAGTGATTACATAAGCTGGTGCTTTTCTGATGCTTTTCAATTAATGTAAAGGTCATGAGTTGAAATAAAACAGAGTTAAGTATCTTATCTAGAATAATGGTCCTTAAATTGAATGTTTTACAGCTGATTTGCTGTTCTTGGCCAATTCTAAGGGCCTGAGAGAAACCTGAACTGGCAAACCATTCGAATAAATATTATTAAAGTCATAAAGGAAATGTACCTCCCCCATGCCCTAATTCAAACACACACACACACATGCACACACGGTTTCTTTGATCCATACACAACAGATGTATCTTCTCTCTGCACTCTGGATTCCTGTATTTCTTTGTATCTTTTTTATATCACTTAACAGGCTGCCTAATGTTAGAATTTATATGTTTGTCTCCTCTACAGGAATACACGTTTCTCGAAAGCAGTGGTTACCGTTTAATTTACTGTTGTATCACCAACAGAACCTGGTACGTTTGTCTACACTGAACCATGTGCTGAAGTAATCAAAAGCAAAAATATTGTTCACGACAGCTGATCAGGATTTGGTGATAGTCATAAAACTACCCAGTGTATACTCGAAAGAATTTACAAACAGATTAAATACCATAGTCTTTCAAAAATCTGGATATTTTGTCTCAGAAGCCACATTGCCATCTGTATAACTGAAACTATTCTAATACCAGTTTCATAAAATCCAATAGTACAAAAAACAAAACTTAGCAGGAAGTATGCAGAGAATCAACCTAAAAAGGAATATGATTTACTAGGTATTTTGCATAAAGAATAGCTCACAATTTTTAAAATACAGAAAATGAAAGAGATGCTAAGGCTATCTTTAATGAATTCCTGGAACACTTTCACTCAAGTTGGTCAGGAGTAATAAAGAAGACAGAATGTCAGAAAAAACAAAGAAAACTGCTCCATTATCTTTCTGGGGTAGCCATACTATTAAACGAACTCACAGACAAAAAGGAGGCTGTCGAGTGTTAGCATATACTCTGAGAACGTGGCAGGATATGCTCTTAAAGTTCATCCTGGGAAGAAGCTATCCATAAAGCCATGGTAGCATCTAACCATCAACACAAGGAACCACTAGCTATTCTTGAATTGCTCCCAGAGGTACACACATTAAACCGCATGGGATCTGAAACAGTATCTTCTAAGATGGGCAGTTTGTGAAACACTGACATGACATTACTACAACCCAACTGCAGGACTGGCTACACAACCAGAATGCCAAGTAGCACGCTACACCGGACTGTGAACAAGTCCAAGTGCAGGGATACTGTTTTCTTCTTTTTTTTTCATCCTCTGTGATGAACCCAGTTTGTACCAAGTAAATAGTATCCCTTATTATCGATTTCAGCAAACACTGATTGAGCACGTGCTCAGTGGTGACTCTTAGAAGCTGCATGTACAGTGTTTCTACTGCTCACAACTCCGCAAGATTCTATTACCTCAAGCTCATTAATGAGGCTCAGAAAGATGAAACAACCCCCCTAAGACCAACTGCTTAACAAGTAGCAGAGCCACTATTGCCAAAAATGTCTGATTCATTTACTCAACAAGAAAATATGGAGCCGGGGAGAGGGTATAGCTCAAGTGGTAGAGCGCATGCTTAGCATACACAGGGTCCTGGGTTCAATCCCCACTACCTCCTCTAAAAATAAAAATAAGTAAACCTAATTACCTCCCCCTTAAAAAAAAAAAAGTAAATAAAAATAAAATTAAAGGTATTAAAAAAAAAAAAGAAAATATAGAACCTTTATAACATGCCCTGGTCAAAGAAAAGGAGGAGATATCCTGGTGAACCAGGCTGAGCAGGGCCCTGCATTGATCTAGGCCGTGCAATTGGGTCTAGGGAGACACAGTGAATTAAAAACAAGCAAAAATATAAGAATACTAGATTGGTGGTAAATTCTATGAAAGAAATAAATAAGGAGAAGGTGGTGGGGAAGTGGAACCCCAGCTGAGCTGAGTCCTGAGGGGTGTGTCCTGAGGGGTGCGATGGAGCAGTCAAGCCAAAGGGAGGAGGAGTGGGAACATTCCTAGTCAAAGAAAATAGCACAGAGGAAGCAGGGAAGAGATGCTCAAGGAGCAGAAAGAAGGTCGGGGTGTCCAAGGGAAGACCAGTCTGGCATGAGGTCGGAGAGTAGGAAGGAGCCAGAACACACATTGTTCTGAGAGGTGGTGCTCATTTCTTTATGCCAGCAGGTCTCAAACTTCATACTCTTAACAATGATGGAGGACTCCATAGAGTGGTGGTTTTACCTACTGATATCTGCTGAATTGGAAATTAAAACTGCTTTAATTTTTAAACCCAAGAATATATAATACACTTCCTGGAGACTCTGGGAGATACCACCATATACTTGTGAAAAGATGAAGTGAAAAAGACAAATAATGTGTTAGTATTATTATGAAAATGGTTATACCCTTGTGGACCCTCTGAAGGAGTCCAGGGGATTCCCAGGGGTCCGCAGATCACACTTTGAAAAATACTGCTGCGTGCCACTGTCATCCAAGTGTGGTCCTCAGGTCAGGTGTATCAACATCACCTGGGAACCATCACCTGAGAATTACACTAATTAATGCACGTCAAATGCTCGGAAGAATGCCTAGCGCATAGTAAGGACACAATAAACGCCGGCTACTATTAGTAGTGGTACAGTCTACATTTTACAGCCCCAATCTGTTTCACCAACGGGCTTGCCACGTCACCTCAGATCTTGCTGTCAGGGCTAGTCACTCCTTTGTTGCTGGTTTTTAGTTCCAATCCCCTGACTGAATCAATCCAAATGGAAAAATAACTTTTTTTTAGGTTGTTACCTCAATGTCTAGTATCTACCTACTTGGCTTGAGTGGGTGGGTTCTTCACACTGGGGTTACAGTCTGCTGAGGAAAAAGTTATTATTTTCTCTTTGGGCTAATGTGTAAAATTAAGTCAAAGCCAAAAAGGAAAGATTGTTCAAAATGCATCTTGTGTATCTAAAAGAAGACCCCTAATACTTGTTGAATGAATGAACGGGCAGCCGACTTGGGTTTTAGGTGGGTATTCAGTGCACTTGGAATTGGAACTAAAACCAACAAGGAAAGAGTAAGGGGCCTAACACAGGCCTAACAAACTCTAGGACTGAGTCACTTCATCGCCTCTGTTGATTTCAGATTTTGGTTTTGTTTTTTCCTTCTTTCTTTGCGTGGTTTAATGCAAACCCTGTAGAATTTTATGTTTGCAGAGTTAATCAGTATAACTCCTTATACAATTAATAAAATTTCAAACCCACATGTCTATCATTATGCATGAAAAGATTTCTGGAGGGTAGATATAATTAAAGTATACATACAATTTGGTAGTTCACGACAATGATGCATCAGTATAAACAGAAACCAAAAAGCAAAGAAAACCCTGCCAAACAGCAAGACAAAACAAAACCATCATATCTCCACACACTTATTTCTTCTAATGCAAACGATCTCTTCCTGTGTTTCCAGAGTCGTATCTTTGCCCTTCATTCTCTCCTCTGTGTACTTAAACTTTCTGGAAAAGTACATCAACCCTTGTAGCTTAAATCATCATCTTTTTATTGACTGATCACACATATATAGCCACCTCTCATCTGAAGTTCCATGCGTCCAACAACCAGTCCCACTCTTCCAGTAACCCTCTGGATGTCTCTTTTTACAAATGCTATAATCACCTTAGACTCATTTTATCCCAACAGATTCATTATCAGCCCTCTTAGATTAGCTTCTCTTCATGAAGTTCAATTTTTTATATTTATTGCTTACTTATTTATTTTTGGCTATTAGACATTTTTCTAGTCTCACAAATGAGGAAATGTGGGACTCATTTAACTAACATCACGATATGGAAGAAACAAAGAATGAGTACTTTGCAGCAGGGATGAAGTGATCTTGGCTAGGCCACATACTAACTATGTCACCTAGCTAATAATTTCTCTGTGCCTCAGTTAGTCTCATCCATCAACTGGGCCTAATTCTGATCCCACAGGTTTTCTTTAAGGATTCACAGGAGAGAAAGCTGAGGAAAACAGGAAGCACATCACTCTGGCACAAAGCAGACATACACACACAATATTTCATCAAGACTTTATGCCAGGAACTGTCACTCATACTTCAAATTCATTATAGCCTCTTATTTCATTTTTCTTTTATCTGCACTGTGTCTTTTAGACTCTCCATCTATCCAAACCTTAGCTACACGGAAGGCCCAATTCCCTGTCATGTTCTACAATGCATTCCTCATTTATACCAGCCTACGTTTTTCTCCTCTTTGAAATCATATCGCAATTATGGAAAATACTATACAATTTCGAGTTTAACTGCTGGCTTTCTAGTCATTAGGACGGTGTAGCCTAAATGGCAACCTCTATCAGTATACTAAATCCTTAATCAATGACTGTTCTACAAAGAAAAATGAGTGAGATGTATGAGCTTTGATAAGTCACTTCAGGTCCCTGGATCTCAATTTTCTAATCTGTTTTTTAAAAATTCAGTATTTTCTCTAATATCCTTTACATCAAAAGCATTCTGCCATTCTAAGTTGAGTTCTTAGATTATTTTCACAGAGATTAGAAAGAAAAGAAAAGGAGTCCTTTTTGGCTTTTTCCTTCTCTCTGAATTTCCTCCATCCTTTGTTCATTCCATTAATAAACACTTACCCGGCCACATTAAATACATGCTTACCTTGCTGGATAGCAAATCCCTCAACAGTAGGGCCTGTTTCAATTATTCTTTGTACCTGGGGTTACTTAAGAAAATAAATGGCACATAGTAGGCATTCAACGTATATTTGTTAAATTGAAATTAATTAACTTAAGAGGTTTGAGATGGACAAAGAACAGATAAGGCCATTTGCTTTGTAGAGAACATAGGAACTCTCTCTACAAAACCCTGTTCAGTGACCCCCACACCACCTTCTCACTACTATAGTATCTTGACATTACTCAAAATATTAAAATGTAGGAAGTCAAATAATCATCACCACAATAAATGCAACCAATTCAAACTTATATACTAATGGTGGAACAAAAGAGTCAAATTCATCAAAGTACAATTAAATCATTTAGAACTTCAATGTCCATTTAAGTTAAATAAGAAAAAAGGAAATGTTTAAATTAATAGGGTAAATACAACTTTCTCACTTATTTAATAATTTGGATACTTTCAAGAATTTCAACTTGACAATGATATAGGAATTTCATTCTTCAAGAATTTCACCCTTGCAATTTAATTTTTTAATTAAAAAATTTTTTTAATTAAAAAAAATTTAAAAAACCAATAATCAGAATATAATATCTAAATACTTTGTAGATTTATTTCTTTCAAATGTGAACACTGGGCTCTAGTCACATAGACTTTATGTCTCCCTTATCAGGACCCTCTGTTTTCAGACTGTATAAGGATGACATAAATATAAAAGCATTATCTTAGCCCTACCTTTTCATCATAAGACAGATTGATTCTGCCTTAGATGGACTCATGTAGGTATAAATAACTGAAAAGTCTACATCCTTAAAAAAAATTGAACTAAAGAAGTTTTGCAGGAGAATTTATTCGAGTCCCAGAGGCATCTGATACAGTCATTCATGATTCTGTAGCAGCTCTAATGTGGGTCACACACATGGAGCAAGTTCTTAACAAAAAACTGAGCATTCATATCTCAATGTCATCCCTAAATGTCATTACAACAATACTGTTTATGATTTGGAGATTCTATACATTTGGGGTTAATGTTACTAAAATAGTATTTTTATGTGGTGTCAAGTTTATTTTGGAGGCAGAATTCACTTTATAGCCATAAACTCTGGTCTTGTGTTTACAGAATCACTAATGGCCTAAGGGTCACTTAATATTTTTAGTTTTACTTTACTGGATTTTATAGGGAACATAATATGCTACGTTACATTTTCCCATTTGCAGTCCATGAATGTCTCAGGACAAATCTCTTGCAAATGTCGAGGGTCTACTGTAATTGTTTCCAGTCTGCCCACTGAAACTTAGCAAACGGGTAGTACCCTGGCGTTTCCATTCTGACAGTGACTTGGGTTGGAGGATTAATCGCCAAGAAGAGCAGAAGAGCTGAAGCTTAACCGTTAAGATGGGCATAAATCCTAACCCACATCATATGCTTTTTTACCAGTTGGCTTTGCAGGTCACTATGGGCCAAGTTATGCCCATCATCACTATACTTAACAGTGTTGGACCCTAATTTTTCACACTGTTATGAAGTTATGCTAACAAGAAGCATGGGTATTTAGGGACAGACTCAAGCCCACGCCTTGGGCTGACTGCCATCACTTCTTCCTTTATCAAATCACTTTCTAGAACTCTCTGCCCATCTAGAGGCAGACCAGAAGGTTTATCAATATGGACAAGATTTGCAATCTGGGAAGTGAATGTGGGTAGGGTGAGGGCGTGGGTTAAAATTGAGAATTTTTGTGTGGTGAAAATTGAATAGTTCAATAGGTGAAAGTTAATAAAATTCATAATTCTCCCTAGGAAGACATTACAACAGATATTTTTTTCTTAGCAATTCAGAAAAAGAAAAATGACAAGTGTGAGTTCAAGTATAATATAAAGGCTAATTTCAGAATAAGAAGCATCTCAGTACTCCTCCAAAATGTAACCTCTATGTGGAAATAACAGTTATTTTTTCAGTAAAAAAAAAAAAAAGCATCATTAATTTTAAATCAAGGAACAGTTTATATTTTTAAAACAGTATATATTTGTTCCATTTAATATGTGGAGATGCTATCAACAAGATTGAAACAGACCGACTACTTGAAATTTGAAAAGGGCAATGTCCACAGTGTTCCCCTGATACTATAACAACGGCAGGTCAAACTTTTGTTCCTCTTGTCCTACAAACAATTTTCAAGCCCACGCTCAATAAATAAATTTGGTCTCAGCACTCCCAATCAGGGCCGCACAATCCCCTCAGTAGCAGACCTATGATAAATGGACTTATTTTCCCAAATCAAACACTTGAATTTAAATTCAGATGAGTTAATGCAAAGGTCAACATTGTAATCAGTTCTTTTGATCTTTATAGAATTTCTGGAGTAATACATAATAAATCTGAAACAAGGCAATTTGCAGCTCTGTATGTGTGGCTGGCAATAAAAATCTTAACGATCAGAGCCTTTATGTACTTAGGGAACGTTTTATAGTAATGGCCATGGTGAGAGCTTCAATGCATGGGAAACAATGACAATAGATAACCCTGGGAGACTTGATTTCTTGATTGTCTCTACAATTTATTTTATATCCGCATTTATATAAAATCTTAATGAATGCACATCTCTGCTCATTGTGCTTTTTGAAACAGTCCCTACTTTTTATATAAGCACCTAGTTTTGAGTTATATGTTGAACATAAAGATTGCTAAGGATAAAAATTAACATATCAGACTCAACCTAAAAAGTTTCCATGCTTAAATTAGAATTACATTTCCTTGGTTTTTTTTTTTTTTTTTTTAAAGACTGATAAGGAAAGTACAAACACAAAGAGGTTCAGGTGCTTTTTAAACTGAAATTTAAGAAAGGAAGGAAGGAAGGAGGGAGGGAGGGAAGGAGGGAGAGGGGAGAAAGGAAGCAGGAAACGGAAAGGAGAAAGAGACAGATGAACAGAAAGCAAGTGAAAGGACCCACAGCTAATGCCACCTCTATGACTGGCTACTGGGTGCCACTGGGTATGTGGCTTCAAGCTGTTCCCTTCCCTCATGTGGCTTAGAATCATCTAATAACAATTTCTCCCAAAGCATTAGAGTCCCTGGTTTTTCAACAAAACACTACATGATTATGGGTAGAATAACATGAAGTTTTATATTGATAGCAGTGACGAATAAGAGCCTGTTTTTTTCATTCTTTTTTTTTTCCTTTGGTAATACAGTGGTGATTACTCCTCTCTAAACAGTAAACCCATTTTGTCAACATTATGACAATAAAGTGCACAGTGCCTGCACCACACCGCTAGTCTTTTGATTCTGACTCTAGTTCATGAGGATACCTTGAAACATTCTGGTGATAAAAGGGTTTCAGTGAGTACTTTATTTACTTAACATTCAAGAGAAGCCTTTAATGAAATGGATAATATAAAAAAGCATTCTGATTTGTAGCAGTGAGGGACCTACTGTCCACAATATTTGAAGCACTTATCCTCAAGGACTATGTAGCTGAAGAAGAAATTATTTTTCAAAAAGCCTCCAAGTGTCATTTAGTATGTGAGTTTCCACAATCTCTCTCTTCAGACCATCCCAGAGGTAATGACCCCCAAATCCACTCTTGTTGTAGCTTCTAACAATGAGGCTGAAATAGAATCTCCCACAATGAGTTACGGTAATTTGATTTTCTGGTGAGACTCAACAAAAATATCGGTATTAAAGAGGCCAAGCTGTCCTGTGTCCTCGGGGCATGACACTTGCGACTCTTAACTGATCCAAACGCTACACAGGGTTTGGCTCCAATGCTGGAAATTTTGCAGTTTGGAGGCCAATATATCCACAGCTTCTGCAAGAAATTCTTTCCTTGATAAGCAGATCGGATTCAAATCCACCAGCTCCTTCTGCACACCACTGAACTGTCATGACTTCTATCATTCTAAGCTTTGATCTTTTAAGACAGAGAAGAAAAACGTGACTTATGCTGAAAATTCTATCAATTTCTTCCAAATTCTGACTTTATTTCACCAACAGACCTACACTGCTTTGTTAATCTCTGATTCCACTGAACTCAAGACAATCCAGCAGTAAGAAATGACTGGGTTTCTGTCTTCCTATGACAACTCCGCAGCTCTCTGGTTTTCTTCCCCTGCAGTTTCAAATTTACAGTATACAGATGTCCTGTCATCGTAGTTAAAAAGTGCAGGCTTGAGAGTCACTAGGGGTCTGACAAGTTGAGTCTCTCACTGCCTGAAAATACAAAAAGTCCTTGGTCTGAGAAAAGGGATCATTCCATTTTTCTTTCCCCATCAAGTTTCTACCAGGCAGTCTATATTAAGAAAACAAGCAAACAAAAATCATGAAATTTAAGCTTCCATATTTTGTTCAACCTCATAATTATGTACCTTAGAAACTGGCAATAGTTAGATGCTCACATACAGAGACAATCCAATTCTCTTCTTAATCCATGCAAATATTTATTTATCCCTACTATGTGTAGGAAAATGGGTTGAATAACTCATTACAGCACATAATAATCTGACCTGCAAGTTCACTATACAAACCTTTCAGGTAAATGATGCAGTGGAAGTGAAGAAGATCCAAGTTTCATTTGAATAAAATGGTAAAACCTCTTTCATAAGTTCTATTTTAGGTATTCCGTCTGGGCAGAGGGAAGCAGTTTCCCATATAAAGACCAAACCTCCTGAGTTTTCTTACTAAGCATGTCCTATGGTCCAACTATATCATGCATGTTCAAAAATGATGTAAGAACTTTCTTTCTGGTAAAAAAAAAAACTCTAAGGGGGGCTATATATCCTGAGGTCAAGAGGGTCTAGATTATACATATAAGCCTTGTTTCTTAAGGTAACACTGGCTGGTTTTAGGCTGATGGTGGTGAACATCTCCTGCTTGGGTAAAACTATCTATTTCTTCTTCTGACAGTAGTACCTGGTGTTTTCCGCATGAGAACACCCTTCTCCCAGCCTTAGAGAACGAGGTGCGGTGCGGCTGCGTCCACATCCCCAGTCCACACCTGGACAGTCACGGTTTCCATCCCATGTCTACTGTACTCGGTTCAGAGACGTGGACATGACAGTCCAAGTCATGAAGAATCAATTCTAGGATATTTTTGGAACAATCTGGAAGAGAAGATTCCTCTTCGAGGGGCGAGGGGGAGTATTCCAGAGGTAAGCGATAAGCTTCCGGTGTTCACAGCCATTCTGCCTCCGTAAGCTGGGGGGCCTGCCTGAGGACGGAGTCAGCCCAGGGAAAGCAGAGCCAGGGGTGATAGGAGTTAGAGTTGGACCCAACGCCACTGCCGCGGAAGCCTCTGGGTCCAACACTGTATTTTCTGAGCCAAAAAGTTTCCTTCTTCTTAAGAATAAAGCAGGCTGAATTGGGTTTCTGTTTCTTGCAACGAAGAAAGCTTTAAGGATTAATACAAACTTCCTAAAGTGGAAATGTCTGATGTTGCCGACGGTCCGGTCTTCTCCTCCAGATTCGCCAACATGGTCTTTTACTCTGCAGGCTTTTCTACCTTTCTTTAATCTTCAAGTGTTTCCGTTCTCACTGGCAGCCCAGGGCAGAACTACGCAGTGATGTTAGAGAGAAGCAGCCATCTGCACGTCTCACTAAAAGGGTAAGCTGGCGCAGGTGGCAGCTGGGGACAGGAAAGGGAACTGGTACTGCTGAGCACCTGCTGCGAGCCACTCGCTGCTTGGCTTGCTTTATGTACCTCGGTTCATGCCACGTTATTTCCTATCTGTGTAGTTTTGGGAAGGAGAAAGACGCAAGGACGAAGAAATAGCTGGTCAGAGACTACCACTGATCAAAATTCAGGACAGTGATGGTTAGGTGTGTCAGCTCTGAGTCAGTTTTAGAGCTATGTCTCAGACGCTGCGTCACTGCAAAGCATGATAATGTGGTTGCTTTTAATCCTCTCTATGGCTTGGTTTCCTCACTTATGATGGAAAAGATGCTTTAACCCGACTTACAGGAATAGTGTTACATCAAAACCAGTTCAGCCCACAGCTTCACTGGCCATGAACAGGACAAAGACATCAAAAAGTCAAGAAGAGCCACAATTACAACAGAGGAAAGAAACCAGATCAAGGCATGATTTTCTCAGCTTCACTAAGATTCTGTTAGCTCTGTAATGAAAATGGGCTGAAGTTAATACTTAGGATGTTAATACATCTTATTTGTATTGAGTATGTATAGTTACACTTGAGGACCTGACACCAAGCAGAACCCCACAGGGCCCTTCCAAGTAAAAAGGCCCCCAGGCCCCCGCCTCTTGTTAGCAGAGAAGCGAGGTCTCCCAGGCCTCCCCGAGTCACAAAGGAGCAGGCTCAAACAGTTAACGACCAGGACAACAGAGTCAGAGTCCCTTGGTGTCTGATGCACATCTGAGTTGTTTTACAGACAGTGTAACTGCCACCAGAGGGAAAAAGCTAACTGCATGATGAGCAGACTGCAGCCACTGCATGAGCTGCTCCACCTTGAGCAGGACTGAATCTACAGCCGGCACAAGTCCGAGGACTGGTCCCAAGACAAAACGGGGTCAACGCTATCGCTCATCATAATCTGTATCTTTGTGGGCATCAGAGTAACTGTGGCTTGCCCTGCCCCTATAGTAAGCAGGCAACTAAAACTGTCAGCAAAGAGATGCTATAGACCCATGTCGGTATCCTCCACTCTAAGAATAAGGTGCCCTATGTCAGCATGAAGGAGTTGCAAAAGATGGATCTTCACCCATAATCTGGTAGAAATGGAATGATGACTGGCAGTGGGGATTTTTGTAAGCAGCTCTCAGCAAGAGGCCTTTTGTCTTGTCACATTAGCAAAGCAATATTATAACGAACCTTTACACCAGATGCCCGCAGGCTTAATTTAACCTCTAACCCAAGCACAACTTTCAAATCTTTCGATCGCACAATGCCATGCCTAACTTGTTGATTCTTTTCTTAGATTAAAGAATTAGAAGTGAAGAATAGTTAACAGATGACTAGATCTTTTCCCCAGCTTTCCCTTCAGTAATCTTGCCAGCTGTGTGTGTGAACAAGATAGCAAGAAAGAACAAGAAAGACCACAAGGAGTCACCAAGCCTGCACTCAGCAGGAGATGGTGAAGAATCTGACCTTCCACCTCGATGATTAACTGAGTTATCTTCCCCTTTTTCCCCTTAAAAACTTTCACGGCCGAGCAGAATCTTCAGAGTTGATTCCGGGACACAAGTCTGCCTTCTCCCCAGGTTGCCAACCTCCTGAATAAAGCAATCTTTCGTTTTCCAACCAACATTTGTCTCTTGAGTACC
Source organism: Camelus ferus (assembly GCF_009834535.1). NCBI lineage: Eukaryota > Metazoa > Chordata > Mammalia > Artiodactyla > Camelidae > Camelus > Camelus ferus. The sequence continues at coordinate 2,174,235 of NC_045718.1, read as the reverse complement.
AGCTTTCAAGTGGCGAGCAGCTGAACCTGAGTTTGGTAACATAACTGTCTTTATGAAGTTCTGAAAAAATGAACTCCAGGTATTCTTATATTAGATATTTGAATAATTACATGTGCTGCAAACACTAAGAGACACCTGCTTCTCTGTATCTATGCAAAATAAAAAATAACAGTTGTAAAAAGAATACTTTGGATATTTCCAGCCTTTATAAAGTGGATTTAAGAACTTATTCATTTAATACAATTTTTATGGGACTTTTTAAAAATTTTTTGACCTAGATTGGGAGAGATCTCAGTTTAGTGATGTTCCTCCATTCTCTTTAAAATACAAACAAAACAACACTCTAAGAAGTTAACACCTGAGGAAGTCTAGCTGCCAGGTGCAAATAAACATGTGTCTTTGAATACAACTGCTTGTTCTTTCCCTCTTTCTACACAACCTTTATCTAATAGTACCTAAACACCTTCTTTCAAATTATTTAAGTTTGGGCTTAGTTTCTTCAGGCCTCTTCAAACAGCTCTCTGATCTAAGGCCAAAGTCTTTCAGTTCAATCATAGAACCATTTACTGAGTACCTATTATGGGCCAGGCACCATGATGTATTAATTCAGCTCAATTAATGACCAAATGATAACTGGTAATGCGGATGAATACTTTAAGGTTTTTTTCAATTTAATTATAAATTTATATTTCCCTTAAGGGTAGAGACTTTCTTCCCCCAGATATCTTGCTGCAAATATTAGAATATGTATTTGAAGACTGTCAGTCATGTCTAACATTTGGGAAATGAAGATGGTAAATGTTGCTTTGGGATAAAAATATTCCAGAAGCATTTAATATATTTCTGCTATAGCATCATATAGAAAGATCAGGATCCCAAGAGAAAACTTCATTTGATTTGATATCTTCCTTTTCCATCTTTGACCTTATGATACAAATGAATGGTTTCTTCCACCCGAATTACAGTTCACAAAAGACGGTTCAAAGAGAAACAATGAGACACTTCTGGCCTCTTGTCATTTGTTCACTAATTTGTTCATTCATCACTCAACAAGCATTTACTGGTCACTCGTATTGCTTAGTAAGAGAAATCTACGCAGAGATACGCATGAGGATAAACAAGGGAAGAGTGTATTCAGATAAATCGAGGTAAGGAGTATACAAAAAACCTAGAAGGATTTCTTAACCAGCAAGTGAATCTAAGAACTAACTAGTCCTATGCAAATTTAGAGGAGTTCAAAACAAGGGAAAAGTTTCATGACTGAAAACTTTCATTGCATTTAGGTTCATAGGTTAGCTGGGTGCAAAACAATCATGCTTTACTTGGATGCCAATTGCTTTAAATTATGTGCAAACAAAATCAAACCTCATTTCCTTCTGATTAGTTCTTTAATGGGAGAGCTCTGCAAGGAATAACTGTCTATTTCCAGTTCAGTTTCCTATCTTCCTAAATGTCCATCTCAAAATGCCTCTTTCTTCTCTCCCTGAATACTTAACATGTTCCTATTGTACCCCCACAAATATCAGACTTTGAGGAAGCACAGCTTAGTGGCAAGAGCCTAGGTTCTGGAGCAGGAAGACAAGAACCTGTTAGCTGGACAGGGAGTGAGTTTTTAATCTCTCTAAGCCTAGGGTTCCTCAATGATTAATATCTATTTGTTTAGGCTGTGATGAGGATAGAAGACATGTAATTACCTAGCTAAAAGGACCAGCCATAGAGTTGATGTTCAATAAAAGACAATAATAATAATGATGCTAATTTCTATTATTTCATTTATATACCAAATATTTATGGATACCTGCTCAGTGCCGGGTAGTGATTTGACCGTAGGGACACAATGGTGATCAAAGTAGACAGTCATTGTTCTCAAAGTTGCCATTCCCATGAAGGGAGATCAACTATAATCACGTGAAAAAAAAAATCTGAGCTACTGTTAAATATGAACAGATTATTAACTGTAATTCTTTTTAGTGAAGCATATTCATCCACAATGGAAAGTCAAATTTTCTTGTTACCTTCTCAGTTTAAAAAAATGACTTAACAAAAATCTGATAAATAAAATGTGTTTAATAACTTGTTTTGGAAATAGAAACCCACAAAATAAAATTTATTTCCAAAAATAAGGTATAGCTTACTTTGTACCGGAAATAAACTAATTTTACAAATGTGACTTTAAAGCCATTTTTACTTCTATTGGCCAGTCAAAAATGACTGTCTGCTTTGTATAATCTTAGTGAACAAATATTTTCACTGTGAGCAATAAAATGTGATATTGAACTGTATCTTTGTAATTATATATTATACTACTATAATTATTTAAATACATGTAGGAAGGCAAGTAAAACTGTGATAATTAAAATATGCAATTACATGATTAGTAAGTGTAACTACATAGCATACAATCAGAGATGTTACAGAGAATTTTTGCTTACATGGACAGATAATTTTTCACGTACTTCTATGCTATATTATAAATCTCTAAAAAGATTCATAGTTTGAAATAATATTTTATTTTAATTTAAATCATTCTAGAACCCCCAACTTCTTAAGAAAATAAAGTAAAGAATTTTTCACTAATCCATACTAAAACAGAGAAGCAGGGACTAGTCAGGAGTACAAATCTAGCAGGTCAGACACAGAAAAAGATGTATGGTCAGGAAACGAAGTTTGCTCTTTGTAGGCTGTGTGGGCGTTTCCACTTGGTGCCAATGTTACCAAACAGCAAATGCAGGGTCTCATAAATTAGTCCATTTCCCTCTCATGTCAGTGAAAGAAGGGGTCTCTCTAGGTCAGTGTTCCTGGAAGCACTAGCATCACTTGGGAACTTGCTAGACATGCAAATTCCCAGACCCTAACCCAGACCCACTGAATGAGAAACCCGGAGGGCGGGGCCCAGCCAGTCCTGGTTCACCCCGCCATCCAGGGGAAGCTGACGGACAGAGTGAGCGCTCTGCTCCAGGTGAACGAAGTCAAAGCATCAAGACTGCTATTCCTTTCTGCTGTAACCTTGAAAACCGCGCCCCAAAAGCTCCCTTTGCCAAGTAGTTTAGCAATCTGAGCCATCAACTGAGAAACAAGAACACAAATGTAATTCTATGTTGTATTTGGAGCAATCATGTCTAATGATTTTTAAAAATGTTGTTTCGGAAATCATGTTAAAGAATTCATATTCAATAACGCAGTAAAAGGCTGTGAGAGAAGTGCTATTATTAACACATTTTACAAGGGGAAAACGAGGGTTTAGTTAGAGGAGTTTCGTAACTTGTATACATGGCCAAGTGGCTGGGAAATAAAATAGCACGTTTGAAGATCACGAAATAACTACAGTCATTCACTATCACCCACTTTCACTAATTATTTAGTTTTCAGTTAGCACAGTCTTAGATGACATTGGAAATATTTCTCAGCATTCAATGTTAAGAGCTTTCTTAAGAAATTAAGATCAATTCTTAAATAATATCTCATTCTCACATAACTGACACACCCACAGCCCAAACTGATGTGTATGGATAAAACTTCACATACTCTTTAGTTTCTGAAACAACCTGAACTAAAGGACCCCCTTTACACACACAGAAGACACAAACACATTGCTGTCCTTAGATTCTTAAGCAGGTTCATACAACGTATCCATACACATACTTAAACTCTTCTAAGTGTGGTCATATCTTTTAACTTAGTAACTTATTGAGATGAAGGTGTCTGTGGCCCAGTACAAACTCCTTACTCGTGCACCTGTTCCAGAGGCAGCAAAGGTAGTGAAAGAAGCCACAGGAGGGCAAAGGGAGAGGAGTCCACGTTCAACAGGGAATTTCAGCTGGACAGTGATGAAAAGTCCATATGTTACAGTGCGACCATAAATTATGTGAGAACGAATAGTCAGGTCACAAAGGAGTTCCAAAAATAGGCTGAAACTGCTCATGGTCCAAAAACAAATTGCCTAAATTCCAATATGAGAAAAGAGTGTTCTTGACACATATTTTCATGTGGCCACTACTGGGTAAGGCTGGCTCTACAGAGATGAAATACAATATACTTTAGCTTTGAAACTGTAAGTTGTTATTCCATCAAGACACTAAAATGCACAGAAATCTGCATGAGTTGGGTGCCTCAAGGCTTACAGATTTATTATGAGGGCAAGACAAAATGAATGATGGCATGTCAGCTGGCCTGAACCCTGGGAGTGAACCTGCATTCTGGAGAAATGCAAACTTCAGAGGTCCTACCTTTTAATCATCTCAGGAGTTAAAGTGAATTTGAATTATATAATGATCGGTTTATCTAAAAAAAAAAAAAAAAAATATATATATATATATATATATATATATATATATATATATATATTTAAGTGATAATAGGAATATCCTAAATCAAAAGCAAGAGAGCTTAAAGGATTCCACTGTCTATTATTAACAAGTTCATTTGTCTTAAAGGCTGATACCAGATCTAAAATGGTCAGAAATAGCCCAATGACGTTTTTCCTTAATAGGTGGAAAATAAACAGGGATTAAAAAAAGGTAATAGAAAACATACTAAGAGGATGCTTAGGTCTTTATTAAAGATGGCTGTGTTTAATAGAAAGGGAAATCAATCACCTAAATCTGCAGCTCCTAAACCTGCAAATGTTCATTTTAAGAACATCATAATCACAGAAGAGACAATATACAAAACACATAATTAGATGGTCTTCATAAATGAATGCTCAACAGACTATATTTTAAAAACTGGATACGCCTCTAAGGGGTAGAACAATCAATCCAAGAATAATATTATATTGATTAAGCTTATCACAGAGCTAAAATGTTGAAGGATCAAAGTGAATATGGCTTTATTTGAAATCAAACAGCATTCAGTTGTCAATTTTGACAGAAATGCCACAGGCACATTATTAGATTATATTTCAACAACCAGGTATTTAGGGAATATTAAGTGATGCTTTAAAGAATAATTTTAAAGTTCCAACAAATTTTTGCACTACCTATATTATTGTTTTGAAAATTAAAAGCAGTAAGTTGTATTATGTTGAAGGAAGTATATGCTATTATTCAACATAAACTCAGGATTCAGGACACAGATTTCAGCTGTGATTCAGGTCATATTAAAACTATGTTCTTATTTGGAAAGTCATTTGTTAACAACAGAAAACCGAAAAGTAACCAAAAGCTTTCAAACAGGGTAAAAATGTTGCACTACCAAGAGAGAACCAAGCAGTGTAAAGCCATATTGTCCCACAGCATGAAGTGATCAGATACCTGCCTAAAATGATGGACAGCTCTGGCCTAGTGAACAGGCAAAAAAAATCCCATTTACTCTCATCCAGATGGGACCAACTGGACGCTTCAGCGCAAACAACTCATCCTTCTTCGGACCTTCTTGTCCAGCTCCGGAGCTAGCTCCAGCTGATAATGATGAATATCAAGGCTACAGTAAAGTGGGCGACAACAGAAGCCTTGTTATAGCTGCCAGTCTTCCGGTCTTGTCATTATTACACATTGAAGATTTATTTGAGTTTACTGTTGTGCACAGGGTCTAGCCATTTGCAATTCATCACTTACTACAGAAAGTTCAAGATAGTGGCTGAAGCTATAATTGCCACCTCCACCTGCTTCTGGAAATTATGAGGTCACTTAGCTAGGGCAGCCCAGTCTTCACTGAGCCCCAAAAGTCACAGCAGCCTTTAGGATAAAATACTGAGGCCCTCTCTTCACTTGAGCATCTCCTGAGATCACATTAATAATGCTACATTGCCTGGCAATTGATTAAATTGTATCTACAGTACAGCCGGCTCTTTGGCAAACCCTAAAAGGTTACAGCTATAGGAAAGAAAGAATGAAACTATTAGAGCTGCCACAATTTGAACATTATTATTATTGTAAATGCTACAGTTACCATGTGTTTGATTTAGGAATATACAAACCCATTAACAAGGCACATTTCTTTTATTTAATCTGATACAACCTTCTTATATCAGATACCAAACTAGTCTAAACTGCAAATCTGTTCTGGAAGCAGGTGGAATATAAATCCTACATAAATTTTTTAAAACACTAGCACTTAGGTAGAATTGGTAGGAGAGCTAAAATCACAGGTAAAGACATCATACTGTTTCTATTCAAGATATTTAAAAAAAATCCTCATACATTTGGGATACCAGTATGTTAGATGAGTTTGACTCAGAAAGAAAAAAAAAAGGCCATAATAAAAGTAACCATTTTTATCTTTAAATTAAGGCTTTTCTCCTATATTTATTAGTTTTATTTTTTTAAAGATAAAAGCTTTTTAAATTTTACCTCCAAAATTGTTGGAAAACTTTCTGAGAGCTTTTGCTTGTACATTCAAGGTTTTACCGCTTCAAGGAGTAGAAACTTACATGATTTCCAGTCTTCTAAAATGTATGATTCACTCACCAGTGTACAGATGGCTTGAAAATTTATGACACCTGAATCTTTTCATACTTGGTATTATGCCACTGCTGGGTTTCTACATCCTCACTGTTAATGGATTTCTAAAACCAAGATTTATTGAGATAGGTATGTTTTTTGTTCCAGGTCCTCTTTTAAAAATCAACTTGGCAAGTAATACAGAAAAAAAGGTAAGCTAGCATCATAATTTAAAATAAAACCCTAGCTATTTATAAAGATTGTCTATATCTTATTTTATTCCCCAGAGTCTAATGATATCCAATGATTTCATTTTATAAGATTATAGAGGAATCAAAGTTCTAAGTGGAAAGTTTCTGTCTGAAAATTCTTTACAACTGGTTTCATATATACACAACCATAGCACACTGAACACAAGGTCAGCCTGAGGGGACATATTCCCCACTTTGTTCCTAATTCTCTGTCAGGGTATGAAGGTTTGGATGCAATGATGCATTTTCACTACCCAGGGTTTGGTCCCATTTTGAGTCTCACCCAGACTCACCTCAGCAACACTGTGAGGTGAGAAGTGGAAATGCTCATGATACTTCTTAATCAAATTGTTCCTCCAAAACCATAACCATAACATCACTAAGGTAAATTAGCACTTCTGTTAGCTGTCCTGGGTTGTCACTGCCTGGAAGGCTGCAGAGATCTGGATGCTGAAAGCCGTTCTCCTCCTCAGTTTCTCCCTTGGTTGACCACTACCTACCTATTCTAACAGCTGATAGGAAAAAAGCCAGATGGCCTGGCAGGAAAACTTCACAAGCTAAGATACTTCTACAAATGTGATGACTAACAGAATAATAAATTAAAGAAGTCTTTGCTATCCACCTCATTTAGAGAATCTTCATGATTCAAAAAAGAGACACTTTTCATTTGCAAATCAGATCCAGCAAATAAAACTCATATTTTGGTTAGGTGTTAGCTAGGGCACTCAGCAACAGAGATGGGGGGCTGGAATTCTGATTATGTTACACAGATTAATTACATATGTTTGTTAACTAACATCTGCACTTCACCTAAACATTTATGAACTCCTTTCACGTCCTGTATCCCATTACAATCTTGTAAGGTAGGGATTACTATGATACCCATTTTACAGAAGGAGAGACTGAGGCTCAGAGAGGGAAAAGTTTTTCCCAGAGTCACACCACTGGCTAAGTGGTAGAACTGGATCCTGATCACAGGTCTTACTCCAAATCCTTTACAGGCAGAACAAAAGTCATTCAATTTGAAAATCCTTTGCTCTTTCCTTCCTTACACTGAAAAGATTTTGAGAGTATGCGACGAACGGATTTACAACTTTATATTTTCTCCAAGAAAGCTTATCAGTCCCCCCCACCCCAAGAACATAAATCTAAACTACTAATGCAACAGAAACAAAAACATAGAAGAATAACATACATCGTTTTGCTTTTTTTTATAAAAGCTGTGAAATATAGTTTACATGGTTTATATTACAAAAACACATGACCAATTTATGGAACAATAACCCAGGCCAAGAACTAGAATGTTAACAAATTCCAGATGCCTTGGTCTGCATTATCACATTTACATCTTCCCCCTTCTCCTGAGGTAACAGCTACCCTGAATCCTGATTAAACCATTCTTTCTTATTCATTAGTTTTACTACCAGTTTATGTATCCCTAAATGGTATTGTTTAGTTTGCCGATCTTTGAACTTCATATAAATGGAATCATACTGTATGTATTTATTATTCTACAACTTGCTTTTTCCTTCCTGTGTTATATTTTGAGATTTATTAATGTTGATGCATGGAGCTATAGCTCACTCATTTTCACTACTGACACAGTATTGGATACTATACTCAATGAATATACCATAGTTTATCCACTCTCCTGCTAATGCACACTTATAAGTTTTTTGTCTAGGTTTTCATCTTACTACATCTACTACTGTGAATACTTTTGTATCTGACTCCTAGCACCAAGTGCAAAAGTTTCTCTAGGGCATACACCTGTGGGCAACTGCAAATTCATGAGATACGCACTCTTTGCTGGCTACTGCCTTTTTCTAAAATAGTTATACCAGTGTACACCGAGAAGCAATGTTTCTGGGACCCCATGACTCCTTACCTTGCTAACAACTTGTGTTGTCTGTTTCCGAGTTCTGCCCGTGTCATGAGTGAGAGTTTGTATCTCACTGTGATTTCAATGACAGTTCCAATATCAAACTGCCCATAACTATACCTAAGGTATTATTTTGAATTATAAAATTTTTCAGTATATGATATTCATGCTGTAAAATAAGCAGAAGACAAACTTTACTACCATTTAACAAGTTAATAAGCTGAAGACACAAGTTAATCTGCAAAATGCTTCTGAATCACAATCCACATCTTAAGATTCCCAAACTGATGATTTTCTAATTCACTGACTTTTTCAAAGCATTTTCCTGTTATCTCAGCATCTTGAACTTAAATGGTACTGATGATATATAATGGCTTGAGATTATTGTGGAAAAAGCACAGACTTTGGAGTCACACACACACAAAAATGATTAGAAACAGGGCTCTCTCAAGACTGGGTGCATAATCTTGGGCAAGCCATTTACCTGACTGAGCCTGAAAGTCACCTGACTGGTACACTGTGTATCTCTACTATCTTTAAAGGGTTTCTGTATGTAGGAGGTAGTATATTTAAACATGTAGCACTGGGCCTGACAGGCAGTAAGCACTAAATAAGTTATATATAAATTTTAACACTGAATACATATGGCTCAGATGTCTTTTACAAATAGGGTTTAAAATCAGACGTCAAATGTACAAATTTAATTATCTGCTCTTGTGCTTATGTGCACAGTAAGAGTCCTTACGATGACTAAATGCATCCAACTGACTATCAGAAAGTCAAGAACCAACCTAAGGACTCCGACAGCCATCCTGACATGTAACTGACATTCTTTAGCATCTCTGCTTTTAAAAATCAAACTCTGGTGTCTGTCCTGTTTAGAGTTCACAGATTCCACCCCCATCAAACCCCAAAGACATTGTGGGCTATCATTAAAAGTAAACAAAACAAAAGACCACAATTCATCAACACCTATGCAAAAGCCTAGCTTCCTTTCACTGCATCTAAGTCTACCTGGTGGGAATCAAATCCTGTTCATCAAACCATTCAGTCTCTCTCAAGCACGTCTCCCTCCTCGCTTCCAACTGACCGTTCTGCCCAACACTGCCACAGTAATATGTAAAAATCGTATTAATTTAAATAATTTAACAATTAATTAAAACTGCTCCAAATCTTGAAAGTTACAACAAAAATCCTATGAAACCAGTATAGTTACTTAAGAGCTGAGAAAACGGACGGATGAAGCAGTTAAATGTCATCTCTGGCTCATACAGCTTTAGGTTTATTTGAACTCCAGAACTGGAACCAGATCAGCTAACGCCTCGCACACCCCCCAGCCACCACGATAGGCCACGAGGTTATTATTCTAAACTGTAAACTTCTCTTATCTCCCTGCTGAAAATCCTTCACAAGGTGGTGAGAACTGATCTGATTCTGGATATATTTTGAACATACAGAGCCTTCAATGGCGTCCCTCTCCCTAAGACAGGAACAAATTCCCTTTTCTAATTCTTCACTGAGAGCTGGTTACCACCTTGCCCGAGTCCTATTCCTCACCATCTCCCACTTCACATTCTCCTCTCTGTTCTTAACAAAGGACCGTCCTTACCTTTATGATGAACACACGACGAACATACAGACTGGATTAAGAGAATGGAAAAAAGGGAAGTTAGAAAAACCTGACAGCCAAGCAGGATGAAAACAAGAGGGAGTGGGGTCCCCAGAGAGCCCAAGCTTGGGGGTGAGTGAGGCTGAGTGAGGGCAAGTGAGGCCACGCAGAGGATCTGGCACAAACCAGACACCATGCTTGGCCAAAGGGAGAACCAGACAGCGAACGCGAGCCCAAAAGGGAGTGAGAGCCGAAAAGCAGGCTGGCAGCACACTCGCCAGAGAGTCAGAGGTCGAGGGACACAAAGACCCAGAGACAAGAAGAGGTCTACACTCCCCAGTGTTCAGTGCCTGGCCTGCCTTTTCTTCTTTCTCCCACCTCCTGTTCCCGGTTACTCCTGCTTGTCTTTCAAGGTTCGGCTCTGAAACCTTCTGCCAAGTTCTCCCCACACCCACAGGGGGACACACACACCGCCGTTCTGCTCTGCACCCCAAAGGATCCTGTCCCCACTGCGCCCCCGCACTTAGCAACCGGTTTCGGAAATCTCCCTAGGGCTTTCTTCAGCATTCAAATGCAGGTTCCTTAGGAGGGCTTTTCCCCTCTTTAGTCACCAGCGTCTTGCTGATGGTAGGTTCAGTAAACTGACAGATTCTAGTTTTTCAATTTCTCTAGCAAATGTTTTTCATAGAGAAGATAGAAACACATGGTCCTAATCTCACTTATCACACACACACACACATTTTCTCAAACACATTTTTCTTTAATCAATATTCAGTGTTATCAAATAAATCATTAAATGATTGTATAACTCAAACATTCTAAATCTAATGGCCCAGCAATCATGAGCCATGGTTTCTGCACCTGCTGCATTTACAGAAGAGTTTCTCTACTGTCGTTGAAGGGACAGATAATTCTTTGCTGTGGGAGGCTGCCCCGTGCCTTTCAGGATGTTTAACAACATCCCTGGTCTCTCCCCACTGATGCCAGCAGCACCACCAATCCCTTGTTTTGACAACCACAACTGTCTGGTCTCCCAAGGGGGCAAAATTGCTTGTGCTTAAGAACCACTGACGTCTAGTAATTTTCATTTTCTTCAGGCACTAATCAGTTTACACTTTCTCTCCATATAGGATAGCTCCATTTTAAGACCCTAAATTTAAACCTGACATAGACTGTGGTATGGACTTAGGAGACAGGGTAGGGGGAAAAAGCTCAATTAGCCCAAACTTCATTTCAAAAGGCGAAGAAATACCAGAATACCAGAAGTCTGAAAAGAAAGTTTTAAATGTGTCACTAGGTATGGTGATGGACACTAACTAAACTTATTGTGGTTACTGTTTTATAATATATACCTAACACTAACATGTTATATGTCAATTCTGTCTCAATGAAAGAAAGTTTTGATACCATGAGTAATTCCATGCACTTTTGGAAAAAACAGAAAGACACCAAGTGTGCACTATTTACACCTTTTTTGATAGCTGCAGTTTTCAAAGTCATTTCTGCGATACACCTGAGTTTTTCCTTGCAGGCAGAATCAAACTAGACGTTTAAAATGACAACCCAACATGGGGGTAAATATCTGCATCTGCTACGAAACTTAATAAAAGAATCACAGACACCACTGCTTTGCTGACAGGAGGAGCTTGATGTCATTAGAGCCGAAGAAAAGGTTTATCGAAAGACATATGCACAGCAGTCACCATAATAAATCTACATTTGGAGAGTAAAAAACTGAAAAATACGTAGCATTTCAAGCAGAGGGAAGATTTACGATGACATTTGTCCCTGGCATGGGTAGGTGTTTAATGCATTTCATGCAAGCCCACCATGTTCGGCTGAAGTCCTTCTCTTTCCGTCCACCCCCCCCCCCCCATTTTTTTTAAACTGCATTACTTTTTTCAAATTTTTGATCTGTGCCAAGTTCATTTCCAGACTGGATCTCCACAGACTGGTATATACTTCCTCTTCTGCCAAAGGTCTTTCCCCTCCCCGTTTTCTTCTGGGAGAACTGCACGCATCTGGAAGACCACTGAGAGTTTGAGTGGCACACCTGCAGACTGACACCCACCAACTGCAACATCATCTTTATTCTTGGCCCCTGACAAGTGTATGAGACAGAGCAGAGTGATGACATGGGGTGCTCAGCTCAGACACCCCTCTCCTGCAGGGTATGGTTACGTCTTTGCTTTGCTTTGCTTTGCTTTTGAACTGTCCCAGAGGATCTTTTCAGGGCAGTGCCAAGCCCTTAATTAGGACAGAAAATTCCTCTTTGAGGACTGTTTCCAGTTTGGGTTTCTCCAAGCTGGAATACTGGAATTTCAGAAAAGAATCCACCTCTTCTACCAGGTATGCTGAGTCTGGACCCTTCCTGGGCGTACACCTGTTCCCCTCCACACAGGGGAACTCCGGCCACGCCAGTGCGCTGGGAACTGGATGACTCCGGCAGCTCCCAGTGACTGGAACATGCTCCAGTGTGGAGGGAGGGGACGAAAGGTCTGGAAATAACACTGCAAAGTGGCATCCAAGGATGCCTCTTTTTAAAATATATATATGCATTTTATACTAACTTTATCAGCAGCTGCAAACAGAGTACTAGTAATAATGTTATATGGAGTAAGTAGAGCAGACTATTTTATAATTTTTAAAGCAGTGGAAATTTTCCTAATAAATTCTTGCTCAGAACCCTGAGGCTCAGTGAACTGCTCTGACTGGCGGCAGGCTGGATTCCTACCCCCTGCCGCTTCCTGGCACCTTTGCTAGGCCTGGGGCAACTGAGGCTCCGGGGAACACAGCTGGAAAACCACTAGGACAGGAAAACACTGATCAAGAAAACGTCAGGCCTGGTCTTAGGAGCGTTAATGGAACATAACAGATGAGAGCAACAAAAACGGACTTAGAGCCAGAAGGCTGGTAGGCGAACCACAGGACCACGTTTACTAGCTGTCTAATCCTGAAGAAGTGGGTCAACTCACCCACCTGCCAACTCACCGACCTGCCGTTTGCTCATTAATGAACTCGACAGACGTGTAAGCCCAAAGCCAGGATCTGATCAGGATCAACTGAGTTACTCACTAGCAGTGCGATCCTGAATAAGCACTTCTCCCCTCTGTACTCCAGTTTCTTCATCTGTTAAAAACGGAGGACACGATCCACCTCCCATGATTATTGTTTAACGATTCACTGAGATACTCGGCATATACACAAATGGGAAAGGTTGGCTATTCCTTCTCCTGTTTTCTAGCAGTAACCTTTCTAGACTTTTATAGCATTTAAAATAAAAGTATTATAAAATATTTCACAACACACTGTTTTTGTTATAGTATTAACCTTTTGTTATTACTGTTACTGATAATGACCCTAGTTCAGTTGCTAAGTTGTTATGGGGTTTCCACTGAGTTCTAGTCTGCCCTTAGATTCCAAACTGTCCCCATTTATCTGTTTTTGTTTGTTTGTTTGTTTTTAACGGAGGTACTGGGGATTGAACCCAGGACCTCAGGCATGCTAAGCATGTGCTCTACCACTGGGCGTATGATACCCTCTCCCCTGCAACTTATCTGTTCTTGACTGTCAAACTTAAGCTATCCCATAGGGAAGGGAACCTCCCCTTTCAACTACTTTTGTTTAATAATCTCGGCTGGAATTCCTTTTCAGAATTTCACATTAAGCCAGGAGATTCTCCAACAGAGCAACAATTTGTCCATTTATCTGACTATAGTTACACAGCCGCTGAGTCTCTTCTTTGAGACAGTAAATTACGTCTAGTGTATCTTCAGGAACATCAACAATCACAAAAAGTAGTTACACCATTCAACCCTTCAGATTTTTACTAAACAGAAAATTTCACAGTATGAATGCTGCCTCGTGGACGGAGTCACACACAGTTAATAAGACTGGTTCTCAGGTGAACAAACATCCTTCTTTCTACAAAGACCTACTAAGGTAGTGAGACAGAAAAGACTAATCAGCACAGCCTTAGTATCCAAAAAAGGGGGGAAATAAATATGAATTGTAACTCAATTGACTAATGAACAAAGTGATTTTTTCTTATTATTTGAACTCTGACACTCAATTTTCAATACCTAAAAAAGCCTAAATTTCCAGAAATTAAAGAAATAAAACAAATACATTTTGACTGAACATAAATGACAATGTTCTACAAAATAAAAAGTAAATTAGGATTGCTATCTCCTTTAATGACAGTCTATACACATGTCAGAAGAGTGAAGAGAGATTCAAAGAAGGAAAAATGAAAAGGATAATTTATTCCAGAGTAATTTACAGATAGAAAAGAATGTTGCAAATTACTCAAACAGTTCAAAAAGTTTCTTTAATACCTTACTTGAAGTCTGATAAAAAAAAAATCCTCACTTAAAAAAAGGGTAACATTATTTGCAAACTGAGCAAGAGAACCCGATGATAGCCATATATAATCAGTTGTCACCTTGCAGCTCAATTAGCCCTCATGTAAAAACGAGGCATGTAAGGAGAAATGAGGTTTTGACATTATCTCTGCCAGCAAGATAATTACACAGCCTTCATTTAACAGTAGGGCAACACTACTGTAGCAACAAATTAACTCAGCTCCATTTGCAATTCATGGTGTGTTTTCTCATTTAATACCATTTGTCTTACCCCAAGTGAATGTTTCCATTAGTTTTCTCTAGCACAGCAAATACTCAGTTTGACTCCACACATTACATCACTGAGTCGATGCTTACCTCCCAGCAACTCTTTGAAAGTATATTCAAAATGCGACCCAATGTCCCGTTTGTCCATTTCAGCTACAATTTTTCTCTGGTTTCTGGCCAAATGTTACAGTAGGCGTATCTGTGTTCAACAATCAAGGACATAAAGTTCCCTATGCCTACAATTGATTTTAGAGGAGTTTTCCCTTTTCATAAAGCAAAGTCAAGAAAGAAAGAAATAAGGCTAAGTTCTAACCTGGGTACAAACATATATAAGGTTATTAATATATTTTTAAAAGACATTTTAGGAGAGAGAACTTTTTAAAAATGTTAAGTTTATATATATAATAACTTAAACAGATGAATCTGTAACTGTTTTATTTGCCTTTTCATATTTTACATTAAAAGTTTTCCTTGGCTTGAATTTAAAAGCCACTCTATGCCCATAAAAGTAGGGATGACTGGGGAAAGTTTTTTAAAAAAAGGAAGAGAGGAATGTTTAAAGGGTCATGGGCACAGAAAATAGGAACTCTATGTCATGAATAGGCCTGTCATTAAATTTTACGTTCATCTCTAAAAGGTAATACTAATTTGACTACTGATTCATTATTTGAGATTTTATATACCGAATTATTCACTGCTGACAATACAAGAGGCCCTAAAAGTCCTAAGAATCCTCGAGTCCCTAGAATTGCTTTAGTCCAAGAAGACACACCTATACAACGAATGTTGAGCTTCAAGCAATCAAATATACCAAGTCAACTGCATTTACTTATAACTAATGTATGTTAGTAGGAAAAAGAAGACAATTTAACTCTGTGTTATATGTGAACATATAAATACTCCAAAATAGGGAATTGCAATCTTTAAAAATAAACAGTCACTATTCTGCATGAAATTTAAGCAAATCCTTGAGGAGAAAAACAATACTTTCAAGACTTTGATTTCATTTATCACAATAGTGATTATCAAAAATACCTATGGAAAACCACACTGTTTTATACTCTCAAAGAATTAGAAACCAAAAAAAAAAAAAATGTTTGCACTTCAAAGTTACATTGCTAAATGGTTACTTTAACATTATAAACTAGCAAATAAGTGTCCATGACATATTAGTTTTCTTTTTTTTTTTCTTTAACCTTTAAAATAATTCACCAATAGCTCCATACTCAAGTACCGTTCTAAGGAATAGATTTAAGGCCTGAAACATAACTGATAAACAAGATACATAAAAAAGAAATTTTATGTCCTGTGTTTTTCTGTGTGTTCTAACCAGCCTTACATCTCCAGTCAAAGGGATACAAGTGAAAGCAGAAACACAGATGGTAGTGCAGATAAGTACTATGGAGAAAAACAAAGCAAGGCCGTGAGATGGAGAGCTGGGACAGGGTGGTGTGATTTTTTTAGAAAGAGAATGCCTCCAACAGGTGCAGGTGAGTGGGAAGTATAGCCACTGGAAGAACGTCACAGGCCGTGGGGACAGCTAGGTTAGGGGCATGAAGGCAAGGGGACCGGTGTATCTGTAGAGAAGTGAGCAAGGAGACAAGGAGGTCAGAGAGGCTGGGGGGAAGGTTGGGGTGGGGAAGGGCTGGGCGGATGTAAGGTCTCATAAACTCCTGTAGGACTTCTGCTTTATTCTAGTGAGAAAGGAGGCCACCGGAGGGTTTCGAGAAGAGTCATGATGTGAAGGGACTTACTCCAACTTGGTCACTAGAAAAAACAGCACCACCATGTACTGTTCTAAGAAAAAGCTCCAGGAAGAACAGCGGTCAAACTTTAATATTAAGCCTAGTCAGAAGTTTGGCAACACACACTTCTAATTAGTTAAGGAATCGGTTTGATTCTGAGAAAAATACTAGAAGAAACTGTATCTGAAAAAAGAATATCTTCTTCTGTAATTAAAAGTTTTCTGAATAAAAAACACGATGAATATTTTCAATAAGTAAGCAAATTTTACAAAGCCAACATTTAAGATACTGGATCCAATGAGCTCAGGCTTTGAAAGTACATGTACGCTACACGGAATGAAACCAAGGAGGAGCACAGAACACGGGCACAAACTCATCCCAGTACCACAGGGCCGGCAAGAGCCCAGAATACACCGGGGCTGGTGAAAATGCTAAAGGCAAACAACTCTGGGAGCCTAATTTACTTCTGGCAATGTTTGAAGCAAGAAAAGTGAACAGAAAAGGTACAGAATCACTGCTTGGAGAATTGGTATGGATGACAAAAGAAAGGTGGAATTTATTTCAAATCCTTTTTATCTTCTCCAAAAGAAAAATGGTCTTCAAACTAAGGAGGTTAGGAGACCTACTGCTAAGAGAGAATTAAAGTCCAAGAGACAAGAGATATTAGAAGAGAGCACCCAATTCTTTTAATAAGTCAAAATTCTGGGCTTGAGTACATTAAACTGGAAGGTATTAAACACACTTTTGTATATAATTTCAGAAGTAAATTGAGGAAATCTTTTCCAAACAGGAAAAATGGTGTTGAATTGTCTTAACTAGACTGAGTTTAAAAACTGGGGAGTGAAAAAAGTACAGCTGGAGCATAAGAGACCGAAAGAGTTAATGTTTAATCAACTAGCAAAATTCTAGAATAAAATGTAAAGCTGCTTATTTGTGAGATGAGGAAATGCTCTCCTCCTGCCTCCCTTCTATGCGTGGCTGTCAGAAAAAGGCAATCAGTAAGAATCAACAAAAGTGTACTAAGAACATTCCATTTTTACATTCTTTCCTGTTTTCTATCTGTTTACTGTGGGCAGCCAGGTCAGTGGATAGGAACTGTACTTTAGAAGTACTTTAATGTGAGCATGACTTTAGACAAAGTGTCTTCCGAGGTACCACTGGGGACAAGACAGGGTAATGCGATGCATTTTAAGCTAAGTTATCTAAAGAACAGCAACGAATGTCTCAGATTAGCCTCAAGGGAAGATCCTGGTAACTTACACTTGGCCATGCCTTTAGGAGAGTTCAGTTATTATTAAAACTAACAACGTGCATTTCAACAAACAAATATAAAAGTCATATTTAGATAAGAACAATCAGTGATACACAGTGTGGTGAAATTTTCTTGATTGTTAATCAAGTACAAAAGACCTAAATCTTTCGGTTTCCAGTGGTTATTGACATAATAATAAAACAATTGCTCAAATCAGTGTAATCTTTTGATGTTTCAAGGGAGGTATAATTTACTGAGCACCTACCACGTGTCAGGGACTTGACTAAAAATGTACCAGGTGCTTCATTACAGGCTATCTAATTCAGTCTTTACAACAAGCCCAAAAGGTAGAAATTATCATCGCCATTTTATACATAAGGATAGACTTACAAAGGTTCAAGATCAATCCGCTGATGGGAGCCAAGATCTGTCCAAATATGAGGCTCATACTCTACTCAGTACCGTATCTTAATAGACAGAGTGTCCTGTCCAGCTCAGTGTACTCTGTAGAAGGAAAATCACATACGTGGGTCCAGGAGGTCTGGTCACACGTTAATGTGTGTAAAGAAGGAGATAAAGGACCGTGGGAGAATCATGGAAATCGCTGTGATGTAATGACGTCTTAAAGTTAGGAAAACAAGTGTGCAGTATGGAGAAAATAAATGAAAAGCTACAGAAGAAAAATACGCATTTCTGACAGCAGAACCCTATAAGAGAATGAACGTAAGCTCTGGAACTAGGCAGACTTAGGTTCAAATCTTGTGCCTGGGACTTAACCAGTTATGTGATTTTTGAGTAGATTATTTAATCTCTTTCATCAGTAAACACATAGGCAACGATATTTACCTTGAAAAGGTATTTGAGCAATAAATGAGATAACAAATACGGCTCAGAACAGGTCCTAGAAAGGGAAACTGGTGTTCTTTCCTCTTCCCTTCCCCAGCTCAGATGCCTCTTCTACTCTGAATGCTTCTATAAATATTGTACTCTAGGCCAGAGAAAGAAGAAATGTATTGTTTTTAAACTAGTTCAAATTGCCAGGATCACATAAATATTCAGATACTTCAGATATAATCCTGGAACTGCATTTTCTTTGCATCTATAAAATGTCAAGAGATTTACAAACTAATAATCAACAAAGTGATGATAAGTGGAGGTAAAACTCTATTACATTCTTAAAGACTTAATGAGGACCTAGGAAGAAGACAGTTATCACTAGGGGCTAACATAGGTGCACTGAGCGTAAGTCCTGCCAAGAGAATGGCATTTATTTCACTGGCAATGTGACTGTCCTGCAAAGAAGATGGTAAAAATATGGCATATTGTAACATCAAAAGGGGATTTCACAATGTCTTTAGTAGAATTTTTTGTATTAAGAGTAAACTCTGTGGCTGGTAAAGAGTTTAGTTAGGTGGAATTATAGAGTTAAGTAACTTTTGGTAAAGAAAATTAATTTAACAGATTGGAATAAATTTGCAAAGGAATTTCCAATAGCAGCTATACTTGACTTCTTCTGGTTAGTCAATAGCATTATCAAACTACTGGAATGAAAAAACAGAAAGCTTGTTTCTTAAACTTAATGGTACAAGACCACAGGAGGTGGCAGAAGAAAAGCAATATCTACACACACACACACACACACACACACACACACACTCAATGCTCTAGAGAAAATGGGAGAGCTCTACCTTGACAGAAGTTTGTGTAAATCAGAGGTACTAGTTACAAATTCAAAGATATGCTCAATACAATGTTAGCTTAAATGTGATGTGACAGATCTCCTCTCTAGCTCCCAAATGAAGCATTTTTAGGCTGTTTTAAAGTAATTCATGTTCCTCTTCCAAGAGCAAAAGAAGAAAAATATCCCATGAATCTAATGGCATTTTACTTCTGGGTACCATATTTGAAGGACAGTAACATACAAGCACATTTATAAGAGAACAATCAGAAAAGTGAAAGGGCTTGGGAAAACATGAAAAATAACTAGAAAGAAATGAGCTGATCTAGAATGAAAAAGATAAGATGTAAAACTGTTTCAAGTATTGCCGGGTCTGTAATGCGGAAACTCTTAGTTCCTTTCATTAACCTGGTGTCTTTATACCTATCTTACAGGTGAAAGAACTGAGGCTTAGAGAAATTACACAGATAGCTAAACAGAAGAACCAGAATTTAAATTCAGGTCTTATGACCTTATTCTGTGTAATCCCAGAAGATGAAACTACAATCAACTATGTTGTGAAGACAGATTTCAAGTCACTATAAGGAAGAAATAAAAACAAAACAAAACTTAAAGTCTTATCTTATCATGTACAGAGTTTCCATGAAGCCTGGACACAAAGGCATATATATATGTCATTAAGAACAACTTTAATCTGTAAAAACATGTCTTCTGTGCTCCCAGACTTCATGGACACCTGGTATATGCTGAACCACCATCATACCAGCAGTTCCGTAGTCCCTTAATCTGCACACGACTCCAGTGAAAACACAGAATTGTACAAAACACTAAAATAACTTGCCCAAGGTCTCAGAGTGAATAAATCAAAAGCCAGAATTCAATCACAAGTCTTCTTGATTCTTTCTGCTATAGTTCTCCACACTGAAATTACCCAATGCTTTTTAAAAAATACCAGGAGTTCTGATTTAATTGATCTGAGATGAGGTCAGTTGTTGAGACTTGGACACGACTTCCCAACAGCTGGGCACAGATATGGCCACACAGAGAGAGAAAAGCTAGTTTTCTAGGGGAGGGGAAGGGGGAACAGTGAAAAATGAGAAGAAAATAGCCAATAGAGTCTTTAAACATCTTTATAAAAATAAAATCCAATGCAACTTTGTATCTGCTTAATCCGGACAAAATCCAGACATCCTGAGATCCAAAATATCAGGAAGTGCAAGAAGAAAGGCAGTCTGACACTAAAGTTCATGACCTACTCATCTAAAATATGCTTTTTAAACAAATAAAGTGACACTTTTAAAAGTCAAATACTGTAAAAGATTACTTGTCTTTTGCACAAGTGGCAGATCTGTTATCATTCTCATCATATTGAAAGCTTATCCAACAGATGCCCTCTCTGTACCCTCCAAATAGCTCTTTGTGCACTCAAAATTAACCCCACTATCACAGTGTTTCTTGGATTAACCAATGTAAGATATTTGAAGAGGGTCTTTGTTGTTGTAAAATGAGAAAAGTTGCATTAAAAGCATTAAAATAATTGTGGTCACTTGGAAGAAAAAAATCAGCAAAATACAGTGGCAGCATTTTATGTGAGCCATTCCTTACAAACAACTAATACAGTTTTCAGCTCTGTAATTAAAGAGATATTCTTTAAAATTGGGAAGTAATGTTAAGTTGAATGTCATCCCCTTTCTCCTAGAATGAATGACCTCTGATAAGTATCTGAACCATTTAAACACAAATACACATAAAATGTGATTTTTTTTTTAATCCAACAAACACGAACTTTGCAGTGGTAAAAGCAAAGCAAGAACGATTTTCTAAATTTAATTAAAAAGAAAAAGACAGAGCTGACAAGCAGAGGAGTTGTCTCAACAAACTTTACAAGCTAGATATTAAAAAAAAGGAGTGTCATTTTTTGTTATAAGAGCCCAAGGTGACTGCTTATGTTTTGAACTGCTAGTTAATTCTAGCTGGAGCACAAATCTTGTCTTCTCTCGTAATTAATTCTCAGTGTCAAAACCGCTAGATGTCCTTTTCAGAATCAACCTATCCTGGCTGTTAATTATATTACAGAAATATGTTCAAATAATGTTAATGGCCTGATTCTACTGCTCACAGAACAAGGTATAGGTAAGGCTCAATTAATGACTTAGCTAAATATGTTTACTTAATTATTTGGCAGAGAACATGAGAATGATTTGCTTTTCATAAAAATGATACCCAAAGAGATGATTAAAAGAAAAAAAAGAAATACATGCAGTCTGGACAAAAGATAGGAACCACTGATTGAATATTAAGACAAATCCTGATTATTCTTACAAGTATGCATCACTGAAGTATTATTTCAAATGCTGAGAAAGTGGACAAATAAGAGAAATACAGTGACCAAGAAGAAGTCTTTTGAAGAGCAGCAATACAAAGTATGCCTTTTAAACATTTTTACATATTCTATCAATCACAATGGCCTTATTGCCTCAATGGTCCATATTTCCGTAAGCCCCAACCCAGACAGTGCTCCAGAAGCTGCCATGGAAATTTAGATGGAAACCAAGAAACCCGTAACTGCCCCAGGGAGAGCCCGGAGCTGACACAGTTGACTTGGAATTCCCCAGAGCCCCAAGACTAGTCTAAGTCCAGGAAGTGCCCTTCCACTGATGCCTGTGATGTGGAATGACATTCACTGACTGCATTTAATTTCTGGATGATTTATCTGCCTGTGGATAGCTGGCCTGTAACTTACTGGAGTGAGACAAAACAATAAACAAGAGTAATCACAGACCTTAAAAGAGAGAAGGGAAAAAACAAAATTGAACATTTCTGAGCATCTATGAGGGGCCAGTCATGCTGCTGGATACTTTACATATGATATATTCATCCAGCTTCTCCCATAAATAATAATAATAATAATACATTATTATTCCCATTTGCAAAAGCAGAAAGGTTAAGTAAATTGTCATTTATTGGCTCAGTCAATAAATGACGGGTCCAACCAGGATCTGAGTCCAGGGTCTTTTTGGCTCCAAAAAGCATGCTTTTATCTAGCAATGTATGAAGAAAAGCAAAACTCAAGATGACACTCAGGAGTAAGAAAAATGTAAAATTCAATCTCATATACACATACTCGGAATGTAAATGATGATTCCCCCTCCTTTAATTTCTGATAAATTTACACACATGTTTAAGAGTCTGGTACTTAACATGTGTTCTGTTTTGTTTTGTTATGTTTTTTTGAGGTCCGAGGAGTGAATGGATTTATAATGACTTCTGCACTTAGAAACATAACATTTATATGTCAAAAAAAAAAAAAAAAAAAAAAGAGAGAAAGTCTTCAGGCTTTCTGATTCTTACAAAGGATGAAACAAAGACATAAAATGCTTAAATGTCTTGCCTGAAATCACACCGCTTGATTTTTGCAAAGCTGGGATTAGACCTCAGATCTGACCCATGGTCCTCTTCTTTTCTTTCCATTACAAAGTGCTGGGATTTTTTTTGTTTTGTTTTGTTTTTCTCCAGCTTTGGAAAAGGCTGCAACTGTTAGGTATCATAAATATACGATACACCATGAGAATATCCGAAATATCCTCAAAATGAGCACATTCAATCACTGTCTTAAAAAGAAAACCAATCACCTGGGCTTATTTCAGTTTTGTTTTAAAAAATAATCAAATGGCATTAAGAAAAATACAAAACTAGGTAAGCTGTCTTAACCAAAATAAAATTTGGATTTATTGGTCAAAATTCCAGGTGGCTGCGATTTAAAATATAACTGATGTAAAAGATCAATGCATTATGACATGAGCAAACTGTTACTGATTCTTTATGTGCTTCCAATTTGATTGCTTTGGCCTTCCAAACAAACACATGGAAGTACTAGAAACCTATTAGTATGATAATAGAGCCTCCTTCCTGGATGTGTACAATCTCTCTGCCTGGAAGATAACAAACAAACAAACAAAAATCAGTGTCAAGATCTGCCCTAGATTTCGGTATGAGAATATTTGAACTAATTTAAAAATGTAAAATTTTAAAGAATTTTAGGATAATCAGATCGCCTCTTCTATCTTTAGGTCCTTACAGAAATCCATTTCTATACATCTTAAACGGCAATGGCTTGTTATCTTTTAACCTACTGTTCCCATTTTAGTTCCTATTTTTTTCAAAATTTCAATTTTAAAAAATCCAAACTTAGCTTTAGGTTATTATCATCTACTACTATCAAAATTACAGTTGAGTATATTGGGTCCTATTACATACAGAAAATAGCACAGTTGATAGGAATACATTTATTAATCAATGTTATGAGCAGGGAAACTTTGAATATATAAAAGGTACATACACACCTATACACAGATGAATATATACACACATATGTACACATACACACATTTATACACATCAATATTTGGAATGCTTTTGCTTGCATTATATACCTTCCATCCTCCCAAATCAAAGTAGTTTAATAGTTTAAAATGCATTTTCTTGCTATGAATACATATTGTTCCTGTCACACGGAATGAAATTAACTAGAACAATCACGACAAGCTGGCTGGTAATAATTCAATAATCTATTCAAAGGAAAAGGATACTTTCCCAGAACTTAATATTATTAAATCATTCATGTTTCATTATCACAAATTATATAATAAAATACTGATTACAGAAAGAAGATGGGTAAGAAGTCTTCCTTCTTTTGTTCAACCTATGTGACTTTCAAAAAGAAATACATGTACCTATCTAAGCAAATGAGGTTCCCAGATTTTTATACATCCTATTTAGTCCATTGTAGCAGGCCACATAATTCACATGCAGAACTATCCCCCTTTGAACTAAATGAATTCTGTTATAATGGAGAGTTGAGACTTGAAAAAATTGCTTACAGTCGCACATACAAGTGAAAAAGATAGCTAAGTCTAAATTAAGATGTTGGCTATGAGGTTTCCAATAGGACCTTGACATGACTGGTGACCTACTCATGACATGATCACACCAGCACGGATTTGGAATTCTATTAGTATTACCAGAGGAAAAAAAGTCAGGGAGTCATCAAGAAAACAAATCTATATCTTCTACTCCATCAGCCAATTACTGTTGTTAAAGTGGAATTAGATGGGTATTGACAATGCGAAGGGGATAAGGATTAAGCAGATGACTGAATATATTGCAAGCAATGGTGATCATAGTTTGGATTTTTAGCACTATTTTGTTTTTGTTGCACACAGTTTTTAAAAATTCTAAAACAGGAATGTACAAAGTAGATTAACCACTGCTAATATTATGCCTGACAAAATACAAATTTTATTTGCTAACTGGATAATGCACAAATATTTTTCCACAAGGTACTGTTTTATAAAAATACATACTCAATAGCTTAGCAAAGATTTCACAGAAGTCTGCACCTGTCTGAAAATAAAAGACCCCTGGAAAGATAAAAGATTTTTTAAACTTGCTAATATGTTAAGGTAAAAAATTCTTCAACTGCATTTTGAAAACTGTATCTTCTCTTAAAGAGTAAGGATAATACAACTCAACTGATTATAACTATTATACAACCACTGCAGGAGGAGGCAGTATAGTAATCCTTCAAGTGTGATCTTTGACTTTAGAGAGACCTAGTTGCAGGTCTGGGCTCCAAGAGGAAATTACTTTACCTATGTCTTAATTTCTCAGTCTGGAAAACTGAGCAGTAATACCCATGTACGTGTTTATTGTGAGGATTAAACAAGTGTGCTTGTGTTAAAAACTTAGCATAGTATTAGATTACTGTTAGCTTTTGCTATTATAAAATGTGCTATATTTTTATTGAACTCAGCCAGTTATTCTGTCTATAGATAAAATTCAATTTTGTTCATGATGATTTGGAATTCCTCAGGTGCTAAGTGGACAAAGTCAAGGAATTCATAAAAGCATTGGTTATCAATGCCAAGAGACTATATGCAAACTGGTTTTATTTTAGACCCAAACCACTCCTCTACCCAGAAAAAAAAAATCTAAAAGCATTGGGCAGATGTGATTTAACGGTGCGCCTAATTTGCAAAATAATATCATCAAGACACAAAAAATAGTTTTGGTGCTTTAAACAGAATTACTTCCTCTATAGCCTGATAGTCCACTAATTCCTGGTTAAAGTTTCTGCTACCATTTTTTGCCATTTCTTCCTGTGCCAAAGTTTTTACCCATTTACACACTATGCTTTACTGATTGAATAACACTGTCACTTTCCCCTTATCACATAATTCACATATTTTGATATTAAATATATAAATTACAGCCTCTGTCCTTTTAGGTTAACTTTAGATGGTATATAATTGATATGAGTATTTTTATACCAGTCTAAAATACCTATGTAAGATGTAATCTAATGAATATATCAGTGAACTTCGTGTTTACCACCACTTGATGCTACCATTTTCTGTTTTATTAGTCTGGGAATATAGAATGAGTGACCCTCTACTGAATGAGTGAGGGGCTAATGAATGAATGAATGACCATCTTAAATATATGATAACTGATATTCTGGGCTAGTCAAATTGTGTAAACAAAGTTTTCACTTATAATATCAAAAGGTGAGTTTATTCATATGCATACTTAGAAATTATGGTGAATAATACCTAAAAGTTTTAAACCCTCATGAAACTTTTGCTTCCAATGAGCTGAGGTAACTTTGCTTCACAGTCTGATTTTTTAAAAGGTGTAAGCTCTCTTAAAATTTACAAAAAAGTATATAAAGGAGCACAACTTAGTTCTGTGATTCAAATAAAATTCAAACAATAATATATTTCACAATAACATTATAAAAAATCCTAAGAATATATGTTTTAAAAAAACAGTAACAAAGAATGCTGAGGAAGTAGTAAGGAATGTCAAGGTTTCCAGTGGCATTTCTTCATGTAAGAGAAAAATTACAAGAAAAACTAAGAGGCATGAAAACGTGTTAAATAAATTGTAGCTTTTTAAAAAATAAAATTCTCATCAAGAGTGAAAAAGCAGAGAGATGCCCAAACACAGACAAGAAAAAAACCTCCAGCAAATCTAATAAATTTAACTTGCCCTGCCAGATCTTTTCAACTTATTGGAAAATTCGCTTGACTTAATATTGACACAGAGATGCGTAAATCAATACATTCAGAATGAAAGATATATTTTAATTTAAAAATGTTCAAACTGCAGCAGTAAATCTATGCACTTAGCACATAAAAATCATCAAGAGTTTGAATGCTGAGACACAGTACTGGGGCTAACCAACACCTAAAGGTGAATGCCAAATTCTAAATTTTTAACATTAAAATCACTTTTTATGGTATGTGAAAGGCAAGCTTTACAAAATTTACTGAAATCTATTTATAAGCAACAGATAAGCTGAATTTCATTGAAAAACCATCAAAGCCTGCAACCAGGGCACCACCTATCTGCTGTTTATAAAAAGTCCCATTTTTATATACAACTAGCAAGCTGTTGTGGTGTTTCCAAATGAAAAGAGACAAATAAAACAAATTTAAAAAGTATTCCCTAATCTCAGTGATTTTCTAAGCAGTCAAAAGCTTTAACCATGCTATCCAATATGGTAGCCATCAGCCATAAGACATGGCTATTAAATTAAGATATGTTAAATATAAAATACGTAACAGATTATGAGTACAAAAAATGTAAAATATCTCATATTCGATTTTGCTAAAATAATTTTACTATGACATGTATACATTGTCAGGGTACAAAACCAGAAATAATCACGTGTCTCACTTAGGAATGTATTTCATAAGAAAGCCAGACAAGCACAGGAATATAGTTTCTCTACTGCCTTAAGCAAATGTATTATACGTGCACAAGTTTAATTTGGCCAATGACGTCATAAATCTAAATGATCTTTAAATAGATTGGTAATCCCTATCACCCACATACTGCCTACCAGATACTATAAAAAGGATGGGAAACTAATAATCATAATTCTGATCACCGGTAAAATAGCCTTTCAACTTACAAATGTGAAAGTTAATAGGGAAATGTTACAGTCTAAAAAGTCCGTTTCAAACAAAAAAGAGTTAAGTGCTTATATTTACTGAAGTATATATGATGATAGCCAAAATTTCCCAATCATCTCAAAATCACAGCAAAAATATGGGCTTCTCACATCCTGCCTATAATTTCTCTTTATAATTAGTATATAACTCTGCCTTCAGTAATCATTCTTTTACTCTTAGCATCTTTCTCCTTTAAAATCTTTTCCTTCCCCAATTATCGTCTCAAGCTTTGCTACTTAAAAGAGTGGTCCTCAGACCAGAGGCAGCAGCATTATCCAGGATCAGGTTAGAAATGCAAATGCAAAGCCTCGAGCCCCGCCCAACACCTACTGAATCAGAGTTTACATTTTAACAAGACCCACCCCCACCATCCTTCAAAATCTGTCCAGACCAAATTTAAGAAGCACTGCTCCAGGCTGGCTGGAAAGGATTTCTACCTTCCCAGGCGGTTTCTTTTGTCCATGTCCCTGACAGGTCTTTATTGGTCTTCAGGTTAACAAGGTTACAAAACATCTTAGAAGCGACTAATTTCAAACTTTCATGTTACAGACAGGCACACTAGCAATGTGTATTAATACCTAGCACAAGAACCTTGCATAAAAAGGCCTTGATAAATGACAAGTTGTAAGACAAAGGCAAGAGGAGAATTTGAACTAACAGAGATCAAGGCCTTACAGAAGTTCACACAGCTCATTAGTTGCATGCTGATTCCAAGGTCCAGTGCTCGGTCCAATACACGAGGCTACAATAGCAAGATAGGACCAGAGTTGAGAAGAGATTCCAGTTCTCCTCACCCTTATAACTGGGTGTGTGTGCACACACGGGAACACACACGCGTGCCTAGCTCTGGAGTGCTTTCAGTGCAATGGATTTAACAACTGAAAGCAGAAAAATTCAGCCTTTACAAATACAGCATCTGTTTTTTCAGCTTAAGGCCAAATCTCCTTTTCTACATTCTTTGATCATCTTCGCTTCTGTCAAAATATAGCAGAGGTACCTGAGAGGTGGGAATCAGAAAGTAATGGGGAAGGGTCACGTGAGGTAAATTTAAAACACATACACAAATGGCCTGAGCTGGACTGGGCATTATTCTTTAAGATGCCACTATTCATTTTCCCCTATTACTTGTCTTTTACATTCCTCTTCCTTTTTGTCACCTTCTTCCTGTTCCATTGCCCATTCATTGCTCCTTTTCTTTAAGGAAAGACAAATTTGAAAAGTTACTTGTACATTGCTTGACACTCTTTGGGGAGAAAAGCACTACATAAATTATTACAAATCATAACTCACTGTTCTAAAGTGTTTTAAATTTTGCACCACATATTTTTATAAAGCATTTTCACATACATTTTCTTAAAGCTACCATAATACTGTAACGTCAAAATGCTTTTGATAATGACAGTGACTATGAAGACTAACTCTATATAAGAGCATTCTCTGGACGTGGTAAATCTGTTTACATTTTCTCAATTAATAACATACTATGAAAAGTCGTAAATGAGAAAAAAAAATTTGGGCAATAAACTCAAAGAACAGCAGAAAAGGAATATCACGGTTTTACTTTTAAAAAAACAAAATACCCAGTATTAAAATTGGTAAAAAAAATTATAAAGCTAAAAAAATGTTTTACATCAAAATACTGTGAAACTAAAAACAATGAATTATATCATGTCTTATCAAAGACCAGATGAAGGTGGCAAATATGTAAGCTATGCATAGTATAACCAGCCAGAAAGTCATTAAACAGAGACAACCTTAATGATTAAACAACTGGCTTTGTGAGGGATGGGTATAGCTCAGTGGCAGAGCACGTGCTTAGCATGCATGAGGTCCTGGGTTCAACTGCTAGCACCTCCATTAAAAATAATAGTAACAAAAATGAGAATAAATTTATAATAAATAAATAAATAAATAAATAAATAAATAAATAAATAAATAAATAGCTGGTTTTGTTACTTGTTCAGCCTTACTCTAACATCTGAGGATAAAATACACTTAATTGTGATTCATAGGAGCACCTGAGCTTGCAGGATTTATCCTACAACACAAATACAACTACTGAAATACACCATTCATTGTAAGCACACAATATACAGATAACTTCATTATAAAAGCTTTTAAAATTAGAATTTTTCAGTCTATAAACTCCTTCTTGGGTAGAATGCAGTAAATCATGAGTAAATTAAAGAAAACTAGCATCTCATAAATAATCACTGTTAAGTTTTTAGATTACTTCCATTAACAGAACAGCAGATTAAACACAGTTAACTGGAAGACAAGCCCAAAGAAATAACCCACAATGTGGGACAGAAAGACAATGAAGTGCAAACTAGGAGAAAAGGGTTAAGAGACATGGATAATATAATAAGAAAGTGCAACACAGGTCTGTCTGGAATCCCAGAAAAATACAAGACTCACAGTAAACAAAAGAAAATATTTAGATAAGGGCTGAAATTTTTTAGAACTAGTTGAGGACAGGAATTACCAGACATAGAAAAGACAACAAAGAAGTGGGTTAATAATTTCACATCTATACATCATGTTGTCTAACTACAGAACTCTCTCATTAGTCTGACAACTGATTTCTTAAAAGCAACAGTGAATGCCAGAGGACAGTAATGGAGTATTTCCCAAGTGCTGAGAAAATTATTTAACCCAGAATTATATAGACAGAAAAAAAATATTTTTATAAACAAGAGTGAAACGAATCCAGTTACAGGTTAAAAACAGCAAATTTATCAGTTTTATAACTTCACTAAAATATCCTCTAAGAGCATACTTGAAAAGGATCTTGCAAGGAAAATATGACATGTAAGACAAAATGGTAAGAAAGAATCTGATAAACCTGTTAAATCTAAATCAACTGTATATTAATACTAACGTCTAATTCATAGATTTATAAAACTGAAAAATTTGAGAGCAAGAGAACGTTTAAGTTCAAAGAAGTGTGATCAAAATGAGTGTTCTAAGGTCCTTGTATTGTATTGTCAGAAGTCCTGACATTACTATCTGGGTACCTTAAATTTAACACATAGCTGAGAACTCAGTATTTCTTAAACTAGCCAGGCATTTTCACAAGTCTTTATCTTAAGTTATGCTGAACTGAAGCCCTTGGCTTAGAACTGGATGGTCTGTGTTTGCTTGCAAAAGGAGTCCCTACAAAGAAATCCATGTCCATCTTCACAGGAAGCCCCTGTTAGTTCATTCAATATCCTCACTGATGTATTAAGCTCCTACGATGTGTCTGAAGAGAGGGGCAAACAAGACAGACAACAGTCCTGGCCCCTACACGCGTACATGCATTCTAGCAGCTGGAGATAGCAGACAAAAAATAATAATAATTTCAAATTATGTTAAGTGCTATAAAGGAAAGACAAAAAGTCTTATGAAGGAAAAGAGTTAAAAGATGGAGGGATATTGTGTCCAAGATTGCATAACAGTGGTGAATCAAACAAAGCTTCTTCTGATTCCATATCTCCTGATCTTCCTACCATACACCCTTCCAATTTTTTGTGCAAAGACTCAATCAAAGGCACAGCTCAAACACCCTTTCGATGCCCCCTAGTAGAAGCGATCATTCTCTTCGTTCTGATCTCGACAGTGCAACTGGTTTACACCTCTGTTGTGGCACTTACACCTTTTCTCTGCTGTGTATTAGTCTGTAATCCCAAACGACTGAAGGCCCCTTAAGGGTAGGGACATGTGTCATTCAGTGCTTTGGATTTCTGGTACCTGGTACATGGTAAATCTCAGTATCTTTTTCTTCATCAATAATCATTTTAGTTTTAAATATGGTCCAAATAAGTACTATACATTTATATAAACTATATCTTCTTCAATGAAAGAGATGGGCATGCTTTAAAAAAGACAACAGTAAATAACAAAGTACAAAATCAAATTACCATAGTAATAACATGATGGAGATGATCAAAAAGGAGCTGAAATCTTCTAGAGGGAGAAGAATAATTGTAAAATGCAGAAAGGAAAGGCAAAGACTAGAATGAGGAAAAGGGATGTGGCCATAGGATATCTCAGAACTACCTCGGCGTGATTTTCAAACTGCACGCTGTCCCCCACTGTGGAGGCGGGGGGACTGAGCTATGAACTCCTGCCCATGGTTAAGAACTGCTACCAGTGTGAATCATCATACTGAGGTAGTGCATTACTACCTCTCAGGTATATTGGGATGGAGTAAATATCTGGCACCACCAGGCTAGAGGGTACATGGAGCTAAAAACCTAGCTGCCTTCTGTATAGAGGTAAGAAGTGAAAGGCATTAGAGCAAAAGAAAAAGTATAGATAGAAGAGATCTGGTTAAAAACAAAGACAAACACAAAACAAATATGAAAATGCCGACATCTACGATACAGAAAAAAGAGAAGACAGGTAAACAGGCAGAGAGGGAAAGCAGTTTTCACTAGAGGACCAAAAGAGAAACTATGGCCTATATGATTTTTTTTTTCAATCTCCTGCTTGCTTATTAGGAAAATAGCTTAAAATGCAAACATCTCATTTCCCACAATATACATTGAAACTTACCCATTTAAGTCATCCACTCACCCACTCACCCTCCCCAAACAAAGTTCATTAAGTACCTGAAGCACGCAAGGTTTTGTGGGGATGCAATGATGCTGTACTCGGCTTAGGCCTGGATAAGGGAGATGAAACACGAGGAGGCAGATGTATTTGGCCAGTAAACAGCTGTTTTTTTCCCCTTTTGGCCACCAAATCTTTAAAATGTTTTGAATGTGAATACCTCTAGCTCGGGAATGCCCTTCCTAGTGTGCAGCTACCTCCTTACCACTGAGCTGCTGCTCACAAACACGGATCTATTACCCGCCTGGCGCCTGAAGGCACCTGAGCTTTGGACTCCTGAAGTTAATGAGTAATAATAGTGCCTTTACAGTTCACAAAGTCCTATTACATACCTTATTTCATCTTATCTTTTATTATCCCTATTTTAAGGATGAGGAAACTGAAGCTCAGAAAGTGATTTCTCCAAGGTCACACAGCCAGTAAATCATGGATCCGAGAGAAATCATTCTGATTTCTGGTCCCATGTTTTCTGCTCGCACTGTACCAGTAGTGGCTAAAACATGGTTCTCTGCGTCATGAAGTGATGGCAGTAGGGATGGCAGGAGAATGGCAGGAGTGATGCCTTCTGGCAGGGAAATTTTCAGAAAAGATTTTAACGAAAATGTATCTTGATGAACGGGCAAGACTTCCACAGACTGATGTGAAACGTGCAGTGTTTCAAATGGTAGTAACAGTAGGAGCCAACTGACAGGAGCTGGAAAGTGCCAGACACATTCAGAACGCGTCAAGTGCGGGGAATTAGGTCAGGAAGGTGGAAAGGGGAGTTGAAGTCCTAATGGCAAAGACCTAGAACAGGAAGAATTTTATTGGATAAACCAAGGGGAGACACTAAAAGGTTTAATGTTAGAAGTCAAATGGGTCCCAGAGATTACATGGAAATTTGAAGAGAGCTGATGATGCAGAGAAGGAAAGCAGAGAAGGAAAGATTAAACAAGGAGACCACTTAGGCTACGTCAATGGCCAAGAGACTGACTCGAGAATTGGAGAAAAATAAATTACTAATTGACCTCCTTGAAAACATTCCTTTTGCTTGAAAATGGTTAACGTTTCCCTGGCAACTCCTAAAACTATGGTTAAAAAACGTTAACAAAACTTGAGTCTCCAGCATGAATTCACATTCAACTAGAACGATTAGGGAGAGGCAGGTGGGGGAAAACAGAAAAGGACGATGGACTAAGACTCAGCCGACTGCCCCTGGCACTGCCCCTTAGTAGTTATGTTGGTCACCTATCTGCTCAGAACCTTAACTTCCTTGTTCGAAAGGTGGGCATGACAACTCTGATGTCCTCTGTAAAACTGAAGGCTACCATGCAAAGGTGACAGATGTGATCTTATTGTTACAATCTTTCATAACTGACAGCAATAAGAAAAACCCTAAACACTTAAACAATAAAACAACTCTGTGTCATTAACCAATGTTTATACAACTACCAGAGAAATACCACTAAAATCTATTATTGGTATTTTAAAAGAAAGGCATAAGCATTTCAGTGTATCATTTTTTATTTAAAAGGACATGATTTGATTTACTTTCATATTTAATGTAATGTGAAAATCAAACTGGGAGGTACACATGAGTCAGAGATTATTTTTAGGGTTTTTATAGCTAGCTAAATTTATTAAAACCTCCAATTTGTTAATATAGAAATTAATCTGGTAAGTACAAATGAGTAACACATTTTATATTAAAGAATCCATATATCAAAAAATTAATAATTTCACTGCTTAAAAAAAAAGCACTATTTTTAGATGAACAAGTAAGACCTGTAATTCATGTCTGATCTTTGCCTTAGAAAACATCTGTTTTCTTCACTGTAGAGTTAGCCCAATTAATGAGTTCTATTTTAGCTATTCTGGCTATACAAATTACCTTTTTTAACTGCTAAATTATGGCATCTTAAAAATTAGCAATGACACAAATTTGCCAGTGAGTTACAGGTTTGATTCAAATTAATGTCACTGTCATTTCTAACAGTATCCATTCCAAAAAATCTATTCTAGAATTTTAGTTGATATAAAAAGTACAGACATACCACCAAGCCTCAGAACATGTTCATTGTAAACACATCTTTGTTAAATTTGTGGGAAAGTAAACTGATTCTCATTTTCATTTTTAAGTCATATAATAGCACAGTGGAGGTGCAGGTGGAAACAAAGAGAGATACCAACCTGACTTCACTGTGAAATGAGTAAAGAAAGGTATAAAATTAAAATGACAAGAGTCAGTGTTCACCACCCAGTATTTGAAACATCTAATTTAAGTCTAATGATAATATTAAGAGTATAAAGAATGGAAAATGCTCATGCATCAGGTATTAAACTAAAAAACAATACTGACTATACTGTACAGTGTGTATGAAAAACCAGTCTGATTTCACACTTAGGATACATTAAAAAAGAACAATCTGAAAATGTATACATAGAGAAATGGACACACTGCAACTGACTATACTTCAATTAAATATATATATCTATATTTTAAATAGATAGATAGATAGATAGATAGATATCTTAAAAAGAAAAGTGTATCTGGAGATGAAGGGGAAGACCTCTGTGTCAGACATAGACAGAATCCAGACACTTTTGGGTTACTGCTATCAACAGAAAATAAAAGCAGGCTCCTAATATGATCCATATCTGATACTAAACCAAACGGGTATTTCCTCTTCTTTGTATCAAATACTTATATGAAATCATGGCACTATTCCATGTATCTCTTTTTCCCCCCTTTTTGACTCATAAACGGATCAATGACAACAATCATCTAACAACCTCCTGAGTGCTTGTTTTATGAATCTGGCCCTTACTCAAGAAGTTAGACTGAAAAGTCTTTTAATCCCCTTCTGAAAAGAATTTACTGGATTGCATTTAAGTTCAAGTTCAAGGGTATTAAAATGTACAAAGGAGAGTGAAAAAGGTGCTAGGTTATAGATTTTAACTTCTTAACTAGAAAACTGACTCAAAATAGATTTTCTAATTTACAATGAATCAAAAGAGAAAACATTAGACCATAGCAAAAGTGGCACAAATGTATCAAAAACCAAATGAATAAACATTTGAGGAGATTTATTATTAGAAATTGCAATAAATTTTGGAAAGATGAATTGATTTTAGTTAAAAGGTATAACTGACAATTTATTGGGCGGGAAGATGCATTATTTTCCAATTGTTATCCATCTACAGTAAAACTGATTTGTGTCCTATTGTATTTTATGGAAAAGGAGAGTGCAACTTTCAGTGAT
This sequence comes from Camelus ferus, assembly GCF_009834535.1. Classification (NCBI taxonomy): domain Eukaryota; kingdom Metazoa; phylum Chordata; class Mammalia; order Artiodactyla; family Camelidae; genus Camelus; species Camelus ferus. The sequence continues at coordinate 2,138,951 of NC_045718.1, read as the reverse complement.
TTAGATTAAATGTATTAATCATAACCAGGCACTGTGAACTATATATCTACTATTAAAGAAGATTTTTGACATTTAATTCTGTAGCAATATTTTGGCTCTGTACCACTCTTCCTAAATCCAATTCCTGCTACAGTTGGCAGATTTCTCCCTTTTAATTTTATGAGGCTTAAAGTAGCATTTAACCACCCATGCGGTAAATAATGCGGGATTAGAAATATTTAGTGTTTTGTTTCCCTTTCAAGAGTGGTAATCCATCAAATCCAAAAATGTTCTCTAAAATTTTTCTATATTTTTGGCAATCTCTAATATATGATATCATAAAAACTATAAAATTAAATAAAATGCATTACCCTAGCCAGAATAGATCTGCTTTTCTACAGAACTGTGTTAACCTAAAAGAGCGGATAAAGATCACTTTGAACAGAAACATGAATCCTTATTAAAAAAACAAAGTAAAATAAAAAATATGTATAAAACATGATACGTGTACAGAATGTTTTAATTTTATTCCCTCAGGTAATGAATCTTAATGACTGAAATAATTTCTAAGCAGTTCAACATTCAATATCCATCTAAGCCATATACTATTGCAGGACAAAGTATTAGAGTTATACAGGAAGACAATTAGTAAACACCTAGATGGGCCAGGTATTTGGCTAAGTGTTCCAATAAGTGTAAAAATTTTAAGTTTAGTACATCAAAAGATGCTCATTTGCCCCCACCATTAAACCTGAATTCATAATTTTTCCATACAAGTGAGGCACAAGGCAAAAACAAATTGATTAGCCTATATAAGTTCATATTTCCAACAATAATTTATAATAGTAACACAGTATTTTTACGTTTAATATGTGAACTTAAAAATATTTAAAACTGCAATCAAAAAATATATTGTTATTAAGTGAAAATATCCACCAGAAGTAAAACTGACTTTAAACTAAATCAAATTCCAAGTTTTAAATTTTAATTTATGTGAAATGTTAATTTTGGTTATTAATGAAACCAACTTATTACAATAATCACACTATAACTGCATGTGGTACTTTAAGATATATCACAGTAATAAAGTAAACTGTCAAATGAGTAATTATCTGTATTTAATCTATATATAAAACAAATGGCCCAGAAATGAGTAAAGTCTGTAATTCACTCAAGACACACTGATGCCATATATTCATGGTTAGAACATCTAATTTCTTCATGCATATTCATATCTTAATTCACTTTTAACAAAGTTTATGAGCATGATTGTTATGAAAATAAGTGTATGTCCTCAAAGTGTCTAAATGAAATCAAGAATCACCCACCAGCAAAAAGAAAATACGAAAGGAAAATACGCGTGTTTGCACACACGCGTGTGTGTGTGTGTGTGTGTGTCCTTTTTTATATATGAAGTGTCTGCTTTGCCCTTCTCGCCCTTCACATTGCTACACTGTGGAGCCAGGAGTTATATATTGGGAAAAATAGAAGGAAAGAAAACTCATCCAGTCAGCGAGGCAGCCAGCATCTCTGAGGAGCATTCCAATGGAAAGGAAAGGCATTTCAAGAACAATCATATGATACCATATATATAATAATGTGTTAAAATGTGTTAGTAATTTATACAGTACCTACAACCATTTGCTGAAGAAAGAGGTGACTCAGACTGTGTTCAATCAAGGAATAAGTTAGATGAATTGGCTTTTCCTATAAACAGATAATTCCAAAGACTGGCCTGTACTACTGTTTTAAGATGCTAAATGAGGAAGAGCTGATAGGAGGGATGGACAGCAAACTGACAAGATGGAATCTAATACATTGAAAAATAAAACATACATCCAATTCAACAGATTCAACGTGATTAACCAAACACGAGTAGTTATTTACCCACCATATTCTGTTCATTAAATTGACTAAACTATGCGACTAAGGTGCATTATTTTAGTGGGGCACTTGGTCTGTGCAATGTTTTATAAATTGAAAATTAACTGTAAATATATTTTTTACCCTTGCAGGGGAGGCAGTATAACTTGATGGCTAAGTCTTTAGGGAGCGGGCCACAGGGCCAGAGTTAAAATCCTGACACTACCAATTATTAGCTGTGACCTTGAGTAAGTCATTTAAACCATTTGTCCCTGTTTCTGGCTTATAATATGCAGAGGAGAATAATATTTACCTCAATAGGCTCTTTTTTTTTTTTAACATTAAATGAATTAACATACATATAGGTATTAGAACACCACCTGGCAAATAATAAGAACTCAATAAATGTCAGCTAATACAATTAATAGTGATCAAATATTTCTGTCATTTAATATTAGTTACATAAAATAACTTATAAAATTATTTAATATACTAAAATGAAATATTATGCAGCCAAACAAATGAATAAAAAAAGAAGTATAGTTTATAAGTTCTCAGGCTTTTTTTAAAGTTTAAAAATCAAGGTGTAGATTAACAGATACTGTATTTGCACAGAACAATCAGAAACAGGGCAAAGACTTTTCACTGGATAATTTTTGTCCTGTTTGTCTTTTAAAACCTGTGAATCTAGATAAACAATAAGATCCTACTGTACAGCATAGGGAACTATATTCAATAGCTTGTAATAATCCATAATGAAAAAGAATATGAGAAAGAATATATATATATATACACACGCACACATATATAACTGAATTACTACACTGTACACCAGAAACTAACACAACATTGTTAATCAACTATACTTCAATAATAAATAAAACAAAAACAAAACCAAAAAAAACCTGTGAACGTATTACTTTTTTAAAACAATGAAAATCAAAAGAACACTAGGTAGGACTTCCCAGTAAACATAATCCATTCACCATACATTTCAGCTGCCTCTCAAAGCCCCACCAAATGACAATAAACAATAAAAAGGTGTAACTTCACAAGGGCAGAGCACAGGAGAGAAGACACACCAGACAATCACAGAAGATACGACCAAAGAGACATGTGGCCACTCAGCTCTCCCTAGCACAGTGGGGTATGGGAGGGTGGCAATAAAAAGTAAGCTGACCTAAGCAGCTGACTCCAGAAAGGTTCAGACATTAGAGGCTTCAGATACTTCTTAAACAAGGAATTGGTGGAAAATCTATTTTTTTTAAGTTGACCCCTGATCCCAATCGTTAGCCACACAGTCATACTATGTTACCAGCCCTACTCTATATCCCAGCAGAAGCACAAAATGTATGACAGGACAAGTCAAACTAGAAAGAGGACATACCTATGGGCCACGTGACATCCCTTGACTAAAATTAAGAGAATTCAGTGTAAGTCTGCAGACCGAGTGCTCCCTGTCCTCTGCTTTGCAATCAAAAGATTGGTGAGTGGGGTCAAACACTAGACCACCCCCCACTCTACATGCCCTCAGGCGGGAGATTACTTATTAGATTATTTCCAAGGGCAATCCCTGTGGATAGCAACATTTAAGGATTCCCCCAACCAAAAGGTGAGCATCTGTACACTGGGCATCCAGTCAGGTTTTTAGTGCTGTATCAAATGGAATCTTACCTGTATCACATCATGAAGCACATAAAAAGACAAATTAAAAACAATGAAGAACTTAGACATTCATACTGGTAGGAAAGGATGTTACTTTAGGTTGCACTGGCAAAATAACGCGTGGTCGAAAACTCCCTAGAAAACACAGGGTAATACCCAGTGAGTCCCTGTCAGCATTTTAAAAATCCTTAAGCACATACTGTGTGTGAGGAGCTGGCCTCCTGTCACCGGGGTGCTACATGTAGCTGGGGATACAACACAAACATAACCAGCTGAGTAACAGGATAGAACAGAAAGGCCACCCATTAATGAACAAGCGTGGCAGAGAGAGTAGGTGCAATGCTATTTCAGAAGGTGGAGTAATCTCTGAAGTGTGTGGAGTTGGGGAAGGTTTTGAAGAAGAGGTGTAGTCTGAACTGCCCCGGAAGGACAGCGATCTGACAGTAAGAAGAGGGGCGCGTTTTTGTGGGCAAAGGTAGAGAAGGAGTGAACGTGGTTGAGGAAGGGGAAGCTGAAGGAGGGGTGGCGATGCTGTGAACCTAAGACCATCTGGAAGGGAGTGGAATGTTACAGGTCATAGGTAATCAGTGAAGGAAGGAGCAAACCTCAATGTTATGGTAAAGGTGGCGAGAACTAGTTTTTTGGCTAGGGTATAATCATGTTTTAAAGATGTTTACTTGGAACTACATGTGATACAAATTAGAAGGAGGAAAACCGGAAGGAAGAGAGACCAGGGAGGAGACTGATGTATAATCAAAATGTCAGGTTATGAGTAACACCAGGGCAGTGAGAGATGAACATTGGAAAGAAGGGGCTAATAAGACAGATAGAGAAATACATAAGACTCAGACGTGTCTAGATGTGGAAAGAGTGGAGGGAGACAAAGCTAACACATAACAGTAAAATTTTAATTGAAGGATGAAAAACCACTTAGGCTCAATGCTTCCCTTAGCAAACATTAAGTCTCTTTTCTCTCGCTGTCCCTTCCCCAATTATTTTCACTAACCAAACTGTAAGGTACCTGGTGACAAAAACTTATCTTACTTACTCTGTATTCCCTACCCTTCCCACAATGAAGGCATCAGAAGCCTTCATTACATATGTGTACAACTGAAACCAAGAAATCTATGGCTGAAAACACAATTAAGCAGGACATCAAGTTTCTGAGTCAGTATAACATATACTTATTTATTCATCCAACAGATGATATAAAATACTCCTTAAAAACATTTTCGTGGATCAGAAAATTAGAAGAATCTATCCAAGATATATGTAAATGAAAACAGAATGAGATGAAAGCTAATAACTAATTAGGTTTCAAGACTGTGTAGTTTTTTTTAAAGAAGTATTTCTAGATCACATATTTTAAAATCCATACAAATCTGAAAGACTTTAAAGAGATCAAGGTATATGCCAATAAATATTACTACAATTATACCGACCTAAAGATAAACCCACCTGCAAGTTCAGAATGGTACTGACCTGGAACACTATAATGGTGAACTGTCTATAACCAATTTTCAGATCTAAATGTGAAATTCTAAGAGGAAGATGCTCTACTGTTAATGGTGGTTATCACTTCTTTCAATCATCAAACGTCTACTTTATTTCTCCATTAAGCACCGTTAAATGTTTTAGACAACTGTGATTTACCAATGAAAAAAAATTTACAAGCTTTATGGGCTCAAAATAGTTATAAATACCTGTTGGCATGAATCTCTGGTTGGTCAGAATCCTGCTGCCTGGATGACAGGCAACAAATATCTGGTTCACATTTGCTAACTATAGTGCAGGGAACTCTTTTTATTTATAAAACTTCTTTGTGAATTCTCCGTTGTTCAAATTGACCTTCAGTTGGAGGATTTGCAGGTGACTTCAATATGGAAAGCACTTGTTAAGTATTATTTGGAAGTGTTCCACCCATCATTGATTTTGAACTTTTCTCATATTAGATATCTGACATATCTGAAGGCAAATTAGAAAACTGAGTTTTATAGACCATCAGAATAATTCTATCAGCAACATAAGAGGTAGAAAACCAGAGTGGGAGCTTAGAAGAAAGTGAAATGTTTGCAGCATTTTGGTTTCCCTGATTCTGATGAAAAAAAAAAAGAAAGAAAGAAGGAAAAATATTGGGAACTCTGTCAATGTCACCACAATTTTAAAGAGCAACAAGGAATGGAATCTAAAAGATAATACAACTGAATACATATACAAAACAGAAACAGACTCACAGACATAGCAAACAAGCTTACGGTTACTAAAAGGAGAGGCAGATGGGGAGGGATAAATTAGGAGTATGAGATTAACAGATACAAACTACTATACACAAAATAGGTAAGCAACAAGAATTTACTGTACAGCACAGGGAACTATATTCAATATCTTATAATAACCTATAATGATAAAGAATCTGAAAAAATATATATAATAACTGAATCACTCTGCTGTACACCTGAAACTAACACAGTACTGTAAATCTACTATACATCAATAAAAAAAAGAATCACAAAAGGATAATCAGCGTGATTCTACTTACATAAAGAACCATAGAGGAAAAGCCAACCTATTGTTTAGGAATACAGTGGCATGCCGAAATCTTTAATGTCCGAGGGTCGAGATACACAGAGGAATTACAATGTCTTATTTCTGAAGGTGGCTGATAAAGACTATGGGCATTTGATTTTCTGTTTTTCTGTAAACTATACATTTATACTACCTATTCTCCTATCTCTGTATGATATAGTTCTTAATAAAAATCATGCCACACATCAAAAAAAACCCCAAAAAACAAAAAAACAAATGCAACAATCAAGTGGGCCTTGAGTCTCCATTTATGGAGTCAGACAGTTACCAATCAGTAGTCTTAATTTCCAAAGAGAGTATTTAGAACATATTGCAAAGGTTTCTTAGGAGACAAAAAAGAAAACTTTTAAATGATAAGCATCATGATCTTTATAAGAAGTATTTTTTTTAAAAACCTCACATGTTTTGTAACCCAATGTTTTTAAGGAAGTTCATTAAGAAGCTCATAGATGATTTCCTCAAAAAAAAAACTAACCTTAAAATAAGCCATTTCTTTACTAATAAAGTGAATAACCTAAGAATTTGTATGCAAATACCAAAGTGAAAAAACGAGAAGAAGAAAGTATGGCATTTCAAGCATCTTTAAAAATGTATTAAAAAGCCTGGTTGCCCTGCACATTATTTAAGCCAGAAAAGCAGAATATTGTAATATTACAATGTTACATTTTAGTACATTATGATTTAATCTAAAGTAGAAAACTAAAACATTATATAAATATTTGGCACCTGCAAACTTTCTTTCAATTAAACAAAAAAATTCAAAAGCACCAGAAGTAATAATGTGCTTTATAAACAAAAGTGTCTTTCTTTTGCCATTTGCAGACCCACCTATAGTGACATTTAGAGCTGCAGTCAACCTGGTCAGGAATCAGGAGAGATGTCTAGGACATATTCCACCTCCTTGAATGAACAGGTATGAGTAATGCACACCCTTGTTTCTTTCCCAACATTATTAGTAACAGCAAAAAGAAAGGCATTACATGGACCAAGGCTGAATATTTTTCCAGCCTGCACATCATACAGTCTCCAATCACCTTCACATCCCGTAGTCTGCTGTTACATGACCCTGTTTAATTTTCTCCATGGCCATTTTTATTTACTCACCCTCCTTCTCCAATCAAGTTTATTTTTACTCACTAAAACAGAAGCTCCAGGGAACCCTGTCTGCCTTGTTCACAACTGGAACCCCTAAGGCCTAGGACGGTACCTAGCATATAGTAGGGGCTGAATAAGGATCTGCTGAATGAATGGATACTACCCAGAGCCAATCAGAATATCAGGTCCGGTAACAATAAAGGCTTCAGTCTACTGTGGATCCCACCTACTGGGGGAACAGGTAGAGAGCTTTAGGTTTGTGATACAGTTATATGCTCTATACAGCTGTCCACGTAATCTTTCAAAAGACAAATATGATTATCTTAACCCCTTCCCTGAGATTCCATCAGTTCACATGCATTCCCATGAACCACAAAGTCTGAAATGACCTAACTCGTGCCTACCTTGCCAACCAAGCCCTGTCTACAGCATACTCTACATAGGCATACCTTATACTTGACCAACACTGGATTCAGTTTCCCGAATATTCCATGCTGTTTCAAACTTAAGCTTTGCCCATCCATGCTTTTCTTTCCGCCAACTCCACCCCCAATGAGTTAGTGAGCTCCAACTCATACTTGCGGTCCCAGCTAAAAGCTCTTCCTCCTGTGTGCAGTCTACTCAGAATTTTGTCAAGTTCCATTAGAATGTGGAGGGAGGGAACAAGAGAAATATAGAGGGTGCCATCATAGTTGAACTGAAGTAGAAATGTGACAGCTACTAGGCATGTTGTACAAGATTGGAGGGATAATGAGGAACTACAGAAGACAAGCAGGGAGAACAGGTCTAAAAGGAGAGCAAGGAAGCAGACCTGAACCGGACGATGTTAAGGATCAAGAAGAAGGTGTCACAAACTACCTGAGAAACCAAGAGAAGGATCAGAATGAAGAATGTGGGTCTAGCCATTAATCTGCTGGAAGCAGTAAAATGATTTAATGATCATTTTTATTATGGCACACACTTTGATTGTGCTCACTATTCAAAACAGCAAAGAATGCTGCCAGGATTTCCAACACCATTTTGTAGGAAGGAAGGCTCTTTTTATGAGAAGAATTTATTTTTATTTATTAGCAACATGACAAAAGAATAAAAAAATGCAATCTGAGACTGCAGTAATTTTGGCTTGTCAAAGGAAAAAGAAAAGTGAAATGTAAAGTTGTAAACATTAACCTACGTTATAGGGCTATTCATTGCATTAAATGAATTGAAATATATAAATAGCACTGAGAAGTCTCTGGCACACAGTAAGCAACAACATAAGTGCTTCCTATTTTTACCAACATCCTCTTTGCCAGGTTCCAGATTTCTGAAGCATCACAAACCAAACAACAATATATGAAGTCAAGCCAATTCTAATACTAAGTTATGAGAGAAGCAAGCACATGGATTTTAAATATATGGGGAAAAAAGTATATGTGGTTAAATTTGGTAGTATTAAAATACCAAGAATGGACATACGTTCATGCGATTTTTCCTAAAGAATTTTTAAGACAAAGTATGGAGAAGAGAATAAGCATTTAAATACTCGTTGAATGAATAAATGAATACATTAAAGTATGTACATACTATTTAAATTTGTATATTTTATTCTACGTTTAATAAAGTATAATAACACTAAATATTGATATTAATATTGATACTATTTTAGTGAAACAGAATAAAAAAAATCATTAGATTAATATTTTCAAATATTGATTATGGGTATTAAATTTATATGACACGAAATAAAAAGCTGTGAATAATTACATCAAAATAGAGAATTTTAAATCAAGCAAGAGACACTGTTAAAATGTCTTTTGTGAAAATATTTATTATGAATCTATTATGCAGTACTCTTCTATGATAACAAAAATCTACTCTATCTTAAAATGAATCTTAAGAAGAAATATCAGAATCTGGAGCTCTAGTTGACTTCGAGGTAAGATACAAACTAAATCATTAACATGCAGTAATGGATCAGAATATACGTGATATATATTTAGAATGTAAAAAATTCTAAATATATATTCTTTTTGTATTCTGCAAAGTATCCAAAAATGCTTTAAAGATACAAACAAATACCAATTCACAGAGATTATAATTAAGCATTTAGCTAGTGAATTCCATTGAGAAATACTAGATAACAAGTTGGCACATGGTAAAATTACAGTGGAGGACATATGCTAGGTATATTTTTAAAAATCACTTAAGGTGTGTTTTCTATTATAAAAGTTCTCCTTTATCTTAGACTAGGCTGAGAGAAAAGTTTATGCAAATCCCTCCGTTAAACCAAATACATTTAAAATGCCCCTCCTGTTGTAAAAGGCTGTAAGTCAGACTAGTATTCCTACTCCAGTATCCTGAGAAACAGTAAAACAACAGCTGAGTATGGTGTACAGAATAAATCGTTATGGTATCATCAATATGCCATTCACGAAAATTTGTCTACTATGACTTCACAAAAGGAGAAAAAATATAGTACTCCTTTTCTTTTACAGAATAAATTGACTCAAGATTCTGAACAGATATAAGCTACTGCACTGTTGAATATAAACAGTATGCTTACTTGTCCAGCGTGACAATTTAGATTAAGGATTGATGTTCACATTTTTTTCTGATATTTAAACCTGATAAACATATAAATAAAAAGTCAATGCAATCAGATTCATTTTCTTTGACAGAATAACCACCACCACTGTCCTTTTTCTCATTCCTACCATACAAAAAACTGGACTGAAACAATTACAAAATCTTAAGATAGAACCTTATAACCCTTGTGTACAATTCTTTATGTAATATTTGTGTTGGATTTCAAGTACTATCCTTTAAATGGAGCCATTTATTTCCTGATCTTTCAACAGACTATGCAATTTGAATGCTAATTTAGATAAATGTAATACTGTTGAGAGACCATCAGTTTTAAGAAAAAGAGGAAGATAACGATCTCTCACCTACAGAACACATGGATTAATCAGAATGCTTAGGGGTAGCATATCCTGGCTAACTTAAGGGCTATGCTTATATCAGGTTAATTGGATTCACTTTGCAAGTACAGTATCCCAAAACTGATTCTGGAATGGATCACTATTCTGAAGATCATTATTCTGAATTGTACTTGATGCACAAATTCTGGAAATACAGGAGATTCACACTGAAGTTCCTGGACAATGGCCCCAGTGTATTCTTTGGAATTAATTATTTGCTTAATTTTCCTAAAAGAGGAATATAAGAGGCTGGTTAGCTGGGCTCCAATAAACGAGTGCCTTATTCTAACAGGACAGCAGTAGGTAATTTCTCTCAACATTAAATTCTTAGAACTCTATCTGCATTCTCCCTTCATGTACATGGACAAAATTATTTCTAGGAACAAGATAGCTCTTTACCAAAACCTCCTAAATGGTCCCGGTCTTCCTACAAATAAATAGCTTAATGACTTGCAGGGAGAGTGTGGGGGTAAAGGAGAAGTGTTTAGAAAGACAGGTGTTTTAGTTTGCAAGTAAATTTTGAGATTTAATGCGATGGCCGTCAATCTAAAATTCATTCAAATTTATTCTTCACAGACCATATTAAAGACAAGGGCTAGCTCAAATATAAATGAGGTATAAAAGAAACATAAAAAGGCTGCAATCTAAAGCACTTTAAATATTAAATATAAAGGGATATTATATATAAAATATGAACAGATAAGTTTTAAAGTCAAAAATTCTGCACTTTGACCCCATAATACAAATGTTCTCCACATCATGAGCTTCTATGTTTAATATGACTATCATTTAATATACTCTATGTGTCACAGTGGGTGCTGGGACCATTATGTAAACATAATCACATTTAATCCTGACAACACTTCAGCAAAGTAATTATTGTCTCTATTTAACAGAAAGAGAAAATGATGTTCAAACTGTAATTACAAGTAAAAACAATCAGAGTAGGGATTCATCAACATCTGATTTCAAAATCTGTGAATTTTCTACACTCTGCTCTTCTACAAACTAGAGTCAATCCTCACTCCTATTTGTGGGTCCTACATTTGCAAATGTGCATGCTCACTAAAATTTATTTGCAATCTCCAAACCATTACTCTTAGTGCTTTCACGGTCACTCGTGGACAGGGGTAAAGCAGTGAAAAACCTGAGTCACTCGAGGCACACGTGCATTCTCCATTGGGGTTAAATAAGGGAACACTCGCTTTCTTGTCTCAGCCCTAGTACTGTAAACAAGTGTCCTTGTTGTGGTTTATTTAGTGCCACATTTTCCACCTTTTTGTGCTTACTGTTTTGTCTTAAATGTTCCCCAAGCATAACTGCAGTGCAGTGCTTGAGTGTTCCCAAGCATAAGAAGGCTGCGATGTGCGTTATGGAGAAAATACATGCATTAGATAAGCTTTGTTCAGGCATGAGTTATAAGGCTGTTGGTCATGAGTTCAATGTTAATGGATCAACAATATACATTAAATAAAGTGATTTGAAATATAAATATACATAAAACTAGGTTATGTGCTGATCGACTGATGAAAATGCTGTGACCAGAGGCTCACAGGAACCTAACCCTGCATTTCCCTTAGGAGCAATGGTTCAGTATTTGTTAATTCACTGCTCCCACCCACTTTATAGAACATAACCATGGCAATTAATGAAAAACCTGATTGAAAAAATTTCCGCCCAAATGTTTACATTAATATTTCAGTAGAAGATTCTCCTTCTGTCATTGCCTTCAGAGATCATTATCACACTTGTATAGTCATCACCTACCTGCTTCAGAAAAAGAAACACTTTGCTGCCTTTCTGTTTAATCGGTTGCAGCTAACACGTGTCTGACTCTGCTCAGAAAACCGATCTCTCTTAAAAGCAAACTGGCTTTCTGATGTGAAAGTCTTATGGAAATAAAATTCACTTCTTATTACTGGAGATCATAGTTATTGTTCAAAGATGATAGTTCTGTGAGATCATGATTTTTAAGACTAGATTGTTACATGCAATATGGACAGGTTGAGCAACAACAACAAAAAGCTTAGCACAGGAATTTAAAGATATCAGCACAAATTGGAACTCTTACCTTTCTTGCCCAAGTCAGATATTTTATTGAAAAAAAAAAAAAAAGATTACAGTACTTAAAAATCCAAACAAGGACAATTCAGGATTGAAAGAAAGGAAACCTGAAGGAACCCATTGTCTTCACTAAAACTGTAAATACAAAAAAGGTGGACCAGGAAAACAGTTTATGGCCTAATGCACTAGTTCCATGATAAACACACATATATAGTATATCTCCATCAAGTGAAACTTAATCACCTTTTTTACAATTTAGAGAGGGAAGGCAGCTTTTACTATGGTTAAGCCATGTATCATCAAGACCATGAAGCTAGCCTATCAGTTGTAATAGCTTCTATAAAATACCACAGTGAGACTGCAATAAGCCTAGAAAATGGGCTACAAATCCCAGCTATGCTCAAGCAAGCAGTGAACCAAAAACAAAAACAGGTAAAACTGAACCGAGAACTAGATAGCATTCATCTAGATTCATGATTGGTAAGGCAAAGTTCATAGGCCAAGGTTTTAAAGTGACTTATTCAGATCTAAAAGACAGTCATTATACAAAATAAAAGCATTTATGTAATTCAGGAAAAAAAAATCATGACTTTTCACTTCAAAGGACATAGCACAAAAAAGCTTACTTACAATTACCAAGTACTACATTATTGTACCTCTAAAATATCACTTTAAATATGCAAAGGTAAAGAGACTCAAAGTTGCACTTTATCACTTTTAATCTCTCCAGTTTAGACAAGCAATCTAAAAGATGTCACAGGTTCCTGCTTAATACATTTGCTGAAATCTTTCAGACTGTAACAACTTTAGGTAAAGAAAATGTCAACTTTAAGTTTCTTTCCCAATCATCATATTTAAATTAGCCATAAAATGCTGAATTAACAATCCATACAATAATATAAAAATACACATATTTAATAATCACAATTTTCATTGACTATTGGACTTAATAAAAATATGAATCATTTAAATATAACCATTTTGAAGAACTCAAATGGCCTGAATGTAATCTAGTGTCTAAATTATACCATCAATAGGAATTTACATTTTCCCTTCTGTTTGGTGAAAATGAGCTCATGCAAGTATTTTTGACACTCACAGTGACACACAGATCTGTCATTCTAAGGATTTGCAAGAAGCTCTCACTTTTAAACAAGACAATATGATTCAGAGTCATACAGTATTTGTTGAAATACCAGCTTTCACATGATTTCAATATGCTATAAGCCAAAATGATCATTTTGATTGGTTTCAGGTATCAGACAAAGAAGATAATTTAAAAGGTAAGAGTAAATGATTCCACTAGCACAGACTAGTTATCACTGTGACTAGCTTAAAATTAGGATGATGTTTTTTCCAAGTACAATAAAAACTATACTACAAAATACAATAGGTTTGCAATACAGAGCAGGTTATCCAAGTAGAAAGCAAACTTGAACAAAATACAAACTCTTAGCAGACTAACAACCTTACCTACTACTCATCTTAGCCCTTGTTAAAATACCCTGAGTAAAATGCAGATATTTAAATAATGCTGGCTATGTAAGATTTCTCTAAAAATGAACCATAAATGTCAATGCATCATGTTTTTTATTTACAACAGTCAGATATGTAAAAGTGAGCTCTTTAACCAGTCACAATATAAACATTTAGGAATACTTATGTGAGATCTGGAAGCTTTTAATTTTCTAGCTTTTGTTATCATTTTGGCAAAGCAAGTGATACATAAATGGTTTCAATGTAAAAAAAAATCATAAAAGAGAAAAATATAAAAATTTACAGTAGTTTCTACCCACCCTGGGCCAACCTAGGTCCCTAGAAAGCCTCCCCAACCAGGTTCACTTCTGACTAAAGGAAGAATGCCAGTCCTCCAGCAAAAACAGCCCCATCTTTTCATCAAAGAGGCTCTCACTGCAGTGATATTCCTCCAGGGGAAGAGGACAGGAGCCAGGTTCCCTCGAATGTCATTCCCCAGATGTTCAAAACGTAACTAATTTATTAGCATTAGAAGATTTGGTTTATAGGGGAATCTCACTGGTCCAGTTTGTAGCCTACAAAAAAATGGATTATTTTTGAGTATAACATTAGAATATAAATAAAGGATGAGGATGTGGCTTTTTATTCCATAGAAATGGATATATTTCCAAACATGACAATTAAACAAAAAAAGCATGCCTACCATTGAAGCTGGGGTCCCTCCAGATTTTTTAATATTCTTGGAAGGTATTCCATGAAGGCGACTGAGTCTAGCTTGGAAACCTGGAAAATCAAAGGCCTCAATTTAAGGAGAGTCAATGATCACTGGAGCGTAGAATAAGATCCTAGCACATCAGAATTTACTGTAGAGCACAGGGAGCTATATTCAACATCTTGTAGTAACCTATAATGAAAAAGAATATGAAAAGGAATCTATGTATAACATATATGACTGAAACATTATGCTGTACACCAGAAATTGGCACAACATTGTAAACTGACTACACTTCAATTAAAAAAAAAAAAAGTCAGTTGGAGGGGGCACATCTTGAACAGTAGTGGAGAAAAGGCAAAACTCACACTTAAAAGATCTGAAGCAATGCCTATGAGGGTTAATGGAGCCAGCACACAACTGTCAATTATTTAAACACTGAGGTATTAATCAGGGCTTTTCTTTCCTCCCAATTTATTTTTCTGTCATTTCAACATTTTCACCACGGGCCTAGCAAGAAAGCAAGACAATCTTTCCAATAATTTGAAAGCATGGTAAGTGCGGTAGTTGAAATACTGGTCAACATGTTTTTACAGCATCTTGCATCAAGAGTCTTTCATTCCCATGCAGGGCATCCTTTTTCAATGGCTATTCCTAGACTGACCACAAGTGCCAGCCAGCTAGGCAGTGCTACTGACCTCTTCTTCCCGGATGTGACATGAGGGGGAAAGAACCAGTTAAGATACTTTCAAAGACAGGATCTGCTAGATTTGTGTCTAGCTCGGTAGGATCTTCCTTCTCCCACCAGGGAATGACTCCAGTGATGCCACACGCTCCCCCGGATTCTTTCTCGTAAAACCAGTCACTCTGCTCATCGTCACCTGTGCAAATACAAGAAATCCCCCAAAGATTCAGTTTCATCATCCAAATAAACACAGTTGTCAGATTCAGATTTAAAAAACACAAGACAGCAATTAAATCTGAATTTCGGACAAATGACTCATTTTTAATATAAATATATAGTACTTGTACAAAATTTTCAGTATATGTCCAGATACTAAATGGGACATACTTATACTAAAAATAATTTACTTATCTAAAATTCAAATTTAACTGAAGATCCTGTATTTTATCTGGTAATCATCTATATCATCGCCAAAGAAAACTTTTTACTCTACGCCACAGTTTCACTTAAGACGTGTTTTTTTTTAACACTATAACAAGAACTGCTATCAACAAAAACATAAAATGTTATGTTTCAGAACCAATTTAAAAACGTGAAGAACAATAATAAACTGGTTAATCCTTTGGTAAAACCCATAGAGAAATCCATTTAAGTTACTACCCTTTCCACATTAAGGAAAAACAAGCCTTAATCTCCTGCCAGGAATTAAAAGGTATAAAATTGTAGAACCCATTCTTTGCAGCCAATAATGGTATATAATTAGCTTAATTTCATGATTTGTATGGAGTGTAAAAGGGGAAACAATGGTGAACAGATGTGACTAAATGAAATTAATCCGATTAAGTTCATTAAGAAATAGTTGTGAAAAACTTGATTTTAAATGAAAAGTGACATCACAGAGTTTACAGAGAGACTATGCTGGACTACTACAAGCAAGGAATTTTTAAAAAGGAATACTATTTGTAGTAAGTTTGACTTTGGGAATACCCATGAGTGCAATGTAGTAACAATCAATTTAAAATTCAGTTTGAAATACGCCCTTGGTGTGAATCAACAGTATTTTGTATTTTTTTAAAAAAAGTAATAATAAAGAGATGTATAAAGAGACAAAAATACCAGAGAAATCAGACTGTTTTGAAAAATAAAAGACAAATCACATTTTAAATATGATCTGAGATTTACTAAAATCTTCATGATTCTTAGAAAAACTACTAATTCTGGTTTCCAAGAGGATCATCACAACTGCCATAACTTTTTCCCTTTACAGAAGGTTTTTGATTTCCAAAATCTCTTATTACAAATGTTTTAAAATGCAAACTGAAAGAAATCTTTGAAATTCAACTGAAAATGATTTTATGGGAAACAGCTGTATTTCAAATTATGAGGGCATGAAAAATTTAAAGCATTTGGAAAACCAAAGTTAGCAGTTTATTTCAATTGAGGAATTAATAAAAATTATTATTTTTTTAAAAAATAAGCACAATTCAAAGCAAATATATATTAGCACTTTTATTGAGAGTTATATTAAAATTCACACATCAGATATAAGCATAAGAAAAGGCAGGGAGTCACCTGAAACAGTCTATTCAAGATCTCAACTCCAACTGAGACAACACTATCACAGAAAAATGTTTTGATGTGATATACAACTTTATTTTTAATAGGGAAATCAAATAGCTAAAGATTAAGACTGGGCTCTGAAGTCAGACCAATTAGAATTCTAGTGTTTTGTAACACTGGGGAAGTTACTTCAAATTTTTCAGCCCAGGTTTCATCATCTGACAAAAAAAAAAAAAAAAAAAAAGTGAGGGAGGGGGGATCTCCTAGAGTTGTTTTAAGAATAATGTAAGACGGGGACAGGATATAGTTCAGTGGTAGAGTGCATGCTCAGCATGCATGAGGCCCTAGGTTCAATCCCCAGTGCCTCCATCAAATAAATAACCCAATTACATTTTCCCCCAAAAAATCTTAAGAAAAAAAGAGAATAATACAAGAACTAAAAGTAAATTAAATGTAAAAAAACCACTTAGGAACGTGAAAACATAAAAGGCTCACAATAAATGCTAACAGGTTATTCTAAGCCATTCAGTGTTTCTCAAAGGCTTATCGAAAAGTTATTTTTAAAAGAAGTTTTTTCACTTCATTTTATTACCAAATTCAGCATTTACAATATAACTTTAGATAGACACAGGTATTTTAAGAATTTAAGTATATTATCAAGTTAGGCATGCTTACTCTTAGCCCCAAGGTGCTAATATATTTCAGCAAAATCTCTTGACTTTAAGAAGTCTATGGTCTTTAAAAGAGTCATGTACCTATTTATCTGGGGCAAATGGCTTATGGGTAAACAAAAAGGAATGATAATTTAATTTACTTTACTCATATTGCCCAGAGGAAGAATAGACTAAGGAAAAAACTGTGGGGCAGCTACTATCTTGTCCTTTTTTCATAATATCATTAAACTATTTATAATTTAAAAAAAAATCTGGATTTTTTTTCCCTTAGAAATTACTGCTTTCCTCTAAAGAGCTCAAGAAAGAAAGATAACACTTGTGGTAAGTATTTGTATGTTGCCTCCTACACCCTTATTAAGGTTTTCATATTTTATATTGGAACAGGTAGTTTCAAAATAATGCCATGTTAAAGTGTGAAAAGCTTCAGGAAAGTTCAAAGACAGAAAAGATGTAAGTTGTAAGTCATCACTGTTTAATAGTATACAATTCTGAATTCATGAAAATGGTCTAATGACTTACAAACTGGATAGGATGAATAAATGTCACAGCTGAATAAAAATGACAAATGACTTGCAAATCCACCTTTATTAATGCTTAAACAGAATTAAATACATTAGGAATCAGGTGGAGAATAAGAACCAGGGTCTTGTGAACTTGCTAAAAGAGACAAAAATGGAAAAGATGGAGGTATGTAAAGCTTTCTCAAGGAAGATAATCCTTCCTTAACATTATTAGCTTCACAGACTAGCTTTCGGAGATAATCAATTACATTAGGTTAGAAGACAGGAACTAAACCCGTCCACCAAGTGGTGTGTGTAAGGCAAATGGATTGCAGTCCTCAACTTAGGAAATAACTAACATTGAGCACAACTTCAAAATGAAGGAGTTTTTCCCAAAGAAATTTAAAAAACAGCATTTCAGTACCTTGTCTTCCCTCATCATTGGTAAACAAACCAGCATCAGTGCTGCTGAGACTGCTGGAATCACTGTAATAGGGAAAAGAAAAAACCAGATCAAAAGAACAATTGATCTCTCAGTCGTACAATTTTAAAGAGACATGGCAGCTCTGAGATGGAACTTAAGCCTGACAAAGATCTGAAAGAAAATAAGATGATTTTTTTTAATCAAACTGCAAATATCCTGGTTCCATTAACTACAGAGCGTATTATTTTTGGCACATAAAACCCACAGGAATCTAATGGGACTCTGACAGCAAGCCAGATGTGACTGCAACGAGGTGCTGACACAATTGATGCATTTTATTATCTGCCTTCATCAAATGCTTTCTGCTCCTTTCTTATTCCATGCAATTCAGCTTGAGCCCTGAACACCACTGCTCAATAAAATAGGGAAAGTCTCAATCAAAAGCAGTCTCAGCCTTTCTTCAGCACATGGAATAAGAAGGGCCGGGGATGGCATCACTTTTCATAACCACAAATATTCGGGAAAAGACATTACTTAAGAATACACATTCATAACAACTCTATCACTTGGCAAGGAAGAAAAAAGTTTACAATGGTAACAATCCATTAATTCAAAGTTAAGGTCCCTCTGAGCAAAAAATGAATATTGCCAATATTAAGGAGGAGGTATACCAAAAAAAAAAACCACACAAAAAAACAAACAGGTTCTCATGACTTCCACAGAAGTTCAAGAATGTGATATAGAGTCAAATTTAATACAGAAATGAAAACAGAATGGTAAATATTTGACTGACATGACTAAACTGTCACCGTTAGTTTGATGAGAAGCAATGCTTCTATGAGAATCTAATTAGTTAAAAAAAAACAAAACAGGAGAACAAGGTCAGTTAATAAGAGGTTTGGTCTCTAAAATATATTGAGTGATGTTCTTAACAACTCCCATATACTGTCTTTTTACTGTAATTCTTAATTCTAACCAATCAGGAAATTGCCCCAGGTTATTTTTAAATTATAATACTTTTCCATTAACAGGGAGAACTCTGTAATCTTATTAAAATAAAAAAGCATCCTAATCTGTTTTAAAATATTTCAATTTAAAGTTTAGGATTCAAACTATAGATGAAATTCTAAATCCACGTACCTTTCCTGAGTTTAAAATATCACTTCAGTTTTTGTTTGATTTTTTAAAAATAAATATAAACAAAAATAATTTAAGTGGCACATTTTCCCAATGAATTCTGAATTAGTACCTTTTTCTTTAACTTTCTTCAAACGAAATGAATATATAAAAGTCCCTGTACTGCACAAGTGTTAATAAAAGAAAACAGTACTTTCTAAGAGCACCACATCCATATGTATTTTCTTGTTTACAAACACATATGCTCTTCCATGCACAGTGATGTCAGAGTTTTAAAAAAACACTGCAGAAACTTTCTCTGTCTGCTATTTAGCTGTCCAAACCACTATGGATTTTTATTTTTATCCTGTGACTGAGGAGTGATTTCCTGACTGTGCCCATCAACACAATTCTAATAAAAGGCCTTATACATACCTTGGGTTACATTCTTTTTCTGAAAACCTCAAGGCAAAATTATTTAAAATTCATACTTTGTCACATTTTAGAAAGGTACATTCTAAAATGCCTAAGAGGGATCTAGGGAAGCACTTCAAAATCAAACATTTTAATATTTTTTTCAATTAAATGAATGACCCTCCACATTAAATACAGGTCAGTTTAGGTCTGGCCACAAATTAATTAGTTTTTCACAGCTTTCAGAAAACAGATTTGCAGATAAAGGATTGTGAATCTATGTGCCTTTTTTTTTTTTTTTTGGTATGATGATCTTCAAATCTGAGTTCAGATTTGCCTCCTCTAGTCTATTTCACATACAGTCAGGTTCATCTTTTCAAAACATAACTTGTTGACTAAAAAATGGTATCCTGGATGGGATCTTAGATAGAATAAGGACATTAAATAAAAACAAAGGAAATTCTAATAGAGTATTGATTTTTGTTAATGTGTCAACACTGGCTTGTTAATTCTGACAACTGTACCATCGTAATGGATGATATTAACCACAGGAGAAACTGGGTGCAGGATGTATGGGAGCAGCCTACAGAAACTCTGCATTATCTTCGAAATCTTTCTGTAAGTCAGAAACTATTCGAAAAGAAAGTTTATCAAATATACAGGTGCGTGTGTGTATGTGTGTATAAATAAGTCTTCTATTAAAAAATCTACATTTATTTCACATTTGTTGGATTAAATTTAGATTTCAAAGCTTTCTATGGATGGGTCCCACCTAAATTCTGGCCATCCCCATCTCTTGTCCTTCTGTTTATATTCTTCCTTCAAGTGGTAATCCATCTCCTCTCTGTTTTCTCTCTACCTGCCACTCTTCTTAACAATGTAAGAAAATCAGAATTCCCTCCCTAAGACCAGCTCTTCATCCTTAACGATCCTTGTCCTACTTTGAGATATTTCTACATGTGCTTTAAACAACATGCTTCTTTATTTACATTTCATCTAATTGACATCTAGCTAGTTGCTCCAAGTCTATCATGTAGTAGTTAGTGTGTTCAATAAATCAGAACAAGAATTTAAATAGAAGCAAGGCTTTTCATTTTCAGCAGCTGATGGCCACTATGGCTTACCTCCAAGGATGCCTCTTCCAACTTTTTTTGAGTATGACTTTCATAGCAAGTATTTGGAGAATATATTCCATGAATGCTTGTTGAATTAATGCATGTATACCAATCCCAATTCCCTGCCCCAATCTGTTCTTTTTCTGTATTTTCTGTTCTTGACATCTGGCATCATCCGAGAGTCCTCTTTCTCATTCACCTTCCCAAATACACGTAGCCAACCTTCCACTGACTCCAACTCTTAAAACTGCTCTCATATTTTTTTTCCTCTACTTTCACCACCATAATTCACCCGTCTTAAGGATGGACTGGAGGTCAGCCAAAACTAAACAAAATACTGTTGTCAAGATCAGGTTATCTTGATAAAATGTAAATTTAACTGAGTTTTCTTCACTGCTAACAATTCTTCACTGGCTCCCCATTACTTGTATGATGAAATACCAAACGCCATAGCACGTAGGCCTTCAAAACGTGCTTGTTGCTCCAGCCTCGGCTCCCACTTTTTACTGCAGTAACGATCAACTACATACACCTCTCCACTAACATCACACTTGCTCCTTGCTTCACACGGCGTGCCTCCGCACAAGCTATTCCCGCTACCTGGGAATGCCCCGCCTTAACTCCTCCAATATCTGAACAAGGCTGTAAATCACAGCTCCTTTAGGAAGTTTTCCCTCCTTACTAACCTTCCAGTCAACACATTTCATTTTCATCATTTGCTTGTTTGGCTATTCCAGATTATGAGACTGTAGAGAACAGGGCCTGTCTTATTAGTCTTGGTACTGTGAGTAAGTAAACATGGGTTACTCAAATGTTAAATCACACACAGAGTGAAGTAGTTTGTTCTTATTGATAAATCAGTTCCAAGGAAATACAGAGCTTTTTATAGTAGGAAAGCTTTGGAAGCAGTCTCTAAAAATGCTTATATTTGTGAAGCTACTTTAAATATTTAGCAATATTCCCACAGAAGCTATACGCACCTAACTCTTAAGTGATAAGAAAAAAATGGTTATACAGGTAAGTTTAAAATAAGAGGGAAAAAATTTTAATTTATTCAAGAGTGAAAACATTCTTTTTGAAAATTTATACCTAGGCTGTTGACTGCTGGGTAGCCTGATCATACCTAATACTCAAATATTTTTTGCAATGAAAAGAAATGAGGAGAGTATCATCTCACTTCTAGTTCGGGGTTACGTGGCTGCCGATAAAAGGCAGACGTCAGTAAAAGGAGGGGTTTGCAGGATCAATCCAGAAAGCAGGTAATCTGTGAGTAGTCCAGAACTGAGTACTTATCTCCACTGCCAAAACCCTCCTTCCCACAGCAACTGAGCAAGATAATTACTTTTAAGTCAAGTTGTTTGGTCCTCAGTCACAATGGCCCAATACTAGCAAACAAATAATTCTCATTCTGGTATAATAATGACAATTTTCTTAGAAGAAAAGCAAGTAACATAAACTTTGCAAAATCTTCCTGAAACATCTGAGTAATTTGACTTCTTTAGAAAAATTACATTAAGTAGCAAACCATCTCTAATAAAAACTCCATTCCATAAATCCATACCAGGTCCTACACATTATCTGCAATCACTTCTATAAGGGAAAATATATATATGTATATTAGACTCACAGCTCACAATCCACATGATTAAAATGATGCCAGCCCTACAAATTAAAAACCAAGTACTCTTTCTCAGACCATTTTTAAAGAATATTTTTTTCTTGACCATAGTTCTGCATTTGATTTTAAGGATGAACAGTGTCAATATTTTCTCATTCCTGCAAGTAGCATTAGTTCCGTGGAAAAAAAGTGACCACTTACCTTGTGATGCTATCAAAATAGTCCTTAACAACTATCATTGTGGTATACCTGCTTTCTAGAACAGACAGATTAGACTAACTGCCCAAGGATCATTGCTTCTTCCATTTGTCTAAAGACAAGATCAGGAGTTTCTAGGCTATAAACTGGGTTTTATAATTCAAAAGTGATCAGAATTCCTAGCAATCTACAGACTTCTTAAAATATCTAGCCACATACATTGCAGTGGTACCAACTTTTGACTCTCAGGAATCAGAATAAACTGATGAATCGTGACACTAAAAATCACCAACAGCTAAAGCTCTATAATTAAACAAATAAATAATTATAAATGCAGCTCTAAGAGTTATAAATGAGCTGTTCTTCAAAAGCGCATTCTTCCCCATTGAAAATCCATTTCCTTTTCTTTGTAGCTGAAAATTAAGTCATTATAACACAATCAAAAGACTGTATAAATCAAATAAGCAATTTTGCTTTGTGCTAAACATCGTAAATTATAAGTAAATATAACCATGGTTAAACAGTAATATCACTACACTATAATTTATAATTATTTTAAAATAGAATTAAAATCCAAAACACATTCAACCCCACGCCCCAGAGACACAAATTTTTACATTTAGAGAATGGAAACGTCACCTTTCACTCATGAGTTCATCTGAGACCTTTTGTTCTTCATACTCCATTTTGTCCTTACTGGTCTGGCTTATTTCCTCACTTTCTAAAACTACGCCTTCATCTTGGATTTTTGGTCCTTGTCTAACTATTTTCAGTTTCCTTTTTTTGACCTTGTTCTTGGTGAACTCTTGGTACTGGTACGCTCTGTTATCATTGTCCATGTCCTGATCTCTGGAGCCTTCCAGGGGCTGGGTCATGGTCCTTTTGCTGGCGCTGTCCTGGGGCAGGTCCACGGCCATGCGCTTGACCTTCCGTCTCCTGCGCAGAGTTCGGTTCCCGAGGCTGTCCACGGCGAAGTCCGACTCGTGCCACAGAGGTCTTTTCCCCCGCACGTTATTATTCAAGTTGGAGGATGGCCGGCGCTTTGCCACCAACATCTGGTCGTCAGAGTCACTGTGATCCTTCTTATTATTATTGTGATTCTCTCTATAGTCCTTGCTTGGTTCTTCTAAACTAGAATCAGAGCCTTCGCTTAGGCAGTGACCCGTCTCCCACGGGTGATGCACGTTATACGACCTTCGTTTTCTCCCCCTCCGCTTCCTCGCCTGGCGTTTCAGAGGGCAGGATATACTTCTAGAATGGTCTCCCGTTTCAGCAAAGCCACCTCGAGCTTGCTCTGAGCTCTCCTCCAACGCTGAGACGAGATCGTGAACAAGTTCTTCCATGGTTCGACTGAAATGCCTACGTTTTGTTAAAGAGCGAGAGAGAAAAAAATTAAATAGTCGGTATTAACTGTATTAACCTAATTTATTATAGCAAATAATTCACTCTAGAATTAAGAATTATTATAAGGAAATGTTTAAAACTGCTTCATTTTCCTATCCAAGATATCACAGTTTCAAATATTCTGATTCATTTTTAAGCTTTTTCTTGTATCAGTTCTTTTATTAAACACAGGAATTACTTCCAGATAGAGTAAGCATAATATCAGCAATGAAAGATTGGAGTAATTTTACATTTTTACTATCTAATTATGGAAAAGTTCTTGCTGCTTAAATCACCATACTTTGGCCTGCTCCTGTCCTCTTCCTAGGTCAGAAAGAGAGTAGAGAAACTTCTCAATCCCCCTGCTACCCAACTACACATACATACCTACTAATTTCTAAGTAAAGAAGGAAACATCCAACCCTCTACTCACCACATGCTCTACCCAGTCACTGCATGATACATGAGGTAGACAGAAAGATAGGCAGATCTGTAATTTATGAGATTTGTAATATATTGGATTATAATATTTAGGAATATTGTAATATATGGGAAAAGAAAGTTTAACCAAACACTAGGCATATATTTAGGCCACATGAATCTCATAACCCAGTGAAACAGAAATTATGTTCATATTCAATCTGGAGTCCCACTGGTCTAAAATGGCCCATCATTTTTCTTACAATTATTCTGAAGCAGTCTCCTAGGCCTTTAGAAAAAAAAAAACTGAACTATATTAGCAGTGAGAAAATCATCCAGGAGTCAGCAAGGGTAAACATTAGTATTTGTTGGGAATATTTATAAATTATATGGATCCCTTCCAAAGCCAACTTCCAAAAATTCTACCTAAGTTGTTGGGATACAGGGCTTAGGCCCTTGATTTTATTTTTTAAACATTACAGGTAATTCAAATATGCAGCTTTCTTTTGAAGATCGTAAACAATCATTTCTTACACTGAGTTCAGAAGCACCTAGGATCAAAATATTCTCAATTATAAAGGACTGAATAATTTCTAGAGTCTACAGCGTAGGTAGACACATTTTTCTGTAAAGGACCAAATAGAAAAGAGTTTACACTCCATAGGCGTGATGGCCAGCCATAGTTTGCTGACCCCTGGTCTATTCAGTCTCTACTCTATAATTTCAGGCACTCACAAGTTCCCTAAAACAATGGTCAACTTGGTCATTTCATTGAAAACAAAGACACGTTGTGATTTGACAGGATTTAACATGTACAATAAAAAGCACATATACGGCTTCTAACACTTGAGTACTTATTATGTGCTGGGCCCATTTCTCAGTGTTTCATATGCATTACCTCATTTCATTTTCACATAACAACCCTATAAGGTGGTAGATGATATACAAAGGGACAGAGAAGTAAGGGCAGCTTGCCCAGAGGGACACATCTAGGAAGTGGTAGAAACAGGGTTCAGACTATGGCAATCTAGTTCCGGAGCCTGAATGCTCACCCAGCTGTAGCCAAGAACAGCTACACGATCCCAACAGCCAGTTTGCATTATTGTGTATGATTGATTTAACAGCAAGAGATACTATTTATTGTTGAGACATATTTAATATACATGAGTGTAAAGCCAATGACTCACAGTTAAGCATTCTATTCTTTTAAACAGAAAAAAGGGATGGGAGACCTGAGTGAACATAAGGCACTGGGCATCAGTACAGGTGGTGAGAGTGAGCTGAACTCCGAGAACCAATGAAGTAGTCATCAGTAAAATGCACTCTGAGCAGTTAAGTAACAGGACAGTTAATGAGGGTTTCTGTTTTCCAGATCTATCTTCTTTGACATTCTGAATGAATAAACAAAAAGCCTATCTAGACCCATATTTTTCAAAAACATGGTGATTCAAATATATACTTTAAATGAACTAATGAACTCTGGAGGGCCACTAAGATTTTTTTTTTCCTTTAATGGGGTTCTATATATTACCCAGGGTCCAGAACACTGCATTTATTGAAAGAAATTATATCACATAGGAATTAGCATTAAGCTAATACAAGGGCTACAACTCTGACTACAATGATAAGCCAAACGGGTCTTTCTCCATTACCTAAATGTTAATAATTGCCTTTTTGTTTTCTCTTTATTGCAATAAATATTTTGCTCTTTTCCTTGAACACTGTTTCTTTGGAGGAAATGAAATTTGAGAATTATCTCTGAATATAATACCCACCTTCAAAAAAATTCACTGGAAGCCAGTTTAACACATACTACAATAAAGATCCTCTGTCTAAAAGAAGACTCTACCGCCTGGTTCTGGAGCAATTTACTTTTTGAAGAGATAATTTTCTTATCAATGGGTGAATGACTAGCTCTAAATAGTAATATGAAATTAACTCAATGCACGGATATAATCTCCAACTAAAATTGTGGTTATTTTGGAAGTTACAGTTAGTACTTTACTTTAGATGAGAAAATTTGGTGGTCCTAGCATTAGAAAAAGGTTATCACATCAGATTTAATCCACTGAAGTTTGATACTATTCATTTAACCTCATTTAAATTAATCCATTAGTACTGCTGTAACTAATGTAGAGTAACAAAATATAATCAATAATCTTACTAAAAGTGAAAGCAAAATCTATTTAATTTTATATTGTTTTACTCAAGAAAAAAATAAAATATATTTTAAAGATATTTTAACATGAAGACTCTAATTTATTCCATGATATGATTCAAACATGAATCAACTAAGAAACTTTTTTTAAAAACCTATAAAAACACAAAAAGAACATTTAATTTAAGTGACATTCAGAGTGCAAATCACTTTTTTCCCTTTAGTTTCAGCTAACCAGAGTCCTGCAATTCAATCTGAACCAAAACTCTAATAAATGAGCCAGGATTATTTCAGTTAGTCAAGCTGCTTTGCTTATACCTCTCAGGTAAAACTGGCAAAAACTCGCCTCACAGAAATAAAGTCATTATAAGAGACCATCACGTGATCAATAGCTCATTTATTTCCTTTGCCTTGGCAGTTATTGAAGACCAATGCCCTGAATCATTTCAACCAAAAGATATTGTCTTAAATAAGTCCTTTCCTACTAGAGGCAAAACTTGAGAATATATAACTTTTCTGTACAAAAATCTATGCTGATTAAGCAGCCATAGTTTTAGTTTGAATTAGAGAAAAATCCAGTGAATTACCACTTAGTTAATTTGAAACAATTTCCCTTTAGTGGAACTTACTGGAAATGAAATCTTCGGGGAATAGTTTATGCTGAGTACAACGTCTAAGATCACTCGCTAATAGTTTTCTTACACTCGTCCAATGAACAGAATCAAATTATAGTCCCACTATTTATATACAGTTGGATGTTGTAAAAGGAAATGACTTCAGTAGATAAGCATTTCATTTTTTCAAGTGGTATTAGATTATGCTGAGCAATATAAAATGTATGATCAACCCAGAATTTGATATGACAGTTTCAGGTGAGAATATTTGGCCAAAGGTAAAGTTTGTTTGTTTGTCCTCTTCTAGGCAATACTGGACACCCAGTAAAATCAGTGACTTGGCTCTCCTTGGCTTCCTTAATGCCAAGCTCCTATTAATTCAGAAAAAGGCCTTCCTGAAAAATGGATGTTCTAAAGCGAGGAAGATCAGTTAACGTCGAAAACACTGCACTGAGTTTTAGGCTTTTTTCTTTTCAAGTGTTTTTGGTTCAAGAAAGAAGAATCAGGAAGCTGCCCTAGTCCTAAATTACTGTTCATACGTCCAAAGAACGGGCAAGATGACTGATGATGAACCAAGGGCTCTCAACTGGCAGCCAACAATGCAGCGGCAGGTACAGCAGGAACTGAAGCCCCAGAAAGCCCAGAAAACAGATTCCCCCAACACCCAACAATGGACTATTCTGTCAATGACTACTACTTTTTTGAAGCCCGTATTAGCAATGACCACTATTTCTAAAAGGGAAAAATATAGCCTATATAGAAAAAAATTAGTCAGGGAATAATTTCCTTGCCTAGATACTGATAAAAATAACTATAACAAGAAGACAGACATGTGTGTCTACTGAAGAAATCCAAGTTCATCATAAAACAGAAAACAAAAAACATAAAAAAATTTTCCAGTACAACTAAAGGGTAATTGACTAAAGCTATCAAATACCTAGCTAAGGAAAAAGAAATCAAATACTCCTTATCATCTCATACATGGGAAAATTCTCATCTTCATCTTTGGACTATCTCTCCCACAAAATTAAGTCATTTTAGAAGTGGAGTGCTAAAAATTACCTGCTGCTAAATACAATTGTTTAATTGGCTTCAAAAATTTAAGGGACTAGCCATTTATGTGTTAAGTTTTGTATGGATCAAAATTCAGTATATACAGAAACACTGAACTAACAGTACACAGTCAAGAACTATGCTGATGAGTGTATGACTATCACAAGCTTAAGAAGAAAACAGTCTTGGAATTAACATGCCTTGATATTCATGTTAGTGCTTATTTAAGATAAGTAAGGTTGGTTGGTCCTAAAAGCATATAGCAAACAGCCAAACAGTTCATATTAAAATGAACACACAATAGTGTAGACTGTGACAGTGGGTGTCTATCAGCAGGAAAATGATAAGCCTCAAAGATGCCACATCAAGGGCTAAACTTTATGACTAATTTAACAAAATACGATCCAAAAGAATTATCTTAAGTTTGATTAAGATTTCTGCTGCTCATAGGACTTTATGAATTTCCTTCCTTAATGGTAACATTATTTGTCAAAGTAAGTCCTTAACTCAGCCGAGTAACCTATTAAGAGATTGTATCTTCAATTTTCTCCTTTTATTTATTTTGGCGCAGATCATCTTAGGAACTTAAGAATAACTCTAACATTAAATGGTAACACTTGAGCTAGTTTAGAAATGCCTTGACCTATCTATTTAAAACATTAATCAGAAGCAATCTTTTCTCTCTTTTCGAAAAAAGCAGCAAGGGGGTGCAGGAATCTATCTTATTCTGAAACATGTAAATGATTAATTATAACTTTACATTGACACTAGGCAATAAATATGGAATAGAATTCTCTGGGGGTGAAAAAAAGGCTGAGAGGACACTGCAGAGAACATGAGCTTTAAGACTCAAAGCGAAAATTTGGAAGCTAATTGTACTATACTCAACAGCCATAAGACCTTGGACAAATTACTTATCTTCTGATTCTGTTTATTCATCTAAAAATGGGTACTTATGTGTGAGAGCTGTTATTTCACCTTTCAACAACCTCTACACACAAATAAGAGGAAATTGTCACTGAAATATCAAATCATGAATCCTGAGTATATAAAAATAAAAGACCCATCAACCTCTCTGAGTTCTTAAAACACTCTGAATGAGGGACAGAGAAGAGATAATAGACATTTGCAAAAATCTTGCATACAAGTTCAAGAAATTCATGTGCTTTCTGAAAGACTTTAATGAATTAAAAAAAATCTTAAGAAAAAAAAAAAGTAATGCTGTGTATCTGACCTATGCCTATCCTAATAATATACAGGTATAGGGAAAAAAAGACGAAAGGATATCATCCTTCCAAAATAAGAGTCACAAGTTTCACCACCAAACAGAAGAGCTCATTTTCCATAATGGAAGCAAAAGCGCTCCTGACTTGAATTTAACTGGAGGTGCTGCTGGCAGCTGGTTCTTTGTCACTTTTGTCACCAGGGGACACTCAGAAAGCTCTCTTTCTTCCTTACTCTAGCAACTTGACAAAAAACAAATCCTTCATAGCTTTAGGGGGAAAAAAATCTAATTCCAAATAGTGCTTTAATAAAGCAAGCTCATTTATTATTTAAGTTTGAAGAACACTCTTTTGATTTTCTTTTTTACTTCATTTAACAGCTTTAAGAGTTATTCAAGCTTCTTTCCTTATACTCTGATCACTTTCAAAATGTAAACTATTGTTTTTAAAAATGGCCTAGGTGAAATAAAGTCAAAGTCTAAAACAAACAAAAATAATTTGGGTCTACAAAAAACTCATTCCAATTTTTATATTTTAAAGAGCATCGAGGCAATGTTCTAATACTGAGGAAGTGAGTCTCGATCATTACTCCTACTTGATGAGTACTCAATATTTATTGAATATACAATATATTCTAAATTCCTGGAATAGGAATGAAAAGGAAGACAACTGAATATTAATTATATGTGCCCAGCATAATACTTGACAGACAACAGATGTTAAAAAAAAAAAAAGTCTGCTGGATGAACAAACCAATGAATGACTAAATGAACAAATAACAAAGGGAAAATAAGATTTGGACAATCCAGATTTCAAACTGAAACAGAAAC
This sequence comes from Camelus ferus, assembly GCF_009834535.1. Taxonomy (NCBI): domain Eukaryota; kingdom Metazoa; phylum Chordata; class Mammalia; order Artiodactyla; family Camelidae; genus Camelus; species Camelus ferus. The sequence continues at coordinate 2,108,563 of NC_045718.1, read as the reverse complement.
TTGATTTAAAACAAATCCGACAGTATGGAATTGTGTTCAAGACAAAAGATCAAAAAAAAAAGCAGTTATTTAAAAAGCATATTTTCACTCTGCAGTTTTTCCAGACGCAAAGAAAATCAAAATACTAAATAGAAATGAAATTATAGAAGAAAGGTCCAGAATCAATAGTTTATTTTTAACGTTTTTTTTTAAAAAGCAAAGCCACATAAAGTGAAATAGATACTAGCGCTCAATATATCAATGATTCAATAGTTTCACTATCAAGAACTAAACTTTTAAATTTTTAGTTCAACCTTTAAAATCTTTCCCCCAAACCCCTCAGAAATTGGCTTTAAATATAAATCATTAATAAAGTAAAAAGTAATAAAGAAAAGTGTACCTAAATTCTAAATGTGATTTATCCATTAAAGGAATCAAAATTTAAAAGGCAGGTTAAGTACTGAAATAGATACTTTTTGGACCCTACTTTCAAAACTGTACGTGAATGAGGTATTAGGAAGGGAACATAGACATTCTCAGTTATAGTCATCTTATAAAAGTATAATATGAACTACTTACAAGAATAATTTGAACATTTTAAAAAATATATTCATTTCCTAATGCACAAAAAAAACATAGAATTTTTATTATTTAATTGTTTAAAGATTTTCTTCTTTAGGCTTTTAAATTATAAAATAAAATATCAGTTCTACTTTTTAGAAAATGACTAAGAGATAAATCTTCTACATTTACCCATGTGGTGCCTAAAAATGGAAAAACCTTGATATTGGAGAAAAAGTTGAAGTCAAGATGGGAGTTATATGTATCAGAAATTCTAGACTGGTTAACAAATCAAGGCATAACTTTCTAGTTTATATATTCCTTGTGATACTGTATCTGATTTAGACACATAAGCAGTATACCAGGATAGGTAAGAATTTTTTTTTAGATAAGTCGGAATCATACTACAAATAGGGAATTTGGGTAAGTTATTTAAACTATATTTGCTCCTGTCTCACCATCTCTAAAATGTAAAAAAAAAAAAAAAAAAAAAAAAAAAATGATAGCATCTACCTCAAAAGACTTACATGAGATGATACATGGACTCAAAACCTGGCATCAAATAGCGACTTAGTAGCATTCCTATTGGCCCTGGGATTTCGTCATTGGGGTAAAACACAGATACACAGTACAGTACATGTGTGATCAATTAATGAGAAAGAAAATTCCTTAAAGAAATTTTGAATAATGAGATGATTGTGCAGATAAACTAGAAAATAAAGGAACCAAATTTCCGGAATACACTCATTCTGCCAAATTAAGCCTGATTTAAGAATTTCATTCAAAAGCACTATTAAGTGTCAGGCACTATGTTATACTCTGGTGCCACAAGAAAGGATGGATTCCATGCCAAGAAAAATAGAGAACTGAAGGAGAGTTTCTCCATATAACAAAGAGGTACCTAACCATGATTTGGTTACAAGGTGGAATGGTGAGGAAGGAGTTGAAAAAGTCATATCTTTAAATTAAAAAGTCATCTGTCCTACAAATCAGTATCCACCACAGCAAGAGCAGATCAATCTACACAGCACATTTTGTTATCCTCCCTTAACAAGATGTTGAGTGGTGAAATACTAAGAAAGGTATCCTGGGGCGATGGAAATGTCCTGTATCTTGTTTTGTGTGGTGGTTACACAGTATTTACAATTGCCAAAACTAAAAATACTGAACACTTAAGAACACTGTGTTTTATTTTATGCTACTTACAATACCATTAAAAAAATAGCTCAATAAAAAAAAAAAAAAGTACTTCCTACTCTCTCACTGGAAAGTGTGAGCATTTAAAAGGAGCATAACCAAGATAATGGCTATAATTCCCTGTGCTACATAATATATCTTTGTTGCTTATCTATTTCATTCATAGTAGTTTGTGTCCCTTAATCCCATGCCCCTAATCTGCCCCTCCCCATTATCTTCTAATAACTTTAAATGGAGTATAATCTGTAAAAACACTGAATCATGTTGTAAATCTGAAACTAATATAATATTGTAAATCAAATACATTTAAATTTAAAAATTAAAAAAAATTAAAATAGCACAATCAAATGTATATTCATTATAAGATGAACTACAGAATGATCTGATCTCATTCAAAACATCTTAGGCAAAATATTCTTTTAACTTTTCAGTGATAGGTGATGCAAAAGAAATTCTTTGAGATCAAAGACTACTAGAATCTCCGAAATTCTCATTTGTTGCAGAATCCAGAAATGGACATACATATTTCAGCGGCATTTCACCTGTTGTTTGAGAATAGTCAGTGGAAAATGTGCTTTTTTTTCACTGCTTGCCTTGGGTATACTTGAAGAAAAAGGGCTTGGGAGGAAAAAAGGACCGGAACTACAGCGTTTTCAACTAGAAATCCAAAACCCAGCTTCTAGCTCTAGGACTAAAGGATGCATGGCAAAGTATTCTGTGCCTGTGATAATCTTCTAGTACAGGGCTGTCATAGGATAAGTGTATTAATTTGTCAGGACACTTTGAAATGTCGAAACAAGTTTATTACTCCAAAGTGGTGTTGGTGATGATACTGTAGCCAAACCCCACATTTAATCCTGACATTTGTATCTCCTTAGGAAACACTCATACACATCACTTGAACTAAAAATGTAATGTCCAAGGGGCAGATAAAGGTAGATTACTCCGCCTACAAATAACTGGGTGGGAGAGCGACGTCTCCCCCACTACTAAACTTCCAGAAGTCTAGATTTCTGGGATTTCATCTTCCAAAACACCTGGTATAATCTAATAAATTTAAAAAGGGAAATGAGTAAATAAGGCCTATATTGAGATACGCTCTTGTGTCCCTCGTCTTGTCAACAATCAACGAGGAAATAAATTGCTCCTGGGGTACAGAAAGCCTTACTCCTAAATTATGGTGGAGTGGTAGACAAGCACTCAGCAAGCACTGACTGTATTCTTTCACAAATTTTTAGCACACACCTCAATGCCTTCCTCAAACTGCGTCCATCCCTGGCACGAGTGAGAGCAAGGCCTCAGTGTCTTCAGATCCCCCATCACAACTCCCTCCCCATTCCATTCCAGGTCCAGCGGCCTCCGGCCATCACACCCTTTCCTGAGCTCCCATCCCCAGTGCCGCCAGCCTCACCAGCTGTTCCCGGCGGCTGGAGCTCCGATCGGTTGGCGCCCGGCGGCCCCGAACATTAACGACACCCAGGAGCCTGGCCTCGAGGCTCAGGCCCGAGAACAGACTCCAACTTCCACAGCACCAGCGACTTCGCAGGAGCACTTCAGCATTTTGAGCTGAGCTTCCGGAAGCAGACGGGAGGCGGAAACCGGATGCCCGGAGCAACCATTAGTTCTCCTCCCCCCCCATCACCTCCTTCTCCTATAATCTCCTCTTTTTACTCAATGATGAGACAGAGGCCAATCATCTGACATTTTTCACGAGCAAAATTTCGTCGTTTTCTCTCTAGTGTTCCGGAAACTGAAGCAGTGCGGGGGAGGAAACGTGGAGTAAAAGAAAAGTTGAAGCCCCCGGGGTTGCGCCATGGTTTAGCCCGGTTGCCTAGGAGACCGAGAGTAACAGCCGCGGCGAGCGCGGAGCGCGGAGTGATGGCCACGTTAGCGCGGCTGCAAGCTCGCTCCACGAGTATGGGCCAGCAGTACTACTACAGGAACAGGTAGGCCTCCGCTCGGGGGGGCGCGCCGGGGGTGTTCCTCAGCCCGGTGTTCCTCGGCTGGAGCTCCTTAACGAATTCCCCAACTCAACGAGTACCACCGACTTCTCTTCATAACTTGCCGGCTGCAAACATCGTCGCAAATTTTAAAGTAGTGTTAGCACACAGAGGGGTTATAGATATAGGGGGCATGGTTATCAGCTGGGGATGATTGAAGTAAAAGCCCAGAGTAAGTAACATTGTACAATGAAGTGGTGGGTTTTTTTTTTTTTTTTTTTTTTTTTACATCATCACTTCTCAATTTGGTAAAACGTACGTCCTCCCTGTTGAAAGTTTGATGGTCTCACTGGAGTCACCCAGGCTCCTTAGCTGGGTGAGCTCAGAATGTCTGTCATTTACCTGGGGATCTGAGCCTCCATTATGTCACAAATGCCATTCAACTCAACTGTTCTATGACTCATTTGTCTTCCCAAAGTGACCGTATCTAACCTCTTCTAACGAGGTAAACATTATCGATAAGTGAATTTATAAAAAAAAAAAAAGGGGCGAAGGAAGACACTAGCAGCCGTATCCACCTCTCTACACCTAACCTTCTCACTCAGGAAGAGGTTCATTTTAGCAATGGCCTTCTGGCAGCAATGCCCCAGGAGATGTTCCATCTTAAGAGAAACTCCAACAAAAGTGAATTGGGCAATAGTACAATACAGTGGCGTGTCAGACCAATGGACAAATATGTCAATAAAACACAATCCTTCTGAGCAGTTCTTATTCTAACATTTATCTCACCTTCTGTATTCTTAGAGCACCGTGCACCTCTCCTACAACAGTCACCACAATTTAATTTTGCATTCTGTTGAGAGGTAATACATGAAATATGTATATATTGTCCCTCTTAAAGTAGAAGTGGGGTTTTGCTCATTATTATTTTAGTCTCCAGTGTCTGTCATAGTTCCTGATACATCATAGCTGCACAATAATTATTTGTCTAGTAATTCCATAAATGAATCTTTCAATCAGTCATTGGCCCTGGTTTACATAAATGTACTAAAAATAGCTAAAGATAGAAATTATTTATTTATCACATATATTATCTATAATTGTAAGTAAGTTATGTGGCGGATGCTCTATTTATGGCATACATATCTAAAAGAAATAAAATCCATTCATTTTATGTTCACAGACTAATATAGAATATAGGCATTTAAAAGATTATTGCAATGGAGTAAGCAGGAACCCGAAGGGAAACAATTGACGTTTCTTGGGGTCTGATTATATGCTGGGCAGTGCACTAGGAACTTTTTCATATAATACTCATTTGATTTTCACAACTTTACAAGTTAATATATTCATACAAGTTAATGTGTTCATCTATATTTTTAGAGCTTGAGAACAGTGTTCTAGAAAAACCTGGTGAAGTGCCACACAATTGCAAACAGATCGTTTTTTTCCTACAGATTTCAGTGTTACTCTTTGTCCCCATCTCCTGGCTTTTGACAGTGGGTACAGTTCCCCAACACTGGAGATTGCTTGGAGAAAAAAACTAGGGCCATGCAAAGGTCGTGATGAGAATAGGCTAGCATGCCTTTTATTTCATTTATTATTATTCATATTTTCAGCATGAAGAAATGTATCTAAAGATCACGAAGGAATCAGAATTCCCAAGTTTGCCTAGTTAAAGAACAAAGCAAATATTGAGAGCTGTAGGAGCAAAAACCATAAAAAATGTTAATATATGAAAAAAATAAACAGGCAATTTCCTTAAGAAATTATCATCATTTCCCATTTGTTATTGACTAGTTAAGTTCTTTGCAAACTTCAGTGTACATCAGAATCCCCTGAGGATCTCATTAAAATGAAGATTCTGATTCAGTGGGTCTCAGTTATGGCCAGTGAATCTGCATTTCTCACTAGAGTTCCTGTTAGGCCCAATTTTGCAAAAATAAAGGGAGACATTGTGGGGAAAAAAAACCTGTGTATCTAATTCTTAAATATCCATACAAGTTATATATTTATTCCTTCTTTACATGAGGCAAGGAGAATGAGTTTCAGATAGATTGGAAACTTGTATGAGGTCACACAACTACTAAGTCTCAAAACCAAAAAACCTACCTCTAAGGCTTAGGCTCTTCAATACCACACTGGACAAGATTTCCTTCCCACTACACTGGTCTGATGAATTAAGTGACAGGAAGTATCAAGATCCAGAAACCCAAATAGCCTGAGCATGCTGTTCCAAATCCACTAGCATGTAGGCAATAGAGTTGGAGGAAACAATTTGACTCTTCTTGGTTTGTTTTAATGTCTTCCTTCTATGTTGGTACCAAGACAGTGGCAAAAATGTTTCTACCTAACATCTAGCATTGGAATGCCTCTGAAGTTAAAAGATGAATTTATTGGGGAAAATACACTATTACTAAGTGCTTGGATTGGCACCTGAGTCCTCCAGCGCTTCTCTGCCTAACATAGGGAGAAGATTTGGAACTCCCAAGAAGTGAGATGCAAATGCAGTCATAGCTGATGTGATGAGAGAGCTAAGGGGCCTGGGTAGGTTTGCACATTTTCAGACTAACCCAAATGCCCTGGAAAGTTACTCACACAAGAAATGTTTGGTGGGTGGTCAGGTTTTGGTCTACTCATCAAGGAGGCTGAATATTGTGTTGAGGTTGTTACAGGGTGGCATAGAGATATGCAGTTGTTATTTGACCAAGTACTGGTCTTTTTTTTTTTTTTAAACTTTCACTGTTAATTTCTAGTGTTATTTCTGTTCTCTTTGTGGCTTATTTGTCATTTATGCTATCCCATTTGTGGAAAGAAGAGTTTGGTATGTGTTCATTAATCATATTATTAATTTTCCCAGTATCCTTATTTAAATTTTGTCTGGTTAATCTGTCAAACCCCAATAGCAATGAGTTCAAAATGTTCCTCTCCCACTGGCTTCCACTGAGTCTCCACTGAGTGGCATCTTTTATGTTATGTTATTTAGCTTCTATGTGTGTACTGGTGTGTCTCTTCATTATTGGCTATATATTGGTCATTTTTGAATGTGCAAAGTATTTCACCTTTGGGTCCTACTTGTAATTTTAAAAAATTATTTTTATTATTTCTTTAAACAGATTTAATGTAGTAGCATCCAACTTGTAGTATTAATATTGATCTTCCTTTCTGTGACATGAGTTAATTGTATCATTTTGTATATTTATCTTCACAAGCAGCACATTTTAGGGTTTTAAATGATTAGAGCCCAGGAAGGTTGTGATGGGTTAAATTCATTATTTTGATGGATATATAGGTACTTCAGATGTTCATCCTATTTTAAGCTGCTTCTTAATTCTTGTCCCTCTTCTGCCATGACTTCTCATATATAAGCTGTATTTTATTTTATTTTAGATTTTAATATTATTCAGAGGGAACTTATTTCTAACATTTTTTCTGGGAACTTAATGCACTCTACTTAGATTCTCAATACTATATTTATGAATTAAATATTCTTTTATTAATTAAATGCTGGCAGAGCAGTGCTATGAGCTAAGGAATGTTCTGGGTATTGAGGATATAGCAGTGAACAAGAAAGTCATGAGGGAAACAGAACAGAAATAAACTTACATGTAATATTTTATCTTGGGGTGATTTTAACCAAAAAGAATAAAGCAAGGTAAGGTAGGCAAAGAGTGAGTAAACATCCTGTTTTAAACAGAGTGGTCCAAGGGCCGCTCCTCTGATCAGGTGATATTTGAACAGAGTCCTAAAAACCGTGAATGAGTAGACCTCCTAGATAGATTTCTAAGGGAAGAGATTTCAGGAACTGAAGCCACAAGTGCTGTAGTCTTGTTGTCAGAAGCCTGCATGAAATAAACATTGGAGGACAGGGTCAGACACCAGGTCATTTGCGAGTTTTAAGCTGTAGTAAGGATATTGGATTCTATTCTGATTAAGATAGGACGTCAGAGGGGATATTCAACAGAGGAGTGACATGATCTGACTTCTGTCTGCAAAAGTAATAAAGAAAACTCTGACTTATTTTTAAATTGGGTAGAGCGTTTTGATTTTGTTTTCTTTTTTTCTGCTTTTCTCCTCCAGTCCCATCACCTAGTCCCAAAGCCAGTGCCATATGTTTTACGTTGATGGTAGTGTCTACCATATTGTCTTTCAGTTTTCAAGTTTCATGTATTCAAACTAGTCAATTTATTTCTCTAGCTTTGGGGGGTTTTAAGCTATCTTTGAATAGTCCTTCCCAGCCAATGATTATGAGAAAATTCTCTGTATTTACTTATGATATTTTTAAAGTTTTATTACACTTTCCTTCACTCTTTATGAAGTTGTATTTCTGTCCATGTATTGTATAAGACCTTAACTTTTTCTATAGAAATATAATTGTCCCAACACCATTTATTGAACAATCCACACTTTCCTTACTAGTTTTAAATGTTCTAAGGTAAATAAATAAAAGGGGTAAAAATTGCACAGGAAGAACTGAAATTGTCTTTATTCATTGAAAACACAATTGTATGCATACAAAACTCTAAACCACCTACAAAAAATGTTTTGGAAATAAAAAGTGAATTTAGCAAGGTTTCAGGGTAAAATTCACAACACATACAAATCAATTGGTTTTTTTTAAATATATATAATAGCAGTGGGCACTTAACAATTTTAAACTACAAAAATAATACAATTCACAATAGCATAAAAATGCATATGACTTCATCTATTGACCCAACAGAAATATCTCATATACACAATTTGTGTATAAGAGCATTTTATGCATGGGGTCATGTATAAGGGCCTTCATTAAAGCATTATTTCTAACTGGAAAAACACAAGACTTGTATATATTTGTAACTAATCTTGCTAAATAAATAAAGGCATATGCACATGATGGAATATTAAGTAGCAGTTTAAAAGTGAAATATTTTATACATAGTGACAAAAATCTCTGAAACAAGTGGAAAAAGAGGCTGTAGAAAATGCTTAATACATTTAATGAGAAATTTGTATGTATAAATACATAGCGAAACAAAACTATGAATCTGGACTCATTTAACAAGCTGTTAACAATGATTAGATTTTGAAAATTGGAGGATATGGGAGGTTGAAATGGAGTCAATTTTTTTCTCTATATTTTGCTGTATAGTTTAAAATTTTGTATTAAGCACTGGGTATTCATGTATTGTTTGTGAAATGAATAGTAAATAAATAGGAAAATTTTGTTCTGAAACAATAATTTGGTTTTGAAAAGATAAAATTAAACATATAGAGTAAGTGTCCATGAAGATGTAACTGGTATAAAACTTGCTGTCCCACCATGAAGAATTAGAAGACTGAACAAAATATATGAAAATTATTTTTAGACATTGATACAACAGACAGGGCAGGATTAGAATCTCTGAAAGAAAGGAAACAAATGATATATTAGCCAGATATTTACCCCATCTCTATTGCTGGGGGTTAATTTCTGAATAAAATCCAAACTCTCAACAGCATAGCATTCATGGTGTCCAGGATCTATTCATAAATTATTAGTAGGGCAAAAATGTAACAGACTGAGACCTACAACAAGGAGGAAAAAAATCTGTTAATAAATACAGAACAGAAATACAAAGATAGTGAAATCAGCAGACAAGGATTTTTAAATAACAATTCAAAACATGCTTAAGGACTTAAAGGAACATCTGAGCATAATGAGAAGTTAAGTGGAATATAAAGAAGAAGCAAATGAAACTTTCAGAGATAAAAGAACACAATATCTAAAAGAAAAAATCACTAGATGGTCTTAACGTCATATTAAAGTGTTGCAAATAAAAGATCAGTGAACTTGAAGATATATCAAATACATATTATTGGGTCGAGTGTTCTATAAATGTCAGTTAGATCAAGTTGGTTGATAAATGTTCATGTTTTCTTTACTGTTTTTAATTTCCTATACAGTTGTCCTATCAGTTATTCAGGGAGATGTGCTGAAATTTCCAGCTATAGTTGTGGATTTGTCTATTTCTTCTTTCACTTTTGTCACGTTTTTCTTCATTTATTATGGAGTTTTATTATTGGGTGCATACGCCTTTAGAATGATAATATCTGCTTGCTAGATTAACATTTTTATCAGTATAAGATGATTATCCTTATGCATGATAATTTCCCTTATTTTTAAGTCTACTTTAAATATTAAAAATATATTTTAAACTATGAAAAATATTCAAAGAAATTAAAACAATATTGAGATGCTATTCTTCTGTGTGTGTGTGTGTGTATACACGTATGTAATCTCAAACTTACATAAAAGTTGTAATATGGTACAGAGAGACTTCTTTCAAAAAATAAATGGCGTTAGGTGGCTATCTGCCACCCACTGCCTTCCAAATTCTTTTTCCAAATAAGGATATTCTCTAACCACAATTCAACCATCAAAATCAGGAAATTGACACTGGTGTATTTCTACCATCTAATCTTCAGACTCCAGTCAAGCTCTGTCAGTTGTCCAAATAATGTTATGTATAGCAAAAGGATCTTGTTTGTCTTGTCTCTTCAGTTATCTTTAATATGGAACATTTTCTCAATGTTTCTTCAATTTCCATGACCTTGACACCTTTGAAGACCACAGATCAGTTATTTTGTAGAATTTCCCTCAATTTAGGTTTGTCTGATTTTTCCTCTATTAGATTCAGGTTATGTACCTAGAGCAAAATATCACGGAAGTGATGATCTAGTCTCAATGCATCTGCCAAGTACTGCACAATTGTGATTTGTCCAGTTAGTGATGGAGTTCATTTGGATCATGTCACTAAGGTGTCATCTGCTATACTTCTCCACTATGATGTTCTTTTTTCCTTTGTAACTAGTAGGCATTTTTTAAAAGCAGGTAATTTGAAGCTTTATATGTATCCTATTCCTCATCTGAATTTCAATTTTTTATTTTCTCATTTATATCATCATAAACTCATATATATTCCTATTTTAGTTGATTGGTTAAGATCTATTCCTTTTATTATTTATTTTCATGCTGGCATTGTCCCAGACTTGTTCAATGGGAGCCACTAGGAGCTTTCTCTGTGTCCTGATCCTAGTAAGAGTTTCCTGCTTCCTGACACAAAAAAGTTCAGTTTTAGCTTTTACTCTTCCTGTCCCAGCTCTGGAGTTGCCCGTTTTTCAAGGAGCCCTTGTTTCTTTTAGTAGATGCCTGTGCCGTTGGGTGTTGCTGTTCTCAGGCCCTCTCAAGAGGGAACTAGAAAATATGTGCATGTGTGCATCTGTCCAGAGTTTATGTCTACATTTATCTATCTATCCATCCATCCATGTAGATTTTGAAATCCATGATTTACATTGACAACTCTGTTTCAAATCCAGCATGACAAGGTTCATTCTAGTTTTTTTTTTCTTTTCCTTTTCTAACTGAGAAACCTGGCTCTCATTATTTTTAATATATTCACTTATTTGACCAACCCCTCTGTATGTAACCAAACTCCTTTCACCATAATTGCTTTCCCTTTTAGGGATATCTCTTCTCACCCAGTGTGGGGTCCACCTCTCTATGTGAAACCTTCACCTCCCGGCCAACTTGGATACCCTTTTCCTCACTCTTGGGCTCTGATTCCCTATGCTGTCTGCCCTCCCACCTTACCCTAAAGCCAGGCCTCTTCTCCATGGAAATAATCTTACTCAGACTGTGACACCCTACCCCAGGTCGCACCTCCCCCCACCCATATGGATGCCCATCTCACCCAGCACTGGTGCTGGTTCCCCACACTGACCCTGGGGTCTTCCCCAGCCCTGCCTCTAGCACAGATCTTTACTCTCCTTGCCCACTGCTGACTTCTTTAGGACTTAATTATTCAGGAAATGAAGTGAAATGAGAAGGAAGATGAAGAAAAGTAAATATAAAATATTCTAAAAGTTCACTCACAATATAAATCTGCAGGACAAACTATGATAATTCCTACTTTACGATCTAACGCTTATATATTTACGACCTATGTTTCACTGAGCTGTGAAATTATAATAATAATAATGGAGACTATTAATGGAAAACAAAGCATGGCTTCTGCCTTCTAAACTGTCATCCTATGTATCGCCATCAAGTAGTTGTTGACCTCTTCTTAGTAACATGGGTGATAATCAGAACACAAAGTGGAAATTAAGCGTAATTCCTGCCTTTACGGAGCTTGAAATCCTTAAGACCTAGTAGTGAAATGATATGGGAAAAATAATTATTTTACACATCAATATATCTTATAACACAGGACAGCTAATATTGGAATTTTATTCCTAATGTCTAAACTAGCTACAACTTACATGATAATGAGAAGGAAAGAGTATTGGGTTTTTAATCTAGTATTTATTCAGGAGCTAAGGTCAGACTAAGTACGTTGATGTGTAAAATGCATAATTTTTGCATATTACTAGAAAAATACTTAACCACACATTTTTTATTTATCATCAGTTATTTCCTGGCCTGTAATGATACACATGAATATAGTGTTGGACAGGGTTATAGTACTTCTTTCTAGTTGATGATGAAGTGACTGGAAACTTCCAGCTTTTTCTCGATGTTTTATTACATTCCTGGTAGTACTTTTGGTCTTTCATCATTATTAATTCATTTAGTATTCATTGTGATAATGCTGATCATAATAAATTTATTTCAAATTCATGTAGATGTCATATTTTATTCACTGCTATAGGATTTTCATTATAATTTGGAACTAATTAATATACCATTAAAATAAAGTGTTACCCACATTTTTCATTTTAAACATAAAATGTCTAGCAGTTCATGACATATTGTATGAGTATTCAACATCCCAGTGGTAACCCAAGTATCTGTAAATTTCATTTTTAAGCAGTTAAAAAAAAGGGCAACAGAAAAATGTATATAGAAGTCAAATTTCAGCACATAAATTGAAACTTAGCAATAATTCAACTACTAGTTATTGTAAAACATTTCCATTTAATTTAATGTATAGTTCTAATTTAATGTTTACTTCTTATTAGCATAATATGTATGCTTTGATTTGTATGTTTAAAAAAAAAACAGAGATTGTTAATAACTCCAAAAATAAATTACTTAATCTTCTTCTTGACTAGGTATATTATATGTTAGCATTATTACCAGGAGAGTTTAAAAACCTAAACTCAAGACAGATTAATTTGATTGCTTATCTTCTGCATTTCTTATGACAATTATAAGTAAGGGGTAAGCGCAAACTAATACATTAGTTAAAAAGAAGTGTATTTTTTCCCTTCTTTGTAAAGATCGTCAGTTGTTGTTGGCGGTGAAGGAGAGAAAAATGTTTTTAGTAATTTAAATAGAGCACAGTTGACGGTTGAACAACATGGGTTTGAACTGCCCGGGCCCACTGATAACTCAGATTTTTTTCCAACAAATACATACTACAGTATTACACAGTCCCTGCTTGGCCGAATTCCTGGATGCGGAACCGCAGATGTGGAGGGTTGACTGTAAAATTATATGTAGATTTTTGACTGCATGGCGTGTTGGTGCCTTTTAGTCCCATGCTGTTTAAGGGTTAACTGCATATTTAAAAATGAAAAACAGATCTACTATAGTCATATTAAATGTTAATAAATAAGGGTTAAATAACCATGAGAAGCCATTTTATCCCGTTATCAGGAATTTGACTTTACATCAGCCTTTTTTGAATGAAGTTTTTCTGTCCTTATCTTCTTTACATGCTGTCTTCTTTGAATTGCCTGCTCCAGCAGACATTGTGTCGCTTTATCTCTTCTATGTTTGCCCTAAATGACATTTTATATCCTGCTCTAGAATATCGTGTGATAAGATACTCTAAGGTGCTAAGGTAAGATGTTAAAAGAAACATGAAGGATTCCCGCTATCCGTGCTACCCCTTGAAACATTGGCCTTGTCTGCATGACTTTTTCATGGCATTTGGCACTGCTTAGTCGTGGTCTCCCTTCCTGATGCCTTTCCATTAACTTCTACAGCACTGCAGAATACTTGTCACTTTTACCAGGACCTTTTTTCCCCCTTATTTAACATCTTTCCCTATAAATGTCCTTGAACCAGAGACAGTTAAACTTTGGAGGTGTGCGGTTCTAGGCCACAATAATGAGATTCAGGGAGTCTAATATCCCTTTGTATTATACACAAAATTGTGAAACCTAGTTAAGAACCTTGCCATTTAGGTTGTTCTTATTATTTTAGTAGTACAATGATACATCATTAAAAAAATAAAATTCTTGAGTCATCCTGAGTGTCTTTTCGTGCTTTTTTAAAAACCCATTTTGTAAATTGAACTTTCATTAGAGACACTTCAATGCCATCTGTTAGTTTCTTCAGTACTTTTCATGTTTTTCAATGTACATTGTACCCAAATTTCTATAAATAAATAACTTTGTACGTAAAAGTAATATCTCCTCTTTCCAATTGCCTTACAGAAGAGTCAAAGTCACATATTTTGTGGAAGTAACTTTAATCAGTTAACTGTTGAGAACAAAATTCTAAATGTGTTTACCTTTTTTGGAACAGTGATGACATTTGACAGTAAAATTTAACACAGGTAATCATTTGTCAACCCTACTTCCAGCTTTTTGGCTAAAGAGACTTGCTTTCTGAAATTTTAAGGACCTTGATTGTTTCAATGTAATTTTCCCTGAAGTACACATTGGCACTCGCAAGATGGTTAACTGCAGGTCTCAAAAGTGCAAATGTACCCAGAGCGCAAGGCAAGAGCTTTTAAAGGTGTAAGTTGTTTGTATTGTCTGTTCTGTACATTGCCTGTCTTTGCTGCTTTTCATTTGGGTTGTTCATTTTTTGAAGTTCCTTTTCTTTCCCTCAAATGCAGTGACAAGAGCACGAAGTCTTTGGTTTTCTCATTTATGGAATTCCCAGTGTATGAAGACAAGACAAATTTTAGAAATGTCCCCCACATCTGTCCTGGAATTTATCACTCTCATTATAGTTTTACTAAATGTGTATGTGTCTGCATCTCTGCTGAACATCCCTGACGTCTTGGGAGTTTTTCACTTTTCTGTATGTGTTCAGAGACTGAATGGTTTCCTTCCAGCCATATAGATGAGTGCCTATGGTACTGCATTCTCACAGTACTTGGTATAGTGAGAAATTTTGGGTTTTTTGGTATGGATGTTGGGTTTTTCCATATCTTCATCTTTCTGTCTATTTTATTGTTTTAAGGAGATTGGTGCTATTTTATGCCACAATGATTCAATATTTTATTTAGAAAATTTTACATGCATTTTTCCTCTTGCTCTTTTTTCCTTGATGCTTCTTCCCTCTTACTTCCCTCCTTTCTCCTTCTCATTCTTCCTCTCTTCCCCTTTAGGGTACATGATGGTTAAGAATGCCACCCCTGGAGCCAGACTACCTAGAATCAAATACCTAGAATCAAATCTCAGCTCTTACACCAGTATGTGACCTTGGGCGTATCGCTACACCTCTCTTTGCCTCAGTATCTTCCTCTGTCAAGTAGGCACATTTATTTACTTCATACAGGTTTTGAAAATGTTATATATGAGTTAGCAGAGTGGGATGTAAAAATGCTAGGAACAGTTGGCATATAAAGTATTAATTTGTTTAAGATATAATTATTCTTTTCTCTATTTCTTACAACAGACTCTTTCAGATTATCTGCCTGTCTTTTACCCATAATCAGCCCAAGATTCAGGTTCCTAGGGGCATGGGGCCACCCGTGGGGTCCTCAGCAACTCTGTCATCCTGAAATGGGGAGAGATTCCCATGTTGTGAAAGGTGCAGTGAGGGAAGCGTGCAAGTGGCATTCTTCACAGGGATTAAGTGTGCCAGTCGGCATGCTGCTCCCCCAGAGGACGCAGCTCTAGGAAGACAAAGGTTGAGTGTCAGAAATAACGTCTATTATCTTGGCGGAGCCACTGCGAAAGCCATGTGGGCCAAAGATTACTGCCTTTTGGAGCTTAGTTTGGTGGAGAGACCCTCATTAAACAATTGCACATGATGTGTTATATATTATGAAGAGCTATGAGGGTGTGTAACGGAAGCCTAATGTAGTCTGGGGATTCAAGGAAGGCTCCTTGAGGGAAGGACTTAAAACTGTTCTCTCCCCCACGTGGAGTATAATTTGAGCCAAGAATAGTTTATACATGTTTCTGCTGTTATTTTGTACATGCAGTGTAAACAGACAGCAATAATGAAACTTTCTTCTCCCAGTTGTCCAGTGTGCCCTCACACACTTCATTATCTCCAGCAAATTTTACCACATTGTTTGGTAATCTTATCATGGTGCCTTCCATTATCCGGTAAAGTGAGCGACTCTATTCTCTTACGCAGTTTTTTTTCATTTTGTGTTTATTTATTTATTTTTATTGAAGTTTAGTTGATTTAGAATGTTGTCTTTGTATCAGGTGTACAACAATGTGATTCAATTATATGTATGCATATATATATTCTTTTTCATATTCTTTTCCATTATAGGTTATTACAAGATATTGAATATAGTTCCCTGTGCTGTATATAAAATAGATAAACAGCAAGGACCTCTTGTGTAGTGTTACAGTTTGTCCTTCACTTCCACTACACTTTATGCAACCTTACTAATTGGCACAATTTCTCACCGTGACTCTTTGCATCTGGGTCACCGACTTGATGCATCATTTTTGTTCCTCTCTTTGGATCCTTTTCAGTCAGTCTTTCTAGGTACCTTTCTCTCCTGCTTACCTGGTAGATAAGCCATCTACTTGTTTCTTCAGCTATTTGTCACTGACAGTTTAATTGCTAATCCTGTTTTCTTTCTCAGCCAACTTCATAGCATTATTTGAAGTATTTTTTCCCATTCTGTTTTTGTTCTAACTGTATAGACTTAGTGAACTCTATATATTTAATCTAACATACAATGAAAACAAATAAATAACATGTTTCAGAAAACAAATTCTTGAGGGAATTTTTTAAAAAGTAGAAAAATAAGTGACTAGTCATTCTTTATTCATTTAGCAAACATAAAGCGCTAATTTTGTGTCAACCAGTGTTTTAGGAGAGAAATTACTCTGTATTCCACAGTAACTGGCCTAAGCAATATGATTTTATCAAATGGGGATGGGGGAGAATTATAAGGACTGATAAAATTAAAATGGAGATCTGTCTTGACTAAACCTTTTCTTCCTGTAAGTCAGTAAAATCTGAAGACTGAATTTCTTATCTCCTTATAAGGCCTGTGGCCTTGCCCCTTGCCTCCTTTAAGAACTCTATCTAGAATAGGCAAGATGATGGATTTATCTTACTTAGAGGCAGTTCATTTAGCTGATGCAATGAGTGAACTATGCAAGCATTTTAATCTTGCATGATATGTGTAGTGGCATTTAAACAATAAATTCAAATAATCATATTTTTAAAATAATGACAAAATACCGCATTGCTTTTTAAATTTCCTTATAAAAACCACTGGTGAATTAATTAGTTGCAAATAGGTGATTATAAAAATTAAAAAAGTAAAGCTGTTGAAAGCACATGGCCTCTTAGAGAAAGGTTAATTTTTAAAACACAGATCATAATTTCTGAAATACTTTCTTTATTTAGCATTTTAATGTTATTTAAAATGACATTTGAATTATAATTATCATTTTGGAGGAAATTAAAAATTAAGTGTAAAGGTTGATATGCTTTAGAATGATGTTAGTCACTAATGAAATGCTTTAAAAAATTTTTTTTAGTGTTGTGGATGTCTTTCGGAAAAAGGAGAATGATGCAGCAGTTAAAATCCAGAGCTGGTTCCGAGGATGTCAAGTTCGAGCATATATCAGGTATATTGATTTTGTCATGGAAACTTCAGATAATCATAAAAATAACACTCCTTAGAAAATGTAATTTATTAATATAGTTCTCATCGCAAATAATTTTTTTTTATTTTAGTTGTAATGAAGTTAATAAATTGCATGTCTTTTAAAGATGTAACTCTTTTTGGTCATATTTTCTTATGTATCAAAAAAACTAAATAATATTGGCTGTATCTCTTCTAAAAATTATGAATGTCCTAAGTGTACTTGATCAGATTATCTTCAAGTTCCATAGGATGTGACAAGTGATTGCAGTTGTATTTATAGCAATGAATTCACTGACTAGTAAGAAAGAAAAACAAAACGAAACAAAACAAAGGAACCTATTCCAGTCCTTTCCAACATGTTGGATAAAGGCGAATGGTGAGTCCTTCCTAATGCAGAGAGACTGAATGAGTCCTTTCAGACTACAGAGAGTGAGTCCTTTCTGATTACAAAGAGACTGAAGTTTATCCCTGTCTTAACTGTTTCCACTTTTTCTTCAGTGCTTGAACTTTCCTTCAAATTCTCATCAATTCTGAAAAATATTGCCCTGGATAAGGTAGAGGAAGAATGTGACTGGTCCATAGTAACTCAGATGGTGAGCTAGGGATTATGCTGTATACTACCTTAAATTAACTAGTGGGAGCCAGACATGCATATAAAAGCATGAAGATGAAGGGTTTTTAGGGAGTCACTATACAAACTAGGAACATGGCAGCAAAGAGAGTATTTTCTAATTCCGCAGACTAAACTGACATTAGATAGGATAGACTGAGTAATATAAGAATGAAAAAGGGAAGTGCTACTTGACCTCACAAATTATTTCAGAGCACTTATAGTGAGTCACATCCACGGTGCCTGCCTGATTTCTCAGCATGTCACTATGACCTGTTTTATAGTCTTTTAAAAAATATCTTTCAATATTTCATTGCATTCTTCTTTTTTTTTGATTTGTTTATTTTTATTGAAGTAATTTACAATATTAGTTTCATAGTGATTCAAAATTTTTATGGATTATGCTCCATTTATAGTTACAAAATATTGACAATATTCGCTGTGCTGTACAATATATGCTTGAAGCTTTTTATGCATAGTAGTTTGTACCTCTTAATCCTCCTACCCCTGTCCAGCCCTTCCCTGCCCTCTCCCCACTGTAACTACTAGTTCATTCTCTATATCTGTGGATCTGTTTCTTTTTTGTTATATTTATGAGTTTATTTTTCAGATTACACATAAAAGTAATAACATACAGTATTTGTCTTTATCTGATTTATTTCACTAAGCATAATACCCTCCAGATCCATCCATGTTGTTGCAAATGGCAAAATTTCATTTGACTAGTATTTTAATGTAGAGATAGATGGATGGATGGATGGAAAGATAGATAGGTAGGTAGGTAGGTAGATAGATAGATAGATTAGATAGATAGATCAATCGATCGATCTTTATCCATTCATCTGTTGAAAGACAGACAGGTTGCTTCCATATCTTAGAAATTGTAAATAATGGAGCATTGGGGTGCATGTATCTTTTCAAATTTGTGTTTTTGTTTTCTTTAGATATATGCCCAGGAATGGATTGCTGGATCATGTGGTAGTTCTATTTTTAGTTTTTTGAGGAACCTCCATACTGCTTTCCATAGTGGCTGCACCAATTTACATTCCCACTAACAGTATGTTAGGGTTCCCCTTTCTCCACATCCTCAACAACATTTGTTATTTGTGGTGTTTTTGATGGTAACCATTCTGACAAATGTAAGGTGAAATCTCATTTTGGTTTTGATTTCCATTTCTCAATAATAATTATTAAGCATCTTTTAATATGCTTATTGACCATCTGTATGTTGTCTTTAGAAAAATGTCTATTCAGTTCTTCTGCCCATTTTTTAATCAGGTTTTTTTTTTTTGATGTTGAGTTGTACAAGCTGTTTGCAAATGTTGGATATTAACACCTTAACCATCATATCATTTGCAAATGTTTTCTCTCATTCAGTAGATTATCTTTTCATTTTGTCAATGGTTTCCTTTACTGTGCAAAAGCTTTCAAGTTTGATTAGGTCCCATTTGTTTATTTTTACTTTTGTTTCCTTTGCCTTAGGAGAGACAGATCCAAAAAATATTGCTATGATTTTATGTCAAAGGGTATTTTGCCTATGTTTTCTTCTAAGAGTTTTACATTTTTCAGTCTTACATTTAGGTCTTTAATCCAGTTTAAATTTTCTTTTGTATGTGGTGTGAAAAAAAGTTCTAATTTTATTTTTTCACATACAGCTAGCTGTTCAGTTTTCCCAGCACTACTTACTGAAGAGGCTGTCCTTTATCCATTGTATATGCCTCCTTTGTTGTAAATTAATTGACCATAAGTGCATGGGCTTATTTCTGGGCTCTCTATTCTGTTCCATTGATCTATGTGTCTATTTTTGTGCCAGTACCATACTGTTTTGATTAGTGTAGCTTTGTAGTATAGCCTGAAGTCAGCATGATATATTCAGCTCTGTTCTTTCTCAGGATTTTTTTGGCTACTCAGTCTTTTGTGTTTCCATAAAGTTCAAAAATAAAATTATTCTAGTTCTTCGAAAAATGCCATTAGTATTTTGATAGGGAATTTTTGGCTTGCTAGTGGATAGGGCCAGGGACCAGCCAACCCCAGGACTGGTGCTGGCCTCCTGGTGGGTGGGTGGGTTGGGTCCAGCTGTGGGGCTATGGTTGTTCTGGGGCTAGTGTCTGCCCACTGTTGAGTGAGGCTGGCACAGAGGCTGGAACAGATTCACTGGTAGGTGGGGCCAGGGCCCAGGGGGTTCTGGGGCTGGTGCATGCCCACTGGTGGGCAGAGCTGGTTCCAGAGCTGCTGGCTGCAGGGCCCTGGAATTCCCAGGTCTGGTGTCTGTGCACTGTTGTGTGCCCTTGGGTTCTGAGCCCTCTGTTGTGCAGGGCCCTGTCTAGGGGCTGCTGTAGGCGTGGGGGTGTTCCAGCAGCCTATTTGCTGTTGGATAGAGCTGTGCTCCCTCCCAGTTAGTTGTTTGACCTGAGATGTCTCAGTACTGGTGCCTACAGCCTGGCGGGCAGGGGTGGGGCTGGGTCCTGAGCCTAATAAGCTAGAGGGAGGATTCCAAAATGGCATTTGCCAGCACTGGTGTCCATGTGGTAGAATAGGATCCCCAGGATGGCTGCTGCCAGTGTCTGCATCCCCAAAATGAGCTCCAGCTGCCTCCTGCCTCTCCAGGAGGCTCTCCAAGATCAGCAGGTGAGTCTGACCCAGGCTCCTTTCAAATGTCTGCTTCTGCCCTGGGTCCCAGAGCGTGTGAGATTGTGTGCACCCTTGAAGAGTGAAGTTTCTATTTCCCCAAGGCCTCTGGCTCTCCCAAAAGCAAGCCCTTTGGCCCTCAGAGCCCAACATTCTGGGACTCGTCTTCCTGCAGCCGGAACCGCAGGCTCTGGAGCCCAGGGTGGAGCTCAGACCCTCGCTCTTTGGGTAAAACCCCTGCAGTTGTGATCCTTCTCCCACTTGTGGCTCGCCCACCTTGGGGTGTGGGCTTTGACTAAGCTGCAGCTCCACCCCTCCTACCTGCCTCGTCGTGGTTCCTTCTTTGTTTAGTTGTTGAAGGTCTTTTCTGGTCTCTTTCATTGATAATTGTTCTTAAATAGTTGTAAATTTGGTGTGCTTGTGAGAAGAGGTGAGCTCAGGGTCTTTTCTACTCTGTCATCTTGGGAGATCTCTCCTGTTTTATAGTCTTAACATTCAGAAATATTTTAGAGAATTATTATTAAAGAGGAATTAAAATTTAAAATGTTTAATCATAAGCCCCAAAGAAATATTGAATAATTATCTATGGCTTTTTTCTATTTCTAGGAATGATTAATACGATCACAGGATGATAACTGTCTTACTGTTTAAAAGTATATATAAACTCAGCTTTGAATTTGATTTCTTGAGTTGTCAAAGATATATTCCAGGCAAAAATTTAAGATATATTACTGTTTCAATGAAAGCATACTAATAAGCATGTTTTTCACCCAGGCACTTACACACAGTAGCAACAACCATTCAAAAATGGTGGCGAGGTTACCTAGGCAGACAACGTTATCAACTCATTGTCAAGGTAAATATTATGAAATTTACACACGTTAGCATCCAGATTATACTATTTGTTGTAACTTTTTCACTTCACTCACATCTGCATGTAGTTTTGAAGTTACTGATAATATTTATATAAGAACAAAATTGGGTTTAATATTTAGAATACGACTTCTGAGAAGCCTTTCCTGATTTTTTCCGTGCAGAATCGATGACTCATTTCTTTGTACCCAAACTATATCAGACATGTTATTTTTATTACAGTGCTTTTCACAGCGTATGCATTTGTATGTACTTATTTGTTGAAGATTCTCTCTACTCCTAGATGATGCGCTCCTTCAGAGTAAACACTGTAGCTTGTTCATTTTTGGACGACCAACATTTAGATTAATCCCTGGCCCACTGCAGTTAATAAACATTGGTTGAAGTGCCCCAAATTAATTCTACAAAATAACAACATAAGGGAATTATTCTCTGTGCTACTTATCATTCCCTTTGATTGACTCTTGGGATTTTTTGAAGCTTTACCTTAATAAATGTAGCAGTCTACAATCATCTGTATCCACTGACTGACTTACAGAAGTAGGTGATAATATGCCAACTTATACTTTTGTTAAGAGATTTAGGAAATTAGGAAAAAAAAAATTCTTTTGATAATGGAATGAAGTTTCTAATCATTCGCCTACTTTGCTAATTTTCTGACTTGTTACTATGTTTTTTCTGTAGTAGTTTGAGCTTCACTTATTCTTTGTTAGGTGCATCTAAGTGAACAGAGAGGAAAAAGAAAAAGTAAATAAGTAAATGATAAGAGTTCACTTTTGGTGAGAAAAACTTAAAACATGTTTAATTAATACAGGGACCTCTTGGAGGAAGAGGGTAACTGTGTGTAAACCACTATTTCCAAATTTATTCTGCATAATTTTTTTGCATGATAGCTATATACAATAATAATAATGCCATATAGTGTATATTAGGTTATAAAATGAATGGTATAGGTTAGTGATCTTAAAACTAATTTAGTAACAGAACTCCTCCTTAACTAAAATTTAGCAACATTTTTAGCCCTGTATGTAAAACTGGTACAAACAGCACAGCTATTTTGGAAGCCGAGGAAATGCAACTGCGTGGTCTCTTTCCATGTTGCATCTGTTGTTATATTGAGCCACCAGAACATGATCTGAAAGCTACTGATTTAATTTGCTTTTCTGGGGAAGGATCACAAAAATCTAATGATATTAATTGCCTGGGAGGGTGGGGACAAGAACAAGTACTTGAGGAATAAACATAGGAAATAGACTTTTTACTGTAATTTCTTTGGTAGCTTTTGAATTTTAAACAATGTGAATATGTTATCTGTTAAATAAATTAATTAAAAAGGCAAGTCAATTTAAAAGTTACTCCCCCCACCAAACACGCATGGGCAGATAATATGTGCTCAGGTGGGAAGTTAATATCATCTCCAAAGTTCAAAGAAATGAGCCTTTAGCTGAACCGCAGGGAATTCAGTAGAGTGGAGGCTGGGGAGAGGGAAGGAACAGAATGGCATGAATGAAGTTTCAAAACTGGGAAAGAGCCTGGTGTACTAGTTCATGGTGAAGATGTTGATCCAGAGGGCTCAGAGGGTTTGAGGAGCAGCAGAAGGTTGGTAAGGAGCTGAATGTGACTTTCATACAATAATTTCCTACATTTTTAAAGGACTTTGTTGAAAAACATGTTTTACATTCACTGTTTCGTATTTTCCAGTAACAGTTTGTCGGGTAGAAAGTGCAGGTGTTTTATCTTCATTTTACAGATGGAGAAATGGAGGATCAGGGAGATTAAAGTGTGTGCCTGAGTTCTCAGTTCCTCCTGACTCCTCTAGATCCATATGCTAACTACTTACTACAGCTCTTCCTGGGATGTCCCTGAGGCACCCCAAATATGTTCCTCCTTGCATATTCCTTTATTCAGGTACATGGTACAACCATTTCACTGGAAATCCAGTCGTCTTAGAAGGCCCATCAGCTTCTTTTCCCCACTCTGTGCCTCTTATCAGTTGTGAAATACTTTGCATTTGCCTGCATACAAGTGTCTTGTTTCCAACCTAAATGTCATAATTTTACTCCCACGCCTACAGTCCTCACCATAGCATATGGTATAAAATTCACACTCTTCAGCATGACCTGCTGGTTTTTCATAGTCTCATGATCACTTCTTATCTAACCTCATTTCTTGATACACCTGAATAAATGTACTCTGGCCATGTTCAACCATTTGCTAAAATACGCAGCGTCTTCCAGGATTTTAGCAAATGCTGTTTACTCTGCTTGGAATGCCCTTCTTCACTCTGACCTGCCTCCTGTTGGTCTGAATCCGACTCATCATTCAAGACTTTACTTAAAGATTATCCTTCCCTTATGTCCTGAGGCTGAGTGAGGGATGGTGGGAGACTGCAGATGTTAGGTGCACCTTCCTTAAGATTTGCTCCTGTAGGTGGGTGCGCATCACTGTAAAACATTTGTTTATTTACATCTCATTTAACTGGGAGCTCTGAATGGCAGTGACTGTTCTATTAATTATTTCTCACATATACAGTAAATGTCACAGAGAAAGCCTGCAGAACTTTTTGCTAACTGGATAAATTAATAACTCACGGGGCTCTAAGTTGGAAGACCCCACCATGGTCAGCATAGCTGGTGATGAGAATCAGTTTGGGCCAAAATTATTCACTACCCCCTTTCTTAGAAAGGACTGATTAACCCCATCCCATTGATTTTGGGCTAAACCATGTATTGTGGGCCATAGTCACATGGAAATTTAACCTGCATATAATGTGAGTGAGAAATAAAATTTTTGTCTTATAAGCTACTAAGATAGCTGCATTTTTGTCTTGGCAAAGCTGATTAATGGTTGTAATGACAAGAAAAGCATAGATTTTATAAGAAACATTCTGAATGGGACACTCAGTGAAACTTATAAAAATGTTTTGAGCTTTTTGAGTTTGTGGTGATGTTAGGACACCTCCATGTGGTGGTATCTTGTAAGGCGATTTTGCTATCGCTCAGCAGAGTGTCTGGTAAGTTCTAATTAGCACTGAACAAATGCTTATTAAAGTGAACTTTTAGATTAAGAGGCAGAGCTGGAGATAAAGATCTTGGAGCCATCATTATAAGATGACAGGATTTTCTACCTGATGGAAAAGTATCCGAACACTGGAGCAGAGGGCCAAGAATTAAGGCTTGTGGAATGCATAAGGTAGGATTCAGGCAGAGGAAAGGGACTTATAGGTAGATAACAAATAGAAAAGCAGAGATGCAGTATCTCTGATTTAGGAGAGGAGAAAACTATTAGAAAACTTAGAGTTGTCAACAATCTCAAATGTGGCAAAGGTCAACACAACGTGAACTGTGAAAAGACAGAAGTCCTAGGATATCTTTAGATAGGTTCTGTATTTTTAGACGGCCTCCCTCAAAATTCTGCTGGACCAGAATACTTCTATCCAGCTTTTAAATAATTCTCACAGTAACACCAACTGGCTTATCTAGTCCTACAGTGTTATGCGTTCTCCACCGTGTTGCCCTCACTAACCCACGATAGCAGAGCCATTCCAGCTTTCTTTTATGATCTCTTTCTTGCTTCCTGGACGACTGCTGTTATTGTTTGTTTTAATTTTCCACCTCCATTTCAGGTCTTCCTGCTGCCTTTCATGCCGCAATATCTGGCAACATAACCCACATTTGTCCATCTTAGGGGTCAAAGATTGTTGATTCACAACTTGAAAATCTTTCCCTGTTAGTGAGGATGTGCTCTGATTCATCTTCTTCTTCTTTTTTTTTTAATTAACAATGAATTTCTAATCACATGGTTGTGTGCTCAGTATACGTCTGTTCCATACCTGCTGAATTCCTGCTATAATTTTACTGCAACCTGCTTTTCCCATTTGAGGTCAAATGGTCCTACTGTTTTTGTACCCTTCTTGTTTCCAACTGTACAATGTTCTTTGTAGCTTGTCCTTACTCCTTGCTATATTTCATAAACGGTGAAGTGAAAATAGTCATCTCCCTAGGCAATAGTGCTGGAAAAAATTTCAAATATTTCATCTGCCTCTTTTGGAAAACTTTGAACATTACCTAAGTGAATTCATCAATAAAACCTATACAGAACAGCCGTATACATCTTGTTATCCTTTTAAATTTCCTCTTTTTAAATTATAGTTTACTATTACATAGTTTATATTATGTTTAATAACAAATACACTATTTTTTGCCATCACACTGAGGGCAGCAAAGCATAAATGCTACCCTATAAACATGATTAATTCTATATGCATTATTATGAAATAAATATTAATATAACTATAGTTCTAAAAAGCTCAATGTTACTTTTTAAACTGAGGTCATTCAGTGAATAACATATATATGGCAACCACATGAACAAAATTTAAACTTTTTGTTAAAGTATATGACTAGCCTATGGTAGAACTATTTAATTTATAAAGATAATTCTTATAAAATAGATTATTCTTCAAATTATAAAATAATTTATTGCTGAAAAGGGTCACAATATTTATATACTTCTTATCATTTTACTGCTCTGCTTATGAAGTTTTCATATTTGATTAGTATTTGAGAGAGTAGCCATGGAAAGAAATTGTATTAACTTTAAATGGAACCAAGGATACCATCTACTATCAAATCCCATTATGTGTTGTCATCATAAATACCGGCTGTTTTTTTTTTTTTTTGGAATGGATAGTAAAAATACGTAAAATATCAGTTATTATTTTTAAGATAGTGAGATTGACAGGGTTGCTTGTACAGAACGTTTTTATTTCTCTTTATTAGATGAATGACTGTTCCTTCTGTAGCCCAACTCCTTTTATAAATTTCTTTGTACAGCTTCCAAATGAGTTATAAGTTAATAAGGCAACATTTATCACCCTTTAGTGTTGGAGCAGAAAACTGAAACATAATATATTTTTCCCCCTCAGGATCATCTGGCATTTTAAATAAATACCAAAGGCTGGATAACTTAAGACTCTGACTTCCTAATATTAATTTAAAACTTTATTAGCATATTTTAAGTATATGAATTCAGATTTAGTGCACCTGTGTTTAAAGATTATATTAATAATAACTGAGGAATCATATTATTGGCTTTTGATTTTTTTTGTGGAAGAAGAAAGGTTATTTTAAAAATCAGCTGTTGGTAATAACCAGATTAGTATCAGTAGCCAGCAAACAAGGCAAAGCTTGTGCACAAAATACTCATGATTATTTGATAATAAATCATTTTAATGATTACACTCAAAATTATGAAATGAGGATGGCACTAATGTGGAAAATAACAGAGGTGCAGACTCTCCAGATCTGGTATCCATATGCACATGGCTTCTAAAGGTTCCACTATCATCACTTTAATGAAAATATTCCCTCTGTATTGCCCAGTCCAGCAAATAAAGCCAGTTGATCTGGTCAAGTTTATATAGATGTATTACTCAAATTTACTATAAATAGGGATTACTGTAAATGTTCTGTTTTTGAAAATGATTGACCATTTCCTCCTTGAAACTCATCTTTTCTTGGTTTCCAACCTGAATGCTCCACAAAAAGGAAAGATCAATTAATTTATGGCATGCTCATGTAGCAAAATACCATATAGCCATTGTATATACAAATGGGACAAAGAAACTCAACATTGAGGAAAAGGTACTAGATTTGTCTAAACTGAGATGGAAAAGCCATTACTAGAAATTAAGCAATCAAGGATTTAAGGAGAGGAATTTGCATAAGACTTTTAAGAGAGTAACATTTCTGGTTCACAAGGCCTGGAAACATGGCTATAGGATGTAGAAGTCACTGAGACTGAGAAAGGTAGGCAATTGTGAGATTAGGTAACTGAGTGTGTTCTCTACATGAACTTGAAGAGTCTCAAGATAATGCCAGGAGTTGTGGTGAAGAGTAAGACCTTTAGCTTGGTGTCAGAATGTTTAGGACATATTATTGGAGCAGGGCAGGGGGGAGGCAAAGAGGCACAGGAGGAATGTTGGAGCATGTAACTTAGAGACCCAAAGAGGTAAGACAACGCCAGGAAGGAGGAGAGAGTGAACAGTGAGTTCTTTTGCTCTTTGGGGTTTTTTTGGGGGGAGTGGTTTTTAAGGGAGTATTTCCTACTGGTTTGAAATGGTTTTATCCACTGGAGCTGAGAGAACGCCAGCTTTTTATTCCAGTTGCTGGTACTTGCGATGGGGGAGAAAAGGTGATTTCCCCTATAAATGCTTCAAAGGAAAACAGGAGAAGAGAGGATTTGGACAGCTAGAAAAGAATTAGAAGACATTTCAGGCAAAGGGAGTAGTATGAACATGGAAGTGAAGAAGAAAGGATAGTAATTTGATCAGATTCAGGTTTATAGGAGAGGGTGGTGAGAGATAATTGGAAAACAAAATTGGGACCTGATTGTGGTGAACTTTGAATATCACTTGACCTCTAAGAGAGCGGGTCTCATTTATTTCCCCCCTCAACCTCCACTGTAGTTCACCTGATAGAAAAAAAACTCACATATGAGTTGTGCTCCCATCAATAATCATGGTCCAATCCCACTGAATAGCAGCCCTGTCTAAAAGGTCCACATGAATATTAACCACTCAGAAAATTGTTTTTAAAAGGAATGCATCTTCCATAAAAAAATTTCAGAAGCCTTCTAAAAATTGAGCTAGGGGACATGACAAAGGCCGTACAGCAAGCAAAGTGGTTGACTTAGTGTTCCAGTGCTGTTTTTCATCCCAGGAAGTCTTCCTACTCTGTCTGTTGTAAATATGACATATCAATTCTGTTTATCCTTGTCTCCCTCTTTTCTTTCTCCCGCTCCCTCTCTCTTTTCTTTCCTTCATTTATTCAACAGGCATTTGGGGAACATCTATAATTGAGCGTCATGTTTTCATGACATTGAGACTGTCATCTTTCATGCTTGCTTTTCACCCCAGATCTTTTGTCTTTCCCTTTGAAGGAGACGTGGTACCTTAATGATAAAATAGGAAATTAGCATACAGTAAGGAAATTTTAAGAAATTTCTCTGCTAATAAATTACAGTGTGTGCTGTCATTCTTGGATATGTTATTAATATTTGGTACACTTTGCTTATCTAATTCCACGGAATGGAAAAAAAACTTTTGGACAGAATCCTAGAAAATATTAAGAATGAGGGTTTTTTATGAGCTATAATTTAACTACTCATGTAACAAAAAAAAGTATTAAGATAACAAGTAATTATCACTGCTCAGAATGGAAATACAGAGATTAGATGAAATTTTACATAATTTTAAAGTGTCCACATGTGTCTTGTAGGTAGCTTATAGAGATGCGTGATTCATATTCACAAATGAGTTTTTAGTGTTGTTTAAAATTGTGATAAAGTGTAGCATAAAGTTTATCATTTTGACAAGTTTTAACAGTGCTATTCTGTGACATTCAGTACATCCATCTCCCAGACTTCTCCGTCATCTCAAAGGGAAACTCTGTACCCAGTAAACAGTAACTCCCCGTCTTCCCCCAGTGCCTGGTGACCACTTTTCTTCTTTCTGTCTCTCTGAATTTGACTATTCCAGGAACCTTATATAAGTGGAATCACACAATGTTTTTCCCACATGTTTCAGTGGTTCTTTCAAAAGCATCTTGGGCTGGAGAATTGAGAATAAACATCATAACACCAGTCTGTGCTTCACATAAGTTTGGTAACCTGGAATCAAAGTGCTTTTCCACCATTTAACTATAGAATTTGAAATTCTTACACTTAAAAGCTGTATCTCTTTCCTCTTTGTTCAGAATAAAATTTAACCTCTTACACACTTTTAGCTACAAAATGTGTAACAGTGGTAATCCCTTTCCTAATGACCATCGAATATGTCCCACACGCCTTAAATACTTTATGTTATTTTATTCTTCACAATAACTCCATGAAGTATGTGATGTCCCATTTCTTAAGGACAGAAATCAAGACTAGGAGACTTCAGGTAATTTGTTCAAGCCATGCAGCTGGTAAGAGCAGTGTCAGGAATTGAACTCAGGTCTGTGGCTTGAAAACTCATGAACACTCACTGCTAACAACAACAATATGAAAAAAAGATAAGAAACAGTATCTTTTCCTGAACCCAACTTTCTCAAATATATAATTTCCAAAATGTTTCTTCTGTATAAAAATATACAATGGTTATATTTGCTTCAATATGACTTGAGGAAATACAATAGTTAAGTAAATATTTTAAATTCACCTCATACACCAAGAATTACGCCTTGCTTGCTATAAGGAAGAAAGAGAATTTAAAATGAGGTAACATCATTGTGTTCATTTGTAAATAACATATTGCAGCCAACTGTTTCTTAATTGCTCAGACTGTTGATAAATAATCCAGTCCTGCTGCTCTCCACAGACAATTTGCTTTGGATCAGATCAGGCAATTCAAACAATACTAATTACAGTGAAACCCTTTTATATGAATTCCTGTTTGTTGCAGGGAAGAAAACCCCTATCTCAAAGGTTAAGGCATTTATCTCTGATTTTTGCTGAAACATAGTGGCTATTACCTAGGCTCAAGTTATATTAGTCGAATGAGTTTTGGTTAAATAAAAATGGATAAAGTTGTATTTTGCGTGGAAAAAAATATGTATTTCAATGTTTATTGCACTGTCATGAATCATGTTAATTTTATCTTTTTAATTGAAAGAACAGATGTGGAAGTTTTATTTTAAGTAGTATTTTCATTGAAATAAGCTATGTTGCTAAGTGATTATTTACTATCACAGAGATTTGTATTTTAATAGACAAATGTGTCTCTCCTAGGAAGAAACCAAGACTTTAGGAGGTCTTCATTATATCAGGGGATTTGCTGTAACATGGTATCATTGTATTTATGATTTGATGGTGTTAAAATGAATATTAAATGAAACAAAACTCCCAAGGATTACTCAGGAGGCAGCTGAGTACATAACATTTTGTACAGATGGTTGGAAGGCACAATTTTGCTCCATCACTGCATCCACATC
This sequence comes from Camelus ferus, assembly GCF_009834535.1. Classification (NCBI taxonomy): domain Eukaryota; kingdom Metazoa; phylum Chordata; class Mammalia; order Artiodactyla; family Camelidae; genus Camelus; species Camelus ferus. The sequence goes on along the minus strand of NC_045718.1, from coordinate 2,078,019 downwards.
CTTGAACGATTTCGACTGAAGACAGCATTTCTTTGAATTTTTCATTAAACCAGACGTCTTGAAATATGAATTCCTTTTATGTTTCTGTGAGTTTTGGCTAAAAGAACCCCAGTGAATAAATCATACAATACTACGTGTCACCAGCACTTGTGAATATTTCTGCTTTGTTATTCTATTCTCAGTAGAGCACCATTGATTATCAAACTCAGCGGAGAGCATTTTATGATCATATATCTCCATTAGCTCCTAGTTTGACTACCATAGATTTTTCTGGTTAAGCCTGCATTATGTATTAGGAAGCCTATCCCTTCAATGCAAAGTTTGATTTCATTTTTCTAAGCCGAGAACTCTTATTATGTATTATGTATAAAGATTCTTATCTTTTACATGTAAAAATAGCCTGCACTGTCTCTGTGTAAAACTGAAATTTATGCCATCTTTTTTTTCCCTTGATTCACAGTTAGCATATTATACTATGAAGATGAATCTCTACAATGCAATGGCTGTCAGGGTAAATATTTCTTCACTTGTTAAACAAATGAAAAGTCAATTGTGCCCTGAATTCGCTTTTAATAAAATGAGCAAACCCGAATAATGCAAATTTGATTGATATGCTAATGGTAAAGAGAGAAAAGAGTACATCGTTATAAAGTTAGTTATACTAAAGAGTCTTGGCAGTATTAAAAATTAGAGTAAAATGTAAAACATGTAATTATCAATGCTTATGTTTTAGAATGTTAAATATCTCTGAGCCATGACTAGAGAAAGAATGTAAATATTAATGAAGCAATGTTGGTTTCCATATGTCATATAGAATATTGTAATAAATAGATGAACATGGTTCTGGAATGTAAGTTTCCTGCCCAGTACAAACCAATCAGAAGTTATTCATACGATTTAGCAGTAAGGAAGTCAGTTTCCAGCTCAGACGTTTTATTTATATCATTTCTGTGCTCAACTTTCATGTGTTATTTGCCAAATAGGAAGCTGAATTTAGTGATTGTGAGGCTTCCTTGGTTTCTGCACAGATTTTGGGAAGAGCCGCAACAAAAGTATTATTTCTTTTGCATCAGACAATATGATGATAGCTTAATTGTGAAGCTGTTATAAATGGGAAAATGCTTAAGTGAATTTCATTAATGTTCTTAAAACCTATGTTGCCTTATTATATTCTCTTCCCTTAATCTATTATTAGTTCTTACTTCTGCTAAGCATAACAGATTTTGTTTTGGGTGAAGCAAGGTAGTAAAAATACCTTCTGAAAGTCCTGTGTTGAACACGGCAGTTAAATTAACATTATTTAGATGACTTAAAATGCTCCTTTGGGAAGGGGTTTTCCTCTATAGGTGTGAGTGTGGGAGACTATCCCAGGGACCATCTCCAGGATCTGTTCACTGCTCTGTGCTTTTGTAGTTTAAGGGGAAAAAACAGGAAGAAGTAGATCTTTTTTCCTCCATTTCCTGAGCCAGAGGCTGATATCTAGCTGCACTGGGCTACTTAACCTTTTTTAGAAATATAGTCATATAAGAAAATAATTTGTTTTTTCTCTTTTAATGGGAATACTTGAGCTTGAGTCTGGGAATTTAGGAGATTCTGATTCTCTGTATAGCTCTGCCAGAGACAACCTCTGAGCCTAAAACAGTATTAGAGCTTTTCTCTTCTGCATGCCCTTTGTCAGATGTGTCTGCAAAGTAAAAAGCTGACGGAGACCCAAAGCAGCTGATGACCAAGGGCTTTGATGTCCCCACAGATCACCAGAAGGGACAGAGGGACAGGAGACAGAGTTCGAAAAATGCATTCTCCTGTTTATTATTTAGTCCCAAGTTTTGTATTGAATTCTGATCTGGCTAGAATCATCAAGATTCCTTTTACCTTGACTACGCATGTCTAAGAAACCACATTAATCCAAGCCACTCAGAAGGCAGAGTTTTTGACTTATTCCAACATCATACTAAAAACTGTTTCCTTTGCCCAGCGTCACCTTGTCTTTGGTCAACATCAGCAGACAGTGCTGAACTCTACCTAATTCCTGCGATCCTAGAAAACAGCAAAGTTTGAAAAATCTCCCTCGGTCCAACTCTTTTGTGTTTCTGAAACAGCTTACTGCAAAAAAAACCACCCTTCCCCACAGGACTTAGATAAGAGGCATGGATGACCCCTTGTTTACTTATGACAAAGCCAGACACAGTCCCTGAATTTCCCATTCTTTACATCATAAATGATTACCTGAATTGCTTGTCTCCATCGATCAGTTGGAAAAACATGTTTTTAACCAAACTCTGGTTAAGTTTCTGTCTTTCCCCTAGATCTAGGAATGTAGCCAGCACATAGCATCTCCTTATTACCTCCTGAACATGGGCTGGCTTCAGGTTAAAACATTCTCTGAGCTACCATCTGATTATGCCACCCTGTCATCCCACTTCCCCTCATCAGATTCTTTCCAGCCTTGTTCATACCTTTCAATAAAAGAAAAACTCTTTTTGCCTTATTTTTGGCATGTTTGCAAATCTTGCTGTCGAAGATTCTCTGTATTGCAATAGCCCACCTCCATCTATTGCAATAGTCATCTGCCCCCTCTTTCTTACAGTGATTCTTCCAAATCAAGTCTCTCCTTGCTATGTCCAGATTTGTTTTTTATCTGACACAGGAGAGAAGAGTAGAGGTGGGAATGCACTGGTCATTAAAGTGAAGGGAAGGAAGACTTGAGCATTTCCTAGAGGTTGAAATGATCCACTGAAGATACTCGGGAATTTTTGGAGGCTTAATGGAGTATGTAGTTACTACTGTAAGAAATTTATAATAGAAACACTACTCTAACAAAGATGTTCAAAGACTTCCTTTAGAGGTTTGAATGAGTTAATTTGGTAGCTTGGTAGTGAGGAATCATCAAGTTGGATTAACTTGGTGTTGAGGAATCAGGAATGAAGCCCGCTTGCATAGAAGCTAATGTGATTGCCTAAGAAAGTTTTTTTTTTTTAATTTTGGGTGGTTTTTTTTTTCTTATTTATGTATTTATGTATTTATTTAGTTTTGGAGGGTGAGGCAATTAGGTTTATTTATTTACTTACTTATTTATTAAATGGAGGTGCTAGGGATTGAATCCGGGACCTCATACATGCTAAGCATGCACTCTACCACTGAGCTATACCCTCCCCCCAGCAAAGATTAATTTTTAGCATTGGTTAATTGCATGACAAGAACTGAACTTATTTGTAGGTGCACTTGGATAAACCTATTTGTAAGTGGATTTTTTGCAAGATGGTGCTCTGAAAACTTTGCTCGCTGCGGGAGTGAGAGGCTAAAGAGACCAATGTGGGGTCCACAAACCTTCATGCTGTACATATCTGAAGATTGCAGCCCTACCTAAAGACCAGCAGCTGAGCTGTTTCTTCTAACAGATACAACTCTGCCTTGTCAGTTCAGAAGCTACCATGTAACTTTGTTCGAAAAAGCCACCCTTTAAGTGATTTAAATATGGGTGGCTATGAGTGTACAAGAGGGAGAATTTCTGAGAGAAACAGATAACTACCAAAAATCTATATGGCCATCAATATTCAGCCAGATATACTTTTATATATGTACCTAAACCATGCAGTCGAAGAGAAAGAAACTTTTATCTTACTTTGGCTCATAAACTGAGCCAGTCGCAAATTATATGTCTGACTATTGACTCCTAGCATGACAAATTATATTCAGTTGTCAAAGAGGTAAATGGAGCATTTCTGAAAAGAGAAGAAATTTTGAAACTTCATTTTTAACTTATACATCTTAAATAGATATCACTTTTTTATATAATGAAGAATAAATTATATGTGTGTGATTGTTTAGTGTAATAGGCATTCATATCCAGATTTGCTGTATTTTTTTTTAAAGGGTCACCTTTTCTCTAAAGACTTTATGATCCCCCCACCCATGTGGGATAGATCACTGTCTTTTTTTATGTCCCTGTTCTACCATCGATACACTTCTGTATAGAACCTGTAACATTTTATTATCCTTACTAATTTACATGCCTGTATTTGGCACCCACATACACTGTAAGTCCCATGGGTCCCAGATCCTCTCTTCTTAGTCTTTGTATCTGGCTTATAGTAGGTGATTAAAGAGATGTCCCTGAATAAATCAACGAATGTTGGTTCATTCTTTTCTAAATAAGGAGTTAAAAAAAAAAAGTCACTTGTTTTCAATACTTTTTATCTAAGTCCCTTAGTGCCCTTGTTGGAAATTATTTAAGCCTTTGCTGGGAAAACTTTAAGGCTTTTCCGAATAGTTGAAAACACTTGAGGCTAAGTGGCTGATGAACCGGACACGGGAAGGTGATATTTGGTCAGTGCAGTTTACACGTGAGTGGAAGACCTCATAAGCTTTGGGCCCTTGCCAAAGTGTTAGAAACACATACAGACTTGAAGGAATTTTCCTGTGAACAAAGCTGCTATCAGAACCCACAGGATGCCTGTACAAAACCCCTGTTACTGATTTGTAGCTAGGCCCAGCGACAGTCAATTAATACAGCAATAAATTGCTCAGTAAATTTTTATCTTAGCTCCTGGGGCCCCATTCCTCCTGTTTCTCTGTGTGACACTTTATTGCCTTTTTGGTCTTTAATTTGAATTTACTCCAGATTAGGATTCTGCTTTTCCTCTAGCATCTTGGCTACTCCATTGTGGATCTCACTTAAATTTGGCCCCCAACTTTTTTTTTCCCAGTTCTTACTCTTTGAACAGCTTTTAGTATCGTATGCAGATACCATGAGCTGATTCATTTGCTCAAGTTATTTCTCTCCCTGTCCCATCTAGATGTACAGCTGTGTATCTTTTACAGTACAGTGTGGAATGGACCCTCTATCCCTCTATTTTTTTTAGAGTGTTTTTTTTTACCTTAAATTTAAGTATAATCTGTTACAGTGTGTTGGTTTCTGGTGTACAGCACAGTGTCCCGGTCATGTATGTACATACGTATATTTGTTTTCATATTCCTTTTCATTAAAGGTTATTATAAGATGCTGATTATAGCTCCCTGTGCTGTACAGAAGGAATTTGTTTTTGTCTATTTTTATATATAGTCGCTAACATTTGCAAATCTCAAACTCCCAAATTTATCTCTTCCCACCGCCTTCCCCCCAATAACCATAAGATTGTTTACTATGTCTGTGAGTCTGTTTCTGTTTTGTAGGAGTTCATTAGTGTCCTTTTTTCTTTTTAGATTCCACAGATGAGTGATATCATACAGTGCTTTACTTTGTCTTTCTGGCTTACTTCACTTAGAATGATCTCTGTTTCTGATGCTAGAAAGCATCTCCTTGAGCACTTGGGTGTCACTTCAGGCCCTCCAGTCATGGGGCTTAGAGAGTCAGTTTCCTGGCAGTAATATAAAGATGAAAGGCAAAATTACTTTATGGGTTGAAAGCCCAATGAAAAATATGCCCAGGTAGCAAAAAAAGTGCAGTTCAGTGTTATTATTTCATCCACTAGGTCTTTCCATCCAGTGAGGTCCCTTACTTGTTTCTTTCCCCCAAAACTTTGATGCATAGTTCTCAGTATTTGGTATTTTTATCTTGTTTATGGCTTTTGTTTACTGGCTGACTCCATCTAGGATGAACCATCTTGTATAGAGTGGCACATATACCTAATTCTTCCATTTCTAGGCATATAGACATTCAACTTAACCTGTATCTTTGAGGCTCCCACTTCCCCAGTAGAATGGTTCCCAATTCTCACACGTATTACCTGAACAAGAATGGATACAGCTGGTACCTACCTTAGTCAAACCAGCTGCCAGGAAGAGTGTGTGTCTGTGAGGCATATATGCAAGGACAAGATGGCAATACCACAGGTTCCCAAAAGTTGATAAGTCAGAACCATTGATAAGTAAAAAGAGTTAGCAATTGCACAGCAGTGACCACTCTCCAGGCACCATTCTAAATATTTTAAATATTTTAACTATTCCCTGCAATTCTCATGACCAGCTCACTGAGGCAGGCAGGTATCATTATGGTTCCAATCTGAAAGATGAGAAAATGGAATTGTAGAAAGTTGTCTTGCCCAAGGTCACACAACTAGTAAGTGACAGTGTTAGGAACTGAGCCCAGGAGGTCTGGTGCCCATATTCCTGTTATTTCTGGTCACCCGCAGTCTTACCTTCACTTCTAGTCTTCTTTTTCTTCTCTCAGAAATCTAGATAAGAGCAACTATATGAACCCTGGGTCAAGCCCTTAGGGAAATTTTATTACTCACACGGTGGTTTTCTTGGCAAATGGACCCCATGGCCCTGGTAATTCATGAGTATTCTTACTGATACAGTCCACTCAGGGAATTCTAAATTCAGTGATAATTAGTAGAAATGGGTACGCAAACTCTAGTCTTCTCATATTGCATCAGGATTTGTCTTCCATCATAACCCCAGATGAAACACCTTTCTGGCTACAATTTTAAATGGCTATTTGTATAAGATATAGCAAATGAAAAAACAGAACCTGTCATTTCTTTCCTGTTTGGAGTACAAGGTGCAAATCACATAGATTTTTCTGATCCAAGAATTTCAATTTGGTTGTATTTGGACCTTCACCATGCCCATTTTTGACCCTGGAACATTAATGGAAGAGAAAAGGAGACTCTTAATTTCATTAAAAACTTTAGAAACCCCACAAAATTTTTACCAGCACTATGATTTTTCAACTGTTGACCCCTTTCTTTATACATTAACTCTTAGAATATACTGGTCTTTAATAAGCTCAACTTAATGGGGATATATAATCTGGCACAGACTTTGGAAGTTAACAAAAGTAAACTCTCTGAAAATTATTTATTCCTTGCAGTGCCTGTGGAAAGCCTCCTTTGGGTCATCTCGTACATCTTGAATCGCATTTGCTTGCCTGTCCTAGGACAACAAGAATAGTATCATATGAATGCAGATTTCGAGAAGTGCTAAGATTTGGTACCTTGGAGATCTCAAAAAATAATGTTCCATCAGACTTTTTCTTCATTTTCAAAGGTCTTTGAGGAATGGAAAATGATAATAATCTAAAACTTACGGAGTTTTAAAGAACTGCAGATGTAATTGATTGTTTCAGGTAGAAGTCCTTTTACCCTGGAAACCTTGTCCACCTTATTGATCACATATACTTACTTTTTAAAAATTTTTAAAAATTTAAGTATAGTCAATTACAATGTGTCAATTTCTGGTGTTCAGCACAATGTCCCAGTCTTGCATATACATACAAATACTCATTTTCACATATACTTACTTAATGATATTCTGCTGGAACAATGGGAGTCTCAGATGACCCTTTATTATTGCAGTTATTTTGAATAATTTAACTTGAAATTAGTGCCCCTAAACATTTTAGTTCAGGTAAGAAATCCTCACTTTAAGGAAAATAAAAACTGTCATAACAAGAGGACCACTAGACTAAAAGATCACTTAAAATAATCAATTTGCAAAATAACCATAACTTTATTGGCTCTTTCCTCTTAGAGCTCTGAATTTATGTAATCAAAATTTTTATTTACAAAAATCAATATAACTCAAAACATCAATTAACTATTTTCTTTTGTTTCGCACTTGTGTCTAAAGTATGAAAAGTGTAAGATTATATTGTAGCTTTAATTGAAAAATGGTTAAATATGTGTCAGATAAAGACCCATCTCAGTCTCCTATTTATAATCCTATTTTCATATTTACACCACAATGCAGTAGTTATGTTTAGAGCAATGACTCCAATATTAGATAGACATAAATAGGTAAAATAATTCAGGAAAAAACACTGATATTCTTTGATATACTAAATATTATACAAGGTTCTAGGAATACAACATGAATAAAACACAGTCTTATTCACACAGAAGAAAGTATCCCAAAACATCAGCCTAAGGAAGAAGAGGGGTAGATAAGCCCTACCTTGTGCAGAATGATAAACATTTAGATGTTCCATCACTATGCAAAATAATATTTCTTCTCTCCCCCTACTACCTCTAGTACCAATATCTTTGTGAAATGATAAAAGAAATTGTAGAGAAGGGAAGTATAAAGTCAAGTAGAGTGGGGAAACAAAATATTGAAGAGAAAAAAGTTGCATACGGAATAATTATCCAAAACCTAACTAACCATATATATGTATGTTTTTGACATGATAGTAACTTGACATCAATAGTGAAAACTTTGACATTACTATTTTTAAGCACCCTATCTTTGAAAATTTAGTAAACTCACCTTTCTGTGCTCACTGTATGGTTTTCTAGAATGTTGAACATTCTAATAAGTTAAAGTCTAATTATGAATAAGAGTCCTATTTATATGCTCTCATATGCATTTAGAGCATTAGTCCTAGATAGGTTATTACCTGTGAATTTGTTTTTTATGTTTTGATTTTAATTCTAGGTGAGAAGATTTTTTTTTTCTCTCTTTTGATGATATTAAGATTACTGTGAATTTTGAGGAATAATAATAGACTCAACGGAGGGAAAATCTTTTCTATGAACAGATGGCTGATATATCATGGTTTTGCCATTTATTTTAGTGCTTAAAATAAACATTATTTATAAGACCACTTACATTTTGATGTTACTTAATGAGGAATATGCATCATTGATTTGACTAGCTTAAGAGGTCATTTAGAACTTGCCCGTTAACAAGCTGTAATCTGCTGAGCACACAATGACTTTGTTTAAAATTATCTATTCAGAGCTGATCAATGACAATAATTGTTTTATACCAATCACTTCTGAAAGTTGCTAATTACTTTGAAGGGCATGAATACTAGCCGTGTGCTTTGGAAGTCATAACCTGCTCACCTTGAAATTAAGAAGAATGTTGTCATCATGCTGCTTCTTGAAAGTACTTTTTTTTAAAAAAAAAATTAAAAGTGTCTTCACTAGTACTGGGATATCAACAGGAAATTTAGGCAAAATTTAAGATGTCTTTTGTTCCTATCACAGGAAGTATAGTCAGAAATCAGCTATATTGTATCTTTTATCAATTAGCTATTGGTCAAATTGGGCTCCCTATAACGTAAGAACATGCACACACTCTTTCTCTTCGTGGAGTACGTCTGACAGACGTTTTAGTGGGTTTTGGAGTGAGGGAACTAGGTATATTCTCTGTCCTTTACTTTCTTACCAGTTATGTCATAACCTTGATCAAGTTACTTAACCTTAGTTTTTTCATTTTTAACATGGAGATCATGCCCTATTCACAAGGTTACCATGAGAATCAAAGCAGTTAGCATAATACCTGGTACATTCATGGAGCTCATAAACTTTAGATTCTTTACTGGATGATAGCATCATCATCCACTCAAATACCCAGTTTCTTTCAGCCTTTTTATTCACTTACCTCTAACAAAACCCTCTGAAGTTTGGTTGATTATACTTTAAAGTGGATGAGTTTTAATTTGTTATCTGACCGTCACTTACCTATTATGAGCTTTAGTACACCATTGCAAATACCCAGATTTGTCTTGAAAAGGAAAGTTAGCCTGCCTTTGGGTGGGTGTGTAGGGAGCTGGGCTGTTAGGAGGGTCTCTGAGAGCACGATGGTTGACGCAGCGAGTGTGGCTGGTGCTGTTTCTAGTAGCTGCTCAGTTAAAAGTGGCAAAAAGCGCACGCCACTGGGTTTTGTGAGCGCCCTTCCTTCTGACACAGATTCTGCAGCCGCTTTCCGAGTTTGCTCTTTCAGCTTCTCAAAGCGGGCAAAGCGCCATCTTCTGTCCTTCCTTCTCAGCTCCCCAGCGTGCGTCTTTTGTGTTTTCGGACCCATTTAGTCTTATTTTACTTAGAATTTAATGGTGTTTTCATGTGATAGGCAGTCTGTCCCTCCACACTATTTAATATCCTACAGTGTCATGTTGAAGGTACAAGACAACATTTTGTTTAAAGATTTTGATAGTACTGAATTTAAAAAAATATATTAAAACCTTTGATTTTAGTGATACCAAGTACAATTTTCAAGCCAGTTGGTTATGAAAAATAAAAAAATCCATTTGGTCGGGAAGTGGAGGTAGTAGGAATTGGTAAAGCAAATTTTTAAACTTTCAGTAGTTAATTTCACATACAGTATTTGTAAAACAATGATAAGTATTATAAAATAAAGTATACTAATTTAGAGTATGTTTTTGTCTTTATAACATTTTATAATAAATCTTTTGAGTACAACTGATATTTGGACATAGATATACTGTTATTTTAGTGGAAAAGCCTGAGACTTTATTTGATAGGCGTTATCCGTCATTACCTTGATTCTGAAGAACTATTAATGGTTTTGCTAAAAATGTTCACTGGCATATTTTATCTTTTGATTTCCTTCAATAGATTCAGAGGCGATGGCGAGGCTATAAGATTCGGAAATACTGCTTTAATTATTATTATTTGAAGGAGTACCTGAAAGCTGTTTCAGAGACCAATGATGCAATTCGGTGAGTGGTATAATCACTAGTCCACTAGTGAAAATTTTAGAAAAGTTACTCAATAGATGTTGATCATTATCACTTAGGAATACTTTCTAAAACTAAGTGATATTTTAAGCAAAAATTTATTGTTACAATAGAGCTATATCATTCTATTTACCAAAAAAATTTATTTTTAACTATCTTGTACTCTTGACTATAAATTAGATTATTTATGTGTGTAATAAGCCTACCTTGGTACTATGCAAATAGTTCAGGTTCAGTAAAATTACCTCATTTTGAGGTGGATTTATCTGTAAAATGATTACATAGATGAATCCTTAAGTATGACAAGCCTCAGATGTATTGTGAGAAACATGTTCAGTAGCAAAAACTTGCCTCTCAAAGAAGAAAATGTTAAGGAACATATTAAAATGGACTGCTTTACTGTCAGTTTTTTTTTTTCCTTCTAGCACATAGAAAGATAACACCTGGATTTAGGCCTTAATGATGAGTCTTCTGTAGATTTATGCAAAGTAAAGTTACTGCAGCACTATTCAGTCAGGTTTACCAAAGTTCTATGTACTAAGTTTTCATGTTACATCAAAAATTGCTAGTTTTTTTCTTCTTGTAATGTGCTCCATTCTAAAAACATATGTGACCATATGCTTATAATAGATTTAGATAAAAATGAAATAGTAATGAATCATAGTTGGTATTTATGCCATAGTTTTACTTTCAGTTTTCACCTGCATTATCTCATTTTACTCTTAACATTTTTCAAACTAGAGATAACAATTGACAATAAGTTGTTAAGATAAAGGTGTTGTCTGAGACCCTAAAATTATATACATCATAAAATATCTAAACGCTAACTCCCCAACTTTTAAATTTCTCACGTATGTGACATGTATGAAAAGGTCTTTGGAGATTAAGTATGGGAAATTTGTGAAGTTGATTTCTTTGGAAACAGCAATAAAGATTTGGGGAGCTTGGAATAGGATTTAGTCAGTGAGCGAAGTTGGAAAACTCAGAAACATGTGGGCCGTAGGGGACTGCTGTTTAATTTCTTCCTAAGAAATCCAATGTTCTAGCGATGGGCTGGCTATCTGCAATCGGCAGGCTTGAGCTTGTCAGGCGGAAGGAGCTAGTAGAACATGCAAGAGGGAGAATTTGAGCTGGACTGGGGTTCAGGGGAGGCAAGAGAGGCCCTTAAGACATGGAAATTGAGGAGGCACTCACTGTCAGGGTCGTGTAGGCGACTGCACTTTCCCAACCCCGAGAGTGTACCTTTAAACTCTGCATTTTAGAGTCCTCGCTTGCTTCACCTAGTTCTATCCCTGAACAGGAGAAGGGACTCAAAGAGACAAACACGTGCAAGGTGGTTTTGGAAAGGCCTGTTTCTTTTGTTCATCAGGTATTTCCTTTTATCCTTATTTCTTCCTGATTTTACTAGGAATATCTCTAGCCACTAGAGAGCCTGGTGTATCGGTGCTCACAATTTGGTTTAGCCTGCTGGTCTTTATCATATTACAAACTTACTCTTTTGATTTATACTGGTCTTAGAATTTTTAAGGCAGAAGAGAAGTTGAACGAAACAAATGCTTTCCCATCATGTACTGAAATAAGATGATATTTTTCCTTTTTGACCTATTGACATGTTATAGAATGTGTTTTTATTAATAGACATATTAATATTAAACCATCATATACTAGGAATATATCTAACAAGGCCATTCATTGTTAATTATCCTTTTGATTTATTACTAAATAATATCAATATTTTACATAGGATATTTACATTCACTTTTATAAATGGAGTTACTTATAATTCTCTCTCTTGCATTGCAATTTACAGATATTGTTATCAGATTTTTGCTGTATTTATGAGATGAGTAGATTATATGGCATGGGGATTATTGTACTGAAAAGGAAAAACACTCCTCTGTTTTCTGTGTACTTAACACTCTACCCTCAATACTTCTGGTCACAAAATGGGTTTTTTATACCAAGCAATTCTCAGACTCAATTCGGATGCCCTCTACCTGGAGAGAGCATCAGATCCACAGGTTAAGGACTCAAGTCCCACAAGGCCTGTCCCCCGCAACCCTCAACTTCAGATGGCAATCGCATATCGTAGGTCCCCAGGTTATCCACAACTTTATGTCCAACTTGGCTACAAATCAGAGATTCCCAGGACGTCCTCCTCAGCTTCAGTCATTTGCTAGAATGGCTCAAGAACTCAGGAAAACAGTTTAATTACTAAATTAAAGGTTTATTATAGAAGAATACAACTCAGGAATAACCAGGTGGAAGAGATGACCAGTGCAGAATATGGAGTGGGGGGGGGGCATGCAGCTTCCATGCCCTCACTGAGCATGGTACCCTCCCAGCACCTCCCTGTGGTCCACAAGCCAGAAACTCTCTGAACTCTGTTGTTCGGGGATTTTTATGGAAGCTTCCTTATGTCGATACAATTGATTATATCATTGACCTTTGGTGATTAGCTCCACCTCCAGCCCCTCTCCCCCAACAGAAGTCGAGGGGGTGGAGCTGAAAATTCTGATCTTTTAATCATATGATTGGTACCCCTGACGATCAGCTCCCAACCTGAGGGAGTCCCCAGCTACCATTCATCTCATTAGCATGAAAAAAGACATATTACTTTGGGGGAATTCCAAGGCTTTTTGACCTGTGTGCCAAAAACAGGGATGAAGACCAAATATATATTTCTTATTATGAAACACAGTATCTACAATTATATTAGTATTTTATAGGATGCTTATATCCACGTTTGTAAGCATGATTCATCATAATTTTCTTTCTTGTCTTGATATCAGGTTTTTTCTTTATTTATTAGTTGAATAGATTATATGGCATGAGGATTACTGTTTTTAGAAGTTTAAAAGAAATAGTTTATAAAATTAACTGGGCCCTAAACCCTTTTGGAGAAGGCAAATCTTTCACATTTCCAAACCTCTATTCAGGTTTTAAAAAATATATTAAAGTCAGTTTTATTTATTACCAGATAACTATTCATCGATGTTTCAAAATATACTGATGTTATTTACAAATATTTTAATTAAAATAGTTCTTGCCTTGTTCCATTTCTCATTTCTAATTTTGCTTCTTAAAATTTTTGTCTCTTTGGTCTCAAAATTGTCAGACTTACCTATTTTATTGCTAATTTTTAAAGAACCACATCTCAGATTTTTGTCTTTTTTACTCACTTTTCTGTTTCCTAGTTAAATATATTGTTTTTATACTTTAAAAACCCTTTATTTCTTTATTTCACAAATAATACGTGTCCATTGTAGAAAAATTGAAAATACAGGTAATTTAAAACAAAATAAACAAAAACTCATTTATGATCCCATTGCTCAGAAATAAATACTTGTAATATTTTTATGTGTGTTCTTCCAGACCTCTGCCACTTCTTGGCTGTGTGACCTTGGGCAAATTCTTTAACTTCCTTTTTCCTAAATTGCGTTATCCACAAAGTGAGGAAAATAATAGAATTACTACGTAGATTTCTTATGAACATAAGTAAGTTAATACATGTAAAATGAATAAACAGTACTTAGTATATCCTATGCACTAAATAAATATTAGTTTATTAATTTATTCCTATGCTTACATGTAAATACCTTATAAAAATGGTTAAATACAATGTATTATGTGTGTCTCAATTAACAAAATATTGTGAATATTTTCATGGTAATAAATATACCGATATCAACATTCATAATAGCTTTAAAAAATTAATTCCTTATTATTGAAGTTGTAGGTGTTCCCAGTTTTTGCTGTTTTAAGCATTTCATTATTTTCTTTTTGTTACTTAATATGGAGTTTCTTTTAGTTATTGCCTTACACCTGGTTTTCAGACAGCTGCTGTCTTGTATCCTCACCTGGGGGAGAAAATGTTCCAGCCTCTTTCTCTTGTAAGAACACTCATCCCATCATGAGGTTTCACCTCATGATCTCATCTAAACCACTTACCTCCCCAAAACTCCACCTCCTAATACCATCGCACTGGGGCGTAGGGTTTCAATATATGAATTTGAAGGTGGGGACACAAACCTGCAGTCTGTAACAATCGCTGCCCCACTCACTGCCTTTGATCATCTGGCCTTCAAGGTTTTGTGAATATTTTTCCTGCTTTGGGAATGCCCCTGTGTTCTCGATCATTGCCAGGCCATGTGCACTCCACCCTGGTCTCTGGCTTTATCACTCTTTTACTGCATGCTCTCATGCAGTCCAAAGACAGCACCACGGAGAGGGCTGAGTCCAGAGAAGGTGGGCCCAGAGAGTCTCCTACATATAGACACAGACCGTCAGAATCAGCCTTCTCCCGTAAATCTTTTGTATTGCGCCCAGCACACAGTCCATGGAACTCTACAGACTTATGTTGAGTTACCCTTTATAGTATTTGGTATCTTTTTCTGGTAGCAAAAATCATTTGGGACCATTCCAGTTTATCTCAACAGGGGGTCGACAGTGAGCCTCAAAGTGAAATGGAATCTCCATTTCTTTTCTCCAAGTTTTTTTTTTTCTTTTTCACACTCCTATTAAATTGCTTAAAACTTCCTCAGTGACCCACAGTGCATATACCATGAATATATTTGGTAGGTCCTCTTCGTCAGGCTACATAAAATTTCTTTCCCAAGGTCAGGGACCCACAAAAGGTCTGTTCCTATCTTTCAGATTTTGTCTTAAATGTCACCTCTTTAGGGAAGTCTTTTCTAACTCCCTTCTTACTCTCCTCCCGCCTCCACTACCCTCCACCCCCAACCTCCGCCCACGTATACATCCGTAATTCTTGGTCGTTTTCTTTCTTGGAACTTATTCCATTGTAAGTGGTGTGGGGTTTGGTTTTGTGCTTCAGTTGTTTGCATGATGCCTAGCTTGCCTCATAACTGCCCTCCTCCTAGGCTCTACTACAGTTCGGAATGTAGTAGGAACTCAAAAAAATAAGTATTGAATAAATCATGTTGTAGATTTGAGGAAGCACATTAAATCTCACTGCACTTTCCTGTTTAAATTTGGAGCCCCATGAGAAATAAGACAAAATGATAGGGCATATGAGAGAACAAAATATCCCATTTGTGACTGATAAAGCTGATTGTATAGGATGCTAAAGTATAGGATAAAGCTGATGACATAGAATGTTTATGTGGACAAACAAGTGGCTCTTTGAATGCCGAGAGGTAGACAGACTTCCCCAGCCAATAGCTCAGCAGTGGGCAGCCGTCTCCTCCCTGCAAGCATCAGACCCTGGCCCTGCCAGACTCTATGCCTGCTCCCACCTGAGTCCTCTGAAGGGGCATGGGCCAGGCTTCCTATAATAGAATAAACATACCCCCGCATGAAAGAAACAGGAGAGGGGAAGTGTCCCCTCACTACGACAAGTAACATCTATGTCAGTAAACATAAATTTGTCTCAATTTTCAGTGCCTATAGTGTGTATGGGTATGATATTTATACCATAATTTCTTTAGGCAAATCTTTCCTATATTGATGGACATTCAATATAACATTCCTCCGCAGAGGTTTTTTGCATGTGTACTGTTATCTTTTTTCTGCATAGTGTTATAAATGGGACTTTTGCATGAAAATTTAAACGTATCTTATAGTTAGATGCATATTATCCCATTCTCCATCCAAAAATATCAAATTATATTTCTATCAACAATGCATAGGCATTTCTGTTTCCTTCCCGAAACTGGATTTTGGCTTTTTATCCCCACCAATTTAATAAAGTGAACGATTCCATCTAAATTTTATTTAATTATTTTTTACTTTTTAGGAATTTGAATATCTTATATTGGCCATTTGTATTCTTTAATGACTTGCCTGTTTATATTTGTTCTATTTGCCTATTTTATTTTATTATTATTATTATTCATAATGGATTTGTAAAACTCCCTTTGTGTGCTAGGGAAATAAACCCTTTGTTATCAGGGATGCAATTATCTTCGCTTGTTTGCTGTTGTGTTTCAAACATATTTATGGAGATTTTGAGATATGATGACTTTTCAATTCTTTCCAGTTATATTTCTCAGTAATTTCTTTTTTGATGTCTTCTTTCATGACTTTTAAAAACAGTCATCCATATTTTGGCAATTTAGGGTTTCTTGTGTAACTTTTAAGATTGAATCCATCTGGAATCCATTTGATATAAGTAGGAAATTTGAAATCAAGCTTAAGATTTTTTTAAAACGGCTAGCAATTTATTCCAATAGCATTTATTAAATACTTCACTTATCTCTCACTGTCAAGTGCCACCTTCTCACATACGAAGTCCTCACATGTACTCAGGCCTGTATCTTGACTGTCGATGCCATCTGATCTCTCTCTCTCTCTCTCTGTATTCCTGTGTAGTATTTGTATAGTATTACATGGCTTGAGTAGCTATACGTTACTTTTATTTTTCAGCTATGGCTATTTTCATTTAATTTTCATACAACTAAATAGTCATTTTGGCATGTCAAAAAATGGCAAGTTGGGATTTTTAAATGGATTTAAATTAAATTTGTAGAGTTTTGTAGGGAAATATGACATTGCTATTTTCATAATTTGAGTTTACCTGCTAGGGAACGAGATATATCTCCTTATTCATGTGGATATTTTTTAAATGTCCATTTGTAAAATTTTGTTATTTTCTTAATACAGGTCTACATATTTTTTGTTAATTTTATTTCTAGGAATTTCATATTTTTCTGTTATATTTGCTAATGGTGTATTTTCTAAGTTTTTATTATTTACATGGAGGAAAGTAATCTATTTTGTGAGTAATTTTACACCTTACTAAAACCTCTAATTGGATCTCAGAATTCTTGTACTTTTTTTTAGTACTTAAGCTAGATATTGATGGTTGGTTTTCTTGTTCATTCATTCAAGTCTCTAATGACGGAGGGTCAGCTGGAGCAGTGGGCAGCTGTGCTCTGGCCACTGTCCCCAGGTCCTGACTGGCCTCCTGTCACTGTGGAAATCGATTTCACGAAGCAAGCTCAGCGTGAAGTCCCACCGCTCGCAGACTCTTTTCTTCCTTCAGTTTACTTGATTCAGCAGCTGTCAGGCTACTTTTCCCAGTTCTCCTCCAGCCCAGTTTTGCCATCAAGTCCCAGCTCGGTCAGAAGTTCTGATCAACCAAAAGAGAAGTTGTTTGGCTTCAAGTTCTCTCCTTTAGTCCTGCACCCAGTCATTCCCAGTCTTCATCCCTCTTGGTTGGGGCACTTATTACGCTCTTCAAACGTGTTCACTCATTTCCCACATACACTGACTTTGTGACTGAGGAAGATACCCTGCACTTGTACTTTAACTTTAGTTGATATGACAGATACTCTTCATTTATTCAATTTCTAGTTATTCTCTTGAGTTTATGATGAGGGTTGTGACCGTTCCTTGCTTTTTTTCATGTATTTCTGTTTCTTTTTGTTCATTTGGCTGATCTCAGAAAGGCAAAAGAGCATACATTGCTAGAAAAAGCACACATAATTATTTTACCAAGCGCTCAATATTAACTTTTACTGTTATGGTTTCTTTAAGTGTGTGTCATTTCTTTACTTTTATTCAATCTTACTCTTTCTTCAAGGTGTGGAATCTAAATTGTTTTGCATGTATAAATGCATTTATAAAGTCTTTTTTAAATTATTCATATACATGGCTTCTTTCTTAATAAAAGCAGTTTTATTTTAACCCTTGATTATAGTATTATTCAGATATGAAAGTTTTACCTTTATAATAATGTTAACCATTTTTCTATTTCCTGTTGCAGTTCTTGGCAGTGTTCATTGAAAAAAAGTCTGTATATAAGTAAATGTTGATGAGAATGCACAAATATTTTCAAGATATCATATATTCTTCCATGGTTCATAAATATTTGTTAAGTTCTATGTTATAAATTTGGAGAAGCCGCATCAGACTTTCAAAAGTGTCAAATTCTGATTCTCTTAAATTACATAATACCTTTTTTTTATATATTGTTCCATGTTTTACAATAAATGTATAATTAAGCAAACATTTACAATAATATTCTGAGATTATCTGAAATGCCATTTCACACATTTTACGTCCTCATAGGCTAAGACATAGATGAAAAAGCAGGTGTAGAGTCTTTCCAGACCTCAGCATGAACTACCCATTGAAAACACTAGGGATCAATCCTTTAATCAGATAGTGCTATTGCCACTCAAGCACATTATAAATTGCTAACATATATTGAGCACTTATTGTATACCAAGTACTGTGCAAAACCCTTTGCTCTCATTATTTCCTTCCATTTTCACAGCAAACCTGTGAGGTAGATATTAGTACCTACTCTTACACTTCAACTAGAGATATTTTAGTTTTGCTTCATTATGCCTAGGACTTCCCTCTAAGGATTATTTTAGATTCTTAATTGGGATGGAGATATCTGTATAGATGTTTGATAAAGAATGAATAGTTACCTTAACATAAGGCTAAATATAGAATATAGATACTGAATTATTTCATAATCATTTATAAAATTAAATAAAATCCAGAGTCCACACGAAGAATAATTTCTGTATTATACTACTTTTCTCTAATAAAACCCATCTGTTTCCTTTTTGAGAGAGATTTTATTTTAAAGCTCGTCAGTAAGACCATTTATTTTTACTTAACAAATTATTTAAAGTTAATGAAAACAGTGGTAGATTTTCCAATTTTGATATATGAAAGACAGTCGAATCATGAAAAAGTGGCTGTTTTGTAGATACATTTGGTAGGTGAACTGTCAGGTAGCCTCCATAAGTGGGCTGTCATGTTATTTCATCTATTTTTATTATTTGAACTCAAATTAACTCGGCAGTTTCACAGTTTATCTCTCGTGAATCTGAATGGTTAAGTGGGACAGAAGAAGAGGTGCAGTTCCATTAAGCCCTAGCACAGCACTGGCTGTCAGGTGAGCCTTGTTATGCTGTCCATCCTCATTTAACTATCCCACAAGATCTCTTAATGAAGTTAAGCCCCAAGTTCACTCCAATAATTCTGTGGCAAGAGTTTGTGCAATGTAACAATTCATCACTTGTCAGGAAGGCACTTTTAGTTTATACATTTAATAAGGGCATCCTCTAGCTTGGTTAATTAGAAGTGAACAGTTTGCATATTTACTAAATGCAGAGTGTCATTGCCACCACGGCCTATTGCCTACATGAATTATTTCTCTATCTGCAATAAACAGCTGGGTAATTATTACTGCCATAATCAGATAAATTCCCTCTGTAAGGCTTTTCTTACATGGCAATTCTTTGAACTCATCCAAAGCTGAACAAAATTTATGAACTCCAGCAGCGAGGCCACTTTTTCATATGATGGTGTCCCTGTTCCCTATTTCAAGGACATAAGTAGAACACCATAGGTATTGTGTAAATAAAGAGCATAAATATGATTAAAGATAACATTTCAATGAACCTCATTTTTAAAATATTATATTTTGATCTCAGCCAACTAAATGATCGCAGTTTGGCTTTATCGAGTTGAATCTGGATGACAAACTCGCTCAGTAGGGCTGGCTTAAGACGTAAAGAAATAAACTTTTGTTTCCAAGAACCAAATTAGCCTGTAATGTTAACTATACATATATAATTTTTTTCCTATAGAATCATTTTGTATATGAAGCTACAATAATTATAGCAATTAATTTGGTAGAATTTAGATAATAATGCACTAGAGTCTCTAACTTAAAATACAATGTGTGTTCTTTGCTTTAAAAACAGTCTGTAACTTGTTAATAGTAATTAATGACATAACCCATATAATCACTTTAAAATATGGCATGATATCAACTATTTGATCATAGCCTTTTTACATGTCATATTCTTAACAAGATTGTACTACCTTTAACAATTTGCTATTTCAAAACATTTTTTAAAGCAAAGTATATAAAAAGAAATAAAACCCTTTATTCCTGAGATAGAATGAATAAAAGGGAAAGGCATGTTATGTTGCTTACATACATATATTTAAATGTTTTTCAAATTTTAGTCCTTATACAATTAATTTCAAAAAGTTTACAAAAGATATTTATGAGTAAAAGAAATAAGGACCACAGTAAAGTAAAATACAGAATGATAACTCTAATGGTGTGACTGATCAGGTAATGTGGTTAGTTAAGTATATTTCATTGTCAGAATGGAGAAAACATTACTGCATATGCCAGGAAACAGTTTTTCTAGAAGCTTCCAGAAATTTCACATATAATATGAATCCGCAATAGGAGACACTGGGTAATGCAGTGAACAGTGGCTTCTGTAGCTTTTTTTTTTTTTTTTTTTTAACAGAAAAAGACTCTCTCAATTTCAGGTCTCTTTTTTTGTGGTGATATTTGAGGGGTTGGGGAGAAGCCAGAATGTAGCATTAAGTTGTTACTCATTTGAAAGCAAGGAACTCAAATATGTTGGTTTGTGGACTTAGCCTCATCGTTGTTCAACTCTGAGAGATGGATGGATTGCAAGTTCTTACCTCTCACTTATCCTAGCTGATCTTTTGGTAGGAGATGGATGGAAAGGTGTTCCTTTTTTTTTTTTAATTCTGTATCAAGGACTGATAATGCTGTTTTTTTTTTTTTAATATTGCTGATTGAAAGTAAATATATACAGTGGAAATCAGATTTGGGTACTTGATATCTTAATAATAAACTTTTTCAATCATAGTTGAAGATACGTTTAAGCTGTTATGAAAATACATTGAGAAAATGTAACCATTGCTCAAAAATTATTTAAAGTGACATCCAGTGAACTATTTGGACTTCACCTTATTTGACCTCTTTGAAGCACATGACAATGTTGATCACTTTTTTCTCTAATCTCTCTTGTAACTTAGATTCTCTGATGCCACCCTCTCCTGGTTTCCTCTCTACTTCCCTGATTGTTTCTTCTCCATTTCTCTTGTATACTTGCCTTTATTTGCCCGATCTTAAATATTAGTATTCTCTCTTTGATGCACGAGCCTTTTCACTCTATATCCTCTGGACAGTCTCCTCCACTTCAGTGACTTCTTTTACCACTTGTATTCTGATGATTTATTTATCTGAATATTCTCTAGCCCAGAATGTTTTTTATAAACATTTATTCAAATGCCTGCTAACACTGCCACTTGGACATCCACAGACAATCCAAGCTAAGCATATTTATAGATGAAGTAACTATGCTTTTCCCAAACCTCTTCTTATGGTAAATTGAGCCATTTTTCTTTTTGGTGCCCAAGCCAGAAACATGGGACTCACACTAAATTTCCTTTTCTCCATTCTGCTGATGACCAAGTGCTATCATTTCTTTTCCCAGTCCTCTATTTTCACTCTTCATCAAGCTGTCCTTCCTACTGCAGCCCAATTATTTTTCTAAAATACAAATTTGATCAGTATAATCTGTTGTATTCCCTTCCTTTTAAGGGTTCTATAGTAAAAGATGACTTAAAGATCCTAGAAACATAAAATATATACACTAGGGTTACATTTCAGAGTATCTTCTTGGCGTATGAATTAATCAAACCGAAAATAAATACTTATATTCTTAAATAGTTATAATGCTTAAAAGCATGGATCTTTGAGGAAAAAATGTTAACACGTCTCTTAGTTAATGTATTATTGTAGAATGGGAGTTCCTAGAGTGTACCCTTAAAGAAAATCCCTAAAAAACCAGAAATTTTGTGATAAAGAGGAAATGTATGCAATAGTGTCATATTACAAAAGCAGTGGATTAAAAGAGTTTCACTTTTGAAGAAATATTTTTTTCACTACTCCTTTGTAATGCTTTTCAGCTTTTTCCATCTTGTTTTTAATCTATCCATTTCTTCTCTCAGGAGTGACATTGATTAGAATTGGGAAAGAAAATTACCCCAGTTTCTCTCTCTCTCTGTTCTTTCTACTACTGTTTTGTAATCTCTTCTTATCCTGCCTAACAATACATGGGCTAGGGAATCTGGCATTCATATGGAAGTTATATCCAAGATCAATTATAAAATGATTGGTCAATAAATAATTTCCCCAACTCATTAGATAATTTTCTGAAGTTACATGTTATATTCTGCTTGAAAATACGTTGGCATCATCTGACAGTAGGTAATTGCTTTATAGTAGCATCAAGATTAGTTTAGAGATGTCCCTGATCTGTATTAAGTGGATTGCATGCAAAAACAGCCACAATTATTTCTGCCTTAAAATGAAGTTAGCACGTTTTAAATGAGAGACAATGTGTGACTTTGGAGTAAACACAAAGTAAGTAAGTCCTTGCAGTCCTCTTCACATGAAGTGGGAACTTTAGCTTCTCAACTCTGAACTCTACCTGAAACAAAACTTCAGTAGCTTGAGCTTCATTCTCCGCAGGTGAATGAATCACTGTGAAGATTCATTCTCAAGGGAGACAGAATGTGATGTGCCTTGATCTACCTTTATGCAGGAAAACCCCCATGCGGGGACTAAAAGTCGCCATCTGTATATCATTTCATTTCACAGAGAACCGGAACCTTGTTAATGACACCTGCCCCTTACCAACCTCAGTGGAATGTTGTGGGATGAATTGATGTCTATAAAGCACTCGGAGCTCCTGAAAATAATGCACTATGTCAATACATTTTATTATTTTGCCTATTATTATACCTAACTGTCACTCTCAATTATGTGACATCATATCTATTAGATGAAATTTTACTTCCTTTTACAGAAACTATCCAGAATAGCAAAAAGAAAAGAATTTTCCAGTGAAATATGTGCATATTTTTAGAAAGAATACTGTAAAAAATTCTTTTCAACTAAGTTTATTCAAAAGAGCCAGAAGAAAATAAAAATGATTTTCATGAATGATCTTTGAATAGCATCTTACTACTTTTTAAAATCATGCAAAGTAGGTAAATGAAATAATGGAGCAATTGGATGATCCCTTTTTATGATCAGAGTGGAGTCATGGCATTGTAATTTTATAACATTGACCATTATCTTCTTTTTGACCTTTTTCATTCTCAAAATATCTAGTCTATAGAGTGCAAATTCACTAGCATTACCCTTAGAGAGCCCAATCACCCTTGGTCAGGAATCTTTTCTTCTGCTCCAAAGGGCACCGTGTCCCCCTTTGCTGTTGATGGATCAAGTCTACCAAAGAGAGCTGGAGTTTCTTATGAACAATCCAGCCTCGTTTCATTACCACTCCCCTCGGTAACAGCTCCCTCGCTTTAGTGAAAGCCTGCTCATTATTCAGTTCCCAGCTCCAACGCCTTTTTCTATCCTTCTAATTAGAAGCCCGCTCTCTGAACTTAAGCACCTTGTGCATTTCTTCCTAGATGTACTCTGTCTATTTTATTTATTTGTTTGTTTGTTTGTTTATTTAATTTGCAAGCTACTTGAAGACAGGGACTGGGCTTTGCACAACTTTATTTCTTTTAGTATTTTAAACATACTTACGACTGCCTGACTGAATAAACAAATGAGGATTAATTTTCTTCATGATATTAACTCAGAGTAGGTTAGATGTTTTGAAGAGAAACTGATCTATACTGCAACAAAGGATTTTCAAGAATAACTAAAAAATGTTTAATGAGAGCACTTTTCTAAATGTTTCCAAAAAGTGAAATTCTCAACTCTAGATTTCAGACTAGAGTGTGAAGTTCAGGAGCAGCGTGAGTGCTTGAGTGTTAAGGACTGTGTGCTACAGAGTGCTTGCTTTTAAACTGTATTTTCTCTTTTTAAAGCACTGTTGTAATGAAATTTGCAGTACCTGTCCAACAGTTCAGGGCCTAGGTAACCAAGTAGATAAAATAAGTGGTTTCAATGATTGGACTGACTTAAAGTGAAGCTTTTATTTCAAATGAAAATGTTTTGGATGTCTTAATGACTTCCAAATCACCTGTTCTAGGGTTTTACCAGTCTCAAAATATTTTTGGATGCCACACACCAACTCCAAGCATGCGATTTGCTTTATTTGTGGTTACTATTTTCACTTGTATTTTAGGCTGAGCCTTCCCTTTTTTCTTTTATTGTCTACTTATTTGGTTACATTAATGTGGACTTACTGAGAGCTGACAATTATTAGAGATAAAATACAAGTACATGCAACAAATTTAACTAAAGTACTTTAATGTCATAACATACCACAGCAAAAACTAATGCTATTCAGAATTTTTATTTTCAAGGCTTCTTACAACAGAAGGGTATCACTGACTTTTTCTGCCATCAAAACAGAATGTGGACTCCAGAGAACTGTTTAAATCCATTTTCTTAGAATTATTTTTTCTTAAAAATGGTGCAGATGATGGTTTTCTGCTTTTATTTGAGAAATTATGGAAAATTAGCATTTAGCATTTTCTTCTGAAACTTGGGGCATTTGTAGTTTTAAAGCAAACTCATTATAATTTTAAAATTTCTCTGTCAAAATTATGATTTCTGTGAAAGTATTGTGATCTACCTATCCGGTCTCCTTTGTCATATTTCATACTGTTTTAGCTAATATGGGGACATTCATATTAAGATCATTAGCTGAATATAAATTTCATCTCTTCATGATGTCATCCTAATTAGTAGAATCAAGTCATCTTACATCCTCAACAGAGCTGACATTCTCCTGGCTGTATACTGGTGCTTCTCAAACGTTAGCAGGCAGGAGGTTGACTCGGAGTCCCACCCCCAGAATTTCTCATTGAGTCAGCCTGGGGTGGAGCCTGAGAATGAGTATTTGTAGCAGTTCTCGGGTGAAGCTGATGCTATTGTTCCAGGGACCTCACTCTGAGAACCACTGTTCCTGGCAAAGAGCCAGAGTACGGGTTCTAACCCCCTTCCCAAGAGACACTTTCTCAATGCAGCTTCTTCCCTCTTCTAATTAAACCATCAGACGTGATGAAATGTACTAGTAATCGGCTGA
Organism: Camelus ferus; assembly: GCF_009834535.1. Taxonomy (NCBI): domain Eukaryota; kingdom Metazoa; phylum Chordata; class Mammalia; order Artiodactyla; family Camelidae; genus Camelus; species Camelus ferus. The sequence goes on along the minus strand of NC_045718.1, from coordinate 2,052,771 downwards.
GAAATAGTTAAAAAGGAGGCTAGCCCCTAGTGTGTACAGGTATTAGGCCAAATACTTTGGGAGGGGCACACCAGTGAGTACAACCCTCACCTTCTGGACCTCCGCACGTAGCAGGGGGATGCAGAAGTGGTGCATGATTACAGGTGGTACCTGCTGTAGGATGCAGCAGACACATGAAAGGGAAGTGAAGGGTTGTGAGAGTGGGAGCAGCTAGAGAGGAATTAGTGTTGAGGGGACCTAGAAGCCTTTTTAGAGGGAAAGGTAGAGATTCCTGTTTTGTTGTTGTTGTTGTTGTTGTTATTCTGGACTAGAAGAGAAAATAAACATTTATAAACACATTTTTTGTACTGTCTTTTGAAACAAATAAAATCAAACAGAATGGCAAAATATATAGCTTATTTCTGAACAGCATAGGTGGTTATCTTAATAATTGTTCTTACGGTAAATAAAGTATTACTGAGTCTGCTGAACAAATATTGAATGTGAATAATTCAGTCAATGATATATAGAAGGAGATAATTCCCAAGTTGTAATTGTGAGTGTGGGTATTTTTCATCTTATAAATATTATTTGTTTCTGAAAATAATTTAATTTTTAAGCAGAGTGCTTCTTTTTCCTCAAAAAATAGTTTATGAAAATAGACGATTTTTCTTCTTTGGCTCAGACCTTAGACCAAATCAAGAAACAATTCAAAAAGAAGAGTCGTTATGACAAGAGAAAGAAAATGTGCAAGGCAAGAAGACATGAATTATTGCATGATAGGAAATAATCATTAGCTTTCATTTGGGCTTAGAACTGAGTAGAATCGTGTGCTTCTTTTTGTAGTCACTTCTCTTACGTTGTCATCATCATTCATATACACAGACTTCCATCCTTACATGGAGACAATAGAGTTAATTCTTTACAACAGGAACTATATCCAACGTAATGGTCCTGCTGTCCAGGATTGTCTTTGTAAAAATCTATTAATTTATTCATTCAAATAGACATGGACAAAATAGCCATGGTCTGTATAGAGTTTGCAGTCCAGTGGGTGAGACAGATTAAATAAGCGAATATATGCATACATACGTGGTTATAAACGTTAAGTCCCATAGAGGAAAAAACAAACTTACAGTATTATAAGTAAGACTAACAGTGAGAGAAAATTCAGATTGCTGTAAAAGGAGTTCAAGACAGAAAATACAATGTAAGTGAGGGTCCTGAGGTAAACTGTTTGCTAGGAAGTGAAGTAGGGTCATTGGGTAAATTGTTTGCTAGGGAATAAGGCCATTGTGACCAAAGCATAGTAGTCAGAGGAGAGAGTGGAATAAAGCAAGATGGGGAGATAAGCAGGGCCCATCCAGATCGGAAAGGCCTTGTGGGTTTTTTTGTTCATTTGTAGTTGCCTTGGGCTAATTAACTTTTAAGCATCTTTTCAGTTTCAGTCTCTTTTCATACCTCAGTATGATGTACGTTAAAATTCTTTACATACTCAAAAACTAGCAAGTGGAAACCATGTGTTAAGGAAGAGAGGACATGTGTGGTGCAAACGCAAAACTGTGTGTCTCTCGTGGTCACATAAAGCTCCCCAGTTAGAACATTATGATTTGAGGATGAAGAGTAGTGACAGTTCTTTTAAACTTTCCCCAAACAGAGCGCTTTTTCCTTTTGTGGACTTTCGGAAAATAATATGGATACTACAGTATTCAAAGTTACCCTCTCAGAGAAAAAGGTCTATGGATATTTAAATAAAATATTGGATAGTGGGGTGGGTATAGCTCAGTGGTAGAGGACATGCTTAGCATGCAGGAGGTCCTGGGTTCAACCCCCAAGACCTCCATTAAAATTTTTTTTAAAGTAAATAAAAATATTTAAAAAAAAATTGGATGGGGCAAAATGTATCATCTCAGTATTGCATTGTGCTAAGAGGCATGGATTTGGGTGTCAGACCTAGATTCAGATTCTGACTCTGCCCCTTTCTAGTGTGAGGGTTTGGGTGGAGCTTGAACCTCTGAGAATCTCATTTCTTGATCTATAAAATGGGAGGGGTAATATCTGCCTCACAGGGCTGTGAAAGGATCAAACGAGGGAGGGTATACGTCTTAGCCAGGAACCTCTTGGAAACGAAATGTAAGTCAAGGATTAAACTGCTGATGCTTTATTTGAGTGCTTCTAGCCCAGGGCAGTGAGGGTGAGGAAAAGGGGGGGTGGAGCGTCATAGATGGAAACAGGCTCTGAGACGACGACTTGGTTCATGAGTGTTCTTTGGGAGCACCTTGGGGAGTAACATCTCAAAGGGAGTGGCAGAGGAAGGCAGGGAGAAGCTGAACTGCATCGGAAGTCTCAGCGCGTCTCAGGGAGCTCTGGGGTTTGGGTGGGCCTTTACAGTAGTGCCACACTGACACAGAGTATGGGTATGGGTCTGTGTACTCCTTCAATTCCCAGTCGTTGGATGTGGCTTGGGGGAGAGGGTGACAAAACCTGGTTGGGACAGTTGATTTTCCCCAGTGGTATGCAGCTTGATGGCGACTGTAAGACTGGGGGCTTTGATCCGATAGCGAGGGTGTGACATGATGAGCTCTGGCAGCCCTGGCCACTACTTCACATCACGTCCCATAGCAACTTCACCTAGCGTGGCCTGTGTGCCTGCTTTCCTTAGGCACACAGGTGTCCCCCCGGTTTGCAAGGAGACCTCTCAAAGCAGCACGTGGAAGACAGAAAAAAGGGAAATGTATTTGCATGACTCTCTTCTGTCTCCCATTTCCCACTGGTCAAGGTTTACCCCATGCCTCGTGGCTCTTAGGAAGCCAGATTCCGTGCTCTGCACTCTAGAATTTCATCCACAAAGGGCACACTAATCAGGAGACAGAAAGGAGGAGATCGTTGAGGGGATTTAAGAAAGCATGAAAGACACATTCAGTTGAGTAGATAAAGCAGGTAGGCCAGGACCCAACTTAAAGGAAACGTTCTTTAATGGAGCACCTTACGATGTACCAGCCACTACTCTGACTGCTTGACCCAGATTAATCTGTTTGATCCTCACAATAGCTTGGTGAGGAAGATGATACTGATACTGCATTTGCACTTTGCAGATGAGGATATTGAGGCTCAAAGATGAAGCAGCCAGTAAGTAGCACAGCAGAGATTCTATAACCAGGGGTCATTTCAGAGTCTGTGTTGTCTAACTGCTCTGTTATGTTGCCTCCAAGTGGCTATTATTATTTTTATTATTATTATCATTATTAGAATATGTAAATATTTTATTATCTTCTAAAAGGCGTTAGCAAAATATATTCAAATATGTAAAACGCTTTACAAAATTTTCAGTAATTTTTACCTTTATTTTTAAACTAATATCACAAAATGTTTTGTATACATAAAAACTGATGCAGAAAGTCTTGGAACCTATCCAAATTTCTTTAACTATACAGAAGAAAACAGGATCATAAAGTAGAAGAAAATATGTGTGTGTCATTGACTAAGAATATCTTCTGCATGGTATTTCTTGTATAAGGATGACTACAGCCTGATATGGAGTTAGAGAATCTGCAAATCTACGGATTCTAATTCCATTCTTGCCATTGACTGATTCATTATTCAGACTAGGTTATTTGATCTCTTTATGTGTTTCCATATTTGTAAAATAGAGTATAGAGTTATACCTATAAAGTTATACCTGTCCCATAAATATCACAGGGTTTTTTTTTTTGAGGATAGAAATAAAACAATACACCTGAAATAAAAAAACATATTCATAACAACCTGAAACTCTTTGAGAAAATGTTTTAAGCGTTTTAAAAGCATTCAAAAAATTGCTGGATTAAAAAATAGGTAAATTTTATATTTTTGTAGGGAACCCTAGTTACGATGGGTATCCATCATTTATCTTTAATGGGCTCATAATTTTTGCTGTATCCTTTACACTAAACCATAGCCTCATCTGTATTGCTATAACAAAAGCATGTAATTCAAGGATAAATAATTTATTCAGCGTCTTCTACTTGGTCATTTAACAAAGAATATTTAACATAAATATGATTGTGGTATTCAGTACAACTGTATACTTTCAAGTAAGGCAATAAATAAGCTAGGAACATAAGATTGATTTTTTCAATAGTTGTATGAATTTATCAATAATTTTTGTGTTTTGAAATTATCCCAGATTATTTTTTCTAGTGTTTTGTGAAGTTTCTTGAATTTATTTTTAGGGCTTTCCAATTCCTTCTAGGCTTACTCTGTGTTTTCTTTATATACTGGAAACTGACATTCTTGTACACCTCTCTGTTTCAGTTCTCCTAGTCAAACTCCCCAAGTACACATTGTTTTAATTTTACATTTCCATAGCCTGAAAATGGACTGTTTTTACTACTTCAAATAATTTCCACTCCTGATTTTGTATCCAGGTCCTGTTTATGTCCTTGTACCTTACCTGTTCATCTGTGTTCAATTTTATTGGGCTTTTTTTCTTTCTTATGTCAGATCTCTTTGTAGATGTGTTTTTTAATTTTTGTTATTGCTCAGAAAATTACTCTGCTTATCTTTGGAATAACATAAAATTGGATACATGCATATCTGAGTAATTATCCTTACCGTGGCAATTCATTGGTTATTTTCAATTATCTTAAAGACTTCTAAGAGGAATTGTAGAAGAGATATTTATTTTTTTATATAATATCAAAAGTAAAGATTAAAATTCATAATGTATCCACTTTTTTACGTAACATATGATTGTTATATTTTCCTGGTAAAAATTCTCATTTATTCATATGTAACTGTCTTGGAATTTGTACCTTAAGGACAAAGAAAGGTCACCAGTCCCTCTAATTCCTGGTTCTTTGTCAAAAATGGACACAATTAATGAGGTTTGTTTGGTACAGAACAAATTCTCAGACACAGATAGAGATCCTTTCAATGGAAACAAATTTGTTTGGCTTTACCAGGTTACTTAGCGATTAATAATAGCCTTGAGATGCAGGTCAGAAAGGTCATTGTGCCAGCTTGCCAGCACAATCTAAATGTGCAGCCAGCCCCACTCTATGGGTGCAGAGGCCCCCAAAATACTATGCATAAAGTAAAACAGGCTATTTTCTGATTCCTTTTTTCATATTAATAAGCAATTTTCAAGAGAAGGATGGCAAAATGAGGGCCATGCCACTCCAAGTAATTCATTTATTTTGCAATTTAATCTTATGTTGAAAAAAAGTAGGTCTGCTGCAATAGCATAGCATGGTGATTTTTAAACGTCAGTGTGTTTCATAAGTAACCTTGTATGGAGTATTGTATTAGCCTTTAACAGAAAATTGCAACAAAAATATTTCTAGTCATTGAAGTAGAAGTGAGAATCTTTTTTTTTTTTTTTGGAATTTCCCCCTCTACTTTCCCTTGCTATCTTTGAGGGATGCGCTCTGATGATTTTGCTTGAAATTGTACTTAAAGAACTAGACACTAAGTTACATATCTATTTTTTAAAAGAATAAAGTACCATTTCCAGACATTATTTTAACATGAGTAATTAAACTTGTTCTATGAAAATAAAGGATGTATTCTTCCATAATTTGATAATGTCTTATTCTATTTAGCAGGTATTTTTCACATAGTATATATTAAGAGCTTATTTTTTTGTTTAAATTTCTTAGATACACACAAATTGCTGATGAAAAGTTTCATTATTTTAATGGAATTTGTTATACTTAGAAAGTTGTGATCTTATGCACCCAATTCAGCTTTTATTCTAATTTTTGTTATAATTGAACAAAATGTCACCCTTTCAAGTACAGGATAATATGTCACATTGTTGATATTATTTGAACTGTTAACTGAAAAACCTTAGAATAAATTAAGGAGATGTGTAAAAACCCATGACACTTTTTAAATTGGCCTATTAGTATATAAAATAATTAGAGGTTTGTAAATACAAAATTTAAAGGAAATCAGTCACTCAGATGTTTTCTCAGGACATTAAAGTGTGTCCAAAATAGTCACCCTTCAGTCAAAGGAAATTATAGTGCAGTAATTCTCTTACTTTGCATTTGATAGATTTCCTTAGCTATTGAGCTAATTGTAAGTAGCATTTGATTTTCAAAATTTAACCACTGAAAAAAATCACTTAAATGCTGTTTGAAGATTACAAAGATTCACCTAGAAGGTGCCAGTAAGATCGATTACAGCAGTGATTTTGATGGATGTGGGTGATGGTTGCTTCTCAAAAACTTGCTCGCTTCTCATCAGTGACTTCAGGATCATGAATAGCTGCACACTGTTCCGCTGCAGGGAGGCACTGGAGGAGTTTGCAGAGATGAAGGACAGAGAGGAGAAGAAAGCCGACCTCGAAAGGGAAGAGAAGAAAAGAGATTACCAAGCCCGAAAGACGCATTACCTCCTGAGCACAAAGCAGGTAGGTCTACCTGTCCCTGACGGCTTGTGTCAGCCGCTTGGGTCCCCAGCCTGACAGAGATAAACTAGCAGGCTGAATGGGACATGACTTGTTGAAAAGCTATCACAGAGACACTACTTTGAGTTCAATTTCGCACCGCTGTGTAGGCGCACGCAGGCACCATGACTCGTCTGTGACAGTGGCTTCATAGTGACCCCCTGGGGCGAGGCTGGCAGAAAGGTCCAAGCCAGCAGGGTGCTAACACAACACGAAGCGCATAACTCCGCTTTCCAAACCCATATTGAGTGGCTTCCTGGTGTGCTGGGACTTGATCAAGAACCAAGAAGTTACTTAGCGGAGGCTGCTTTCGTGTTTCCTCTGTCAATTGAGCTCAGGTTGAAACTAAAACCCTTCTTTCATCTTTTCTAAATTCCGATGCAAGTCTTCAAGTACAGTTTTTCACAAAACTGCTTGAGCAATCACGTGTTCGTATAGAAATATAAATGTGGAATTTGGAATACTTAGAAATGTCTTGTCTGATATGTGATAAGATTTTAGCACCTCAGATTTGTCATGGTTGCCAAATATGTTGCATGTAGAATATTCTGCTCACAAAGAGGTATAGTTTAAAAAAAGCATGAATGGGGGGGGGGTTGAGATGTACTTTGTTACTTGAGCTGTAGGCAGGAAAGTAGCAATTTCTTGGTTTGTATTCTTTCTCACGGACTTCAAGTCCAGTGTCAGAGTTCTGGCTGAGTGACGTGTGCAGATGTCCTCAGACAGGGGCAAGTCAAGTCCCAGGGGTGGAGGGTGAGATCTGAGACTGAATGCCATCCTCAGAGGCATCCAAATTCAAAACCGCATTAAGTACTAGGCTGGCAGAGTACGTTTGGAACACAGACGTCCTGTGCCTGTGGCCTCTGTTTGATAGTCTAAATGACAATACTGTTAATAAGATGGCTATCTTAATATTTACTTGAATTTGGATAGCTCAGTTGTCTTCATTTAACAGGCAAGGAAACTGAAAATCAGATAATTATGTGACTGGTTTATAGGCACAAAACTAGTAGTAATAGCTCTGATATTCAAACCAAGGTCTTTTGATTCTAGATATTTAGGCAATAATTTGAAGACAATTTTTAAAATCAAAAAGTATAAAAAGAAAATACTTTTTATATTGTTATAAAATCCATAACAATATAAACATTTTAGTTGTATGATTAGTGGGCTACATTTTAAAAATTTAAGTACAAAACAAAAGCCAAATGTGAATTGAGTGTTTATTTTGAAATGCTCGTTTCAGTTTTAACTCTCAATCTATGCAGGTATTTAAAAATTTACTGAATAAATATTCAAATCAAAATAATTTTTATTAGAAGTGTATCAGGACAGAAAAAGTTTTGTTGAGCTACTTAAAAGGAATAATTCTAGCAGTATTTTAGCAAAGAGAAAAACACTATTTCATTGGTGATTTCAATAATTATGATGTTAGTGTAGTTTCTAGAATATTGATTTTCATATTAAATTTTCATAATTCTACTATAGCTTTACTTAGACAAGTTGAAATAAAACATTAATTCAGACAAATAATGCTCCAGAAAAGGTGAAGAATTTTGTAAGCTAAAATTATACTTGTGAATTCATATATAGATAATAAATTAATTCGTGTTATTCAATGTATAGTTTTAGGATGATTATGTTGATATTACTAATATACTGACAACACAGTTTTTAAGTCAGTTTTAATCCTGTGTTTAGTACCAATCTGATGTATATCTTAAAATAATTCTAAAATCTATTACTAATTTTTACTGATATTAGTTATCTCATCTTTATGCAAGCAAATATATTAGCACTAATAGGAATTACACAAGTAAATAACCAATATTGCAATGAGTGAATTAATAGACCCCTCAGGGTTTTATTAATTAAAAAGTTCAAGTCATATTAAAGCACCTTTTATATATGTTTATTTCAATCAGAAAGCTGAACATGGTAACTTATTTGCATAAATAATCAATCACCATTTACTAGTAGTAATAAGGTTAATTTGTTGCTACAGACATAATAGGATTAGTCAATTATATTTCCCTGAAAATACTGTTTGTTATGCACCCCATCACCTGTAAAACAGGATTGGGTTTAGCGCCCTTATTAAATGAACACATCAAAAAAAAATCTTTGTCCCTGTAAAAGTTTTATGAAAAGAAAGGTAATTTTAGTTGATTTGAATATGTAAAATGCGAACACTGCTTCCATTTGTAAATTTAATTTATCTTTCTGCAAAGATTGATTATTTAATAAAGTTATTTATTTTGATTCAGTAACCAGTCAAACTAAATCTAACACACATAGGACATATTTCCTTTGAAGAAAATCTCATTTGCAGATTTGTTTTATTCCAAATTAACAGACTTTCATTCCCTTGTCCTTGTTCTTGGGTAACAAATTATGTTGTCTGCTCCACCTACTGGTAGATATATGCAAAGGCCTATTGTTGGATTCATTAAAGGACACTGCCTCTGAAGTGTTGCCAGAATTTTTCAGCATCCTCCTGGAGATGAGCAAAATGACAGATACAAATGCCAGACTCAAGCTCTAAATCAGAAAAACGAACATTTAGAAATCTAGGTTATTATTTAAAATTATACACATCAATAGTTTCCTGATTAGTGAGCGTATTACCCTGTTTTTTAAATTTCAATGTGCCAATAAAAAAGGATAAATAAATACAAAATATACTTATAACTCAGTATATTAAAACTATGTGTATTTTATTTTAGTTTTGGCATTGCATATTTATACATATTCAAATTAAAACTGAAAGCTTATGAAATTAATTAGAATTTATACACATTTTTTGTGGAAGTAATTTTCATGTGATCTTCATATAATATATTCTATCTTATGTAATTTGCAATGTTTTTCCTTTAGTTGGTACGTCATATTTTCTCATCAACACTGAGATGACTTTCAGCTATTTATGATTCTTTTAAAAGACTCCATACTCTGATTAATATTGATAAAATTTTATTTTTAACTACTTTAATTTTTAGAGAAACAAATGGTTTCAGCTACTTTCTTTTCAAAATGGTATGAAATCACACTCATATACAGAAGGAAAATATCAGTTTTAAAAAGTAAATTTGACATACCAATAATTAATTGGCAGTCTGTTGATATGGACCACATCTTTATAAAACAAATCTTTTAAGAGGAAAAAATACATAAATTAGGAAATATAGTAAGTCCTCCAAATCATTTATTGCCCTCAACTCTATTTTTCCAGTATGATAAGTGGGAAGATTCCATGCCTTACCTATATTAAGTACCTAATATGTGATTGCTTGCTTTTAATTTGAGATGATGAAGTAACAGAAGAATTGTAGCCTTTCAGTGTGCATCTGCCTTCTGTGTGTGTGTGTGTGTGTGTGTCTTTGTGTGTGTCTTTGTGTATATGGCATATTTGGAAAGTACCTTTGGAGAGCCGTCTCATAAGGAATTGTCCTCAGGCAATGGTATTCCACAGCAGTGGTTAGGTAATTCAAGTGTGATGTCAAAACATACACCTGTAATAACTCTCCCAGGTTCATTTTAGACTTCTTGATTCTTATCTCAAAACCACTTTATTTTTTTACTTCAAAACATTAATTTTGTTCCTTCCTAATTTCTCCTGGACTCTCTTTCTCATGTGGGTTTATCACCATCCAGTTATCCTTCTTGAAAACACAAGCATTCTGGTTCTGTACTGCTCCTTGAGTTACCTTCAGTGTTCTTTTTACCCTTTCTCTAAAATGACTTAGAATTATAAGAACATCGGAACTGATTCTGAGTGTGTTCATGTACAAAGATAGAGAAAAACTAGTACCTGCATAAAAAAGAGTGAAGCAAGCCAGAACATATTGTAGATTTCTATGGTAGCTTCCTGTGACTAGCACAAAGCACTTTTAGTATATTTATCCTCACAATATCCTATAAAGTAGCAGTTATCTTTCTGGTGACGGAAATGCTATTGTTTGGAATTCATTTTCCCTCTGGACACTTGGCAGATTTATTCTTTCAGGAAAAGTATGTAGTAGATAAAGATCTGACCTGCGATCTTTGGGTCCATAGTTTAAGAGGCAGGTCTCCAAGTTTGGTCATTTGTTCTTGGCCCCAAGTGGACAGTCCACATCACCAAATCATCACATAATTAGTTACCGTTGGCGATCTCTGTTCAGAAAAGGCCAAGGACTGAACTACCCTGGAGAATGAATTAGCTATTAACTTTTACATTTTATTTCCTTCCTCTTTAACATTATAGTTTTTATTATCCTGTAACGTATGAAAGGGATAAAATTGTCCATTGTCAGTACTCTTTGAAGAGACAGATGAAGTGGTTAAAAAATTATCTTATTGGGTCCCCAAAATGACTCCCTTTTCTGCTCTTCTCTCCTTGCCATCATTTAACCACCACACATCTAAGAAATGGACTCAAAAATGCGGATAGACATAAAAATAAAATCAAAATTAATTAAAAGCGAGATGACTTAGGTATAAAAGTGCCGTAGTTGCTTTTCTTCTATATTTTTTTTTTCTTTTCAGTAAGGCTTCATTTAAAAAGTTTTTTAAAAATTACTTTCTTTTCCGTAAGGCTACATTTAAAAAGCTATTTAAAAATTTTTTTCTTTAGCAAACACATATAAATCTCTCCCTATACGTATGACCTGGGGCAGATTCCTGTGTTGTGGGGCTTGAAGCTTATTCATCAGTACATATATTCATTTTCATATTCTTTTTCATTAAAGTTTTAATAGAAAATTCAAGGCAGAAAAGATTTAGGACAAAATGTGTAACAGAAGTAGTTTCCATTTCCTACCTCGGTGTAAAAATATCCCTCCCTTCCCCTTGTATTCCAGCACAGCGTATGTTAAATTGCATTGTATACATTTTACATAAGGCAGTTGATAGCTAGTTAGTATAGACTTATTTCTATTGGTTTTGTATAAAATTAAGGTTGCTGGTAAGTTAATTACAATCAATCATCAATTTCTTCATTGATTAGAGAAGAGTGAGTTTGGGGAGGTTCCTTTTGATATCACTATTTATATTAATAATATAATGAAATCCAAAACCTAGATATATGAGGAAGTTACACCATGCTCTAAGTAGACCAGGTGCAATCACTGGGTCTGTAATACTTTGTAGGTTTAAGATTCATTCCTGTTATTATGACTACTTTTCTATTTTCAGGATGCTGCAGAAATACTTTAGATTAAGAGCAGTTAGATGCTGTTATAACTGACACATAATGAGGAGGTGGGGTTTGTCAGCTCATGATTCATTCTCGCTCTTCTGTGAGACCACAAGAATAACTTTATAGAGACAAGCCCTACTCTCCCTAAATCCTTAATGTTTAATTCACTCTTTGGGGCTGGAAAACGTCAGAAACCTTTCAACACAGTATCTGGGGCCAAATTTTAAAACCTTAGGCTTTACATAATTCATCTTCTTTCTTCCCTTCTCTTTCCTCCTTTGTTCTTCCTCCATACCTCTTTCCCCAGGCCTTAAACCCTATCAGCAAACACATTATACTCTTCATACTAAAACTAGGGACATAGGGAGAGCAACTACACTTTCAAATGTTTCCTTAAAATTAACTCTTAACTAAGTCGATGATTAAGATACTCAGTCACTGACTAATGTCGCTGATTTGGTCATTAAGATAACCATAAAAAACATGAATATTTCTTAACTTTTGAGTTTAATTTATGGTCCAACACGAGAAATCATCTACAACCTAAGGTTTTATGCAATATGAAGTAGGTAAATGTTTTAAAAGATGTAGGAAAGTTTGCTCAATATTTTATGTATTTATTACAGTCACAAGAGAAACAACTAAAGAGAAATTACAGTTGTTTATTTTAAAAAAGTGTAAAATTAGCTTCATTTTGGAATGACAAGCATGGTTTTAAGTACGTTACTGTAAAGTGGCAAGTTTCCTGTATAGCTTGTCGATTGCTGTTTCTGCCTGCTGTTATCTTTTGACAGTTGGGGGTATTTCAGTCAAAAATGAGTTCTGTTGCCCACACGGTATCATAGCAGACAGTAAAATAAAGGAGAAGGAAATGGAAGGAAGGTGTGGAGAAGAGAGAAAAGGGAAAAATTTTCTCTTTATCTGAATCTGTGAATATCTCTTGTTCCTAAAATTAATAAGCTGCATGTCTTAATAGCTATTATTATATTGAAAGGAAATACTGGCTAAAAGGATGTCTCTTGCTTGGTTTGGAGACAAGTTATGTTTTCAAGATGCTTAGTCTCCTTAATGAGTTGAATTTCAAATTTTTTCCTTAAATTTATTTGGCATTATTTCCCATTTACTTTTAAATTAAACCATAGATAGATAGATACACATACGCATATAATTTCAGTTCTAATATCCCACTGAAATAAACTGTGAATCATTACAATAATATAATTTTGTTGTAATCCCATTCATTATTTCTATTTATGCTCTATGTGCATAAGTTAACTTATGATCATCTATATTACTCTTGAACTCACTTCATTAAGATGATTCAATGTATTTCACCTGTATTCTGAATTATATAGCCATACCAAAATCAACTTCTCTGTCAACTATTATCTGAATGCTTTCCCTGACCTTCCAAGGCAGAGTTATTCCTTTTTCTCTCCCTCTATGTCTTAATATAACTTTTACCATTGGTATTATGGTTACAGCTACTTCTGTCTGATGTAGGTGAATTCATAAAAGAGAGCAATCATGTCATTCTAATATCCCCAATTTCTAATACCAAAGTAATATCAGTTGATGAAAAAATAGTTTATATACTTGTCTCCTAATTCTGATTTATAATAATTTTAGATCCAAAATAAGAAAGATAGCTTTTATTTCGATCTGTTATTTACTAGCTCTTTGCATTAAAAAGCTATTAAAAACGATTATTTTGAAAACTATAATAATTTTTAGTAACTGATCTCTATATTGCTGAATATACTTTATGTTGTTTTTTAAAGGACAAATCTTATATACAATGAAAAAGCATAGGGGAAGCTAGTAATTTTTAAAGTTCCTTATGTCCCAAATCAGATCAGTTTATACTACTAGATAGGGTGGAGCTGAAATTTAGACAGATCTGGCTGTCTTCAAAGCCATCCTTTCTCTTTATGGTATGGTTTGAAGGGGGCGGCAAGGGTCCTATCTCAAGAATATTTTCCTGGATGATGGCTGAAGTCCCATCTGTAAAGTTCTCTTTCTCTGAAGGTATCTGGTAGACAACATATTCAGTATCATTAGCCTTTAATCCTGTGTGAATGAGCTAATCAGTTCCTTTAAACATCAGGAGGCAGACAATTAAGTCTAAGATGCAGGGTCCTCTCACAGAAAGGCAGGCAAGCCCTCGTGGGCACTCCTGGGAGCTTTTAGACCATGCGTTTGTCTTGTTAGGAAAAGAGCCATGCAGAGAGGAGTAAGGCTGGGTACTTGTCACCTATTAAGTATTTTCATCTTTAGGGATCAGCTGAAATTCTGAAACCACAGAAATCCTGTTCAACACTGAGTTACACATTGTTTTGTGATCATATATTATTTAAGATCAAGAGATAGCTATAAGAATACAAATGTGTTATCTCACTCTTGACCTAACTACTAATGCTTCTTTCAATTAATGAGTACTCATGTCAGTGCAAGAGCTGGGCTTGTTATGTCCCAGATGATAAAACTAAAGCTGTATTATTGGTATGTTCAGCACCATCTGAGATGGCAGTCTGGTTAATGGCAGAAGTTAGGCACGGTATTTGCCCAAGCACTGTTATGGAAGAGTCAGGGCAGAAACTTGGCTGAGAAGGGGAAGGGAGATGACAAAGAGCCCAATGCCTAAACCCACTTTTCCCTGCCCGAGTTCCAAAAAAAATTTGAGAGAAAGACAGAAAAAGCAGATAGATGAAGATCAAATGTATTAGTTTTATTAGTAATGAAAGCTGAATTGGAAGTTTTACAGTAGTGAGCTTGCTTCTACTTAATTTTATAATTAAGTCTACTTCTCAGTCATAAGCAAAGCAGGAAAACTGAGTCTATCCTTGTAAATCTTAAAGCACATGGGGACAAAGGATGTTTGGTTTCCCATAGATGGGCTGACTTTTAAGAAATGGAAGGAAAGGACTAAACTAGGCTGGATCAGCGCCTTTCCTGATGTGCCAAACTGAGAACTCACTTCTTCCTTGATATAGTGAAGGGCAGAGAGAGGCCAGTGAAAACATGAGGAATAGGAATATATACTCCCGCTGATTAGCTTTATAGGTTTGATGAAGAAACAGTGTTACAGGAAGATTTTTAGAAAAGTAGAAACTTACCTACAGCCAGCATAGTACTCAGTGGTGAAAAACTCAAAAGCTTCCCACTAAAATCTGGGACAAGACAAGGATGCCCACTATCACCACTCCTATTCAAAATAGTCTTGGAAGTCCTAGCCACAGCAATCAGGCAAGAGCGAGAAATAAAAGGGCTCCAAATTGGAAAAGAAGAGGTAAAAGTGTCACTATATGCAGGTGATATGGTACTATATATAGAAAACCCTAAAAGGTCCACACAAAAACTACTAGAAATAATCAAAGAATTCAGCAAGGTAGCAGGTTACAAGATTAACATTCAAAATACACTAATGATGAATCAACAGAAAAAGAACGTAAAGAAACAATCCCCTTTAAAATAGCACCCAAAGTAATAAAATACCTAGGAATAAATCTAACCAAGGAGGTGAAAAGTAGAAACTTGTACATGTTGACAAAAGAGCTTCTTGCAGAAGAAAGCTGGAAAATACAGGAGAAATGAAATCACTGAATAAGCAGAGACCCAGAAAAGGTGGGAGAGGATGTGACGCAAAGCACAAAGTCGTAGGCTGAAGCAGATGGAACGAGAACCGACTCTAAGTCAGGAAGGGAACGGAATATAAGTGCAGGATGGTATATGGGTACTTTTGCAGGGAGGGGTTGAGGTTGAAGTAATTAATGTTTGAGGACTTCAGTATTCTGGTTGATCCCTTAAAATACTCCTGAGAAGAATCAGAAACAGAGGGTTGTTTAGTGGCTCTGAGGGACCAGCTGGACTTGAAGTCCACAAATAATGTCGTCTCCAGCCTGCCTGGTTGTATGGTTTATTCCATCGGTATCGGCAGCCCGAGCTCGGAAGCATGCAGGATAATAGTAACAACAGCTAACATGTATTGAATGCTTCTGACTGCTTCACATGAATTACCTCTCTTAATTCTCATATACCGCCCTGTAAGGTGGACAATTATCCCTAATTCATGGATGAAGCACAAAGAGGTAACGCAGGGACCCAAGGTCGGTGTTAGTATGTGGTGGTCTAGTTCCAGGGCTCGTATTCACAATGTGTACATGATACTACCTCTTTAAAAAAGTTAGCATTTATTGAGAACTTATCCTTGTGTTAGGCACTGTTCGAAGTGCTTTAGCTGTATTAACATATATAAACTTATACATGACCTGATGAGATAGTTCTGTTATTTCAGAGGAGAAACCCATGGTACAGTGACGTTAAACAATGCAGGTCAAGATCACAGAGAAAATAAGAGAGAGAGGTGGGAATTCAGGTTTAATTAATTAATCACTAAGCTATACTGCATAAGTTGAATGGATTCCCATCTGGGATATGGCCAGGTAGATATGACAGGATAGTGAATGTTAAGACCCTGAGTAATTAAAATAATCAACCATGTGACTCAGATTAGTAGGGGGCAATGTGAGGGCAAAAAGGAGATAATAGATTAGGAAAAACTTGAGGGATCCCTCGACTTGAGAGCTTTAGGAAATCAGTCTTATGGTTAGCAAAAATAAGAATGTGAGAAAACGAGTAGACTACAAAGTTGTGCTCAGAGAGTGAGATACTGATGTTTAAGTCTATTGAATTGTTAACACAGAGCAGTTCTGGATGATGGGGGTGTGTGTGGTGTGGCTAACACTGTGTAAGGGTGAAAGTCAGTGAAGATGAAGGAATCGAAGAACGATAAACTGTTGGGATGGTCGCCCATCTGTATATGAAATCACCTAAAGTTATGCCAGAACACCTTGTAGAGAGGAACACTGAACTACATACGAAAGGCTGTCATGAATGTGGGGAGTAACCAGCTAGTCTGTGTATAATAACCACAAGAGGTGGGGGGCAAAAGAAGAGAGATTCAGATTGCAAGAGGGTGAATGAATCCTGGTTTGCAAGTGACACTGGGGACCCGAGATGATGCAAATCTATCCCTGGTCATTGAGATACAGGGGGATGCTAAAGTGTTTGGTCAGTGGGGCTGCAAGGGAAGTGGTGCTCTAGAGGAGAAGGAAGCTTCAGTTACAATTTTAAAAGGCAGAGAATGTGCTTACTGAGAAGTTTGAGGGCCTGGGAAAGTGGTTTAGCCTGGACAGGAGAGGGGGTCCACAGGGCAGGGCTGAAAGGATTATAGGCACGGGAATCAGGGCTGCTGGAGAGAGTAAAAGAGGAGTTGAGGGTGGGTGTACTAGAAGATATGAAGGAGAGCAGTGATTAACTTAGCAGAAATTTTTTGGGGCAGAATCAATTTGACCAAAAACCACATAGATAAGTAGTTGCTTGATCCAGCTATCTCCTGTTCTGGGAAGACTTAAGTTGCTGTACTTATTCTTCATTTCAGTTGTAACAGACTGAAAGTGAATTATGGATTAAAAAGCATAAAGGAGGTATTATTTCCTCAAATTTTGGGAAAAAAATACATAAAAACTTACCAAAAACAACCCAATAGTACACCCAAAAAAACAGAGACTAGACTATTATTCATTTTAGACCAGATCAGTTTTTTGATCAAAATATTGATTGACTGACTTCTTTTCAAAAAAATTACTTCTCTGCTAAAATTATACTGTGGCCAAATAGTGTTACCTTCAGAATAGTGCTTCCCCCCACGGCCCCCTGCAGAATGGTCTATTCCCAGAATGGGTGTACATTCATGTCAACATGAATTTCAAGTTTTTATAATTATTTATAACCTATCCAGGCTATCACTCAAATGAAAACACAGGAATCATAGCCAAATCTGGAGAGACTGCCCAGGGAGCAAACAAAAGAGAAGGTAGATGAAGTCATACTGGTGGCGGTGGTGGTGGTGATGGTGGAGGGCGGGGTTGGCTGCACCCCTAGATAAATTACCTAAGCAAGAAAACAAGCAGCTTTCATCCAGTTCTTGCAGGGATCAGTAAAATAATGACCTGGCATTTACAGATAAAGAGATAAAGGAGTTTTTTAATGGGGAAGGTTTCCCAGAAAGTCTTTTACATGAAATCTTTCTCAGGAAGTCTTTCAAAATGCAATATAGTTAAAGGGAGATCCTGGCTAGGGGAAAATATATATATTCTTTCAGGTCCAAGATCTTCTGAGTCATCATGAAATTGCTGTATTTTGGAAACTGAAACCCATCTCTACTTCTTTTTCCTTCCTCACATTTAGTGAATTATGATACGATTTCCACCATAGGAACAGAGTCGGCTTCTGCAAAGGTCCCCTGTCCCCTTCTAATTACCATTGCAGTTGTGCGTAGCGTTCTCATGCTATTCCACCTCTGCCTGGCATCTGATCCCAGTGACCTCCTCCTGGAAACCATCTTCTCCCTCGTGTCCTGCCTCCTCTCCCTCTCTGTTTTCCTCTTTCCAGTGCCCTTCGATCCATGAGCGTCTCTTCTCCCACCTACTTGCTATATATACACACTCCTAAGACTTTTCCCTAGGAAAAAAATCTCAATCTTTATTCTCCCCCTCTGTGACTCCATCCATTTTCACAGCTTCAGCCATTTTTATTCAGAAAACACTCCAGTTGCTGGCTGTGACCTCTTTCCCAAGTTCCAGACCTACCCTGACAACAACACACTGGACCTTTCAACCTGAATGCTTTGTGGGAAGTTCAGTCCTAATAACCCCCAAACAGAGGTTAATATTACTCTATAGCTGGTTTTCTTGCCACCTCACTGCTGGAGTTCTAGAAGCAAGCTTTTCTGTAACTCCACATTCTCTTATCTTCTTCTTAATTAACCTGTTATCAATGTCTTTTGTCTCTTTTCCTATAAAGTGTTCCCTAGTCATGTCATTCTTCTGTTTCCACTGCTCTTTTTTCTTACCTCTGAATAAGCAAGCTTCACCTTCTTTACAAACTTCTGGTCTTATATCACTTACTTAGATAAACATGGGTTGTCTAGTCTGAGCCAGGTATTGAGGTGGGTAATAAACCAGAGTTCTCAATTCTTCTTTAAAAACAAAACTAAACTAATGCCCAGACACACACCTAAAAGATTCTGATTGAGTTGGTCTAGGGTGGGGCTTGGACATCAGTAGTTTCCACGTTCTCCAAATGACTATAATTTGTAGCCAGAGTTGAGAACCACAAACTTAAGTATGTAAACATCAAGAAAATGGGTGCTATGCTTATCCAGATGGATCTTAAATTCTAGCTGGGGAGACAGACATTGAAGAACAAATATTCATATATATGTATAATTAAATGTTATAAGTGCCATGAAGAAAAATGAACAGGGAACTTTAAGAGAAGGAACATGGTAGGACAATGTGTCTGGGGTCACCAAAGTTCTTTAAAAAGGAGTGATGTTTAATGTGAATTTTTAAGGGTGAGTATAATTTGGCCAGGCAAGGAAGCAGATGGAAGAAACATTTTTGATGAATTTGAGTCATGGAAGAGCCTGGCATGTTTTGAGGAAATGAAAGAAAGCCAACATGGGTGGTGTGTGTGAGGGATGGTAAGAGTGGCTTACATGAGCTTGGAACAGAAAAAAGGACTTAGTTGAGAATACGTTCAATTTTCTTAGGTGCATCGAAAAGTCATTTATAGTCTTTTAGGGACTAAAACAATTTTTTTGTTGTTTGTAATTATTGTTCTGGCTTCCCTGTAGAGAGTCAGAGGGGTTCAAAACAGAGCAGATGGACAGAGACTAAATGTAAGTTTGAAGCTTGAACAAGGGTGGTGGCTATGGATATTAACAGACGCCTATGGGTTGAAGATATATTTTGGAGAAAGAATTCATAGAATTTTTTGGTGGGTTGAATATAAGGGGTGGGGAAAGATCACTTATCATCGAGGATGATTCTCAGGTTTTTGGCTTAAGAAACTGAGAGCTGGTGGTGCCATTTACTTTTTTTCTAATAAAGTTTGTTCTAGAGAAGTATTAGGTTCACAGCAAAATTGAGCAGAAGGTATAGGTATTTCCATGTACCCCGCACCCCTGCACATTTCTTTATCTAGATTTGCGTTTTCTGGACATTTTATATAAATGAAATTATACAGTATGTGGCATTGCATCTAACTTCTCTTATTAGCATAATGTTTTTGAGATTCTTCCATGTTATAGCAGGTATCAATATTTCATTTCTTTATTGTTGACTAGTGTTCTATTCTGAGTGACTATATTCAGTTAATTTATTAATCTGTTGATTAACATTTGGATTATTTCCAATTTTGGCATCTACGAACAATGCCTCTATAAACATTGGCATACAAGTCCTTGTGTGGGCATATATTTCCATCTCTCCTGTACAGATTCCCAGCAATGAGTTTGCTGTGTTATATGTTAAGCATGTGTTAAACTTTTTTAAAATAGGCTTTTTTTTTAAATCAGTGTTAGGTTCATAGCAATTTTGAGCAAGACGTTGCCGTATATAGTCAGTCCTCCATGTCCTCAGGTTCTGCATCCATGAATTCAACCAACTGTGGATTCAAATATCCAGAAAAAAAAAATCCAGAAAGTTCCAAAAAGCAAAATTTGAATTTGCTGTGCACAGGCAACTGTTTAAATAGCATTACAATTATTTACAAGTATTTACATAACATTAGGGATCATAAGTAATCCAGAGATGATTTAAAGTATACAGAGGGAGGGTGTGTACAGGTTATATGCAAATACTATGCAATATACGCAAATATTTTGATATCCATAGGTTTGGAAGGTTGGATCTTGGAACCAGTCCCCTGAGGATACTGAAGGACCACTATACTCTCTACACGCCACCCCCCCTCCCCAAGTCATTGTCAACTGAAGTCCATAGTTTATATTAGAGTTCACTCTGGGTGGAATATTCCACTCCATTCTCATCTTGCTCGTATGACTTCTGAGGAAATATTGGATGTAATTCTTATCTTTGCTCCACTATAAGTGAGGTGTTTATCCGCTCTGCTTCTTACAAGACTTTTCATCTTTGCTTTTTGAAGTTTGAATATGATATGCCAAAGGGTAGGAGTTGTTTTTGGCATTTATCCTGGTTGGTGTTCTCTGAGCTTCTTGGATCTGTGATTTGATAATCTGACGTTAATTTGGGGAAATTCTGAGTCAGGGTTACTTCAAATAATTCTCCTGTTCCTTTCTTTCTTCTCCTTCTGGTATCCCCATCACATGGATGGTATACCTTCTGTAGTTGTCCCACCATTCTAGGACATTCTATTACATTTTCATCAGAGTTCTTTTGCTTTGCTTTTCCATTTTGGAAGTTTCTGTTGACATATCCTCTAGTTCAGAGATTCTTTCCTCAGCCATGTCTAGTCTACAAACAAATCCATCAAAAGCATTCTTCATTTCTGTTTTTTTTTTTTAATCCCTGGCATTTCTTTTTGATTCGTACTTAGAATTTCCATATCTCTGCTGATGGTGCCCGTTGTTCTTGCATGCTGTCTACTAACATTAGATCCCTTAACTTACTAATCACGGATATTTTAAATTCCTGGTCTCATCATTCCAACATCCCTGCCACATCTGAATCTGGTTTGGATGCTTGCTCTGTCCCTTTAAATCATGTTTTCTGCCTGTGTTTCCGCTGGGTCTATTTCTGTGGGCTTCATGCACCAGTAGGGCTGGCTAAAGAGTTTACCTTCTAAAGGAGAGGGTGAAAATCAAGAGGTTCCCTTTCTATGTAGAATTAAGTGCAGTCTTGCAGCCTTCTAGAATTTTGCCCCAGTTTATCTTCACAAGCTCATCTGACTATAGCTTCATGCTTAAACTGGCCAAAGTGATGTTCGCTGAACAGTGGCCCTATGTTTTCCCACAAATATGTCTTTATTTTTACTTTTCCCTTAGCCTGGACTATCTCTCTTCCTTTAGAATAAATCCACATACTTTTCCCACAGTTTTCTAAAGGATGCATACCTTTACCATAACCTTTGGTGAATACTTCCTTTACAACAGTTATTACAGGACACTTATACTGCAGGTCAGTTATGTTATTGCCAATCACAAAATCATTCTCCTAATCACAGCCTCCCCCACCGCCAAGAACGGCTTGATGGGAGTGATCACTTTTTCTTCATCTCTGTACCCACCTTAGAGCCAAGTGTGTCTTTCTAAGTTAGTTGATGCTCAGTATTTTATTGAATTAAATTAGTTATATAGAGGATGGTGTCTTATTCAGATTTCTCCATTTTAATCAACATTTCATGAGAATATTGTAACATACCTTAATATTGATTAGGATATCAAAACGATTTACAAAAATCATTTGTTAAACTAATAAAGCCGGCTGCATCTGGGGTCTACACTTAACATGACCCCTCTATAATCTGACTGAAGACACTTTAAAAATTTATTTTTTAGTGAAGTGAAAGAAGAGAAAAAACATTTGTTAGTCAATAATAGTTTTTTTTTAAATCTCACTTTAGATAGATAAATATATTCTCTATGAATCCTTAATGTTTCCATGGAATTGTTTTTCCTCCTGGAGTGCTATATCTGCGGGTTAACATGACTATGATCTGTATCTGAGGAATGACCCTGTTTCCTTTCGGTTCTCAGCAAGAGTAATCGAATGTAGAATATCTTACTAAACACTGGACTGTGACAGTGTGTTAACACTGACTATCTCCTAACAGCAGGGCAATTATTTGCTGAGTGGGGTTTTTATAAATCCCCTGGCACCAGTATGTCCTGATAATTATGATGAAGTGCACTGGTCAGTGTTGATTCAGCAGTCCCTACCCCAGCAAATATTTCATTCACAGTTCTTTGGCCTACTTTCACTTTTCTTGTTATTCAGGGTCTTTACTATGTTCTGTGCTTGCCTAATGTCTGATTTTTTTTTAAGCATGTTTTATTAAAACTTAGAACCAACCAGACATATTTTAGCCAGCCGCCCTTTGAGAACTGCTTCTCTCTCACAGTATTCTGACTCACAGGGCAAGAAAATTCTATTTCAATTTTGTTTCTTTTTGTGGCCATCAGTGACTCCCATTTGCTGTGTAATTGTATTTGCAAAAGTAAAATTTGAATTTTCCCTCCCACCCTATCTCCTTAATAGTTTTTCATTCCTGGAATAAGCAGTTACTTTGAAATCATGAGAAATTACTGTTTCTCATCTGATAAAATCTGAAATTGAAGCACCGGTAATGGTGCTATGGAAGTGTAATGGTGCTATGGGAATTACAGGTGTACACGGTCCTGTTTCAGATTCCTTTTATTTTCCAGAAACTTGTGTTTAAAGTAAACCTCAATAACAAAGAGAAAAGGGAAAAAAAATTAGACTATGGCTTCCCCCAGGCAATTACAAAATAAAGGTCAGTATGTGAGTAGAAAATGACCGTAAAAACATTCTTCATGAAATAAAGCAGTGGCTGCTCCAAACATAACGAGTATATACGTTTGTTTTCAGATCAGTTGCCTTTTTAAAGGACTTTCTCGTACACTGCTTCAGTATAAGAATAGAAACTAAGAAGAAAAGAGCCAACTGGTAGATTGTTAGAAATATGGAATGGTTCAAAATATTAATGTAATGCTAAGGGTGACTGGGTAACAAATGGTACATTTGCTTGTTGTTCAACCTGACATAATTAATATTCTAGGTCATGCTTAAGTTCCCATGATGGAAGGTCTGAAGGGGGGAATTCAAGAAAAATATATATCTATTATATAACTCATTGCCTTTTTTTTTTTTCCCCTTTTGACGAGTCAGAATCATAGCCTTTAAAAAAAATCAGTGCTTTCACACCTCATTTGCCGTATTCACCATTGGGCCACCAGTCAGCAGCCGGGCCCGATGCAGGGAGGTCAGTAAGAAGCTATTAGCAGAGTCCTCTCCTGAGGTTTCCTGGGTCTTATTGAGTTGAATGTTAGCATGACAGTACTGCAAATAACTCAGTTGTAGGCTTCTTTTTTTTTTTTTTCTTTAAACAGTTAGCACAGATTTCCCCATAGTGTTGGTCACTCTAGAAAATTATTGCTGAAAATGAAGTCCCAAAAGCTAGCTTGGCAGTAGCCCTTCTACGTTGTGAAAAAATGTGAAAACGGAAAAATATGTCATAGTCCCTGAGGGTTTACTTTGTCTTCTGTGGCTGATAGTAATATTTTTAAAAAATCAACAACAAACCATTATTCACAAGGTGGCTTGCAAATTAATGAAATACAGCAACTGAGATGAGAGTTAAGGTTGTTTTATTTACTAAAAGAAATAATAATTAAATGAATACTGTATTAATAGAAGTATATTTACTTCCTGTAGGGATTGAGGGGGGCTGGACTGTTTTCATTGACAAAAGTTAGCCAAAGGTATTCAATTAATTTCTAAAATACTGACACCTTGAAGATTTTAAATGATATATTTTAAATTCAATTAAAATATATTTTCTATCTATATGTGATTTAAATTGCAAAGAGAATACACATGAGGAGGTCTCCATATAGGTTGCAAAATATCATTTAAGAAAGCTATCATGTCTACCGATCTATTTGCATTTCCCATCTAGCCTGTGTATACATGTGCATGCAAATGTGGAAAGAGATCAAAGATTTCTAATGGGGGGAAAGTTAATAGCAGGTAGCAGTTATTCAGGTGGATATTTTTAAATGATAAATTATAATCTAGTTCAATTGTATTCATTTTACCATTTTAATTTGTAAGTTTGGAGAAACATTAAACTGGCTTCAGTTAATTAGATCATCGCTAAACAGAAAGGTGTTCTGTTACATCTCTTTCATAGACTATGTAGATTTCATTATGTTTGTGTGTGAATAGCCCTTTTAGTATCATATTTATTGTTTTTTCTCATTACATTTGACATATCCTCATCTTAGAAAATCACCCTAAAAATCATCTTAAAAATTACCATTCACTTCAAATGTACTATCCACTGAAAGCTATTTTGAATACCTGTGCATATATTTTTCTTATATTAACGTAATTAAAATATCTGTTTATGTATCCACCTTGTTCTATATTTAGTATCATAGTGAGATAATGTTAACATGATACTAAAAATGGTTTATACAATGCCTGTAACACTTTCAACACTTTTTTTCTTTTATAAATTGTATAGGGAAAAAAAACTCAAAGAGCAAATTCAAAAGTATTTTTTTAAATAGGCAAATATATTTAAATTAAATAAATAAATGAATTAAACTTTGTTTTATCTAATAAAATTCAGTCCCCAATTATAGCATAGAAAAGTTGAGTTGGAGATGAGTCAATGGGTCTGTGATAATTTAGTTCTAGATTGCAATGTATTCAAAAGCAAATTGAAACTGAAGTGTTAAGAAAGATAAAAGGAGTATAATCTATAACTTTGAAAGAAGTCGATAAGAGTTTAAAATAAACCTCAAACATTTTACTAAGATATTTATGTGGTTCTGGAAAGTAAGAGTGAAAGAGAGACTTTATGGGCTTTTCTGAACCGTGCATTGTTGTTCTAGATAAGAACTGAGCATTCATTTTTTGAGTGTCTGCTACGTGTCAAGCACTTTTGCTAGGCCCTACAGATGCAAAAATACCTAAAACAGAGTTCCTGTGCTCCAGCTGCTTGCTTGGGCAAGACCGGCGCACACAAAGATAATTAGGAAACAACATGAGAGGTACGGTGACAGTTGTCCCCAGGTTGCTGAGGAAGCATTAGAGGTCAGACACAGAATCTAGTCTCGGTTATTAGATGGAGCTTCATACTTACTGAGCTGGTAGACTGGAAATAGAAAATTTTCTAGGGTAGGTTTTCCAAGACACCTATCGTAGTTAATCATAATACTTTGGAACTGCTTATTCCATGAAGTAAATATAACAGCCAGAAATACTTATGGATATGATGGTGGCAGAAGAAAAAAGCACATTTTTAGGAAAGACAGGTTTAATGGATACATTCCTTACATTAGAACGTCTGCAGAGCAACCAAACAAGTCATACTGTCCTTTAAAATATAACTTTTCTTCATGAATATGTGTTTGTATATATGAAAGCACAAAAAATAGTTCAATGCAGTTTGTATATTCAAACACCATTGAATGTTTCAGAAAATGGAATGCGCGAAACTTGAATGTATTTATCATGAATTTATCATACACACATCTATTGAACCCCTACTGCACAGCAGGCACTGGTTAAATAAGTCTTGACTATTTTGATGCAATGTGTGACAAGGTCAATGATAGAACAGCAAAGGGAATGTGACACTATAGAAGTACCCAACCTAACCACATGAATGCAACTCATTAAATATGGGATGTTATTTTGAATGATTTTATACACACGTACACACATATATACACATGTATGTATGTATAGATGTGTGTGTGTGTATATATACCAGTTTATTATTATAAAGTAAAGAACTTAAAGTGGCTGCCATTTGTTGTATAATGAATATTCATTCAAATAATCAAATATTTAAAAATTCTTACTTTGTACCTGCAACTGGTTCAAACATTTGAGTTTGTGTGAGTGAATGCATGACTTACAGATATGGTTAAGCATACATATACACAGTTAATGGTTAGAATACAAAATGAATACCTTAAGGTCATTCTGGGTTTTTTCTTCTTAAATACAGTTTAGTTATATAAAACTGTTATATATAGTTATATAAACATGTGTGGCAAATAGAAACTACAGCTCCACATTTTTTAACATGTTTAGTCTTCAACTATGAATGATTCTGAAACCGTTGGTCTGAAGTGGAGACAAAGTGTGAGTATTCCATAATCTCTTTGGGCAAATCTGAAGTCCACCTCTAGTTAAGAATGAGAGTTGTAGTTTAAAAACAAAGTGCAGTCCTTAAACGTATTGTATGTTTAGTCCAGTGTTGTACATGTTGTACATGTTGTAGTTAAAAAAAAACTTGCAGTCCTTCAACATATGAAAATTTCTATAGTACAACTTTATCTTCCCTTGGTTTCAGGTGAACACTGAAGATAAAAATTAGAATTATGTTGCTTTTCCTTAGATTCCAGGTATATACAACTCACCATTCAGGAAAGACCCTGACCCGTGGGAGCTGAGGTTACAGAAGGCAAAGCCTTTAACGCACCGAAGACCTAAAGTTAAGCAGACGCACTCCGTCAGCCTTAGCGACTGGCTGGCTTGTACCAGTGCCCGGTCCTTTCCTCGGTCCGAAATTCTGCCACCCATCGATAGGAAACCATGTCAGGTACTCACTAGTCCTGTATGAGAATTCTGGCAGTGATTGTATTCTTGCTGGGTTTTTTTGTTTTTAAATTTACTGTTGTTTTGTTTTGTCTTTGTGAGAAGGAAGAAAGGAAAATAATTTTTTTCCAGAATCTAATTTTAAATAATAAATATGAAGTACATGTAAAATAGATACCAAAGAAATAATTAAGTATTTCCTTGGTATTGAATTTTATCGATTTTGAATATGAGGTTAACATATAGGATTGGGGCTAGGATCTAGCCTTTTCATGTAACACTATTGTAATAACAGTACTTGTTATGACCTGTTGTTGCTAGAAAACCCTTACGCATTATCCAATTTATGTAATTTAACCTCTCATCTGATGATTCATATAATTACATACAATTGTAAACATAGTTTGGAGGGGAGTAATTTTAGAAGTATAAGTTAGAGAATGAGAGAGGACCCAAAACAATGCAAGACCCAAGCAAAGGCAGATAATCTTCACTGTGGATCGGAGAAGAGCAGGATTGGCCAGTGACTTCCTAGGGTGAAAGGGTGGAGTGGGAGAGGTCAGGGATGATTGTCACTGTCCTAAAGGCAGAGAGAAACACTTCTATCATCCCCATCAGTATTTAAACTGGACTAGACAACGGCCACCAGGTACATCCACCGGGAAATGGACTGATTTTGGTGCACACAGCCAAGCTCCCAGAACTCCCACCTATGAGCTTCCGACACGGGCTTGCCTCTGTGTGTCGGCTAATAAATTAGTCCAAAGCCAGATGCTTAAACCAACACACATTTCTTTTCTCATGGTTTCTGTGGGTCAGCGTTGTAGGCACAGCACTGTAGGTACCTCTGACTCAGAATCTCTCATGAAGTTGTAGTCAAGGTATCAGCCAGGACTGTGATATCATACAAAAGCTCAGCTGTGCAGATCCAGAGCTTAAGGGCTCAGTCCCACAGGACTGCCCCCACATTTAGCATACCAGTCACAATTTCCAGGTCTCCCCTACTTCTTACTGACCAGATGTAAATGGAGGGTTATCATGATCCCATCCTAAGGTTTAATAATTTGCTAAAATGGCTCACAGATCTCAGGAAGAGATTTTATTTACATTTACTGCTTTATCATAAAGGATGCAACTGAGCAGCCAGATGAAGACGTACATAGGATAAGGTTCAGAAGCATCCAGAGTGCAGGTGCTTCTGTCCCCATGGTTTTGGGATGCACCACCATCCCGGCATGCAGATGTGTATTTCATTCAGAAACTCATCAAATCTCCTTGTTGCAAGAGTTTTTATAGCCCTTAATCTCCAGGCCCACTCCCCTCCCTGGAGATCAGAGTTGGGACTGGAAGTGCCAGACTTCTAATCACTTGGTCTTTCTGGTGACCAGTCTGTCCGAGGCTATCCAGGGGCTTCACGAAGCCTAAGTCACCTTACTAGCATAAACTCATATATAATCTTGTTATGAGTAACAAAGAATACTCCTATCATCGGGAAATTGCAAAGGTTTTAAGAGCTCTGTGCCAGTAACCAGGGGCAAAGACTAAATATATTTCTTATTATATTACAATGGTGTATATATATAAAGACACATGGAAAAAAATATATACATTAATATACATAAAGATACACATGCATATATGTATGGAATATACATACTTCCATACATCTGTATGGAAGATTTTATATATGTGTAAACATACACATATACATACACACACGTATGTATGTAGACACACACATACTCGTAAAGTACATTTCTCTAACATTCCACAAAATAATTGTCCCTCCTGATTGTTTTCTTTCCCTTTCCTTCTTTCCCTGTCTCCTTCCTTCCTACCCTGGTCCTCCTACCTCCCCACCAACCTGTCATATCCTCTCTTCCTTCTTTTCCTTCTTTCTCTTATCTTTCCTTTTTTCTCATTCTTCCTTCACCCATCTTCTCTTCTCAGCTTCTCTTATATTCCTTTGACTTCTTCCTTTCTCCTTTTCTTCCTTGTTTTTTTTTTTTCCTTCTTTCTTTTCCTGTTTTCACAGGAAGGGATTTTTAGTGTCGCAATTTTCTTTGACTGAACCACATTTCCTGTACGCTACCCAATAATGAAAAGGTACAAACATCATTGGGAACATTTGAAATTATACATGCAGCAGTCAAAGTGATAATAGTTATACTCTATCTGTACTTGAGAGGTGAATTTTTTAAATGTATAAAACAATAACAGCAAGTTTAAAAAATAACTACTATTATCTAAGCTTTGAGAAAAGTTTAAAATACAAGTTGATTAGAAAGTAATGTGGGTTATTAAAAATATGGAAGAATATAAATAACTTTACTATTATCTAAACTTCGGGAAAAGTTTAAAATACAAGTTGACTAGAAAGTAATGTGGGTTATTAAAAATATAGAAGAATATAAATGTATTTGGCTCTTCTAATAGGACTTGATTGTAGGCAAAGAAAGTCAAAGACTGGAAAACTGTAGCTAAGAGTCCAAGAAGACTTACAGGTTCAGGTTGAATCCTGGATGGTCTACACATTTTAGGATTTAATATTTGGAAGTGAGTACAATGAGCAGATCTGAATTTTGAAGCTTTGTCCAAAATTTGGGATGCCATGTCACTCCGGGCATGACTGGTGTACATGATCACTTGAGATCTAAAAGAGCCTATCAAAAGAAATAGAAATCAGTAGAAGCTTTGGCATAAGAGAACCCTGACAGTAGATGCCAAGTTTGCTAACCAGGAAGGTGGTCAAAGGGAGGACATTAATTGTCTAACATGTAAATGTATGGAGCAGGCACTGAAAGACAAAGAGGTGGACATTATTAAAGGAGGATTGTGATCACGAAGATTATAGAAGAGTGGGTCTATTTTTATTCTAAATTATGCTGCTCAGGTAGCGTTCCTCCTCTCTCATTTCCTAGTCATGTTGGAAATGGCAAATTCCGAACGAGGAGCGGAGTAAGCCTACGAAGGGGCATGTGTTACACGGATACACCAACAAAGGTTCAAAGGTAGAGCCTGGCCACCGAGAAGACCGTTACTCCTCGGAAGTGCCGGCCTCTTCAAAGTCATAGCCTTGGCCATTTGCCCGTGTATTTGATGCTACTGTTGTCCATAATCTTTTTAAACTCCTCTGGAAACTAAAGGTGATAGTTTGATGCTAATAATAATAAAGCCATGAGTGCCACTTTTGAGTATTCACTAAGTTCTAGGCACCGGGCTAAGAGCATTAACTGCTATTGCTCTGCATACCTTAAAGGCAATTTCGTAAGATAGTTTCTATTCCGTTTTACATATGAAGAGAAAAGGTCTAGAGAAGTAATTTGGCTCTGGGTAACACAACCAAATATTAATTTTAAACCACAGAATCTGCCAAAGTGAAAGATAAAAAATCTATAAAAATATTTGATTTCTTCATCGTCAACTTGGAATCATATTACTGTATCTTTAAAAAATAAAGTTCCAATAAAAATCCATTAACTACTTTCAAATATAGCAGTCCTCCTGTCCAGCTGTGAAGAGTACTAGATGATACTTATTTGCCATTTGTGTTATTTACGGTCCATGACTTTTATGGTAACTGGTTCCTATTATTGGTTTCTATTAATGTAAAACATAAGTGAACATAAATGAGGCGTGAATCGTTTCTTTTTATTAGCCCCACAGTCTTCACCCAGTGCTGGCAGTAACTCCAGCTGTGGCTTGTTAGTGATAACCTATTTAAAGAAGAGATCTTTAAGGATAGGGAATATGATTAGAAATCTTTGTCCATTTTATATCACTTCTGTCCTGCACAACGATGGTGGTGAAAGCAAGATGTAATGAATGGCACAGCAGCACCTCGGGCCACCTGTGACCGGTATTGTGCTTCATCTGATACTAACTAGACAACCAGCGGATGCTAGTAACTATGATAAGTAACTACTAATTTAAAGGTAGGATATGTTGTAAACCACCCCACACAGTTACAGCTTAGGGACTTTCCTCTGCTATGTATTTGTGTCATCAAATGGTAGCTATTGTATTGGAGTTATTAAGCAATAGAATTTAGAATTTTAAATAAGGAACACTTAAAATAATTTAAAATATGACTCTTCTATATTTGGGGGCGGAACCTGTTAAATGTAAGATTTGACACTCACCTAAAAGCTTTATTTTTTATTTTTTTAAATTTTTTTTTAATTTTGAGGGGGATAATTAAGTTTGTTTGTTTGTTTGTTTAGCAGAGGTACTAGGGACTGAACCCAAGACCTCATGCATGCTAAGCACACACTCTGCCACCGGTCTGTACTCGCCCCTCTAAAATCTTTATTTTAATTAAAAAAAAAAAACTTGCTGTCCCATTTCTATTTATAGAAGGGCTCTTTGAATGCTGTGCCTAGGATCTTTTAAAATATTTTTGCTTACTCAAAAAAGGAGAGAATTTCTTTTAAATTAGAAGATACATGCTTTTTTAAAATTAGAAAACAAAGCAGCTTTTATAACTACAAGTTTACTAGTTCTAGAGTGAAAACTCTTGATGTAAGTGGGGAAGTGTTTGCTTAATTTAAAACGTCTTTAGTTTTAAACGTGTACTTGCGTGAGCGTTTCTGGAAGATGTGATGCTCTTCCCTCCAGTGCTTTCAAATTCAAAGAAGAACAAATTGTTCTTTAAAAATAATTTAGCAAATACTACTTCCTATTCTTTGTTAGGTATTCAGTAGCCTTGGTCATAAATAATAAAATATTCACCTCATCCTTTCTCGTCAGGGTCCCTTCCGCCCTGTCGCCGAAGTCCTGGAACAGCGCTACCGGCCCCTGGAACCGACGCTGCGGGTGGCAGACCCGCTGGACGGGCTGAAGGAGGCCAGACGGGAGGTCCAAAGGCAGGAATGGGCGCGGAATGTGAATGACAACATGTGAGTTCTTAGCTGAGAAAAGGTAGCTGCACCGCGTTGGGTGCCTTAACTTTTTTTTAACATTTTCTATTTCCTAATGTAGAGAATCTTTTATTTGTGAGAAAAGGTAAAGCCACCCCAACCTATTAAGAAGCAACCATTTTTCAATATTCAAGTGTTTTAGATAAGGTTGATGTTGATGATGTGTATATATATGTATATATATATAACGTTGATATGTGATGATATGTATATATATATATCATACACACACACACACACACACACCAGTTACTCAAAGGGAAAAAGAAAAGAATGAATAGCATTTCAAGGTTAAGTGACCACCATCCATGCATCTGTGAAGATAGTTTCCTTAATTATCTAGTGACGTATACAGACTTGTATACTGAATCTTCTAAGTCAAGATCCAACAGAAAACATTTTTCTTCGTATGAACTAAATTATTTGTATACATTGATAGACATTGTAGTTTTAATAAATCTGGTGCAATGAAAGAGGTTAGTTTCCTTACTGCTGAGGAAGATGACTGAGAAAGATAAAGGCCAATCTGATAGCATATACAGTTTTAAATTATTGTATTAGCATCATTGATTTGGGTCTCAATTTATACATCTTTCCCTAAGTCACTTTCTCTCTCTTCAGGCATTTGTCATCAATAGTTACGTGTAATTTATAAACAGAGCACTTAAAATCTAGAAATGTCTTAAAAAATGATTTTTATCCTATAATGTTATAATTATCTTTATAACATATCTTATAATAATTACTTATTATTATTTAGTATATATATTTATTTAGTATATAATTATATTATTATAATATAAATTATTATTATAATTATTTAATATAATGTATTATTATAAATTATTATATAGTAGTCAACTATCAACTACAACATATAAACTGCAGTTACCTATCATTTCAGATTATACATTTCTGTACATATTATATATTTCTGTACTAGTCGTATTACATGTTATCTAATAATAATTTATATCATAATAATTCCAAAATATATTACAAAGTATGTTTTGTTATATAAAGAAACTAGAATTACCTCTTATCCAGCACAGTAGGTTTTGGATAGTTTTATCAGTCAGAAGGGATATATAATATGCTTTATTTCAATCATGCATTTTTGAAGAGACTCTTGAAAAATAAAAATTTTTGAGCAAACTCATATGAAGATAAAATTGGCAAGCGACTCAAGTAATTCTTACAAAGTTTCTCATTTTATAGCAGTTACTCAAAGTAAGATATTAGTTATAAAGTATTCAGCAGATTCTTTCAATAATTGTCAAGTTACCTAACATAGCATGAATAAGAAAATAAGAAACTCTTTTTTTCCAATGAGTTTGGGTAGGTAGATTTATTTTACAAAGAGATTATAGAAGATTAATGCTGCTCAGACTTAGTCAAGCAAAATATGCAATTTAGTGATGAATATCTGAAGTTATGTTACTTATAATTATTTTTCAATTTTCAGTGATGTCAAGGTTTATTAACTTCTCAAACAAATAATTGACCATGTTGATATTTCCACAGAAATCATTGTGCATCAAAGATACTGAAGTATCCCTTGATTAGCCTAGAAAGAGCCGATACCAGTGTTATCCCCCCAAAAAGGTGCTCAGCTTGCACTTTGTGTGGAGTACTTGTAAATATCTTCACCCTTTGTAGTGTTGCTGATGACCTTTTACCCTGAAACTTTCAGACTGAAAAGGCTTTTAGGATAACCAACCAATGAGGAGCAAACCAAGCTGGGAATATCTAAAGAAGTTGCTTATAGATTTGAAGCCATCATATTTTTAGCAAACCGTCTAAGCAATTGGTTTTAACAACTAGCCTATGGATGACTCACTTTTCAGAGAACTGAAACTATTGTTTTGTAGCTTCCTTCTGAAACCATTTTGGCTTCAAGGCCAAGGATTTGAGGGTTTTTTTGTGGATAATGGAGAACTATTTAGGGCTTTTGAGTAAGAGGATGTTATAAAAAGAATATGAATCTGGGAGACACATGTACCCGAGAAGAACTGTGCAGCAGGGGAGGAAACACGTTGGGAGAGTATTGCAGTGCTCTGGGTGAGCAGTAGTAGGAAAGAGCTAGAGTGATGGCAGGATTCAGGAGTCAACTCTTTTTCTTTACTCTCCTCTCCTTTCTATGCATGATCTATCTGAGTGATCCCTTCTGTTTGAGAGACTTCAGCTACCACCGCTGGGACAATGATTTCCACTCTGAAGTCTCTAAGATCTTCCTCCTACACTCTCGATTTATAGTTTCAGCTGCCATCTTTGTGTGCACCTCCCCCAGATGTCCCACCCTCAGTACATCCCACACTAGCCTCCTCCTTTTGTCTTGAATTTGAACTGCAGCACCAACAGTCTGCCCACGGTAGGGACTTGGCAGTTACCCCGTTACCCTTCTCCGAAATTCCACTGGTCCCCAAATCCTGCCTATTCTACCTTTTAAATATCTCTCAAATTCAGCTTCTCTTTTCCTTTCTACTACCGATTTAATTTAGGATTTATAATATCTTCTTTTAATTGCTATAAATCCTATCTGATCTGCCCAGTCTTGCTCACGTTCAGTGCATTTACCACAATAACACTAAAGAAATTTAAGCATGCTATTATTCAGCTAATATACTTTTTAATGGCTTTTTATTAACTCCAAGATAAATCTTAATTCTTTGTTGGATGACCCAAGGCCCTTCAAGATCTGAGCCAGGCTTATTTCTACAGGTAATGTGCTGCCACTGCCCAATAGAAACTCTGGGTCCAGAGCCACTGAACTGTTTTCATTCCTTTCTCTATCCGTGTTCTCTTCTGCTTCCATTAAGAAATTTCCTACGTCCCTTGGTTTACCCAGTCTGCTCAGATCCACTTAAAACCATAAGAAAGGATTTTTCTTTACTTTTGGAAAAAATGGAAACAGCAACACACATATATTTTAGGGTTTTTCAGAGAGCATTCTAAGAAATATTTTCAGATGTAAAATGGGACCATGCAAGTTGCCTAGATGAAGTGGGGAAGGAAGTCATTATTGCTAAGAGGTGGAAGAAATGGAAGGCCACAGCACCAGAGCTCTCAAAGTGAATGTTTAACTTACCCACTGAGGTGGCAGAAATGGAATGGAATGGTTGCTCATTAATCAGATGATATCAACTTCACTAAGGTCTTATGAGAGGAGCTAAGATCGTTTATGTTTATACCTTCTATTAATTGCAGACACCCTGGCTCAATACAGGAGACTGTAATTATACAGACTATAACTGTATCCAAAATGGAGTGGATTTAAGACATTGCCATGGAAGTCGGCACCAGGCTGTGCTCTGGCAGGCGGAATAATGGCGCCACACAGAGTCCACACCCTAATGTTGGAGCAGGCAGATAGCTAGCTATGAACAGAGAAAGGGGACACGGGCCAAATGGCAGGAATTGGGCAAAAAAAGGAGAGGGTCATGGAGCCAAATGCAGGAAACCATATATCATGTAAACAATAGGGGTCCCTGGGCAGACAAAGAAAAGCAGGAACCTCAGGGCTGTTGAGTGGTCACACATTTTGGAGTGACAGGTGGCCTGAAGGCCAACAAAGAAAGATGGGAAAAGGCAGGAATGTCCACTGTCTGAATGTAACCTTTTGCTCATTATGCCCTCATTTCAATAAAATTAGCCTTGCAGATTAGAAGTACCCATCATCCACCAACGCTGTGACACTTCCCATCCAGACTAAATAAAGACAAAAATCTCTCCTCCTCCCCAATGAATATTCTACCCATTCATTTTTACACTCTGTGTAAGCAACTTACCAAAGAAACGCAGGGCAGCCACTCACCTGAGCCTGCTCACTCTCCCCTTGAGAGTGTACTGTCTATCCCTGAATAAATCCCCACTTTACTTTCTTAACCTCCGCATCCATCTTGTCTCTGAATTCTTTCTGTGACAAGACAAGAACCTAATTGACGGCCACACTAATCCCAGGAACTTGTGAATATATTTCCTTATATGATAAAGTGGACTTCAAAAATGTGATTAAGGATTTAAAGATGGGGAGATTTCCCTGGATTATCTGGATGGGACCAATAAGAACATGGTTCTTAAAAATGGAAAAAGGGATGTAGAAAGAGATTTGACTACATAAAAGATCAGGGTGATGAGATGTGAAAAGGACAGCTCATCTTTGCTAGTTTTGAAGATGGAGGAAGAGGCCACGACCAGAAACTGCTGGCAGCCTCCAGAAGCTGGGCAAGGTAAAGAAACAGATTCTCCTCTAGAGTCTTTGGAAGGGGTGCAGCTCTCCCAGTGCCTTGATTGTAGCCCAGAGAGACCCATTCCAGACTTCTGATCTCCAGAACTCTGAGACAATAAATTTATATTCTTTAAGCCACTAAATTTGTAGTGACCTGTTATAGCAGCAGTAGAAAACCAATACAAGTGTTCTTCAAGTCAAAGAGCTAGCTTGCTAGATCAGACTTTGGTGTGTAGATTAATTATAAACCTGAGCTAAACTTGAGGGAAGTCCTTTGATCTCAAAAGATTCAAGATTCTTCTGTGGGTCTGGGCTATGGACATTCAGAGGATTAAAAAAAATATGGCCGTAGCCTGGGCTTTCCTATGAAAGCTGACTTAATTACATTGTAAGGATATTATATTTTAATTGTGTCCAGGCTTTCTTAGGAACCTGAGTACAGACAGCTCAACAGCCATCTCTACATCTTTTTGAAAAGAGGTGTTAATTTTCTGATGGTTGTTGTAGGAGAGGCAGAGTTTTGCTTCTGCCCACTTACGGTCTTCAGCTGGCTTGAGGACTAAATTGGCATTAGATAAACAGGAGAAAAGCATACAGATATGTTTAATATAATTTTTACAAGACACCGGGGCCCCTCCTAAAGAAATGAACACCCAAAGAAGTGGCAAACCCCAAGTGCTTATATATTACGTTGAACAAAGAGAAGGAATTGTAGAAAAGTAACAAAACTATATGGAGAATCCAAAGGAAGGTAAAAGTTATTTAACAAGATCTGTTTGCACAGAATTCTCTGTGCCTTGGCTTCCCGTCTCTGGTGACAGGAACGTTTCTTCCCTCCTGGTATAGGAAAGGTGTCTTTCACATGGGAGTGTCATCTCCTGATTTTAGGAAGGAAAGGGGAGGTGAGATCGCTCTTCTTGTACCTGTTTTCAAGTACCTTTAGCTCGAAATAATCCTTGGCCAAAGTGGCCTTATTTTGGGGGTGTGCCATATTCTGCTGCCTTCATTATTCAGAGTAGGTGAACAGTAGGTAAATGAAACAGTTTTTTTTTAATTTTTTTTTTTTTTGGTTTTTTTTGAAAAGTGTTTTTTTGTTCGTTTGTTTTGTTTTGTTAGGTTTTCTTTTGGCGGGGTGGTGGTGGGGGGAGTAATTAGGTTTATTTCTTTTATTTTTAGAGGAGGTACTGGGGATTGAACCCAGGACCTTATGCATGCTAAGCATCGGCTCTACCACCTGAGCTATACCCTCCCCTCTAAACAGTTTTTTTTTTAAAGGGCATTTAAAAACTGCCATATATATACATGAGACCTGGTTATATTTATCACCGAGAACAGTGATAAGGAAATTGAACGCATCTCAAAACTTTTTTGACTTGCGTGATTTTTCAATGCTTCAGACCTTTCCAATTTGCATATTTTCTGAACTGTTATTGTATTATGATAAATAGGGATTATCCTACGTTTTCAGATAATGTTTTCTTAACAATTCAACTTTTATTTGTAAGTCTTCCATTTATTTTAATTACTAGCACAGTGTGCAACATTTATTAATCAGCAGAGCCTTTTTAAGTTAAAACACTAAATTAGCTAACCCCATTAACACAGAATACTCCAAACAAGCAGTAATAGGAGAGGTAGTTACTGTGCAAATCGTATTATACATGCGGGTGCTCTAGGGCACGGTTAAGCGTGATTACCCTCTTTTGATCCAGTATTCCTCTGCCTCTCCCAGCTAATTTCCAGTGGAAATTTACAAAGTGCTGCCTTCATTTTTCCAGCTTAATTTTTCTAATGAAGTTCTGGTACTTTATAGCACTGGGGATACAGATAATAAGCCTGTGTATAATTAAGAAGTTCTAGAATTTGTCTGCAAAAGAGCCCTTTATTACTTCGGCTGTATAGTAAGAACTGTGCTCTCTTTTTGTCCACCGTTTCCTTGAAAAAGATGGCTTTTTAAATAAATGACGACAGAGTCCTAGAATTCTGTTCTTACAGACATCTAACTCTAAAGAAGTTTAAGATGGATATCATTGGCATAATGATGATAACTTGCAGTACTTTTCTGATGACATGAAAATATTATATACACTTGTGGTGTATGCAATCAGGCGAGTCTTATAAACACATCATTAGTCTTTTTAGTTAAGTTTTATCATTTGCTAAGAATTCTTCCTAATACGGTGGCTGACATATGCTAAGTAAAGTTTTGCCAATTAACTTTTGATCAACTTACGAGGCTTGTGGAATTTCTTTCATGAAAAAAAAAAAAAAAAAGATGGTCATCTCGTGCCGTACTCACATTCTTATATTGGTTTGGCATTTACACATCACAGACTTTCCTATTGCAGTTTAGGGTTCAAAAGTGTGTTGGGGGTCAGAAGAGACTTGAGGGCTGAACAGAAGTTTGCTAGGCAGAGCAAGCAGGGTGGCACAGAGGAGGTGACCTGGACAGAGCCGTCTCTATGGCAACAAGTGCATAGATCATGGGGGTTTCCATTTGCCTTCTGAGGTATCTTGTGACACCTAGCTCAGAGCTTTGGTGCCTCATGCAAAGTGGCAGAGATGAGATGGAAAGTATACGTGGAGGCAGAGGAGAAATGAGCACGCGTACCATGATAAAGTGTGTGGACTTTCCCATATAAAAGTGTAAAACCATCGTGATGTTTTATTCACTGGAGTGAAAGGGTCAGATAGCTTAGAAATACCACTCTACCAGCTCTGTCCATGGTTAAGAAGTGAGAATCACTGGGGACAGAGACCAGTAGGGTACCGCTGCGATAGTCCAGTTCAGAGGACTTGGAATAGAACAAGGAAACGGGGAGTGGAAGGGAGGAGAAAGGCTGAGAGACCACTTTATAGTTAGAATCCTGTAAACTCTAAACCAGAATTCGGAACCATATATACAGTGTTGGTGGTGTGGATGGTGTGGTCAGGGGCATAGGTGCCTTTAGCATCACTGTCTTAGAGCTTTCTTAATTGTAAAGAACAAAGATCTATGCAGCGTAACTCAAGAAGTTAAGGGTGTGTTTAAAAGATGCACTGAAGAATCTTAGAGAAATAAAAGGAGCCAAAGAAAACCCGGACTAAGGTGACTCTTGGCGGCTCCAAGGACATTGTTTTCTCCCTCTACTGGCATCTCTGCCCTTCCCTGCATTCCCGCTTCCTGTCTTCTTCCTACTGACTAGCTTTCTCCGCAGACTCATAGTTTCTTTCCCATGAATCTTCAGCTTGCCCTTGGTTATCACGGCCACTCAGACCTGATTCAGTATAACCTTCTAGCTCTGGAACACACAGCTAAATCTGTTTTTCAGTTCAAATTCCTGAAAGAGAATCTTTTTTGCTCAATTCATATTATCAAACTCGCCCACACAAGTTGTAGGCTGGAAATGCAATTAATACTTAACAAATATGTGTTGAGTTAATGGACATGTTAAATTAATGTATAAATGGATCACAAATGTGGTCTGGGGAGAGTGTGTCACATTGTATCAAATACAGTGTTTTATGAAAGCATGGCCATGAGCAAGGACTTCCTCAGACTGAGGGGTGCAGAGGCAGGAGGGTCCTCTAGTGCCTTGGCTTGGTGGCTTCTGACTGAGGTGACTGGCTAGGTAGTGATGTCTTTACTTAAGGAAAAACAATGTAAGAACTATTGGCTTGACAGGGTGGAGGTTTGGGATATGAGTTTAATTTGGGGGCAGCTCTATTTGAGATATCTGTTGTATGACTAGGTAGCTATTCCTACTGAGCATTTAAAAATACTAGTCTTGAATTAGAGAAAAACATTGTATATAAAGAAAAAAGTTAGAAATGATCAGAGGGGATATTTAAAACCTTGGTGGTGGAAAAATCTCCCAGGGAGAAACTGTCGAGAGAAAAGATGAAGTACAGATTTCTGGGAGTTGCTTTAACATTAGGACAGTGGTTCTTAATTAGATTGCTTACCTAGTATCACCCTGAGGTTTAAAATTATATACATGTGCATTCCTGAGTCTCAATCACATCTATTTTGACTCAGTAGGCATATGTTTTTGAAATATATGCCCATGTGATTCTAATGCACGGTTCTGGTTAAAGTAAGAGTCATTAATTTGAAGTATTGGCAGAAAATGATGAGTCAGTCAGAAAACTGAGAAAGCAAGGAAGAGTACCCAGAGGGACTGTGCAAATCAAAGGAAAAGAGGATCCACTGCAAGGGCTGGATGAACAGCTTGATGCAGAGTTCAAGTTAAATGAGGACTAAAAAGAATGTATGAGATTTGGCTGTTGGGAAGGCATTCATTGATAGCTTTTGCTTCCTCCTCTAGCACCTGGCTCCTATTTCTCCCATATTCTTAAGGATCTCATAAAACAGCCCCTCAAATTCTTTGTCCAGCTTCACATGTACCATGTTTAAAATTTTACTTTACCCATAGTGATACATATATTTATATGTCTTTCTATGTATTTATTTATATATGTATAAAAGATTTTAAATTTGTATTTTAAACATTTAAACTTACTTTTAAAATTTAAAATATTAAAATGTAGACATATTAAAATATTAAAATAGGACCAGTATCATATAGAGATATACATATATATATCAGCACCACTTTTCTAGAATTTAATTTTAACCTCATTTTAATATTCCATTTCTCGAATCTTTATGGAATTAACATCAGATTAAGCCACCTATATAGTATAGAATCTATATTCTTCTGTTTTTAATGTCATTTCTGTGTATCTTTGCTACATTCAGAATTTCTTAAGAATAACTAATGATGATTTGGTGGTCTCATCCCAGGCCCTGCTCAGTAGTTTGAGGGAGATACAGTGTATCTCGGTCAGAGACGTTGAAGTCATTGGCAGAGGCAGATGTTCACTTACAAGTTCTAAACCAGAGGTTGCAAACTAGTCGTTTCTGCGTTGCATACAGCTTCCAGGTGTGTTATATTTGGATCCCACAATTTTCTAAAAATTATATTGATTGAAAAGTCATTAAAATGGTAATTATATCTTTTAAAAGTCTAGATTTTTCAGTTTATGTTAAAAATTACGAGATCTGGAAACAGCAGGCCCACGGTCTCACATGGCAACAATTGATTAAAGCTTGTACTCTTGGTTTTTACGTCTGGCTTAATATGTGCTACCTGCCTGGCCCTTCCAGACATAGAAATTGGAGACTCTCATTTCAGATGATAAACTCCTCACAAAAGAGCCCAGGGTTCATACAGGACGCTTAGCACAATGCTTGACAAACAATAAGCTTTCAACATTTTTTTTTTACATATGGAGCTTGAGCTTGGACTAGGTTTGTTTGTTTTGTTCTAATCTATCTGATCACCAAAGTCATTCTCATTGAAACAGAAATCAAGCAAAAAGAAATGAATTCAGTTGTGACTTCTCTGTGATCTTTATGAACGCTACTCTAGCAGTCCCGGTATTAGGGCAGCCGTTACTTCCTTTTCTTTTTTTCTGACTCAGAACAGCATTTTCCAAACTGTGTCTCTTGATCTGTTTCTGGAAGATGTTAATGAGTTTTTTGTCAAATAAACTTGGGAAAAATTACATTTAAAACAGTTGTACTTTTTTTTTTTTTGGCATTTACAGGGCTTCTCAGTCTTAAATATATTTTTATTTGGTGTGAACTTCAAAGAGAGGGCATATAATATAGAGCATTTTGCAAACTTATTCACTTATTTATTCAACAAATATTATCACAACCTATGGTGTGCCAGGCCCTTATTAGGTACTGGGCACAAAGCAATGAACAACAGAGAAGAGGTCTCCTGGCTTCATAGAGCTAATGGTCTGCCTGCCCATGGAATCCCCACATCCACAGATCATGGTTTGGAATATGCTGCTCTGATATAACTCAACGAAGAACATCTGAGTTTCCTTAGCAATTTTTTTTTTTAGTGTCAGCTTATTTTATTCTTGTACCTTCTTAAGGATAATTGTACATTTCCCACAGCCTTATTTTTCTCCTTAAGTATATCTTTATATTAATTAGACAAGTCCTTAAAATATCTGAGCTTAAAACATTTAATGTTGTAAATGGCCTACTAAAAGAAGAGCCTGTATGAATGCTACTAAGCTGGGGCATTTAAATTTAGTATCTTTCAGGAGAGATTTTTTTTTTTTTTGGTAATTTTTTCACGATCAACTAGTGGAAAGTAAGGACAATTTTGCAAAGTATGTAACAGAAAGTTGTTGCTCCGATATAATTAAAGAACTGAGTCAGCATGCCTGGAGATTGTTAATAAATATATCCAGGGAATTCTATTCCTCTTAAGCTAAGAAAAATGTAAGGAGAAAGGCAAAATATGTCTTTCCATTTAAATTTAAAAGCTTGTAATATAAGCGCACTGTCCAGTTGAACAGATAATCTTGCCATTTGCAGTCTTTATATCTAAGTGTTATATTTGTATCATGACCCCAGGGGAACAACTTGTGTTACTGATAATGCTGCTTAAATACTTTATGAATTTTAAACTTCTACTGTGAATTCTACTCTAAGTATGAAACACTTTATGTATCAAATGCTTATTGCAATGGTTACGTTAAAATCTCAGTGAAAGCTGTCCTCATTTATAAATGAAGTCTGTCTAATTCCTTTTTCAAGTCGCCACTCATTTTATGAATATCTCTTCAAACAAAATTCTAGTAAACTAAAACATCTTGATACATGTGTAGACTGTGTTTGGAAATCTCTCTGTTGGTATTAATGAGCTATTAAGTTTATCTGGAAATTTGGATTGTTAATACATACAGTGAAAATACTTTTTATTTCTCATATTGAAAGTAATAAAAAGAGACTTTTTATTTGCCAAATTTATTCTAAAACTTACATTATCCTGTATTATAAGGGAAAAAAAAGAAATATTCAGTATTTTATGGCCCTTTTTTTATGAATTGGATAGTTGACCTGTCTTTTTTAAGAAGGGCTAGAATTATTCAGTATTCATTTTAGCCACTTTTATTGAGATATAATTTACATGCGACACTGTATGTGTTTGTGTACAGCACAATGATTTCACTTATATATGTATCATGAAATACTACTTATTCATTATTGATTCATTATATTAAGCCAATATTCATTATTAATTACACATACTACAAATTTAAAATATATCTCATCCTATTTCAAATATAATTGACACAAATAATTTGTATATTTCCAGT
The DNA here is from genome assembly GCF_009834535.1 of Camelus ferus. Lineage (NCBI taxonomy): Eukaryota > Metazoa > Chordata > Mammalia > Artiodactyla > Camelidae > Camelus > Camelus ferus. Next base: position 2,009,678 of record NC_045718.1, on the reverse strand, counting down.
TATGTGGTTTTTCAAAATGCTTTATCTTAAATTAAAAAATGCTATAATTGATTAATGAAACTAAGGCATCTGACAATGAGACCAGAACTGAACTGCTTATACCTCAGCCTGCAAAACATTAAATTGACTATTTCTGTATTAAAACAATGATTAAAATATTAGAGTCTAATAGAATACGTTCTTTATGAGCAGGTGTACTTTTATGATAACATGAACATTTTTGTTTGTTGATTAGTTTACTAGATTAAATCGACTTGCTTTGTTCACATTTTCTCTTCTAATTCTTTCATCTGCTCCTTTCACACTTTTATACTAAGTGTCCTTGCTTGTCAGATGAAGTTTTGTAGACCAGAGGGAATTTCCTCTGGATGGGAGAGAATTCCTTCTCCTTAATTATCCCATAGTGGATTTTTTTCCCTCCTATTCTCCTTTTTTTTTTTTTTAAACCCCCAATTAAATAGCTGTTCTATTTTGAGCATTACAAAGCTCTTAATCCTTCTCTCTCCTTTTGCAAGTATTTCAGATGGACCTTTTAAGCAGAGATCCGGGGGTGAATCACAGCGCTTGACTCCTGTATCCCTGGGTAGACACGTCTGCCCTTCCAGGCTTGTTAATGATTGAAACAAGAGGGGCTGTTCAGACACTAAGAGCTTTGTTAATGCAGCTTGTGATTTTTTTCAGCTTGTTCTACAGTTCTGTTATAAGAGCAAAAAAAATAGTAATTGGCATGTTTCCCCACTCTGTGTAGCATATACAGTAAAACTGATAATTGATTTTTCTGAGAGAGTCTTTGGTCATTTATTACCTCAGTAGTTAACAAATAATAGCATCTTAGGGTCGGTCTTAAGATAGAAGTAAACTACTGCTTGAACATATGAAATTCAATTACTCGAATATTAAGACAGTAAAATTCATATGACTTTATTTGCTATACTATCATCTCATTACATTTTATTGTCTAGAAAGTGTAGGGGGCGGTTCAAAACTTGGAGACTAAATAATTTTATACGTAGTCTGAGATGATAGAAAATTATTTGTTTCTGTTTCTTTTTTCCCAAATGGAAAGAGTAAGTGTATTAATAATCACTTACGATGTCAGAATCCTGTATTTCATTTTAGAATTCATAAGGAAGAAAAGAAACCTCTTCCACTAAAAAGGTGGGAAACGTCAGACAAGTTGGGTGTCACAGGATCACACAGCATACAACTTAGCGCCATGGTTTTTAGAGAGACGGACAGAACACAGGCCACCCTTCTTTGATCCCCAGTGTTTATTAGCTTTTGTCATGCTGTGGTCAGTCTGCCCCCAGGGAGAGGGGCAGCACAGAGTCCCAGTGACGGTGACAGAGTTGGCTCTAGCATCTGTGAGGAAAGGATAAAGTACCTGGGGACAGTACTCCATGGAGATGTTGGGTAAGGTGAGCGAAGACTGCTATACCTGCTCTGATAGGAGCCAGTGTAAGTACCCTATAAAGAGCAGCCTTCCTAGTTTTAAAGCCAATGAACTACATACATCTAAGACCGCACATATGGGCTGCAAGCTTTTCCCTCTGAGCGTGTGCTTCTGCTGGTTCCCTACTCAGTCCTCTTTCTCAATTTTCATTCAAGTAATGACTTGTTTGTATATACCACTATATCTCCACATTGTATTTAAGACATTCTGCCAGATCTTTGATGTGATTATAAAAATTAATAGGCAAACTCATATCATCTTCTTCTTTAATATAGTATTCAGTTAATTGAATGGAAAGGTGTTTGCTACAAGCATAAAGCACATCCGAATATATATTTAAAATTGGTAAAAGATACCATTTTAAAAGTAAAATTGGTAATTATCTAAAATTTTTATTGTAAACTCAACTTGAAGTTTAGGACTTTCATAGCTGTTTATAGTTTTATAGAGAAAATTCTATTTGAAAATTAAATAATTTCTTCTTAATTTGAAGATAAGTATTTAAATCATATTTCTAAAACATCTAAATATTTTTCAGTGTGTATACATACATATGCATACCTATGTGCACTGAAGGAAATACGTTACATCTTACTTTAGTGCAACATTATGTCTCAGTGAAAGTAAAATTAATTCATTTACAAAGAAATACCTAAGTCTTTCAGCTTTGTCTTCTCAGCTATCCAGTCCCTTGAGAAAGCAAATTTTATTCAGACACAAAAGAAAAATGTACTATTAAAATGCAATTCAGAAGTGATAAAAACTGTAAATGCAGCAGCCGGCTCACAGCACCTCCTTTGTGTACTCAGGGACGCTGGGGCCACATTAATTTTGTGTGTGTGTGATGTCCATCCCGTGTGCAAATTAGCACTGGAAGGACCATAATCTGTCTTATATGAGAGCTCTTTTCCCAAGAGCATATATAATACATGCTTGTGTAGTTTTGTATAATTCAAAGCTTTGTGTTCTGTTTATTTTTTATCTCAAATAGGATTAGAGAATATTTTCTTAGGAAAGATATTTGAAAAGAGCTTATTAATAAACATTAAAAAGAAATTATAGAGAAGTGTGAAAACTGATGAAATAACACCACTTTTCTTAAGCATATTATTTTTTAAATAAATTTATGAATATAATGGCCAAAAATTTTCAATTGAATTGAGATTGAAAAAAATCCTTCCTTGTGTTAATTAAATGAGATAGTATATGTGAAAATATCAGCATGTGCTAATAAATTTGTGCTCAATAAATTTGTTGAACCTCAACTTTATTTTTTCAGTCTGAATCTCAAAATATTTTTCTTAGCAGAATATTTAATTGAGCTGTATATGCTTGTTTCCCAGAGCTTGCTTTCTTTCCTCTGTTTCTTGTATTTAAAAACAGGATCTAGCTCTAATTTCATTGATACTATGTCTCCCTTGATTATAGTAATTAAATTTTTCTGACGATTACTCCTGTCTCCTACATTATGTATTTCCTCTTGGTTATCTTTTATGTTTACACATGTGTTTTTCTTTCATGTTGGTAGTTCCCCCAGTTGATAATCCATTCTTAAATTCATGTTCAAAAGGAGACTCTAAAAATTGTATTAAAAAGTGTATCTGTGTGTGAGAGTGGTTTTTTGACTGATAGACTTTGTTACACTGTTGATATGACCTTTTCGTTAAGAAATCTCCAAGTACTGGTGTTTGAAGTTCTTTCTCTGGGAGCTCTCTGTATCTTGTGAGAAATACAGTTAGTCTTCTGAAATCTATGAGTCCAGCTGCCAGTTCACTTAGAGATGAGCTAGGGTAGAATTCAGTGAGTAGTCTTTGAATTAAAATTTGTATATTCCATTTGGTACCTTACTTCAGCCTTCCATAGTATCTGCTTTCCCTGAGACCAGAACTCTCTGGAATAGTTTTCTGAGAATACACTCTTTTAATGGATACATGAACTGTGAGAGGAACCTGGGGATTTAATTATTCTTTGCATAGACTTTTCATCTGTTTTCAGCTTTATTCTTCACTCTCTCCCACTGCAGTAACTGTAGCTTCCATTCTGAGCTTCTCCAGGATTTTGCAGGACAAATGGTCTTACTTCTTGGCATCTCCCTCTTCCAGAACTTAGATTTCTTTTTTTTAATTTTCTGTCTACTTTCTATCTGCCAAAAATGTGATAGCATTTTCATCTTGACTCTTTTCTTTTGTCCTCTTTCTTGTGAGTTTATAACTTTTTTTTAGCTCCTTACTCTTATTTCAGGTTTTGGTGAGGGATTAAACAATTCACCAGGTTACATTAAAATACATCACAATAGTAAATGTCCTGTGAGTTTGTATGGGTTTTTAAATTCTCAGTTTTATGTTGATTATAATGCCTTAAATGTAATGATGGTGATGATGGTGATGATGATGATGATGATGATGATGATGATGATGGTGGTGGTGGTGATGGTGGTGATGGTGATGAGGGTGAAGAGGGTGATGATGGTGATGATAAGAGCTTCGACAATAAGCTGCTCTGCTTTAGCATCCTCATTATTTATTGAACACTACTGTTTTCAGCCTCTATGTTAAACTTTGTATATATTAAGTTGTTCGTTCCTTACAACTTCCCTATATGGTTGTAAAATCTCACAGAGGTCAAGTAATAGCATGAGGGAACACAGGTAGCAAAGACAAAGCTAAGATGTGAATATAGCTCTAACTGACCCAAAAGCCTCATTATCCATAACCTGTACCAAAAATGTCTTCATTATTTGGGTGCATTAAGATTTGAAGAAAGTCCGTTTCAATGAGAGTTGCCTGTGCTAGCCGTCATTTTCATCTGGGGATACTATTTTAAAATTAATGACATTTTCACTTATGTGATGAGTTTTGAATTACGTGGCATAATCAATTAATAAACTTATTATTGAACATTTTCTATATTTATTTAGAAAATGTCTGAGACTCAAAAAATACTGTGAAGTTTTACTATCTCCACTTGCAGTAGAAGATTTATCAAAGTTAATAGCAGAGGTAGTCAGTGGCAGAGATTAAAGTGAAAACCTGGTATTCTTATGTGAAGCCATGTATTATTTTCACTATCATTTACTGCTTCTCTAAATTCTTTTTTAATAAAACGTCTCTAGAAATCAAATTAAGAATATCAATGAAATGTTCTTTCAGGTTTTTGCCGTTTTCTTCCTACCATAAAAATAAAAAGTACATCCCAACACTGCATTTATCAAGCAAGTATGGTTCTGATTCTTATGGAAGGCAGCATTTCCGAGATGAAAATCCTAAAAGATGGATCTGTGACAAGGTGAGTTGATGCAACATTAAAAACAAAATGATGTTTCTTTTAAAAGGCTAAAATTATGCAGTGATTACAGCAAATATTAGAACTAACACCTTCATGGGTACAAAATTATTTATAACAATTTTATGTGAAGATGGTGATGCTTATATCAGTAGGAGATTTAGGGGATTTTTTGGGTGGTGTTGTGGGGTTTTTTTTAGTGTTCTATTCTTGTGTTTCATGGCTCAGCTACCCTATGATCAATGGCATGGATCATTAGCTTTGGCAAAGCCAATTACGGTCAGAGCATGAATCTGTGGTCACAGAATAGAGTTAAGCTAACTCTCAGGCACAGAGATCAGTGTTGGCCTGCTTTCTCTCAATCTAAGTGTGTATGTAGACAGGTAGATATAGGAAGAAAGGGAGGGAGGGAGGAAAGGAAGGAAGGGAGGAAGGGAGGAAAAAAGAAAAGAAAGAAGTGGATAGAGATATAAGTAATAGCCTATCTATTTATATGATATAGAAAAGAAGAAAGCAAATAGATATTTATTTTCTGATTCCAGAATAGTATTTCTTAGTACTTAGATAAAAGGGTCTAAATTGGGAAAATGCCAGTGTGTCTTAGGCTATAGGAGGTGAAAAGGAAGGTACTAACTATGTGTTTAACCTATTGTCAAGCAGTTAGAAACTATAACTCAATAAACAGCAACACCACGTAGATAAAATGAAGGGGAAAGTGATTTTCTGGAAAGGGGGTAGGGCCACCGAGTTCCATATACTGCCCAGACCTATTGATTCTAGTAATCATTTGTCAGTATTCATTGACACAGTCGTCTTCCAAAAAGATTTAAGGCACCTTACCAAAAGGTCATGTGGTCTAAAAATGTAAATAAGGAGAGATGGTCTTAGATGAGAAGAGCATCTATGCTTACAAAATACCGGGGGGGTGGCGGGGAGCGTGACTGGTGGTGAGTGACAGGAACTGCAGCTTGCAGGTGGCAGAGATGAAGAGACAACAAGTTCAGAGGCATCCTCATTACGCCAGAGGGAGAAACTTGTTCAGTCTTTAAGAAGAATGAAATCTTTCTTTACCAAATTCTAAGGAAAATTCTTTTCTTAAGGATATTGTAAATATGGGCTTACCATAGGGAACTCATGCTGAGGAGTAACTTGGATTCTTCAGAAAGTGCCTTTATCTTTTGCAGCTGCTAAGTCATTTTTGTTTAAATGGTCTTTTAAAGCACTCAATGGTAATTCCATGGCATAAAGAATATATACAATAAGTAGTTCAATCTGCTTTACTGATTGACAAATCTAAAAGTTGATGACGATGTTATTTTACAAAAATCTACAGTAGAACTATTCTAGGCATTTGTTTTTACCTCATGTGCAACCATTCAGAATACAGGTTAAGTATGATTTTTGAATCATTTAATTTCATATTTTGAATGTACATAATATGATCTACATCTCATTTTCTATTTGACATAATTTTTGTTTGTTTTTATGCTTGCCCCATTCTATTTAATTCAAGGAAGCACTCAATTCTTTAAACTATGAATGACTTATCTTAGGACATTAAGCTACTTCAGAGTAAGAAAGATCCCTTTGCAGATGTTCCTTTTCTATAATAATATGGTACTTTTTGATTTTATGCAACAGGTTTATTCATACATTCTGACATGTTCCAAGACTATGTGTTTATCTAACTAGAATAAGCAACTAATAGAGACTCTTGGATACTCACTAAAAAATAAGAATAATATATTTTATTGTTTTGGAGGAATTATTTTGTGCCTCTGTATACTTTTAGGAAGTACACATACTTGAAAAGTTAATGACAAATAATTGTTCTTGTAGACCCTGAAAAACTGAGGGAGAAAAGTGTAGGGATTCTTTAATTCTTAATAAATCATTAGTCCACTTACACAAAACCAGGTGAAAAAATACTAAATACAAATTTACATTTCCCCCTTCCTTAGTTCCTTCTTCCCCCTTCCTTCTGATCTCTTCAAATAACCAATTAAATAAACAAATTATTCTTCTATATAGCTGATATATTCTGCACAATACAGGGGTAGTCATTCTGTCATTTACACGAAAGTATTTTATACTTTGATTTGCTGTTAAATTATTTGGGTAAGACTTGTTCCCAATAAATTGCTAAAAGCAGGCTTATTTTTCTTTATTTTTTATAAAACTTTGTTTCTTGATCTTGGAGATCTGAGACCACAGCTTATTCATTATTAGGAGATTAAAGACAGTTTTAGGGATTTGTTGAGTTCAAAATGTGGAAGATGGAAAAGACTAGCATAGTCTTATGCTTCTTCTATTCAGAAGATGGACTATTTACAAATATTTAAATGCATATAAGAGTTAGTTGAATGCAGTAGATTGATGTCAGCTAAGAAAGAGCTCAATTAAATATATTTGATTCCTGTTATCCACTCTTTCCATCATGTTTTAAGATTGTCTACATGGAGAATTGTCTTTCTCTTCTGTCATCTTTAAGCATGGAGGTTATAATTTTGAAATGATTTGTTACACAGTTGTGATAAAGGGTATCAGTTGAGACAAAATCAAATGTTTCCTTTCTCTAATCACATTCACTTTAAATCAATACTGAAACATTATTTATTATTTTGTCTTATTTTTAATGCCGTTAATACAAAGAACACTATACAAAGACATCACAAAGTCAGCAGATTGAGAGCAAATAATGTTTTCTGAAAGTCTGAAAATCAATAATGAAAAATAACATGTATCATTTTTGAAAGGATGGAAGTCAATCCTAAAATAACATACATCTCATGTAACTTACTCTTATATTTCTTATCTATTTGTAAAATGCCCCAAATTAAATTGTTGGAGTCTAGGTCTGTGTCTTAAATGGTCAAACTTTTTTTAAGTTCAGGGAAATACTTTGTATGTATAAATTCTTTGCTGTGCTGATCTCAATATTTAAAACAGAAATGAAATTAAATAAGGAGAATCTATCAGTCACTACTAATTTAATCTATCTGGCTAGGTCTGAAAGAGTTGGACAATAAAAAATTCGGTATGCTAAAAACATTCTTTTGATTGTCAAAACATTCACATACGTTCGTATTTACTGAAGCAGAAATGATACTTTAAGGCCTTTATCTGCATTAAAATGAGTATCATATGCATTTTAGACAACTGGTTTTAATGGAACCATTTCATGATTTTCCTTATTTGCAAAATTCAAGAGGAGACTTTTAAGATGGTTCGTGTTGATAAAGCCTTCCCTCCTATGCCTTATTATAGGTGAATTACAACAGTTGACAGCCCTTTTTTGTTATTTTCATGTGCATTTTGGTCCCAAACAGGATTTTATAAGCTACAAAGCATAAAAATATCTAGTAGTCCAAAGAATTAATTTAGAGAACCTAAGCATATTGCACAGAACATAAAGTTGACCTTTACCGTCTGCGGCTTTTGGAATGGAGTGGGATGTGGAACACATCATGGATTTAATGTGGCACATCGCTGTCTGCAGAAACTTGGGTGGGACTGTGACTGCTTGCCCACTGCACCCGGTGATTGAATCTGCTGTCACCAGCATCCTGATAATAATGAACATTCAGCTTAACGACCGTGATTATGATTATGATAATTGATGTGCAAGTGCAGTGTGTGCGGATCATCCCAGCTGAACTGTACAGCAGAGGAACATGCCTCAGTTATGGATAATTTTACTTTATGCATTGATTGGGATAAAATACGCCTTTCTATTTCAACAGACCAGCTTCATATAATTTTAAGAATCTTTCTGCACATGCTGATGGATGATGATGTGCTGGCTGAAAACAGCCCCTTACAGTTGTTTGTTTTGTGTTGTTTCATTTCATTAGTGAATGTAAACAATTAAATAATTAGCTGTAATTGAGGGAAAATATTTTGCTTAGGAGGATGGCCTTCAATAATCAATTATTCAGTTTAAGTGCTTTTTCTGTCTCTCCCACGATATCATCTGGGACTGAATTTCTTCAGTTTCCTTCGTCTGATTCCCTTTGTATCAGTCCTCCTGAGGTCAGTAGCCTTCAGGAAAAGTATAAGCTTATATGATTTTTTATTATAAGTTATAGGATCATTTGTTGTGCGTATATTTATATATATACTCTATTATGCATTTAATTTGACAGAGCCAAATATTGAGTTACATTATTTATTAAAAATAATGTTTAACCTACAGAATAGTTTAGATGTGTAATGTTAAGATATATAAATTTACACTGACTTTGCTCTTCAATCAATTTCATTTTGAATAGGTTTGTTACATTGTGTAGTAATTTTCAATTAGAGTTTTTAAAATGGGTTCAGAAGAGTTTCTGATTTGAATTTTAACTTGTGAATGAAAATAATGTGTGCAGTGATGTAGCCAAGATTTTCAGACCTTGTGCACACCAAGCACGTGCTCTACCACTGAGCAATACCCCCCACCCACTATGGAACACAGTTTTAGAAGAAGCATGGTAAGCTATTTTTAAAAAGCCTTTAGTAACTACAAGAAAGTCTGAGGTTGAGAGGTCTCCCCATCAGATTATTAATAACTGTACAGCTCTAGAGAGACTATGGCAAACATTTCCTTCTGAGGTCTGTAAAATTTACATCACCCCAGGTAAGTTGCTTGCCCTAGATGTGCAGCTGTACACTGTGGTGTAGGACAAAATCTGCGTTTGACACAGAGGTTTTATAGCTTGCCTATAAAATTTTCTTTCTGAAAGTTTTTAGTCCCAATGTGATTCCTGAACTTTATGAAGAATTCCTCTTGAAGTCTGTCTCTCTGTATGTGTATTGTGGGATTATTTTAAAGGGGAATGGTTCTTGCCTAAGATATGCTTATAAAGTCCTTTTAATATTGAAATAATTATTTGTTTCTTTTACTACGTTATTGCAGTGTAAATTTCTCTTGAAATTTGTTCTTATATAATGATGATTTAATTTTACATTTTCCAAAGAGGGGAGGGTATAGCTCAGTGGTAGAGCACATGCTTAGCATGCACAAGGTCCTATGTTCAATCCCCAGTACCTCTGTATAAATAATAGACAAATACATTTAAAAAACTAATTACCCCCCCAAAAAATTTTTTTTTAATTTTTGAGTAAGTAAATAAGTTTTAAAAAATTTTACATTTTTCCAAATAACTGCTGAGTTTTCTTAATACTGTTTATCATTTTTCATTTTTAACAATTCTATTATTTTTATTATTCACTTCATTTAGTTACTATTTTATTTGCTTTGGGATTTTTTGCAAAATCTTTATTGTTTTATATTAACTATTCCTTCATGAACCAAACTTTTGTATATTGTATATACATTTTTCTGTTAAATACATTTTTCTGCTTTTAAGGCTTTTTTTATTGAAGTATAGTTGATGTACAATATTATATAAGTTACAGGTGTACAATATAGTGATTCACAATTTTTAAAGGTTATACTCCATTTATAGTTATTATAGAATATGTGCTATATTCTCTGGGTTGTACAATCTATCTTTGTAGCTTATTTTACACATAATAATTTGTACATTTAAAAATGTATCTCGATTATGTGTCAAGGTGATACAGAATACCAGAATATTATTTATGAAAATAATAATACAGTGAACTCTCCACCTGGCTTAGAGAGAGACCATTCCTGTGGCACTCAGTGATTCTATCTGTTCCATAACATAAAAGTTCAGGATGATCAGCAGATGCTGATGGAGAATCTGCAACAACTTATTCAGATCTAGCTAAGATAATAAAGATGACTACACTAAGCAACAGATTTTCAGTGTGGATGAGATATTCCTTATATTGGAAGAAAATGCCATCTTGTATTTTCATAGCTCAAGAGGAGAAGTCAGTGCCTGGCTTCAAATTGTCAAAGGACAGGCTGACTCTCTTGTCAGGGGCTAATGCAGCTTGTGACCTGAGGTTGAAGCCAATGCTCATTTACCATTCTGAAAATCCTAGAGCTGTCTACTCTGCCAGTGCTCTCTGAATGGAGCAGCAAAGCCTGGATGACAGCACTTCTCTTTACAGCATGGTTTACTGAATAGTGTAAGTCCTCTGTTGAGACCTACAGCTCAGAAAAAAATTCCTTTCAAAATCTGATTGCTCGTTGACAATGCACCTGACCGCCCGAGAGCTCTGATGAAGATGTATGAGATTCATGTTGTTTTCAGGCCTGCTAACACAGCATCCATTCTGCATCCCATGAATTGAGGAGTAATTTCGACTTTCAAGTCTTAGTTTTTAAGAATACGTTATGTGAGGCTATAGCTGCCATAGAGGGATCTTAGCAACGTAAATTGAAAACTTTATGGAAAGAATTCGTCATTCTAGGAGCCATTAAGAGCATTTGTGATTCATGGGAAGAGGTTAAAATATCAACATTAACAGGAGTTTGGAAGAAGTTGATTCCAGCCCTTGTGGATGACCTTGAGGGGTTCAAGACTTCAATGGAAGAAGTCACTTCAGATAGCGAGAGACTGTAGTTAGACGTGGATCCTGAAAGAGTGACTGAATTGCTGCAATCTCATGATAAAATTTAAAAGGAATAAGGAGTTGCTTCAATGGATGAGCAAAGAACCTAGTTTCTAGAGATGGGAGCTACTCCTGGTGAAGATGTTGTGTAGATTGTTGACATGATAAAGGATGTAGAACATGACAGAGTTAGCTGATAAAGCAGTGGCAGGGTTTGAAAGGATTTACTCCAATTTTGAAAGGTCTACTGTGGGTAAAATGCTATCAAGCATGCTATTGAGAAATCGTTCCTATGTACATTGCGTTTTTAGACATAAAGCTATTACACACTTAATAGGCTATCGTATAGTGTAAACATCACTTTTATATGCACTAGGAAACAAAAAAACGTGTGTGACTTGTTTAATTGCGATACCCACTTTATTGTGGTGGTCTGGAACCCAACCTGCAATATCTCTGAGTTAAGCTTATATTTAGAAAGTAATAATAAAATCACATTAATAAATTGAGTGAGCCCTGGATGATTAAAATATTAATTTGCTTTTTATTAATTTAAATTTACTTCCCTTACTATATAGTTCTTGTTTTAATTTTATAAAAACTAAATATTGAAATTTAAATATAGTAAATATCTAACTTGTTCCTTCTTTCTTATTTTTTTATTTTAACTTTTTTTAAATAATTGAGCTTATTTATTTACCTTTTTAAAATGGAAGTACTGGGGATTGAACCTGGGACCTCATGCATGCTAGGCATGTACTCTGCCACTGAGCTACACCCTCCTGCCTTGTGTTACTGCTAAGGCAAATAGATGAAAGCTTACTGTCAAGTCAAATTTTAATTTATAGATAACATTTCATATCCTTTTGTATCTTCCAGCTGATTTTATATCAGAATATAAAAATAGAACTTTGAAGATTATTTTTGGTAAATTTCCAAGTTATTGCTTAATTTTTTTAAAGTCTCACAAAAAGGCAAAGGGAGCCACTAGCAACACATACCATAAAAATAAAGGGCAATTCAAATACTTCCCTTAATTGTGTTTCCCTTAATCACTTCATATCACTTTACATACTGTGCACCACAGAGTGTTCAGGACTCTATTCATGGGTTTCACGGACTGGATTTCCTGTTTGAATATTCATCTGAATAGACTGTTCTGTTGTGAAAATAGTTATTTTGGATTTAACTTATTTTAACATACTTAACTGCATATTTTCCTAATTATCCTAAATTTAGTATGTTTTATTTTAAAAGCTTCCTTCGTGGTCTTATTTAACTAAGCATTCATATTCACCTTAAAAAAGTGCTGGAAGCCATCCTACCAGACTGATTTTGAGAATGCTACAATTTGTGATTTCTGTTACGTAAGTGCCAGATTGATAACTGCTTTATTAACTCTGGGTTAATTTACAAGTTACTTTTCAGGTGGCTATTATAAGGTTATGAACTATTAGGGAAAAATTTAAATCTGCCAGCATGTTAAAAAGTTTAACAACTATGAAATAGTAGAGGACTAAAAAGTGATAACTTGATAATCTGGGCAGCAGCTGACTTCAAGGAGAGCAATTAAATACTCTAAAGGTACAAAAGTAGTAAAATTACTTCACGTTGTGATTGTAAGGATACAAATCTTGACCTTACTTTCTTATTAAGTCGATTCCAAGAGCAATTTGCAAAGAGTTTGCCCACAACAATTGGAATATTTAATAAAACCTAATTTTCCTCCTCTGTAATTCCTCCGTTGGAAAATGTGGTCCCTTGATGATGATCTCGAGCTATGAAGAATAAATGGATTTTAAAGAGAAAATTAGATGGTACTTATTGTGCTGTCTAACTAGCAATGCATTGTCATTTGTCTGTTGTATTATAAATGTCTTGCTTTCCCTATCTTCTTCTTTTAATCATGTAACTCGCCTGTAAGCAGCGTTAGAGAAAAAAATGTTGCTGTGTTACTCTTTCAGTTGTTTTATTTGCTTATCCAAAGAGAGCTCCCACTTTTTATGTCCAATGCAAAACTCTTTTGACTACTCTCTGGCACTCGGTCTCTTCTAAATTCCTTCCAGCCACGCAGTCACTTATATGCCAGATACCAGGGAGACACACTAGTTTTCTCCCTCTCCTCCTTGGGAAAGCTTTTCCAAACTATATCCATCTCCCAAGTGAAGTTATATATGACTGGCAAGTTTAGTATTTAAAAAAAAATTAAATTGTGATATAACAGTTATATCCTAGCCCAAGATTAATTTTCTTATGGTAAATAAATTTCTGTGTATGTATTCAGTGCTTTATTATTCTTATTATATATTATTTCTGAATATGTTTTTGGTTATGAATCTAATTATTTGTCATTAGAAGACTGGGCTGAAAGCGTGTCTGTCCAAATTTCTTTGTAGCTCACCAACTTACTGCCATATATCAGTATGACATTTATTATAGCAATAATGAAGAACAAATAGCATTAACCGTATACATTTTTCCTTCACTTTATGTCGTGTGTGCTATTTTAAGAAAATGATTTCCATTTTTGTCAACATATTTCATGGAAACTCATTTATATTGCTGAAGTCTATAAGCCATTAAAAGGTTAAAGTATTTTTTTCAAACTTGTATTTTTATGAGAAATAATACAAACTATTTAAATTGAAACTATACTTGTTTGAATATGATTTTTGAGACATTGCATATTGTTTTGCTAATTGAATTCAGAAGTATCTGTCACTTATGTTTTGATATTTAATATACATAAATAATATCCAAATAGTGGAAGCAATCTAATCTGCAAGTTACTGCAATATCCTTTCTAGTTCTGGTAGCATAATTAAGGAAGTAAAAAGTACCATATGTAAAATTTTGTTATACTTAGTTTTGAGAGTAAGTTTCCATATCATGGCTAATGTTACTTAAATTTCAAAGTACAGTAAAATGCTAAAAATATTCCAGAAAAAAGATAAACACATTGGTAACTAACACATATGCTTTTTCTTTTTACCCCAAAACATTACTGATAAAAATTTCCCATGCTTCACCTTTCTAACATTCATATTACTGATCTATAATAGATAAAATTGCTAACAATAAAAAAGGATCTGAAGTTGCATGAATTTCTCAGATTGAGAGATTTTCAAGTATCAAATGTTAAGTATTGGCATTCTATGAAGAAAATCATCTCAGAATGTAGCTACTGTGTCAATATAAAGTTATGACTTAATAGCATTGAAATAATGGTAAATTTAAGGATTGACTTTTGCTAACATGGTAACAAAAAAATAAAGTGCATTTTCCTAAATACACCTACTTCTGACCTGACTCAGAACTCTTTCTGCTATGATCTCAATGTTTGTGCCCCCCCCAAATTCATATGTTTAAATCTTAATGCCCAATATGATGGTATTAGGAGGTGGGAACCTTGGGAGGTAATTAGGTCATGAGGGTGGAGCCCTCATGAATGGGATTAGTGCCCTTATAAAAAAGATTCAGGGAACCCCAGTCCCTTCTACCATGTGAGGATATAGCAAGAAGTCTTGACCTGGAAGAGTGCCCTCACACAACCATGCTAGCACTCCAATCTTAGATTTTCAGCATCCAGAATTGTAAGAAATAAATTTCTTTTGTTTATAAAAAAAAGTGCATTTTCAAGAAAGCTTCATTCTACTATAGGGTAAAATATAGCTTAAAATATAGCCTCAATAAAGTCTGTTACTCCAAAGCAAAGAAATACACTTCTTTTCAAATATTTCCTCTCTTTCCAATATATATTTTTTAATTTGGGGGAAATAAATATTTTCATTACTATTAATATATTGTGACATCATAGGTGATGACAGTATACTTCTTTTTATTTTATGTAATCAATTAAATTATTTTTAATGATGTAGTCAGAAGGATAGCTATCTTAAGAACACATTAACTGGATTATGTCTGCTGCATATACTCAAGGTTTGTCTTTGCCCTGTTGAGCTCACTAGTCCTTTTCTGCAAACTAGGAGCACACACTCACATTCAGGAAAGGCATCATTAGATGGGGTGGAAAGGAGAAATAACTGAAGAAGTAACTCTTTTATATTGCAATTACATATAGAAGTGTTGTTCTATTTATGATGAGTCTTTCCATGGAAGTATAGTTAACAAGAGTGATGCAAGGCAAAGAGTCCATTACAAGTGCCTGTTACCTGATTGTGGGCTGGGACATTTGTGCTCAAGACCTGTCCACCTATACTCACCAGATCACTAAAATAGGTCAAGTCACTAACTTTTTTCTACTTAACCACATGGTTTTATTTTCCTTCGTAGGAAATCATTTTGCCTATCTCATTTCTCATATTTATTTTATGTGGGACGTTTGATTTAAAATATAGAGTGGCGTTTTATAATTGCCATCTTACATTTAAGTCTTTAAGCCATTTAGAGTTTATTTTTGTATGTGATGTGAGCCAGCAGTCCAGTTCAATTCTTTTACATGTAGCTGTCCAGTTTTGCCATCATCATTATGGAGGAGGCTGTCTTTTCCCCTTTACAATTTTTGCCTTCCTTGTTATAGATTAGTTAATCATATGAGCAGGAGTTTATGGGTTTATTTCTGGGCTCTCTATTCTGTTCCATTTATCTATGTGTCTGCTTTTGTGCCAATAACATACTGTTTTGATTACTGTAGCTTTGTAGTGTAGCTTTAAATTAGGGAGCATGATACCTCCAGCCTTGTTTCTCAAGATTGCTTTGGCTATTCAGGGTCTCTTGTGTTTTCACACAAATTTTAGAATTATTTGTTCTAGTTCTGGGAAAAAATGCCTTTGATATTTTGATAGAGATTGCGTTGGATCTGTGGATTGCCTTAGGTAGTATGGCCATTTGAACAGTATTAATTCTTCCAATCCATGAACATGGTATATATTTCCATTTGTGTTGTCTTCAATTCTTTCATCAATGTCTTATAGTTTTCAGAGTACAGGTCTCTTACCTCTTTGATTAGATTTATTCTCAGTATTGTATTTTTTGATGCAATTGTAAATTGGATTTTTTTTTTAATTTCTCTGATAGTTTGTAATAACAAATAACAAAGTGTATGGAAATGCAACAGGTTTCTGTTTATTAATTTTGTGTCCTGCAAACTTACTGAATTTGTTTTTTAGTTCTAATAGTGTTTTGGTAGCATTTTTAGGATTTTCTATGTATAATATCATGTCATCTGATAACAGTGAAAGTTTTACTTCTTCCTTTCCAATTTAGATGCCTTTTATTTATTTTTCTTATCTGATTGCTGTGGCTAGGATTTTGAGTACTATTTTGAATAAAAGTGCTTCTATTGAGATGCTTCTATTGTGATGATCATATGATTTTTATTCTCCAATTTGTTAATGTGGTGTACCACGTTGGCTAATTTGCATATATTGAACCATCCTTGTATCCTTAGGGTAAATCCTACTTGAGCCTGGTGTATGATCCTTTTAATGTATTGTATGCTCTTTGTACAGTCTTTAGCAGGTTTTTTTGGATCTGTTTCCTCAGGCAAGGGAAACAAAAGCAAAAATAAACAAGTGGGATTATGTGAAACTAAAAAACCTCTTGCTTAGTGAAGGAAGCAAAAAGGCAGCCTACTGAATGGGAGAAGACATTTGCACAATATATCCAATAAGGGGTTAATATCCAAAATTTACCAGGAACTCATACAACTCAACATCAAAAAGTGAGACAATCTGATTTAAAAGTAGGCAGAGGACCTGAATAGACATTTTTGCAACAAAGACATACAGATGGCCAACAGGTACATGGAAAGATGCTCCACATCACAAATCATCAGGGAAATGCAAATTAAAATCACAATGAGATACCACCTCACACATGGCAGGATGATTATCTTCAGAAGGATAACAACAACTGTTAGCAAGGATGTGGAGAAAAGGGAACCCTCATGCTCTGTTGGTGGGATTGTAAATTGGGGCAGCCACTTTACTGCTCAAAATTGGAGATTCCTCAAAAAAAAAATAAAAATAGAACTGATCCAGGGTGAAATAGGTGAAGGTGATTCAAAGATACAACCTCCAGTTATACAATAAGTAAGTTATACAATAATACATTACAGGGATGTAATGTTCAGCATAAGGAATCTGGTCAATAATACTGTAATAACTTTGTATGGGACAGATGATTATTAGGCTTAATGTGGTGATTATTTAATAATGTATGCAAGTGTCAAATCACTGTGTAGTACACCTGAAACTAACATAGTATTACACATCAACTGTATTTCAATAAATATTAAGTAAATAAAATACAGAGTGGCAAAGTAGGTTTTCAGTTTAATTCTGGAGAGTGCTGCTTTCTTCAAAAATAATTTTAAGAGTTGAAATTAATAATTTGATACTTCTTTTTGATATCTAACTTTCAGAGAATCGAATTGAAGCTATGGGCTTCTCTGTAGAAAAAAGTGCAAATACACAATGCACACATTTGCATGCTATCATTTTGTTTTATTGAAAATCAATTTCCTTCACAGAACAAGTAAACAAAAGTTTTTGTTAACAAATATTACTCTTAAATATCTATTTTTTTAAAAATGTGGAAATGAATAACAAATTTTGCAGGTAAAGAAATGAAATTGTATAAAAGTAAATTTCAACGAAAACACTACTGTTTCTACTTGAGTTAAAAAGTTGAAATGTTAGGGCAGACTTTTAATATGGCAGTGCACTTATCTTTGACATCAATTTGATTTCAGTTTTTTGTTCTAACGGCAACAAATGTTGAAAGTAATTCTAGAATGTAGTGTAAAGTAGAACCAGAACGCTCATAACTTGCTTTGTCGGAGAACAAAGGTCAGGGTAAGGGAATATAAAGGTCTTCTGAGAATCTCTATATTGAATTCATGTCATTTCATTTCCTTTGTCTTTAAATCCATTGAGATTATGTGTTTTGGAGTCTTCATTATCAATATAGTCTGTGACAACTGAAAGTCACGAATCCATGTATCATTTTAGGGACACTGAAGCAGAAAGGAACTTCAGCAGAGATTTGTAATGTTCCTGGATGTTCAGAGATTTCTCCCTATGCAGAAATGAACAAATTGTCATTTTCCACTTCAGCATGCTGAAGTTCTTCATCCGGAATTAGAGAGTTGGCATAATTATCTTCCAATAATCTTATTTTTCAGAATGAGAGCTTATTCAAAAGAATTCATGACTTTTCAGCATCATGCATACTACAGCAGTGGTGCATTAAAGAATAATAGTAAAATTATCTAAGCAATCCAATCTGATTGAATTCCTTCTTATCAGATTGCTTTAACCATGGCTTCCCATTTCTCCCAGATATTTTGGAACTTCTATTTAAAGTTGACTCCTTATCTTCAAGACACTATTTCATATCCTGCTCTCATTTCCTTACAAAAATTCTCTCAAGTTGACTACTGAAAAGGAGTATGGAAGCCTCCATTCAGGACTTTTGGGCAGCATTTTGGCAGTAATTCATGCTCATTTAGAAAGTGATCAAGGTGGCATGTGGAAATTTTTTCATCAAACAGTTAAACCAGATGTGTTTTCAAGGAGTGCAGATATTGTGCCTACTTGGGAAGTTTCCAGATTTTCTCCCCAGTTGAAGTTATGCTCAACAAAAGAAATCTTAATCATTTTGAAGACAGGAAAACAGCCTATATGATCTCCAAAAAGGGGCTCACAAAATAGAAATTTTTCTATCATAATGTCAGTGGGACCATACCAGACCAGATTCATGAGTCTGTTGCTCTAGGACACATCCTGAATCATGCTAGAGGAAAGTGTTGCCTCTGTTGTTTACCCTATGACACGTTCTAAAATATCAACTGTTTGGGAGAGAATGAAGTGTTTGTTATATTTAACGCTTCTGTTCTAAGTCGCAAATCAACGGCATTTCTTTTCCTGCGGCGTGGTTTCTCCCCTGTGGTATGCGGCTTCATCTGTTTGCATTATGAATTGTTTCCAGGCAAAGATCTTTGGATGGAGCAAATCATAGTTTGGTTAACTTCCAGCCTTCACAAATCAAGCCGCGTTTTGTGACAAAAAAGCCCCATTCTCTGAAGTACTTTTACAAGTGGCAGAAGTGCTCCAGCTGTATTTAATTCATGTTTTTAATGGTGAAATCGTCACTATACTAGAAGTTATTTATTTTCTGTGCTATTTTATAATCTCTCTCTCTCAAGACAATCTAAATCTCTCTCTTTGTGTTACAATATTAAGGTGAATGATTTCAACACAATTTTGAATATACGTAAAACTATAAGAGTTATTTTGAGTATATCCTTCACTGTTTAAAATTAAATCAAAGATAAATAGTAAAGATATAGAATTATGGAAGTAAAATAAACCATCCCCACATTGCAATACCCAAACAGAAATAAACTCTGTAATATCTTTTGAACAGCAAATGGCTTGGCAGGCTCAGTTGAGATTAGTTTTCTTAAGACTTTTGTGTGGCTGTTTAGAGTCATGAAATTTAGCTATTTTTGGTTCTGAGCATATTTTCTGAGATTTTAAGAAGTAATTTGATGAAAAGATCAAAAACAACAATATGGCTAAATTAACCACAGATTTACCAGATAAATAAGTGTGTTTAATATGCCTAGCTAATTATGTATGTATTATAGGCATGAATAATAATAAAAAGTATTTGCTAACTATACTTCACAGATACTAAACAATCAGAATGGTTTCCGAGGTTTCCTGATGGGATATATGGTGACTTCTTAACTGCTGGATTGGGAAGGCTGTTTGAGGTAGTGCCTGGATTGGTAGATACTTATTAACAGACATGAAAATAATGAAAGCATTTCCAAAGTGTGTTAATAACCAGTATGCCCACACTGATACGTGCTGGCTGGATCTCAGTTCTCGATACAGTGTGGATTTTGCTTTAATCATGCATCCCTGCCCTAGGAATGGGCAATATCTCTCTGGCCCTGAGTGTGTCTATTCTGAGTCTCCACTATGTGCATGACTTGTTGATTTCTTAGGTCTTACATCAGCTTCATTGATTGTTAGGATTCTTATAATCTACTTGCATTCCATCAGTGTCCATTATATTAAGATAGAAGGACTTTTTATTGTAAGGAGTTGATTCAGCTGCTTTTGCATCTGTTCATATAGATCCACTGATTGTGTGTGTAACTCCATAGAATTCCAGAATTGCTCTGTTCACCACATAGCAGAAAAACTACTCCAAGAAGGCAAGCTCCGCATTCTCTAAGTTTGTGTTGTTTGATACAACAGCCAGGTGGCTATTGAGCACTTGATATGTGGCTTCTCTGAATTGAGATGTGCTGTAAGTGTAAAATACCCTGGATTTCAAAGATGTAGTACCAAAAAAAGTAACACATTCATATTTTTATATTAATAACATAGTTACACTGACAATAGTTTAGACATATTAGGTTAAATATTTTATTGTCATGCAATTAATTTCACCTATTTTTTGTTACTATTTCTAATATGGCTACTATAAAATTAAAATTACATCTGTGGCCCATATTGTATTTCTATTGGACAGTGCTGCTCTAAATGATACATCTAACCAAATATCTGGGATAACAAGGCCTTGATTTTAATGGAACCTGTGGAGAATTTCATTCTGGAGACTCAGACAAGCGTTTTTTTTTCTCTGATGTTATGTTTTTTCACTTTAAAGCTTTTTCACTATGATGTAGTGAATTTGAAAATACCACCAATTTCTTTGGCTTTCGATACTTCCTCCACTAAATTAGTAAATTCCTCCTATGAGTTCATTCATTGCAGGTCAGTTAAAGGAATGAGTTTTTAATTAATTCATTTATTTTTATTGAAGTATAGTCAGTTTGCAATAGTGTGTCAGTTTCTGGTGTACAGCATAATGTTTGTCATACATGCACATATATATATTTGTTTTCAGATTCTTTTCATTATAGGTGACTACAAGGTACTGATTCTAGTTTCCTGTGCTATACAAAAGAAACTTGTTGTTTATAGGAGTGAGTTTTTTAGACAAGATACATTAAGTGGAAATTTTTGACTTAAAAGTAATCATCTGAATGCAAATAATTAAATGATAATCAAATCAAGGGATTAGAAATTAAGGCTTTGGTGAAATTTTTAATGACACGGTAGGTATATCCTGTTGATTTTGGATCAACTTTGCCTATGGCCAAGGAACTGAAAGAAATCACTTCTGTTCCATGGACACTAAGTAGGAGTCCCCTTCCTACCTCTCTTTTAATTAGATTTCATGAATTTTTATTGTGAGAAATCAGGGTATATTTCCTTCATCCAGGGATAAGGTTATAATGCTATGTTTGCAAATATAAGTAAAACGAACATGACTTTATAGGTTGGTTAAAACATTTGTAGTCCTAGAAGATTTGTAAGCATATTTAAAAGATGTCACTATACAATCATAGAAATACATGAAGCCACTCTTTAGCTGATCTATAGTTAAGGCAGGAAGCCATGACTTGAGGCCAAGTACATTAACAAAAATTCTCAGTATTTTAGAGTTTCTTTCAAAATTCTGATACAAATAAATAGATGTGAGTCTTGGACCCAGAAAACAGGAAGAAAAAATCAATCAAAAATACCCTGGATATTAAAGCCGACTTTGTGCTGTAATGTGAAGCCACTTGATTGAGTAGTGTGGTGTCAACCATATCTTTCTTCTAATGCTAAAAGTAATGCACACAGACAGAGTGACAATCACAGCACAGCCTCCCATCAGCAATAATTAATCTTTTAGTTAACAGAGACTAGAAAAGCCTCTCATCAGCCTCTTCTGAATTCTGAGGGACCCTGTTTTTTGATGTTTGCATTCTGAGGAAAATTGTCCCCACCAGTTCTAACAAATTGAAACACCAGGCTAATTATGGCAGCTAATGAAGTGTGTGGAATGGTCACAGCTTGTCGTGAAACTGTTCCTTCAGCTTGGATTAGAGTTTCATCAATCACTTTTTTAAACTGATCCAGAATTGCTTCTGCCCGGCGCTTGGCATTTTTAATGCTGTTTCTGTAATTGGTTTTTTCCCTAAAGCTTAGACTGTTTTTTGAAATACTAGTCTCAGGACAGGAGTTGCAAACTCTAGTTTATAAAAAAAAATTTATTAGTAGTGATATCAACTGATCAAGTGGTAGAAAGCTAATAAAAGGACCACCAAAATAAAATTTGATATACTCTTTCTATCCTACTAAAGGTAGCAATAAAACATATCTGTGTATAATCTGTGTATATCATTTTTTCAAATGTATGTATAATACAATATAGGAGAATCATAGTTGGTGGTTCCACCAAGAGTTTCTGTGAAATTAATATGTAGATGTTAGTTTCTTGTTAGAGGAGGATAGCTCTCCATTTGTCATCCAACTTTGTTTTAGAAGATGTCTACATTTTGCATTGAGCCCAGCATTTTGAAGCATTAAACCAAAGATCTCTAAATTCACAGTTAAATCACTCTGCGTAAATCTGAAGTTCAACTCAGAAAATCTTGTTTAAAGTTTTGTTTTACCTAGGAAAAAGGAATCAATTATTTTGCAGGTGTGACTGCAATTTTTAAGTAATTAAATCTCATTTTTAATGTTAAGAGTTCATCAAAGCAACTACTGAGCACCCAAGATGTGTAGAGTACTACCTCGATTTGTAAGACAACTCAGTGAAACGGAAGTATTAATTTCTACTCACATAGGTTATGTCCTTTGAAGTGATATGAAGAATAATTTTGGATGTTTTCTCTCTTGCTGTTCCTTTTTTTTGGAGGCAGGCTGTATGAACAGCAAAGTTGCTATCTATCTTTCAGTCCTCTTTATTGATAAATTATCTCAAAGTTAAAATTGTTATTAGCAAACTGACAGGTATTTAGAAGGAGCATTAGGTGTATTTTCACTTTCAATTATCAGAACTAACATAGGATGTTGATATTAACATTTCCTCTCATTTTACAGATGGAAAAATATGAATAAATAAAGCTCATCATTGCCAAAGACTGGGGTATTAACCATTTATACTTCACTCTCTCAACTAGTTCTTTAAACCTACTTTGTCCTATTGTATGCCATCTTCTAAGGTTTCATCAGTTCTTTCCAGATACTTAGAGGATTTACTGATAATCATATTATAATAAAATGGCAGAGCTGGAGGTCATGTTAAAAATAATTTAGCTCTGCTTTATGAATTAAAAGAGAAAATATAATTAATATAGAGACATGTATGTGTTATATAGATAGTCACATATATACATACATATTCATGAAATATTAAAAATGTATTACTATTAATTTTTGAAGTAAATTTTCTTTGCATTGCTATAATTCTCCTACATTGTTTTTTGGTTTAAGTGATAGAATATTGCACTAACCATGCAATGTTTTTTATGAATCATCTGCTAAACAATATGCAGAAGTGAAATAATGTACAAGATAAAGTTTCTAAATATGTTTGGTTATTTACCTTTAGTTTTTAGTCAAACATTAAATTATTTTCAGGGATAAGAAGGGAAAATTAGGAGAGATCAAGAGAGAATGATAAAAACACTTATGGTAATAAATATGCCTCTCAAAAGGATTTTGATTACATTTGCTAAATTATGGCACTTTATTTTCTCAGAAAGAATCATATAAAATTTTTAATTATGAAAAAATTTACACATGTCTACAAATGTACATACTACAATACTTAGGTACATAAAGAATAGCAAAATATATTGGTTCCACTTTGATGGTGGGTACATGACACATTTATAGTTTAAAATATACATAAGTGATGTCATACTTTGTGTATTCTTTTTTTTTTTTTTTTACATTTTTTTATGGAGTTATAGTCTTTTTAGAATGTGTCAAATTCCAGTGTGGAGCACAATTTTTCAGTTATACATGAACATACATATAATCATTGTCACATTTTTTTTTTCGCTGTGAACTACCACAAGATCTTGTATATATTTCCCTGTGCTATACAGTATAATCTTATTTATCTGTTCTGCATATGCCTGTCAGTATCTACAAAGTTTGAACTCCCAGTCTGTCCCTTCCCACCCTCCTCCCCCTTGGGAACTACAGGTTTGTATTCTATGTCTGTGAGTCTGTTTCTGTTTTGTATTTATGTTCTTTTCTTTTTTTTTTTTTTTTAGATTCCACATGTGAGCAATCTCATATGGTATTTTTCTTTCTTTTTCTGGCTTATTTCACTTAGAATGACATTCTCCAGGGACATCCATGTTGCTGCAAATGGCATTATGTTGTCGGTTTTTATAGCTGAATAGTATTCCATTGTATAAATATACCACCTCTTCTTTATCCGGTCATCTGTTGATGGACATTTAGGCTGTCTCCATGTCTTGGCTATTGTAAATAGTGCTGCTATGAACGTTGGGGTGCAGGTGTCTTTTTGAAGCAGGGTTCCTTCTGGGTATATGTCCAGGAGCAGGATTACTGGGTCTTATGGCAAGTCTATTCCTAGTCTTTTGAGGAATCTCCATACTGTTTTGCACAGTGGCTGTACCAAACTGCATTCCCACCAGCAGTGTAGGAGAGTTCCCTTTTCTCTACAGTCTCTCCAGCATTTGTCATTTGTGGACTTTTGAATGACGGCCATTCGGACTGGTATGAGGTGATACCTCATTGTAGTTTTGATTTGCATTTCTCTGATAATTAGTGATATTGAGCACTTTTTCAAGTGCCTATTGATCATTTGTATGTCTTCCTTGGAGAATTGTTTGTTTAGGTCTTCTGCCCATTTTTGGATTGGGTTGTTTGTTTTTTTCTTATTAAGTCATATGAGCTGCTTATATATTCTGGAGATCAAGCCTTTGTCAGTTTCATCATTTGCAAAAATTTTCTCCCATTCCGTACTTTGTGTATTCTTTTGAAAGTATTTTTACCTCAACTCTGACTTTATATCCAATGATTTTGCTAAATTCCTTAATAATAATTATAATTTGTCTAGATTTTTTCTACATGCAAATTCATGTTTCTGTAAACAACAAAAGTTTATTTCTTCCTTTCCAGTCATTTCTACTGTCAAGTGAATACTTTTACTATTTTTTCAATAAACATGTTTTACCTACTTTATCATATTAAAGACATTTACTTTGTTTCTATTTTGCTAGATTATTATTTTTAAAATCATAGTAAATATTAAACTTTATCAAATGCTTCTGTTTCTATGAGATGATCACATGATTTTTTTCTTTATTTTGTTATCATAGTGAATTACATTAATTTTCCTTTTAAATGTTAACCCAACCTTCTACTCCTAGCATAAACTCAACTTGATCATGAGATGTTATCATTTTTATACATCACTGCATTCAATTTGCTAATATTTTAAATATTTTGCCTCCTGTTTGTGAAATAGATTGGTCTCTAGTTTTCCTTTCTTATAATGTGTTTGTCAATGTTTTGGTATCAAGGTTATGGTGGCCTCATAAAACAATTTGGGTAGTGTTTCCTCTATTTCCAATTTTGGAAGAATTTGTGTAAAAATTTGCTGTTTCTTCCTGGAAAAATTCACTAGTGAACCATAGTGGGGTGTTCTTTGTGAGTAGGTTTTATGTATTGATTCAATTATTTTAATTTATGTAGGACAATTCAGAATTCTATTTCTAATTGTGTCTATTTTGTTAAGTTGTATTTTTTTCAGAATCTGACCTATTCATCTTAGTTTTTCTTTACTGGCAAAAAATTGTTCCTGATCTCCTTTTATTATATACTTAATGCCTGAGGCATATTTAATGATGTCACCTTTTTCATTTATGATATTGATTATTGTTTTCTTATCAGTCTTGCCTAGAGATTTTTCAATTTCATCTGTCTACTTATAAAACTAACTTTTTTACTTTGTTGATTTTCTCAAGAAAATGATGATTTTCTATTTCATTAATATCTACTTCTTGTTTTTTCTTTCTTTGACTTCGTGGGTTTAATTTGCTGTTCTTTCTGTTACTTCTTGAGATAGATAATTCATTTTCAACCTTTGTTTCTAATATATGCATATAAAGCTATAGTTTTCAAAATATGGATTTTGTGACAAGTTATGGTCATAAATTTCAAAATGTTTTCTATTTGAACTCATGTTTTATTTATAAATATATAGTTGAATTTTCTCACATTTGGAGATTTCCTAGTTACAGTTTTTAAAATTTAATTTAGTTTAATTTCTCTATGGTCAAAGAATATCCTCTGTGAATTTAGTCTTCTGAAATTTGTTGAGAGTTGTTTCATGGCCCAAGATACGGTCAATTTTGATAAATATTCCAAGTACATTAAAAAGGATATATTTTTTGCAGTTAAGTCTGCCATTGTAGTGCTAAAACAATCACAGCCCATACAAAAAAGAAGGGGCATGACTATGTTTCAATAAAACTTTATTTAAAAATTAGAAAGTAGGCTGGCTTGGGTCTGTAGGCTCTGTTATCTATATAGGGTATGAGAGCTCCCCTTCCTGGTCTCCAAACTCTTATTTAACTGAGGTTTCTGTTAATTAATTTCTTACACATAGCACAGAGGCCCAGCATGTGGTGAGTCTTTGCAGAACCAATATAAGGCATAGCCTACAGCTTGGTCTCTGTAGCTTAGCAATTTTGTATTCTCCATTCATTATCCTGAGCCCCCCTGAAGAGACAGACATTTCTCTTGAAAAAAAAAACACTGACCCAAAAGAAATCTAACTTTAATGCTTGTGATAAAGTCAAAAGAAAGTAAGGAGATAACTGAGAATTATCTGATATTTGAAAGCCTCAGAAGACTTGCTAGTATATCTGTCTGAGCCCCAGATCCTTTTGTGATGACTTTTCAGTTCAACCATGAACATTGACATTAGCACTATAGTTGTTACTTACAATTTTCCTCCTACATTCTAAGCCGGTTCTTCCATGTGCTACTGATGGTAGAGATGGCAAGGAGTTTTCTCAGGCTCTAAGTATAAGATTTCTTGGAAGAGGACATTTTTTTCTCTAAGCTAATTAACTAGCCCCCATGATGAATAAGAACTTAATGGAACATTGTGAGGTTAACATCTCCTAAATCATATTAACAGTTTTGAAAATGTGGATAGACCCTAACCATATAGTAGGAGAGCAGACAAGACTAATTAAAATACTTTACCATTAATTTCCAAGCTGTTGGAAACTAATGGGTTTCTAGAAATATCATTAATGATAACTAACATTTATACCATAATCTATAATAACTAAACATATGTCAATATAAGGGATATATAAAGTATTATGCATTAATATCCTAAACTACATTGCTAAATAAAGAATATTTGCATAAAAGAAATCTACAACTCATAATTATTTCAGTCTAGCATATTAATATTGCATTCATGATAAAGTAGAGTTTTAAAGTGGCTTTTCAATATGAAACAATTCGTATAATTCTTTTCCTTTGTTTTCCTAAGTAAAGTGAATTTATACTTATCAAAATTTTACTTCATACCATTGAATAAAGTCAAGAGCTTTCTGGCTATTATTTATTTGTTAAAATATAGTATGAATTACCTCTGAAAGATTTTGATTTGTTTGGAACTCTTTTAATCTATCAATCTTAATTCAGGGATGTTTTCTATTAATAATTCATATTAACCTTCAAGTTACTATGTTAATGACCCAGCAGACTGTTTTAGCATGTTCAGAACCAAATCTGTACTACTTAAAGCTTAATGCTATGTGCTTCCTACTTTTATACTTGTTTTATTCTTTCTTATATTGAATCTGTTTACTATTTCTTATCAAAAGGATTTGTT
The DNA here is from genome assembly GCF_009834535.1 of Camelus ferus. Taxonomy (NCBI): domain Eukaryota; kingdom Metazoa; phylum Chordata; class Mammalia; order Artiodactyla; family Camelidae; genus Camelus; species Camelus ferus. Next base: position 1,981,744 of record NC_045718.1, on the reverse strand, counting down.
AAATAGAATAATAATTTAACCAACATTATAAGAGTTGTTATCCACTTAACAGTTCTAAGTTTCTCAAGTGTTCCTAAGTATCAACTGCATATAATTTGTTTACTAAGAATAAAACGTATATTAATGATTTAATTTTAAAAGTACAATTAAAAAGAGGTATCAACGAATTAGCAGTTATTATTTAATGGCCATGGTGAGAAATAGTTCTTTTTCACTTTGTTTCTGATAAATTCTTAATTGCAGAACAAAAGTGGTATAAGTCAAGACAATAAAACACAATTGAATTTAACTTTATTCAAGAGTTTTTTTCCTCTTCTGTTGTGTGATTAGGCTAACAGTAGGTTTCAAAAGGCTGTAATTATTTAAATTGTTCCATTTTTATATCTTCTCAGTCTTTAAATAATTTTATATTGTTTAAAAATAGTTAATAATATGTTAAATACTGAGATTAAATTCTCATATTTACCATATGCCAGTTTTATTTTAAATGACAGTTTTTCACTTATAAACCTTAAATAAATTAGGAGTTATATGTAAATGTTCTGCAATAAATTGTACTTTGCATAGCAAAAGCAAATAAACATTAGTTAGTATTTTGAATACCAAAGTATTTTACCTGCACATGTTTTTTAGTTCAGACTCAGTAAAGTTCAAGGGCATCCAGGTATGAAATAGCTTCTCAGCAAATTTACATTGCTTTCTTAATTTGATTTAGTTGGGGAAAAGGACACTAGTTCAGAAAATAGATCATCATCTTTAATAATTTTGGTTCAAATAAGACATAAAGTAGTGTACATAGACTAGTTAGCATATGTATAATTTTCCCAAAGCTTGTAAAGAGAGTTGGCATTATAAAATACATTAATTTCCATTGACTATCTTATCTGCATTTAAGTATGTTTTATTATATAGACTTGCTTATGGGAAGCATTGTTAAAATGCTCAGAAAGGGAAATATGGCAAAAAGCAACATATTAGAAGTCATATGTTTAGGTTTTTAGAATAAATGTAACTACATATTTTATGTAAATGATAAAAAAAAAAGACATCAATTACTGAGAAGAATGAAGTTGATAAATAATTGTCCAAGGAGAAAGGAAACTTAATTCTAGGAAAAGTAAATATTTTGATGCACTAATTATTTTCTACAGTATTTATATCAAACATGGACATAGTTTAAGTGAAGTTAAGTAAATTCAAAGATTTATAATGTAAAGTGGCATACTCGTGACCCACTCCTCTCGCTCTTCATGTCCAGTCCTCCTTTCCAGAGATCACCACTTTCAACTCTTTTATCTTCTAGCTAAATAATATACTAACTCTTGATTTTTCAGTTTTAGATGGTAGCCACTGACATTCAACTATGGAAGATGAGAATTCAGCTCTTTTATATTATTATCTCCATGTTTTCTTGGAACACAGTTACAAGTTTTAAGCCAGCAAATAGTCAAACTTTTTATTTTTTTAACTATGGAAAGATTGTTTCCTATTAGACTAAAACGTGTTCTAAGATGATGTTTCCTTCTTGTACAACTTCCTGTATTTCCTGAAGTTAATAATTGCCATTTTTCCTCATTTGCCCAATTTTCTTTCACACCTCTTGGCAAGATTCCCCCTTGCCGGTGACAGCCTCTCAATATAACTTTTATTTCTGAAAATTCTCTCTCACAAGTAATTGCTATTGATTAAATATAGAATTTTAAGTTGAAACATGTGTCCACTCTGTTTTAAGCCATTGTTATCTGTCATTCTGCTTTGGGACATTTTTCTTGCATTCTTTCCTAATTCTTTTCTCTTTGTTGTCTCAGAGATCGAATTCTCTGTACGGATCTCAACTTTTATTTTTTTAAATCTTACATTTCCTATTTCTATTTCATTGTCCTTTTGTTTTACTTTCCAGGAGAGTTCCTTGATGTTAAATTCAAATTTTTCTAATCAAGTTATTTTTTTCTACTTTCACATTATTAATACACTAAATATCTTTTTAATTAAAAAATTTTTAGTGGCAGACTATAGTCGATTACTGGATGCAGTATCCCTTCTAGTGTCCCTTAGAAAGTTTGTTTTAGATTTTGACAGTACTTTGTTCTGTTTCTTGCATTGTCTCAACTTCATCTAAATTGTTTTTGTTGTTGTTGATCTATTTCACTGTCTTTTTGATTGGAGGTTTTTCTGAAGCATCTGTTGATCTTTGGCAGTTCCTTCATATTTAAAAATGAGGCACTGAAGTGACTTTCACTGTAGAAGTGACCTTCTGTGGAGGGGCTGCTACTTATGGCCATTTCGTTTTTCCAACAAAAAGTTCTCTAATCCCCTGCCAGGTGTGCCAGTATCCGGGGAGCTGGGAATGAGGCGGGGTGTAGGGTGGCGTTCCCACCATTTAGTATGAAGATTTCCACTGAGTTCTCAGTGTAGTGCCTGACCCTTGCCCTCTGCTATGCCTGGATGCTCCAGTTTTCATTTTTCAACTTTTTCCCTCAGATAACAAACCACCTGAACCTGGGGGGAGAAGGGAAGAGAGGTTCCTTCAGGGGAATTTGGGGAGGGGTCTTGGAAGTTAAGTGTTCCTTACAGAGACTTTCAGCCAAGCCTTGTGCTTCACCTTTGCCTTCTGAGATACCTGAAGATTTCAGTGCCTGAGGGGTCTGGGTTTGGGTAGGAAGAATAGGATGGGATTTTATTGGTATCCTCCTCGCCCAACAAAAAGGTGGCTGTCCGCTGTTCCCTTTACGTCTGGCACCGCTCCATATCTGTTTCTCAACATGAGTTACAATTTGAGGTCATTGTTGTCTCCTGTTTTCATTGAAGACGTCGTTTTGTAGAGTTTTATACTTCTCTATATTTGGGGGTGCCATTTCAGAGAATATAAAATAGGGCAAGAAATTCAGTGCTCTTCCATCTTAAAACTAGAAGTCATCGAAACGAATAATTTCAAAATACAGGTCTATACAACCTTTTATAGCAAGGCTTTTGAAATAATAGTGTTACTTCCAAAAATATAGCAACCAGAACATTTTATTCATACTGATAGGTTTTCATTTTCAAGTATTTTTGAATGTGATAGATGGAGAATACAAACACAGAAGGCCTGGCTCCTACCCTGGGGACCCTCACCCTCTAGTGGGGAGAGGAAACATGTAGGGGAATTACTGTCACAAACAGGAAATAGGAAAAGGCTTCAAGCAAGGTATGATTATGCACCAAAATCGTTCAATGCAGGGCAGTTTAATTTGCATCTGAAGAGAGAAGGGTTTCCAGGAGGAGGTAGCATTTTTATATGAGACTTAATGTCTGGGTAGAACTTGTCCCTAGTAAGAGCTTAATAAATATTTGCCGAATATAATTAATACAGTTCAGCCTTGGTGGTTTGACATTTTTCTTTCCACTTCTGTTAATGGTAAATGTTCTTTACTTCAGTGCGGTGTATCAGCAGCAATCAGTTTCACTTATTCTTGTCTTAGTTTTCCTGGGAGGAATTCACAAAAACATTTCTGTAGAGAAAATTCAGCACTCAGTGACAATTATTGATATATCCTATAATTACCAAAAAAATTCTTCCTGTGAGAATTCCATCACATTAATGATGCATGTATATTATTAAGAATTAGAAATATTGAGTAATAAAGCTTCAAGTTCACATGTTCCCAGATGTTATTTTGGGGCTACAAAATTAGCCATTTTTCAAGAACATAAGCAGTAATTAGAAATCTTTCATAATTTCTTTCAGAAACAGCACTTGATTTTCTTTCATTAAAAAAAAAAAACTTGTAAGAAGAAAACTGTGTCAGATCTGTTGATGTTTTTAGAGCTTGACAAAAATGAAGCATAATTAAAATGAAATATTTGTTGCATAAATTAAACTGCAATTAATATGTTTTCTGTTGCTGCTTGAAGGATAAGATGAAAATGGTGTTGCTAGCAGACTCCCTGCTGCGAGACTAATTTCTTGATTTTTATACCCCACATTATCACACACAGTAGAAGAGTAAACCAACAAGTAGAAAACATCATAGTGGGAGACGGGAGATAAAGCGGCTTTTATAAGGGCAAGGCAATATTGCTTTTTTATTTTAAGATCTGATTACTAGTTGATCTTGAAGGTGAGATTTGTACTTTCAGAGCCATTAAAATAAGTAGCGAATTGCCCCTCGTTTCAGTTAGCTATGCCTTTAAATTATGCATTATGTTGTTTCAGGATGTTTGCTTTTTCAGGAGGTAATTAGAAAATGAACAACACATGTTGTGCAGAAGCCCTCCCCTCCCCAGCTATCCAAGGAATAATAAGTCCCACCACAAAAACTTAGATGCGAACAATTTCAAGAAAAGTGGAGAAAAAATACATTATGTTAGTACTTCTCTTAGAGAAGGATCACTTTTTTCATACAGAAGCCCACAATCGCAAACAAAACAAAATAAAACAAAACACAACACAGGCCTTAACGACAATTCGTTACTGCTGTCCTAAAAAAACTCTCCAGCTGCCACTTTCCCAGACAATGCGTCAAGGATTATTTCTATGTGAATTTTTTTTTCCTGGCTGATTACTTTTTGACATCAGACACCACTTGTGGTATCATTGAAAGAAATAGGTAATCATCATTAATAGTCTTTATTTCTCCAAATGTCTCTGTTGGGCAGTGAAGCTGGAGGGATAGAAGTGCATGAGTGGGAATTAGAAATTATGGGCACAGCCCCATTCACTGGCTGAACCATGGCACACCTGACCCTCGGGGGCCAGGATGGCGTCAGTTCCCCTTGTCTGTGGGTAAGGATGTGGCAGCACCTGCTGAAGTCAGTTGGTGGAGCTCTGTTTATATACAACAAAGCCAGGGCGCCCCTTTCGGGCTGCCCACAGAGAAAAGGCTGTGCTTTTTCACTGTTGGAGGCTTTCTGCATTCTGCACTCTCAGTGCCAAACACACTGACAGGTTTCAGACACGGGGAAGTTTTGCCCTCCAAAAACCTTTGAGCAGATACATTGACCTTTCTTTGTAAGGTAGCTTAGCAGGTTTTGGTTGCTTTAGTGACACGAGTGTTGTAGTGACAAAATTGGTGGCTGTAGTTACCCTCTCACAAGTTACCCTTGTTCATGCCAGTGTCACCTCAGAGCAGCCTTTCCTGACCACCTGATTTGAATTGCAAGCCCTGTCTCTAACTCCGTCGCCCTTCTCTCCTACCCTGTCTTATTTTTCTTCGCAGCACTCCTTATTACTTGAATTACTTATTTGCTTATTATTCTCTGCCCACTAGAAATTTAAGTTTGAGGAAGACAAGGTTTTCTACCTGACACTCATTGCTTTATCTTCACTGCCTGGAATAGTGCTTGGCATAAATAGATACTCAATTAATATTTCTTGAAAGAAAGGATGAGTGAATGAGTAAATAAATGAATGTTTGGAAACCAATTCTTCTAAAAGGGCAGAAAGAAATTAAACAAACATAATTCCTGGTGGTAATATGCAAATCTAGGTTTAGTAGAGAGCTGTGAGAATTCTGTTTATTAAAACTTCATTTATACTTCATCTTATGTTTCCCAGAAAAATTATCCTGAAACCTGTTTCTTATAAAACTGAAATTTCAGGTTATAATCTGTAATGTTTAGTGTTCATGAAGAGTTATTTATAACCCACCCTGTAAAGAATAGTGAACAGTTATTTTGAATCCATTAGTTCATATTTGTATTCATGTTCTCCTTCATTCATTCACTGGTTCAGTGTTACTTGTGTCCTAGGAGGCATGATAGTTGTAATAGTTGGATAAAATATGCAAGTTCATGTAACAGTGAGTGTCGTGACAGAATTCGACTATGTAACAGGTCGATTCTTGTCCTTGTGATGGTGGTGTTCTCTGAAATCTCTGGGAGCACTCAATCAGCAAATACTGAACCTTTGCTCCTAAGGGAAATGCAGGGTTAGGTTCCTGTGAGCCTCTGGTCAACGTTTTTGTCAGCCAGTCAATACACAACATTGTTCACGTATGTTTCTATAGAGAAAATATATTTAATATGCATTGTTGATTCATTAACAGTTAACTCATAGCCAACAGCACTATAACTTAAGCCTGAATGAAGTTTATCTAATAAACATGTTTCCTCCATGAGGCACATAGTAACCTTCTTGTGCTTATGAACAGAATGAACTGGTCAGACGAGAAACCCCATTATTCATCCTTCCGTTTACACATCCGGCCCACCATTTCCCACTTGTGCTTTTATAACCAAGGCTGTAAAGAAGGCAGAAGAGCATGAACTAAATAAGAAAGAAATAGATAAAACTATTAAGGAAAAGAAAGATATATAGAAATGGAAAATAATTAATAGAAACTCAAATGTATAATTTCAGAATTTAGAGGTACCTAGATTTAAATAAAAATAGGAATGTGTGTATACTGAAGTCAAATATAAATGACCTTTGAATAAGCAACAATTTTGGATCATTCATCCACTACTATTTTGTTTTGAAAAAGATATCTGAGAGTTTCTTACTTGAAATTAGCTAACACTAGTATTTGCTATACAACAGACACTGCTGTGTTTTATTCTTATGAACTCATGTAATCCTTGTGAACAACCCTGTAAGTAGGATGTTACTATTTTTATATTATTTCATCTCCGTCGTTCAAATGAGGAAACAAGCACTATAGAGGTTAAATAAGTTGTCCAGGGTCACAAACTCTTAAAAACAAAGGTGGATTTCAAACGCAAACCCAGCTGGCTTGGCTCCAAAGCAAGACTGCCTCAGAACAGAAGTCGTAAAGTTTTCAAACAACCCTTGCAAATACTATCAAAGAGACTCTGAGCATAAGGTAGTATACAAATGAACTTGGTTTCCTTTCTGGGTTCAGATTGACAGCACATCATCAACTCAGTGTCAGCTAAAAACGGTTTCTTTGGAAACATATACAAAAGGTTTAATTGAAAGAAGAATAATAAATCCTGAATTTAGAGATTGAAAAGAATACAAATAATAGAGAATGCTTTAGGATGTTTTCCTGAAAACTCAGAGTGAACAGAAAGAGAGTAACTCCTGCAGCTCTTAGCCATCGCCCCGTATGTTCTTTTGTCAGATCAGTGAAGATGTTTGTCATCCCAGAATTCTCTACAGATACTGAGAGCAAAGTTCGATCGTGCAGGAATGACGCCAGGCGATCTGTTCAACCTGCCTAGTAGCTCTCGTTCGTCGACTATGGAAAACCCCAGGTGCTGGCCAGACTTAGCTGTGGTCTTACTTGGGAAATATTTTCAGTTAAAATAGACTTTAATATGCAGCAAAAGTTCTTGCTACCCTCCTTTTTTGTTGTTGTTGTTTTAGCTCTAAGAGAAAAATCTTTGCAATACTTTAGACCTACTTATGTAAAACATTTTTAAGCTGAGCAATACGTGCGTAACCTTCGATTTCCATCCTGTCCTTCTAATCTCAGAGGTTTTGTCTGCTATAGCGTAACTACTCCGTCCTGCTTACCAGCATTGAAGCTGGTTGCGAGTATCTGATGAAAAGCCTTAAATAACTAGATAAACAGTACAGCTGCCAACCTCAAGTAATCTTACACTTAGGGGGTGAGTGGCCCAGGAAATTTGCTCTTTGTCATTTTGACTTGGGTTTGAAAATGGACCTGGGCTGCATTCCAGCTCAAAGAGCCATTCACTCCCAAAGAGTCCTAAATTGTCCCAAGGAGCTCATTTTGGCAGTGGATTATTTGTGTTTGGCTGGGCATCCTAATAGCAAAAGCTGTCTGCTCTGGCAAGCAAAGGCTGTGGCAGGATTTAGAATTACCATCCCCAGTGTTTTTTTCTTGATGAGGTTATTTTTCAGAAAGGCAGTCCCCCACCCCACCCCCACCCCCATTTAAAAAGTGACAATGCACAGGTGTTGTGCAGGTGGTTTTCGTCAGCTCACCACTAGCTTCCCATGGCAGCGTGGCCCATTTTGTGTATTCAGGGCACATTTTAAACAAATAAGAACAAGCACCAGATCTTTTCCAAAACCAAAGCTGTCTTAATGGCATATTCACCTCTTCCTATGTCAGAGGTAACAGTCATTGGTTGACTAGGGCCAAGTCAGAATGTGAAGTTTTAAATTAAAAAAAAAAAAAAAAAATATATATATATATATATATATATATGAATGATAAAGAATTTGTGACTTTCTTTTAGGGATGTGGAGTGTAGGTACTTGAAGAGTCAGTCCTTGTTGATCTACTCAACTATAAATGTATTGTCTGACTCTCCCATTAACCTGTGAGGACTTCTGGGAAGACACAACTAAGTTTTGGTTACCGTTAGTTGGAAGCGAGCTAACGTATTGCTGACACACTGCAGATGCTCAGGTGTTAGTGGAGTGCACAGGTGAAAGGGTAACACAGAAGTAACTGTTGTTCCATTCATTATTTTAGAGGAGCCCGAAAGTAAGTACACAAGAAGATCCAAAGGAGTGAGTAAAGAAAACAGTACAATTTCTATTTATTTTTACCTCATTTGTATGTTACATAACACAGCATTTTACTATTATCTTGTAATAACTTTTAATGGAGTATAGTCTGTAAAAATACCGAATCACTATGCTGTACATCTGAAACTATTATAATATTGTAAATCAACTCTACTTCATTTTTTAAAAAGAGGAAAAATTAAAAATAAATTTTAAAAAATATCCAAAATGATCTATTATATTAAAATTAAAATATAATTAATAAATATCAAAGTCTAAACTAAGATCATTTGAAAAAAACTAACCTTTTCATTTACATTTTTGAAACCTAGGTTAATTAGTTACATGTGTATATTTATAAAACTTACACCATTCACAGTTCTAGACTTAACTGTTCATCAGGTATCGACTTTAGATAATCAGTATCATACGTCACACATATGCCTAACTTTATACATTCAAATTTAGGACTAATATGAATTACTTACTATTGCAAAATGTTCCCAGTATGTCATGTGTGACTGTTGCAAATACTATGTTGATTCCTGAATACCTCTAGAATCACAATTTCAAATAAAAAGAAAGCAAGAATATGGATTTCAGCACCACAGGGAAATAACACTTCATTCTATAGAGTTCTATTGCATTCATGCTATCCAAAAGGAAAGATTTTATTCAGATTAATGGATTTGTCTTTTATCTAAGCATTTTTGTCACACACATTCTTTTCGTCCTCCTGGAAAGCAGTGTCTGTTACAACCTACCGTCCTTCATGTCACTTGGGCTTAGTCGCTTTTGTTTGGTAAACACAAAGCAACCCAAGGGCCGTTTTCCCCCCGGGCCAGGATGACATTATTCAGAAAAGCAGATATTTAAGGCTGGGGCTGTTGGACCAGAGTGGAGAGCCAGATCCCAAGTGACAGAGGTTCCTGCATGTCCTTCAGTACATTTATTTTCTGTGTGTTGGTAAGATATGAACCCTCTAAAGAGGGTGGCCCTGGGCAGAGTCCTCTCCTTCCAAGGTTTTCTTAAGGGGAAAAAAAAAATCCAAAATCATTTCCACTGAGGCTAGGCCTCCTTTACAAAGGAGAAACATATACTTTTATACAGTCCGACCATGTATTTACCATATCCGCTGTTGATTTAGTCCTTTACCTCTTTAATGACTTTGCCTGGATAACATGCATGCAAAGCATTCATTTCTGTCCTCAGTCAAATGCTGCTTCTCTGGTTACTCAACGAAAAATGATTTGTCATCTCTTCCCTGAACTTCTTCAGCATTTGTTTGACTCAGTTCTGTGATACGTACCACAGGTGGCTGACTGTTACAATTATTTGGGTCTAACATCTTTCCCTTTTCATTCATTCAGTCAACAAATATTATGTTGCTCAAAATAAGGTACCTCATGCAGGACACAAAATAAATAAATATATGGTATCAAAGAGTGCTAAACGCCAGAAAATAAAACCAGTTAAAGTGATAGAAAGCTTCAGGGGTGCTGTTTTGTGTCCAGGTGGTCAGGGAGGGTCTCTTGGAAGACAGATGAGGTGAAGGGAGGGAATGAACCGTGGGAATAACTGGAGAGAAAGCCGCCTAGGAGCAGGCATCTCCAAGTATAAAGACTCTGAGAGCCAACGTGTGCCGTAAACAGAAGTTTTGCCGGAGACAATTAAACGAGGGGAAATGTAGAAGAAAAATCAGGTCAGAAAAGGAGCCAAATGCACCATCATCAAAGTCAAGGTAAAAAGTGTAGATTGTGAGCTCTGTGGCGACAGGTGGCTGTGTGTGTCCAGGAAGCCACCCGCAGCTCTGAAAAACTGTGTGTTTAAGAAAGAGTCAGTATATCTGGCTTTCAACTGATAAAACTTATCTGCCAATTTTGCTTTATTTGAGGGGATGATGGAAAATTTGAACTGCAGTTAACTGATCTCTGTCTACCAATTTGACATAATATAAAACATAACAAAAGTAATACAAGAAGTCAGTAAGATCTCTTTGGTAATCGTTGATCTTCTTCCTCCTAGGATTTCCAAACTGTATTACCATCATTTGATCTCTTCTCAAAGTATGGAAAATTATATTCAAAAGCTGGACAAATTGTGTAAAGGTATGCATTTTTGCTAAAATACACTTCCAACAATACTGTATTTAATTTAACGTAAAAATCGAATGAGACTGGCTTAACTATCAGGCATTTAAAAAAACATGCTATAGTAACATTTATATGTAATATAACTCCATATATTTATCTCATGCTAGTCTAATGGTTTTGAACATTCAAAAAACATATATTTTATCTTTCAGATCTCCAAAATGAGCTCAAAATATGTTAAGAAATAAAACTGACAATTAACTGAAATACCCTTTCCCTTTAAGTTAATTAATATAATAAATAAATAGTTTTACATAATATATTGAAAAAGTATTGATGGTACCCAAAAGCTGGACTGTTTCTTTTTCAATATGTGTGTTATTTGAAGTGTGAGGTGCCTTGAAGGGATTCCAAATACATACTGTCTAAGGTCTCTGGTGACCAAAGTTTATAAACTACAGAGCAGAGATACTCACATAAAATGCAAGATCACAAAATAAACCCTCAGTGAATGCTGTATCTAATAACGAAGGCATTTTAGAGTAGAGAAGTGATTATAAATAAGGGAAACTCATGGAGGTTTTCTGATGTTTTCAGCCAGATTTAAAGGGGGTATTGGATGAAGACAGAAAAGATCACTACAGCTGAAGGAAAAGAGGCAGGAATGAGAAGTCAGACTAGTTAATTTCCCAGGGATCCTCGCACACGAAGAACCAGGGGGAAAATTCTGGTCCATTGGAAAGAACACAAAGCAGATGCAGGCAACTTAACGTTCCTTAGATTTAGTTAGTATCTCCTCTCCCCCATTTATAACTTTGGACGCTTCAACTAGAAGTTGGTATGTTAAACGCAGATAACAGTAACCACCTTTTAACTCCTCCAAAGGAATGTATGAGGGGAAATATGAAATGTTCTGAGTTAATGGGGAAACATACATATAATGCCAAGTGGAATGACAGTTTCATAGGTTTAGAAAGTGTCATTACCGATTGGAGCATTTATGTAGTATTTGTGACTCGCAGCATGAAGTCGTCTAAATAAAATCTGTCATAGTTGTGTGTGACTTCAGACTTCAAATCAAAGCTAGTATCCTGTTCATAAAGGGGAAAGATTGAAAACAGCTTGAAAATTCATTAATATATGTTAAGTTAAATAAATGATAAGACAAGTAAAATGCAATATTATGAAGACATTAAAAATGTTAACATAGACCTTTCCCTATTAATTTGAAAAATGCCTACAATATATTTCTAAGAAAAGAAAACTGGAATCAAAGGAAACTGTATAGTCTGATTCCATTAAAAAATGTATATGTGTGTATACACATATATAATGTGTACGTAGGTACAAAAACACACTTGTAAGTGCTCATTTGTGCGTTACATATGTATGTATACATTTGTATAAGGCACACATGTTAATGGAAGTGATCACTTGTTAGTGAGATTATGGATACCTTTTCAGGGAATACTTCTTTGTAGACTCAGTTTTTGAAATTTTTATCTAATCAGACAAAAGCAAATTATTAAACAAAATACTCCAATAGGAACTACTTGCTTTTCTCTACCAATTACAAAAACATCTTGACTTTATTCAGTCATAATAATTTAGAGGCAATTATCTTTTTTTCTGAAGACAAAATAATGACTTGCTAAATTATTTATACGCAAGACAAGGATGAGTAACAAATGTTTCGCGTTACTTTTAATTAAAAGGAGTGCACAACGCACAGATAGAAATATGTGACAGGCATTTTTAAAAACTCTTTGCTAACTCTTCTCTTGGATTTTTAACTATTTTGTGAATTGAAAATATTATCAAAATGTCATCTCCTCCTCTCAGAAAGGAAATTGATGTGGAGTGTTTAATTTTAGTAAGTGAAGGGAGCAGCCTTAGCAGAGGCTCTGTTAAGATTTAATTTCACCAAATACAACAGAGTGCTTTTGCTCTTTGCAAAGAAGGCCAGGACAGGGACGCTCGCACCCAAGTGTTGAATAAAGAAACCGGGATACTTCTGAGAGCTGTCTATTTGATTGCATCAGTTTCAAGGTAGTTCATTGCTTCCCTATAATTCACCCGACACTGCCTCACACACCCATACCACACTTTCCCATCAGTCAGATTAGAAGCAGTGATGCCTTGATCAGATTAATCTTCCTTCCCTTTAGCATGTCCGAGTTTAGGATAAACAGAGCCCACACCTACCCATCTTGATTAATGCGCTAAGACTTCAGCCACTGAAATTGCTCAGAGTGAATTGGATTTTAACCACACACACATTTAAAACATCTGCTCCCTGATGAGGATAGTATATGATCCCTTTTAATTTCTTTATTTTTCTGTACAGTCGCTGTTGGAACTTTTGATAGTTTCCCAAAGGCAGCCGTGTCTCAATAGGAATGTGCTAGATCCTGTCAGGCTGCTCTGCCATCTTTTCTCCTCCATTCATCTTTCCAAGCAGAAGAATCTCTTTAAAGATTAGAGTGGAGAAAAATTAGCACCCTAAGGTGAAGTCATTGGTTTGGCCAACAGCAGTGTGGGTTTTCTTGCACTAAGTGTGTCTCCATTTTCTCACATTCTTCTTTGCAGTGGGCTTTGGCCCAGGCTATCATTCTGCTAAAAAGGGGTTCAATTTTTTGAGGCCGGATGAGACGAGTTTTAATGGAATTATTTGTTATGCGTGAAAAACAATGTCCTTGTTTCCCCCTTTTCATAGGAATTTGGTATATTATGACTCAAATAGCTGAGAAAAAAAATTAAAATGAAAATAAGTTTGGTCAGTACCTGAACTGGGAAAGGAGTGAAATTCCATTGTCTTTTCCCGGAGGAAATAAGGTCTCAGCATCCGTGTGAGGAAAAGGAAGATACGCGAGGGGAGAGTATTAATCAGACATATAAGCTGTATACGTGCTTCTCGGGGGTTACGTTTTTAGTACAAGAAGAAAAATTTTTATACCTTGTCATTCAGTTTGGCACTGTATGAATTTATAACCCTTTTCAGTCTAGTCTTGGTGAATTATTGACAAAAAAAAACAAAACAAAAATCAAAATAGCTGTAGTATCTTTCTCCTTTGAAGAAAGATGATGTAACAGCCCACCTGCCTCTGGAAGGACATTCTGCTGTGTTGCTTTATGACTGAGGCAGGCGGGCTGAACACTATGTGACCAGCAGCTCGCACGTCGACGTTGTTCGTCGGGACCTGCAGCGACGGAGACAGGGATCAGAGAAGAGGGTAATTTCAGCAGGGCAAGCAATGAGGCATCCCAGACTTCTAGCGGAGCTAGCTCTGAGTGAGGAATATTTGAACGGGGAATTTGAGAACTCATGTTATTGGGCTCTTTTTCTTCTTTCATTTTACCATTTTGTTTTTAGAAAACAAGACGAAACGTAAAAATGAGGATGCAGTGTGAAGTGAGTGTTACATAGAAGACCCCACTGCCTGGAACCCTGGATCCTACCTCCATGGCTGCTCAATGACCTTGACACAAGTCTCTAAACCTCTGAAGTGTTTCCCATTCTCTCTTTCTCTCCCCGCCGCCATCTGTCCAAAGAAGAAATTGGAACCATCTCTGGTTCATTCAAAGCTCCATACGGTTCTAAAAGGAAAATACAAATGAGGATCGTACAGAAAATGCACTTAAACCATACTTTTTATTATGATTCAATAAACTATAATATTTTATGGCTGATTACTCATGAGTTAATTACAGGGTGAAAACTATATGTAGTGTGTGTGCATGTGACTAGTAAATCCTCTCCTATGTGTATGCCTAAAAGAGAGAGGTGTATTATATGCTCACTAAAAGATAGATACAAGATGTCAATCAAAGCGCTATTTGTTAACAGCCAAAAAATTAGAAACAACCCAATTTGCTACCAGCAGTACAAATGATAAGTAAATTGTGGTATAATCATAAAATAAAATTCAATAAGAAAAATTAACACTACGTTCCTCTCAACAACATAGAACAATCTCATAAATGTTGAGTAAAACCCAGACATAAGCATACATACAAATAAATTCATCCATTAATTTAAAGCGAAAAAATAGACAAAACAAATGTGATAGTTTGGGATGAAACCATAGTGACTGATAAAGAAGATGTGGTATATTTATACAATGGAATACTACTCAGCAATATGAAAGAATAAAATAATGCCATTTGCAGCAACATGGATGGACCTGTAGATCATCATTCTAAGGGAGTAAGCCAGAAAGAAAGAAAAATACCAAATAGTATCACTCATATGTGGAACCAAAAAAGAAAGAAAAAGAGAAAAAAAGAGGGCACTAATGAACTCATCTACAAGAGAAATAGACTTGCAGACATAGTAAACAATCTTACAGTTACTGGGGAAAGGGGGTGGGAAGGGATAAATTTGGGAGTTTGAGATTTGCAAATATTAGCTACTATATATAAAAATAGGTAAAAAACAAATTTCTTCTGTATGGCACAGGGAACTATATTTAATATCTTGTAGTAAACCTTAAAGAAAGAATATGAAAACAAATATATGTATGTATATGCATGACTGGGACATTATGCTGTACACTAGAAATTGACACACTGTAACTGACTGTACTTCAATTAAAAAAAAAAAAAAGGAAAATAGCAAAATTGGGACTGGACCCAGGTCTAGTATGAGTTGTCAGCTCAGGCTCTTAGTTGTTGCATTAGAATGATGTCCCTCGTGATGGTGGTTAACAGTCCTCCAAAGGCCACGTGCCTTTGTCTCCTGGCCAGGAAACAGTCTGGAAACCAAGAGTCCACCAATCTACAGATCAGTGTGGTGATGGTGATCTCTTTGCTGTATTTTTAAAGGTCCAGGCCCAGCAAAGTCAGCCTATTTCCTTGTGCCTCTGTCATGAAGGAAGAAAGTGACTTTTTTTTCATTGTAGTGAATTATTTCATTCTTGTAAGGCAGAGCAAAAAGACAACAGCAAGAAAAGAACCATGAAATCTCATTTAGGGATAAAGAAAACAATTGTTTCAAATAGTATAGAATTGTATATAAGTAAATGTGTGTGTGTAATAAAAATGTAGCGTATAATGAAAACATTTGAAATATCTCAGCAAAAAAAAATCACACAGAGAAATTCTGTTTCCCCCATCTGGTCTCAAGCCACTGGCTTATTATCCCACAGCACCCGCCCTTTAAGGAAAAATAAGCAGAAATAAAGAGAGCAGCTCAGAGTCAAGAAGAGAAAAAAGGGAGAATAACATATTGAGAACAGAAACTGCAGTCTAACTAGTGCCTCCCCCCCTTCATTACCATCCTTCCAAATAAATCTCCCTGCTCCTCTTGAGCTGGCAAATAAAAAAATCAACCCACAAGATATATGTGTGTGCTTCTCCTGATGAGCATCACCATCCATCTCCAGGACGTCCCACATGCCAGTTTGAAGATGGGCTAGAGGGAGAATTAAAGACTTCGGAAAGTCCACAGCATAATCAAGAAGGCTTTTTTCTTCCGACTACACAGCTTTCATCTCTGTCTTGTGTGATTTTCTCCCCATCTCCTTCACTCTGTGGCAAAGATCCTGATTGCTGATGGGACGTTAACTGATCATATAACTAACCTTCCAGGGCAACCGGTTGATTTCAAATATATGGCACAAATGCCTTTGACAAGTTTCATTTTGGCAAGGACGGTTAATTCATGTATATCCACAGTCACCTATTAGATTCCTGAATTCTGAGATTTTAGAAGATGATGTCCAATTTCAAATGTAAGTTTTTAAAAATTTCAAATTAAAAAAAAAAATCTTTTAAAGTACTATGGTGGTGGACAGACATTGCCTCAGATTGGGGTGGAATTTCAGTGAAAGTACTAAATAGATTAATTTATCTCAAATGGTTGTTTTTCTTTGTTTTTAGTCCCAACACAAGTCCCCTACTCTAGGAGGTGATTTTTCATTGTTTGAGGCTAGATGACAGATGGTAAGTTCCCTCAAAAAATTATTCTAACTTCCCTCGCCTGCTGGAATTCTTGCTAAGATATCCTTACCCCTGCCTGAGCACTTCAAAGTCCTGGGAATAACTGCCCCTCTCGAGACAGTGTTCCATTTTGGACTTTGAAAATTATTTAAGAATTCTTCGTTACACGGAGTTTGTGATTTCACTTACTGGTACTAATTTGGTGCTTTAGAATTAGTCGATTCCCTTTTCATATGGCTGGCCTTCGAGCATTTGGAAAAGATCCCGAGACTCACCTGAGATTTCTTTCCTCTGTGTCAAGTATCCTCAGGTTCCAGAACTTCACTGTCTGGTGGTTTTTCCCCCTCTCTCTCCAAGGCAGATACTGCTAGTTACAATCTTCATTTCTACTGACCTGAGCTCAGAATCCTTCTCCACATGGCTCTCCAGACAGCCACTAGGCCACTTGAGTTGGAATGTGAGTTGAAACCTATTTACCATCCTTGGTATTTTGGTTTCAATGCATTACAGTTCAGTGAAGATGGAGATGGGGAGTGGATTAAAACTCTTTAATAATTTGAACATGCTCTAGTTTGGGTACAGGTCCAAGGCTGATGTCAGTGTTTCCTCTACTTCAAATTAAATTAAGGAATTATATAGGATGTCAACTATGCCCTTGATGATGCAGATTCCATTAAAAAGAACCGTTTCTGAGCAGATCACTGGGACCAAAATACCCGTATTTGGCATGATCCTCAGTGCTTCATTATTAAGAGAACAAGGCAATAAAA
This sequence comes from Camelus ferus, assembly GCF_009834535.1. Classification (NCBI taxonomy): domain Eukaryota; kingdom Metazoa; phylum Chordata; class Mammalia; order Artiodactyla; family Camelidae; genus Camelus; species Camelus ferus. The sequence continues at coordinate 1,964,516 of NC_045718.1, read as the reverse complement.
GTGAGTGACTGAGTGATATCTGTAAACATTATGTTAGAACTTCTGTTTGGCTTAATTTAAAAAATGATTAGCTTTGTATTCATTTTTATTCAAGTCCATATATTTCACAGCTTGTGTCAGACACCTAGAATCCAGAATATCCTTGTTTGACAGCAATATGTGCATTCAGTTCATGGCAGGCTTCACTTAGGAGTGCTCTTTCTTTATAAAATACTTACAAAAGGTTTTCAGAAGAAAATATTGCTTAGAAACCGAATCTCCTTTTACACTCATCATCACCTTCTGCCAAGAGAACTGGAGAATGTCCTATCTTTGTTGCATGAGATCAGACGCATCTACTGCCAAACTTCGGAGAGGCCACCCAGAGTACATGTTTCTCCATCTGTCAGCACCAGGAAACCACTGACATTTTATGGATGGAATAACCATCAATACAATTCTGTGGCGCTTTCTCTGGGTGCAAGTTTTGGGGAAGAAGTTAGGATGTGCACATATACTGCCTACCTGAGACAAATAGTGTTAAACTTGTTACATTTCAGTATTTTTTTAATAGTCAAGTTGCTTTCAAATAATAACAAAGCACTTCATTTCTCTCTGCTTGACCTATATTCTATATATGCTGATGGCACAGACTGAATAAACATCACACATCTCTGCTTATGGCTAGAATTTGCTGTAGTAACAATTTCCTTAGAATGATGGAGCAAATGCCTTTGCTTAATAAGAATGGAAAAACTCTTACTTAAATTAATCTTCCAGGGAAAATATTAAAAAAAAAATAACTCCAGGGAGATTGTTAGGTAGATAAAAGAAGGCCCTGGTAGTGAAATGGGTGAGAATTCTTGATGAAGAGTCCTGTTGACTCAGAGAATGTTGGTGCCGCGTTAATCTTGGGGAAGAGCCTGGTTCAGGGGGGAAGATGATTAATTCTGAAATAAATTCACTTTGAAGTGAATGCATGATGGTCTTGTAGAATGTGAAGTTACGAGGTTGTGGTAATGGTGAAAAGTCAGGACCAAAAATATAAATTTTGGTATCAATCAGGGTATAGATTAAGTCTGAGTCAGCAACAGGGAATTAGTTCACCAAACTGGTTAAAAATGAATAGAAAGCTGGGAAATTAAGCCTAGGAGAATAGAAAGGAAAGGGGGAAGAAAGTGGAGTAATAGTAGAAATCTTTTTAACGGTCACAGAAGCCTAAGGAAAAGAGGGTTCACAGAGGCCATGATCATCAGCTTCAAACGCTGCCTGTGAACATGATGTCAAGTGGTTAGAGAGAGAAAGTGCAGCTGAACTGACTTTCCTTATCCCTGATTCCTTCGTTTGTTCCTAGCTTCATCCAGTCACCAAACCATTCTCAGTGATTTTTGTAACGTGCTGCTCTTCGTGGTCATAATTAACTAGGTCACCGTAGCAGGGCATGAACTTAGAAGGGCTTCTGTGGAAGAAGTGTGATGGTTGCATCGTCTCTGTCTCCTCATGGCAGCTGTCAGCTACTGAGCAGAGGCTGAGGAGGAGTACTGGTTATGGAAGGAAGTCTGTTTCTGTGTAACACTACTTGACTGTATAAAAGTAAAGTTTAGGACTTTGGGATTATTAATATAATACCATGATCAACTGTGCTAACTAGCCTAAACATTTGATTGAACTTGCATTGTACATACTGATTGATTGAAAGCTAGTTTATTGCATTTGAAGAAATATATGTTTCTACAGAAAGAATAGAGTTCCTTTTAAAAATTGGTTGTTACCTAAAGAAGATGTGGTGTGTGTATATATGTCAAGTGGACTATTACTGAGCCATAAAAAGGAATGAAATAATACCATTTGCAGCAAAAGGGATGGACCAAGAGATTATCATATTAAGTGAAGTAAGTCAGACAGAGAAAGACAAATATCGTATATGTGGAATCTAAAAAAAAAAAGTATAAATTTTATTTACAAACCAGAAATAGATTCACAGACATAGAAAAGAAGCTATTGTTACCAAAGGGGAGAGTTGGGAGGGAGGGATTAAATTAGGAGTTTGGAATTAACAGATACACATTACTATATATAAAATGGATAAGGACTCACTGTGTAGCACAGGGAACTATATTCAATTTCTTGTAATAAGCTATAGTGAAAAAGAATCTGAAAATATATATATATGTATAACTGAATTGTTTTGCTGTACACCTGAAACTAACATTGTAAATCAACTACACTTCAATAAAAAATAAAAATTTATAGTAAAAAAATAAAAATTAAAAATAAAATACACAAATAAAAAACAATTGGTTATTACCAAAGAGGAAGAAAGAAAAGGCAAACATGCAGAATGTGATTTCTTCCAAGTGACTAGTTTAAGGTGAGCCTTTTGCTCCTTGGTTATGATGTTGATCCATCTTGTGAAAACTGTCCTCATGAACGAGACAGAAGGCCCAGTAAACTCTTCCCCTTTTTGTTCCCCATCGTGGCTCTTCAGTCTTGCACTTGAATGCCTGTTCATCATGCAGAGATCAACTAAATTCTCGGGAACAGATGGTGTTCCCAGTACCACCACCTTATCCTTCTGTAGTTCCACGGTTGGCAAGGCCAGATGCATTAACATCCTGAAATTAAACTTTTCACCAAATTCTTGTAAGTAAGCAGACATTTTATTAATACGGACTTCTGGATGTGGAACAATACACAGAGATGATAGATTAGAAACTCTAATTAAAAGCAACAGTGTGGAGGAACTGAAGCAGTGGGCTCATTCTGAAAATTCTGAAAATTAGCATATTTATATCTTATACTCTTTGAGTAACAAAACTGAGCCAAGAATAAATGCATTGTCAGGGGGTCGGCCAAATGACCATTGCGTGCTTGTAACTTGCATTTATTCTCAGAAATCTAAAACTGTCTGTGGCTAAATCCAGCAAAAATAGTATATAGTATATTAGGTCTCAGGAGCGTTTTTTAATTTAGGAGAGAAAAACTGAGGTGCTCTCAAACTTCCCTGAGGTCCACTGATGTTTCATCATCCAAAATTCACTTTAAAAATCACATCTAATGATATGCTTATATTACAGGAACCTGGCGAGCTTAATGAGGTGCTTCCCCTACAAGAATTAGAAAGAAAATATATCATCTATATACAACAAACTAACACCACCCCAGAGCAGAATGGAAATACCCAAAGCTACCAGCTGGCTTCATCTGGGTCATTCAAGTCACAATTCAAATATCAGTTTTATCAGCTAGACCTTCCTGGACCACCAACCATCTCTACCCCTCCAGCCATGGTTACTTCAGCACTGCTTCGTTCTCTTGATGGTTCTTGTTCCTACCTGATGTTCATTTGTTTGTGGAATGTCTTTCCCCGGAAAGTATTCCTAAGAACTGAGATGTGTCTGTCTTGTCTCTAATGGAATCTTAGCCCCTCAAACGATGTCTGACACTTACTAGGCACTTATAAATAAATAGTTGTTGAATAAATGAGTGGATGAATACAGAGGAGGTGGATGATACCTGGGCTAGTAAGTCTGCCCCGTAATGATGTTTAATGTATTAATGTGTCTAACCCTTACGCAATAGGTTAGTTTGAACATGGAGGCACAGAGGCAAAAGCTTATGGTGTTCACCAGGAACTACCCAGAAGAGGGGGCGCCTGGTCATCACATTGCCAGCAGTCCTACAAATGACAGGAGTCAGGTAGGCTGTGCTTTTTGCCCTTAGACATCTTTCTCCATCTTTCCTCCATGCAACTCCTCCTTCCCTCACTCCCTTCCTTATAGGAAATATAAAAATGTACTAGAGCCTAATTTCCTGGTTCAGTCTTTTTTTTTTTATTGAAGTATAGTCGATTTACAATGCATTAATTTCTGGTGTTCAACATAGTGATTCAGATATATATATAATATATATATATATATATATATATATTCCTTTTCATATTCTTTTTCATTATAGGCTATTACAAGATATTGAATATAGTACCCTGTGCTATACAGTAGGACCTTGTTTATCATGTATAGTAGTTAGTATCTGCAAATCTCAAACTCCCAACTTATCCCTCCACTCCCCCATTTTCCACCCTGGTAACCATAAGTTTGTTTCCTTTGTCTGAGTCTGTTTTTGTTTTATAAATAAGTTCATTTGTGTCATCTTTTTAGATTCTACATATAAGTGATATCATATGGTATTTTTTTCATTCTCTTTTCTTGCTTCACTTGGTATGACAATGTCCAGGTCCATCCATGTTGCTGCAAATAGCATTATTTCATTCTTTTTTGTGGCTGAGTAGTATTCCATTTGTGTGTGTGTGTGTGTGTGTGTGTGTGTGTGTGTGTGTAAAACATCTTCTTAACCAGGCATCTATCGATGGACATTTAGGTTGCTTCCATATCTTGGCTATTGTAAATAGTGCTGCTATGAGCATTGGGGTGCATGTGTCTTTTCAAATTAGAGTTTGCTCCTGATATATGCCCAGGAGTGGGATTGCTGGGTCATAGAGTAAGAGTCTACTTTCAGTTTTTTAAAGAATCTCCCTACTGTTTTGCATAATGGCCGCACCAAACTACATTCCCACCTGGGTTCAGTCTTGCCTCTCCTACTTACAAGGTGATCTTGGGCAATTTACTCAGCCTGTCTCTGCTTCACTTTCCACAAATACAAAACAAGGATGATCACAGTCCCCAAATATGCTTTGAATATTGAATGAAGAAATACACGTAAATACCTCATGTGTAGTTCAGCCGGAACAGCGTCTAACTGCTCTAGCTCATAGTAAACATTCAGTAAATGCTGACTGTTATAATTTATCTTCTGCTGATTTCTGCTTCTGACATACAGTAGAAACGCAAATATTTGATTTACTTTACTTGAACCTATTGTTTCCAAGGTCTACCACCTTTTGCTTTAATGACCTATCAGTTTTTTCCCTTGTCTGAATGTGTTCTGTACTTATTTTTCTCCCTTTAAGTGTCAGGATGTGCCATCTGGTTCTATTGTTTTAGCGTTTGGTGAACAATCCTAATCCACTACATCCGTGCTCTTATTTCTTTTTAATTCAGGTGCATCTCTCCACAGCCATCTTTTTTAAACCTCAGTTCACACAGAAGCAACTCTAAATCTGCTACTTTGCCTACTATTTCTATCCAAGATGTATATGGTGGGCAGAATTCTAAGACAGCCTGCAAAACGTCCTGCTCCCGCGTGCCTGCACCTGGTATGATCTTCAGGGGTGTGACTTGGGTGATTTAGGTAATGCTATATGGCATAGTAGGGACAGTACACAGGTTGGCCTGACCTAATCACACGAGCCCTTTCAAACAGAGCTCTCTCTGGCTAGTCACAGAGCTAAGTGAGATTCAGAGCATGAGAAGAATGTGGTGCATTGTTGCTGACTTGAAGGTGGAGGGAAAGATGTGGCGAGGAATGTGGGTGGCCTCTAGAAAGTGAGAGGCCCAAGAAGGAAGCCAGCAAGGAAATTAGGGCCCCTGTCCTACAACCACAAGAAACAAGTCCTGCCAACAACAAGAATGATCTTGGAATTTGATGCTTCCCCAGAGACTGACTCCAGGATAAAATTCAGCCCGGCCAGGACCTTGATTTCAGTCTATGATTCCCAGAGCAGAGAACCCAGACACACTGTCCCATGTTTCTAACCTACAGAACTTCAAACTCATGAATGGGTGTTCTTTTAAGGCCCTAAATGTGTGGTAATTTGTTACCCAGCAATACGACACTCATATCATGTGTTTCCCTCGAGGTGTGCTGACCAAGTCTGTATTGATTATTACAAATGCAGCCAAATCATGGTTAAGTACCAGAAACACTATGAGCCTAAGCTAGCATCGATCCAGATTACCGAAACAGAGGAAACTCGCTATCAAAGGGCTAACAGGAAAGAAATTGACTTCAACGTCCTTCACGTTCCTTTACAATCAACCTAAATTTCAACTTATTTCTGAGATTTTAAACATTTAAATATGTAATACTCTTATAATTTTTTGAATAGAGTGATTGTAACATAACCATGTAAAAAGAATACTCTCTATTAGTAAATTATTGAATATGTCCAAAACCTGGCATTATTTTTCTTCATTAAATAAGGCTTTAGATAGGTGAAGGTAATTGATCAAACAAGCTGTCTATTCACACAACAGTTTATAAATAAACAATATTTAAACCCATTTAAGAAGATTTGCAATTAACCCAAGGTCTGGAAGAAGTCATCTGTTTCTGCCTTCTTAGGATGCAAGTACGTTTCAGCCTCTGTAAGTCTCTAAGGCATGAGCTCTTACAGGCTCACTCAGAAGGTGCTTTGGGGGATATGACCACATCATTCCTGCCATTTCTGCTCCTTCAAACCTTTATTACAGATGTCTAATCTGCCTGTCATATTTAGACTTCGAGAGGTTGAATTTAGACACCTTTATTTCACCCTATATTTGCTCAAAAGAAAAAAAAAAAAAAAAGCCCAGGACGACAGCCGCACAGAGACAGAAGATGGAAAAGGGCAATGAAAGTGCTTTTAGACTTTGGTGAGATGAGAGCGATTAGAAGAAGAAAGGAGGGGGAATGAGATCACTTTCCCAAAGCTTTACGTGCTCTCTGATATAATGCTCTCCAAAGAGGCTTGTACAGTGAAGTCATTTTGGCTTTGGTGTTTTGTTTACTGAAAGCCATGGATTTGAAGTAGCTTTCTGAATAGAGCTCCATAGAAATACATCAATAAACCTGACCTGTCATTTAGAGTAGCATTTTTAATAGCAGGCTTGGAGAGGGAAAAAAAAACTTACAGATTACATAGCTACTTTATTTCATAAGAAAAAAAAAATAAAAGCAATTATGCAAGCCATCATCCCTGTAATATAAATTACTTTGCAATGACTCATAGAAACCAGAATGTATCAGTCATGGTCCAATCAGGATACAAAACTACATAGTAACTTGAATGTGGAAAGTTAAACACAAAGAATGAGTAACTCTAACATAAGATTGGAGTCCCGAGGGCTTGGCTAGTAAGAAGTACAGGGAACTCTAAAGAATATGGGAGTAGCAGACAGAACAAGCAGCCACTAGCCCGAGAGCAGACACACAGCATCTAAGGAGGAGCTCCTGACTGCTGGGACTTTTGGAGGACAGGGCTGTGGCTCACTGAATGGCAGAGAAGTCACTGTGGTGATGCACCAGCAGAACTTGCTGTAAATCTATCCTTTAGGGTGCTGGGAAAAGCTCTTCAGAGAGTGTCTCTCGAGCCCCTCTGCTGCAAAACTGCCCGGGGTTGTGGGGGATGCCTGGGGGATGTTGCTGCCTGGGGGAGCTGCTGGCTGCCGCAAGCTGCAAGAATCCGGCCCTGGAGAAGCTGCAGTGCAAGAGCTGGGTGCTAAGAAAACTGCACACACTGCAGAAGCCAAGGACTTTTTACAGCTGCCCATCCTCCAAGAACCAGATGTTGAAGAAGCTGCCTGCACTGTACACTATAGGGGTCTGGCCAGGAAGAAGTCGCACGCGCTGTGGAAGCCTGAGGCTGGAAGGTCTCCGGAGCCAGGCCCTGGAGACACCACCCCTGCTGGAGAAGCAGTGTACACTGCAGGATCCTGCCCACGGAGCCCTCTAGACCCGGGAAGGAAGCCCCTTCCTCCCGATGTTTCTCTAGTGCCCTCTACTGACCACACTTAACATCCGGCCCACTGACAAAATGTTTCAAGAACCCAGATCTATTTTCATAGGTTAGGCAGGGAAGGTGGAGGTGGAGCTGAAAGACAATGGACTGATAAGCTGCTGAATACATCCTTTAAGCAACCCTATACTTGGTGTAGTGTTATTTCATCTGTGAAGGAGTTCTCTCTGATGCTTGGACCTGAATGCTTGGGAGTTTTACCCTCTATTAGCACCTCCAACCATCTGAGAATGTTCACATTTTTATTGTCATTATTGTATTTATATAATAGGCTGGTGAATCCACCCAACTCTTCACTTTCTTATCTGTTAACGCAGACCTACCCCATGGCCCAGGTTGAAATTGTCTGTAAGTGATCATAGGTCCAGGGTCCAGGTGACACCAGGTGCCAGCTTCTAGTTGTCCTTTCCCAGTGGAGTCTTGGGGACAGCTCTTGTTTTTCCCAGCAACAGTGTGTGCCAACACGCCGGAGTATTGGCAACCAGAAAAGCTCACTTGAGACTTGCTGTCCAGGGTCTTTACTGGGGGTCAGTTTCACAGACAAGGCTGACCGCCAGGTAGGGGACCTTACTCTCCAGCCCCTCCAGAGGTCAACCTGATACCATGTGGCCCAAGGTCTCCAACATAAATCACATTGTTAGCATGGTGATGCTATGCTAACACAAAGTGCCGTGGCTCAAAGCCCCCGGTACATAAGGATAGTCTCATCAGGCAGGACACTCCACGGGCTTATAGGTCATGTCTCGAGAGTCTAGCCAGACCCAAAACTTCCCTTGAGATGAGCAGAGTGTGGACAATGCTGAGTTAATCCGCTACTGTTTATCATTTGACCTCGGTCTTTGCCTAGTTGCCTTCATCTATAAACGAAGGCAAGATGGACCAAGGGAACTCCTCGCTCTAAAAGACGGCACTGATTTAAGCAACACAGCAGCAGAGTAAGCTGTAAAGACCATTCTAATTCCACGGGCTGCCCACCAGTGTGCAAAGCAAAGGCACTTTTTTTTTTTTTTTTTTGGTATATTTCTTACAATTAGGTAGCAGTTCTCTTTATCTTTGCAGTCAGCTGGTAATTCAAGTGGCATTTTTTTTTTCAAGCCACACTCCCTTCTGGCCCTTCCACCCCGCCTAAAATCCCCACCAGAATCTCTGGAAAATGAGTGCCTCTCAGGAGACTTTGAAGATTAGTGCAGGCTAATTGCTGCTGGAGAAGTAGTGTTTAGCAGCTGTTTAAAATAAGAAGAGAAAGGGAGATGGGTTTATTTTGCAGTAAGAAGAATTTAGGTTCAGTTTAAGGACGATTGGCTAAGAAGAACATGAAAAACTAAAATAGTTATCAGGTTGATGGAGTCGCCTCGTCTAGAAAAAAAATCAGAACATGAATTCCTTTATTTTTCCGGACAGCTCAAGTTTCGATCTGACCTTACAAAGATGTCAGGGTCTTGGGGGGGGGGCTTGTTGTAACAGTCCTGAGTTCAGAAGCTAAGCCACATCCAAAATAAACTCAGCAGATCAAGCTGCAAAAACAGACTAGAATGTGTTAGTAGACAGAGCAAATTTACATCTCTTCCCATTTCAGTTTAAGCTCAGGTTGAAGACGGATTAATTTTGGAGTGCTGTACTGAGGTTATTTGGGATGAGAAATGCTAGAACACAGAGGTAAGTTTTGAGCTGGTATTCCAGCTCCCTGCAGGAGTCCAGGGAAACCAAAATGAATTTGAAAGCCCCCATTGCCATGCCTTCAGAGAAGGAGATTTTCTACTCAAAGAGCAAGGCATTCGGTACCTAGTTGAGCAGGTAAGTTTGACTCAGCACCGGTCAAGGCCAGTTCACATCCACTGCGTGCCATCTCCTTCCCCTTGATTGGTACTTCCTTCAGTGGTTTCATAGAGTGGCATCTTTACAGATGGTGTAGGAGTCCGTCACAGGAAAGCATCACTCCCAGGAGTGGACTAGCACAGTGGATCACAGAACATCATCATGGAATGTGAGAGGCAATGGCCATTTCACAGTTTATGTAATTCTAGAACAATCCCATTAAGTTAAGAGCTCATTTATTAGGAAAATGAAAGAGAGAGAGAATGACAGGATCTAACCAGGGAAAATTTGCTTTTGGTCTAAGCAAAATTAGCATTAAAGCCACTAAAGGTAAAGTTCAGGACACAAAACAGACCGTCAGAGATGCACGGAGCAAGAAACAGTGAATATGTTCTTATTATGAGCTAGGTGACTAATTTTTAGAAGTTGGCAACTGCTACAAACGGAGTGTGAGTGTCCCCCCTTCCTCCCAACTCAGGTGTTAAAACCTGTTCCTCAATGTGAGATGATATTTGGAGGTGGGGCCTTTGGGGAGGTGATTAGGCCATGAGGACAGAGCCCTCATGGGTGGGATTAGTGCCCTTCTAAAAGAGACCCCAGACAGCCCCCTTACTCTTTCCACCATTTGAGGACCCAGCAAGAAGGCAGCTGTCTGTGAACCCGGAAGCAGGCTCTCACCAGACGTTGAATCCGCCATTGCCTTGATCTTGGACTTCTCGACCTGAAGAACTGTGAGAAATAGCGATCTACTGCCTAAGTCACCCAGTCTGTGGTATTTCTGTCAGAGCAGCCCAAAAGGACAGAGACAGCACACCCCCTAACCAGTCGCATGAAACAAATATCATGGTTTAAGGATCAGAAAAGTTTCCCGGTTGTCCTGACCTCGTGCTCCCTGGGGTCCAATTATCAGCAGCACCCGTGTGGCACCTGGAAGACCGTTAGGGATGCAAACCCAGGCCGCAGTGTAGACCTACAGAGCCAGGTTCTGCATTTTCACAGGGCCCTTGGGGGATTCACATGCACATTCAAGTTTGAGAAGGGCTGCTTGCAAATCTGGCCAGCTGCCTGTTTTTGAAGTCGTTTTATGAGTCAGCCTTTTCCAATTATGTACTGTCCACGGCTGCTTTTACAGGACGATGGAGAGATGAGTACTCGGGACAGGGACAGGTGTTGCCCACGAAGTCTCAAATCTTTACTATCTGGCCCTTCACAGAAAAGATTTGCTGCTCCCTGTAGGTCTAGAATATTATTTCTCAGCTTTTTTGAGATCGGAAGGAAACTATCCTTTATTACCTGTGATAACGTAGGCTTTTAGATGTAAGTTTTATACCTTTCTTACTTTGAATTTTCATAATAATCATTTTTGCAGATTGAGTGAACAATTTGTTCAAGATCCCATGACTAGTTAGGGGTGGAACCAGACCTCAGACCAGGTCTGTGTGACCCCAGGGACTGTGATCTGTTCACCTGCACCACGACTTGCCCCACAGGAAGTCGGGAGTCTCGGTGTTTTGCTTATCCAGGGGTTAACCAGCCCTGGGAAAGAGAGTTGATTTTGCCCTGACTCGCACATGATAGAATTACTCCAGAAAGTCCATTTCCCAGCCCAACCTAAGAAATCTCTCTGCTGTGCGGACCAATAGATGGCAGGTGTGCCTGAGAAACCAGATTGAGGACAGAAGGAGACTTGGAGGGCTTCTGGAGTCAGAGCTCAGCTGGGCTCTGCCCTGATGGGCTCCTCCGGGCATCTGCACTGGCCAGGGCCCCCGTCTCCCAGTTCCTACTGGAGAGTAGAGCCTGTTTCACTCCTACGTTCCCTATTTTCAAATTCCAGTGATTGAGTTTCATGATATCAGCTGTGTGTTTCAGAGAAGTTCCCCAGTTGTGGCGAGCAGAATCACTTACTCAAAGCACTAGAAGTAAATTAGTTCATGATGGTCCCTGCTCTCCAGAAACTGACGGTGCACTCAGTTAGAACTAAGAAGAAGTGGTGTTGACAATGGAAAGCAGCTAACACTGTCTTCGAATCTGGAGCCTGGGTCCACCTGCAGGACTAGAAGTGCACGCACAGCTGTGAAGAGCTTTGTCTTCATCCTTTGGTCCAAGTATCTCCCCCCACGGTTGTTTGTTCTCTCCTTTCTTATTTAGCCTCAGTAACTCCCCTAATCTACATACGGTCACCTCTCAGGTCTAGGAGCACTACTCTTTTCCCTCTTCTTTCTTCTCATTCTTCTTCTTTTAAGTCTTCAAGATAAATGGAAGAAAGAAGATTAAAAGTAATTTGAGAATTTTTGCATTGCAGAGTAAATAATGCAGAAATATTTTGACTGATTAGGTCATCATGTTTTCTAGATTCGAGTGCAAAGCACTGAACACCACGGACCACACTGCACACTTTTTAGAAGCTCCTAAATTGCCCTGCATGCAGAGGGTCATGGATACGTTTTCTTTTCCTTTTCCAAGCCCGGAACTTTAGATAATAGCGTGCCCAATGGCCGAAGTCAATTTGCATTGTTCTTGTGTTGTTTTCCTGTTCTGAATGCAACTCTCAGCTTTCTACCAAGACCACAAGACCCTCAAAGCTAAGTAGTTTACTAGTATTCTTGGAGTAGCCCTCTTTAATATTTGCTGGGCTCCAAATAAAATTCTTGATTCTTGTTTGAGAGACGGCATTTCTGGGCCCAAACACGGTTCCATGTGTAGAATAAACACGGAAGAAACCTTTGCTGTAGAATCCCTTTGCAAAAAAAAAATTAAAAACAGAAGCACAGCCCAATGAAAGTCAAAAAGATCTGAGACTCCACGCAGGATGCACTACACAGGAAATGGGACCTTTTTATGAAAATGGCCCACAGAGCAGGGTTTCTCGTCCCCCACGGAGGTCCACGGGCGTCCCTGGCTGGCCTGCCATCCTCCAGCCCACACTTGTCCCGCTGCTCTTAGAGACCATGTCAGCTCAGATCTACCATCTCATCAGCATTTATGAATATGTATTGTTTGTTAGCTACCAATATACCCCCCCCCCAAAAAAAAAAGCTTTATTCCAAACAATGTTGACGTTAACTCGGGCTCATGACTTCTTCCAGACACCAAATGTTCTGGGCAGCCAGATGGTAGCCTGATCTCAAGGTTGGGGAAAAAAAAATTGATGGGCTTTGATTTCCATGTACCTTTCTGCCCGAGAGTCAATAGAGAACTTTGCAGAAGATTTCACTGTAAAGGAAGGAGGGTCGAGAGACAAAAAACAAAACAAATGTCTGTCCTTCCTGACATCCCCAGCAGCGGCAGGCCTGCTGTTCTAAATATGTAGCGACCTCCACAAATGACAGTCTAGTCCTCATGCTTAGCCTTGAAGACATTTATTAAAGGACTGTTTATTGCAAGGGCTTGTGCAGTGGGAACTAAAGAGACATATCTATCCTCTGCCTTTGGAAAAATTACTCTAGGTAGGGTCATTTATTTGTTACGTCCAATAAGTACGTCTTGGGTGCCTACTACCCTGTTCTATATACACTGAAGGGAGAGCAGAGAGAAGAGTAAGCCCAAATTCCTAATCTCATAGAACTTACATTTCAGTGGGAGAAACCATAAAGAATTAGTACAGATGAACGGTGCGTGAGGAGGTGCTAAGGGGTAAGAAGGGGCGAGGGGAAAGGCTGGGGTTTGACATCGATGTCAGGGAAGTTCTGCCTGGGAATGCCGAGGCTCGGAGTCTGCCGCCTGAGACCTCCCTGCGGAGATGACTGGTTCAGGAACAGGTAAGTGCACAGATAGGACAACGGAGAAAATCAGAACAGCAAGAAATGGGGGGGCAGGGTGGGACAGCAGACACCGGCCTCGTATCAGCCAGGGTGTTAGCCAAAGGGGCAAGTGTCAGTGTCGGGCCGGCACTTAACGATGATGGTGTCAGAGAGGAAGTGAGATTGGAGGAGCTCCTTGAAGAAGAGAAGGCTGATGTAATCTGACCACATTGTAGAGTTTCTCTGCAATAATAATTTTCTCAGGACAAAGAGAGTGTCCTTTCCATGGAATACATCAGTTGAGGCTTTAAAAGGCAGCAAGGTAAGTGCACACAAGCCAGTTCCCCCTTTCCTTACCCCCCACCTCCGTCCCTTTCTCTCCCTGCCCCTCTCCAGGCCTCAGGGAAACCAAGCAGGCTCTTCTTAGGTCAGAAGATAACAAATAATAGAAACAACTTGCTATGTCACATGCTCTCAATTCTCCTTCTGCAAAGCCAAAAGGGACCACAGAATGTTCCCCCTTTGACGACAAAATGTCGATCTCCATTATCAGCTGGTGCTAGCTGGGTGCCACTCCTGTCTCCTATTGCTGGGAGGCACATCTGGCTGTGTGGCTAGGACCCCACAAATCATCCAGGAAGTTCATTTTTATTAGGAGCTTCTGCTTAATTAAGAGATGCACCATGCTCCATCAATCAGCTTCTGTTGCACTCGAGTCATCTGCAGTCACTACACCACGGATAGATGTAGTTCTGGTGCTTTAGCAAAAAGAAGAGATCTGGGGCACCCTGGCCCCAAAGCCAAGGGAGTAGATGTCTGGCAGCTGCAGCACTGCTGTGGCCATTCCTTTAAAACTAAGACTGCGACTACAGAGGCAGAGAGTGGGTGACACTTTGAGCGCCTTTACTCCTCAAAGATGTGAACTTTGATTCATTGGACCAGACGCCTGTTAGATACAAAGTGCTTTAACACGTTCATATTAAATACTCAGTTGTATCCAATAAAGTGAACTCTAGTGTTTCACTATTTAGGAAAAGTTCATAGTGCTAGATATGCAGAATCCCATGAGGCAGAGTAGACGGACAAGAATGGAATGCTTATATATGTTTAACTCTTTTGCCCCCATTTAGATGCCTTATTCAAGGTAGGGCTCTAAGTCAAAACTGCTCTTTTATAGCATCTTTTCCAAAAAAGGTTCCAAGTACAGTCTATTCTCTTTTTTCATGGATTCTGTATTTGTGAATTCACCTACTCGCTAAAATTTATTTGTATCCCCATGATTTTGACTTGAGTTTGATTGATACTCCTGACCCTCTCACTCTCATTTGTAGATGTGCTCAGAGAGTGGACAATTGGGGTCACTCGATGGTTCACCTTCCCAGCTGAGGTAGAGCCAGGTGAAGCTCTGCCTTGGTTCAGCTCTCATGCTGAGAGGTGACCAGTAGACATGACGAGATGGGGTGGAGCAGTGCAAGAAGTTCCCGCTCAGGGGCCAGCCGGCCAGGTTTTGAGTCCCAGCTCTGGCACCTGTCAGTGGAGTGCCTCAAGCAAGTCACTGTAACGCCCGGAACCTCCTTTTATCTTTCGTATAATAAAGAAAATAGAATGTATCAGAATGAGTTGTTTTAGGACTTAAGATAATAACCTATGGGAGACATGTGTCTATATACGTACATATTTCCCCTAGGAGCAACGGTTCACTATTAGCTAATTCACCGTCTGTAATGACTTGATGGAACGTAACCACCATAAGTAAGAATTGACTGTATTATCTTCCACTGGTGAATGAGAAAGGCAGAAATTTCTCATGTTTACATTAAAAAGATATCTTGATAAGGAAAATATTCATTAAAATTAATTCTATAAGAAAACACAATTTTAAAATTGGCAAAAATATATAAACGGACACTTTAAATTAAAGATTTAATGATGGCAAATAAGTATATGAAAAGATGCCCAAAGTCATTTGTCATTAGATAAATGCAAATTAAAACCACAATGAGATGCTACTACACACCTATTGGAAGTATTAAAACCATAAAAAGTGACAGTACCACATGCTAACAAGGATGCAGAAGCAATGGGAACGCTCATTCACTGACAGTGGGAATGCAAAATGGTACAGCCAGCCTCTCTGGGAGCCAGTTTGGCAGTTTCTTACACAGTTAAACATACACTTAACATATGACCCAAAAATCCCACTCCCAAATCAATTGAATTTGTCTTAAAGTAAGTATATTCACCCAACTGATTTGAAAATAGCCAAGTTATCTTTCAACAAGTAAATGGATGGCACAGCCATAAATGAAATACTACTCAGCAATTAAAAAAAAAAAGATAACATGCAACAACATGGATAAATCTTAAGTGTATTTTGCTAAGTGAAAGAAGGTGAAGCCAAAAGGCTAATTCCATTTATCTGACATTATGGAAAAGGGAAAACGCTAGGAATGGTTTCCAGGGAACAGGGGAAGAAGGGTTAGATATAATACAGCCACACAGGGGAATTTTTAGGGTCATGGAAATCTTCTGTATGATACTGTGTTGGTGGAGACATAACTTTATGGATTTGTTAAAACTTGTAGAACTCTACATAACAAAGAGTAAGTCTTTCTGTGTATAACTTGAAAAAAACAAAATCAGCTAACATGTTGGGAATCCCAGGATAGAATGAAGATTGTACCTAATTTTACTGTTAAGTGTATGGCACAATAAAATGGCATGCGGTAAAGGAGCCAATCTAAGTAAACAGGAAAATGGTGTTTTGACCGGACACTATCAATCTAAAGAAAAAAAAAAAACCTATGTATAAACAGTATACTCTGGTCGATAAATTTTTTTCTCATAGGGGTATGGGTAGGGGTTATTAATTCTGAAACTAATCTCCATATATAGGAGGGCTGGACAAATAAATAAACTAGAGTTAATGGAAACCAACTTTCTCAATGTTAGAGGAAAAAGTTACAAATAAACAAGCAAGGAGGAAAGGCTAGAATAATGCCTGGGGTGGTGGCTTAGAGTTGGAGATATCAGTATGATTTATTTAACATGTATACAAATAGATAAACAC
Organism: Camelus ferus; assembly: GCF_009834535.1. Lineage (NCBI taxonomy): Eukaryota > Metazoa > Chordata > Mammalia > Artiodactyla > Camelidae > Camelus > Camelus ferus. The sequence goes on along the minus strand of NC_045718.1, from coordinate 1,948,237 downwards.
AGTCATAGAAATATCTGTTTATACGTGGATTAGTATGCATACATATATTCTAGCTCTGTCTCCTGACACAGCCTTGAAACAATGATAGGTCGGTAGCAACGAGCATAGCTTCTGCCCATATCTTGGTTTCTAAACAGCACTCTCAGATTTGCAAATGTTAGCCACTATATATAAAAAAAAAAGGATTTTAAAAAAACAAGTTTCTTCTGTATAGCACAAGGAACTATATTCAATATCTTGTAATAACCTTTAATGAAAAAGAATATGAAAGTAAGTATATGTATATATATGCATGACTGGGACATTGTGCTGCATACCAGAAATGGGCACATTGTAACTGAGTATATTTCAATTAAAAATAGATAAATAAATAAAAATAAAAAATAAACATCACTCTCAAACAAAAGAAACCAGGTACTCTTGGAGAAATAGCTAATTCTAGGCTTGAGAAAAAAAAAAATGTTTTTGGACCATGTCAAAAAAAATAGGAGTCAACTGGAAAGAGCTCCTAAATGCCAAAACTAGAATGATTTGAGGGAAAAAGTAATAATCATGATGCTGGGACTATAACCAAGGAATACAATACTTATACACAAGTGCATACTGATATAATTACATCAATGGGGAAGAACAAGCAAATCTTTCTTATAGAAGAATCTAAAGTAATATGAGTAGACATTGCCCCTTCCAGGAGATGAAGCTTAATCCCCTTTCCTTCTGTTGGCTGGACGTAGTGACTCATTTCCAAAGAACAGAATGTGGAAAGGGGAAAAAAGTAACTTTACAGTGGAAAAAATTGGCAGACACCACCTTAACAAAATATTCAAGATTAACATCACCTGTGGTAATTATATGGCTCGCATGTCCTCCCTGATAGATGTGTACGTTCCCTCTCTGGTAGTCTTTCCCCAAGCCCTCAACCCCATTATAAAATAAAAGTGAGGGACATTCTATAAAATTCTTGATCGGAACCCTTTAAAACTGTCAAGGTTATGCAAAAGAAAGAAAGACTAAGAAACTATCACAAACTGGAGGAGACATGATAAATGAGTGCACTGTGGGATCCTGAATTGTAACAGAAAAAGGACATTCGTGGAAAAACCAGTGAAATCCGAATAGTCTGTCACTTAGTCAGTGGTATGACATCAGTGCTAATTTCTTAGTTTTGACAAATGTACACAATTATGTAAGATGTTAACATGAGAGCACTATTTAGGCAGCTTTTCTGTAAATCTAAAAATTGTTCCAAAATAAAGAGTTAAAACAAACACATACATACATACCCACATAAATCGTGTAAGATGTTATTACAAGTTGTTCATTTTTTGAACAACAGAGGAGATCAAAAGAAGGGGAGAAAGGAATCAAGATTGTTTCTCCTAATCTACAAATTCTATTCACATGTTCTCCACTTTAATTTTATAGAGGAAGGAAGACACAAATATAAAAGATGAAAAATAAAGGAGAAAGGGAAGAAATCAGAATGTAAATATAATTAAAACTTCAGAACTGTACAAGCCAGAGGTAGTTCTTCCTAGCGGCTCAAGTGTCAATATGATCCAGAAAAACCGAAATAATGAAAGTCAACAAAACCATGAGTTGCTCAGAATCTGTCTGGAAACTCTAACGCTGAAACACTAACTTCAACAAGTCCTGCTTTGGCTATCATTGACCTGCCTCCCAAGTTCTGTTTATTCACAGAAAAAAGGTTGAGCTTATCTCCCAGAGGACCGGATACTTTGGATCAGAATGGCTATTTTTGTTTTGTGACTATTTAATTACAAATGGTAATATTCCAGATATTTTCAGGGCGGCACAAGTCAGTGATAACATCACGTGAAGAAACAGCCAAAAAATGTGATGGAAAGTCTGCAAAAAATGACATGAGTCTGTCCAGGGTTAAATTTCGCCTGTGATACATTTGGCACAAGTGTCCATAACAACATGGCCACTTAGTCCAATATTCATCCATGCTGAGTGGGGCTAAGCCGTCTTCAAGGCATCCCAACACTAAAAGGTCTGCTGGGAGAACTGTTCCCTGGAGGCCAACGCACAGTTCACTTGAGAGGAAAATCGAATTCTCTTTAGGTCCTTGAGCAGCAAAAAGATGTCACACTAACCCCCTGCATTCTTTCAATAATGAGGAAAGTAAGTTGAAGTAATACTGTGCAGTCAATGGGAGGCTGCGTTGTCAAAAATCCACGGGTCATGCAGCAAGGCCCTACTGTATTCACTATTCAATATCTTGCAGTAACCTATAATGAAAAAGAATATGAAAAGGAATATATCTTTTTGTGTATGGACGACTGAAACGCTATGCTGCTCACCAGAAACTGACCCTGTACACATGCACACTGACTATACTTCAATTAAAAAAAATAAAAATAAAATATAATTTTTGCAAAAGGATTTCAACTACCCGAAATAAATAAATTAATTAAATTAAATCAGAAAAAAATGCATAGGTCAACATTTTTCCCTGATGCTTTTTCACGTTTTACCCTCTACCCATTTTATTATGATGGTGGTTATTTAAAGGGCTCAATGCACTGTATGGAAAATGTAAAAAAAAAAAAAAAAAAAAAAACAGCATCCAAACATTGAGTAAATATTTTTAATAATATAAATAAAAGGTGTTACATTGTTTTGTGTATATCATTATGTACATTCTTTATTATAATAAAGACATGAAGGAAGTTTTATACCAGCAGGGCGTCATCTGCTAGGTATAAACGTCACCCCGTTTATTGTTAGGGAGAATTTTTTCTCTCATCGACTGTATTAAAAAGCTTTGTGACTTTGAGGGTTAATATATATAGGTGGTATGATGTAGCCTTAAGCTTCCTCCACTTGCCACTCTTTGCGAATTGAGTTGGATTATGTCATTTCCTCTGATGCCCTATAATGTAGCCTTAAGAATAATGACCCTGCAGTGTGGCTCTGCTGAAAATAGCTTTTCCAGTGCCAGAAAGAAGTGATTCATACTTGGCATATGAGCCATTTCTGGAAACTGCCAGAACAAAGAACAGAGATAATTCACTAAGGGGCTCCATCATCATCCAACTCAACGTGGAAACGATGGTACATCACTAAATACAAACATTCCAATGGATAGATTTACATTTATGCATGTGTGTGTAGGCCAGGTACCTATCTGTTTTGCATGTATATATTCATACCACAGATGCGTTTATATGTACACATATAGTATGTATTGGTTCTAAGGGCAGAGATGCAGCAAGTTGTAGGCTACAGTTATTCCCCATTCCTTAATTGTAATTATGTGGTCTGAGATAGTTTGAATGACACCAACCTGAAAATAGAAGCTTGGTTGAAATTATAATTCTGCCACCATACGTCATTTTGTTCCCGGAAGTTACTAAAATCACACACACACACACAAAAGGCATACATGGTGGTCCTGCCCACTTCTACGTCAGCCACCAACTTTCAAGGAGCTTCTGGCCACCAGGATTGAGTGACCAGTACTTCCGGTGACAATGCTTCCCACCACTTCTTGGACAGGCTGCATCCTCCGAGCCCAGAGACATTCCTAGAGAACGTCTTCTCAGCAGTGTCTTACATACCTCACTGGATGACTCAGTTATCATATTTCTCCTTGGCTATGTGTCAAACTGCACATTTATTTTTCTTAATCTTTTCTCAAAAATCAATTCTCTGAGCGCTTAATCACTTTTATTGATCTCAGTAGAGTTTTCTCTAATCTGATGGCACCGATCTGCTCCTGAACTACTTTATGCATCTTTACCATTCCACCTGCAGCTCCAGCTGGGTACCACATAGTATAGATGTGGAGAATGCCAGCTAATTTCTGTCTCACACACCATCCACTTCCCACCATTTTGTGAGACTCAAAAATACATTATAATTGAAACCTAACAACCTGCTGCTTGCCCCCCGTATAGTGTCTTCTGTGGATTTTTCTAAATCAGATTCTGCTATGAACGTGGCCTCCCATTACCGTTTAGTGCACTTTCCAGGTCACGATTCTCTGAGTGTCCAAGGCCCCATGTCTAACTTTCAAGTCATAATTCTACTTCCCATCTCTTTTCTAAAATTCACTCTATGTCAGCTGAAATTTTGAAAAACTGCATTGGAAGGGGACTAAAATACAGACCTTTTTTTCCCAATTATAAATCTCCTGTTTTGCAAAGATGATAAGCTAGCTCTACATGCAAAGAATTCATCTGATAAGCAGCAAAGATTACCTGGCAGATAACACAAGAATCTCAGGTTCATTGTTAGGTCACTGGATTGTGGGATCTGGGGGAGGGGCAAGTAAAATTGTAGACTCCACCCCGGGGGTAGGATTGATGAGAAGTTGTGCACGATGATGGTCGCTGCCATTTCCTGAGTGTTTGTGAGGTATCAGTTGCTACTCTAAGGGTTTTCCATGTATTTCACTTAAACTTAAAGCAAATATTGGTGAGATACACAATTATTATGGCTATTTTTACAGATGCAGGAACTAAGGCACAGAAACACTTAAAAACATGCTCAAGTTCAGCCTGTGTTATTTACTAAGTTGGCAGAGTGTGGGATTCAAAGCCAGCCAGTCTGCTAAACGACCTGCAGATCTGTTCATTTTTTATTTTTTATTTTTTTATTTCTTTAAAAATTTTTTATTTATAATCATTTTACAATGTTGTGTCAAATTCCAGTGTAGAGCACAATTTTTCAATTATACATGAACAGATGTATACTCATTGTCACATTCCTTTCTCTGTGAGCTACCATAAGGTCTTGTATGTATTTCCCTGTGCTATACAGTATAATCTTGTTTATCTATTCAACAATTTTGAAATCCCAGTCTATCTCTTCCCACCCCCCACCCCCTTGGCAACCACAAGTCTGTATTCTATGTCTATGAGTCTATTTTTGTTCTGTATTTATGCTTTTTTTTTTTAAGTGTCCCAAACAAGCAGAAGATCCAGGTAGAGTATATATGATGTATCTTCGCTAGCGCTGATGATCAAAAATATGTGTGTGTGTCATATTCCATTGTATAAATACTCCACAACTGCTTTATCCAGTCAACTGTTGGTGGACATTTAGATTGTTTCCATATCTTGGCTATTGTAAATAGTGCTGCTGTGAACATTATGCTGTACGCCAGAAATTGACACAACATTGTAAACTGACTATACTTCAACTTAAAACTGTGTGTGTGAAAAAAAAGAATGTGTGTGTGTGTAAAACTTCCTTTGAGAGTCAGCAGTGTTATGTCAACTAAGGATTGTTCAGGGAAGCTGATAATTCTGGTAGGAAGACACTTCTAACTACACGTGATGTTTAAGGAAAAGCTTTTCTTTGATTAACTTCTTCCTAGTAAACAACAAAAATTCAGTACTTTATTGAAGCCTCCTTAAAAATTCTTCCCCTGGAGATTGACATATTGACTCTCATCCAAAAGAATATTCTTATAACTCTCCTAGATCGTCACATCTTTCTCTGTGAATTTTGCTTCATTTTTGTGCATCGAGTTTCTTCACCACTTGTTTGTGCAAATCAACCACAGAGGGAGGACAAAAATGTAGCTGGAAGGGATCAATTCAGAGGGAAAAGCAGTTGACCATCAGGTTCTTCTCAACCTCTGGTATTCCCTTTGGGGTTCACTGGAAAAGCAAGAGTGAGCCCCCATCTCCCGATCCTAAGGGAGGCCAGCTCAGTTAAGCTAAAATCAAATCCATATTCATCAAGTCTCCCCGTTTGGATCACTTATTATGTTAAAACAAAAAGGAGCCTTGCAAGGAGATTCCATTTATGTTCCGAGGGACATAAGAACCATTCTTAAAATATGAACGATTCTTGCAGTGAATTATTAGTGGCAACCTCTGGTCAGATCTCTTAGAACTGTTCCAAGGAACTAAAGATGAATTTCCCATTTCTCATTCCCAGAGTTTAGAGGCCTACAAGAATGAGTTTTTTAAGCTATGACTTACTGCCTGTTACTAAGGGATTCTGGCTGTGTCAATAAATTTGTTCACAGCTCTAATTGTGTTAATGAATTGAACATAATTAAACTTACAACATGTCATGAGTTTCTTCTGGCAGAACTCAGTAGATTTTAAAAAAAAGATATCTCAGTGGGAAAACAAACAAACGTGCTGCACAACTTCCGCCGTTGTGCATATAGTCTCCGTGGAGAAGAGACTGAAATAGGGGGTTCTGAAATTGACTTTTTGATGCATTTTCCTCTCCGAATAAAGTTTATTCCATTTGCAGTGAGCATGACCTGTCCTTTGATTAAATTTACTAGGTCGCAAACTCCCTTAGAACAAAAAGTATGTATTATTTTAACTTTATCTCCAATACTTAGCAGAGGGTCTATTACATAAAAACAGGATGGTGAGTGATTGTGGCCATGAAAACAAAGTCACTCTAAATAGTTCCGTCTGGGGCACGTGGAGGGAAGAGAATCAATATTTATTCGGTCATCTCCTACTGCTGGTCACTGAGCTGAGAGTGCTAGCACTCAAAATTGTATCTAATCCTCACAAAACCTGCTGAAGGAGATACGATTCTTCCCATTTTATATGTGAGGAAGTTACTTAAAGAGGTTGAGTAACTAATCTGAGCTCAGATTTAAGTAAGTGGGAGATTTGGGATTCCACCCACATCTGTCTGACTCCAATACTGAGCCCCTTCATGACCCCACCACCACCACTGTCCTTAGAAAATCATGTGTGGGGTAGGTGTGCTTGTGGGGCCACTGGCTGACAAACATGCTCCATGAAATTTATCAAGAGTTCTCTGGCCCCCAAAACTTTGCCTAATGATTTGCCTTCACCTTAATCATTTTTTTGAAAAAATAAAATTAGTCGGCAATTAAGAAGTGCATGCAGCTTTTCTTGAGATATTTTATTCACACGTTGTCTTCAAAGTTAAGCATCATGTACAAATTTTATTTACAAACCAGAAATAGACTCAGGGACATGGAAAACAGACTATGGTTACCAAAAGGGAAAGGGGTGGGAGGGGTAAATCAGGAGTTTAGGATTCAGAGAGACACACTATTATATAAAAAATAGATAAATGACAAGGATATACTGTATAGCACAGAGAACTATATTCAATATCTTGTAATAAGCTATAATGGGAAAGAATCCAAATATATATGTATGTATATGTGTACCTGAATCTCTCTGCTGTAGACCTGAAATTAAATTGTAAATTATTGTAAATCAACTATACTTCAATAAAAAATAAAATTAAAAAAATGGAAATAGCAAAAAAAAAAAGTTAAAGATTGTGACTTAACATTTCTTTTCTATCTGCTGCAGCACAAGGCCTCAGTCTCGCACACCTCAACTGCTTAGTAGGTGCTTACTGGTGACAAATGTCTCATTTGAATTGTTACTTTACGAGAAGCCACTGCCCAAAGAGCACTGCTTTTAACTTACGAGGCCTAAAAGCTTGTTTGACAAATAAGGAAAGAGAAGTCAAGACCCAGACAGTATTCATTACTTATGGGCATGAAAAAGGGAAAATCCCCAAACCTCTGGTTGAGTCAGAAGATTTATAGCCACTTCCGTTTTGCCAGAACCATTCACAAAAAAATTTTCGTGGGGTTGAGTTTTAGCTGTTTTTTCTAAGAGTGAAAAGCCTCAAGTCAGAAAGAAGAGAAAAAGAAAAGAAGCAAAGGGTCTAAAGGGTCCAGATAAGATATAAGAATCTTAATATTTATTTACAGTTTGTAAGTTTCTCCAACGTGCTCCACCCTATCGCCGCCTAATAAGAGCAGCCCCGTGAGGAGGGCAGGCTAGTTACCACCGTTCTCATTTCAGAGATGCAGAGGTAGAAAAATTTAACATTGTACTTGGTTAACTCACCCCGCTTCCCATAGCACCCTCTGAAGATGAGTCTGCAGTCGTGGATGCTGGGAAAGTGCTGAGTTCCAGGCAGGCTAGGACCACAAGGTGCAACACACAAGGCAGACAACGGGCCCCAGTTCCTCCAGCAGATCCACCCCAAGAAAGCTAGGACGGGTTGCAAGGAGCTTGGGGACTTCCGTGCACTGGGAGAGGCTAAAAGAATGGGAATGTAAAATGCATAATTGAGGGCAGATCAGATGGCAAAACAGCTCAATTTCGTCTAAGGAGCCAAGAGAAATGATACAAATTAGACAAGCAATCAATAGCCGCAGATATCCAAGTGAATATTGCTGAGCCCAAATCTCCAGCATATTTAATTCTGTCCTGAAAAGCTTTCCTTTTGTACAAAAACAAATGATACTTTTTTTTTTTTTACCGGTTTCATTTTGAGGACCTGTAACAACAATGCCTCAGTTTTCATCAGCATGCCTTTTCGCATAAAGTCCAGTTAATCCTCATTATTTACTGATTCAGTATTTGTGAATTCAACTACTCACTAAAATTCACTTGTGAACCCCAAATCAATTCTCATGGTGTTTTGTGATCATTTAAGAACACGCACAGAGCGGTGAGGAATTTGGGTCACCTGCATTTAGACAAAGTGACAGTTCTGCCTCCTTGTTCCATATGCTGTAAACACGTGTTCTTTTCATGGTTTATTTCGTGCCACCTTTTTTCACCTTTTTGTGCTTTTTTTTGACGAGTTGGCTGTTTCACATGGGTCCCAAGTGTAGTGCTGCCGTGTTGTTTAGTGTAAGAAAGCTGTGATGTACGTTACAGAGGAAATCCACATGTTGGTTAAACTTCATTCAGGCATGAGTTATATGCTGTTGGCTGTGAATTCAATGTTCATGAATCAACAATATTAAATGAGGTATCTTTAAACAAAATACATGTGAAACAAGGTGATGTATTGATCAGTTGATGGAAAAGTTGTGGCCATAGGCTCTCAGGAACCTAACCCTGCATTTCCCCTAGAAGCAAAGATTCCGTGTTTGCTAATTCAGTGTTCCTGGTGACTTTATGGAACATAACTACCACAAATAATGAGAATCAACTGTACATTTTCAGAGTTGGTCCAGCGAGGGTCTAGCAGTGAGAGTTGAAGCTGACTGGTAGCATGGCATATAACAGACACTCAACAAATGTTTTAGTGAATGAATAAATGAAGCTGAAGAACTTGCTCTGTGTGGCTTGGGAAAGATGTTAGCTAGAATCTATACCAACTGGGCTGTTAACTTTCAGACTTTCATCTCAGTAAATAATATTTAGTACCAATTTATTTCTAACTGTTCTGCTATCCTACAAAGTACACTGGGAAATAAAATTAATAAAATGAGCATTTCCTGCTTGTGCAGAATCAGTTAATGGCCTTGGATCTGTGAATGAATGGCAATTTGTAAGCCTAAATGAGATGGACAGCTTAGATGATACAGGTCAATACTGAACAGCGAAGTGATGCCCAGTCATCCGCAATGATGCAAAAGCATCGTCCTCATGGCAATGACTGATGACTGACTACCCACACAAGCCTATGTCATTGCATGTGAAGGCAGAGATCTCCTAGGGTCAGAGAGCGTGCCCTGAGACTTCTCTGCCACCTTATTCCTCTATAGTCACATAGGAGCTTGAAAAATATTTTCTGATTGTGGTGAGAATAAATAAGTCAATAATGGTTTCTGCTTGGAAGTTGTATACAGATAATGGCTGGTGAGTTCAGTATTCAAAGCTGCATCTCTGCCTGCACTCAAATAACATGCTTCTCTGTGCCGGTTTTTAAGCACTTTCTCTTGTGTATAGGAGATGGAACAAAGTGTGGGCGGGGAAGGGGTGAGTGTCTCAAACAGTAGGCTTTCAAAGCAAAGTTTGGGCAGGAGGGTTGGGGATGGAAAGACTTTCCCAGCAGAGGCAGGGAAGGGGAAGCTTGGGGGATATTTGGGAACAGCAAACGTCCTCAGAGAAGAGTACCTGTTCCATTAGAAAGGAATAGTAGTTTTCAACGTAACACTTTGTGATGATGCTCTCCCCCGTTTCTCCAACTTCAATTCCAGAAGGCAGAGTGAAACCAGCACTGGCCGTCAAGCTGCTAAGCCATGAGTCTGAGTTCCAGCTCCACTGTCCACTAACAGCATCTCTGCCTCACCTGGGATGCTGTGAGGAGTCTAGGAGAGAACACAGGTGAGCGTGCTTACGAGGTGCTGTACAATGTCCCTGCATTCTGTAATTCCTACTCTGCGTCTTCGAGAGCCCTAGGGGACGACTGGGACAGGTGTCCTGTCATGCTGAACAGTGTAGACTTTTTGGGGTGGGGAGGAGTGGCAGCAGGGAAAATTCTGCCAAGCAGCCAGCAGCCTGAAAATGTGCCCTGTTTTTGGACATTCTTTCACTTGTGTCTACTCCAAGGGAAGTTTCCTTCTCTGCGAGCGAGAGCCAGTCTGTCACCTTCGCTCAGGCACCCTGCGCTCACCGTCATGTCCGTCACACATATGGCGCCTGGCGGGGGGCACCTCCACTCCGAGGCCCTTTCTGGAGAGCATCTGCTAACCCTGCCAGCCTGATGCCTTCCACCCTCAGCATCACCTTCTCCCAGGTTTCTTGCTGAATCAACCAATTAGCTCGAATCGTCTCTGACTGCTTTGAACTGTGTCTTGTTAAAACATGGGTGGATGGGGACCTGGTGAAGTCCAAAAGTCGCTTGGAGAGAACCAAGCCCCCTCATGCAGCCCTGGTGCTGGAATCTCTGTCTTCCGCTTAACGTAGTTAGAGGTCTCTGCGCTTAAGTTGTCAGCTTGACTTGCGGAAGTATCTCTGTAGGGGTTCTGGGCAACGCCTTCACAGAAGCAGTCCTCAGGCCATTTCCTCTGGGATCTTTCTGCGACTTAAGAGCTAAACGGCATGATTTATTTGGAAAAAAAAATAACTGACTCTGAGCTCAAGTGATCAATGATATTTCACAGATTATCTTTCCTTTAGCAGCTGAACCTCAGCTCAGAGAATCCCTGTGACAGTCCCGACACCCGTGCCCCAGAGAGTCAGATACTCACACTGAAGTTTCAGCAGCTCTGGGTCTGATTGCTGATAGGATTGAAATTCCTCTGAGACAACAGAGTTCCTTGCACGTTCCCAAGGAAGGTTGCCATCCGGGTACCTGGCCATTTTGCAAACCAGGTGGAGATGGGAAGCAGAGATGTCCTGTCATTCTTGCAAAATCTACCAAAGTGACCTGGCATTTTGCCTTCTTTGGGGTTGTCTTCCTGCCCTGATTCCAAATACTTGTTTCAGTTCCTATAATTCTATTGAGGAAAGTGCAAAAGCTAAGTAGGAACTTAATATTAAGGGAAGCCAATAAAAAACATGCTTTATATAATACGTGAAAAACTTCCACAAGCTCCAGAATGGCCCCTTGGAGGTTATTTAATCTTTATAAGTGAAATAGTTCCGTTCATAGATTATTGTTCACCACTAGTGATGTTTGTTCTTCTCCTTGAGAACTATTCTGGGTTGTTCCACGTGGGATGTGTACATAGGCGGCACCAAGCAAGTCTCTCAGTCAGTTGCTCCTGTAAACCCCTGAAACTTCTACCAAGGGAACTTCCACCAACACAACACAAACAAAGCCTGCATTTTTAAGGGTGACATCTGCCTTAATTACTTGCAAATTGCTTTGATATCACAGGTGACATCACTAAGGGGCTGAAGCAAAAATTAAGATAAACCAAGATTTTCTCCATAGATAAACTATTTCTCCTGACCAAGTGGATTATTTTAGGTTTGTTCGTGCAGTGTAATTAGTGCATATGGTCTGGCTGTGAGGAAATAGCTCTGGCCTCCTAACTTATTATTAATTAGGCTCATTAAAATGCAAGTAAGAGAACGTTGCCTAGGTAAACAATACCTTATGTCAAAAAGTCATTACTTGACGAGAGCTAGTCTTCCTAACTAAAGTCATTACTGATATTTCGTGGAGGGTTTTTTTTTCAAGGCACCGTGGGTGCCAGTTAACTACTTCTGACTGACATCAAGGACAGACGTGCAGAGCTGGAAGGAGCCAGTGGTACCGCACAGCAATACTTTTCACATCATTTCAAAAGACGTCTGGGGGAGGTTAAAGGTTGACAGCCCAATGACAGGCCTTCTTCAGCCGCCGTGGTGTCGCAGCAGGAGTGTGTCAGGAAAATTTCCTCGGCCCCTCTGAATTTCTTACATGTTCACAGTTCTCTTCCTGTCTCCCAAGTAGGGAGGGATTGGCAGCTTCGTGACAAACACCCGGGAAAGAGAAATGTGCATTATCCCGGTTAGGAAGCCGGGGGGTGAGGAGGCAAAGACACCTGAGTTCAAGCTGGAAGTATCTCCTGATATTTTGTCAAATCGGAGGGGACTGCAGGCTACACTGGCCCAGGGGGACCTGGCCCACCAGCCTTATGTCCTTGCTTTTTGGGCACTTTTCCAAGAAAGTGGAGAGGTTAGTGGTGGCCTCTGCCCCTTGGAAATGAGGCTCCCCTGCCTCATAACTCAGGAATTCGCTTCGCTGACTTGATGGAGGCCTTCCCAGTCTGATGAGCACCAGACCACAGGCCATAGGCCACACCAGATTTGAAAAATGAATGTTGGATTTGGAGAGCGCCCGGCTTCAGTGGCAAACAGGCGGCAGGATCCCGGGGGATCTTAGAGCTCATTGTCCCCCAGGTCTGATCTCTCTGGGGTTCTTTGTTGGAAAGCAACAGAAACAGCCATCCACATGCCAGTGAACTCCTAGAGTTCTAGAAATGTTCCCCTGTCTTTGAAAGTCCACGCACGCGTCGGTATAAATCACTACCGGGATGCAGGCTCTGGTCTAAATGAATCAAAAGAGGCTATTGACAGATGCTGAAATGAGTGTCTACCTTTAACACCGGGTCAATTGATAAGTGTCTGACCTAGACTTTTGACTGACATGAAGAGCTGCCAAAAAGAAATCATCTTTTACAGTGATGACAACGAGGCAGCAGGAGAGGAGAGAGAGGGAAGGGAAACCCAGAGGAAGCCCTCACTCCCTGGCCGACACACTTGTGTCTTCCCAGGCGCTCCTCAGGCAACCGCACGACTGGATAAAGGAGTCCAGTTAAATCGGTGAGTTCCAGGAATGAAACTCGGAACAATCGCAAATCAAATAGAACACTCTTGCTGATATTATGTTACATCTCTATTTCAAAATTATTAAAACAAAATTCAATTTAAAGCGAAGTTTTCCCATGTGAGCACATTGGAAAATATACAGTCTTTAACAGAAATGTGCACTGGGATGTGAGACTGGTCCAGGAGAACCCTGATCTGTGCTGCTCCGGTTTCAGGATGTGGACATATGACTTCTCCAAGAAGGATGTCGTTAAGTGTATCCTATTTCTGAAATCTCCTTTATCCTGTATTTTAATTCAACTAATATGTGCAAAGCTATGTCATTTAGGTGCCTTCACATGTCCACAAGCTGTGATTTTATTGCTCAGTCTTTCACTTTTGAGTTGTGAGGCTGTGTCCTGCCAAACAGCAAGACTCCATTGTTAAACCCTGGTGCTACCCGAACCCAGACTGCCCTTTTCCCGGGGGCTGTCGTTGCCGCTGCTCCACGGAGATGCCTCTTCCCCAGCCAGATCCTGTGCCCCCATCTCTCCCGCTGACTTCTGGTCCTCATCACAACCTTGTCAGGTCAGCATTATCACCACTGCTTTACAGCTAAGGAGCCCGTGGCTCAGAAGGGTGAAGTAATTGTCCCCAGGACGTGTACTTGCTTTTTAATATAATTGCTTTTTAGGCTGGGGGGCAGGGTGGGAAGACTTGAGTTTAGACTCTGCCATATGGCAAGAGGGGCCATGAAAATGTGTAAATCAGGAGAATGACAGGGTCGAATTTTTGCTCCAGAGAGATTCTTCCAGCCACAATGTGGAGGCTGCCAGAAGACAGTCCCAGAGGGAGAAAGACTTGTTAGCAGCTTAAATAATGGACATGAGGCCTGGGGTTGGAAGGAGGGTTCCAGGGACTGGTATCAGCAAGGAACGGTCCACTTTCCCCGCCACGTTTTATCTCTTGAGTGTGTTCTGATCGTCGGTCCACGCCATGCCTTTTCCCTGCTCCCCATTTGACAAGACCAAGAGACTAGAATATAAGGAACCACCAAAGCAGTCAGACTCTGAGGACCCACAGAGGCAGATTCTCATGAAAACAACCTGGAAATTACAGAAACACAGTCAACCAAGGATTTACTGTGTGTGTGGGCATGCACGCATGTGTGAGGGTGGGGATAAAATTGGGGAGGGAGCAGAAGGGCATGAGAAAGGTTCATTTCACTTTTCAGTTTCTTTCCCCCTTACTTCAAGCCTTTGGTGATATTTGTACTTTTGGGAACACACCAGTGAAATTATGTGTAAAATTTACCACAAGGAAAACTTTCAAGAAGAATAATAAAAAAGAACAAAGCTTTCAGGGTCCTGGGGTGGGGAGGGGCTTCACACTGGGAGCAACAGCACAGACCGAGCTGGAGACAGACAGGCTGGGGAGGGGGGGTCCTGCTCCTACACGCACAGATCCTCAGTCCTTGGCTGTCTGTTTCTAAAATTAATGTTCTAGGAAACAAAGGCCAGAATCTCACTGTGCAGGAGGAGCCCAAAGACTAGGGCAGGCGATTTCCAGGCTTGAAGGGGAGAGGGGGTGTGGGAGCCCCGGACCACGGGGTGAGGGGCCACTAGAAGAGCCCGTGTTGGAAAGCTCCATGGTCACTCCTCCCCTCCAAGTCCTGTCCCACAGCTCTGACCCCTCGGGACTGTAGCGATGGGCTCCATTGCCCTTGGCGTCCTGTTGGTCCCCCCCACAGAGTCCTGGCACAAAGCCGTGGGAGGAGGAGAACGAAGCCACAGTATGAATTTTCCTCGTTCCCCACAAGTCATCTCTGCAGAAGGTCATGGTTCTTCTCAAGAAGGCCATCTCTATAAGACTCTTCCAGTAACTTCTCTCTCCTCTCATCCTTGTGAGCCTAGAGGTGCTGACAGTGCTGTGGCAGCTAACCCCTGAGTCTTAAGGTCTCCCTCGTGGTCCTACAACCATCACACTCCTGTGATTCACTCCTTGTAAATCTCCCTGGGCAGGCCGTACCATCTGTCCGTTGCCCATACAGGGCTCCAGTATCCACATCGCCTCCCTGCATTCCCCCCAAATTTACTCTGTTTCCATATGGAAATCAGACAGGGCCACAACAAGGGTGAGTTCTGGAGGTCAAAATGTCCAGGCACTTCCCTCCAGCGGCACAGGTGTCAGCAAAAGCCCAGGCTTCCCTGGTGCCCGAGAGTGTGAGCCTGGACAGCTTGTTACTTAATGCCCACCAGCACGTATTATTTTGTCTAATTCTTACAACACTCCTCTAAGGTAGGTATTCTTTTCCTCCCATTTTATGAATCAGGAAACTGAGATGAAGGTTAATAACGTGTCTGAAGTCACACAGTTAGTGGCAGAAATGAAAGTGCCCAGGGTGGTCGCCCCGAAGTGCGCGGGTGAAGCTGGCAGTCCGTGAATGTGGCGGAGGCCGGCATGACTTACAGGGCGCTCCAGAGACGGCTAGTCCTTCGGTCTTCCAAAGTACGAAGAGCTTTAAAACAGTTGTTCCACATGGAATGGTAAGTCCCTGATGACACCAAGGCTGGCTGTTATAAAGGCTTGCATATCTAATTGTGGCTTCACATCTCCGCTTGGGAGTCTAAGGGGACCTCAACCTTTCCATGACCCGAGGGAAACTCTACACCACCCTCACCCCACTGCAGACCTGCTCCTCCTGCAAGCCTCCGTCCCAGGAATGGAAACTCTGTGCTGGTGATCATCTCCGACCCCTCTCTTTCCCTCCCACCACTCACTCATCCTGTCTGTGGTGGACTGAATAGTGTTCTCCCCAAGTCCATCAGGAACCTCAGACTGTGACCTTACTTAGAAATGGGGTCTTTGTAGATGTAATTAGTTAAGGACAGAGAGGAGACCCCACAGGATTAGGGTGGGTCCTACATCCAGTGACGGGAAACCTTGTGAGAAGAGGAAGGAACACACAGAGACACAGAAGAAGATGATGTGAAGATGGAGGCAGCGATTGGAGTTGTGTTGCCCACAGGCCCTATGAAGTCTGGCCCTGTGGCCTCCTTGGCTTCCTCTCCTAATCTGTTGCCCCCTTCTCACTCTTCTCCGGCCACACCAGCCTCCATGCTTCTCCTCTGGCATCAGGTTGACCCGTTTCCAGCGCCTTCCAGCCTCTTGCACTGGCTGCTGCCTTTGCCTGGACGCCTCCACTTTCTGAGTTGCTCAGGGCTCCCTCCTCCATTCCCTTTAAGCTTTGGCCAGAAGTCACCTTCGCGACTATTTTAAATAACATCCTCCCCCAACACACACACACTTCCTTTCTCTCATACTCTGCTTACTCCCCCTCAGCCCATAGCAGTCATCATATTCTAACATACTTGAGAATGGACTCACTCACTGTGGATAACGACTACTGTCCGTCCCGCCCCGCCGCACACTAGAGCGGAAGCTCCGTTAGTGCCGATGTCTTCATTTTGTTCATCCATTTACTCTGCATACTTAGTAGGGTGCCCAGAACATAGAAGGTACTCAAAAATGTTTGTTGAATGAATACATGAATGAATGAATGAGGAAAAGAGAAGTAGTAAAGGAGGATCTTAGATGTCAGGGGCTGGATTATGTAAAGGCTTTTAAACTCTGGGAAGGGTTTAGATTTCATTGTGAATGAGACGAATGACGGCACCTAACAGGGTGAAGTAGTTCATCCTTTCTCCACCTACCTGTGGAGTTAACGCGGCCCAGTTTTCTCCGCCTCTGAACAGGGGCACTGGAAGAACCCTGAGAGCTTATTGACAGCATCTTAAAAGATCCTCATATGTCAGCTTGCTTCATGTATATATATCTGTCTACCTGTCTCCAAGAGTTTGTGTATTTGCCTCAGGGGTGATAACTAGATAATTAGTTAAAACCTTTGAAAAGGATGACAAATTTAGGAGCCATGCAGAGAACCGGTAAGCAACTCTTCATGGCCAGGGAGGAGACTCTTGCTTTATTTGTAATCAGAAGGGTTCAAATGACAGTTTAGGGAAAGGAGCAATTAGCTTCTGCACCACATCGGTATTTGGCAGCCCTGTCCGGCTCCCTGGCCTGTGCCCCGCAGTAAATGTTGTCACTCGAAGACAAGGCTGTACTTGGCCAAAGACATGTTCGGTCGTTGAGATTCGTTTCAGACTTGGCTGACATCTTTTTCTGTTTGTTCATAAAACATTTGTGCCTTTGTCCCAGAGGGGGGAAAATTACCTTTTAAAGGCCTCATCTAACTTTCCTTGGAGCTAAAAAGGTCCATTTTCCTCGGAGCTAAAAGGTACGTCTCCAGTAAAATTTGTTATCATTTTCCTCTTCTGTTTTCGGGCTGCAAATTTCTTATCAAAATGCTTCCCTGACCTTCTCCTTCCCTCTCCATCACACACTGACACATCGAAGCCTACATTTGCGTCTTGCATCACCTCGGGAAACTCATGGCTAATTTCATTATTTGGGAGAGAAAAATGCAAATGAAGCCAGACAGCTGGTGCTTTCCTCGCGGCTGAGAGTGATGGAGGGGCCAAGGCCCACCTCATCAGAGGCCCTCACACCCTCCTGCTCAGACAGGCCCTGGTGGGGGAGAGCAGAGAGGCTGCCGGAGCAGCAGGAACAGATGGCCAGGAGGGGAATGGGCTGGAGAAGCCCAACTTGCCGGAGCGACTGGGTAAAGGGGGAGTGTCGGTCGCCTGGGCGGTCAGCTGGAGCACACAGGACACAGGACGGTCCTCACACACTGCCACTTACTTAAGGGCAAACAGAGCCCGGGATGCTGGCTATGGGTGTCGTCTACTGGCAGCAACCGGATTCCTCTTTTGTGGCCTACATGGCCCTGCCTGTGTCATTTTCTGCATCTGTATTCTCAGCATCGGCCCTGTCCCCAAAAGGAGTGGCTAGAGATGGAGATAAAGAGGAAGGAAGGCGGAGTGAGAGCCCATTTCTTTCGCCAGGAATGAATCTCAGTCTGCAAAACCCAAGCATACAGGACAACTGTTATTTTTCTATCACTGAACTTGATGTTGTTTTCTGGTCATGCCCTGATGGAATGATGGGCACTTTATTTCATGCAGCATTCTCCCTTCCTCTAGAGTTCACTGAGGTATGGAGACTAGGACAGTCCAAGGGAGGGCATTAGTCCTTGTGTCACGTGTCCACAGGGCTCTCTGCTGAGACATCCGTCATCCCCTTTGGCCTCTTGTCATGAGTCCACACAGTTTGCTGCTGACGAGGCCCCACAGGCTGCTCCATTTCTTCTTCTCACGTCCAGGTCCTTCTGGCACCCACAGCTCTCAGGGCCGTGCCAGGCTGGGGACACTCTGTGGGCTGTCTCAGGCTTTTGTCACTCGGGTTCACAGGGATCATTCTGTTCCTGCCTTTTTTTCCTCAAAGACACAAGTCAGGAGGCAGGTTCCACCAACACCCACACACCCTTCACTTTCCTGCTTCACTTTGTGCTCACTCTGTGTCCTCCCAAGATTTCAATCAAGACCTGCACTCAAGGAAAAAACAAGAAAACAAGAAGAAAAACAAACAAACAAAAAACACCCTAAAATACAGTGATTGCTATTTCAAAGGTACTTATCACACAGAAAAGAGGAAAAGACTGGCATGGAGAATGGGGGCCACCAGCCAAGTCTAATACAAGTTTCCTTGACCTATTTGGTTAGCTGATGGGGTGTCTGAGGTTGGGGATGGCCACCTGGCTCACCCCACAGTCCCTGGTACCATATACTGGCTCAGAGGCCCTTCAGGTCCTGGGGATTTTGATGACATTCTGGTCTGGGGAGCACAAGGGGGTTCCCATGCTCCAATTTGCACCAGGGTGGGTACCTAAAATCCTGAAAATATTGAACGCAGCTCAGACTGCAGGGACAGCATCATTGGGAAGTTGGGAGACAGGAAGGGAGGAGGAGCTTGAGGCAGAGATTCAATCACGGCCTTGAAATCATCCCACTGACTACAGAAAGCCTGGAGAGGCCTGGCTAGAGACCCATAATCATGCCTTTTCACTGCACTGAGCTTTTCACCTTTCGCAACACTTTTGCTTTGGTTGTCTTGCTTTGTGCTCACAACACCTTTGTAAAAATAGGGTTGTTTTCAAGGCCAGGATCAAAGCAAAAGTGTTAAAAGGTGTAAAAGGCCCAGTGCCAGTCCCTAGTGGCTCAGCTCAGCTTCCTGGGTCTCCTGATCCCCAGGGTGGGTTCTCTTCTTGCCCCCTCCCTCCTGCAGCGCACCAGGATGCCCAGCAAACTTTCTCGTCTTCCCATTACATTAGTTTGTAGGACCTCCTCGTGTTGGCATGATCTTATCTCACCCCGTAACTAGTGAGAAAGTCCTTCCTGGTCCCTGATCCTGGATCCTCATGACAGGAATGTACTGCACCCATGCTGAGTCCCAAGGTGGCCTTCATTCTTTCCATCTGCTAAACGTGCTTTGAATGGCTCTAGTCTGAGAAACTGACCAGGCTGCTGGACATCAGCTCCATTTGGTCTTTTGTAGGAACAAGGTAGGAATCCTCCCATTTCTTTAATCCTTTTGGAGCATATGCAAAGCATAAATGCTGGCAGATGTCTTTAGATGCGTACCGCAGTTTCTGTAAAATGATGCCCCATCCCACAGCGAAAGGCTTTTGGTCCCTATGAATCCTCCTAATATTCAAGGGGAAGGAGAAACGGAGGCACAACAGATGTCTGGGCTCAGGGAAAAGAGCCAGAGTTTGCAAATTCAACGATCTTAGTTTTGGTATCTTTTTCCTTTTAAATACTTTTCCCTCTTTCACACAGTTTTTTGCCCTATCGCCTAGGATGCATGTTGACATGAGTTACCATATTAGCATCATCCACTTTTTCCAGGTGAGGACAGAGAGGCACTGAAAGGTTAAATAGCTTGGACCCTCGACCGCTGCACATCAGGGCCAGTCCGAGCTGCGCTCAATGGCTTTGAACCTCCCTTGTAGGGAAAAGCAGCTGCGCAAAGTTTTGTAAATGCGGTAACAGAATGTGTTAACCACTTCCACGTGGCTTTTAAAGTAAATGTCAGCCTGCATTGTAACAGGGCGCTAACAACACGTTAGCGGTTCTCAACCTCATTTAATTCACTTTCCCAATCCTGACGTTACTGGGATGCCTGCAAGGACGGCCACGTTCAGTGAATTACTCGCCAGCTGGGCCGTTTATTTCTTCGATTCTCCCCTGCTGCCTCCCTGGGTGGTTTTTGAAGTTTAGTTATCGCTGTGCTTTCTCTCGCATGCTGCTGTCCCCGGGAGACTGGAGCAGCTGGTTTACGGAGTAGTCAGATCTGCATGTTCAGGTCACTGTGGTAAAAGTTGGTCCCACTCTGGCCTGGTCACCCAGGTTCCTCTGCGCCGCACCCCCCACGCACGCCCCGGCCCCCACCCCTTCCCTGCTGCTGTGCCCATATTCAGAGCCGAGACCACGGGCTGCTGCTGGCTCTGCACCTCCCTTGTCTGACACTGTTAGGGGTTGAACTGTGTCCCCCCTGCCCCCCAGATTCATATGTTGAAGTCTTAACCTCCCTCCTATTGACCTTATTTGGAAATAGGATCATTATAGACAGAATTAGTTAAGACGAGTTCCTACTGGAGTAGGGTGGACTTGTAATCCAGTAAGACTGTTGTCATCAGAAAAAGGGGACATTTGGACCCATAAACAATCCCACGGGGAGAACTCTGTGTAACGATTGGAGTTATGTGACCACAAGTGAAGGAGCTCCCAGTGCTGGGAGAAAGGCTGAGAACAGACCCTCCTCCAGAGCCGTCAGAGGGGACATGGCTTTGATCTCACACTTCTGGCCTCCAGATCTGAGACAGCACATCTCTGTCGTTTAAGCCACTCATTCTGGGGTATCTGGTCATGGCAGACCTAGGAAACCATAGACACTGTGATCTGACCTGCACTACCCCCATTCCTCACGCCCAAAAAAAGCCTCTGAAAGAGCCCCACGCAGCCAGGGAATCCCTGGAGCTCTGGGATCCAAAGGTGGGCTCTCTGCCCTCTTGGCCAGTGCCCAGTGCTGGAGTCTCTTGAAAGAGGGAAAACCCCAGAGTTCCCTGGTGGGGCTCTAGAGTTTTAACCTAATTACATCTACACTGGCTTGCACTGGCCAGTGTAGACTCCTGAGGCAGTGAGGGACTTGAGGGAACACCATGGCCATGCCCTCCTGCAGCCTGGAGCCCCTGCACACTTAGACAGTGAGACTCTATTCTGCCTCCTGCCCAAGGTGGTGCAGGCTCCTGGGTAGCAGTGCACGGTAGTTATCATTACATTATTTTATTAGGCCCATTACTAACAACCGTAATAACAATGACATCAATAACCACCACCACAGTGACTCAGCCATTTAAGAGCATTAACCACATGTCAGGTCCATGCTTTATCTCACTTCCTTGCTAGGTGATCTCGGGCAACTCATTTAACCTTTCTGTGCCTCAGTTTTCTAATCTGTAAAATGGGGTCAATAATATATAAAGCATTTTAATATGTCAGCTATTATTATTATTAATATCATAGATGAGAGAGGCAGGGTTTTCCCACTCTAAAGATGAAGAAACTGAGGCTAGGGAAGGGTAAACAACTTACCAAAGGTCACCGTGAAACAAGTGACACCTGTTACCACCTCCAGAGGAGGAGCCCCATTGCTGGACTTGCAGGTCTTGGGGGCCCCAAGAAAGACATGGCTTACACCAGCACCAGATGGAACAACCCTTCACAGAAGAGACAGAGCAAGATCATCTTCAACAGCGAGCACTGGTCCGCCATGGCTGTTGGGTCCCACCCTGCAGCCAACGGGGGCCAATGGTTGCACACATCCCTCTTGTGCTACAGGTGGAGGATCCTGTTTCCTCCCCGACAGGAACAGATAGAGCAGTGAGGTTGACCAGATGCTATATGACACCCATGAGTAAGCAGGACAAAGAAGGAAGCATCCAGTCTGGAACAGCAAAAGATACTCCCCAGACAAAGAGATGTGCCCAGGACCTGTGGGCTCTTTATCTCTTTGTAAGGAGATGTTCTGGGTCCAAGGCACGTTCTTACACAACAATACATGGGGTCAGAAGACTGCATACACATGACTTCCTTTCCCAACATCAGGCAACTAGAAACTAACAGCCTGGACTTGAACTCAGATCATTTTTCCAACCATTATATGTTGACTTCTTATTGTGTGGGAGGCAACATGCCAGGCACTGTGAGGTCTACAGAAATTTTTCAGACACACAAGTCAAGTTCTTCCCCCAGAAGTTTACAGTAATGGAGAAAATAAAGTTATATTCACTAAATAAAACAGTTTTTTAAAATTATAACATCTCATCCTTTAATAATATATTCAGCATCTGAATGTGGAGAATCTGTTAGTCGCAGGTACCACACCAGGCACTGGGACACAATGGCTCGAAGAGCATCCTCACCTGCAGAGCTGACCGCAGATTCACAGGGCAGCAGGCAGGCAGGGGAGTGAGTAAACACAGCTGTGTGTGGGCACTGTGCTAGGCCCAAGAGATAACAATTGAAAAATTTTAAAATTAGCAAATAAAGAGATATATTGCATAAAACAAATTGCTTGTTGAACTCAAATCAATCTGGCTTATATAAAATGAGTATTTTAACTTATGTAACTGAGACAATCAAGGGTTAGATCTTGCTGTGGGCAGGACTGTATTTAGAGACAAAATCCTTTTTGTGACTGATGAGAAGTGGGTTTCCATCGCCTCGTATCTGCAGCCATGGATGGTGTATGTAAGGGAAATGCACAAGGATGTTTATATGGTCGAGGGTCCTCAGAAAATGTCCACAGGCTTGAGACAGAAAGGAGGTCAGAAACCACAGGCCCTTAGCAGCCTTAGAATCACTTTTACCAGCCCTGGTGGGCATTTAAAGTACTGGCTTACTCTTAGTCCTCAACGGAAAGCGAAGCTAATTGATGTTAGACGCTGAATCTCGTGGCAGACAGACAGCTCAGGTAAAAGCTCACACTTGTGTATCACTCAGGACACAGAGATCACACGAGTAACTGAAATAAATCTACTAGTAGAAATTTATATTGTTTGCGATAAACCGATAAAGGACAATTGGAGGGTTCCTGAGGGAAGGAAGGAATCGCCAAGTTAGAAGTTTGAGACCAAGATGCTCCATTAAAAAACAACAGTAGAAACATGTTTAGAGAAATACGTAGACGATGCAGATTTCTCGCTTTTTAAAAGGTTCCCTTTCCACATTTCCCAAGGAATTATCGCTGTGGTTTTAAAAATACAAGGCTGCCTGCGAAAGCTGGGTACCAGACTCACTGGCACCCGGGCGCCGCGGGGGCGGAGTCAGCCCCCGGATCCGCCGCGCTCCCCGCCGCCCCGCGCGCATGGCCAGCCGCGCAGACGCCGCCCGGAGAGCCAGCGAGAGGGCCAATTAGTGCAAGCTGTGATGTGGGGCTGCGTCCTCCGAGGACCAAAACCCCTCCCCGTTCTCTTGGCAGAGGCCACTGGAAGGGCCGTCAGATGCTCAGCAGCTTTCCATCACTCCTGCCCGGCCCCGGGGGGAGCTTCCCGGGCACCTGGCCCCCTCAGCCTCGCCGCAGTCCCTCACCAGAGCCCCCACCGCCCTCGTGCTGCGCAGTCCTTCAGATCCCGTCCTGGAATTGGAACCAATTGGATAGTGGTCCTCTGCGTTCTTTTCATCCAAGGCAGGGCTCTGGAAGTGAAGGGAAGCACTTTCATGAAGTAAACATATGGCTTTCTGGCCTTTTGGCAGAATAAGGAAATACCCCTCACATCCTCGGCGCCTCTTGTTTTGAGAGCATCGGAATGAAATGACGCATGTTTGTTTCATGCTTGCCCACGCGCCTGTTCATTACACCCTAAAAGATGAATTGCTTTCTAACTTTCCCAGTGTGGATAGATGATCAGATCCTGCAAAACTGTATACGAATCACAAGATACAATAGGAGATGCTATACGTTTCACATACCTAAAAATTGTTTTGGGGGGGAGGTATAGCTCAGGGTACAGTGCATGCCTAGCATGCAGGAGGTCCTGGGTTCAATCGTCAGTACTTCCGTGAAAGTAAATAAATAGATAAACAAACAAACAAACCTAATTACCTCCCGCCCCCAAGACAAAACAAAACAAAAAATTTTTGAATTATTTTAAGGAGAACTTGCTTTGTACAAAAGATTCCCTCTGTAGTATTTGCTGACAGGTAGATAACCGGATGACTAATGGTGTTTTTTTTTCCCCCTTTGATCAGCTCTTCATTTGGTTAATTTCATTTGAACTGAGAAAAGGACATATAATCCAACAAAGCCATGAATTCAAAAGCCTTTTGACAAGCTCAAGAATATATTACATAATTTGGTAAGCAACAAACTCCTTTCCTAGTTACGGCTTGATTAAACCAACAACAAATTTATGCAAACATTTCAGCTGTTTTGAGAGGTGAGGCAGTTCAGAAACTCCAGGAAGCAAAATCAGGAGGCTGGTATAGAGTAGATTGTCCAACTCTGCTATAAAGGAAAATAGATACTTCAAAGTAGTGGGTGATCTAAATGCAGTGTTGCATGCTGCAACTTGGAATGCAATATTTATGGCTTTTTTTTTTCTCCCAGGCAAGATAAATATAGATCTAGATATATCTTATAGTGTCCTCTGAGGGACAAGAAAAGGCACAGATCTTGACCCCAACTCTGTCTAGTTCCCTAACTCACATAAAGTGACACTGACCATACAAGAAAAGACAAGTTTGAAAAGTACGTATGAATACAACTGGTGACATAGGAATTCGGTGATAAATCAGATACGCACAAAATGGCCAGCTTTCCAACTTTCCAGTCTTGTATTAATGGACTTCATCCGCTCCATGGCCTTAACCTCCCCTCCATTTCAGGAACCCACTTTGCCTGAAATACTCAGAACTACTCCATTTTAGATGTATTAACTAAAATTCACCACTCTCTTAGCCCAATTTTCTTCCTCCCATACTATCCTCTGAAGGAGTCCTTAACCCCATCTGTCTCCTTAAGCCCCTCTGCCTTCACTCCTTTCTCTCTCTAACCAAGTTCTTTTTTTCCTTTGTTCAATCCTATCTGACCTCTGCCCTTGCCCCCTTGTCGAATGCATGCACAGAAACCGTAAAACTTCAATCCATAAGTAAAATATTTAATTGAAGTACTTGCCTGTGACCTTTCCTGATTTAAGCAGCTGGACAGACAGTCAACTACAGCATTAGAAAAGCTGTCATGGATGAACAGCCCCGGTTTTTATCTGTTTTGTTCAAAAGCCTCAATCCAGGTATGAGATAGGAAAAAAATGGAGAAGATATGTGATCATTTAGAATTTACTTTTTCTTGCTGACCTCCAAGAAAAAATTCCAGCTGGAGAGGAGAGAAAAGGAGGATGGAAAGGAGAGAATGAGATTTTGAGTGTGTCTTGGGAGAGGCAGAGGTAATAACTCCCTTGCTTTAGGTATTTGGGGATCTGAAGGCAGTGGGTAAGTGCCCAATTTCCATCCATAAGAGCCCTAGGAGGGCGTGAGTCTTGCATGGGTGCCTTACAACCAGAATGGGCTCAGGGCAGTTGAACAGTGATGTCTGAAGGGTTCTAGGGAGTAGGGAGAGGGCTGAGCAGGGAGAGAGTCTCCTGAAGCCCCCAAGTAGCCAGAAAGCATTTAAAATTTCCTCTGTCCCTACTAGCCCAGGGAGAGCTGTGAAAGCTGAGTCAGGCTGGTAGAGCTTCAAGGGCATGTGCAACCAGTGTGAGAGAGGCTGAAAAGGAAGAGACAGCCAGGACCAGCCTGGAAAGGCCAGTCATTATCTCTCAACAGAAGCCAAGTGGAGATGACACGCCTGACAAACAGATGGGGGTGGGGGCAGATGAGTGAGCAGAGCTCAGAGGATTCTTATACTTGGTGTGATACCATAATGATGGATGAAGGTCATCCTATATTTGCCTGAATCCATAGAGGGAATAACACCGGGAGTGAAAAGTAAACTCTGGACTTTGGGTAACCATGACGCACCAGTGTAGGGTCATCAGTTGTAATCCGCCCTGGTCAGGGATGTCAGTGTGGCTATACACATGGAAGGATGGGCATATGTGGCAAATCTCTGTACTTTTCTCTCAATATTGCGGTGACCTAAAACTGCTCTAAAAAAAATAAAGTCTTAAAAAAAAGAGAGAGACAGTTGGGAGAAGTTACGTCTCAGTGCAGCACAACATTAAACTGAAGGCCCCAACTGTTGACCAGACACCCCACCTCCACTGGAAGGCTGCCATGACCCTATGCCAGCCCCAGGAGCAGGAGGAAGGAAGGCAAAAGTAAATCCCCAGTTTGCCGGAATTTGGAGCTAAAATGACCATGACTTAACAAATGAGCAAATTTCACTGAGTTTACCTGGAATGATCAGACCAAGTTTCCTGCCAGGAAAAAGGAAGAGGGCATTCAAGATATCAACTGTGTTTAGCTATAGAAAAAAAAAAAAAAAACAAAAACATGCCTCGTCACATGCCAGCTTTGGGGACTCAAATCTGTACTTACTACACCTCATGGTCTCTGATGCGCTCACTGACCCTTCTACACCTCAATCTTCTAAATTCTCTGCTTCTGTTCCCAGGCTGCTGAGCCCTTGGGGGGAAAAGAACATCCAGTGAAGGAGGCTGAAGTGCTGGGAGGTGAGGAAGGTGGGTTTTAAGGTCTACCTTCCTTTGATGGGCAGGTTTTGACAGGTGAAGGAAGGAGGGGCAACAAAGTCAGAACAGCCGTATGGGAGGTTACAATTCACAAAAAAGGCATTTTGTATGCATTATTGCACTCAATGCTCACGATAATCTGGGAGGGAGATAAGCACCCCTTTCTGCTGTGGGTCATGACATGCAGCCTTTCAGCAATGGAGCCGAGACTCGACACTGCTTTTCTGACTCTAACTCTCACGTTCTTTTCATCTTCCCACACTCAGGATTCTTTGGTGTCCAGGAGATTGCCTTTGGTTGATACACACGTCCTTTGGCTCACTGGATGACAGGCTAGCTTTCACCTTCAGAATCCCATTTGATCCTACGATCCTACGACTACTGCTCCCATTTTACAAACGAGCAAACTGAGGCTCACTTCCTTGTTCAAGGTTACCGACCACTGAGACATTGAGCCTGGACTGAAAGCTGTTTTTCTGCTTCATGATTCAGTGACCTATCCATTATATCCTGCTCATATTAAGCTGCAGTAGCACAAGGTTAAAGTTCTATTTTTAGAGAAGCAAAATGCTGCCTTCTTCAGGGGAAAATGGATGACTCGTTGAACTTTTTCCCTTAAATTTTTATGTGTCACGTTTACATCGTAATCCAAAATAGAGTTCTATTTGATTCGATTTCCATTTCCTTTCAATAAGCTTCACTAAAATTACATATTTTAACCTGAAAAACTGAGAAATAGAAATGCAATATTTGGGAAAACACTTGAAGTAAGCAAAGCATTGCTCTCAGTAGAAATTGTCTCGAATCAAATGCTTATTATTGTTAACAAAACCAGTTTCTCAACATTAACTTTGAAATCAGCAGCAAATTTGCCATTTTGTCATTTTTTTAATTTTTAAAATTTTTAAAATATATTTTTATTGAAGCATTGTCAGTTTGCAACCTTGTGTCAATCTCTGGTGGACAGCACAATACTTCAGTCATATAGGAATATACATATATTCGTTTCATATTTTTTTCACCGTAAGTTACTACAAGATACTGAATATGGTTCCCTATGCTATACAGTATAAACTTGTTGTGTATCTGTTTTACATATAGTAGTTAGTATCTGCAAATCTCACCAGTTTGTTTTTAAATCATTTCTCACTGGTTTCCTTTCCCTCTTTTGACCATTTTGCTGCACTTGCAATTTGATATCTCATTCCTGGCCCCCCTGTCTGCAAACTCTGTTTAGTGCAAAGCTTTGCAGAAAAAAAAAAAAAATCTCTTATTTGACCATGAACTTTCGATGATCTAGTTAGCGTTACTGTCAAGCTTCCCGCGGTCTTTTTGAAAAGCAGGACTTGTCCGTGGTGCCCTCTGGCCAACTTCAGTGGGACTAAAGCCCTAGTAAGAGCCATCAAACTGCCTGACGGCTTGTCACCAGCGAGGCTCCATTAATTTACACACATTTTCCACTGTTTGGCATCTACCATGATAACTCTTTTCTCTTCCAAGCAGCTCCTGTTTGCATTTAACACTTGGGTTAATTTTCATCAGAGTTTAAATTTAGCCATCAGTTATTTCAAGGGAGCTGTCAGCCAACATATGGAGAGAGGAAGAAAAAAAAATTCCTTCTGAATTTATAATAAAGTGGAATCTGTTGAATGTGAAACAAAAACCAACTGCAATATAGGGAGGCCCCGGTGGGGAGAGCGGGGTCAGCAAAGAATTGCAGAGTGGATTAGCTGTTCTATTCACCAGAGCCGCATCTGGGCACCTCCGAGCTACTTGATATATCAAAAAATGATGGAAAGACACAGTTCAATTTGTCCCCCTTTTATAAAGGATAATTAACCTGTCAGTCTTGCTACTTTAACAACTTCATTAAATTGGAGGCGAAATGGGTGCTGAGAAGTCTTGTCTTTATCCAAAAGAAACACAGGGCACTTGTGTAAATGGGGGAAGAGGAAGGAAAACACATACCCGCGCACCCCAATAATACGGTCTGCTTCCTGGAAAATGGGACAGGCTTCTTCCAATTACCTAATAATCCTGCCTTTACTATGACCTGCTGAAAGTAATTTTCTTAACTCGGAAGGCAGAGGAAATAATGTCACAGCCCACGTAGGCCCGAGAAGCACACCATTGAAAGATTGAGGTTAGAGGGTTTCAGATGTTGTTGGGCCAAACTATTTAGGACCTAGAGTGATGGCTACTAAAGGTGAGCAGCATTTCACAAGTAATAAAAAGAAATGAAAACAGAGTTCCCCCAGTCCTCAACCCCTCCCCCTGTCACCCCCACAATGGCTGCCGGCATCTGCATCTCGGCAATAAATCCTTTCTTTACTGCTACAAAGATTCTAAACTTTAAAATGCATTCATTCAAGAAAGAAAGAACACAAATCATCTGAGTGTCCGAAATCTTAAACAGCCTTCACTTTTTCTCTCTTAAAGCTAGCATTCCGAATATTTCAAGTAACTGAAATAGTATTGTAGTTTAATTCAGATTACCCTCTTCTCCTTAGAAATTCTAGGCTGCCTATAAGTACAGAGGCAAGTAAAAAAGTTAATTATAAAATATTTCTCAAATTTTAGTCAAATCAAAATTATGTTATTTCCAGTTGATTAAAAAATCGTTTTATGTACTTGGTAACTCTATTCTACAGTATCACATTTAATTATCACAAAATAATAATAAAAAATTTCAACTTGCTATAGTAAGGATAAAATGTAATATGCTTCTTTGTTAATACATTTAGGAGTTCTAGATGTGATCATATAATTTTCCAAGAAAGGATTTTTTTTTAATTCAAAAAATACTTTGGATGATTAAAACTACAAATCAATTTATATCCTCTCAATTTCTTTTTTTGTTAATTTTTTCATGAGATTAAAAAAATTTTTAAAGCTAAGATTACCTCTTTAAAGTTTATAATCCCAAACCAAATTTAATTTATAATCTTTATGCACCATGATTTTTACTCTTAAATTCATTTAAAATGTTTCCTTTTTAATAATTTTTGAATATACCAGGAAGGCAAAAAGAGAAACTCATACTTATTTTAATAAATGCCACTTAGATGAAAATCTTTCCATTTTATTACAAGTAATTTTTAGGAAAGGGTGACAGGGTTATTCACTAAAATATTTACATGGTTTATTTGATGGAGATGCCAGAATTCCAGCATTTTTTTGTCTTATTTGAAACAATACTTGATACAGCTGCTAAAACAGTAAAACAACTACATCAGCTGTGCAATTAATATTTTATAGCATAGCCATTCTCTTTCATACTTTTTTTAAGATGAAAATTGCCTGGTTTCGTAGAAACAATCATAAAAACAAAGAAAAAATGATGACACTTCTGAAGTGACATTCAGAGATTTTTTCAGAGCACATTTGGTTTTATCATATCAACTCTTCTATTTCCGTCATTTATCTAAGGATTGTATTTATCATAAAGAAGATAATTCATTTTTGCCACAGTTTTTGGAAACAGAGCTGCTCCCCAGTTGTCTCCAAAGTGACTTTTTCCTGTTCCTGAACTTGCCTGTCTCTCTAGTCAGACAATAATTAAGATGATACATTTTGTATGGTTCTGACTTAGACCTCTGTCTGCACGCATTTGCAGAGAAGAATGAAAAGCTTTATTAGCCTTTCCCCCACAGTATTGCAGAAAGGGGGACTGTGATTCAGAGTGGCAAATGTTCTTGCCACTGGTGCTTTTCCGAGTTGTGCATGATCTCAGAAATTGTGGTGGCAGACATGCAACACCATGAATGCTTTTCTGCAGCAATGACACCCACCCTTTTATATATAGCACTTGGCATGTTTGCTCTCTGTGTCTTTTAGAGGAAAGACCCAAGGGCCATTGAGATTAGCAGGCACCTCAGCCGTGTCACCCTCTCCAGCTGGTCTGGCACCAGCAGCACTGCTGACTGAACACTGAACGACTGTGATTCGTCTGCACTAATCCTGGGAGACTGGGAATGTTACGAAGGAAAGAGGCATCAGTCAGAGCCTGTTGGACATTCACTGTAGGTAAATGAAAGGGAACAGGGAGAAGGGAGAAGCTTTTGTGAGATTAAATCCTACTTTCGGGTCCAGAGGCAGGTCATTTTCCTGTGCCTCTGAAAGAAGTTATAGAGTGACCCAAAGTTTAACTGTAGAAACGAAGTGCCTCTGCTCACCCAAATAAAATATTCCAAATGGGAAACACGACCGCCTTTATGTCAATGTGGGTTCGCGAGGCAATCAGCTCTCTCACAATTTGGAATGTACACACACATCCGACTGAATCAAACTTTGTTTTGAATGAAAAAAGGGTTTTAATTCAGCTCTGCACAGCCTTCTTATTTCTTATTCTCAGACAACAAAGCGCTGCTAATTTTCAAGAGGGGAGACTGAGCCAGAAGCTAAAATGAGCAGCTAGTACCACAAAAATAAACATGGGAAGAAGCTCAATTTTCTATTGTAACAACATGTTTAAATTGCCTCAGATTCAATCACTGTAATTTAGTGGTTTTTGTGAATGTCGATCAGCCATTTGTTGGTAGTGATGTTTTCATATTTAGAGGGCATTTTTTCAATAATACTGTTCAAATTCACAGTCAATTTATTCCAAAGAAGTGCAAAATTATCAATGGAGCATAAATATAATTGGGTCTTTTTGCACGCAGCACAAAGTAGATCTACAAAGAGTTCTCTGAGCCTGATTTTAAGATCACGTCCTCACAGTTTGTGCCTGCATTAGTAATTGAAAACGAAGTGTTGATGGTAACAGAAATTACTTGGGTGTTTGCAGAAACTGTGAAAAAAACTGTTATCTTCATTCCGTAGTTTTCTTTTTCTTATGTTATCACCAAACTATGTCACAAAATTTACCTCTACCACCACCCCAACAATAAAAGTAGAGATGTAATCATTATCTGAGTAGTTTAAGTAAGTATATATTGGGCTAATTATCTGGCTATTTTTAGGAAAATTATTCATTTGGCTTTGTGGCTACATGGAGATCCACACAAAGCTATGAGGCACAGAGGGACACAGCCTGTGGGTTGAAATCAGTGTGTCCTAATACAAATTGTAATGGAAATGCCTACACTACTTCCTCTTTCTTTTACTCACATTTTAGAAACAGAGAAATATTTTGAAATCAGGTCAGCAGCTCTCCTGGGCAGTCCTAAAGTTGCAAGGACAATGAATGACTCACTTCCTTTTGGGAAGTGGGAGGTCAATTAGCATATCCCAGGGGTGAGAGAGAAGTTACATCTCTTCCTTACTGGCAGTAGAATGGCAGGTCAGGAACTCATGTGGTTTTGAATCACACAGAGTAGTAATGTAGGAATTTGCCTGCGACATGTTTCATAGCTTTGGAAAGAACACATTTGCATTGTTATTTGAGACCCTGGTTTTCGGAAGCCTTGCATTTAACAAAGCTGAAGCTAGATTGCTGTGAAATTATGATTAATTCACACATGTTCATATTTTGGATTGGCGAAAGGCCGATTTTTCAGGGCACTAAGTTCCGCCTGGTTCCGAGGGTTTCTCTTTGCTTCATTTTGTGACAAATAACTAAAATTCTACGCAGCAATACAGCGTCCACCTTTTAGGTAGGAGTTTTAAATTCTATTCTAGGGTTCATTTCTATAAGTTTTTCATGTTTTTAATTTCTACTTTTAAACTTAATTTTATTTTTTAAATTGAAGTATAGTGCTGTACAATATTGTATGTTACAGGTATATAGTAATTCACAATTTTTAAAGGTTATACTCCGTTTATAGTTATTACAAAATATTGGCTATGTTCCCTGTATTGTGTTGCACAATACATCCTTGTAGCTCGTTTTATGCATAATAGTTTGTACCTCTTACTCTAGGGCTTATTTCTATTGATTTCTCATTTTTAGAAGTGTTTCCCAACTCACTGTCTGTTAGCCAACCTAGTAAGTGCCATGGGGCATCTTTGTTAATGGAATGTTCTAGATAAATAAGCACTGCTGTCCCCACGTTTTCTCTCACTAGCTAGTTATTCAGGTCCTGTGAGGCCACCACCTATCAGTGAAGGCCTGGTGATTTCCTTCACCCGATTCCTGTAACGAGTAAAGGTCACTCATGTATATTCAAATATGACTTCCTTCTGCTGGTCATCCTCTCTCAGTATGGACTGGTCTTAGCTCCATGGGCAAGCGTCCTAGAACACATCCAGTCCCGCCATCTGGCAGGCTCCCAAGTGGGCACTGAGGTGACTAGTCTGTGTCATCCTCAGAATCACATGAGGAAAGCAATATTGTTAGAGCAGGCAGATAGCTAGATATGAGCAGAGAAAGGGGGACACAGACCAAATGGCAGGAACTGGGCAGAAAGGATGGGCACAAGCCAAATGCAGGAAAACATACATCATGGAAGCACCAGGGGTCCCGGGCAGAGAAAGAAAAGCAGGAACCTTTGGGCTGATAAGCGGCCACACCTTTTGGCCTGGAGACCAACAAAGAAAGGTCAGAAAAGGCAGGAATTTCCAGTGTCCCAATGTAACCTTTTGCTCATTATGCCCTCATTTCAATAAAATTAGCCTTGCAGGTCAGAGGTACCCATCATGCGCCGATGCCGTGACACCTCTGATTCAGACTAAATAAGGACAAAAATCCCTCCTCCCTTTGGGAAGGTGGAGTTGGGATGATAATCAGGGAATACGGCCCTTAGCCCTTCCCTCCTCAATGAATATTCCACCCATTCATTTTTACACCCTACGTAACTAACTTGCCAAAGAAGCTCAGGGCAGCCGCTCACCTGAGCCTGCCTGCTCTCCCCTTGAGAGTGGACTGTCCATCCTTTAATAAATCCTCACTTTACTTTTTTAACCTCTAAGTCTTGTCTCTGAATTCTTTCTGGGACGGGACAAGAACCTGGAACATCGGTTGGATCCACCGGCAACAACATGGCATCCATTTTACAAATAAAGAATGAACTGACGAGCAGAGACATGGAATAACTTGCTCATGGTGACCTAATTATTCAGTGATAAAGTCAGGATTTGAAGCCAGGGTTTATGAATTTCATATTCCGTGGTGCCAGTCTACGTGTGGGTCTCGAACCCAGGACAATCAATGATTTCTCTTTCTGTCCCTTCAGAGAGCCTGGTATGGGGCTGTTGCTCATGGGAAAGACCCACTAACTACTCTGTGATTCCATAATTTCCTGGCATTCCTCAGGTAGAACGCCTGTCCACGCACAACTCACCCACTTCATCTGAACCATTTGTTTACCCGTCTGTCCCCTGTATAAGTTTTCCTCTTATCTTACTCTTCAATTTACCCTCAGAGTCTGAAAAATGGTTCTTTCTTAATAATCAAAGGGTCTAAGACAGGGGAGGCACCCAGAAAGGAGAGCAAATGCAAGCAAGTGGAGAGGAGATAAGGCCCCTTTTGTGGGATTTGGAAAGACGAAACTTAGTAGAAAACCCCTAATATTATCATTAAGTTTTCTGGTAAAGAAATAGAGGTTAAAAAAAAATACTAACCTTTGTCCTAGACCATAACTGTAACGACTATGAGATCAGGTAGAATCTATGCAGACATCCCAAAAGGCCCTGGGAGTACTTGCGTCTGTTCATTTTTGCTGAATCGCTAATACTAGCTTGCTTTGAGTGGTCAGTTATTACTTTCTCGAAATCGTTAGAGAATTTTTTTAAAAGGCTGCTTTCCAATTTAACAACATACATACGTCAATCCAAAATTTCTTAAGGTGAACCCAAGCCTCTTTGTCTCCTCTTCCTTCTCTAAAGAAGTCAAGTGTTTGACACAGTCCATTTAGGCACAAGAAGATAATGCTTTTCTGCTTCACCCCACCTTCTTTTTCTTCTTTTCTCCCATTAGGATGCTCTCTTTTCCCCAGTGAAAACACCTTTAGTCTTTAATGCTTCCTGCAGTTTTTTTCTTCCAGTTTGGGGTAGGTCTATCTTCTTTCCCCAATCCGATTGTAAACAACTCGAGAGCACTGAACAAGTTCTTTCCTTAATTTGGGTGCCTTCTAGAGCTAACAGTGCTGACCACGCTTGAGTATTCAAGTAATGCCTAAAAAAGAACATTGGATTAAATGAACTGAGTTATCGAGTTTTCACCAACACAGAGAGCCTGTCTGTAGTGTTCCTGCTTTCACAGCAGCAGTAGGAGGAATAGTAAGTCAATCTGGGTGGATATTCTTGGCAGGATAACCAAGGCTGATACACTCATGTCAGTGGCAGGAGCGGCTCTCTGTCTGGTTTCTAAGGCAGGCCACTCCTTCAGACTTGTGACCGGCGATAAATCATTCACCTTTGACACAAAGCATTTAGCAAAGGAGTTTCAGCTTAGAAACTAGGCTGATCCTAAAAGTTGGAAATAGGGTGCATATTACAAACCTTGTGCAATTATGGGCACCTAGTAGGCACCTCATAAATGCCTGTTAACAACAAATGGATGACTTTAAGGCTAGAGCGCCATCAGTGACAATTGCATAGAGCATGTGCCATTCATCTCAATAAGCCAAGTATTATTTTTTTCTAATCTTTTTGTATTCTTAAAAAAAAAGAAGATAATTAAATTGCCTTCCAACAGCTCTCTGAAATATGACTCGGAAAGCTGAAGTAATTTTCTTTAATGTCCTAATCTGAACCCATGTGTTCCTTTTAGAAAGAGACATTAAAAGACAGCCACCTGAACACAAAACAGCACTCTCTTCTCTGAAGGCTTCTCTGCCTTTACACACTTCTCTGAAATCACAGGCTCTTCGCTGTCCCCTCCGCTGACAAATGGTGATAAAGTGACATCTCTCTAATTATCCAATAGCTGAAAGATATTGATATAGTTCATGCTGTTGGAGCCATGTGCTCTGGGTATTTGGGTTGGGGGTGCTCACTGATGCAATCTGCATACGTTGCCTGTTAGTTGCTGGTGGCCTTTTAAAAGTCCTCTACGTAATGTTATGTTCCTCCTCACCGGCTCTGTCTTTCCTTATTATTTTCCAATCTGGAAAAGAAAATTCTACATATTTCGGGAGCAGCTGCCGCACATGTCTTATTCATCTCATGCCGCCGTGCTGTTTCTCCAGCAGTCTGATTGCAAATTTCAGTGATCACATAGGTAATGGGGCATTTGGGATTTCTGGAAGAAGACTAGCCGTGTCCCCATAGCACCTAGCACCGGTTCTCCCCGGCATCCTGATACTATATTCAGTTGGCTCTTATCCAGATGGTTTTAGCTGGCGTTTCTTCAGCTCTTTCTTGGGTTCACCCTGACCTTGCCTGAGGGACTTCCCCATGGCCTCGAAGGCAGAGAGAATGCATTCCCCCCCCCACCCCCCAGAAAACTCTCAACAAGCTGACACTGCTCCTGCACTTATTAGGAGCCGAAGTAAAGAAGTAAAGTTGATTACCTAATATCTCATTCTCAACATAGCCCAGGAATACAATTACACAAACACACACACACATACACCACACTAACAGGGGAATTTACAAATTCTTTACATCAAGGTCCGCCTTCACCTGTTTCCCTGACAGTCACAGTAAGCTTCTTACACTTACACAGATCAGCATCTCCTTTTGAGGAGGAAAAAAGGAGACACAGTGGCTCCTCTCCTTAATATGGGGGAGCCAAGGAAATGCACCTGTAGTGGAGAATGAATATTCTAATGCTTCCGAACCTTTTGGTGAAGGTGAAGGGGGCTTGTTGAAAACATTGCTGTGAGCAGATGGACCCCTGAAACCATCTGCTATGAAGCAACTAAATGTTCAATGATGCATTACAGAATTATTTAGCTCTCAAAGAGCCTGAAAGTAGTTAGTAATGATGGCATCTGTACTGAGAGCAAACAACCTATTTATATATGATCTATTACTTCATAAACTGTTCGGAGACCCTCCCTTCTTAAAGAAGCAGCAGCCTTCTTGATTGCAAGGTATAAGATTGTGGCTGAAAAAATTGTAACTTACAACCTTAAAATTCACATCTGTTTTTCTCCTTTGGGTTAAGGCAACTTTTTGCTGACCCCAATTTTTTCTCATTCCTCCATAAAAGTTTAGCTGACGGAGATGGTTTGATACCACTTAAAATGAAACAAAGTATATTTTCATTTATCCAAACCATATCCTTTGGATAGTTTAATATCTATATAAATGTATCATCTTTTCCAAAATAAAGTTTTCCTATTACAAAAATGATATATGCTCTTTATAAAAAAACCGAAATAAACAGAAATGGAAAAAAGGAAAGAAGTTATTTACCAAAGACAATCGCTTTTGGTGTATTTTTTGGTGTATTTCTTCAGGTTTTTTTTCCATACTTAGTTTAAAAACAACCCAATTTAGTTCAATAATCCTTGCAAAAGTCTTCTCCTAGAGACCGGTTTTGATTACATGTTCTCTTTATTCATGGTCTCATGGAAATACATAAAATTCAAACTGGTAGTATTCCATCATAGGAATGGTACTCAGTAAAACAGAACAAAGTAATAATATACACAGCGACACGGATGAAGCTCAAATGCACTGTGCTAAGTGAAAGAAGCCAGACCTAAAAGGTTACATGCAGTGTGGTTGCATTTACATGACATTCTGGAAAAAGCAAAACTGTAGAACAAAGACCAGATCAGTGGTGACGAGGGGTTAAAGATGGGGAAAGATGTGACTAGGATGTGAAAGCATGAAGGAGTCTTTTGAGGGATGAGAGCTTCCTGTGCTGTACAGCAGGTCCTTGTTGTTTATCTATTTTATATACAGTAGTGTGTATCTGTTAATCTCAAACTCCTAGTTTATCCTTCCTCCACCGCCCTTTCCCCTATGGTAACTGTTAAGTTTGTTTTCTATGTCTGTGAGTCTGTTTCTCTTTTGTAAATAAGTTCATTTGTATCACTTTTTTTTAAGGTTCCAAGTGTGATCTTAACTTACATTAAAAGGAGATTAGTCTGGTTGCTGTGTGAAATAGAATGTGTGGTTTGGCGTAGGGTGGGGGGAACAAACAAGGGAAACCAATGAGGAAACGAGAGCAGTCCATGAAAAGACAAGGGTGGCTTGGACCGAGGTGGTAGTGGCAGAGCTGATGAAGAGTGTATGGATTCTAGATACATCTGGAACTAAAGGTAATGGGTTTCATCAAGGAATGGATGTTGAGTGTGAGACAGAGACCATCAAGGATGACTCAAGGGTTTCTGAAAGATGGATTTGCTGTTAACTGGAACGGGAAGACTGGAGGAAGAACAGATTTGGGAAAGAAAATTATGCATCCGAAATACGCCTTCCTTTTTGAATTGGTTGCGTTTGAAGTGGATCTCCAAGTGGAGACGTCTGGTAAATAGTTTGATATATGAGTTTCGAGTTCAGGGGAGACATCCAAGGAGGAGATATAAGGTGGGTGCTGTTAGTATGTAAAGATGATGTTTAAAGCCATGGGACCCATTTGAATCATTTTCACAAAGGAACCCCAAGTGCCATAGACGTATCTGAATGCTTCCACCCTTACAAACAGAAAACAAGCTGAAGTTTCCATATACTGTCCACCAGCCCCCAGAAATCTCAACAAGAAGCCTGAAGTGAGCTTTTCCAAACATTTTGCCTAAAGTGAGAAATCAGCCTTCGACAGACAACAACGGAAGCTCCTTCCCCCTTTGTATCGTATCCTGCTTCCTGAGGTTTTCCCTGTGTAATAGTCCCTGTTATGCAAATACCACATATTAACTGCATCAAAGGTAGACACATACCCAGCAGTGACTTTATTGTGAAGTCACCTAGGAACTTGCAGCGTCCATGTGCTATATGTATATTTGGAAGTGATGTTTGATTTCAGGTAGTTTCTAATTAAAATCATTTTCATTTGGTTATGCATAGGATTACTTAGAAGCACAAATATATCAAGAGCTTGGAATTTGCACGTAAATAAAATGCATACTGTGTAACTGTATAAAGTGTACATTTACACAAATAGTTTTTGTATATGAGAAAAATGAGCTTTTACTTCTGAACCAGTAATTAACAAGAACTTTTCAATTTTATTCATTTTTATAAATTAGATATGTCTACAAAACCTAGTTTTTAAAATTAGTAATTTTATGTGTATCATCCCCAAATAAAATTCTGTACCGTGAAAAACATGGGAAATGCTGTTTGTTGAATTAATTAATGATTTTTATTTCTGCCTCTCCTGAGCTTATAAAATAAAAGTGATACTTTTTCTCCCCCACACAATTTGAATGTGCTATCTTTTGCTGAGATATAGCTGAGAAAGTTTTCTCTGCTAAGAGATCATCTGTATTTAGTCACTAAAGATTTTTCCAAGTTGGGGCAAATAGTTCTCAATTTACTTAATCCATCAAATATTTATCAAGCAACACCTGATAGCTCTGACACCCAATTGCCTTGCATTTGCTTCTTGTTTTTGAAATTTTTGTGACTATGATTTTTCTCCTTCCTGCGTTACCAAACACAATACCTTTGTGTTAGCAAATACAATCATTTCTCAGGTGTCACAGAGTTGATGCTTTGTTTCAATTTTTATTAACTTGATTAACGCATTTGATTAAGGTGTTCTAACATAACAAAACATTCTTCTGAAATCTTTAGCATTCACCATTTTTATCTGATTAGAAATAAAGAACTTATAAAATTCAACCCTTTAACTGAAACTACAAACTTGCCTCCTGGTATAAAGGCATTGCAAAGCAACAGAAGAGTTAAAAATAATCTTCAACTAGCCTTCTCTTCACTGCCCTCAGAATTAAACTTAGAAAATATCTCTTAAAGGAAGTAAGTATCTTCTCCCCCTCCACCCCTTACCCCCAATTTGTGTGATGGGTCTGTGTTTTATGTTATGTTTTAGTTTGTATTACATCGCCTCCAAACAAAAGTTCCTGAAACACAGGTGATAAATCTGGAGGGAAGTACATGTGTGTTGCTTCAAACAGGTTTCCCCAAACTACAGAGGTGAAGCACAAGCTCTCCCCGTCTCCCTGATGCAGGCTCCATCCGGCTCCACCTCACCTGTCAATCCATCACTAGTGTTTCAAGGAGAGAGGCACCATTGGCTGCTTAATGGCAGCCAGATGGCACCTGCCTTTCCTGACCTGTGTTCCCAAGTGAGAGTCTGCCTGGGACTAGACTCAGGGTTCTATCCGCGGGTAACGACGAGATGTTTTTGTATTCAGTGTAAGCTGTAAAGGTTCACACCTCTGACAGCATGCTCTAGCCCACCCCTCCGTGAAGGTTCTCCAGCATCCAGTGATTTGACATAAACAAAGTGGTCTCTGGTCATTAAAACAAGCAACCTCACCTCTTTCTGATCCGATTTCAGAACGATAAAGTGTTAATTGGCTGTGCGAAAGAGGTAGGCAAATTTGAGGGGTAGATAGCCAGCCCGCATTTCCAACAGCTGAGAAGCAGGGCTGACATTTAAATACGGACTGATGCGCACTTCCTCACGCGGGTGTACCAGAGCTTTCAACCTTGACCTGAAGGGAACACCTTTTCTGGAAGTGACAGGTAATTTAGCCTTCTTGCTAAGTTCTGGGGCTCTCTGGTGGTGAATTATGTATGGTGCTTCTATGATACAGACACCTGTCCACTAAGAGCGAAACCAAAGCTGATAGATTCCTCTTAAAGACCTTAGATTAGATATAAACTACCCTTTTCCCCCAAGAAAAGTCGTCATGATGCCAGTCACCTTGCCTTTCCTTTGCTCCCATGATTTCAGCAGTCTGAGAGAAGCCGAAGACAAACTGAGCAATGTTTGCTTGTGTAAAATGATTCTTTGGAGACCACTTCAGTTTCTCTCTTCTTTTCCACTTTTCGGAAATCAAAAAAAAAAAAAAAAAAAAAACAAACAACTTTTATGTTGGAACAGTAAACTTGTGGATTGTGAATTACTGATATTTGTCCCCCCTACCCCCACCCTGGCTCTTAAAATAATTCACTAACCTCTATCAATAAGTGAACTGTATTAATTAAATCAGAGTTTCCAGCCAGTTCAAACGCAGCTCTGGGACTGAAAAAAGCAAAATTACATCGCACTATGTACTTGGCGTAGGTTATCATCTGAGACGGGAAAATCAAATGTTTTGGAGTTGGAAAATGGGAAAAGAGTAATGTCATTGGTACTGCAAACATCCTGGTGGATGCAAAGAGAGGCGAGACAGATAGACATTCGTGAGATAGTTTAAAGCTCATCTTGGGTAGTGGGTAAGATGGAGGGACGGGGTTCTCCTGAATAAACTTCATGTTTATGTGTTGCTCCAATGACCCTTGGCTGGCCAGTCTTTGGTCAGGACGTACTCTGGAATCCAGGGAGCCACCTCAAGGGCAATTGAAATGGTTCAGGGAATG
This sequence comes from Camelus ferus, assembly GCF_009834535.1. NCBI lineage: Eukaryota > Metazoa > Chordata > Mammalia > Artiodactyla > Camelidae > Camelus > Camelus ferus. The sequence continues at coordinate 1,907,209 of NC_045718.1, read as the reverse complement.
TGATGCTCTGGGGAAAGCCCTTTGAAATGCTATTTTTTTTTTTTTTGGCTCACTATTATAGCACTGATGGTAAAATGCAAAAAATATAGCATTTCACACTGGAGCAAATCTCTTTCTGAAACATGATTTAAGACTGAAAATTTGCTTGGCGCTCTTGCCATGAGCTGTTCAGCCTAGTACTCACTTTTTGTGCTCTCCCCCACCCCACTCAGAACTGAAAGGAAGTCTGCCCTTCCCTGTAGCAGTGGCCGCTTCCCCACTTCCTGCCCAGGAGAGCCCAGCAAGGGAAATATGGTCAGTGTCTGACTCAAGGGCAGGCAGGTCCATATCCATTAAAGATGGGATGTAAATGGGGGAAAAACCTCCTGAGATGAGCCCCGCCCACTGCCACCGCTCTCTGGGACCCTTGCTGGAGCCCAGACAGAGAATCTCATTAGGCCTCTAATACAATAACTACATGTAGATCTTAAGGGTAGGGGTGGAGTGCAAATCAAATTAGCTTCATTACTCTATTCTGCACCTCACAGCGCTTCTGCCAGTGGACAATTGCATTAGATCAGCGAGGAGATCAAAAGGTAGAGAACTCCTTGGAAATTCATTGTCTGAAGCAAGACTAGGGGGTGGAGGAGGATGGGGGGAGAAGGCAGGAGTGAACTGTGTTGACCCAAGACATAAATTTCGTACATCTCCCCACACTGGGGCTGGCCCTTTGCTTTGCTTTTTCAACTCCCTGGTCAATGTCTTCTTTGATGTTGGCCTTGGGAGGTGGAACAGACCAACATGAGAAGCCAGAAAACAGTGTCCCTACCTCCAACTTGGCACTTAAGTCATTTTGAGTTTTGAGAGTTTTCCTTTTTTAATACTCTCGACATTTCAGAAGGCCCTGAGAATTATTTAAGTAGATACACAAAAATGTTGCAGAAGTGTCTCTAGACTTCTTGCCAGTAACTGAAATGTAGAAGGAGACATGTTCAGGAAGGGAAATGGACACATATTTGGTCAAAAAAACAAGTGGCATGTGTATCTTGACAAGAGAGAAACTACAACCAGAGAGAGTTTTGTTTTTGCAAATTAAACTGCAGGTAAATATGACCGTGAAATAAGCTGCACTGTCATTCAATACGTACTACAGTCATTTAACACAGAGTTAATTGAGGTACTAGGAGTCAGAGGCGAACCAAAGTGAACGACATGTATCGCAAAGTAAGGAAATGCTCAAAACAACAACAACAAGAGGATGGAGGCTCACCGAAAGGTTACAGGAGCCAAGTGAAAGGATTCCAGTGATCAAAGCTGGAACAATCTGAGCAACAAAACAAAGCACTATAGGGTTATAACCCAAGGTACAAAATAAGTATCTAATTATCCATGAGTCCATACTGATACTAATTAATAAACAGGGAAGAAGACACGAATATCCTGCGTAGCAGAATTCCCAATAACTGATGCAGAAACTCCATCCTCAAGGAAGTACAGCATAAACTCCCCACTCCATGAAGTGTGGGACTTAAAGGGACTTCCTTCCAAAGTGGATAGTAAGGAAAGTGGGAACAAAAGACAGATTCCACAGTGGCGAAATCTGACAAACATGACCTCAGCCGATCGATCTAGGTCAACATGGATAGTGACGTCACATTGACAGGATGTCCCCATAATATGATGCGATGAAAATGACCTATTAACTGTGTGACCATTCTCCTAAAACACATACCCCCGTCTAATCATGAGAGAAACAGATGTATTCCGATAGATGGACGTCCTACAAAATACCTGACCAAAACTTCTCGAAACTGTCAAGGCCAACAAAAACAAAGACAGTCTAACTGTCACAGCCCGGAGGAACCTAAGGAGACAGGATGACTAAATGAAACATGGTGTCCTGGATGGGCTCCTGGAAGAGAAGAAGGACATTAGGTAAACTTAAGGAAATCTAATAAGGTATGGACTTGACGACTGGAAAAAAAAAAAAAAGCACAACCTGAGAGTTGTGACTTAAGTTTTTTGGGGGCAGAATGAGGACAATAGCTTGGGAGACAGCATCCCGGATGGCTCTGCAGAACTGCTCTGAAGAGGTATGGGGGAGGTCAGCACCCATGTGATTCCAGTGAAGAGGGTACATGCCGTCAAGCACACATTTTTGCAGAGGGTTGCTGCTAGTCTTGTGAGGGTTACTGCCAGTCACGGGGAGCAGATGTCTCCGTTAATCATTTTAGTGCTTTTCTGCATCTGAGAAGAGGCAAGAATTTGAGCTCATAAAATCTTCTCCTGAAAATATCTATCTGAAGGCCTGTTCTGCCAGTTTTCCCAGAGCACAGAGCACCTCATTCCTGATCTCCACCCTGAGCTCCTTTCAGGGTGTGTTGAAGGTCAGTGACTGCAGTGGCTCCCGACTTCATCCCTGTAGAGGCAGATGGCAAGTGCCGAATCTTAGTTGGCAGACTTTAGTTAATAATGATGTATGAATATTGGTCCATTATTTGTAACAAATGAACCATCACAATGTAAGAAATTAATAATAGGGGAAACTGGGTGCTTGGGTATACAGAAAAACTCTGTATCCATGTCTCAATTTTTCTGTAAATCTAAAACTGTTCTAAAAAATGAATACCATGTCTGTGCTCTCAAAGAACTTGCATTTAAGTAGGAAATAACCCAGAGACCTCCACGATAAATTCCTTTCCCTGTAGAGCTGGTGCTCATCAGAAAATCAAACCACTAGAGTATGGCCAAATTGAACTTATGGAAATTAATCTTAAGATTTAAAAAATTAGGGAATAGTTACTATTGACATCATCTGAAACTACATTATTATTTTATTCTATAATTGCAGAAGAAAGGTTGTAAACATTCCACTGAGGAGGTGTTTGTTTGTCTGTTTCTATTTTTGTTTTTTACCTAGAGGTATGTCTCATTTCACGGTGTAACTATGAATGGACCACTCTTTCTACAAACCAATAAACAGCATATAGTATTATCCACGTGCGTTTCTCTTTCTCCCCCTTCTTCTCATTCTCACGCATATATGACACTCTATCCCCAACCCCTTCATTTGACTCTGTGAAGAGATTTGTAGTTGATCCAGTCACCTCTTGGGTCAAAGGCCCGTCTGGAATTCCATGTAATCCATTCATCTACAAATCAATAAGTATGTACCGAGAATCAACTTTGTGCAGTTACTGAGAGCAATACAAAAGAGAACAGAGCATAATATCAACAGTTAAAGAAAACTGTAAGACAAAACAGAAATTGCCACCCTTTTGCGGTTATTTTCAAAGAACTGGGATCGCCGGTAGATATCACCATCTCCGGACTGTTTGGGGGCACTGCAGCCTCTTATTTCAAGGTTTTACAGAAAAAAGATGAACTTGAGCCAGGCCCCGGAAAAGTGTAGTTGTTTGAATAGGGTAGGAAATTGGGAGCACAGGGTGTAGAGGTGTGGGAAAGCTGTAACGTAAGAAACATTGACTATCGTGGCTGGAAGAGGGTGGGGGAGCTCTGTGTGAGAAGGGGCAGTTGGAGCTGGTATTGAGGGAAGACTCTGGAGGCCACCAAGAAGTTTTGACGATTTTACAGGCACTGGGGAGTTATAATTTGTGGATCAATCAAATATCAACACCATACCATTAAGAATTCTGTGGTTGGACCCTGCATAAACCAGATTGGGGCAAAGTTGTTTCTCAGAGGACAAATTGTCCCATGAATATATGTATATATATATATATATATATATATACATATATACACATATATGTGTGTGTATAGATAGATATAGATAAAGATATATATAAGCTACATAATTTGGATGATAAACCTTTAGAAACTCATATTATATTATATTATATTATATTATATTATATTATATTATATTATATGGCATTGAACTAGCCATTCCAGAGTTAGTAATCTGATATATGGGGTGTCCCCAAAGTGTGCAGAACCCAGGACAAGTATTTTCATGGGGCTTCTGTCCGTATAAACAATCTGATTTGAAAATTCATGAGCCCATGTGAGATATAGCTGTTTATAAACAACCATTTAGAATGATGGATAGGGAAAAGTCACTTCCGTCTTTGTTTACTGTTCAATCAGTGCCCATGAAGAGTCCTCTAAGTGTGTAGGTAGTATCCATTCCTGTTCAAGTCCAGAAACCATCGCTTTGTGTTCTTTATCGTCAAGTCCTCCATTCTGAGCTAATTCCATACCCAAAAAGTGGCAATGCTTTTATTACACGTAGCGCCATGGCTCTTTGGACCCTGTTTGTATTGACACAACATAGATCATTTTTGCTTCTGCAGTTCCCTAATAGCCTGTATTCAATGCTTTTCACATCATCCATGGATGGAGATCAACATGGACTCAGACATTGTTATTGTGCTTCCTTGAGGATGACCACAAACATAAGACTTACAGAGAGTAGGCAGGAAAACATGAACATATTTTATTTTCTGGTGATGTAAAATTTACTAATCAGAATTTTACACATACACAGATCTTCCTGTCATGATTTCTCTTGAACGTTTGTTTGTCATTTCTGCATTGGGAGAATGTAGTCCTTCAGTATTGACCACCCCCCTGCCTTCTTTGCTGCAACCCATGGGCTTTGCAAGAAGAGCGATCCCACACCCACAAGGAATGTCTTCTGTTGGCCTCAGAGATCAACCGGGGAAGGCACGCTGTTGGGAGAGCCGGTTGGTCTGGCTGGGCAATGACTACTCCAAGATTGCCTGGCATGTTGCACTCATGGAGCCTGTGGAGAGGTGGGTGACCCTCCTGGGTGCCGGCAGCAGGGGTCACACAGGACACCTTGACCTTCAGCCAAGAGGGATTAGGAGACTATCTTTTGTAGCCCAGAGCTGTTAGCTCCTCCTTGTGTCCTACGTGACTGAGGGTCACTGCAATCAGCATGTTGTCACCATGCTGGCCACCCAGTTCCCCAGGTGGAGCATTAGAGAGCATCCCAGAGAGGGAAGGAACATGAGTCCCCTGCCTGGGCTCAGGGAGCCCTGAGTGCTCCCAGTTAGGAGAGTTAGACCTTGGAGATTTCGAAGAGAGCACCTCCAGGATGGGACTGGGGAAGCGCTGAGATGCTGAGGGCTGGTGGGTGGGGTGGGGAGGGCGAGGGCTCCCCTGCTTGGGTCTAAGGATAGAACAGCTGAAATTCACAACCATCTTTTAAAAAGTGGTTTAATAGCAATAACTGAAAGTGTACCATGGATTTATTGATTTCATTGTGGATTTTGTCCTGTATGAAAGTGTTAATTTAACCCTCAAAAAGGGCCGATTTTTGTTGGGTTTCACAGAAACATTGAAATTCAGGCAGAAATCAGTGGCTAATGCGAAAATAATACACTGAGTTCGGGTGAAGGGCATACAAGGATTTCTGGATGTGAGCGAGGACATATGTTGCCCTGGTCGCTGTCAAAGCCATCCTGACCCCAAGATGAAGCTGTCTAAACACGAAGCCAACACACAGGGCAGAGCTCGGAAAATTCCAGAAAAAAAGAGCTGGTTTCTTGATCACACTGAACTAGAGGTTTGACTTAACCTCTGGACTTTTAAATTATATGAACTGCTCCTGGATCCTGTTTAATCCTTAAGCCAGTTCGAGATGGGTTTGTTTTACTACTTAAAATCATAGAGCCCCTAATTGGTAAAAGCACTGACTTCAAAAACACCCTGAGCTAGAATTCTCATGCTAAAAGGAAAACAGAACCTCCCCAAACTCTGGAGACAAGGGAGAGGCCCCTGACATCCTTTATATAATGATTCTGACCCAGCCAGAAGGAGATGAGTATGCTCTGTACCTTTACCAAGGTGCCACCCGCCTTCATTAATTAAATTCTTTCTCTGCCAATTCTTTCTTTCTTGACTGTTCCTAGAACTCATCAACTGTATTATATTTGGGAATTTGATTAAATGTTTCCTTTTCTTTCTCTCATACTGCTCCAATTTATTGTATTCTTTCTCTGACTAGATTATAATCATCCGGTATCAGGGTCTGTGGTAGGCAGCTTTCAGGGAGGGTCCTCAGTGACACCCCTACTTTTTTTTTTTTTTTTTTGCAGGGGGAGGTAATTAGGTTTAGGTATTTTTTTTTTTTTCATGGAGGTACTAGAGCTAGAACCCGGGAACTCGTGCATGCTAGGCATGCGCTCTCCACTCAAGCTATACCCTCCCCTCCCCTCCCCCGACTTTTGTTCACAACCTTGTGTAATCACCTCGTCTTGAATGTGGGCTGGCCTGGTGACTTGATTCCAACCGACAGAAGAGAGCAAAAGGGACGGAGAGTCACTTCTGTCTTGAGTTCTAAAGGACTGCGAGCTCTGTCTGTCTGGACTCTCGCTCTAAGCAGGGAGAATGAATATCCATCGGAGCTGGCTGTAAAATGCAACATGAAAGGAAGCATTTCAAAAATAAAGGCCATGTGCTGGCTTCTAAATGATAATGAAACCAGACTGACAAGCACTGTCGGGCTGTCCTTAATTCCTCTTTCAGTCTGCGAGTGAAAAGATCGCCTCTGTGGCATAAGCCAGGATCCCCCTTTGCTCACACCTTGTGATTGTGCCTTAGGGACCGGCTCAGGGGCAAGCACACATTTCCGAGTGTCTCCCCCTGCTTTCTTCATTCCTTTGCCTCCCCCTCTCCTCCCCCGCCTCAATGCCCCGCCCCCCCAAAGCGTCACTCCATCCCTGCGTTTGGCTGTCTCTTAACTTCTGAATTGAACTTCTGAAAGAGTTTAAAGGGGAGATGAACTGACAAGGAGATTTCCTTGTCTCCAAGCCCGGCTCTGCCCGCCCTTAATTAAAAACGGTATTGATTTTTCTCTGTTCTAATGATAGGCACTTGTTGGCCATCCCTGTGTTAGTCACTGACAGTTTAAGTATGAAACAAAGGGCATTTATTCAGCACTTAATGTGAAATTATGACTGATTAAAAAGTGATTTATCATAAGAACTACATCTGTGTAGGCTTTTTTTTTTTTAATGTTCACTTTAACCAGAGTTTGGAAGGATAGCTGGATGATTAGAAAAATTCTCTTCTCCTCTTGTTCAGTCCTCCTTCCCTGGTCTTAGCACAGAATGAAAAACAAAATTTCCACTGAATTCAGAACCAAAAAACATGGGAGGGGAAAGAATTTTTGAAGTCAGACCTGAGCATGTCCCAGATGTCAATTGGTAAGTTGCCAAGTTGCCTTCAGGGAGCAAAACACAGAACTTGTCCAGGACCACATTCTTCTGACACCCACTCCCTTACATAGTGTTTGACACTGTAGAAATTGACCCCACATCCAAGATGAAAAAAACCGTGCTAGGAGGAAGTTTGCAAGGAAGATGTGAAAGCAAGGGAAGGAAGGTATGTCCACATGACGCAGTCAACCATGTCACACGGTCAACCTTCATTACCCTTTCTGATTTCGGCTCTTTTCCAGCCATGAGTAGGCCCAGTCTGCTCTCCTTCCTGGGAGCAACGAATGGCAGTATGTCTTTTTTTGGTTAAGGACATAAGCTTTTCTGTAATGGAAAAGAATCTGAAAATATATACAGGCATGTATAGGCAGACCTGAACCGTTTTGCTGTACACCTGAAACTAACGTTGTAAATCGGCTACACTTCAGAAGTTCTAGAGCCAGACTCTCAAGGTGCAGATCTCATTTCTGCCACATATTAGATGTTGGCCATGAGCATGTTATTTAGTCTTTTGATGTCTCACTTTTTCCACCTGCTGAATGGGATTAATAGAATCACCACCATGTAGAGTTAATGGGAGTATTAAACAATGACAGTATTAAGAAAAACAGCTAAGCGCAGTGTCTGATGTGTGATAAACACCCCCCAAACATTACTAGGGTTCATCACAGATAAGACACTATCATGAGATACATCTTCATTTCACACATTAACATTTTTTTTAAAGTACCTCTTCGAATTAATGAAATACTATAGGTAATTATTGTCGATAGTACTGGCTTATTTACAATGATGGCCTCTAGTCAAAAAGTGAAAAGATATCCAATGCTGTGGACTTTCCTAAATATCCATTTCAAGCAGGGAGTCACTGGAACCTCCAATCTGTAGCCAGGTGGTCAGGAGCACAGGTGACAACTTGGGCTTGTCATTGGTGTCTGAAATAGGGGGTGTGTGGTGGGGGGACTGTCTTGTAGGACGGAGCCCTTAGCCTGTGGGGGAAAATTCCCCCCCATCACCCACCACATATACCCATTGGAATTGGCACTAGAATAAATCATTTTTTCTAAATATCCTAATATTCTGGTCACTAAAACATATTCTTGCTTGAGAGAGATACATTGATCACTGCACACTTAACACTGGCCTTTCCTTCTCTTGGACCATCTCCTTTCAGTTACACCCTTTCTTAATTCCTCATTACTAACATTACTTTTTAAAGTCTCAGATCAACTCTTTAAGGCAAGTAATAGCAACACCCCTATTGTATAGGTAAGGAAATCAAAGAAGAGAGAAGTTAAACAACTTGTTCAAGGTCTCATAATGAGGAGGAGCAGAGCCAGAATGTGAACCGAGGCAGCTCCAGAGTCCAAACTCCTAACCATGGTGTCGTTCAGTGAACTATTTATCCTTCAAAACCCAATTCAAATGTCACTTCTTTTATGGAATATCTCAATTCCATCAGTCAGAGTTGGAGTTATAATTCCTTGGTCAGGGATCTAATAGCACGCTGAATATCCCTTACCATGCATTCAATTAACATATTTAATTTAAAATAAATTGAACTTTTACTTTTAGCTTGTATTCGTGGTAAACTTTTCAAAGGCAGGGACTGCACAATGAATCTGTGTATCCTGCCTCATAAGTATAATGCCTGGCACATAGTGGGAACTTAATAAGCATTTGTTGAATTGAGTTAAATTTGAATAAATTGAAATAATTTATCAGTGATTGTTAGGGTGCAAAAACAGTGTTAAAAGGAAACACCAAACTCCAAATTAAAAAATGAACAGCTTGCAGTCTCCAAAATAACTATCCACTAAATAAACAAACTACTAGGTGGAGAAATCACAGGGACCTTCAATTGTACAGGCTCCCACCCTCCTACACTGCAGATAGGAATGTAGTTTGGTGCAGTCATTATGGAAACAGTATGGAGATTCCTCAAAAAACTAAAACTAGACCTACCATATGCTCCAGGAATCATACTCCTGGGCATATATCCAGAGGGAACCTTAATCCAAAAGGTACATGCACCTCAATGTTCATAGCAGCACTATGTACAATAGCCAAGGCATAGAAACAACCTAAATGTCCATTGACAGATGACTAGATAAAGAAGTTGTGGTATATTTATACAATGGAATACTACTCAGCCATAAAAAAGAATAAAATAATGCCATTTGCAGCAATATAGATGGACCTGGAGATTGTCATTCTAAGTTAAGTAAGCCAGAAAGAGAACGCAAAATACTATATGATATCACTCATATGTGGAATCTAAAAAAAAAAGAGACACTATGAACTCATCTACAAAACAGAAACAGACTCGCAGACATAGTAAACAATCATATGATTACCAGGGGAAAGAAGGTGGGAAGGGGTAAATTTGGGAGTTTGAGATTTACAAATGTAAGCAACCATATATAAAAATAGTTTTTAAAAAAGTTTCTTCTGTATAGCACAGGGAACTATGTTCAATATCTTGTAATAACCTTTAATGAAAAAAAATATGAAAATGAATATATGCATGACTGGGACATTGTGCTGTACAACAGAAATTCATGCATTATAATCCACTGTACTTCAATTGAAAGAAAATACAGGTTCCCAGACTGTGACATACCTTAGAAGGGCTCAGCCAGCAGTTGCTATTTTTCCCTCTGAAAGTGAGTGGGCCTCTGGGAGTGGAACTGAAAAGACCAGTAAGTCATTTCAACGCTATACTCACATGCCTCTTCATCTGCTATTCAGTAAGGGCCCCCAGTTTTTGGGTTTTGTGTTGAAAAGGCGTCCCTGCTGCTCTCACTCTCCCAAAATACCTACTTACGCTCCCTCAAATAACAGAATTGCTCCCGTGCATCCTCAACTTTGTCTGGAACTGATGCTTGCTTACAAGTATATCACGTTGGCCATCTTAATGCTATTTTTCTTTCCCTTCTTAACAAAGAGTGGCCATATGGACCACAGTCACTATGGACAGCAGTGGAATTTAGAAGAACTTGGTCGGTCAAAAGATAAGGAAAGCATGGGGCCCCCATAAGAGCAAAGGAACCCTTTCTTTTATGTATTTCCAAAGCTCACGATTCCTCCACTGTGCTAAATTTCTCCAGTCTAGTGCCCATGCAGGTAGGCTATCATTACATCCCAAAGTTCATATTCTGCCCTTGCTAGTATCCATTTGGGAAACAAAAAACTGTCTAGGTAAAAAGTTGGCCCAGGTCCTGAGCAGGACGGGCGTAGGCTGCTCTGTAAGCAACTGTAATTTGAGGAGGCAAGTAGATGATCCAGTTTAAGAGTTTCCTAGTATTTTTTTACTTATTTATTTGTGATTCACTCACTACACGCCTCATAACTCAGCCAGGCGATGGGGGGCCCTGTCGTGTACAACACAGCCCCCACCATGGTGGGGTGCAGTCTCTAAAAAAAAGAAAGCAGGTTTTGAACAAACACTTCAAAATAACTACTCACATAATTATAAATGTACTAAGCTAGAAGGGGAGGTCCTAGTTATGAACAAAAACCGTCATCACAAGCAGGTGACCAATGCCAATTGTGTAAGATGTGTGTTTGATGTAATTTTGAAAAGCAACACAGAAAGCCACGGGTTTCTCTTTGGCACAATGGATTGAGCAACGGCACTCAGGGCTTTTCATACACTGTTTATCGGATCATCACAGCAGTCCTAGCCATCCATGTTTGTGATGACGGCAGAACCAGGAAGGAAATCCAGGGGTGACTCCAAGGTCTGTGCTCGTCACCGCTGTCAACGCTTAGTAAGTGCCTTTAAAAAAAGTATTTAAACAAGGTTAACTCAATAATTTAATGAGAAGTTGCAGATCTTTCTCTGCTATGGGGGAACATCACCCAACGTTTCCAGGAAACAGCTGCAAATTCATGGATAACCCTGTAGTTGAGGAAAGCAAGGATGCTGGGAACAGATGAGCTGAAACATCCGCTCACCTTGAACCTGCTGAGCCTCGGTTTCCTTTTTAGAAGAATAGAAAGAGGAACGTTACTTTGCTGGATCGTATGGGGAATGACTTCATCTGTCCTTTCATCTGTCACCCACTTCGATCATCTGCTTTGCAACAGGTAGTGTAATAAGATGCTAGAGGTACTGAGAGGAGTGAGGCCCATGCCCAGGATTTAAGACGTGTACTGTGTTGGGGGGACAGACGCCTACACAAACAAGAAGGCATGTAAGTCTGTGTGAGGGCGCTGAGGAAGCATGAAAGTGTGCGAATTTCATCATAGTTAATAGTCAACAGAGTCCCCTCCCCATCACCATGTTATGTTAACACTTCTATATATCTGCCACTTTTCATCTCTGGTTTTCCGGAACACTCCGTGTCCCCTACAGCTGCCAGGAGGAGAGCTGGCCTTTCATCAGAACCTCACCGCGAGGGGCAAATGCTCCCCTTTCCCACACGCCTCCCCCCCACCCTTTGCTTTGAATGGCCCGAATGCCAACCAAGGAATGGTGTTTCATAACACCTGCCAAAGCCCCTTCCCAGCCGCTCTTTGCCATCTTTAGTTTCTGTCAGGACAAGGTCTCTTGGCAATGGTACCCTGGAAATCTGAGGCCAATTTCTCACCCATTAGACTGGGAAGTCACAAGTCGGAAACATCCAGATTTCTGCTGGCTCCCAGTCAGCTGTGCTTGAAGATGGTCGCCCGCATGGGACCTGATGGCTCAGCCAGCCCAGAAAGGCTTCCTCCAGCGCCTGACCCACCAGCTCATTTCCCCCACGGCCAGGGGGCGGCCTTCCTCCTGCTCTCCACCCAGCGCGGGGAGAACGCGAGGACAGGGAGGGGAGAGCCCGGAGATGCTCCCAGGGTGGCCCAGGGGGAAGTGGCGGAGGGCATCCCGCTCCGAGGCGCTTACACGGAGAAGCTCCCAGCTCCGGAGAAAGTGGCCCGGGCTGAGGGCAGGAGGAAGGAGCCTCCTCTCGGAGTTCTGCTAATGACCTGCGGGGAAACCGCACAGCAGTCATTTCGCAGATCCGATGGCAGGTCATGGCGACAGATGTTCCCAACATATGTGGAGAATTAATTACCCACTAGTAAACAAAATCTGTGATGCGGAGAGTCATTTTGTCCAAATTTCTTCCGATTTTGCTGTTATTAGGAGCTTAATTTTTCTTGATCATCTAGATCCTCCTGGATTACAGCACTCCTTAACGAGCTCCGAGGAACTTTCCAAAGAGGAGTAAGGGCCTGGCGGGCTGCAGAGCGCGGGAAGAGGAGGAGCGGGAGGAGGAGGAGGGGGAGGAAGGGGAGGAGCGGGAGGAGGGGAGGAGGGGGAGGAGGGGGAGGGAAGGGGAGGGGGCGGCGAGGAGCAGGAGAAACTGAAGCAGGTCCCCGGCAGCTGGAAGGCTGGAATTAACCGAGGGGCTGATTGGAAGGCTACACCACACTGAGTGATTAACAAATTTTTTGATTAAAACATTGGATGCTAGTCATATTTTTTTTTTTTTAATATTCTAATGGTTACCTCCTATTTAACAGCGCTTACACTTAATTTAACGGCGTGCTGTGGAACAGCTGGAGTTTCTGAAAGGAAATTGCAACATTCTGACAGAAATGGGCTTTCAGAAAGGTTTTCTTTCTAAGTTGCTTTTAGAATTCGGAACCTGTTTCTGTCTCAGGTCATGGAAGCAAATTCTGGTATTCATCCTTCACGAAAATAGATTTTCCTAAAAGGGGGGGTGGAAGAGTTGTTTTTTTTATAATTACTTCCTTGGCCGTTTTCAACAATCACAAAAATTATCAAAAATTCAGTGATTCTTTAAGTAAGTAAACCTGGAATTTGTTGGAAAAAAAAAATGGTTCCCTGTCTCTCACAAGTGTGTAACTACCCTAAATCTTAAACCTAAAAGTGTCCCTTAACTGTTTTATTTAACAAAGTAGAAATAATTGCTTTAAAAAATCATTCGTTCCACCAGACATCGTCTAGAATTAAGCACACACACTTCTGGTTTTCTCATTTGTTCACTTCCTCATTCCTTTAAGGAACATTTGTCGAGTTAGGTGCTGGAGGAACAAAGATGACTAACATAGGGTCCAGAACTTCAGGGACTCACGCCGAAAACAAACATGCAATCAGACCGTTACCTTGCTCCATCTAATCGCCTTTGGCTGGCTGACTACATGCCAATAGCATCTCCCTCCCCGTCACTGTGACATCCCGTATGTCCCCCAGAGGGCAGATTGCCTCTCCCCCAGTCCTAGATGAGAACCTTAAGTTTAGTCAATACTCAGAGTGAGTCTGGAAAGAAGTGAGCCAGAGGTGCTTCCGGAATGTCAGTGAGAGCCTCCAAGGCTGGGGCATTTCTGGGGCACGTGGACAGAGGGAAGGGTCTATGGATGTGGGGATGAAATAGGAACCAAGTCTACTTGATGCTGAGATAAAAATGGAAGGAAACAACATGCTTAAGACAAAGCCCACTTTTATTGCATTTCTTCCTCTAGGCATTGATTTCCTGTCCTTTCCTCCTACAAATTTGACCCATCACAGGAAACAAAATTCTTTGTAAAAAGGTGTGTGATATATAATATCAGTTTGGTATTCATTTTTGTTGCCTGTCACCGGGATCTGACAGTTGAAATTTATTTGAGCAAAAGCTCCTTTCAAAAATAAAAATTGCTTCTTCTACTTTTCTTAGGAATTCTGAATCTCTTCCTGAATTCCCAGAAATCTGAGAGGCAGGTCAGGGACTGCGGTGAGTTTTACACGGCAGTTTCATGAGTTAGAACAAATGAAGCCTGCTTCAGGAATATTTTATGAGGTAACACTACAGTTCTGCTGTTTAACTTGTTTGATGCTATATGACTCTCACGACTTCAACCTGTGTTTATAGTGGTTGGTATTAGTCCACAATAAACACCTAGTAACCTACCATGTTAGACAGAACAGGATAGGTTTGGGCGAGTGATAGCATGGTTCAGTATGTCAGATATTTAGCAGGAGACCAAAATAGACCTAGTTCAAGAGACAGACGTAGAGTCTTCAGCTGCCGTAATTTGTTATTCCTTGCAACAAATGATTAAGCCAATTCTCTGATTAATCAAAACTGTCCTTTGGAGCTAGCTACATGAGACCAGAATCTTAAATCATGTTATGCAGACTGTAGCAATATAAAGAACACGATTGAAAAATTAATTCTATAAGATATATTTAGTAAATAAGCATTAATCTTCTTTCAGACTTCTTGAAAGATCAAAGCCACACTCAAGCAAACTTTAAAATATATGCCTTGCCAGACACCAACGGAAAATGTCACATTCTTGTAAGAGGTGAGCAGTGTTACTATATACCATCTCTTTCCTCACCACCATTTCTGGTTACTGTTCGTGTCCTGTTCTCAGAACTGAAGGAAAAGACTGGAATTCTTCTTATTTCCCATTGCTACTTCGACAAATGTAATTCAATAGCACTCCCTCATTTGAAGTTAATATCACTTAATTAGACCACCTTTTCCCCAACCTCCTGTCATCCACTGAGTTCCGTCTTCAATTCTCCTCTTTCTCCAAGCTTGATACGGTTTTCTTTTCTCTTCTATCTGTGCTCTCGTTAGCTAATGAATTCATTCACTCCTTTAATCATCAAACATTTACCAATTATTTCCTAAGTGATAGAGACTCTTAAGTGCCAGGAATACAGAAATAAAATTAAGATATAGATTTTGCCCTTAAGGAGCTCAACACCCGGGAATAATCCCAGTGGCCTTACTTGAATGGGGTGTAGACAGTGTCGCACAGCATAATATGACCCTTAACATCCCAACCTATTGTCCTGGTATATGAGAAGAAAAACATTAGCTGTACAGAACTGGGACATGCTAGTATGTGATTCAGTAACATAAACTGTGAATGTACATGTCATTCTATTTAGCCTATGGAAATATACATTTGTGGCAAAATATAAACTAAAACTAAAATAATGAGTGCTAAGTAGGCTGGCTATGACTATCTCATCCACCACCAAGCTCTCACCCCTTAAGTGTTCTTTCCAACAGAGAGGAAGCACAAATAGTAAGCTCTCCATCCCAGCAACTGTATCAACCATAAGTCAGCTGCCCACCTCCAAGATGAAAAATTCAGAAACTGACCTCTTTTACCAAGAACAGATTCTTTTCCCAGGTACCTTGCCATATTTCCACCGAACAGGCTCTTCCTTCTCCAGTCATCTAACTGACTCTGTTCTCAGATTCTTCAAGTCCTTCCTACCTTCTCTAGTTTGGCTACTCAAAGCCATTTCAACTCTTTCATCAACTGCACTTTAGGTTACTCCAAATTTGTGATCCTAGGGCATACATCCCATCGCTAAACAAAGATTCATGCAACTCAAAATTTTCTTGCCTTTTCATTCTGATCCATTACAGATTATTGGTCAAGTGTATAACTGCACAGACTGGGTTCACTGTGGGCTAATTGTATAAATATAAGCTGGAGCCACAAAGTAAATCCTCAGATCTTCAACTTAGTCCTAAACACTTGCACCCTCTTCCATCCCCCACCAATGCTCCATAGAAGTTACTTTGAACTTTATTAACTCGACTGAAACTTCCAAGAGAAGAGAACAAGGTCATTTGAGAATTTTCCCATTTTTCTCTCTCTTCCATAATAAATATCTCTATGTCTCCTCCCATCCTGTTGTCTATGTTAGAGGATAAAACGACCTCACTTGTTGTTTGAGATAATCTATTTGGCTGTGTTCTTAATACAGTGAAGATTCCTTCCCTCTCCTAGGAATTCTGTCAATTATTATATCTCCTTCCAAAATTTCCCATTTTTCAGGGTCCCTTTTTTCCTTTCCTGACCCTGGCCATTCTTGGGATGCCAAACAGGAGACAGGAGAAAGTTGTTCTCCAATTTCACAATAGCTCAACAAGTAAAGAGTTATGGCCATTAATGCAGACTGATGGATCATTTCCTTATTTTCTTTCATATATAACATCATAATATTGCAGTGTAAATGTTGATCTTTTTTTATCGATAGATACATTTAGTGTAAAAAATCTATTTCAGTAGGTAGGTAGACAATGTCCTAGTTACTTCCAAGAGTAACTTTCATGACCACTATGTGTTTATTTTTTCTTAGCCACAAGTTAAAATATTCCTTGTGTTGTGTGATATTTCAAAGTGCAAGAAGTTTTGAATAACTAAATAAACATATTCTAGACCTATAATTGGGCTAATCATAAAGCGGGCAAGAGGAGAGCTCTACTGTGACTGGCAATTAAGAATCTTGGGCATTGCAATTAATTCAGTTTAATTCCCTAACCTAAATGTACTGACTTCATAACAAAATTAACATTTAAAAAATTAAAAGACATTTATAAAAATTATGAACAAAACTTGAAGGAAATTAATTTATCTCTAATTGCATTAACAATAATTACTTGGTATCTCAAGCACAACTAAACTCATATCTTGTTATGAAATGTTGGCTTTTTTTTCTTCTTATGTTAACTGTGAGATCAGTGCTTTTAGAATGACTAATGCTTTTATAAAGCATTAGTATTATTTTCTAACAAATACCAAAAGCTGGCAGTCCCAACTGAGGGGCATAATGCAAGGATGGAAATTTCCCAATTTGGGGAAAGAGGTGGTCTAATTAAGTGACATTAACTTCAAACCACCCTCCCATCTCAAAGTTCTCTGTGCGCTTTTTGCTTCTTGTAACAAATACCTGTTAAGCATATGCCTGACACTGCTCTGTATAGTAAGCAAGACAGACCAAGTCTTTGCCCTTGTCTACAAAGACAGTATTTATGTGCAATATTCTCCTAGATGACACCATATCAGCATAAGGTAAACTCCTGGTAGTGCGCATATAAGATCAGTTCTGGTACACGTATAATAATGAACTGTCGCCCCATTGATAAAGGGAACTGAATAAGATAAAGGCCACAGCAATGGGTCACAGGGTTAGGAAAGGAAAAAAGATCCTGAGGGATGGGAAATTTTGGAAGGAGGTAGAATAGTTGATGGAATTCCTAGGAAAGGGAAGGAATCTAAATTGTATTAAGAACACAGCCAAATAGATTACTTGGAACCACAAATAAGGTCATTTTATCCTCTAACATAGACAAAAGGATGGAAGGAGACATAGAGATGTTTGTTACGGAAGAGAGAGAAAATGAGAAACTTCTCAAATAACCTGTGTTCTCCACTTGGAAGTTTCAATCGAGTTAATACAGAACATGAGCTGTATTAACACAGCCGAGAAGACGGCTCGGGACGTCTGTACTCACTCCTTAATGCCTTTCTTCATCACTACCTACCTTCAGTGACCTGGAACGGATTGTGCTCTCGGTCACCACTTAGCACAGATTATCTCCTATTCTTCTCATCATCCTTATGAAGAAGGTTCTATCATAGTCTCTGGTCTAGAAATGAGGAAACATAATTTAGAGAAGGTAGACAGAATGCCCAGTTCACACATCTAGTGAGGAGCAGAGTTGGTAATAAATCATGGTCTGATTGTAACAGTGGCTTCTCCTGCAGTAATATTATCTTGTGCTAAATAAACATTGGGGAATGGAAAACGGACAACAACACATAAAACAGATGGGCAAGTAGACGTGCCCTCTTATCCCCCCAAAACAACCAGCCTAGTAGCTGCTCTCTTTAGCCCTAAGAGTTTCTTCAGAGAAGGCCTTTTTTGGTTGGCAACAGCAGGACAGTCTGCTTTCCCTTAGCAAACTGAACTTCCTGTGAACTTGAATGTATGCTTTGAAGTTACGATGTTTCAAAGAAAGCTCAATCTGTGACCAAAAGCCTCCACCATCATTTACAGGTTGTTAAGCTTGTTCAAGTATTTGTGTTTTGTGTTTGTTTTCTAGTGCAGGAACTGGGGATTGAACCTGGGACTTTAGGCATGCTAGGCATGCACTCTACCACTGAGCTATACACCCCCCACCCCTCAAGTATTTGTTAAAATCAAGTTAGGGAAATTTGATTAACATTTTTTCTCTAGACTTTAAGAAGGAGACAACAGTTTTGATCCTCATATCAAAAAAAAGTGATAAACTGGGGAGAATGGTGGTGTTTCCCCGCGCTGACTCTTAACTCATTTTGTCTGAAAATCTATTGACTTAATTTGCAATGATTTTGTGGAGTAAGTGGATTACTGTCCATGTGAACAGTTTGTATGTGCAACTTTTTTCCCCACAGCAAAAAATGTTGGCTAAGTTGCCAGCACCATTAGCTGGCTGTGTTTACAATCACCCAGGGAACCACCAGTGAACAGCCACCAAACGAGGACAGCTTTATGTAAATTGAATAGTGCCCCTAATATTCTGTTGCCATTTAGCATTCAGCTTCCAAGTGTCAGGGTGGCTTGAGCCAAGTTCTACTCTGCGACCCGAATAATGATTCATGAATCCCTGTTAATGTCATCAACTATTATAACAAAAGTGTGAAGCTGACGTTGAAGAAACCAACCTGCTAGTGGTGCCTTTTTCCTTTTTTCTTTTTTTTGCTTAATTCTCCCCTATGACACCTGCTGTCTCATTCATTCCTAAAGAATATTTATGTGAAGCCAACTGCAGTAAGGGGATGGTAGAATCCTCCAGCTAAACCTTTTAGAGCAGCTACATTAGGTGTGATTCCTGGACCAGTACAAGAAGGAGAACATAAGCCCTATTAAACCATTAAGCAGAGGAAGCCTGGGTCAGAAATACGAAGGTCATAGATGAGGAGGAGGGAAGGGATGAAACTCAAAGTGAAATCAAGAACACGCTCAGAGAAAGGCTGCACAGTTATCATCAAAGATGGAAAATCAGCATCTGGACTGGACTGAGGAAGTCCCTAAACGCACGTCTAAAATTGGTAGGGCCCAAAACAATAGTAGAGATGGGGGTTCAAAGCTCATGTCTTATGTTTAAAAGTGATAACTCAGGCTCTGCTCAAGGCCTAGCGCATCTCCCTGCCCGGGTGCTCCAATCCTGGGGCCCTTAGCCCAGTCCTAGGGGATGCCCTGGTGAGGCTGAGTGGCCACATGGATCTGCAGGACAAGACCTGGAACAAGGCGCCTGGGCAGGGAACAGCTCAACCCCAGAGCGGAGAGTGACCAGGTCCAGCTCCTGCGAGGTCCAGGAGGGACAGGTCCCCTTCCCTGCTCTTTTCTGCCCAGGATTCGCAAGCAGTTCTAATGCCTCCCCAAACAAAAGCCTAAAGTACAAAGGAGGGAGGAAACACAGTATTCAGAGAACCTGGTCTGTCTGGACACCCACCTTAGAGACTGGAGCAGCCAAGTTTAAATAAAATCAGCCTCTTCCTCTGGTGGGCCAGGATGGGGCTGGGCCTCCTCCCTCATCAACCTTGCACGCTCTTAGCTCCAGGCTCTGGCCTGGGGCATCTAGTACCAGTTCCCCTAGAAGGCACTTCACCTGCAATGCCTGTTTGCTCATTCAGTGACAGATTCTTCAAAACGCCTTCTTAGGAAAAACAAAACTGGTCTTGTATGTCAGTGTTTGTGATATACAGTGCCCCCTAACATGCAGACCCAGAACCCCCTTGCCTGGGTCTAAGCATTCCACCATTTTTCGGTCTGTAGGTCTGTTGCAAACCAAGAGGAATATAATTGATCGCCTTAAGTGCCTGGCGTTCCCTGATGGTGGCCCTCGCTCTGCCTGCCCCAGGTTTGGCCAGCCAACCTCGAGAATCCTGGTGGAACACCCTCCCCTCGAAAACACTCAGGTTTAGGAAGCACTCGGGCATGTCTTCTAATAATGGGTCAGAGTCACCAACTGCAAAAATCAAACTGTGAACAGATGCGTCCAGTCCGGCACGTAGGTTTTAGAAATAGAGAAATTACAAAGGGGCACAAGCTTTGGAGTAAACTTTCACTCTATATGGCAGCTTTTTAAAAAGTAATGGCAGGTGAAAATTATAACTCCAGTCTCAGAAAGCTTAGGGGTAATCTACAATTTTTATGAATCATACTCATACACAAAACTATAAGGGACTCAGAAATGTCACTTTCAATACACATCTCATAAATGCCTATAATTTGTGCCTTGTTTAACTTATGAGAGGGACTAGATGCCAAGGCAAACGGACTTACCTAAGGTACCACAAAAAGCCTAGGACACACGAGTGGAGTGCTAACTACTGAACTTAGGAATTAGCCTAATACCAACACCCGCCAGAGGTCTGCCCTCAACTGAGCCTCAGTAGATGCAAAACTACAACGAATAGGACTATCTTAGACCTCAAACTAACAAGCATCAGGCTTTACTAATGTAAATAAAATTTCGAGCTGTAAATAGGTAGAGCTCTCAATATTGACCTCATCACTCTCCACTCGTCACTCAACCAATGCCTCAGTTTAGTCAGTGGTCCCATCGTGCATTCTCATAGCGCGATGATTTTTATCCTGTAGAGAGGAGGTAACCACAAAAAGTGCTTTAAAGAGCTGCCATATAAATTCTTTTAGAATATTTTGAAAAGATATCAAGGAAGTCTCATTATGTTCTTTGCCCTAAGCAACTGGTTTTAATAACGAGTCTTGAATAAGGACCTGTTGAGGGATTCAGAAACCCTTGCTGCTTCAGATCAAAGGCGCCCTCCAAGGAGAGCCCAGCTAGGCTCAGCGGGGAGTAGTGCCCTCAGAAAGAGCAGTTCTGAGCTGTAGGGTTGACAAAACTTTGCAGAAAGAACAATGCAAATTTACAGACACTCACGTGAAACACGGAGAAGAATTTTAGAACCTTGCTAGCTACCTTCACTTGGAATAAAAATAAGCTAAAGATAAATTACTTCTATTTTCTTTGAAAAACTGGCAGCCCACCCAGAGAGAATATGCCTGGAATGTGCAGGATCACACGAACGTTCTCTCTGTACTTTAGACAGTAAGTCTTCCTCTCGAACTTCGGAATAGGACTCACATTTTATAAGATGCTTTTAGTCCACTGTGAAGTCTTTCTGGGCTGTGTTACACCAGAGCAGTCAGAATAGAGGGAGTTTACCAGTGGGTTCAGGCTACATTGTACGAACTGTCACACCCGCCTTAACTGCCCGCTTCCACGAGGAAGGACAGACCAGCTGTCTATCAATCTATAGAAACAATCGGTCTCCTGTATTCTCTACCGAAGCTCACACGTGGAGGGTAACTTGAACAATTTTCCAGTACATAAAGACAATAAATAAATAACAAGGCAAACTGGTGCTTAATTTTTTCTTTCTTTCTTTCTCTTTCTTTTCACTTTCTAGCTTCAGGCAGCAAAATGCTTAAGCACTGAATGGGCAAAAAGCCGTTTTAAGAAGATAGGTCAGGACATTAATATAAATTTGATCACCTCTTTTTTATTCTCTACCATTCCCCCACAATAAATCAGCTGGTTTCCCTCCACCCCCTCCTCATACACACTTCACCCTCGCATCCTGCTTTCAGATCGCCGGATGGAAATCTGTGACAAGGGTATCTATATATAATATTAATGGTGCTGAGGAGGGCTGGTGCGAAGTGTGAGCGCTTGCCAAGAAAGGAGCGATGGAGCCCAGCCGTTCGTCGTCTGCAGCTCGCTCTACATCATCTGCAGGACAAATGTAACATCATCAGGGGGAAAAAAAAGAGAAAGAGGGAGGGAGTGGAGAAGGAGAGTAGCTGTCCTGCAAGGAAATGGCTAAGCTGGAGGTTCCAATCAATCTAACTAAGCCAGGTTCCCTGAGATACCGTCAGCTGCCACCGACACAGCAGATTGCAGGAGAGATCGCTGAGAGTCAAACAGACAAACCAACCCCAGACTACGGAAAAACAGCAACTTTGTTATCTGAGGTTTACTCGAGTACTGGTTGCATTTTAAATCCATTTGCCAGCTTAGCCCTACTTCACATGCCCAGGAAGGAGAAAGAAGTTTTGCTTTATCTTTAATAAAGGAATGTAAGCAATCAGCACTCTAGGGGGGTATTTTATTATAGTTTGTAGGCACCTATTGTAGATTAAAAAATGAAATTATTGCAGATGTTTTGTGAGTCAAAGTTTAAGGAAGAAAATGCAAGAACAATAGAGGAGTTTAAGTTTCCATCTTTATTTGAGGCCAAAGTCTAGCTCATGGGTTGGTGCGTGCCTGAATATGTTACGGTGAAAAGAGATTCCAGTTCCTCTGGCTGTTGAATCAGTTGTCTGCATGAGGGTTGTTCTAACTAAAGATCTGTAGGCAGAGAAACTATTGCCTGTATTCTGGCCAAGTCCCTGCTCGTGAAATGAGGATCATTTATGCCATTGTATTAAATCACCTAATCCACGGATAACTAAAGTTAAGAAACCCAATGCCAAGACAAAACAATGAACGGGGAGAAAGAAACTAACACATTGCCCTAAATTATGGGAGCAGGTTAGATAACCTGCTCTGAGTTCCATTACCTACCCCTCTGATTCCACTTCCTCACCTGCCGCTTAATTCAGAACGAGACAAGTTGTTTTGATTTATCATCTAAACTGCCGCCAAAATCCATACCCCTGGGCTATTTAGTTGCAACTTGGGTGATTTTCTCTTACAAATAATTTTAGCATTTCCACTTTGGATGATTCCTGTGTCCTTCTATCAAGGGTCAGAGTAGATCTGAACCCAGGTCAGAGTTTTCAGGTCTAATAAATCTTACCCCAAACCCAACAACTTTAGTTACTGTTGATCAGTCAGGTTTATTTCAAGTTTTAATGCATGAATACCTGGGAAAACTCAGAAATTAACTGCTGAATATTTTAGAAACCAGCCTCCCCCCTTCTACATTCAATATCTTTTAAAAGTTTGTTCACTAAGAGTTTAAAAGAAAAGAAATCAGGTGCTCACCTTTTAAAATAGCCTTGTTTCCACATTATAATAAGCAAAGTGACTACTTCTGCCAGCCATTTAAATTAGGGTCCTGTTGAATCGAAAAGGTGACATATGGGTAGGTCCAGATCTAACCTAGTGCAAAGAAATAGTACTTAATGCCATCAGACTAAGAAAGTGCAAGATCATTTTTAACTAAGATTGATTTAACTAAGATAAGATTTAACTAAGATAACAAACTTGATTCTTTAAGTTCTAACAGGATTTGATCATCAGTAACTCATGGAATGCTGAATTTGTCTAATAATGATTCTTCCTCCTTCTATGAATGACCATATCTTGTACTTAATTTAAACTGAGACATAAAATTATGGTGATGGTTATGAAAGAAAGTCAGAATAATTTTTATTTTATTAATAGGAATGCACTGGGTGAACATAGTATATACAACTATGCAGATACGTACAGTGAGTCTTTAAGCAACACAAAAACTGAAAGCTATTTAAAGAGAAACTTGACTTTGACACACACAGCCCATTATCTAATTCTGACTCCAGAAAGGAATGTCCCCTAATCATAATTATCACTGCACTAACAGTTCAGCAATCCTTTCTGGAAAAAATAAACAAATGGCAGAAGTAAACAATTAAGGGGGTTTTGCATTTCCCATTATGGTCTCTCCTGTCAAATAAAGAGTAGATGGACTGAAACCCGAGGATGGAGTCATGAATGAGAATTACTTTCTTATTCTTAAAACAAACAAGCAATGGGTAAGCAACATCACATTAATTTAAAATGAAGATATGATGCATTTGCTTATTCTGTTTAATTTTGTACCACTTATTTAATGATGGAGAAATTTGCAAAATTAGAATAATGTTACAAATATAATTTGCTTCAGATGATCTCAGTGGGTCATTTTTTTATGGGTCATCTCCTTTAAATTTTAAATTAGTAGGAAATTCATTTATTTACTAACATTTAAAAATTCTCTATTGTCTCTCCAAAGGGAATCAATCTTCTGTTGCATTTTGGAAGCTTTAGAAAACATATAGCACACCATGATGTTCAGAATTATTCTTTTTCAAAAAATACAGCTATGACTTATTAATTAAATATGTCTGACATCTTTGCCAAGTTATTAGCTCCTTGCGGGATGAGCCTGTCTCTCATTCATGGTTTTGTCTGGAGCACTGACACAGGGCTGAGCCTTCACGTGGAACTGAATTCTGTGACTGTGTACAAGTCACTACCCGTCTGAAGGCTTATTAACTCTTTTACAAACTGGAGGCTTGGATGAGATGATCAGCACAACTTCTTCTCACAAAGAGAGCTATGATTTGCTCTATCGAATCTTAGTAGTTGTAGGTCTTTGTAAGGAAAAATCATGTAACCAAATAGCACTTAGATAAGACAAAGGAAAACAAAGAATGTGACGGGCAAATTACTGGGAAGAGCTGGTAATCATAATTCAGGAGCGAAGCAAGAGTTAAAATGAAGAAACCTTTGAGCTGAGTCATTTCTGGTAAGAAACGAGGAGAGAAGGCATTTATTTCAGGCTAAGAGAACAGCAGTAGCAAAGGTGATGTCTGTTTGGAAAATGGCTCATTAGCCCAGCGTAGCCGGGGTGCATTATAGGTGAGCAGATGGAATGGAAGGTAAAAGTAATACAGAGGGTAAGAACTAGGATTTGAGCGAAAGGAAAAGGAAGATCAGGTCATGGGGCAGAAGAAAGCTTTAACAGAGGAGGGGGGATTTGAGCTGAACCTTGGAAAATGAGTAGGATTTGAAGAGGAAAAGGAGAGGCTAAGAGTGCATTAAATGTAGAGAAAAGTATATTTGATAGATTTATTTAGGTCGGGAAAACAATGTGATTAGAATGAAGTATTCATGCGGAAACCAAGACTGTAAGTGGAGATCAGGAAGATTGTGGGGAGGACAGAGACTTCCAGGCGAAAGAGTTTGCCTGTTTCTTTTATCTTGAGTAATCTTTGCTGTTGTTACGTGTGGAAGAATCACATAATGATAGCATCGGAAAGTCCTGGGTGGCAGAGGTACACTGGGAGACCTAGAGAACAGAAAGACTGGGGTGGGGCACTAGTGGGGAAACTGTTACCCAAGTCCGAACATGAGGTGATACAAAAAGAGAAAGAACCTGGGGTTGACAAGATGGATATGAATGTGAGATAGAGAAAACTTTCAAAGAAGTTATGAGAATGTGGTGCCTTCAGCGCTGACACGTAGAACCTATAGAAATACCTCACACATTTTGAGGGATTGTATTCTTTACATGGAGGATTGTTGCAAAAATGCAACAGGCAAAACCAGATCCACAAAGTAACACAGGTTACTAATTGGGAAGTTAAAAACTTGGAAGTAAATGTGTACATCTGTTGAAAACATTCTCCTGCATATATAAATCTATTGTTCCCTTAACTAGTCACCATAAATACTGTTTCCCTCCCCCAATCTTTCTTTACCTTACAACTAAAATGATCTTAAATCCTTTATGGCTTGAAAGACAAAAAGCAAATCCTTAACCTGTCCAGCAAAGGTGAGGCTTACCTGGAAGGGTAACAGCTTTCCATGTAAAGCGACCTGGCACAGAGACCTTGAGATGAGTGTGGCACATCCTTGGACCATTAAGAAGGCCAGTGTAGCTGCCAGGGAATGAATGAGGGAAAGATGGCAGGAGACGGGGGTGGTGGGTCACAGATTTTAAGGGCTTAGAAATTTTACTCCAAATGAAGTGGAGACCATAAAGTTTTACTGAAGAATATTAAGTAGATAAAATTAAAAGCAGAGAACGATTTTTTTTCCCCAGGATCAATATTCTTAAGATGCAATTTCACTTCATAGTAACATATAAATTTAATACAATTCCAAAAAGAATCCCAAAGAGTTATTTCTAATATTTAACAAATTGAATTTTTAAAAAGCTTTCTGGAAGAATACACACAGGGAAATATCCTAGAACACTTTGTATATCGAGAATAAGAAGGAAGTACTCACCCAATCAGATATCAAAATACATCTCATGGTACAGTAGATACATACTGGTGGTACTGCATAGGAACCGATTAATTAGCTAGATAGAACCTCAGGGTGTATATGGGAATTTCCTATATGAGAAGTGGTTGTTATAAATCAGTGGGTAGAGAGGATAGATTATTGAAAAGATAATATTAGATCAATTAATAAACATGAGGAAAAAATCAATTTAATTTCCTATCTCCTACCATATTAAAAAAATTCCCAATAGAACATAAACTCTTAAACCATAGGAACACAAGAAGAAAATGTAGGATTTTTTTTCTAATTTAAAATCTTTCACTATGTACAGCTTTTCTTATCATGATACCAATGAAAGGAACTAAGAGATAAATAACAGAGATAGATTGTGTTGAAATATAAAGTATCTGTATAGAAAAAAATTAAAAAACAAGCCACAATTGAAAAAAAGTATTTTCAACATACAGGACAAAGAGATACATCCTTTAGTGATTGTATAGAGACCTCAAAAAAAAAAAAAAAAAGATTAGGTTAATGCAAAGGGCAAAAAAGCATTTATGCTTTCAATTGACAAACATTTACTGAGCACATGGCTCCTCACGACCCTGAACAGGGTGCTTATATCGAAGAAGATGGAAGTGGACGATAAATACACGAGACAATAAATAAATAAGCTGAGGTTTGAATAGTAAAAAGGAATCAGCCACTGAAAAGCTGAAGGAAAATTCTGGGAAGAGAGAAATACCCTAGAGTATGATGGAATTTGAAGTCTACAGACGGAGGAAGAAGGCCAATAGGAAGAGGAAGGAAGGTGGGAAGTTGAGTCCAGAGAAATAATCAAGACTGGTTAGGTGATGATGCAATGAAATTATAATGGAGCAGTCACCGTGTAGGCTTGCAAATATGGAATTGGGTGGCCACTGAGGACGGTCTCAGACATCTTCGCACACTGAGAACTTGAACTTTCTATGAACTGTACAGACCCAAGGACACCACCAGCTGTATCCAGAACAGCACCCACCAGGCCACAAACCTGCAGTCTCCAGTTTGTAACTGTGCAACCGTTTAGGCCCCTAACCAATCCTTACTTAACAAGCACCCTTACTTCTTGCCAGTTTCGATGATAATTCTTGATAAACAATTCATGTAACTAACTGTAGCTTGGAGGTTTTTCCTTTAGCAGCCTCTCCAGTTGTGCAGGGCTTCCTGAACCTGTGTTTCCTGAGCTGCAGTCCTAACAGACCCAAAATAAACACCTTTTGATTTCAATTAAGTCTTCATTTGTAAAATTTTGGTCAACATAAGTCATGGGAAGGGGCCTGGGTTTTACACCATCTGCAACAGGAAATCATTGAAAATGGTTGGTGGATGATAGAATCTGGTACTCATTCTTAAGAGATCAGTCCTTCTGAAGGATGAGGAACAGACAACAGGGAGTTAAGAGCAAAAGAGAGATCAGTTGGGAGGTATTTGCAGTAGTTACATACAGAAAGGAGTCAAATTTGACTCATCCTGCAGGGGGAGAGATTCCGAAAAGAGAAACGTTTGAATTGACAGTTACACACATGAAATATTTTGCGAGATACTGCCACGTTGCCTTCTGAAAAATGGAAACAACTCTTTGAGTGCTTATTTCCCCTTAGTTTTTATTAATATTAGATAGTATTACTTTTTTGTCTTTGGTAATATGATAGACAAAGAAGTATACATCTTTCAAGTGTAATTTATTTGAATAATAGTACATCTCTTTTACATACATATTTGACATTTGTAGCTTCAAAAAAATTGCATGTCGATTTCAAATGTCAATTCTGACTTTATCTTAACTGGTCCCCCAGGAACATTTGACACTTGGATCACCTCCTCCTTTTGAAACACTTTTCTTCTGCAGGCTTTCTAGACACCACAAGCCCCTGCATTTCCAGTTCACATTCTAGTCTCTCCTCCTTGGGCTCCTTTTCCAGCTCACCTTTGCCAAACCTCTGAATGTTGGAGTGTCCCAAGGGTTTTCACCCTATTTCCTATCCATGCTTCCCCCTAGATGATCATATCTCATCCTATTTGAAGACTTTCAGTACCATCCAGACACCATGGATTCCCAAGCCTATATCTCCTCTCCTACTTTCTCTGCAAGGGTGTGATGTATGCATATTTCCACTTGTATCTAGCAGGTTTCACAAACTCAACCTGTCTGAACCATATTGACTTGCAAAGTTTCTCCTCCCTGTTCTTCTTCATCCTTGATGTATGATGTCTCCCTTCCCCTAGTCGTTCTATGCCCCCTTCTCACTCCCTCCATCACATACTGTAAATACATAAAATGAGAGCCAAAGTATAAAAAGAAGAATGTGTACTTGACATTATTTGTAATGACTGAAAAACAGAAACAAACTAAATATCCATCATAAGAGAGTAATTAAATCATGATGCCATTGCTGAATTGGAAACTATGAATCCTTCACAAATCATGAAACAGATTTACTACTAAGTAAGCAATGTCAGGAGAGTTGCAGAGCAGAACAACCTCAGACTGGGAGAACGGAAATGGAAAGTTTTCCTCGGAAGGAAGGATTCCAGAGTAAGAGCTTTGCACATTTTTATTTTGTTCAAGTTTTTAATGAGAAGTACAACCATTTTTTATGATATGAAAACAAAACTTTGAAAAATAAGATTGGCAAAATGGAGATAAGTGAAAATTAATGTACAGGGTTATAAATGAAATTTTTCCCTGTTAAATTTTCATAGGAAAACCACAAACAGGGGTAGGAGAGATGGAGTTGGAGATCTAAAAGCATTTAGCCGTGGACTACTAACACAAAGCAGTATCAGGGACGTCGATGACCTCACGCTATTTTTAAGTAAAAAGTCTGGAGGCATGTTTAACAAAACAACCAAATGAAACACGATTATGGGCGTTAATGCAGTGGCTAGGGCATATACCCAGCAATTTAGGTATTCATTCTTTAAGAATTTGTTACTTGCGTAATCATTAAAAAGTTACCTTGAGGTTTTTGACAAGCAGATGGAGAGCATGGCCTTGTGGAAGAGCACTGGTCCAGGAGCTGGGAGAAGTCATTTATTCTTGGATATGCCA
This sequence comes from Camelus ferus, assembly GCF_009834535.1. Classification (NCBI taxonomy): domain Eukaryota; kingdom Metazoa; phylum Chordata; class Mammalia; order Artiodactyla; family Camelidae; genus Camelus; species Camelus ferus. The sequence goes on along the minus strand of NC_045718.1, from coordinate 1,878,131 downwards.
CCTCCTGGGTGACCATGAGTTTGACGTTTCATCTCCCAGCCTCAGCTTTCTAACTGGCACAGTGAAGTTATTGTATCTGCCTCTCTGCCCTGTGAGTTCATTGCCAGGATCAGACAAACTAATGAATGCAGCACCACACAAAGAGAAGACTAGTCAGTACCTAGGAGGATCTTGAACAAATTTGTTTGAACATCAATTATACTTATTTCTTTCCTTCATTGTCACTGTTATAAACCTCTTCGCCTGATGGTGAAAATAATTTCCAAAAGGTTATACTTGCAATTTGTTTTCAAATGCTTCAAAAATTAAGAGGGATCATGGACAAATAGAAGAATGGATAGCTATGTTACAAAGCACGTACAATAAATACAAATGATAATATCGAGGTGGTGGGTGTACAGGTATTTGCTGCAAAATTCTTTCAATTTTTCTGTGTGTTGGGAAATCTTCACAGGAAGATGTTGCAGGGAGTATTCATTAAAAAGAGGAATATACTGTTTCCCTTTAGTCCTATAAAAGCAGAGGGGTGAGACTCATTTGCAGAGAGCACCCTATATGGATGGAGGAAGACTAGGTGTATTATGCTCATTTTTATGCCAGCAGTTTCATGTCAATTAATTATGTCATAAATGCTAGTTAGCAATTACAGCCAAGCCAAGCCAAAGCACGACCTCCCCTGGTCCCCCAGCACCAACAACTGTTCCAGAGCTGTTTAAACACAAAGCCAGGACGTAGCTGCTTGCAGTCGCCTAGCATCTCAGGTTTGCATCCATGTTGCTGTGTGACCTTGAGAAAAGTATTTAACATCTCCTTTCTTGAATTGTTCCATTCTGAAAATGGTGGCTGCTATTAATGATCCCAGGACCGCTGAGGACGTTGCAGAACGATTTTTAAAGCCCTCAGAAACACCTTAGACAAATTAAATGACCCCCTCTTTCCTATTGATTTCACTTTTGAGTATTTCCCAAGAATTTAAGATAAGCTTCCACGTGCACTCCCAGCCCCATCCTCCAGGGCCTAGCATAGTGCCTTATACATAGTAATCACTCAATAAATATGTATTGATTTGATCTGATAACCTAACACTGTTAGAATGCATTTATTCAGAAAACATACTCATCATTTGATCATGACAACTGCCTCATGCTAAAGAATACATCACAAACCTTGAGACTTGTCTGATGCAGCAGAAACTGAGCTCAGATACTAATCCTGAAAGACCTTGAGGCGAAGGCAACATCATGTCCGGGGGCTGCTTTTCCTCACAGCGATACATACCACAGAGTTGAGAGAAGAGATAATAAATCTAATTGATCGCCACGGACGTTATCTTAACACAGAGTCAGGCACAGACTCTACTGCAGTATTTAAATGAAAGCCGCACAGAGTCAACCCGATTCCAGGGGAAGAGAATAGACTGATATTCTTAATTCTGAAAAACCGTATTGGTAATCAATTGGAATGCGAGAGCCATTGAAAAGCTGTCCAATTTTCAATTGCCGTATATGTTGGGAAACAATTTGAAAATAATAGCTCATACAAAGAGTTTTTGAGGCAGTCAATATGGACTTCGTGTGAAGGACAAATAGGATTTTGGCAACAGATGCCACGTTCGGCCACTGTGTGTCGGACAGTGTCTGGATCACTTACGGAAAGACCCTCCCGTTTTCACAGTGCGAAATCCCCCGGAGCGTGGCTCTACTGAGACTCTATCAAATGGGCCACTCACTGAAAAGGCATTTCCCATGAAAGCGCATTAACAGAACTGTGAACATTCGTATTAGCACACAGTCCTCACAGATGTATTTACATATGTGGTTTACTGAACCGGTTCCCATTAGAAATGTTGATCTTATATCTTTTACGCTGTGTCAAAGACTACGTGATTTGAAGAAACACAACAAAACAAAAATCTGCATGTTGTTGTTTATGTATTTACATTAAGAAAACAAAGTTCTCTGGCTAAATTTCACCTTATCACAAACTATGGAAATAAGATAAGTTTATTGAACTCAGTTACATATTTGACTTCTAGGGGATTACACTTTTTTCTTTCCAATGCTGGTTTAATCTCAGTAGATCAAGTATAACTAACACAGAAGACGTCCACCCTGCTTGCTCTTCCCAGATTCGGGGTCCTATTTGGCGTTATACTCCGCATGACACATATTGCAAATGCTTAATACCGTTGAAAGAAAGACAGCAGCTAATTGATTTAGGTGTCACATTCTGCTGTCAAATGAGCTTTGAATCCAGTTTTAAAAATAATGAGTATTCGAGAATGAATCTCCTATCAGACTAAAAATTTAAAATTCCACACCATAAACTGTTTTTTTTCTTATATGCATAGGTTGTTTTTTTCTAACCCTCTTTAGAGCTTTATCCTTTTCTAACGATCTTAACAAGCAGACTAACGCCTCCCTCCGGGTTGCTTTAAACGTGGCGCGCCTGAGGGTGTCCTGGATGGCTTCTGAGACTCCCTTCTAGCCAGGAGGTTTGCTATGTTGATAGAGACACGTTTTCTGAGGGCCTCATTTACATCCCCACACAAACCTGGAGCAGACAGCTGTTTGCCCACACTGGCTGCACTCGTACCCACACAGACATGCAAATTAAGTGATGCATACTTAGTGCAGTTGTGTGTTTATTAAATTTACTTGCTTCCTAATAGGCCCGCCTGACAGAGGCTGAAGGAAGACCTTTTAAATGTTGATGTCGAACGTCACAACAAATGAGGTGTTAAGTCTTTAAAAAACCATCTTGAAACAACATAAATTAGGTGATTCCAGAGGCAGATTTCTTTAATCTCTAAATTTGGTGGCTACCTAAATACATTTTCCCCAAATGGTTAAAATGGGTTGCAGTTAAACAACTGTGAAATTTGTCACTGTAAATAGCATAGAACTTTTCTCTATGCTCCAACTCATCTGCCATCACTGTTGAGTTATTTATTTCAAATTTGAACTCACCCAAAAGCAGATTTTCTTCTCCACTGAAGATGATGTTACACTCTAGAGGGGAAGAAGTCTAAAAGAATAATTGTCATTTTCTTTAGAACAGAGATTCCTAACTCAAGGACAAGGAGTCCCTGAGGGACCCTAAGGAGTTCCTACCAGTCCATGAGCACCAGTAATGCCTCTAGTGTGAAGTCATAAAAACTGGCTTGATGTGTGTATGTCAATATTGTGATTAGGAAAACTTAAAAATTCATTTTAAAGTGTCTACATTGTATCTACACAATCATGTCATGTCCTCTATGTGCTCCTCAAATAAAGAGGCACTAAAATGTAATTGCTATTGTGTGCAGGTTGTATAAATTTGATAATTGTTTGTTTAAAGATTTCCATCCTCAAACTGGATAGGATTATGAACTACCACTTGAGATAACCTTTGCTTCTCTCCTTTCTGTTATTAAAAGAGAACACATGTAAGAACAAAAATCAAGACTGCCTAGAAGGTCCCCAAACCAGGGTGAAAGTAAGAATAATTGCACCGCTTCAATGTCTTAGAAGTCCTAGATTTCCTCCCAAACATCAATTCTCAAGAGCCTCATGAGGATGAAGATCTCCCTAAGGCTCCTCAGTCACAGATCTAAGAAGCACACGAAGGTTTGTATGTAGCTTTTGTGTCTCTGTTGACTATTTTAATTTTTAGAGGAGGAGAGGGGTGAGACCTTTGAGGAAAACTTACTATTGAGTGTGCAACCTATAAATGGGAGAGTTAGACTAAACTCACTGTTCAACCAGCAAAAATCAAATTGTCCTTTCACAATTGATATTCTTTCACTGGGAGACGTTTAGCTAACTTCATAATAATCTTGTTTGCAAAGCCAGGAAGGGACATTTTCTGTCACTTCTTTTGACGCTAGACAGGATGACATTACAATCATTCTGGACCAAAATGCATGACTTCCCTTCTATTTTCAGAGCTCTCCAGGGAAAAAGAGTTTCAGACTTTTTCTAGGCATAAACTTCAGTATTTACAAAGATTCTTCCCTGTCCAGGTCCTCTTTAGGATTTCTAACCCATCCCCTTCATTCACTTTAAATTTATCCCCTCTTTTCCCCATCATGGTGGAAATTGTAACTACTTGACCACATTCTAATTAATCCCTTATAACTTCTTATATACTAGAATATCAATCACAAATCATTTCTTGGCTTTCATGTCACTAAGCTGGGCAACCCAAACTTCGAAAGTTTTTGCCATATGCCTAATTTTAACATCCTTTTATGTTTCTGTGACTTTCCTGAGAATTATCTGTAATTTTAATTTATCCCATTTAGTTAAAGATCTTGAAACTAAGTCCTAACCATTGTCAGTATAATGGGGTTAGTGAATTATTTCTTTGGGTTCTTTCATTTGTGCTCTCAAGATCATGATCTTGTAAAAATGCTGCAGGACTGAATTAGATTTAGCTTGTGAAACACTGGGAAATTGCATCCCTTTCTTCCATATTCTTGCATGTCTGCTCATTTCTCAGGATTTTATTATCCCAGAATCATCTATAATAAAGAGAAAAATGCTTTGGACAAAGGTGTTTGCTGTGGCTACACTCTATGAAAATACAGCGTGTCTTGCTGGAAATGCGTCGTGCATGTTTCAAATAATTTTTTCTTTCTTCATCTTTATTTTCAACAAAGATCTCATTAATATCCTTGGAAGTTTGGCATTTTTTAAAAGACTCATCTTAAAAGTATTTCTATTGATGTTGACATAATTAAAGAAATCCATGGGAGGAAGAGGAAAAATACCTTGAGTTCCAGGACCCTGGTGATCACGGCACTTAAAACTTCAGTTTTGATCCTAATCCTAATTTATTGGCATTTAAAGGTATAAGTTTTCATTATTAGAGCAAAGTATTAGGATAATCAACATTCCAGGGGACTATTTTCCTGTTTGCTAATAACCAAGACTTTAAGACATAAAATTCCCCCAGTAGGATTTTAAGATATAGTCATCATTCAATTATGACTATTGTATTTAGCGGGTAATAAATAATATTAAAGCCTTAATAGATGCATGGAAGGAAACATACCAATGTAACTCATCTATTCCTAGCAAATGTTTTATCCAAGCGGGCTTTTATTGCCGTATCACTTGGCTAGCTGTCTCTACCTCCAAATGTGCATTCTTCAAAACTAAGAACTCATTTCCAAGTTTGCCCACATAAAAGGGGGAACTAGCATTTACTGAGTGCCAGTCCTGTGTCAGGCTTTCTGCTAGTCACTTGGCAGGCATGATCTCATGTGCTCTTGAAAACATCCAAGCTCTCTACTTCTCCTACCACAAATGAACTTTTCTCCCATCGCTAATCTCTGCCTCTTCTCTTTTGCATGTCTTTTCCAAATCTCACCTCTGCTAAAATAGAGAATGGAAAATGTGCTGTCTTTTTCTCCATCTTTAGTCTTCAGCAGAAGAAAGCTCGGGTAACTGTTCAAAGAGATTAAGCCTTTTGGAGGAAGCTAATGTGTTGGTTTTAATTTTACAGGTTGACATTATAGAGTTTTCCCAAATAGTTGTGTGTCTTCCCATGACTCACGAGTTCTATGGAGCTCGAGGGCGCTTCCCTATGCACCTGCTTGAGCAATAACCAGCCATCAACATCCCTACAGCATTGAGGAAATGGCAGTGATAAAATTGGATGTAGCATTAAATAAAACCCTCACTCTACATTTCTTTAATGAAAGGGGCTTATTTTTTTTCCCTTGGAGTAGTAGAACAAGGTTCATTCTCCAGGCGAGAATGGCTGGGCTTTGTTAGCTGATGGCTTGTGACATAATTAGCTGACAGTCTGGCATCGGAATATGACGTGCAAATAGGACAACAGTGCGAGAGAGTGTGGTGAGGTTAACCAATCTGGGAGCCTTTTAACATGAAAGGAAACCCTGAGAAAGTAAAATATACCCTGGTGTTGAGCTTTGAGGCTAAAATCAAGTTGAGTCTTTACGGCTGTTCTAGAAGGAATGATCAGTGCCAATTTGTTACTGGTTTAGAAACATTTACCAGAGCAAATGCAAAAATTCCAGTTTGTTATCCCTATTCCTTCCTTGATAGCAGTTGAGGAGAGTCTGAGTAAGTGATAAGATAATGATTATTAGATTAGGGACCTGGTGTTTAGGACTCACCACACGGATACTCACAGCCAGTCTGCAAGCTCCGTGTTGCTCCCTGGGAGATTTTAGTTATTTTTCTCTCTGTGACTTTATCTTCACATGTTATTTTGGGGGCAGATCTCCACACCTCTAAAATATGTGATGCAAATGTGAAAACTGAAGAGGGAAACGAAAAAACAGGGAGATGGACTCTTAAGCCACTGATCATCCTTGTTAGAAAGAGAAAAAAGACCCTCTATTTTTAGAAGAAAAAAAAACTTAGCTGCATGTCTTCAGTAGGTTGGTTTTGACATTAAAAGTGAAGTCTGAATTTCTCTTTGAAAGGCAGTAAACTGTTCAGTTGCTGCCATCTTATGTCTTTTTCAATAGCTTGTCTGTTTTTTTCTTTTTCTTTTCTCTCCTTTTCATTTCCAGGGTGGAGTTCCTTCTGTGGCTGTTTCGCCACCTTTTTTCTCCTTCTAGGCTGTCAGATTTCTAAGGAGACCTGGAGGGAGAAAGCGTGAAGAACTTGTTAGTCCACAGCTGCCTCTCTGTCGAGGATGGTGGGTTTGATTAAAGGGGAGTGCCCCCCTGGATTTCACAGATCACATCAATCACGTTGATCAGCCCCCGAAAGGCAACATATTGTCTGGGACTCGGCCAAGGAGGGGTATCAATTTCACAATCGCACTTATGTCTTTCCGCCAAGAACCAGTTTATTTTTGGCTACTGAAGTCTGAGACTCACTTTGGAGCTGCGTCTACACTTTCATGCTTTATGCCAGCTTCTCAGTGGTAACTTTCTCTGTAGTCAAATCAGGGCATCTTAACAGAGCAAATTAGCTCTGCTACATATTCCTTACCTAAGAGCCTTGTTTTATGTTTTGACAGAGTTTTGAGACTTTTCCCTCCTCTATTATTCATTCTTACTTCCGTAGAAAGAGATTTCTTGGTGGAAGGAGTCTCCTTTTAAACAAAGCTCTGGGAAAACAGCACCATGAGAACTGGCATTATTCTTTTTTTTCTTTTAATTCTTATTTTTTATTGAAGTGTAGTCGATCTACAGTGTTCGTTTCAGGTGTACAGAGAAGCAATTCAGTTATACATATACATACATTCTTTTTTCAGTTTCTTTTCCATTATGGCTCGTTACAAGAAACTGAATATAGTTCCCTGTGCTATACAGTAGGTCCTTGTCTATCTGTTTTATATATAGTAATGTGTATCTGTTAATCCCAAACTCCTAATCTATCCCTCCCTCCTCTTTTCCCCCCTGGTAACCACAGTTTGTTTTCTATGTCCGTGAATCTATTTCTGAGAACTGGAGTTATTCTAAGAAAATTGGAAGAATTGGTGAATCTTCAGTATCTGATCAGGCTGATAGCAATAGCGATAATGGTGATGATGATGATGATAATAATAATAATATCAACCACAATATGAGAAAGTTGGCATTAATGGTTACTTCCATTTTTAGCATCAGGTACATTTATGTCTTAATGTATTTTAAATGATTTTTAATATTATACTTTGCAAATTGTGGAGGATCATTTATATATCACATCTTAGCACCTCATCAAGATTAGAACTCGTTTGCTCACATGAAATTCTGACCTGTGATTACTTTGTATTATCTCTTCACCTTTAAATATAAACACTCTTTTAAATCCATTTATTGTGATTGCTTTTCCTCCTCGCCTATTTCTCATCTTGTATCTTTACTATTCTTTTCTGGAATTCTGCCTCATTTAAGGAAAAAACTGATTACCAGGAGATGTATTACAATGAAAATTAGGTTAATCACTGGAACAAATATTTGCTGACAAAAAAAATTAAACTTCCTAAATAAAACTACATTTTCCAATGACTGTAAATATCTTGCAAAACATTTCAGGTTAATAAATCAGAGCAGATAACTAAAGCATGTTATCTAGCCATTTTTGCTTTGTAATTTAAATAGCAAGTTACAGAATTAAATTCAAAGGCTTTTTAAAGACAAGAACCTTCTTGGTTTTGATATTCAAGAATTTAAAAAACAAAGTAAAAATCAAAAGCTGAGCACTGTTAAATTCTCTTATAAAAATAGTGTCCTTGTAATCTTAATGCTTAGTGACTACAGTTTCTGTACAAATTCTTTAATAATAAATGATTAAATACTATGACATTATTTGTAAGTAATGTTTATTCTAACTTGACATAAATCTGTTATGAGATACTTTTATTTTTTACTTTGAAACAGATTTTTAACTCCAGTTTCACATACTAAATTTAATATATCCCTTGAATAATTAAATAAAATAGGTCCAAAGTAGAGCTCTGTTTAGAAAACGGTTTGATCATGTTTTCTTTTTTTGAATCATCAGAAGTAGGTGATACTTTTTTTTTCAATTATTTTTTCAAATAGCAAACCATAAAAAGACATCATCGCAATGTGTTCCTGAAAATTAACTTGCGATCTGGGCTTCTGTTTTAGTGTGATTATATTACAGGCATTTGGAGCTGTAATAAATGCTGAAACCTTATTGTGTTTAAATGAGGAAAGACATGCTAACTACTGTCAGCACTAACTATCTTTGAAATGTGCTGCTGGCTTCTTTAATTACCTTTAAACGCTTTCCTTAAATGATTTTAAAACGCTTCCTTTTTTGGGTTCTGGAAATAGAAGCAGATCTTTTTCAGCCTATGTTTACAATTTAAACTTTATGTCTATAAACAATCTTGTTTAATTTTTTCGGCATGGTGTTATTTGACCTTGTATTCCTTTTCTATAGATATAAAGTACTGCAAAAGCTGGTTTTAGATTCCATGCTTATTATTTCTCCAAAGGAGACTGTTGTGCAGTCAAGTTCATTTTAGAGGGCAAAAAATGCTAATTAACACTTTCATACCAACCAGCATTTTGATAAAATCTTTATTTTTTAACCCCATGTCTTAAATCTGTTTTTAAATGTGAGTGAGAGGGATGCCTTTCACCAGATTTCGTATAAAAGAAAGATAAACAATTGATGTCTCTAGAGTGATCTTACTCGTCATGGTGAGATGCTCTTGAGAATACGCAGTGCATCCTATTTCTCTGAAACTTGGATTGTATTAAAGTAAATATTTTTATGTAGTTTTAATTAATTCCATTCATAACATTCCTATCCGTAAATTAAAAGTGTTTGTTTCTCTTTAAATCATATATTAAATCTCAGAATGGAACGTTAAAAATGGAGGAAAGCTATTATTTGCCTAAGTGAATTTCACAACCTGTGATAATTTATCATTAATTTAACTGAGTTCCTTGACTTTCTTCATCTTGATTTTCCTATTAGATATCTACTACTTCAATGCATAGCCAATATTATCATGCACTGAACTAAGTCAGCAGTTTTGACATCTTCATTTCAATGTCCTTTTCTGTACCTTCAGCAATGTTAATGTTACAAATTATAGGAGGGCATATTAATAGCCATACCCAAGAAGCAGAAAGAAAAGTGCATTTTTTTAAACTAAGTACTAACTTGGGATTTCCCGGGCCCATTGTCAAGTCAGCCGAACCCACAGCTCCTCCATTGTGATGATAATGGATTCCGTGTTGTTGGCGCAAAGGTCGTGAGGTCACCGTAAGCTCCTTAATGGACTGTGAAATAACTTTAACTGCATTAACCTCTCTGGATCACATGGGTGGCACCAACAGCCACTCCTGAAATTCTCATTCGCTTATAGAGACAATACCATTAGATTATTATATTTTCCATTTCGAATAGGAATGGGCTCAAAGCAATTATGCAGCTAAGCATTTCCATTAAGTGAATAAGAACTTAAAGAAGATTAACTAGAACATCTCTTGTATCAGATATGTGGGGGTAGGGGCGGATACTTGAGAAAATTTCACTGGACTTTCAGATACTTTAAACTCAAACCTACCTTAGGTTTTAGGCTATTAAGTCATTGGGTGAAACGAAAATCTCTTACACATATTACTAAGCCCAAATGGCTTCTCCCTATCCTAGGTCGAACAGTACATTTAGAGGATAAACATTTCCCCCATCTATTGATTTTTCTAAATGAAAGAAATTAGCTCTGAAACCAAGAGAACTGAGAACCAAGAACTTAAGCCAGAGTAACCCACACTGGAAGCCATATGTTATCCTTTCCCTGACTGCACGTAACAGAGAGATCCTCTTCCCTGGCAATTTCAGCGCTGGTGTTCTGATTTCTGCCTGCTGGTTATTGTGTTTAAAAGGCCAAAATGCTTTCCTTTGAAACCACACAAAGCTGGGAAGCCCTTATTATCTGAAGGACAAGAAAAATTGGCATTGGTTTGCATAGATGTAATCAGACATCTATTTACCCACAAGTTAAGCCCTGTTGGATAAGTATCCAAGCGAGATTTAGAGAGTTCTACGGTCATGACTATTATCATTAAAGTACCTCATTGTCATCTTAATATGACATAACAGAAAAACACACCACATTAAACATGTGTTTTAAGTGCTATTTGATTTTCTAGTGGGATAGCATGAACTGGAAAATGAAAACAAATAGACTACATTTCTTTGCTTTTAAAAATGCAGATCTTAATATTTCCAAAATGAGGATCCAGCTTGCAATCAATTTTTATATTTACATCGTTTTTTTTTTTAAATTCTGGGAAAATGTTATAATTGAAATTATAAACATCCTTTCCTGAATCTTAATCTGGGGGTGTATGTTTTAACCTTGGAGAAATGCTTTGTAAGGGTTAAGTGGGAGTCGGTTATTGTTGTTCTCTACAAATGAGAGAAGAAATTTGCAGTACGGCGGCTTGGCTTTGGAATGCGGAACGATATTGCTCATGTTATCTAAGAAATCTGACAGAGGGGTAAATTACACTTCTGCTAAGGCCAAATACATCAAAATCTATTATTTGATCACAGTAGCTAATATTATGAGAAACAACCTTTTGTAAAAGTCTCTGCCTCTTTCCCTGGGAGCTGCTTTGCTTTACTTGGTCAGAGCCTCTGACCACTGCCCACCAGATCGATCGGGGAGCTCACCATTCACTCATTCAGCAAGCAATTATTGCACACTTTCTGTATGCTAAGCATTTTTGATATGCATTCTATTTATGGAGACTGGCAAGTAAATTAGTGTGATAAGTGTTATGATTGAGGCCTAGATAGTTTGTCACTTCAGCTCAACCTAAAACTACCCAAGAGGTTTCGAGCCGCTACATTCCCTGAACGTGCCATGCTTACTTCACTCCCCTTCTAACTTTCAGAACTGGCTCTCCCAGCCTCCCAATCCATGTTGAGTCTAACGCTTTCCATATGAAAAGCTGATGGATGTGCTCAAGGTACCAGACATAACATGTGAGCTGCTTGCTTCTTTCATGACCTAATTGCAAAAACATAGACCAATCAATTAGTATACAAATATGTCAGAGCCTGTACGACGTAACAGCAAGTTACTGACTCAGCTTCTTTAATCAAATGTGTTTTGAGATTTGGGTCGATAAGGATGCAGTAAACTATCACTGACTAAGTGAGCTCCTTTGTAATCTTTAAGGAAGCCAAGTCTTTTCAGTAATGATCAGGGTTCAAGTCAATAATTTTAACGTATTATAATAAACATAAGATGCAGAACCTTCACTGTAATGCCTGCATTTCTCTTGCGGCATCATCCTGCCAAGAATACAATCACACTATATAGTGGATGAAACCCAATGTAAAGTCTACAGTATATTCAGTACTATAAAAAAAAAAAAATGTATACACCATGACCAAGTAGGATTCATCCCAGGGAGTAAAGGTTGGTTTAACAACCCCAAAGCAATTAATGTAAAATATCACATCAATAAAATAAAAAATAAAACCACACAATCATCTCAATAAACACAGAAAAACATTTAACAAAATCTGATACTTTTTCCATGATAAAAATACTCCACAGACTAGGGATGTCTACAAAAAACCCACAGCTAACATTATACTTAATGTGAAAGATTGGATACTTTTCCCTTTAGATAAGGAGCAAGAAAATGATATCTGCTCTTGCCATGTCTATTCAAAATTTGTTCTGGAGGTTCTAGCTAGCATAATTAGGCAAGAAAAAGAAATAAAAGGAATCCAGATTGGAAAGGAAGAAGTAAAACTATCTTTATCCAGAGATGATACACATTTGTATATAGAAAATCCTAAGTAAGCCACTAAAAAACTATCATAACTAATAAGTGATTTCAGCAAGGTTGTAAGATACAAGATCAATACACAATAGACAATTGCATTTTAGTTCACTTAAGATGAATGATCTGAAAATAAAATTTAAAAGGTAATTTTATTAACAATAGTTTTAAAACTAATAAAATACTTATGAATAAATTTAATAAAAGAAATGTAAAACATACTATAAAAACTACAAAACATTATTAAAAGTAAATAAAGAAGACCAAATAAATGGAAAAACAGCTCATGTTCGTGGACTGGAAGACAACATTGTTCAGACGGCGATATTCCACAAATTGACCTACAGACTTAACTCAGTCCCTATCAAAATTATCCTGAAGAAGAAGAACAAAGTTAGAAGACTTACACTCCCTGATTTTAAAACTTAATACAAAGCAATAGTAATCAAGACAGTGTGATACTGGCACAAGAATAGGCTTATAAATCAATAGAATAGAACTGAAAGTCTATATATAAACCTATATATCTATGGTCAACTGATTTTCAACAAGGGTGCCAAGATTACTCAACAGGGAAAAAATAGTTCTGTTTTGTTTTTTTAACAAATGATGCTGAGACAACAAGATAGCTGTATGCAAAAAATGAAGTTGGACCCTTACCTTACATCATATGAAAAATTAATTCAATGGATCAAAGACCTAAATGTAAGAATTAAAACTATAAAACTTTTAGAAGAAAACATAGGGGAAAATCTTTACTACCTTAGATTAGTCAAGAGATTCTTGACCAACGACACCAAACTGTAAGCAAAGAAAGAAAAAAATAGATACGTTGGATTTCACCAAAATTAAAAGCTTTCACTTTTCAAAGGACAACAGGAAACTGAAAAGAGAGAATGAGAGAAAACATTTTCATATTGTATCTCCATGAATGGACTGGTATACAGAGTATGTGCAGTTCACTTATAATTCAATCATAAAAGGACAATCCAATTTAAAAATGGGCTTAGGATCTGAATGAGCACTTCTTCAAGGAATATATGTAAATAGCTCATAAACACATGAAAAGATGCTCAATGTCAAAGATATTGTGATATCATAAAATATACATTATTATTTACTAAAAATTTTTATTGAGTTATAGTCAGTTTATAACGTTGTGTCAACCCCTGGTGTACAGCACAATTCTTCAGCCATATATGAATATACATATATTCATTTTCATATTCTTTTTCACCATGAGCTACTACATGATTGGACTGCAACATAATTCTTGTTCCATGTGATATTTTCCAGCTCTCAGGGTTTGTATTACGCCTCTCTTCTCTCTGCAGTTTTTGAATAATGGCTAATCTCCTCTATAATAAGTGCAAGTGACAACATCCTTCTGAAAGCCAGAAACAGTATTATTTTTAATTTTCTAAAACGGGGCAATATTTAACAAGTAAGTGTATGACCACTTCAGGATAAATGCAACCACTAGACTCCAAGAGAGACCCTGCAGTTCATGTTTTGTCCTTGTAGAGAGGAGAGATAATGGGTGAGGGTGTCTTTACGTAAGTGTTCTCACTGAAGTTTATTTGCTTCAGGTCCCAAGGTGGCATTGCGTTTTGCCATGAAGGCTCTTGCAGCCTTCCATTGTGTGTTTTACCTTCACAGGTCTTGCTCCCATTAGCACCCAATGAATGATGGATTTTTAATCCACACGGGCATTTTTCATACATCAGAAGACGATTTTTAAAAGCCTGGAGATACCTATATTAATTTCACACCCTTCAAGGACATTTCAAAATTCCCTAGAGGGCTGTTTCCTTTTCTCTCCGTAATGTACACGGTCCAGGAAAATATTAAGCACTATCATTGAACACTTGGCCTTTCGTCTTTAGGAAGGGATGATTCAGGAAAGCCAATGGGATGGTTCAGTGAAGTCGGCCTGGTGACTCATGTCTGAAGAGAATGACAACATCAAGACCCAATTACATGGTCAAGAGGCTAGGTCATTCAGCAATTGTGTACTGTATGCCTTTCAGGTGGAAAACACGGAGCCCCCAAGAGCAACGAGGGAGATGGTGCACACATCAGCCACCGTGTTGGGCTGGACAGGGTCAGAGTCTTTGAAAACGTACAAGTTTCTGTGGGAATTCAGAGAGGAGATCATGTTGGCTTCATGGAATTGGTGGGATTTGGGCTGGAACTTGAAGAAAATGGAATTTCAACAGATTAAAGGAGTCATGAGCCCATGAAAGACAAAAGGAAGCAGATAAGCAAAGAAAGACAACTCTTGGGATATTTTAGACAAAAGGCAAATCATTATGGATGGCTGGACCTTAGGAAACTAATAAGAAAGAAGTCGGGAAAGGAAGTTGAAGCTAGATCATGAATGAGATTAGAATGCCAATTTATGAAATCGGGAGTTTTGCAAAGGTGATGCCAATTAGGAGACTGTTGCAATGAGTCCAGGCATATATTAATGAGGGTTTTCAAGACATATGAGAGTTTTCTAAGATACAGAGAGAGTGGTGTTTTAGCAGCTCAATCCATAGAAAAGTTGGAGACTGATTGAATATAGCATGTGAAGGAAATGAAAGAGGCAAAGATCATTCCTGGGTGCCAAGGTTAGGATGTGGAATAGAATTGGGAGTATGAATAGAATGACCTAGTTTGGGAGAAAGATTACAAGTTGGGCTTCTGAAATGAGATTGAACATATCAGGGCATATCCAAAATGTGATCTGGGGCACAGATGGAAGTGTGAGATTAATGCATGAAAAGACGCATTATATAATCAAGACTATAGATTATAGATCTGAGGTCTACCTGCCCATCAACGATGCTCTAAAGCTCCTTGAACTGATAAATAAGAAAAATGTATCACATATAAAATAAAATAATTCAAAAGACATTATTAGGAAATAAAAGGGATCATTAAAGAGGAAAGCATGGGCAAACCCAGAGACAAGCCAAGGATGGAATACTGAGGACATGCTTGTCTTCAAATCAGAAAAAAGAAGAGGAGTCCAGACAAAGGTGGTGTTGGAAAGGGAAGATAGAAAGTGGAAGAGAATTTCAAGGAGAAGTGAGAAGGCAGAGGAGGAACAATGAAAAACTAGTGATTTCATAGTGAGGAAGCTATTTGGAGAGAAATCAGCAGACAACGAAATTGAATATATAATAATAATATTATTAACTTAGTCATATCATATTTTTACAACTTTTCAAGCACTTTCAAAACTTCTGAGCAATGTAGGGAATTTTACTAACAAAGTTAGTTTTGCAAAGTTTCAAGCTTAAATGCTCATTTGCAGCAAGTATGAAACCAATGAGAAGAGCAGCGTTAGATCAGAGAAAAGGTTAATTATCATTTACAGTGTAATTAATGCACCTTATAATTAATTGAAAGAGACTAACCTCAGTGAGGCCCTTAAATTCCTACATCATTTGTAGGTGGATCAATTTTATATAACCGTCTCATATGAAAAAGCAAAAGTGACCAAAGTTTTGCATTTGAAAAGGGAAAATGTAAAGGTCATCTTTAATCTTTATAACTGTAATAAAACCGAGACAACTTGTTACTAAATTCAAAGGTTAAATAAAGGAATCAAGAAAGAGAAAAGATGTGTCCAAAGCAATCATTTTTAAATTCCAGAAGATTAAATAGACTCAAGAGATAGACTGTAAAACTATACAAACCTCTTTTCTCCAATAAAAATATTTACCTTCTATTTTTTAAGGATGTGTTTCTTTTTTCTAAATACACCCCCTGGAAGCAACTTAAACTCAAAGTTCTAAAATGGAAAAACTGCAAATTTAGCAAGTTGTTTCCTATATTATTTTCTAAGTGAGTACCTCCAATATTAAAGGCCATTCCATTTGGCTCACGGGGAAGCCCTTCTGTTTGTTAAGGTAACTATATTTAGTTAGCGGAAGATAATTCTATAACTGCTTTGAAGGGTAACCTTGACTGTTCTGATAAAATATCCGGTTACACAGTCTTCAGCACCATTACTAAAAATGAGCTCATGCTTGAGGAATGTGAATGAGGAACACTTCCCAGTGGCACCAGATTCGTGGAAACTCTGTGTGTCTGTTTACATTGTCCGCTGAACCATAGGATTTCTATGTTTTGAATATGTACGGACCTTCTTGTCTCCTTAAATGTGTAATATTTCTTACAACTTTTCTTAGGACTTTTCACAAGACTCAGCTCACCTGATTCTCATAAAATATCCTAGGTGAGCAACATAGAGATCATAATGCCCATTTCACAGATGAAGAAAATGAGTCTTAAAAGGGGAAAGGGCCAACGGGAGGACTATTGCAAGTGAGTGGCAGAACCCTGCCATTCAGGGTAGGCGGTTACACTCCTGCTTGGTCACTTAGGATCTGCTTTCCACACAGGAATGGAACCTCCCGGAAGACTCTGTCGCTCATTGCTGCACCCCTGCATCTAGATCAGGGCCTGGCACGTATTCGATGCTTAATAACTGTTACTTAAAAAAATGAATGCCTAAATAGTGATGTGCTCAAATCAAATAGGTGAACATCAATAATGGCCGCATTCACAGCATGAGGACAGGATCTGAATTACGGAGAATGTGTGAAGCTTGCATCAGCATTATAAAGACTGTGTTCTTTACTTTTTAGAACAGGTTTATTCAGGTATAAATCACCTGTTTTAAAGGTACAATTAAATGACTCGGTATGTTTACAGAATTGCGCAGTCACCCCAGTACAAGTTTAGAACATTTCTGTCATTCCCAAAAGATTGTTTATGCCCTTTTTCAGTCATTTCTCATTCTCACCCTGAGCCTCACTAATTTACTGGAGTTGCTTTTGGGGGGCGGGCATTTCTTATAAAAGGAATCATACAATAAGTGGTCTTTGTATAGGATTTCTTTCAGGTAGTATAATACTTTGAGGGGTTCAGCCAAGTTGTAGCCTGAATTAGTACTTCATTCCTTTTTACTGCTAGATAATATTCTGTTGTTTGGAGAGAACACATTTTGCTTATTCATTCACCAGTTGATGGATATTGAGTTGTTTCCATTTGGTTGGACATCAGCTGACCATAAATTTAAGAATTTATTTCTAGACTCTCAATTCCCTTCCATCGATCTATATAAAACATCGTGTTCTTGGTTGTACCACATTCATTCATTTGCTTATTCATTCGTTTAATACATGTATTTCAATCTCTGTAATACACCAGACATTTTGCTGTGCAGTGAGATTGAATAAATGACATGTCTTTATCTCTAAGTAGGGTCGAAAGTAAAGGGTTAGTAGTGAAGTCTACTTTAAAGATAATCAAAGCAAAGTACAAATTTCTGTTGGACTTTTGATTAGCTATTCTCAGCAGAGACACAGGAATTACGTAGGGTAGGATGATGACTGTTAGAACTTTGAATAATCAGATTTCCGTAGGTGCTTAATTTTATGATCCTCTGTCACAGCTTGGGACTATGTGCTTGTTTTCAGTGGAGAGCATGGAAGGGCAGTGCTGGAGAAATTGTGCCTCCTCTGACAATCAGGCTGTAGGGGAAGGGGGTGAGGGAGTAAACAGACTCTCCAGAGATACTGTGCATGGTGGCAGCTCGTGTAAGGAGAAGGAGCGGTGTCTGGGGTTCTGTGACTTGCTGCCAGAGAGAAAACAATGGACAACTGGACTGTCCCTGAGAAGCGGCTCCTGGCCCTAGCAGATGGAAAGCCCTTGGGAGGTTCTCCAGCTAAGCCAGTAACACAGGAGGAAGCAGAGATCTGAGAGCAGAGATGGTATGTTCATCTCTCTGCATGCAGTTTTGAGAGAAGTGCAGATTCACATCCTGACACCTACTACCTGTCCTTATGGCCTTAGATGTGTAACCTAAACTTCTTTGAGCCTCAGTTTCCACATTAGTAAAGCAGATATATTACTATTACAGTTGTGAAAATAAATAAGTTAGTATATGTGGAGTAGTAAATATTACCTACATGTTATATATTATTATGATTCATATTTATTCATCTTGTAATGTCTGGGAGACAGAGGCAAATATACGACTAGATTTGGTTGCTCCCCAGAATATATAGAGTAGGAAGCTTTCCAAGGACATAAAGAGGAAAGAACAAGGAAGAGACAAATAGAAAATATCTGACTGGCTGGGGCCACAGTGTCAACATTGCTTGGGGGGAGCAGGAACAAGGAAGTAGGTATGAAGCCCAGAGATGGCTTGGCATTTGGGGATTGGCAGACGGGATACACTCACTTCTGGTCAAGGGGACATTCACAGGAACGCAAAAGTTATCTACCTTTTGGGTTGGAAAGGCTCCATCTTGAGCCTAGGAATTTATTTCAACACTACGTATGTTCTCTATCAAAATTTTTACTGGAAAATACACTGATCAGTAATGTCAACGAGTCTTCAATAATTTGTGTGGCTTCAAAAGGGGTCAACTATAAAGATGAATAATTACCAAAGTGGACTCTCATAACCATGGAACCATGTGAGAGTAAGCTTGAATGGCTAAAAATAATCTTACATAATTTTATTCATTCACATCATGAAAATGTTTTTTCAAAACTTTTAATACTAAAAATGTCCATTCCTGACCCTTATCTAATGGAACTTAATGAAATAATTAGAAAAAAAAAATGAATAATAAATGTGAAGTGAGTTAAACAGGCCTGCCTTCTTGTGAGTCCTCTGCTCTTCCTCTCAGTAGCTCACGTGCCAGGAAGGTAGGGGTGGATTCTCCAAGGGGAGTCATTCTGCTCTGATTGCAGCACTTAAAAGTCACCCCAAGAAATGCCAAATTATAAGGAGGAAACAGAGAAGTGACTAAGAATAAGAACCAGAATGGAATAGAAATTCTGGAGAGGTTGTGAAAATCTTTCTGACCCTCAGAAAACACCATCCATTTTAAAAATTACTTAATTATTGATTGAAGTATATATAAGTGGTTTACAATGCCATGTTAATTTCTGGTGTACAGCACAGTGATTCAGTTATACATATATATTCTTTTTCATATTCTTTTTCATTATAGGTTATTATAAGATGCTGGATGTAGTTCCCTGTGCTGTGCAGTAGAACCTTGTTCATCTGCCATCCGTTTTAATTTCACAGGAGTTTTGGTTCTAACATCTCATAAAACCTGCCAGAGGGAAGATTGCTTTTCTGAATAATCTGATACTTCACTAGACCAATGAGAACTGTAGATTTCCTTTTCTTGTCTTGGCTTCCAGGAAGCTTAAAGTAAGTTTGGTGACCAGTTGCTGTACGGATTGCCAAGGTTTTGTTTTGTTTTGTCTTTACTGTATTCGTACTCTAAAATTTCACACCCAAATGATTATTTTATCTCTGCTTTTTTTTTTTCAATTGTAAGACATCTCAATTAAAAAAAAAATCAGGCTAGAGTACAATCTTTCCTAAAAGAAAGAATTCTAAGTTTCTAGATCTCTCTCCAGGCAAAAACTTCTCTCCCTCGCTACACTCTCACAAATTATTGCCACTCCCAACCTAAAACTGCATAATCTAAATGGTTATCTTGTTCACCAATTAAAAGGAATCTTATTTAGAACTAGGGATTTAATTTTTTTAGTATCTTGTAAATCGGCAAGACTGATGATTTTGCTTGTTTATTTTTTTTAATACAGTTAAGCGCTAATGGAGAGTCAGTTGCAGAGTTGAAAGACAGCATCAGTATATAAAAATGCATATTACAGGATTCTAAGATCAATTTTGCAATGTAACTTGAAAAAATCCTTCTTAAGGAACTGTTATGTTCAACGCAAACTTTTTTTTTTCCTTTTTATCTTTTCACTTGCAAAGAGTGCATCATCTTCTGGTCTCATTTCATTCAAAATATGAATTCTAGCAGAACAAGAAAGACTGCGCCCAGCATCTCCAGGAGCCATTCCAACAGGACAGCTGTTCAACAATGGTTTTATTATAGCGCAGTAATATTAAAACCTAGAGAAATGTGAGATTATACATATAATAACTATTATATGCAATATATGATATAATAAATCAATAAGTATGCAGTCAAAACCAAAATGAAAGTGGCATTGCATGATCATAATTAGATAATATTCTAAACTTTGGCTGACAGTCAGAAATACATATCCTTGGATCCTGCCTTGGACATGCTGATTTGTTAAGCATGGGATGGTGTGACTCTGGTGTATAGTCAGGCTGAGAACCTAAAATCAGACCACAGTACATCAGGACATCCTAAGCAAACAATCAAAAATATGCATAAAGACATCTGTCACTGAATTATTTGCAACAGCAAATTAGTGACTTGCTATTATAGTAAATTAAATAAATGTCACACAAATGGACTAGCATGTGGCTATTCACAATTATGAATATGGAGAATTCAAAAATGTAAGACATTTTTGTAATATTAAGAGTTTACTAGAATGTAGCCTCCACAGAGGCAGAGGCTTCTCTCTTTGGTTCACTGCTTAAATAGATCTGACCCATAGTACGTGCTCATTAAATACTTGTTGAATAAAAGAATGAATAAATAACTTTAAAAACAAAATGCACATATATTAATAGTTCGGTTATATTTAAAAGTTATTTTAAAAGTTGAATAAAATAGTCTGTTTTCTACTTAGAAAAAAGAAGACAAAAAATTTTAAGTGAGAATCTCTGCTCATTGCATCTGTTAAGCGATCACGTGGCAAGGTAATTCAAATTCTGACTATGGAAGTTGGGGATTCATGAAAACATTTACTCACATATTCTCCTAGATTAAAATCTTAGAATACAATCAGTCAGGCAAGAGTGTGGAGATTGGTTTTGGCAGGAAAATGCCAGAGGTGGGATGCAAAGGAGCCTACAGACAGACCCTGTGTGTCTCTGAAACACCTGCGGTTACAGCCTGCACCCCCATCAGTGTTTCCTAGAGATTTAATCTGATTCTTGACACTTTGCTGTGCTTCCAGCTGATGTGGAGGGCGCTCTGGCTCTTGTCTGCTTATCCCACAGCAAAGGAGGCCTGTTGGGCATGTCAGGTAAGCACGGATGCTTGATGATTGACTGGTTGATTGGAAAGAGGCAGATAGGAGTCTGGAGGACAGACTGTCAGTTCCATATGGTCCCCTGAGGAAGAACAGGAGGCGATCCAGGAATCTCTGCCCCAGAAAAACCACAGGCTGTCAATTACATGCATCAAGCACTGTTGAGAAGAGGCAGAGTGGAAGCAGAAAAGAATGAAGAGGTTATTCTTCTTGGATGTATGGCTTCCGCGGTATCTTCAGTTCACCTTTACCAATTTGTAGGATATTCCTGGGAGCACTTGGGTCCACATACAACCCCCCAAGTGTCTACGCATCTCCTCGTGTTTCAGGTGTACTTGAAGTGAAAACAAATTGGCTTCATGATTCCATTTCAGTGGTTTTTTTTCCCCCAAGCACCATTCTTTGAATAATTTTTCCTCTTTTTTTTTTTTTCTTGAAAAAGTTTATTTGCTGCCAAAGAGAAAGTGTGGGTCTTTGTTATTAATGTTGTAGAAATACAAATATGTCCACCTCGGAAAGGAGTCTTCATTAACTCCCACAGCCCAGAAAATTAAGGCACGCCTCATCAGGATCTGAGCTTGCTGTCGACTAAATTGCAAGGGACTAGTTGAGTTGCTGGGACTCATAATGCTGATAGAGCGGTTTCCACGTGAATGAAGGATAAACAGCGATTAATTTCAGCCAATAAATAATGGTTTGAGGCCCACATTGAAAGAGGAACAATTACTTTTCCATTTTTCCTGCCAAATGAGCTGATAAGAGAAAACAGGGGAGTTGGCCACGTAAATCAGTCTTAATTTTATCTTCCCCATTAAAAAGCAGCCATTAAGACCATCTTCGGCTCATTTCATCCTCCTCTTGTTTCACTTTTTCAATTTGCACAAAAGGGGGGAGTTTGCTCGTCATAAAATTTCACTTTGGCCAACCTATCATTTGCATCTGGGCCAATAAATAGCAATTAGCATAAACATTTAAATCAGGAACTGGAACAAATTCTTGTTCCCCCAGCAAGCTGTTAAATTACAGTATTTTACTATATATAAGAAGCACTAAACAAAAGATCTGTCGGGCACTGTTATCCTCTTCCAAATAGGACACGGTTGAAAGAGAAATGATAACTCCAGCCCCACAAACTTCTCGCTCAGATCCAGGGTGTCTGTCTCCTGTGGTCTTGATCTTGTGGTCTTGATCAGCATTTCTTTGTCCACTGGTTAAGTTCTCACCCAAACGAGTAACTTGTAACTCAGTTTTGTGAGTTAGGAAAATTGCAGTGCAGACTTCTTTGGAAACATAAATGCTTTGCGTAATTATTAAAAGATGCATCAACAAGAGTTGTTCTGAGCTCAAATCAAAGTCCCTTACACAAAGCGCGATGAAACACATACAATAAAGAGTTAAGAACTCGTGACTTTTGTGATTAAGGTGCCCTCTTGAGTTTAGAAGAAAAAGCCATTATTCTGTGATCTGCATCTTGGTGCAAAAAGGTTCAGACCCACAGCTCATCCTCCCCAGGGTTTGTTTCTCCCAGTGGCCCCTGGAGATGGTTGGTTATAAGAGATTGACTGTCTTATATACACTATTCTTAAAGACAGAAATGCACCCCCAATTTCTTTTTATCTAAACCTAGCGACATTTTTGGCCCATGCTCTTTCTTGACACATCAGGTTATGATGAGATTTTATAAAGTGATATTAAGAGGAAGAATACAGAGATGGGCCCTAGATGACTGTCTCCAAACCAAGCATTACGCTTGGTACCTTCTTTCTCTTTAAGCCCTTTTTATCATCAAGCGAAACTTAGTTCATTATTTATCTATGGCTCATTGAAAGTCAAGGTGAGTGCTTCTCTTGATTAGGCCCTAATTAATTTTGGCTGGAAATCCAGAGTGGAACAGAGTGAGTTTGATGTTCTTTATGAATGCCTTCATTGGGAAGACTTGGGTTTACCAATGAGACGTTATTAACCATTTCCAGTTTGAGGATATGTGAAATGTTTACTGGCAATTACATAGCTTCCAGTGAGAAGACACTGAACATTTGAATCAATTGTTACTTACTTCTGTTTTTTTTTTTTATATATTCTTTTATTTTTAACCAAGCATTTAAAAAGGAAAAAAAAAATTGCCTGACTTCTAAGGAATTTGAACAGTCAACCTGGTGTCAACTAAAAATATTAAGAGCAATGTCTTCACTGTCTCTCCACTTTCCAAATGTTAGATGACATTGCTTCTACTTCTTGCAGGACATCAAATAATTGCTTAACTTTTAGCTTTGAGTTTATAATTTATCAGTTGAGTTAAGAAATGTGCATATCCCTCCTTTATTTTCTTCTTTTTCTGGCCTCCACTAAACTACCCCTTACCTCATTACGCCTATATTTGATGGAGAGAAAAGGGAAGAGTCCCTTGTGTTCTACCCCAATGTTCAAGAGAATGTGTAGAATGGAAAGCACCAGGAATCCAAAAGCATCTTTCCTTCTATCTCAACTCCCACCTTCCCAAACAGACGATGATAAAAGCATTTAATCTACAAATAGATATTGGGGCCTGCTGTGTGCCAGACCCTTGTAAAATCATTGAATGGAAGGCCTGTAGGCCTTCTCACTGAAAATTTTGGGTTAAAAATTTTAACAGAACAAGTTAGAAATGTTTGCCAGACTATACTTACACTGGTTTACAAAAGCACATTAACTGCTCTCACTCTTACCTACTGTCCAATGTATTGCAGCACCATAATCAAGACAGCTGGATTATTGTCCAGAATTAGAGCAAACATTTGAGCAGCCTCTGATTTGTCTGGCTCACTGGTGATGAAAAACATTTTACCACATGTTCAATATTGTCTAAAACTAAAAGAAAACCATGTTGAGATAGTTTCTCAAGAAACCCAGGTCTGGTAAACAAACACCCTTTATAAGTCTCAGAGAATGTGGCCAGTACAAGTCTATGTGTTGCCTCACCAGTTTCTCGTGTAGGGCACACAGCAAAACTACGTTTCCTGTGCAGTAGGGTTGTGGCTGGGTAAATTCTGGTTAGTGAAATATGGGCAGAAGTTACGTGAGCCCTAAAACCATCTCATCTTAGTTCTTTCTTTCCTTTCTTCAGTAAACTTGGAGCCACAAGTTTCAGATGGAGAAGTTACCAGACGAAGAAGAGCAATATTAAACTGAAGTATGAATGGGAAAACAACTTTTTAGTATGTTGTACCACCAAAATTTCAGAGTTTAATTGTGTGGCAGCCAGTTCATTTACCCTGAATAATGCAGAGTAAGGAGAAAACAAGTAGGGTGACAAAAAAAACAAAAAAATCTCTCTCTGATTGGGACAGCCAGAGGTTAGATTTGCAGAACACCCAAGGACTACAGAACTGCTCTTCCTCATGAGTTTAGAGAATAACAAAAATCAAAGTCAGGGAAAATTAAATAATAAATGAGGGCAGAATAGGGCAGACATACACTCATTGGGATCAAGGGGGAGCAGAAGACAGTGGGTCTTCTAAGGAAAAGAAATTAAATGAGCAGTGAAGGAGTTGAATATAAAATTTTTTAGCTCCCTGGACAAGCTGCCTGGGAAGTAGAGGAGGTGAGGGGGTGGGGGAACTTTCAGACAAAGTTAGGGAGAATGGATATCAAAAAATGTCAAAGTGCTTAAAGTGAAGTAAACTGTCTTTGGAAATTATAGTGATTAATAATATTTTAAATAAATATCATTATAGCACATTAATGGATATACTGCATAGCAAACCACGTTCATCAACATAGTTACATATTTGGATTCTTACTTGTTTTATTATATTTGTTGTATTATATATCTTATATATTATAAAATGAATCTGTTTGAGGCAGAACTATTCTGCCTCATTAATCTACTTGTTGATTTTTTTTACAATAAGACAAAACAAACATTAAAAAAAAATCTTTATCCTCTCTTTAGTGGTTTGAAGATTACAAAAATACACATTTTATTGCAGAATATTTAGGAAGTAAGAAAAGGAATGAAGAAAAATCAGACTCTCCTACTATTTTTCTCCCAGATAACACAGTAACATTTGTGTGAATGTATGTGTATGCCTATTTTGCAAAATATATTTTAGCCAAATTGAAAGTACTCTTCATATTGAGCTTTATTCCATGATTTTTTTTTTTCCTCCTCCTATTTGTTTGTCATTAAAACTCCCCATTGATCTTCCATCTCAAGGACAGCAAAATCTAAATTTATGTACAATTGGGGCCACTGGGCTGCAGGTGTGCCCAGATGTTGGCTCCCTCAGCTAGTAGGGCTACCTACTTACTTACTCGCGCCGGTGTGTTGTAAACATACCATTATTTTCTCTGTTTATTGTGACATCAAAGAGGTTCAGGGACACTGAAGACCATTGTCTTCTCCCGTAATAAGAATTTTTGGATCTGGATTACATTTGTTGACCACTTACAGTGATTATTTGCTATGGTCATGCATTAGCTCTGTTAAGCTTATTTCCATGCTTATTACCATCCCTTTATATTGTATCCTTCCTATGTTTAAATCCGTTTTTTCATTTTGCTGGCATTCTGTTTATGATTTTTTTTTCCCCAGACAGGATACAGAAATGGTCTATTTTTGAGCCCTTTTTACCTGAGAACCTCTTTACTTCAACTTAGCACATGAGTGATAACTTGAGTTGGTATTTAATTCTTTTATGTCAAAATCTGCTTCTCTTAAAAGTCTGTAAGCATTGCTCCTCCACCATCTTTGATATTCAGGGAAGATTGAATACTTATAATTGTTTTATTTATTCTTAAAACCCAACTTTTCCCTATTACATAGGTCTCTAATCAAATTTATCTAGATTTTAGAAAGCGCTTCAAATTCTGGATTAATATTTATTGAGCTCAGAATTTTTTTTCTATTATAACTGTGATTAATTCTGTCCTTTTGTTCTGGTTTGTCCCTTTAGAATACAATTAATTAATTTAGTCAATTTTACAAATATTTATTGATTACCTACTATGTGCCAATCACTGTGCTGGTAATGAGTGAATACAACAGTGAACAAGAAAGAATTGTTGCTTCCTTCATTGATATTACAAGCTTGATAAATTAAATTATTAATAACAATTAAGGAAAAGTACAGGATCCTCACTCTTAAGAAGATACATATTCATATACTTAACATGGGTATTCACTCTTTATTCTCTGTGCCTGTTTCTTTTTTTGTTTTATATCTTTGTCATTACGTTTGCTGTTTTATGTTATTCTTTTAGAGTTTTTTTCCTTATCTCTCCTAAAATTTTCTCAGGTTTCATTTTTGCTCTTAACCACCTTCAATGAAAACTAATTCTACTCATAGTTTATATCTCATAGATACTTTCTTGTTACACCTCTCCCCCCTCATCACGTTCTTCCCTCCAGTCTGTTCAAAAGTAAGTTACTAGTTCCTTTATTCCTAGAGACAGTGCCCTCAGAAATGTTTTCCCCCAACTTAAAAAAAAAAAAAAGATATAATTTACATACCATACAATTCACCATTTTAAAGTATACAATTCAGTGGTTTTTAGTTTATTTTTAAGGTTGTGCAATTATTATCACTGTAGAAATCTAATTCCAGGACATTTTCATCAGCTATAAAAGAAATTTCATACTTTCCAGCAGTCAATTCCCATCCTCATGTCACCCTCAGCTTCTGGGAACCACCAGTCTACTTTCTATCTCTATGGATGTGCCCATTCTGGACGTTTCACATAAATGGAATCATACAAGTGGTTTTTTCTGTCCAGCTTCTTTTACCTAGCATAATGTTTTCAAGATTCTTCCATGTTGCAACATGTGTGAGTACTTTATTCCTTTTTTTTAGCCAAATAATATTCCATTATATGGATAAACCATATTTTCTTTCTCCACTCATCAGTTGAGGAACATTTGGAGTGTTTCCACTTTGCAGTCTTTGTGTCTAATGGTATTACCAAAGTATGCAGACAAGTTTTTGCGCAAACATATGTTTTCAATTCTCATGGGCATATATCCAGAAGTGGAATTGCTGGGTCATATAGTAAATCTATGTTTATATTTTAAAGGAACTGCTGTGGTGTTTTCCACCACAACTGCATTATTTGATGTTCTCATCAGTAATGTATGTGGGTTTCAATTTCTCCAACACTTGTTAGTTTTCTTTATTTCTTTATTTTTCAGTATAGCCATCCCACTGTGTGTGAAGTGCTATCCTATTGTGGTTTTGATTTGCATTTTCCTAATGACTAATAATGTGAACATCTTTTCATGTACTTATTGGCTGTGTATATATCTTCTTTGAAGAAATCTGTATTCAAATTCATTTTTCAACTGGGTATTTGACTTTTTGTTTTTGAGTTGTAAAAATTCTTTATCTATTCCAGATACCAGAACTTTATCAAGTATATGATTTACAAATATTTTCTCCCATCATGTGGATTGTCTTTTTACTTTCTTGACACTAGCCTTTGATGCACCAATGTTTTAAATTTTAATGACATCGAATTTATATATCTTTTCTTTGGTTGCTTGTGCTTTTGGTGTCATAGCTAAGGAACTGTTGCCCTAAACCAAGGTCAGGAGAATTTATACTTTTTTTTTTTAGGAGAATTTATACTTATGATTTCTTCTGAGTTTTATAGTTTTAGTTCTTTCATTTAGGTCTTTGATTCATTTTGTGTTCATTTTTTTAATCTTATATGATGTAGGAGTTCAAATTTATTCTTTTGCAAGTGGATATCCAGTTGTCCTATCACTATGTGTTGAAAAACTATTCTTTTCCCACTGAACTATCTTGTGCCCCTGTTGAAAATCAGTTGACCATGTATGTATGGGTTCGTTTCTGGTCTCTTGGTCCATTGATCTACATGCTGGTCCTCTTGATCACTGTAGTGTTGTGGTAAGTTTTGAAATAGGGAAGTGTGACGTCTATAACTTGGTTCTTTTTCATGATTGCTTTGGCTGCTCCGGGACCCTTTCATTACCATATGAAATTTAGGATCAGTTTGTCCATTTCTACAATACAGACAAAACTTTGATAGGTATGACATTGAATCTGTAAATCAGTTTGGAGAATACTGTGTGCTCAATAATACAAAGGCTTCTAAGCCACGACAGAGGCCATTCTGTCTGTGTAGATCTTCTTTAATTTCTTTCAACGATATTTCATGGTTTTCAGTTTACTACTCTTACACTTCTCTGGTTAAATTTATTCCTGATTATTTTGTCCTTCTTGCTTCTATTATGAGTAGCCTTGACCTTTTATTTTGAAACTTCGAACTTACAGAAAAGTTAAAAGAATAACTAGTACCATAGAGCCCCATACAGCCTACCCTTCACCTGGATTTGCCAATGTTAACATGTTGACATATTCACTTTTTCTTATTTTCTCTCTTCCTCCTCCTCTCTCTCCCACTCTCCTTTCCCTCCTTGAAAAAAATATTTCTGAATTTCAAAAACCTGACTTATAAATGAACATTTTGGACAGTAACCTTTGTATCCTTTGAGAACTGCTAATTTTTAAAAGAGCCACATTAAAAAGATGCTGCTTGGTATTTCTGATGAAACAGGGGATCCTTCTACCACCTGAATATTATTATCATTTTGCTGATTATAATTGTTTGGACATGAAGGACAGGATGGTTAATCACACCTCCAACTCTCAAAATGCAGATAAATTGCTTTCTACTGTCACCTATTCCAGTGCCATGCATCCTGGGGCAGGAACAAATGTTAAGAAATAGAACAGAAGGCTTTTGTGGAACCTCAAAGGTACCTCTTAATTATGGCTACAGTATTAAATGGGAGAACAAAGAATGAGTAAAGCCTGTTTCAGAAAAAAAATCATGTAGTTTTATTTATTCCTTCATTTATTAATAAACACTGTTGAAAGTCTGTTGTTATCAGGTAGGGTGCCAGGAGGTAAGGATGCACAGACGTAAGCAGACTTGGTCCCTGCCTGATGGAAGCTATAGGTTAGCAGGGTGACAGACCATGAGCAAACAAATACATAGATACAAATCTATCACATATTACCAATCATTTTGCTTTCTATAAGGACATCAAAACAGAAGGCATTTTGTCTGAAAAACAGCAAGTGCTTTCATAATTCAATTAGCAATGAAACCTGATCTATATTGATATAAAGCTGTATTTGTTTACTTCTCTGATGAGGGAAAGAAGGCCATTTTAGTGGCTGGAATTTAGTATCTCTTGCTACTTTGGGATAGTGGGGAAGGATTTCTTACTTAATCCATTCACAAAGGTGGGTCTACCTTCCCAGCTCTTTAAGCAAGAGCATCCTAGCCGTGCTGTGAGAACATGCAGGCTGAAGGCTCCTGAACTTACCCCTGCCACAGAAGGAGTGTTCTGGAATTAGAGACTTCCCTGACTCTTTGGAAAACATCTTAGCAGACTATAAACGTGGCACTCAGCTTAGAGCCTCCTGTCAGGCAAAAGGTTTTATTTCTCTGCCCAAACAGTGAACGTCCCACTAAAGACGAGTCATAAAAATGACTTGATTAATAGCCAAATTATTCCATTACACCAAATTTTGGCATCCTAATTAC
The DNA here is from genome assembly GCF_009834535.1 of Camelus ferus. NCBI lineage: Eukaryota > Metazoa > Chordata > Mammalia > Artiodactyla > Camelidae > Camelus > Camelus ferus. The sequence goes on along the minus strand of NC_045718.1, from coordinate 1,848,325 downwards.
AGGGCTTTTTTCACAGTCCCCAATCTCAGCCCTTCTCCATAAATAAAGGTATTCTGTAGAATTCAAGCAGAACAGTTTTGTATATATGCCTGATATTGAATTTGGGCAAACTGATCTGAGCCCATAAAGAAATGAACAAGACTAGAGTAATCTAACAAGTTTCGCCACTCGTGTTTTACAGAGAGGCGCTGAATATCACTTCTTCACTTTGTAAAGACCATCTCCCAGCCAGGGCAGAGTATTTACCCTGTGAGAGTGGGGCCAACACCTGGCAGTTCCTGTGTGGACAAGGACAAGCGTTCAGTAAGAGGAGATTTTTGAACCTGCTGATTAGAAAAAAAATCTTAGAACTCTCATGGTCCTGGCCCAGGAAATTCTCAGTTCTCACCGATGTTAGGTGTGTGGGGTGGCTGGACTTCTGCCCAGATAACTGGACAGAGTGAGGCAGTGATTTTGAGTCGTGAATTGCAGTGCAAATTATTTCTTCTCGTGTTGAAATGCTGTTTAGGAATAGATATTTCTTCATAATGATTAGAGGTCCATTAAAAAATTATCAGAACATAAGAAGTAGTTTGACTATGTGCCACGTTTTGAACGCTCAGAAAATTAAAAAAAAAAAATACTGCTCTGTTGTTCCTGAATGTCTCTAGGGAAAAAATAAGTTTTTACATGAAGTCCATTGAGTCTAAGTGGCATTTACGTGATAGCAAATACTGGATTAAGAAGAAAACTGTGTTATCTGAACGTTTATTCATATAACGTCTACATCAGCATAATGGAAACTAGCTGATAATTGGCCAGATGTTTGGCTTTTCATTTGATTGGTTGTTTCCAAATTATTTTCTCCGCCAACACACCTGAGGGTTGCAGCACACCCCATCAGTTAGAGTAACTCTCAAGGGAAGAGGGGGCCTGTTCAGCTCTGGATGGAGGAAGGGGGTTGAAAAAAAGTCCCTCGGGTGACTCGGAAATGTGCCCCTGGGGGACCATCCTGTGGCAAAGACTAAGTAGAAATGAGGCGTTTTACGAGTGAGCTGTTTCGGTGGCATCACACTGAAAATGACATCATCAATTATGGTATTTAAATCTTCCATTTTCAAAGATCAAAAACTCTAGACCAGTTTTAAGGCTAGGCTGACAAGAGCAAACAGAGAGAGAAAACTAGTTAAGAATGACAGAGGGGAACTGGTCAACTTTGACGTGTGTGTGTGTGTGTGTGTGTGTGTGTGTGTGTGTGTGTGTGTGTGAATATCGAGACCGAACTGCTACCCTCGCCGTCCTTCTAGCAGAAGCAATTTGGGGTGCAGGAGGAGAGAACTGCTTATTCAAGAAATCATTTCCGTTGTATTTTACGTACCTGTTAAGTCATTCAACGTGCGTTCTGGCTCATCTATGTTCTATTGGGTTCTACAATATTTTTTGTTTGTTTTTGTGGGGGGGAGATAATCAGGTTATTTATTTATTTATTTGAATGGAGGAGATACTGGGGATTGAACCCAGGACCTCGTGAATGCTAAGCATGAGCTCTACCACTGAGCTCACTCTCCCTACTGCTCCAATTTCATATTGTATAGCCCGGTAAGTTGCCAGTTTCTCAGGTATTTTTAAAAAATCCTGAATTGCTTTCAAAAGAGATGCAGTTCAGCGTTAGGAATCTAACACTGTATAAAAGCCAGTTTTAAATTTGAAAAGTGAGTTTTTTTCTATGTTCTTTTAAAAAGCTACTTCTTAAGTAGTTTTCCAGTTTCGTGGAATATATATTTGTGTAACTACATCTTATATACATGTTTCTACATGCCCATGGTACACAGACACACACAATTTAACTATATTAAACCAAAGATTAATGTCCAGAATTAGGTGACTAATATACCACATGAGCTTGGCCATTTAATTAATATCAAATGTTCAAACATAAAATAAAAGAACTCTTACCCTCACTTTAACATATAATTTACCTAGACAATTAAGAAAGATGGAACCACAGAAGTATAATATGCTTATAACCCTGTTCCCTTTACCTTGATTAATTGTTTTGTTCCTGGCCATGCCTGGGTGGATTCCCAATCTCTGAGGCACCACTGTATATATATCCAAATGTGGAGGACTTTCTTGTTTCTTATGACTCAGAAGAAAAATGGGCACAGCCGTATCGATGAGGCTGAAAAGGACTGTCAGTTAGCTGCAGAAACAACCTTGACACCTTCCACTGACAAAATCTACCTGCAAGCTTTTGAGAGATGCAGAGTTCTGCTACAGATCCAGTTACAAAACAAGATGTTGTCCAAAAATTACTCCTCAGAAAAGCAAGTCGCCTTATATCTGAAGGCTCCAGAGGTTTCTCATGTCCAAGTTTACTCTCAGTTACTTCATTTTGAAAAGTAACACACCATTTCAGAGCTAAAAATAATGGAATCACCTCAATTATATTGCTGGTGGAAACAGCTGAAGAAGAAAACAGTGTCTAAGAAATAGAACGGGTTAGTAATGATTCTGGGAGTACGCACCACCGTTACAATTGTTGTCTGCTATTATATAATCAAGACCTTTAAAGATCATTTTCAAGCTATACCATGAGAAGCACAAATGTACACTTGCAGGAGGAGAAGAAAACCAAAGGCTATCCAAACGATCCAAATGTAATCAGCATGGTCACCATGGCACGGGATCATCTTTTTAGTGACACTGTCACATATAGATTTAAGGGTGTTACATCTCAAACAGCTTAGAAGGAAGTGCAGGGAAAGCCACTGTAACTGATGACAAATGAGGCTCAGTGGTGATAAAGATGTTGGTGTCAAAGAAGCCAGGGAGGAGTTTAACTAAAACTGGGGCATGAAATGTGAGTGTAGACAAAGCAATTATTTTGAAAATTGGTACATTATGCTTTGTATGTATAAATCTCCAAACTTAATTATAGAAGAACATTTTGACTATTCCAAATGTATCTCAACATTATTTATTTTCACGTTCAATAATTATTTTAAAAAGCTTAACAATGGAATAAATGAATCTTGCTTTATATTTGAGCTCACATTATATGCTGGCATATACGGTATTATGTTTGTACCCTTAAATTTCAAAGTTAAGGATGTTAACTTGTGCCTCAAATAAGTGTTTTGTTCAAATTAGATACAGCATTATTACTTATCATGTAATAAAAACTTCCTGTGAGTTGTAATAGCAGGCTATATCAATTTTTTCTTTTCTTTTCTCTTACCTTTGCAAGTCTATGTTGTCATTGTAGTCAGAAGATTACAGTGTTGGTCACTTGAAATTGTAATGTTTATAATATGAAATTTTCCTTGGAGTAACATTGTCAGATTTAGCAAATAAAATATAAGATGCCTGGTTAAAATTCAATCTCAGATAAACAATGAATAATTTTTAGCACATACTTGTCCCATGAAATATATGGTTCAAATATATACTAAAAAAAAAAAATCAGCTGTATATCTGAAATGTAAATTTAGCTGAAGGTCCTGCATTTTACCTGCAACTTTTCCTAGAGTGAATTAAAAATTGACTTTTGTTATATTTACAAGGAATGAGTGGGGGAAACTGTGAGTGGGGTTTTCAGTATGACAATTTTATATACATATCTCTTTTACTTTTACTCTGTAGAGCTATTTCAGACACAAATTGCACGAAAGACACCAGCAAACAAAGCAATGTTGTGCAGGGTGCTGGAAAGAATTGTTTGAGGGGCTGCACGTTATTCCAAAGATGGAAAATGCTTGGTTCCTCTAAGGTGTATTCCAGAGATATATAAAGAAATCATAAAATTCAAAATTCTTCTTATCATCTTTCCAGCCTTCAAAAAAGGTTTTTAAAAAAAGGGAACACGGAGGAAGGACCCGGTGTTATTTCTGCACGACATTGGTGCCCATTACTGATGCACATTCATTATAAACATTCCACAGGGTCATCCGGAGCCCTGCAGTGCAAATTTTCATAAAGCGATTTATTCCTACCCGGCGGGTTAAACCTCCTTTGTGTATAGGAGCAAAGTGTGGTCCAGTGGTAAACAGCAGAGAGAGTACCAGCTTGTCTCTTTTCTCCCCCCAAGTGCAGACCTCGGTGGATCAGACGAATCCATCCTCCCTTTTGCACCAGTGACCGGGTGCTTTGGCACTAGTACAAAAGTCACACTACTCTGGATAGTCCGTTATTGGTTAACTAGACAAAGCCCAACAGGTCGGGTGACCTATTTTTGCTTTTTGACAGTGCAAGTCAAGTACTTAACTTCAATCACGATCTCATTTACCAACGCCCCCCCACCCCCAAAAGAAAAAGCATGACAGTGAACACTAATATGATGGTAATTTCATATTGTTTCTGCTTATGAATTTGTCTTTCCCTTATTAATCATCCGATAAAGTCCTGACACTGCAGAATCCTGACATGGCTCAACAAAGCATAGACTAAGGACAGTGGCGCCCTAAAGGAAGAGGCTACCGGAAAACCGGAGAAGCGCAAAGCTTTTATTAACACCAGAGGCCCATTAGAGTGCTCTCTGTTCACCTTCAGTGGAGCAATAAATGAAGAGAGCTTCACCGGAGAGGACTCCTACTGTCTTTGTGCTGGTGATGCACAGCCAAGCTGTAGTCATGTTGTAACGCTTGTAAGAAACAGATGTTCCTTCCCTGACAAATCTCCTTTCTTGATTTATTATTCATTTGCTCAAATCACAATGGAAAGTCTTTGGCCCATTAATTAAATTCCAAGCAAAATAAAATTTGCAGCAGAACTCATTACTGGTAAATGACTTTGACACTTCATCAGATTTGAAGGTAAAATAGGCGACTTTAGGAAGGTAAAGGTGGAGGGAGCCTAGGCCTTTTCTGCAACCACTGCAAGATGATAAAGATTGTGATGAAATTTTTATGTTAAGTACTGATCTTGGAAAGTTCAATTTGCTCCCCCTCAACCCAAATTCGTGCCACGACCCGCCCCCACCACGATCTACTTTCCAGCTTCTTTTAAAGGCGAGTCTGAAGGAGACACTTAGATTTCAAATATATTTATGTATGTGGTTATCATGTCTTGTTCCAAATACTAAAGCATAGATTTTTTTTTTCAGTATGCAGAGAAGCTTGGCATATTGCATATTTGATATATTACCTTTTGAATAAAGGTCTAAGGGAAATCTAATAACCATGAATTGTGGCACGAAAAAGGAATTAAAACTAGGACTTGAGAACAGAGCAGAGGCAATTTTGATATCCTGATCCAAATATGCCAAATTATTTTCTACAGTGAAGCAAAAATGTGAGCATTTTAAGCCATGCATGAATTACACCAAATCACAAACAACGCAAAGCAAAAGAAGACACTGCTTTCAGAGGAAGGGCAGAACTCGTGGTTTTCTTCAGACATAGAACACACATTGAAAGTGAAATTTTGAAAATGTGACAAATATAACCAGCTCTACAATAAAGTTTGCTTGCATAGGAAGTTGAATTTGATTTCTGTTTATATAATGTTAGTTTTAGGTGTGAGTCTTCTTAATGAAACCTGTCTGGTCCCAATAATTTAAATATACCTTTCCCAGGCAATTGTCTGTTATGACACTGCATTTGGTTTGCTACTAAGGGCATCAAACATTAAGGGTATTTATTTTTTTAGAACATGTTACATCTTGAATCGAGGCCACAAGAAGAGGAAATATTTATCTAAAAACGCCTATGTTATGGAATAAGACAAGTAATATATTTTTACCACTTGAATCGAAATATCCATTTCTGAAATAAGAAGTGTGCGTGAAGACCCCCCTCCCCCCAACATGGTATTGAGTGTCGCTGCTCGTCCACTTTAAGCAAACTTCTAATTATGAAGCTCATGAGAAAATAGAAGAAAATAAATGAAAAATGGCGGCCAACTTGAAGCAAAATCTTGATTCATTTTTATGATTTCAAGGATAATATTTATCATTTAGTCACTGAAAATTAAGCTAAAATGAGGTTGATACCAGACATAGTTAAGTTTTTTGAAGAACATCAAGGTCTCAGATGAACAGAATTCAGTAAGCATGCCTCGGTTACGTCCTCAGAATGTACACAATTTTAACTAAAGATCTGTGCTAATTCAGAAAGCCAGCCCTGAACTTGCACACCGTGTCACACGGTGATTGTTAGAAGAATTAGATGCCACCCAGAGGGAAGGGTAATGTTAACCTAGTCCAGAAAATTATCTATGTTACCTGAAAAGATTGTTAAGATGATACAATTTGTTTTCACCAAAATTTAAACGAATCCACAAGGTTTCCAAATGCAAGGAAAAACACAAACATATTTTACATATACTAAAAACAGCAGCTACATTTCTGAGTCTTTCTCACTCATCAAAGCTGCCCTTGTCTCAGCTGACAGTTAGAACCTCTGTCTTCAATTTCAATCCTCTCTACTTGCTCTGAGAACTAAAAATACAAGAAACAAAGAAACCCACGTGTGAAAACAACACAGTGAAAGACACAAATGTGGTCCATGCAAACCGAGGGCCAAAGAGAGCCAAGAGACTAAGTCTAAAGAAGGAAGCTGCAGCCTAGTCCTTGGTTCTGCAAAAACCAGCTGCCTCTGTTCTGGCCAAATGCAGAATCCTTTTGGTCTAATACTAGATAATAAAGGACTTTACATAAAGGTGAAAGAAGTCATAAAAATTAAGAATCTAAATCACATTTTTAATTTAACAAACGTACCAGTGTCTTTCTATTAAATAAGTAACTGTCTATCAAAGCGGTGTCCTTGGTTGACTACCTACTAGTTCAATGACACTGCCACTGCTCAAAACCTCTGTAACTCCAGATGAAATGCCCTGAGTCATTAGTGTCATTTAATTAGAGTCAGATTTCTTTTTAGACCATGGGTGATATTATACCTCTGATGATCAAATTATTCATCCAATGTTATGCCTACATGTTATTTGCCTATTTCCAAAAAAGAATAACAATTTGCTATGAATCAGAACATTCTCAGGTTCTTGAGGTTATTTCGAACAGGAGTTACAAAGTGTTGCTGCATTAATAGAATTTATGTGTATATTCCCAAGGTGACAACTTTGAAGGGTCACCATTCATTTGGATGAATTAGTTCTAGCTTATGAGCTAAAATGGCATGTTACAGACGTACAGAGCTCTAGAGAGTCAAGAAAATGGTGTATAATTGTCTCTGTCCCCTTATTTTTGTCATGTCAATAGACTGACAGTGGAGACATGGATGTAATTATGTCACAGGCCCCATCAGCCTCAGCTTCTCCACCTTAAGTTTAAAAAATATCAGTTGCCAAAGGCGTCCCTTGTATACCCCAAATAAAAGCATGGGGAGAACGCACTGTTAGTTCTTCTCACAGGATACGGTAGATGTTTGGTGCCTAAATTATTACGACAAAGCGAAGTCTTGAAGTAACTAACTGGCCAAAAAAAGTACAGATGTAAATAAAAAGATGACTTTATACAAATGAAATGAAAAATTGAAGAATACCAGGACCCAGACATCAGTCAAGGAAATAGCAAGACCTCTCAAGGATGATTGAACAAAAATGTGCTAAAAAAGAAAAAGAAATAAATAAAGAAGGAGAAGGTGGAGGAGGAGGTGGAAAGGGTCCCAGCAGTGGAGAGTTTTCTTCCGTAGGTTTGTAAAGGAGGAGGGGTCACAGATTCCAGATGTTAAGGAAAAAGCCGAGAAAGGATACACCCTGCTGTGCTCTCCCCTGAATGGAAGCCATCCGCGCTGTGAAGTTTGGTGGCCTAATCACGTTTCAGTGGTACCTTAGTGTCTTTTTTTGGCTGGATGATTTAGTTGCTTAAAACAGTGGGCTTCAGGCTGTGGTTAGAACTTCTATTACCTTGTTTTCTCCCCCTGGCTCTAAACTCTACCTGTAACCCCACACGGCCTCCTTGGAAACAAACATCTTTTTGAAAGAGGTTGTATGAGTGAAGTGTATGAATCAGTACAAAGCCGTCCCCATTACAAAGGCCAAAGGGCAATTCACAGGCGACTAAGCCCTTTCGAGGGACAGGTAACTGTTACTCAAGCCTCTAAGATCAGCAGATGAATCTATGACGTGCGTGATGATAGACATAAGTAAAAACATACTGTGGGGGTTTTAGGTATGTGTTTAGGGGAAAAAAAAAAAACAAAAGGCAAAAGTCAAAAACAAAAGGCATGTTACATGCTCCCTCACGTTGTGAAATAAAATATTGAATTTAAGAAACCTCAAATATTGTCCAAGGGGAATTCTGGTTAAATTATTAGAATGAAAATAAAGGCCTATACAAATATTTGGAAAATATCGCTACACCTGCTTAACAACAGAACATTTAGAATAGAATTAAATTTGAAAATTTTTGTGTTTGCAACTAATGTTCCAAAGACACACATTATAGTGCTCTAAGTTTGAGACTCATCACTATGTATTCTCTGGACAGCAGTGTGATATTAGGGAGTCAGATGGTCACTTTTATGAATGAGAGCCGACCAGACCTGGGGAGCATCAGCGTACTCGAAGTCGTTTCATGCTGAGATGCCAAGGAAAAGAGTTCCCCTGTGACACTGGCATGTGGCAAGGCAGCAGAAGGCATCCAAGAAAACACAAACATATCAAATCAGAAGAACCTGGGATCTCAGTGCTGTAGAGGTAAAGAGCGAAAGGACTGGAAACACAGCATATTTGCCACGAGGGCATCTCTGGCTCAGAGGATCCCACGTGCGTCAATGGTTCAAAATATGGAGAAAGGGGACCATTTGATCTTTATTCTCTGAGCTGCCAGGACTTCTTTTCCTTTCCCTTGTATATTTCCACTCTCACTGTTACACGTGTTTGGCTAGATTTATGCACATAATATGCCAACATGAGAAGTAAGGGAAGAGAGCATTGGCCACCAGAACGTGGACGGAATGGATTGAAGCCAGATTCACAGACTGACCAAGATTTTCAGTAATTAGCCCTTCACACAGAGCTGGCTGTCACTGGGAGTTTTAACAACCACTATTAGAAAAATGAGCAATGCGCTTGGAATCGAAATATGAAGACTTGAGTCCCAGCACTGGTCCTTATCAGCTGTAAAACCTCGGGTATTTCAGACGCTTTGGTCTCTTTGAGATTCAGTCACCTCATCTACAAATCATCGAATTTGTAATCCTAAATTCCTTCCAGATCTAACATTCCCGGGATTCTATTCGTTATTTCAAATTGATTTCAGTTCTTATCTCAGACTCCGAGCTACATACTTAGGAATGAGTCATTTCACAGTGCAACTGTAAAAACTGCTCAGCAAGTGCTTATTATGCACGAACACTGGGGTAAGATGTTTCATGTATATATTGCTACTCTTTCCAATGATCCTTAATCTCGTTTTGAATATGAGAAAAAACAGACCCCCAAAGATATTAAGGAACTTTCCCAAAGCCACATAGCTGTTAAGAGGCTGAGCTGGGATTGAAAATCAGGTCTTTTAAAATTCCAACATCTACACTTCTTGTGTGATACCACACTGCCTTCTCCTCCAGGGTCTCTATTATGGGATCTCTTTTAAAATCCCACAAAGGTATTTTGGCAGGGGTGGAAAAGTTGAAGATGAGAACATATCCTGAGCAATAAAGGTAAAAATTTAACACCAGTGATCACTCACACGTGCACGTGCACAACACACACACACACAGCTTGTACACCTAACTGGAAGCCCTTGTAAGTTAGATCATCAGGAGAGAGAATTTTCCTTCTAACATTGAAATAGAGTCCAGGAAGGAATATGAATATAACCCCAAACAGTAAACATCACTAATCATTTGTTTATTTGGTTCAACAGACATTTTCTTGAGGATCTGCTAAGTGTTAGACTTGGTGTGGGACTCTGGAGAAGTCTTAACCAGAGCTAGCCAACTCTAGATCAGGTAACATTGTGGGGGGTGCAGAACACGGTGGAGGAGGAGTTTCTAGTCCAACTTGGATATTAGGAAAGACTCTCAGAAGGTATAATGCAAAAACTAGATCTTGAAGAATTCATACAAGTTATACAGAGGACGTGGCCATGGATGGTAGGAAACAACAGAAGGATGCAAGAAGGTAACTCAAGTTTAGGAAACCTCATGTTCATGATGGTGGGAAAGTCTACGGAAGGGACTCTGCTTGGAGTACAGCTTGCATTTAGGAGCATGGTTGAAAACAAGGCTGGAGAGAAAGGAATGGGCCACATCATGAAATTCTAGAGTTTGGGTAAAGAGATTTGACTTTGTCCTGAAGGCAACTGGAGCTATGAAAGAATTTTAAAATGGAAAGTAGTATAATGAGATTTTTGTGTAGAAAGCTGACCATGAGAGTGGTGTGAAGGATCTGCTAAAATAAGGCAAGATACTAGACCAAGTGTAGCAATGACCAAGTGTAGATGTAGCTGAGATGCTCAGGAGAGATGTGCAGAGTTGACCACACAGAACTTAAAGACTGGCATGTGCTATAAAGAAAGGCGTTGAAAGATTACTATAAAAACATGACCTATGCAATCATACAGGGCCCCGTGCACAGAAGGGCCCTGAACTTAATGATCTGCTGTTGGTATTTTGTGTCTTGGAGGCAAAGTTCGCTGTTCCTTGACATCCCGTTTGTGTATAGTGCTTGCAGTGCCCCGTGAGCGCAGGAATTCCCGTGGACTCAGGATGTCTACGAGTTCAGCAAGATTCAAAGCAAATACAAGGTTAGTATGTTTTCTCTATGATTGATTAAGCAGGGGTGTTGACGGCCACAAGAGGCTACTTTCCATTTGAACCAGAAATGTTTCAACACAGAAAGAAGGCAGTGCTATTCTAAGAAACAGGAATGATTGGGGAACTCTGTGGTGTCCTTACCTGAGCTACCTCCTTGTGTCAGGGAGGGCGAAATTCACCCCCCATCCTTCTTGTGTTCTCTTGGCTGGTCTAAAAATTCAACTGACGCGAGACAGATTACCAGGAGGAAAAAAAATTAATTCGTACATACAGAGCTCTCATAGAAACGGAACCTAAGAAGGGGCCAGAGCAGGCAGCTTTTATACTCTTTAGAAAAAGAAACAATAAATTTGTGAGGAATTAACAGGACAAAGAAACTTAGGTTTGGGCGCTGAATTAGAGAAGAATGGAAGCAGAGTTTGGGCATGGGGAGTAAAGGAGTAAGAAAGGCTTGTTTACAAAGGCTTCTCAGCCCTGAATCCCCTGTCTGGTGCCAGGGAACCTTCTCCTGGTACAGAAAGGTGACCTTTCTCATAGGAGATTTGTTTTCTGCTTTCAGGGGGGACCAGAGTGTGAGAGGGGTGTCCGAATTCTTTTCTTTCACTTGCTGTTTCTCAGGTAACCTTAATTCAGAATACTCAATATGCCACTGTGGCATCCTTTGGAGTGGCCCAGAGCCCAGCATTTATATCCACTTACGCTGAAGAGGATGAGATAGAATAAAGGAAAAAGAAGGGGCAACTCATAGTACCTTTTCTTTTCAATTCAGTCTTGCCTTTCTTGTCTTCAGTAAGTAAAGGTAGGGAATATTAACACAATATGTGAGTATCAAGAAGTGAAGTTAAAACAGTTGAGTTCATTTTGGGCAACATTTCCACTCTTCTGGTGAGAATGAAAGATACGCATAGTTGAGCTATAAAATACGAACTACGTGATTTTGCTGATTCTGCCTGTAATTAAATGCTCTTATAGTTGAACTTAAAACTGGCATTGCACAATACAAGGATGAATGGTAAAATTTGTGTTAATAACTTTAAATTTTCATTTTCTTAGAAGACATTCAATAGCAAATAAAATAACATCATGACAAGTCAAGAGACCATGGAAGGAAGGAAAAAGGTTTATATTTCAGTATGTTTAATGTCACTTTTTTCCTGTTCATTTTGTTTTGTTTTGAGTAAAGGGCCCTGCATTTTTATTTGGCACTGGGCCCTGCAAATTATGTGGCTGGCCTTAGCTCTAGGTACACGGAGAGACTCAAAGAGATGCTGCAAAACACACGTGAACATTTTCAAGTAGAGGAAGCTTAACTGTGGGTATTGACAGTGTGGTCCATGACCTGGAGCTGGTTTCCAAATTGTTTGTTCCATGATGAGATATTAAGATACAGCAATTGAGAGCCTTTAGAAAGATCACAGCAATTTGACAGTAATTTTATGTCTGTGGAATCTGGTTATAAAAACATTTGAGCCTGTGTTCTGTATGCATTTGGATTTTTCAGTTAATTTTCTAGCAGTGTATTTTTTCCTGTTTTATAAAAATACCAGATCACAACAGCTTGGAAATGAAAACAAACTAACTGACAAAACCTGCTGTTTCCCAACAGCTAGTTTGAGAAGCCCTGTGAAAGGACTCTTCCTTCGCTATAGATTGTATGTTTTGTCTATGAAATTCTTTTCCTTATAGACAAATTATTATATCTTTGCAGAGATAGGATTATTTCTGGGACAGATGTTTGATTCTTTCTAGAAACAGTGACATGAGGTTAATATGACTGCCCATCTATTTCTGGAAGGGATGGTCCCATAAAAATCAAGAGTGCTCCCATTCGATCACATCTTCTCCTGCTGTCTTTCCTGCCTCAACTTCTGCCCTGGCCCCAAATCTGGCTCCATGGAACCTCCATCCTTTTCGATCCTCTCAGTCCACCCATCTACCTTCATCTGCTCTCATTTGTGTTTAGGAAACATTCACATAAGCCTTTGATTGCCTTCCTCCTTCCTCCTCCACTTGAGTTCGACAAGTTTGGTGGTTTTCAAACCTGGCTGCCTATTATCATCCCTGCTGGATCCTTTTAAACAAATTTCTGGTCCTCACCCTTAGTCTTTTTCTATTACTCCTTTGGGACAGGTCCCAGAATATAGTATTTTTTTAAAAAGCTTCTCTGGAGAATCCAAAGACCAGGCTAACCCCAACCCTTGGAAAATTCACTGTTCATCTCCTCTGCATCTGTCTTCGGGCTGCAGAACAGTGCGGAAGGATTCCATGATGGGCGTCCTCAGGGCTGCTGGCTGTCCCCTTTGCCTGCAGTCAGTGGGCAGATCTCAGAAGAAAGTCTGCAGATGGCAGAGGCTAAGAACATAGATTCTGGAACTAGACTGCCTATGTGATGTTGACTCTGCTGCTTACTGGCTGTGTGACTTTGGGCAAGTTTCTTAGTGACCGAGTACCTCAGTTTCCCCATCTATAAGATGAAGGTGATGATAACACTTAAGATTGTAAAAAAGATTAAATGAGCTAAAATTGGCAAAGTACTTTTATTACAGCACCTGGTACATGGTACACACTATATAAATGCTTGTTAAAAATAAGAATAATAATAAATAAATCATATTTTTTACAGGACCTACTCCAGGGCACTCTGCAATCCCTATTCTCAGTTTCCTTCCTCTCTTTATCTTAGTCTCATATTTTATTAATAACATTTGACATGAGCTGTCTTGTTTTCTCTCCCTTTCATTTAAACATTTCTCTAATTCCATCCATTCTTACTCTCCTTCTTGCCAATCCCTAAGGAAGATACATCTTTTTTTTTTTAACTTAACTGCCCTCCCCCATATCTTTGCTTTCATCCTCTGCTGCCCATCCAAGGCCTTGCTCCAGCTTCCTGGTGATTGGACGGCTCGTCTCTGCATGAAGGCCAGCTCAGTTCTCTGCTCTCTGAAATAAAGCCTTCCTTTTATTCTGTCCGCTCCTCAAGTTGCCATCTCTTTTTTTGGGAGGGGAGGTAATTAGGCTTCTTTATTTATCTTAGCAGAGGTCCTGGGGATTGAACCCAGAGTCCTCGTGCACGCTAAGCACGTGCTCTATCCCTGAGCTCTACCCTCCCCACAAGTTGTCATTTCTTTCTTTTTCTCCACCAAGCTTCTCTTTGTATTCTTGCTAAAAGTTTCTACTAACGTTTCCAAATTCAAAAAATATACACCCTTTAAAGATGACTTTGTCCTCATTAGTCCACCACCTCTGCTCGACGTCACTGGATTCAGTGGTTTCATTCCTCTCGGTGCGATGTGTCTTATTTGCAGTATTTAACACATTGACCACCTCCTCTCATTGAAAAGCCCCTCCTTTCCTCGACTTTCTGGATTCTCCATGCCTCTGCTTCTTACTTACTCTGCTCCTGCTCTATCAATTTTGCTGATACCTCCTCCTTGGCCCACTCTCCAAAGTTACCTAAAGATCTTACTTGCATTCTGATCTCTTCTCTTTTGTCTCTCTCTTAATAACCTTATTCAATTTCTTGATTTCTCGAGGTATGAAATGGAATTTTCTTTCTCCATCCCAACCTCTATTTTCAACTACCAGCTGGACCCCTGGGCATCTCTCTACCACAAAGACACCTCAGACTCATAGTGAATAAAATTCAAATAACCCCTTTCCCTCTCTGGGCCTCCTGTGTCTCCTAATTTTATCAAATGCATCATCTTCCTGCCAGTAAAGCAGACTTGAAACTTCAGTGCTTTAGCATGACTTCCCCTCCCCACTGCTTTCTCCCTTGCAACCCAGAATGAAGTCTATCAACTCTGTCTCTATAATGTCTTTGACAGCCTACTTTCTCTTTTCTATTCCCACAGCCAAAACCCTACCTCAGGGCTTCACTGCTTCTCAGCAGAGCTACCTCAATGTCCTTGAGTCCACCTCTCGGCTTCCCATCTTGAATTCGTCCTGGACGGTACCACCACAGAGCTCTGATGATGTCACATTCCAAACACCTCCAAAGTCTTTCTATTGCCTAAAAAGTAAAGAATTAATTCCGTAGCCCAGTGTTTGAAGGTTTCCATGATCTAGTCTCAACCTACTCTCTAGTCCCTCAAGCTGGAGTCAATCCCAATTACTCAGTATTCCCTGTCCACACACTGAAATATGCTCCCTCTATGTTTTCACCCACATAACTTCTACCAAAACTCAGTTTACCTAGCTACTCTCAAATTCTACTTGTTTTTCAATGTGAGTGCCTTGAATGGAATTTAGAATCAAACCCAGAGGTTTACCCTCCCTAGATAAGGATTGTTTGGCAACTGTAGATGGAAAGGTAGACGTATTTCCCTTCGATCTTCACCGTGACAAGAGCACGGTGTTCTAGAGGCCCTCTCAGCCTGGATTAATGATTTAGTCTGTGCCCTGAAGAAGGTCACAAAATTGCAAGGGTGAATAATGACCATAGATCCTGAGAATTTATCTGTAACAGAAACATTCTAACTAGCCTAGTACATGGATAGATGAAAAGCTTACACACACTTACATGCACACACAAACACACAAATATAAAGCACTTATTATAGCTGCTAATGCTGTGATTTAGGGATTTAAAATAACATAAAGACATAGGAATATTTGGACTTGATGCCAAATGAATAGTATCTTATTACCGGGGTGGAAGACATTACAGAAATGGAATACCTGAGTTGTGCCTTGTTCCAGCTTTGTCCCGGCTTTCCTGGACTCCCTGGCATGTCATGCCTTCTCTTAGAGCCTCATTCTCTCTACACAGGGAGGACCAAACAGCTCAAGAAGAAGCTTGACTCAAAATACAGCCCCCCCTCCCTCCCCTCCTGCACAACTTCACCTTCCACCACAAGTGATACCCACTGAAAATTTATTTCCAAAAACATGGTTCCTTTGAGAGAATAGATATGTATCCTGATTAACAATGCCTTTATAGTTCAATTGATATCTGAGCTGTGTCTCTTTTCAAAGGGGTTACTTTTACTTTGGTAGGAACTTTGTAAGTTTTGTCAATTAAATGTCATCTAAATATCCCAACGGTTGGATAGGTGCAACAGTAGGGCTGGAAATGAAAAAGGGGGGAAAAATAAAGACAAACACAAAGGGGAGAGAAGTGAAAGGAAACAGTGAGTTGTGGAGATTAAACGGAGCTTAAATCGTGTATTGACTTGATACTTTGGACGAAAAGGCAGTGAACTGAGTTTCTTTTGTGTCCGTTTGTCACCCACAGCCCAGCTGGGCCACGCACTTCCTGCACTGTTTAGGTCCAGACATTGCAAGTCAAGGAGACACACTCCCTGAGAATGACCGCTTGAGGTCTCTTTGCTACAGGCCAAACTTACAGCCTCCAAAACACCAAATTACATCTTGTGGTTAGAGCCATGAAGCCTTGGGCTAAAATTGCTTCTTACAAATGGTTCATGATATAAGGATGTGACTTATGCTAATGAAAGAAACACAGAGGCCACAGTGCAGGGATAATTTGGGAAATACAAAAGTTGACTTCAGGTGTGACCTTGGAGGAGTCATCAAGCCTTTGGTCCCAAGTTTTTATAACATGGAATCATAATTTGGATTTTTGTGAAAACTCGCTGAGCAGTTCTCAAAGCCAGCAGATGAGAAGATATTTTCTCAGCACCAAAATATTTTCTGTAATAAATGATGGCTTTATTTTTTTTCATGCATGGAAAGATAGACACAAATATTAGAGATCAGTCAGTGATTAAAGTTTTCTCCTGCATAAAACAAGGACGCAAGTAGCCAGAATACACAAACACACAGAAGCCAAGTGTAATAATTCTATCAAGGTTTAAATACTCAGAAGCTTTCCGTGCAAAGCTGTTTAAGCATCATCAGAAACACAGACACCATGAGCAGCAAACAGCCCTCTTTACATTTAATTAGGCAAAGAAACTCCAGCTGAATGGGTTAAAAATTGCCACTATTTCACAGTAAGTGATTTTCTTAACCCCCAAGGGTTCAAATTACTTTGGCAGGAAAAGCAATTATGCAATTAATAGGGGAAAAATCTCCAGAGCTCTGTAATTTGCAAAGAGGTAAAGGATCTGCTGTGGCCTGCAGGGGACAGCTGAGCTCTGAAGCGTTTTCCTTTTCCTTTCTTTCTCTCTCTCTCTCTCTCTTCTTTTTAAAAATTTTGACCACACCCGAAATAAAAACCAAGGATATTTTAAGGAGTAGGAAAGCACAACGGCTCAGATAAAGTCTCTGCCAGTATATTCATTACAGACTCATCAGAGTGGATGCCTGCAATCGGAAGATTAAATACCCATTTACCAGGATCAGAAGAGAGTTTGGTTTTATAACGTATTGTCCTCTATTCCCCGGGAGGCTGCTTTGTTTGATAAAATGCTGAGAGTGGTGTAAAAATATCCCTCTCTCTGTAATTTGCACTCCTCTCCATTTAAAGCTATTCTTGCTGCAAACGAGAATTGAAAGCTGCTAAAATTAAGTGGTGTCAGTTCTCAATGACACTTTAATGATAGAGCGCTCAGCAAATGAGATGAGAATGAATTCCAGCATCTCTGCTAAAGATAGTAACCAGCCCCAAACACTGGACTGCTCTGGGGCCACACTTCACCTGCTTCATTCATATAGAGTAGAAATAAAAGTGGGAAACTATCATTTAAATGGCCATTAAAAGAAAGGGACAAATAACCAATGGGGATTCGGTTCAAAGTAATTGGGAGTTTGGGGCTGTGAATTTACGATACTCTTTCTGACCGAGCACCCTACTTGGGTACCAAGACACTCTCTCTCATGGATACAGGACATTTTATTTCAAGAGATGAGTGTCCCATTGACCAAGAAAATCTTTTCTGGTATGGTGACCAAGAGGACATGAGGACCTGATTCACTTTATAGAAGGGTCTGAAAATGCTCATTTACATTCCTGGCTTGAATTTCCTGGTACTGTCACGTTCTGACAGACTGGAGTGTCTGGGCACTTCTGTATCACCATGGCCTCATTCACGGAGAAAGAAAGGCATCACTCATGGACATGGCTCCCCTCTCACTATGGGTGGAGAAGGAGTCCTGGGGCAAAGGCAGCAATGCTCTGGAGGTCCCTCATGCATCGCCACAAAAGAGGCTCACCGAATACAACAAGGACCTAATTGAATTGCACTTGCAACCCAAGTTCAGGTAATATCATGTTTAGAGTCATAGGAATCTAGACTTGAAGGCAAATGCGTTCAAATGTTCTTTCACAACATACAACTCAATAAAATGATGCATTGCAGAGTTTAAGACTGCAAAGCTCACCATAGGAAATTTTTTTAAGTACAGACAGAAAATAGTATTTAAAATGCTTACAATATCCTTAAATGAAAAATTAAACAATTATGAAAAACCTAGACAACTATTTATTTCAAAGGAAGACATAGATACATCTTTATGAACAAGGCACAGATCTCCAGATGGACAAGTATAAGAGAAAAAGGCCATTTTGGAAAGGGAGAGGCTTTGATGAAGAACGGCTTCCTGGAGGAGGTGACCTGGGAGTGAGCTCTGAAGAAGTTACAAACCTGGTCAAGTGGAGAAGAGTAAGGAGGGTGTTCTGGCAAGGATAAAACATGGAACAAAGATGCGGAGTAACCACTCCAATTACACAGCATTATAAGGAATAATAAGAGACAGGTTTGTTGTCTAAGGTGCCTACTGCATGAATACCTTAAGAGCTCATCTAAAGGGTGTGACTGTGATCTGAGCAGTACCAAGGAGTCCCCTGAGCACCTGCTGGGAGTATTGTTACAACTAGATGAGATGACACATGGGAAAGCAACCAGCACGGTGCCACCTGGCAGGTAATGCACAATCAGCGTTAGCGTGTGGTGGGGTTACTCCTGAATGCAGGTGAGACATAGCCTACAGGATGCTGCCGGAACAGTGCTCTGTGCAAGATGAACCAGAGGCAGGGAGAACTGTGGCTGATGTGGCAATCTGGCTACAGGGTGACCAGCATGCCTCACCACTGAGAATATAGAGCATATGTCAGTAGATTTCAAAAATGCCTCCACCTGCCACTGTGCCGGTCTGCTGGACCTCCGCTGCCTGTACGACGCTGGCCAGGGACTTCTGGGCCATGTAGCCTACTGTAAAATGTAGTTCGCGCACGCTGCTTTAAAATTGCATTACAGTTTTAGAAGCAGGCAGATGCGGC
Organism: Camelus ferus; assembly: GCF_009834535.1. Classification (NCBI taxonomy): domain Eukaryota; kingdom Metazoa; phylum Chordata; class Mammalia; order Artiodactyla; family Camelidae; genus Camelus; species Camelus ferus. The sequence goes on along the minus strand of NC_045718.1, from coordinate 1,829,443 downwards.
ACGCAGGAAACTGAGGGCAAGAGCAAAGCCATGTTGCTCTTTTACGCCGGGCTTCTTAACGATCTCCTGGAGAACACTGGAATTCCATATGGCGTGCCATGAGTGCGGAAAATGCTTCAGAGTTTAAGAATGAAGAGCTATTTTTGCAACCAAAATAGAAAAAAGTGAAAAAGAGTCTTTCCCTACTGAGAAGCACTAGTGGTCTGGTCGCACAGCAAGGTTAACGGCCATCACGCGAGCCTCCTCTGGGCTCTCATAGCCTTTCCCATCCAGCCATCAACTTGGAAAGGATCGAAGAAGGGCGTCGATGCATTGTGACTTGATGGTGCCTGGAGGTACTCACAATATGCTTGATACCAGCCGACCTGCCTATGATTTTTCACTTTAAACAATATTGGTGAACAAAGTAGTTACAAGTTCTTTTCTTAACTTCAGAAAGTTAGGGACACCCCCGTGAATTGTTCTGTTTTGGTTTCACTGAATTGTCTATAGTTTCAGTTGATTTTGAACTCATAGTGATTTTCTATCAATGTCACTGAGGTATAATTTAGGTAACGTAAACTGTGTTTTAAAGTACATTTTGTGTGTACAATGCACTTAAAGTATATAGTTGAAGCATATAATTCAGTGTGTTGATATTTCACATATACCCCTGAAACCAACACAATAAAAAATGATTATTTCGGGGGGAGAGTATAGCTCAGTGGTAGAGTGTGTGCTTAGCATGCATGAGGTCCTGGGTTCAATGCCCACTGCCTCTGTTAAAATAAATAAATAAAAACCAAATTACCTCCCCCCTAAAATAAAATGAAATAGAAAATGAATAAAATTAAATTTTAAAAAATGATTATTTCCTTCACCCCCAAAATACTCCCCACATTCCTTCACAGCTGGTCTTTCCGTCTGCCCTCAGTCCTAGGCTGTGGGTCACTATATATTAGTGTCAGCACATATTAGATTGCAGTTTTGAAGAATCTTATATAAATGGAATCATACAGCAGACACTCTTTGAGTCTTGCTCCTTTCACTCAACATAGTGATTTTGAGATTCAACCATGCTCCTGCATCATCAGTAATTTGTTCCTTTTTATCCTTGAGCAGTAGTTCATTATATGGATAACCAAACTTTGTTTCTCTATTGACCCACTGGTGGGGGTGTTAGTTTCCAAGAACTGCCTTACAAAATCACTACAAACTGAGCGGCTTAAGAGAATAGAAATTTATTCTTTCATGGTTCTAGAGTTTGAAATCAAGCTGTTGATTGGGCCACACTCCTGGAGGCTCCCGGGAAGAATCTGTTCCATGTCCACCTTCTAGCTTCTAGCCATTGCCAGCAATCTTTGCCACTGTCGATTCATCACTCTCATTTCTGCCTCCACCTTCACAAGATTTTCTTCCCTGTGTCTGTGTGTCCAAATTTCCCTCTTTTTAAAGACACCGACCATATTGGATTTAGGGTCCACCCAAATCCAGTGTGACCTCATATTAACTTGGTTACAGCGGTAAAGACCAATTTTCTAAGTAACATCCTATTTACAGGTTCCAGGTTGACATGCATTTGCTGGGGGAGGAGAGGCCACTGCTCAACCGAGTGTGGTGGGTATTTGGGTATTCACATTTTTGACTGTTATGAATAAAGCTGATATATGTGTTGTTGTAGAAGTCTTTATGTGCACCTGTGTTTTCATTTGTCTTCGGTAAATACAGGTATGGAGCATCTGGTTTGCATGGTAGATGCGTATTTAACTCATTAAGAAACTGCCAACAATTTTCTACAGTTGCTGTACCATTTTATTTTCCCACAAGGAACATAAGAGAATTCAGTTGTTGCACATCCTTGCCAACACTTGATATGGTCAGGTTTATGATTTGAAGAATTCTTTGTATGACTGATACAAATCCTTGGCCAGACATATGTACTGAGAATATTTACTTCCAGTTTGTCGCTTTTGTTTTCTAAGTGGTGGTTTTCTAAGAGCAAAAGCTTATAATTTTGATAAAGTCCAATTTTCAATTTAAAAAAATTTTTGTGCTTATAGCCTAATGAAGTTACCTACCCCAAGGCTGCAAAGAGTTTTCCATTTATTTTCTTCTGGAAGTTTTGCATAATTTTGACTTTTACATTTAACTTTGAACTCCTGCTATTTTAGGGGGAAGTTTCATAAGTGGTCTACATTTTTTAAAAGAAAGTATTTCTGCTGAGCCTCAAAACTTTAAAGAACATTCCATAGTTCACTTTTATGTTACTGTCTTTTGGGTGATAGAAGTAATACACGTTTGCTGTAAGCAACTTTGAAAGTAGAACAAGTATAAAGAAAATGAAAAAAATCTACAATTGCACTACTTAATATGTTAACTGTTGACATTTTGATCCATATCTTCCCATATTCTTTTTATTCCCAGCCCACCAAATTAGGATAATGCTGTATATATTTCCTTCCTTTCTTAAAATTATATAAGAACATTTCCATATCATTAACTCTTTGAAACCATTATTTTCCATAGCAGAGTACTATTCTACTATTTGAATATATGAAAGCTTATTTAATCTTTGGGGCAATTTTAGCTTATTTCTAATATCTTGCTAGTCTAAAGAGTGGTGTGGAAAACACTTATCTAAATCAAGACTTTGATCACTTATCCAATAATTTTCTTAGGGAAAACTGCTAGAAGTAGAACTATGTCAAAGATGAGCACATTTTAAGATTCTTCAGATAGATTGTTAACTGTATTCTCACCATCAATGTGTGAGAGTTCCCATCTCACTGTGCTATCACGAGCATTGATATTATCACTTAAAAGTAAGTTCAGATATTTGATTTTAAAAGTCCCCAATGCTCCTTACTTTCTAATATCTACACATTACTAATGAGGTTAATTATTATCACATTAATCGGCAAATTGGATTCCTCATTTGAATTGTCAGTTTGCACATCTAGGTATGTTCTACTAGGATTTTGTATTTTTTTAACAGTTTATGAAAGTTCTGATTTGGTAAGATATAGTAACTATGATTCTTTGGTAAATGCTCAACATTGACAGAAAAATCAAGGAAATGGAACAGATTCTAGTGTTAACTTGGAACTTACACTCTTGACAAAGGAAGCATCCAAAAATAGTGTGAAAGACATTAGTTATTCAACACATAGTACTGGGAGGTCTGAGAGCAACTTGGAGGTAGAAATCAAGTTATAGCTTCATCATGTCCCGTACCCCAACACACAATTTATTTAGATTAGAAAGATTTTGTTTTTAAGGAAATTGATAACATCTAGAAGAAAATATATGTAAATTCTTAACTAAGATTGGAAAAGGATTATCTAGGCAGAAAAACACAGATAGAAATTGCAGAGAAAACAGAATTAAGAGTAGAATAAAATTGCTAAAACTTGCATCACTTCTGACATAAGAAGAGAAGTATCTGTGGTGGATTTGAGAAGGCCATGAACACTTTGAGATTTCTCCTGTTGAGAGGTGAAGTCCATATCCCCTGACCTTGGATCTGGGTGGGCTCTGAGATTGCTTTCATATGGTAGAAGTGACCATGGGAGCTCACCGTGAGCCCTCAGGTCCAGGTCCAAGCTGCATATGAATGGGGAAGAGCTCTGCAAGACCTAACAGAGAGTGACAGCTGCAGGACTGAGAGCCAAGTGTTGAGATCAGAGTCGCACAATGCTGGGAGACATGTGAGGTCCAGCTCAGCTAGGGAAGAGACACATAATGAGCTTCTTGTGTGTTGGGTTGAAACCCTTCAAGAGCCACAGTTTGGAAAGAGGATATTGCCACACATGAGGGCTAAAGTCAAAACCGAAAGAAATTCACCCTAACAAAAAAATTAAGCCAAGTCTGACAGGTTCAGAAAAAGTTGCCAGTAATTTGTCTTGCAGAAGAAAACCTGAGCACCAGTCAAAAGAAGCCAAGACAATACAGAATCCCTACAGCGTATCTTCTGATATGTCTCACATAGAATTCTTCTAAAATTCTAGAGATGCAGGAAAATGTGGCCCACCATCAAAAAATAAAATCTGCCGTGCATCAAGTATTGGAATTGGTAGGCAGGGACTTCAGAAGAGTTATTATGAATGCATTCCAAGGCTAAAAGGAAAAGATAGTCATTGTGAGTGAAGAAAAAGGAATTCTTAGTGTAGACATGGAAATGACAAAAAGAAAACCAAATGGGAAAATCTGAAAAATAAAATATCTGAAATTTAATTTTTTAAAAAGTAAAGCACCGAATGGGTGTAACAGCAGTAGGAAGACAGCAGAAGAGTCAGTATATTTAAAACTGTATCAATACGTTTTATGTGTTCTAAAGAACACAGAGGAAAAAAATATTAAAAAAAAAAAACAACACCAAAAAACAGAACCTGTTACCTGTGGGGATATACATGGAAGTCTAACATACATCTATTTTGAGTTCCAAAGGGAGAGGGGAGATGGAGCAGGAAAACAAAAAAACAAACAAACAAACAAAAAACTTTAAAGAAAAGTGGTTGAAATTTTCCAAAATTTTCAGGAAACTACAAAGAGAATCAGTTAGGCACATTATAGTCAAGCTGTCAAAAACCAAATATATAACAAAAATGATGTAAGCTTACACCTTAAGATACTTTAGAAAAAGAAGAATAATTAAACTCAAAGAAGTAAGGAAATCAGGATAGCAAATGTCAATGAAGAAAGAAAAAAACAAATTAACAAAGAGAGAAACTGGTTCTTTATAAACAGTAAAAACAAAATATGAATTGCCAATATCAGGAATGAAGGATACACTAAAGACATTTAAAGGATAATTTTAAAATATCATGAATAATCAACACATTTGACAACTTAGATATAGTGGACAAATTCCTTTAAAAATACGACTAACCACACAACATTGTAAACTGACTGCACCTCAATAAAAAATTAATCAATTAATTTAAAAAATACAACTAACCAAAATTGACTCAAAAAGAAATAGAAAATTCAAATTGCCCTGTATCTATTAATGACATTGAATTTCATCATCAAAAACATTTTCACCAAGAAAATTCAAGGCCCAAATCATTTCATTGGTGAACTGTATCAAATATTTGAGAAGGAATTCATATCAGCACTACACAAATTCTTTTAGAAAGTAGAAAAAGAGTGAAAACAGCCCAAATGATTTTATGAGGTCAGATAACCCTAATACTAAAATCCCAATAAGGTAATTTCAAGAAAAATAAATTATGGACCAGAACTCTCATGAATACAAATGCAAAATAGAATGAACTGCTGATTCAAACAAATCTATAAAACTCAAAAACTTGTTGAGTGAAAGAGACAAGACAAAAGTATATATCTTATAATTCCTTTTGTAAAGAGTTCAAGAAAAGGCAAACTGAAATCTAAAGTGGTTTTTTTTTATGGGGTTGGGGAAAGAAATGAAGACTGGCCAGGAAGAGGCATAAGAGTACTTTCTGGAATGCCGGAAATCATCTATATCTTGATTGAGATGATGATTATAAAGAGAAAGAGAAAGAGGTGATAGGAATAAACAATAGAGATAGAATTTAAAAATTCATCAAATCATATAATTAAGATTTGAGTATTTTTCTGTATGCCTATTTGACCTCAGGTTTTTGTTTTTTTTTTTTAAGCTGTGTAGGAGACAAAATGATCAGGGTTTGATGGCCAATTCCATATGGTGAGTGTGCAGAGAAATGCAGTTATGATGAAGTAGAGAGAGATACTCAAGAAGGAAAATGAATTTGAGAAAACCTTTCTTCTTGTCTTCAAACTGCTTAAATTTCTCTACCTAGTACTATGTACAAAAGAGAAAGGATACAGGAAAAAGAAAAAAAAAAAAAGGATATGGTCTTAAAGGACTTTCAAACCAGTGAATGAGAACAAGTTCAAACATGATTCCACCAAAATCAAGTAACAGGAACAATTTTCCACAGAAAATAAAGGACAAGGCAAAACTGATGTTATTCTTAGTCTTATTAACAAAATCTGGAATGACAATGAGAGTTAGGAAGCTGGAAAATCTAAGCAAGAAGTAGCCTTGATGATGAATAAAATGAATGAATTAGATGGAAGGGAAAACACGGAGGGAGAGGGGTTGTGTAGTTCTGCATTCATGCCCTGGAGACAATACCATGCGTATATTTAACTTCGATTCGCTATCTATATACATTCTGCTCACTCCTTCTGCTTCCCTTATTTTCTGCTCCTTAAACGTACTATTTAAGCTACAGTTACTGCCTTAGAGTTATTCATTAGCAAAGTTAAAAAGTTTCAGAGAAAGTTCTGAAATTCTGAAGTTGCAGATGTCTCTCGTGCATAATATGTGAGTATTCCATAAACGCTGCAGAGAGCTGCACATTAAAAACAAAATGACTTTGGTGTAAACTATCATTACTTACCTATTTTATGGAAAGTCTCAGAAAATAATCCTGCCACAAAACATATTCTAAAAGGGAAAAATTATCACATGTTAATAATAGCTTAAAAAGCACATCTTTAAGCAATGAGTAGAATGGTATCCATTCAATTTCTAATATTAAAGATTTTTGTCCTAGAATATCTAATCAAATGTATGATGAATAAAACTTCAGGCACAGTATCCTGAGGTAATAGGTACTAAATCACTTTGCTACCTGCGTTATACACAGGGTGAAGGTAGAGTCTTGTGAACTTGATCATTGCCAGCTCCCCCATGATTTAAAACATCACTGTGCAGATATATCCAGCCCAGAACTTTCTGGGGATTCGATGTGTGTGTGTGTGTGTGTGTGTGTATATATCTCCAGCATTTGGGACATCTCTGTGTTGAGGCCCCGTCTCAAAGGCAATACTGAATTCAACATCCCACTCCCCACGCCCACCACCAGGATACCCTCTCCCCTGTGTTCCCTGCCTTGGTGTATGGAACCCCACCACCTCTTTGTCCTGAGGTCTTGCTGTCATTCTTGACTTCACTCTTCTCAGCAACTCTTATCATGTTACCAAGTCTTGAACTTTGTACGACTGAACCTTTCTCTAATGCAACAACTTTTCTACATACTTTCTGTCTTCACTTCTTCACCGTTATCCTCCCTCCTGGGTCACTCATGTACTCTACCAAGTTATTGTTATGTTTTTCATCTTGCCACTCCAAACTTGAAAAAAAAGATAACCCAAAAATCCAGTAAATGAGTCAGAAACATATAATTCTGATATAGGCAACTGTGGCACATTCATCTTATAGCTGAACTATAACAGCAACCTACAGGAAATGGAATGGGTTGTTGATAGCCTGTGCTGTCAAATATATTGCTCTGAAGTCCATCCACAGTAGATTACCCTCACTTTTAATCTGCACATACTGGAGGGTTTTTTTTTTTCCCTTTGGCAAATAAGGACATGGACATGGAAAAACGATTATTGCAAAAGAAGGGAACACCAAAGGAACAAAGGGATGCAAATAGCATGAGAAAGCATTGCTTTATAAGTCTACTACATTGATTGAACTGGCATTTCTCAGGCTCTGCCACAACTGCATTATAAAGCCGTCACTGCACAGGATATTGATGAATTCTCTCAAAGATGCAAACAGTGGGAGAGAGCATTTTTCACAAAGTTTTGGTTAATGAGAATGACTTGAGTCCCAGAGGGAGGGGACAGGGAGAGGGGTCAGGCTTGACGTTCATTCAGAAGAAAGCCATGTCTCCACTGCTGCTCTTTAGAAGTTATGATCAGTGGCAGGAGCTCTCTGCCAGTGTCCCTCTTAGTTTGGGGTAGGGTTACATGCCCTGCCCCTCCAGCTAATTGGGGGAGGACACGCAGAATCCAGTTTAAAGAAAATTAACAATTTTATTCCATAAAAATCCACTGACGAGATGAATTAACTTCAACACATTTGAATTCATTACAGCTTGTAGTTCTCTTAAGAAAAAAGGTAGTCAGGGATGATACATCTAGTGTTCCATCAATACTAGTAGAGGTATGAGAGGGTAATATCATTTATAGGCCATTTTTGTTCATATAAAGTGAGGTGAAATACAATATAATTTTTTGAGAATGTAAATTAAGTCAATGAACTTACCTAGATATCCCCAAATATTGTTCCTTTTAGGCTGAAATTGTTTTAGAACAATAGACCCAGATGCATAAATTAGGATACATGTATCTGTATTTCTTTATCATTATAAATAATGCTGTTTAATCCTCCTTCTTTCTCTCTCCAGGTTTTTGTTGAGTTAATCTAGAATTTCAGATGTGGATTTTAATCATTAATTTTTAGCCTATGTATTCTTCAGAAATTACTTTGACACTTGCATTGTTTCATGACTGATGTGAATAGAATCCCATGTAGATATGCACTGTGTTGGCACTGTTTAATTACACGTTTTATGGTTCCATTGCTCAGCACTATTTTTTTTTTAAACTAATTCTTCTTTGTTTTTAAGTTCTTTGTTACGACTCATTTCTCAGTCTTCTACAGTTTTCCTTTGAGAGATGTTTTTTTTCCACAAAAGTTTGAGAACAATATATTTTTATTTGTTCCTTTCATTCCTTTCATGTTGGAGAATCTGTGGATTGCTTTTGCGTGTAAGTGAAGAATGAGCAAGATATAGAATTCTTGGATGGTGGCTCCTTTCATCAGAATTCTGGGAGGTGTGGTTCAAGCATCTCTGGTTAATTTAGTGCAAGGAGAAATCCAGTGCCAAGGGAATTATTTTTTATTCTTGCAGGAAATATGTTTTAATTATTTTTCTATTTTTTATTGCCTGTATGTGTATAGATATGTTTTTCTTTATCTTTTAAATTCAAGCATCTCACCAGCTAGGACAGCAGTTGACACATGCATGTCTTAACAAGGAGAGAACATATTAGTGACAAATCTATTCACAGACTCTGTTCTTCTCATTACTAGCCTAGTTATTTGTGATTTTTTCCATTTAGACATTAGGGGTATCATAGGAGAGTTAGCAAAAATGGTCTTCAAAGAATTCCTTAGAATACTTGCATTTATAGAAGACAGAGAACAGAACTCCATCTTTGCTTAATCAAGAAATAAATGTGATGGCTCATGTCATGGAGATGTTCAAGGTCATGGAGATGCAGCTGGGTCCAGGACATACACACACCAACAAGTACTCTTTCTTCCTCTGGATTTGCCCGCTCTCGTGTTGGGGTCACTCTCGGACAGATTTCCTCGCGTGGTGGCAAAGAGCTCCATTGGCCACTTTCAGGTGACTGCCAGGGAAGGAAAAAGAGAGCTGCTTTCTTGAGAGCTCCAGTGAATGATTTCAGGGGAGCATGGATAGCACCTGGGTCATGAACCCATTTTCAGAGCCTGGGAGTAGAATCAGCCCTACTTGATTCAAGGAGCAGCATTTGCCCCAAAAGATACTAGTCTGGCCAACAGGATATGTCTATCAATGAGGGAAACTATGGTTATACCACACGATCTTAAAGACCTTCAATATCAAGGTTAAGCTAATCATTTCCATTTACCATTATATTCCATGGACTTTTTCCTGTTGGCCAGAATCCTATGGAAGCTCAAATGGAAGGAAGTGATACAGTTGAACCAGAAAGTTTTGTGCTTCTTGAGACACGTTACTTCAGTCAATTCCAAGTATATTTTTTCAGGTCTTTAATTTTAGGAAATGTATTACTGTCTTAAAAAAAATCTTTGGAGTTTGATAAACTGCTTTTGCATTTCATATTATGATCTGGGCATTTCTTCTTTGTAAAAGAAAGAATCACCTTTGAGATTTGGATTTGACCTGTATTGATCACTCTTAACTCATTATCCTATGAAGATTCAAACTACTGCTTAAGAACCAGGCTATTCAGATAAATCATTTTCATCCTGGTTCAAGATAAGGTGGGTTGAATCTCACTTAATATCGGAGTAATATTTTAAGAGCAAAAACCAGGAACCATGTTGAATTTTGTGCTTCAGTAAGCCAAATTAAAAAAAATCGTTTAAACCCAATGGTAAGACTTTCTCCATACCTGTCACTCTTCTGATTTTCTTGAAAATAATCCTCCCCTGTTTGCCTGGTATCTTTAACCTTCAAACTGTCCTTCCTCCAACAGCCCCACTCCTTTAGAAGATACATGTTTACTTAGAGAAATCTAATTTGTGTTTTGTTAATGTGTGCTGTCTCTACCTGCTATATTACATTAAACGAGAAATAGAGTTACCCCAAAAAAAAAATCATCTTACTTGAAATCATTTATAAGCTAGCAACCTGGGAATCCAGATACCAATTTCTTTTTTGCTTTATAACCATCCACAGCACTAACTTGACCTTTACCTAAACAGGACTATAATTGCAGTTAAGATTATATAATTTACAATAACAACAAAAAAATTACTTTGGACGAACTGCTGCTGGGCACGAGTGTCTCCCAGCCATTAACTGTATCATTCATCTTGAGAAGAAAATTATTCTCATCCACATCGACATTTTTAACATAAACTGTAGTACTCTCGGTTGGCACTTTTTTACGTACCCATTAATCTCAATAGGAAAGCCTCAGTCTCACCCACCTAGTCTCTGAAGTTTGGATGTCACTACTGTGTACAATAAAAATTGTATATTCATGAACTCCATTTGTTTTATGTCCTTCTCTCTGTCGAAACCTCCCAAGCAGCATATGCTTTGCTCTGTGGAGAATAAAATCAAATTTGTCTGTCTTGTCATATTGTCATCAAAGTGATAGTATCACAATTAGATTAACATTTTGTGAAGGGGCTGAAGGGAGGGAAATGAAATAGGAGCACATTATAATAAAATCCACTTAACCCTTTCAGTCACAAATCCCTTTCACTCTCGCACCCGGAGGCAAAGAAGGCAATCAGACTCTAAAATAAGTGACACTGTCAAATTATTATGATCTATGTGGGAATCAAATAGGTCAGTTACTAGGCCTGCGAGGTACGTTTTCATTTGAAAGGACCATTAAGATTTTGTGACAACAACAATCTTAAGAAGTAAGACACTTCCTGGGGTTCTTTAATCAGTTTGGGATTAAGTCAGCCAGAATTGGTCAGCGTGGTTGGTGACACTAGTTGACCCTTAAAATATTATCACTCATTGAAGTCTTAGGTTCCAACTCAAGGAAAAATTCATAGCCTGTAAATGGCTTAGTCCTCGGAAATGTATTGAATTATAATTTCTGTGAACAGCATAGAAATTTTATTTTTGTTATTCTGATAACTTAAAGACTCTGAGTTTCAAACAGCAGCGTGAACAACCTCCCCAGAAGGGAGACATGAACTACGAATGGGTGGAGATTGGAAAACATTCTAGTGTTACTTATTCTTCTGAGTTTTTCCTCTTTCCCATTGTGTAGAGAACAAAAGAACTCACACATGCAAGAAAGGCAATTAAAATGGAACCTGCATCTAGTCTTTTCCTTTGCAGAAAAAGGGGGAACTATCTTCACCCTAGGCTGCCTTCACTAAGGGCTACCCTGAGGGATGGCAAAAGTCATTGTCCCACTGCCCTCAGTAGTGCTGAGTGAGAGCTTTCGAGTCCCTGGGGCTGTCATGGGCTTCATGACCTGCACTGATGTTGGAGCATGGTGACCTCTTCATGGCCTTTTTCCAGAGAGGGGGGATGTTTAGAGGGTTGAGTCACAGGTCTTGGAGTAGTCATTTCCCCGTCAGCCTCTTATATAACCTTTCCTCATCCCTGAGCCATCTCTTGTCTTCAACTTCTTTAACATCACTACCTTTAACAAGCAATCTTCCACTCAATCATGTACTGTGTGGTATTGTTCTCTCATTAATTTTTATCAATCACTCTTGCCTACCCCCCCCAACAACATCCCCTATCACTTCCTGACAAGCCCACAGTTCACACTGACTACTGCCCTCGTCTCATATCTCTGCCCCTTCACACACACCTCTTATTAGAACACCCTTGCATTCACTTGTCTTCAAGACTTGGCTTAAGTGTTACACCCTTAAGTAAATGTCACATAAAACCCATTTTTGGACCTTCATGCCCCCTGTCATAAAATTCCCCATAAAATTGTGATGATGACCTATATTTCCTTAGACTTTAAAAAATCCAAAACAATAATTTACATCGATTTCTTTATCTCAAATACATAGATCTTTACCCAGCTCATGGAATGTACTCATCAAAACAAAAGGAAGAATGAATTCGGGGAAAGTATTAACACATTTACGAAAGACAGTGTTCTCTTGCATGCCAGATAGTCACAGAGGAAAAAGTCATAGATAATGCGAAGTTGTTTCATGTTTGGGTTAGAGTTGTTTGCTTCTATCAGAAGAATACATGGTGCACCTTGATTTGAGCAATGCATGTGACAAGAACTCTCATTGTTTCCTTCTTGGAAGAAGGAGACGGACTGAGTGCTGGTCCAACCGGATAGATTTGTTATTTGCAAAACGAGTAAACTCAAATAATTTTGATTATTTGATTATTGTTTCCTGGAAAGCGACTTGTAGTAGCGTGTGTTGTGGTGTGTGGAGTTTGGTCTTGGTTTGGAGTTTGTCATTATCTTAAAATCAATTTATTGAATAATAATAACAGTGTTTGAAATGTTGAGAGTTTGTAAACTTTTCATGCATTAACTCATTCAGTACTCAGAAGAACCCTTTGGATTAGATATTATAATAATCCCCATTTTATAGATAAGGAAACTGGGTCACAGTGTATCTAATGATATTCTGATCATATCTTGATATGACATAAAGCTGAAATAAGGAGTTATCTATTGGATCATAAAAGCAGGCTTTCAACAGAGCTCAGTAGACTGGAATAATGGATGAAAAATTCAATTACTATGGAATGGGGAGTCTTTGACAGAAGTTTGTTTTAAAAAAGAGGGAGAGAGCTTTTATTAAAAGCTTACAAAAGATCCCAAGTAATGGTGGTATTCAACGTTAGGAAAAATGTCTTAAGTTTATTTACTAGTTCTTCTTAAGTTTCCATCCCTGTCAATAAGAGCCAAGTGTATTTTCAGTATCACTCCTTCTTGGATATAGGACTCAATAATTTGACGCCAGATGCGTCAGACACTTCTGCACGCAGAATTACTGAAGCCAGTCCAAGTGCTATTACAACATTTCATTACCATATTCCAGGATAACCTGCCAATTTCACCTCTTGTCCTTCAACTTTGTCATTTATCATCCTTAATGATGCAGTTTCCCAGTCTTGGAAGGAGCAGCGGTTAGGTATAGACTAGGATCCCCCTCAGTTAATTCTTCTCAGGTGGGATCGCCTCACTCAAAGTGTGTTAGATAAGTGAGGCAATTTACAGATAACCAAGTTCAATACCACTTCAGCATCATCATTTAGATCACACAGACAGGAGTGTTTGGAACTTTTAGGCAAAATTTGCAGAGAAATTTGTAGCCATTCTCTACTTCATATTTCATGAGTAGAAATGTCTACAAAATAAGCAATTTAGAATAAATTTCCTATGTGTTTTCAGTCCAGGATCATTATTACAGTTACCACAATGATCATATTCTAAGAAATGATGCACTGTGATCCAGTTTCCTTATCGATAAAATGGGGATTATAAGAAATATCCCTCCACATCTCCATCTCTAGTGAGGCCTCCAGAAACCTTATAACAACAAAGAATGAAGAAAACATCTACCCAACAACTCATTTTGGAGTAATGAGAGAAGATGGTGTAAATGCTTATTTATTTTTCTTTCTTCACTTATTATGCACATATTTTTGTGATCCCCTTTATTCTCCTAGCATTTTTAAAAGATACAAAATTATATAAAACGATAATTATAACAATGTATTCCTGGGTTTGTAACATACATAGCACATATAAGCAATATGAGTAACATACATATGTTAATGTATTAATAATGTATATATTACACACACTTCTATGCAATATGTTTAAAAATGTTCTAAAAGGGAGGAAAGAATGGGAATCATATGGAAATAATGTTTCTAAATCTTACTAGAGTTAATATAAATCTGAAATAGATTTTGATAGGATAAAATGTATTTTGTAAGCCCCAGAGGGGTCACTAAAAAATAACTAAAAAAATTTATAGTCTCTGGTCTTTCATTCCCAATAGTGATAATTCATATTTTCTCTCTTTTCTTTTTCCTCAGAGTATGACTAGAGGATTGTTAATCTTTTTGGATAACCGACTTTCAACTGTTGATTTTCTCTGTGTCTTCTATTTCATTGATTTACATTCTTTATTATTTTCTTTCTTCTACTTATTTTGGGTTTAAATTAAATTTTTCTCTGGCTTCTTAAGGTGGCAGCTTAGGTAATTAACTTTATGATTTTTCTCTTATCTAAACATTTTAAAGTAATAAACTTCCTCTAAGCATTTCTTGAAATGTTCCCATAAATTTTAGTATGTTGTTTTGATCATTCAGTAAAACGTTTTCTAATTTGTCATTATTCCTTCTTTGACTTGTTGACTATTTAGAAGCATGTGTTAGCTAATTCCAGATTTCGGAGAATTTTCCAGTTTTCTTTCTATTACTGATGCTTAATTAGGGTAGATGAACACATAATTGGTATAATTTTATTGATAATTATTTCATGACCCAGTGTACAATCTCTCTTGATGAATATTAGATGAACTCTTGCAAAAAAAAAAAAAAAGATGTATTCTGCAGCGGCTAGGTTCTTTATTTATTTCAATGTAGATAATTTTATTGACTCTCTTCTGGTGTGACCAATCTACTGTTAATCCCATCCAGCCATTTTGGTAGCCTCTTTCTTCAGTTGGTGAATTGGCTCAAAGTGAATAAATTTTGGAAAGATATAGACCAAGATTAGAATTGTAGCTCTAAAATTTACTAGCTGTGTGAGTTTGAATAAGTTCGTATCTTATAGCATCTATATCCTAACCTGCAAAATGGAAATAATGTTTATCCACCAGAAGTGTAGGAATTAAGTTAATTAATGCATGTAAAGCAGCTACTATAGTGCCTGATACACGATGTTAGCGCCCTTCCCACCATCCAATATGGTGAGCCATACCCCCCCAAAATAATAATAATACAAAATAAAAAGCTTCCCAGAAAAAAGAAAAGTTCCAAAGGCCTTTCATACAATTTACTTGTTAAAGACCATAGAATGTTAAGCTCTTTGTTAGAAGTCATCTTTTTCAACTTTCTTGTTTCAGTGGTGAGAAAACAGATACACAGTTTTACTCTTCAAATGACTATCAACCTTACTATAGGAATGTTCCTAAATTCTCAAGGCCAAGTGCAATGGATCCTAGTATGTGATGGATAAACATGTATTAATTAGCAGAATGAGTGTGTGGATGTACGAATTAAGCATCACATGTTGTAATGACTCTAAAAATGCCATGCATCACGAAGATCTACCATTATTTTATGTACCACCAATAAAGGAAAAAAACACTGTCAGTTAACTATATATGCCACAGATAGGTGCATTCTGATTTCATAGATATTAAAAGATGACCAAATATGTCTTGGAATCTGTGAAATAAAGGGTTAATCAATAATGGATAGATTCAGATCTCCTGATTCCCAGTCCAATGCTTTTTTTTTTAAACAATACTTCTTGTCTCATTCATTCAATAAAAATAGTTTTTATTCTCAAAGATAGCTTCATTTTCAAAAACCATTCCCTTAAGGCTTGACGGCAAAGATTTTCCTATTCAAATAAAAATATTTATAAATCCAGATGAGGTCATACCTAGAGATTATTTTTTCTTTAAATAATTTTCAGATCAAAGCAAGACCAAAATAAAACCAAAACAAACAAAAAAAAATCCTTGTGAATGTGGAACACATAATAGGCAATTAAAAAAAAAAATAAACTGAAAGGATACAGTCTGGAGGTGGGTGGTGAGAAGCAGGTAAAGGAAAATTGGGAAACTAAGAAAAATACTCTGCCGACTTAATTTATGTCTTGGTTGTTCTTGGTTACTGTAATTTTGTTTATCACAGAGTCTGGAGGTAGAGGATATTTTTCTTGATGAAAATTATTTAATAGCCTAGGGAAACTGGTTCTGGAATTAAAATTGCTTCTTTTTCTTACCATTGATTATTCTGTGCCAGCCATTGTTTTTAACCGGAGGCCAAAAATATATCCACAGTTGTATGGATGCACTAAAGAGTGTTTACAACTGCAAAGGTTATAAAAGGTTGCAGACTAATCCGAAAATGTTGCTCAAGGGGTCACTGGAGAAATCAAAGTAATAAAAAAATTTGAGAGGGAAAATTCTATATGCACATAATGAAATCAAATTGTGTTTATTCATTCAGTCTAAAATCAACTGGTATAACAGATCCAGAAGTGTCAGGAACAACACAAGGCACTAGATAGTCAAATGAAAATCAAATGTAATTAAGGCACAATTATTGCCTGAGAAGCCCATGTCAGCAGAGGAGCCAGACACAGGGACAAAGAACACTCGTCTGGGACACATGTTCCTAGAAAACAAGAGAGAAGCACGAGAATAGACATTGCCCCCCAAGTGCTATTGAAACAGAGAGGAAAGAGTTAATTCTGCTACCTTAGGAGATGGAGTGAGGACTGACAAACTTGGGAAAGGCTATATTCCAGATGACTCTCAGATGACTAAGTGTTGGTTAAGTTGACAAGATGGGAGGTATGAATCTGGTTTTTGGTTTCCAGGTCAAAATTTGCAAATAAAAATATGGAAAGCAGAGGGCCTGCATTCTTGTGATGCATTCTTGACAACTTTTCTTCATTTTCAGTCTCTTGCTATTTGCGGTATTCCTTCCTCTTAGAAAATGTTAAAGTGTTTTGGAAATAGTTCCTTGTGCTACATTTACTGGGTGTTCAGGGGAAAGCTATTTTTCTGTGCTCCATCTGGGTCCTTGGACTCAGTGACCTTCTTATAAAACAAGACTGCCGGGATGTTCTAATATCTACTGTCATCACTTGGCTCCTCTCACTTGGGATCTTGGTCACTAGCATCACATTTCTGGTATGAACCACTAACTCGATCTGTACCTGAAATGTTCAAGGACATGCTGTTGACACAGTGGTGTCTAGAAGCCAGATAGACGGCTTCAGGCCAGGGAGCTGCTGTGGAAAACCATCCACATCTGCCTAAATTAGAACTGACAACCAGCCCTGGATTCATAACACAAGATTCCTCAGTTTGGAACATCGGAACCCAGCTAGAAAAGACAAGAGCACAAACTGAATTTTTCTGTTTCTTTGTTTTGCTTTGGGGCACCTCCTTTGTTGTCCTTTGTATAAATGTCTCTTTATTTTAAAGGAAAATACTTCTGATGTTCAAATAATTAATCAAAAGTAGTTACTCCGTTGTAATGTCCAAAGTGACCTGAATGTAGCCCATGGTTAGTGTATGTGTGTAGAAATAGAATAGTGCAAAGACTTCTGAAGTATAAATTACCCTCCCACTGACTTGGTATACAGCTTTTGCTGTGTAGAATTTATGTTGCAGAAAAAATTTGGCTAGCTCTGTCTGACTTACTTCACTTAAAATGATAAAGACAAATATCATATGATGTCACTTATATGTGGAATCTAAAAAAAAAAATTACAAATTTTATTTACAAACCAGAAATAGATTCACAGACATAGAAAACAAATGGTAGTTACCAAGGTGGGGAGGGGTAGATTAGGAGTTTTGGATTAACAGATACACATTACAATATATAAAATAGGTAAACAGCAAGGACCTACCATATAGCACAGGGAACTATATTCAATTTCTTGTAATGAACCATAATGGAAAAGAAACTGAAAAAAAAATATGTATGTACATATATGTTTAACTGAATTACTTCGCTATATACCCGAAACTAATATTGTAAATTGACTACACTTCAATAAAAAATAAAAATAAAAAATAAATAACATCTAATAATCAAATTTTAAAAGTTGGCTATTATCACGTAAGACACATTTATAAATTGCTCTCTCTTAGTTTATGCTGATGGTTGGCTGTTTTATTTTGGTACCATTACTTTTGATAGCTCTACGACTGGTAGGTAGTCTCCAGAGAATGGTGCCTGTATCTGGAGGGTTTGTGAAAATCCTTTAGGCAGAGCAAATAATAATAATAATAATACAACTTG
This sequence comes from Camelus ferus, assembly GCF_009834535.1. Lineage (NCBI taxonomy): Eukaryota > Metazoa > Chordata > Mammalia > Artiodactyla > Camelidae > Camelus > Camelus ferus. The sequence goes on along the minus strand of NC_045718.1, from coordinate 1,811,390 downwards.
TATTTATATTTATTTTCTGTCTAAGCTGTACTAGGTTGTAAGCTTTACTGATCTTTAGTATAAGGATTCAGACTGCCTACATCTTTGGCCCTTGACATGCAGAACCTAATGTATCCTGAAAGAAAAGTCTAAGAGCTATACAGTGGAGGAGTCGACAATGTATTCCTCACATCTTTACTTTTCAGCTGTAGTATATTGAAATTTCCATGTGATAGGATATGTAGTTAGTTTTACCAAAATGAGTCCTTTTAATAACTTAAAAAAATTTTAAACAGGTAGTACCTTCATATTGTACAAAAGTCAAAACACTTGAGAGCATGAAGTATGAAAAGTCATCCAATCAGTCTTGCTTTTCATCTTCATTACTCATCTTGGGTAGGACAGAGGTACCAAATTCTCACGAATCCTTCCAGAGACACATCGTGCTGATACAGCAACCTGGCTTGCTTCCGTATTCCCCTTCCTATCCCCTCTCTTTTACAGTAGAAATTGTGGTAACCCAGGTAACCCACACACATTTTGCCCCTTAGGTGTTTTTACTTGCTATGTCATGGAAATACTTCCATATAGTTCACAAAGAGTTTTCCTGTTCTTTTTTTATGGCTACACAATATGCCTTTTTATAGATATACCATGATTGATGTACCAGTCCCCAAGTGATAGATATTTATATGGTTTCCAGTCCTTTGCTCTTGCAAACAGTGCTGCACTGGATAACCTTTCTTGTGTGCCATTTTAAACACATGCTAGGACCCATTAAAGTGAACTAAACATACGATTTATTTATTAAACAAATACTGAGTTCCAGCCAAATGTTCTATCAGATACATTTTTAAGAGGTTGGATATCTAAATCAAAAAGTGTGTGCATTTGTGATTTTGAAAGGTACTGCCAAATTAACTTCATAACTGTTGTACCAATTTACACTCCCGCCAGCAATGCACGAGACTGTCTGTTCCCCCACGGTCCTGCCAACAATAAATACCTTTGCATAATTGGAGCTTGGGATTGAAAAATGACTGTCATGATTCAGTAAGATGAGCCAAGAATGAACTTCTTCCATTTGGATCTTTCTTTGTAAGGTGTCTCTTTCCAAGCAATGGCATTCTTTAAAACTCTGTGCTAAAATAAAGACCTTAAAACCAGACCTTCAATCACTATATTACAAAGCATTAACCGAAAAATTTCAAACCTAGTGAAGCATATTCAACAACAGTTCTGATTACATGGTGCTTTTTATATCATCGATAAATAAAATTAAAGTATTTTTTAATACTGTTGATTTCATCTTTATTTTAAGCCTTCTAAAATAGGCTATATGTGCACACACAATAGATATGTGTATATATATATTTGTAATAGAAATACTATTAGTATATCACAGTATTGCATAATTTTTGAGTAAAAACGTTTACATATGAGGTTACCTAATAATTTTTTGCTCATGGGATCTGGGATTTTAGAGACCACTGACTGGTCTATATAATCTGATGCTCATCAAGTAAAGAAAATGTAAAATTAACAAGCATTTAAAACATGCAATGCTTTCCTGTTTAAGCTCTTTCCCCTGGCAACATAATTCTGGCTGGGAATCTGAGCGCCAATCTGTTATGATCCGTCAGGCCCCACCCAGAGGGCACTTCCAGTATCACTAGATTTCCAGAATAAAAACACTTTTTCTCTCCTCAGAGAGGAGTATAAGGAAAAATCTACAGCCTTCAGTCTTCCCTAAGATGACAAGTCGAGGAGATAAATGAGGACAAACCCTCTTCATTTGAATGATTCCATTCATGAGGAGGATGGAGAGATTTGATGATCTTCCTGCATGAAGACTTCATGCACTGATCCCACAGCAGGCATTTCTCTGAAACGATGAGGAAGGCTTCCAGCAGCTGCTCCTGGAGGCTGTGGCTCTGGCCAAGGCTGCCTTCCCAGCAGCAAATGTTTCCCCTCCTGGCAGTGGCTCCTGACCACAGCTCCTACCAGAAACTAGTGTCTCCTCTAGAACAGCTGATGGATGCCTCAGATCCTGGACACCTAAGCACGGCCTCTGGAGAGCATCTTAGAGGACTAACCACTAAGAGCAGCTCTTTATGGTCACAGCTATTTAAAAATATTTCTCCTGATTTTTAAAACTTGGAAAACACAGACAATAGTAAAGACAAACTTAAGATTGGGAGAGTGGTGGGTGTAGCTCAATGGTAGAGCACACGCTTGGCATACATGAGGACCTGGGTTCAATCTCCAGTGCCTCCTTTAAGAAAAAAAAATAGATAAATAGATAGAAGGCGAACAAGAACATTGAAGATGCTCAAACATCATTAGTCATTAGGGAAATGCAAAATAAGAAGAAAAAATTAAAATTAACCACAGTTGAAAAAATTAATTTACTATAATATTGCAATGCTATAGTAAATTAATTTGCAATATCGCTTTTATCATAATTCTTTCCAGTCTTTTCTCAATATAAAATACAGTATTTTGTAGAATGGAATTATATAGCATATACAGTTTTGTATTCTACTTTTGCTCTCTATGGAATGCCACGAATATTTCCCACACCATTAAAAGCACTTTCAAAGTACCTTTTTAATAAGTACTTAATAGATCATTTTATAGTTGAACCTTATTTATCTCTCCCACCACTGTTGGATGTTTGGGTTGTTGGCAGCATTAGGCTCTAATTGTATCTAGTGAGCATCTTGGTACAATGAATCTTTGCTAACAATCCTGAATTCAAATTTCAAATTGAGTTCTTAAGCTGAATTCCTGGAAGTAGCAATGCTGTACTGACAGCCTTTGAGCCAAAGTCACCGTCCATTTCCACCAGGAGTCCTGTTTCACCCCCCACACATTCATTCACTGCATATTTATGCATTTTGAATAAACAATGCTAACTTGATAGGGAGAAAAATAACTGGATGCTGCTGTAACTTGTATTTCTTTAATCACCAGTTAGATTGAAAAGTTGCTGTATGTATTTCTTAAATAACTTTTGTATAACAAAAGTAGTACAAACTCACTGTAGAAAATTTGGAAAATAGAAGAGCATAAGTAACAATTGTTTGTAACTGCAGAGCTAAGAGAGCTCATACTCAGTCACATTGCTTTTTATTGTTCAGCTCTTACTCTAATGAGGATTTATTTACATATATTTAATGTAGATTTGGATCACTGTGACATACATAATTCAGATGCCTTTTCATTTACAGCATTTTTTCTCTTCTTAAAAATAATTTGAAAATGTAACTTTAAATAATTACATAACTTCCTATCCATTGAATATACAATAATTTACTGAAGCATTACAATTTTGTTAAACATCTAGTTACGATCTTTAATTACAAATAATGGGATTTTCTTGTTTTTTAGTTGGCGTTTATTTGATTACAGATAAAACTGAATTTCATGACGCTTACTGGCTGCTGTACTTCCGCGTCTATGGAGTTTCAGTTTGTATCCCTTCTCTCATCTTCTAACTGGAATTTTTTTTTCTTTACTTATTCATAACAGTTTTTTAAAGATATTACCCCCTTCTCAGTTATATTTATAACACATAGTTTTCCAATTTTGGCTGTTTTATTTCCATTTATTTAACATGCAAAAGCTCTATATTTTTATTTGGTCAATTTTCTCCATGCTTTCATTTGAGACTGTGTTTATTGCTTTTATACATTAAAAAAAAGTCTTTCTCAATTCAAGCTCAGATAAATATTCAACACTGTCCCACCCAGTATTTTTTTTTTAGTTGTTTTATATTTTACATTGAACTATTTAATTTATGTAAAACTTGTTTTGGAGTATAGTAATTTTTTTTTCAAATAGCCAACTTTTCTTATTTTTCTTTTGTTTGGGAAATTTCTTTCATACAGGGGAGTTATTACATATGGTGGAACTCATGTAAAGCCAAAATTACTCTTGAAAAATCCCTTATGTAGCCCCCAAAATATTACATGCCAAGAAATAGCCTCTCTGTAAGTTCAACACACAGCCACTATCTTCTCCAGTGTGGAAACAATTGATATTTTTTAACATGTGGTACAATGTGAATGTATTTGTTTAGGCTGGTGTTCTTTAAGCTCTTGAATAACACACAGTGTGAGAGATTCTCATACTACAGATACTGGAAGCTCAAAGGACCCAAGACTGAAGAGGACCCAAGACTGAGGGGTCTCTTCCAGGCTCACTCAGTCTAGAGCGCGTGGTCAAAGAGTGGAATGAAAGACAGGGAGCATCAGCTGATCTACATAAACTGTATTCCCGCTCCAGATCAGTCTCTGTGTTTCTGTTTCTCTCCCTCCAGTGTAAGTTAAAGCTGCATATGATGTAATGCTGCTGTATCTTCCCAGCCATCTGTTCTAGTCCCTCGAGCTGTGGGCTAGCCTAACCCTTCATGCTGTCACACTTCTCTGCCCTCTTTCACTGTTCCTGAGTTGGAACTTACTCTCCCCTTTCTCAAAGATAAGCCCTAGTGGTCCTTCAAATTATCCTCCAAACCACAGAATTCCATCCTCAAACCCATGACTTTCCCTGAGTGTCACTGTCCAGTACCTGGAGAAGCACTGTCCAAAGGAAATATCATACAAGCCATATATTCAATTTCAAATTTCCTACTAGGCACGTTTTGTAAAATAAAAAGAAACAAGTAAAATTAAATAATATATCTTATTTAACCCAGAAGATCAGTCATCTCAACCTGTAAGTAACATTAAAATTATTAATGAGATATTTTACAACCTTTTAAAATCACTAAGTCCTCAAAATCTGGTGTGTATGTGACACTTGCAGTACATCTCCATTTGGACGGGCCATGTTTCATGTGCTGGAGCACCACATATGGCTAATGGCTGCTGTACTGAACGAGGCAGATCTAAAGGGCTTGCAAACAATCCTAAATTCATCATGAAACTCACCAGCAGCCGTATGTTTCACGTAAGTGTTCTGGATAGCCTACATTTTTCAAGCCACGTGGAAAAGCTAACTCCTCAGTGACCCCATGCTATGCCATTTAAAAAGTAAGTCAGAGGAAGAATGAGTGGCTGCTTGTTTGTTTTTCTCATCTCCTCTTCTGTGCAATCCATTTCTTTTCTCTGTGTCCATGTCCTTTATATTCCATGCTTTCCATAATCCTATCACTTTGTGCTGGTAACAGGCAACCCTGGATCAAGGGAAATGAATGAGTCACTAAAATTCAAGGAAGAGAGCTCTCAGTGACAAACATATGTCAGAAACAATAAGACATCTTCTTTCCTTGGTGACTTAAAATCTATTGCTCCCAATTTGTAATCCTTTATCCAATTCCAAGAGGATAACAGATATAATTTCATTTTTAACTCATATTTGTGAAAATCTACATTTTCTGATTGCTACTTATTTTAAGATTGTAGGCATTGAGTAAACACAGAATACATACTTTCTATGGTGGCTGATTTTGTTTTTTTTAAGGAGCATGCAAATGTGGCTTTTTCAGGCATTGTTTTAAAGGGAATAGAAAGCTCTCAGTAAACTTTTACATTATTCTGCAACATGTTTTGTTAGAAAAGCCTGTGGTAGTATCTAAAATTGTGTAAATCATCAGTTTTTAATCTGGCAGGAAGTAGATAGTGGCCCATTAAACTTTCGTAATTAAATTTTCCCTGTACTCCCCCATAGAACCATTATCTGAGTTTTCTAATTAACACAAGAGGAGGGAGTCAATTCAGATTGATGGGACCTAGAGCCATCCCCTTTCATTTTAATGACCTTTAATAAACTTTTATTACTATTGATATTGATAATTATAATACACCCTTTAATTCTGCAATGTGAGTCTAAGGACCTTTTCAAAAATTGCAAAATTCACCTTTAAAGCTGGAGTAGGCAGAATTACTATATTCCCAGATGCTGAGCATTTAAGACAATGACTCTAAGTGAGCTGGAGGGTAACAGGCATCCTGTTGGTGTTTCCTTTTCTCGGCCCATAGTGCAGGACCTCAGTCCTGACAGAGGCTCCGATTTTCAGAGCACAGCTCTCCTCCAAGACTGGCAATCAGACTGAATTGGAAAGTATTTCACGATAAACAATCCATGGGGGGCAAGGTAGAGTTTACTAAATTTGTTTTATTTTCAATTGGAAAGGCACTGAGACCAGGAGGCTAGAAGCCCAAGAGGATAAGTCGTTAGGCAAGCTAGGCTGATTTCCCAGAATGTTTTCATGTTATTTTGCCAGAGTTTTACATAATTCTACATCCTCTCAGAGCTGCCACTCCTGTCATTGGAACTGATTCTTCCATGTGAGAATGTGAATCTGCCGCCATGAACACATGAGCACTGAGAAGAGCACTTCCATCATTACTTTTCATTTACCTTGGACACCGGAGTATTGAGATGATAAGTTACAGGGGTCATGTGTTTAGTGCATGATGGACCTAGGATTTAGCTAGTGCTTTTGCTCATCAAGCTGTACTGTCTGCAAAATCATCATGGACTTCTCCTGCCTTGGTTAACGAAATCAAAAGTTGTGAAGTTGAAATCTACCAAGCTCATTGATAGTTAGGGGAGACAGAGTCCAACGGTCTCATAATCTCCTCATCTATAAAGTGGAAACTAAAATACATTTTATACCATAAAATATTTTGAAGATTAAATGAGATAAGGTATATAACATGCTTAGCACAGTGCCTGGTTCAAAAAATATTACCTCTCATTTTTATTATAAATATTGTCTTCATAGTACCTCACCTGGTTTGGTTTGGTTTTGTATTGTTTTAACCTCATCTCTTTTCTTTCAAAATTCAGGTGTTTGATGTTTTGATATACCAATGTATGGGAAAAAAAGTACATATCAAAAAATAAAAGTCTAGGCTTCCCTGAGATAAGAAGTAGCAAGGATCTTCTCAAGATTACAAATATAGAGAAAGATGACAATTCAGAAGAGGAAGGAAGACGATGGAGAGGAGAAGGAGGATATAGAATATATAACAGCGATTGGATGTGATCTGCAAAGCTTATAATATTTACTACCTAGCTCTTCATAGGAAAAGTTTAATGACCCTGCTCTAGACCTACATTAAAAAGTCTAAAAAGCAATTCCTGAAATAATCAAACTGATACTCAATTAATTAAACATTCAACTAGATCGAAGTCTAACATACTTTAAGTAGATACAATAAAATCTAGCACCTAACAGCATAAAATTCACAATCCTCAGTATCCACTTAAAATTATTGGACATGCAAAGGAGCAGGAAAATGCTACTCAAGATCAGGAGAAAAATCACTAAACAGAAGCTGACTTGGAAGTGATAGAGATGATGGAAAAAGTAGACAAGGATTTTAAGCAGCCATAATAAATATGTTCTAGATTTAAAAGAGACCAATAATGTAAAAAGGATAAAATAAAGGGATATATAAATGAACCGAATAGAACTTCTAGAGATGAAAAATACAATATCCTAAATGAGAAATTTACTTATGGGATTCATAGTAGATTAGATTCTGCAGAATGAAAGATTGGTGAATTTGTGTACATATCAATAGAAGTTATCCAAACTGAAGCACAGAATAAAAAATAGTCTGAAAACACAAACAGAGCTTGCATGGCTTATGGAACAACATAAAATGGATGAATATATGTATAATTAGAATCCCAGAAAAGAAGGCTGGGGAGAAAAAAATAGGTAATGAAATATGGTTGCAACTTTCCAAATTTTATGAGAACTATATAAACTTACTGATTCAAGAACCTCAATAAACCCTAAATAGGTTAAATACAAAGAAACCACACCAAAACAAATCATTAGCAAATTGCTAAAATTTTGTGACAAAAAGAAAATATTAACAGGAAAAAAAGACCCATTACATACAGAACTAAAATAGGAATGACAGTGAGCCTGTTGTCTCAAACTACACAGCCATATCCTGAAAGAAAAACTATCAACCTAGAATTTTATATCCACTAAAAGTATCTTTCAAAAAGGAAAGTTTATGCCAGCAATGAACAACTGGAAGTTAGAAATTTGAAAAATACTATTTACATTGGAATTTGGGGTTGGCAGATACAAACTACTATGTACAGAATGTACAGAACAGATGAAAAACACAGGGAACTATATTCAATGGCTTGTAGTAACCTGTAATAAAAAAGAACATGAAAGAGAATACATATGTGTATATATATGTATATATATAACTGAATCACCATTCTGTACACCAGAAATTAATACAACATTGTAAATCCACTATACTTCAATAAAAAATCTTTTTAAAGAAAAATATGATTATATGGAGCTCAGAAATCATAGACTCTAGGGGGGATTTAATAAAACCATTCGGACATATGCATTTTTAAATAGATTTATTTGGCATAGTTTAATATTTCAGTACTTTCTACGTCCATAAGTGATCTTTAGCAAACATAAAGGACAATGATAACACTGTTATTTTCCAATCCTCCAACCTAAAACAGCCAGTCTGCCGGGATTATTTTCCCTCATAACAATCTACTATTTTCCTTCACAACCCTTCTTACAATCTGGAATCACTTTTCCTCTCTTTGTTTATTTATATCCATCTTCCCTAATGTATACTCCATGAGGACAGGAATTACTATATTCAACTCCTATAAACATGGCCTTTATTTGGAATATTGTAGGAGCTCAAGAGTATTGGACTATATTAATGAATAAACATAAATGCATGTGTTAGGTATGTGTTGTGCTTTGAAGTTGACTTAACTCTGACAGTAAATTTATATTTTCAGCAGAGAAAACCAATCAGGAAATGTTTTAGGACTCTGTTCACCTTCTGTCATCAACTCGAATTATTTACCTTTTTGAACGTGTCAATCTTGAATAGGGTCATTAAGCGTCTGTGAATGAATGATAATATACTTGCATTATTTGAATGCAGTAAGTTAGAGCTTATATTTTTAATGGATTCTATTCTGATCCCTCCAAATGTTCACACATTGATAAAGGCACAGAAGTTGCCCTAAAATAATATTATCTATGAAACTGAAATATAAGCAGGAAGTCAGCTCTTGAATGTCCCCTGTTTATCCTTTTGTACCATGTGTATTTCCACTTTGGATTTTGTGTCTGAGGCCAAATAATGTTATAATTTTATTTATTCTTTTGTGTTCTTTATGATATGCTTGATCTTTCATATACGATTCTAACATCTTCCCTTTAGAAGAACTCCCCAATTAACTCAGTGACAAAGAATGGGCAAAAGATTTTTGCTATTGTTGACTTGGAGATCATCTTCGACCAAATCCACATCTACCTTGCTAACCTTTGAATGAGCACCTGTGCCCCCTCATTAAAGGTTCCCAAGTAGAGTTGCTTCTCCTTTATAGCAAAAGCACCATGACATGAGCATTCTCATGCCTCACGAGGGTTACTGGAGGAAAAACTGACAAAGAATCGTATGAATTCTTCATCACAAGCTCTCCATCTGGAACAGTCCTTGACCGATACCCACTTTTAAAACTTAGAGCCCTTCCCCATTTTTGGTGTATCCTTTCAAATCCTTTTGAAAGTCATATCTCCCAAAGGGAGAAGAAATCTGTGCAAGTTTGATGTGCCATTCTCCCCTTTAGTCTAATTTCAACAGGTGTGGGGCCTACTTCCATTTCACATGATACTTTCCTACTTCTTTAGATGATTGTCTGTTTCTATAATGATTTTACTTCTAGTTCTGTTGATGGCTTTCAGACAAAATGGGTTGATGCCTTCTTTAATGGGCTCACTGGTTATAAACCTCAGTAGAGCAGAGATCTATGGGCCTTGTACCAAAAGTGAGAGTTAATTGCTTTTACAGTGATACGATGAGAAATACACTTTTTAAAAAATTGTTGGTACCCTGGGCTAAAGCCTTCCATATAAGAGAGGAAATGCTTTTCTAAGGCCACTGATGAGTTACTTCGCTCGTTTTCAGCATGATACCCAGATTTCTGCGGACATCTCTTCAGGAGGTGGGTCCTGCCCATTGATACAGCCTGGTCCCCCTGCAGTCTACCAGGATTGTTGTGTTCCTCTGTGGCTGGCGACGGGGAAGCGGCTTTTCACACATCTTTGCCTCTTTGCATGCTGTTCCTTTTGCTTGCTTCTCTGGACAGCAGTCTCCTACTTTATAGTATCAACTCCTTCACAAAAGCCCTTCATGATAGGCTGGTAAAGTATAGCTCCCTGACTCCTACTCTCAGAACACCCTGTGCTTACTCATGTTACTGTATTCATCACCTAATCCTAAGATGGTCTCATTACTTCTCTGGTTACTGCTTTAGACCTTGAGCTTCTGGAGCAGGGTTTTTAAATCCCCAGTTATCACAGAGCCTGCAGAAAGCCCCTGTCGTGTCTGTTGAATGAAGCAAGCAAGCAGGAAAGACATCAAGAATGTGTATTTCTTTAGTGTTTTAGTAGATGTGATTTCCTGCAACTTGTCTACTCTAGTGAGATGAATTGCAAGAGCCTGAACTTACAGGTTCCTGCTGTTTCTCTTTAGCCATCTTAATGCATCATGGCTGATTGGACACAGAGAAACTCTCAAATAGTCTTGTTTTGCCATGGTGCACACAGCTCTATCCAGAAATTACAACAAAAACACCACACAGCTGCCTGATATTGTAGAAGGAGAAGTACCATATCTGACCCTGTAATCTCAACATATGGAAGACTGTTACCATTTGAAGGACTGTAAGCCTGATATATTTCTTTTGGGAATCCTCCAATAGCTCCTGTTGGAGGAGGCTAGGTCTCTGTGTGCTGACTACTTGTAATGATGCTTCATCAGGTAGAAACGAGGAAGGGGTATTCAAGCTATGGTGGCCAGAAGTTAAAGGGCCAAAACGGGAAACTCAAGAAAAACCTTAGAAAACCACGTTGACCTCTTTTTTAGCATTAGTCAAAAAGCTTAGAAAATCCTGTTCTGCATAGCACTGAGTTATCCACTTGCAATGCTTTGGTGAGCTCACCTCCAGTTCTGAAGGAAATTTAAAATCAAACAAATGAAAACAAACTTCTTGTCTTCCATATCACGTCTGTTCCCCACCCCAGAACTTCATCATTGCTTGGCTAAAGCCGATTTCTCTTTTTCTACGAAAGGGGGCTTGTTTTGTGGCACCTAAGGACACATGTGAAATTTTATTACTGAGAAGAAATCAGAACTCAGAATCAGTAGAATGATCTAAAACACATGACAATTATTTTGAATCTCATGCCAGCTGCACCGTGCCACTTGGTAACGTACCAGATATGAGAAAGGGGGTCAACCCCAGATTAAGGTAAAGGCTCGAGGCTTACTTGATATGTTGTGTTGACCATATAGTGACTAAAGGGAATGATCCAGAAAAAAACAAATGTGGAAGCAAAGTAAGATGGTTACTGCCATCAGGATCCACAAAGCATTTCCACCAACACATTTGATTTGAAGTGAATGGGATTCCTAGCAAAGATTTGTGAATTAAGAATTAAATGCACTAATATATATAAAAATAGATAAACAATAAGTTTATACTGTATAGCACTGGGAACTATATTCAATATCTTATAGTAACTTATGGTGAAAAAGAATATGAAAATTAATATATGTATGTTCATGTATGACTAAAGCATTGTGCTGTACACCAGAAATTGACACAACATTGTAAACTGACTATACTTCAATAAAATATATATATATATACCAAAGACAGAGAATTAAATGTAGAATGTCACAATAGACATTCGATTGACTCTCCTACAGTATTTCCACAGGAGAATAAAATTTATGTAAGGTGGAGTTGGGGGGTTTTGAAAATTATCTAATTTGTGAGAGGCACACATGGGGGCTTAAACGGGGGACCCAGGGAAACATAAAATAATACATACACACACATACACACATACATGCACACAAGGGAGGGTGTTTTCCAGGATCTATAAAGAGGGACAAATATCCAGGGTGACTTAAAGACAAATTGTATTGAATCAAAAATAAAATGCTACTATTTGACACTACTTGGATATTTTCTAATGCTTGAAAATAAGGTTGTAAGCAATATCAAAAATGCTATGAAAATACTCTTTAAAGCCACCTATAACTAATATATTTTCATTTATATACTTTTTTTCATTTTTGCCCTTCTAAACTTGAGGTTAAGTCATTAGTTAAATCAATGGCAAAAGAACGATAGTGGATAATAGAAAGAACGCCTTTTATTTCCATCACTTTCCTTTCAAGAGTCTAGGCATTTTTGTCGTTAGAGCCGATGCTTAGATGTGAAATTGTTTTTACTGAGTTATTGATGACTGTATCTACACAGAGCCTAAGTCAAATTATAGTGTATTATGGAAGCAATAGCTTCCTTCAATTTTTTGCATTATTGTACTATAAGAGCTACCTAAGCCCATTACAAAGCTGCCATGAATATTGCATCTGGACTATAAGTCATCTAGGTTTTAACCAAATTAAGTCCCCACTACATGACTCAGATTTAGTATCTTCTGTATACAGCAATGTAATCTGTAACCACGGAATTATTATAAGAAAAAAACTAAAACACAGTGCCTTATACACAATGGGCGTTCAATAAATATTTGTTGAACTGAAGATAGGACCTGGAACTACTACAAATCTCTCCTATTTTTCTCTTATAAATGAATTAAGAGCTACCAACCTATAACATTTTTATCATGTCATCAGCCTCGGTATATGAAACGATACTCCTAAGGAGAATTTAGAACTCACACCAGACAGAATAGGATAGACTAACACACATCTTCTGAAAGAACAATGCATGCTTTTAACCTACACCAGCAGGTAATCAGTTTCTTAGTGGTAATCAATATGGGTTAGACATTCTTCTTAAAGCCAACATCACTGGCAAGGATTACTCCAAGAATATTCACAAATAGGCTCAAGAATAAGTATTTTTAAACAATAAGGTAAAGAGTGAATTCCATTAGTGTTTAGAAAATATGTCATACATTTAAATTTGTTTTGCTTTCTTTTTTGAGGGGGAGAAGTAATTAGGTTTGTTTACTTATTTATTTTTAGGGGGATACTGAGGACTGAACCCAGGACCTCTTGCATGCTAAGCATACACTCTACTCTACCACTTGAACTACACCCTCCCCCCAATAGATCATACATTTAAAGGAGAAAGAATAATATATTTTGAAGTCTAAACAATGAGCCCTACTTTCTCTAAATGTCTAGATGTTTACTTGGCAAGAAGTCTCGAATGAATCAAACCAGTAGTATGTTTTGTATCACGAGCATCTAAGGGAATTCACTTCCATCTATGAATGCTTAAGATAGACCTAACCATTTAATTTAAAAGTGTCCTATGCGGAGATAAATGCCCAGCTGCATTTCATCTCCACCCAGAAGACAAAGAAGGAGGGAAGGAAATGGATTTCAATAAACGAATAAAGAAAACTAGGTTAGGCAACTTGAGTCTCTTTATGGATCATTCTTCTATTTTAATTACTTAAGAGGCACTTTTCAGAAACCCTTTTCTGGAAGAATTTAAAAAATGAAAAGTCTGTTCTATCTCCATGAAACTACAGTAAGGGGGTCTTGTCTGAAGGTAGGGATGAGAACAAACTTAATTTTTTGTGTAATGAAAGTTTCGTAAATTGGAATGCAGTTTGCGTTCGGATTTGTGATTAACATTCTCCACAATCAGTTAATCGGATAGGTTATGTAACTAAAATCTCATGGTTTTTAGGAAGGCCAAGATCACCAGTGTATCTCTATTTTTAATACACATTGTATATAACTATATAAATATTATATATGTAATTATATGGATCTAAACTTACAACTGTAAGTTCCTGAAATAATCAAAGGGGCTCAGAAAGGAAGGATTATATTTGGAAAGCCTTGCTGTTGGTTTTTTATTTTTTCCAGAATAAGCATTCATATTGGTGAATTTTTTTCTTTTTTTAAAATTCCCTTATGTACTAGGATCTTTTGTTTCAAACCCAGCCGCAGAGAGTCTGGAAGAGGTGTTTCTCATGAGATCCCTGTTCAATCTTCTAAATTCTAATGGTCAAAACATATACCAGTCTCAATAACACTGTAAAGAAGGCAAGATACTTTGCTAAGCAATGATCCAACACCACTGAGCCATTTGTCTGCCAGGGTGTGTGTAGAGTTAAATGCAAAACAGGAGAATTAAAGTTGAGCGGTAAAAGCAGTAAGTGTTTTACTTCTATCTCATTTGGGACCTCCTAAGGGAAGGAACTAGTGAGCTATGCAGACTTGAGGGGAAATAAAAAAAGAAATTGTCCCAATGCTATTCAGTAATCAATTGGAGAAAAAAAAATCAGTCAGTATCAGGTAATAAAATATGGAATTAGGGTAGAGCACTTGCCGGAGGATATATCCTGTAGTAAAGGTTATTTTTCATGATTTATAAGGGTTTTTAAAGAAGCCTGCGGAATGCCACCGGAGCAATGAAGACTTCGGAAAGCTTTACATTGTTCTGCAAGAGCTTTCATAATACTTGTTTATGTTTCAAGTTGGGGGGGTGGGGGAGAAACCGTACAGTGAGGTGGAACGGTTATTGACCAGATTGATCATGGGAACAAATCTGCCGGTGGTAACCTTGTTTAATGATATGTTGCTGGGCTCAGCACCTTGCTGAGGCTGTGATTCTTCACCGGCTGGGGCCGCATGATGGATCGCGGCAGGAAGCTGATGGTGCAATCACTCACCGGCCGTCACTGCCACCGCACCGCCTGACACCGGTCCCCAGTCTCCGCTGAACCTGGCGGCCAGGCTGCCCCGCCCCTGGGAGACACGAGGGCCCCCGCAGAAGAGCACGCGGGGTTCTCTGTCCACCCCGCACCTTCCTTTCTAGGACATGCCCTTTTAAGTTTTGGTTTATGTCTTTTTTGTTTTTTCAGAATGACTTGAGCCCCCAACAGCTAAGGCTTCATCCTCACACCCACAGCTCATAAGGGTTTGTTTTCATGTGGCCAAACAGAAGACTAAGCAAGCCCTGGAAATCTGAAAAGATAGTCCCTAAAGATTTAAAATTCAGGGAATGTAATTATTTTGTAGAAAAATATAAAATCATATTTTTCTGTTTTTAATAAATGCATTAGTGAGGTCGTTTGGCATGGTGTTACCTGGACCCGCATTGTTAGGCTAGCAACTCCTTAAGCGCAGGCTCTTTTTCCTTTATATACCCAGCATCTCACATTTAACTGTTTCCTAAGGAAAAAAAAAAAAAAAAAAAGACGTGCCATTGGTTTGACAAAAAATGAAGTAGTATAAGTGAATACTTTTATCCTGTGACACTTTCACTTAACCCATCTGTAATAACTTCCTACTGCTTATCTCACTAAATCTAAACTGGTCTCTCCTGTACAAGGTGACGCCAAAAACCAAACTTAATTCCAGTCCTCTCTAACATGAGAGCATTGATTTTTTCAGGACCCATTCATTGCTCCCATTATTCATGCTCATTTTTGACTTTATGTTTGCTTTTTCTTTTCCCCTACTTGGAATATTTTCTTTTTTCCCCTCTGTTTATCAGCTCTTCTAGAGCCAGCCTAGTGCCACCTCTTACAAGAAGTCTTCTTTGATTACTCCAGCCTTTATTTACCTTTCATATGAGATGTTTGTTGTCTGCCTCCTCATTCTCCATTTCCCCCTTCTTAAGTCCCACATTCTATTTGGCAAGGCTTGTGGTTCCAAGGATGCTAACTCCATCTTCAAGTCTAAAAAGACGACCTGAGACCTGGAAATTTAATTAGTGCACTGAGTTGCTTTGATGGCAGAATTTTTTAAGGAATTGGCATACATAATTTACTAAGGTTCTGCTAAAATGCTGGGACAACAATGTTCTCTTTTCTTACTGCACAAACAAGCATGTAGGTCTAGGAGCTTTGGAAAACATCTTGAGACTGTAAGCAAGCTAGGGTTAGGCCTAAGTTAACACTGCTGTAGATGAGATAGAGAGAAAAAAAGAAGACATTTGGTGAATCACTGAGACCCTCAGTTAGGCCTTTCTGATGCTAGCGAGCAGTCTTACAAACTAAGCAGACTTTGGGTTTCAGTCAGTTTTTCAAGGATTCTGTAACTTGCAGCTAAGAACACTGCCATCTTCTCTGAACTCAATTTGCATTTATGATGAATAGACGTTGCTTGTTTCGGCTTTCTGATTTTTTGAATAAGCAAGCAACCTCTCTTCCACAAAGCTGAAAGCTTCTTGAGGGTACAAAGACTGCTGTGACTCTTCTGTTTCTCTGCTTGATAACTGGCACTGTGCTGGAACAGAGAAGACGCTCATGGTTGCATTCCTCATTGACTGACCCATCCTCTCCTCAGGCCGTGGTGCCTCGTGATTTACAACTTGCTGGCTCCACGGGCAGGGAGTGTGCCTCTGAACTGCAGTCTAAGAGTCTCTGTTATCTCCTGTGTCAAGGAGATTCACAAACAAAAGAAGCGATTCAGAGGTCTCTAAGCAGATTTTCACCATAGTCCATTCAACAAACATCTATTGACCAGATCTCAGTCACGTTACCTACTCTCTTAGGGGCATCTCAGTCTTGACTGATTAGCTACGGTGTTTCCCCCAAAATGTCACTTGTTATTTTTCTCAAGCAAACAACCATCACTGCCCAGATAATTTTTATTTCTGCTGTTCTCCGGCCTCCTTTGCAATCCAGGGTGGGAAGTGTTACACCCAAGAGACTTGTACCAGAGCCTCAGAAACCCCGGCTGCTCAGTCCGACTCTTGAGGGCTACACAGATTATCATTAAAAACGGAACCACCAGACAACTACCGCATTTAGCTGTAACTACTTAACACACTTATACTTTATGCTGTTAAAACTAGTATCGGAAAGCTTACACGTTATACGTATGGGAAAGTTTGTATATTATCTCAACTTTAAAGACTTCAACTTAAGCAAATTCTAAATGGAGTCTATCAACTTAATGTAGACAGAGGATCCAAATGTCTAAGACTTTCTTATTAGTCTCATTTTCTGTATAGGAAATATCTTCTGATATAAAGCATATTTAAGGTATAAACTATTTTGAGAAAATACATTTCTGAGAAACACTAAGACATCCTGCCCTGCTCCAAGACAGGGCTCTCAAATTTTAGTATGCATAGGAATTACTGCGAGCTTGTTAAAGTACAGATCCCTGGGCCCTACCCTTGGAGAATCTGACTCAGTAGGGCTACACTGGGGCTCCGGGTGATGGGATCTGCTGTGATGCTGAAATGGCTGAGCCACATTCAGCACTTTGAGTGGCACCGCTCTGAGCAGCACTCTGCCTCCCGGTAGCTGTGAGTTCACATTTTCTCTGTCTTTCCGCCCATCTCGGTTACTGTTGAGGCAAGTAAGTTGCACTCATGCAACTGGAAAATCCCACTTCCGCCAAAATGCCTTTGATTTTACTCAGTTTCTCTCTGCAATTAAGTGTACCGCTACTAATTTTTCTAAGTCACTTTTTAGCTAAAAAGAAAATTACAAGACAGAAATTCTGAGTTTACGCAGTGAGTTGAATTGAAACCTGTAAGCTGACTTGGTTACATGTCTTCTTCTCACACATACCCTTGCTTCTATCTTTCTTGTACTTTTCTATGTTACTAATTATATTGCTGTCACCTGAGGAATATTCTACATATATTATTATTAATCCTCTTACTAACAAAACACTATGCCAGTCTACCTCAAAAAATTGCATTAAGCTAGGAGCACAGTACTTTACAGGGGGAAAAAAAAACTTGCCTTATAAGCCACGAAGAATTAAAAGCTATAAGACATTCAACAACAGCAACAAAAGCCTGAGCTAGGATCTCCTGGAGGAAGGGGGCAATGCAGAAAAGTCAGAACTACGGCTTTCCTACAGAGATCTCAATTGTGGTCTGGTTTCCTTAGATAGCTAACTCAACTCACTAGCTCAGTTTGAGATTTGTTTTTTCCTTTTCTTTCTTTTTTGCTTTTGGTCCTCAGAGGCAGTGGATCTGCAGAAGAGATACATTTTTAAAGGTGTTGTCCTCGCTTTCAACCAAAAAGTGATAGCCAGTTGCTGCAGCCCTCAAGAAGAAAAAATTCAAACAAACAAAAAAATAGTGTGACATTATTCATGCTAATCAAAAACATTTTGAAGCTCTAGCTTTTGATATTTTTTGTGTTCTTTTTTTTTCCTTCACTTTCACCAATGTGACACGACAGTATTCTTTGAAGACTGCCTCTGTGTGTGTGTTTTGAAAAATAGAAATCTATAGATGTTTTTATTCACTGAATAATATCCTCTATCATTTAGAAGTAAACCCTCTCCACATCTCCGCCTTCTGAGGTGGTCTCAGCACAAGCAAGCTGCAAAAAGACCATGCAAAATTCCACAAGGCAGACTCTGGCTCTTTGGCTGACTCACCTAGCGGCCACATTGGCAGCTTATGGTCTGCTTTTGAGAACATGTGTGTATGTATAAAAGCAAAAAGGCGTTAACTTGCTGCCTGTGTGGTATCACATTTTGACTTCTCATTCAATCTGGGGGTCTATCTCTAGCCTTAAACAACATTATCCAAAAGCCAATGTGTAAAGGACCAACACACACTCAGACCTAACGCCAATCAAAGTTTCTTTCACCCTCTCACAAAGTTTCTGTTTCATTTAAACATCATCGTCTTTCAATCTGGATCCATTTTATTTTAAAGTTGTAAGTGTAATTCAAAGCAAAACTGAAGCTTGCGAGTATTCAAGAAAACAATAGGTTTTCTCCACGTGTACAGAAAACATTTCTTTTTGAATAAGAACCTTAAGATAGTGATATTGTAACATAAGGAAGAGGACGTTTTTCATTTGATAATAATAAAGGAGCATTCTGGATCTCGAACACTTTATAACTGTTGGTCTTGCATGACGGTTAACATGAAATGAAATGGGCAGAATCAACTAAGAAGCTCCTACAGCCTAATGCTAATTGCAGTAAAGTAGTGTGCATTTTAAACTTGCTTCTTTGTATTTGAACATCTTAAAGTGGACTATTCTAATAGCTACAATACTTAAAGGCCATCTAAATAATACTTAAATGTTTTGGGAGGGGGCTGTTTTTTAACACTGCTCCACATGAAACTAACGCACAATTTTTTTTTAAAAAGAGTGGTTGACATTGTACTTACGTGTGATATATCCACAAATACAGCATTATGCTTATATAAGTAATCTCTATTAATTTTCTAGTCAGTGTTAAGTTTATTAGAAAAAATTAAGAGATTTTGTGCCCCTTTTCACCCCCATTCTATAAAAAAGAGAAAATGGTGATATTAATTAATTTTTATTAATCTAGCTTCATAAATGTTCTTATATAAACATTTTCCCTAGGTGATGGATTATTTGGGCCATCAGATTTTAGACTGTTGTATTATACCAGATAGTTGCTAAAATAGGTGATATATAAAATAAAAAACATTTTCTAGAAAGGCATTTATGAGCTGAAATGTTCAATCCATATATAAAGCATGGGTTTATATATATAATTTCCCAGTATAAGGCAAATACACAAAGCACAAATTAATGTTTGGTAACATAATTTAGTTGGCCAATTTTAGAAGAAATTTCATAATGTTTGCTATAATTACAAAATTCAGATGTATTGATATAAAAGAATACTCTGGTGTCCAAAAAAAAGTGGAAACATTTTAAAGGCTGTTTTTCCTCCACTCCTGTTCTATCAGTCTCATCAGTCTATCTATCAGGCTGTATGTAAAAAGCCCATGAAAAAATATTAAAGCATCGCAGTGGATGCATGAACATCTGTGGACATCATTGAAAGCCACTTAATAATCCCAATGAAAGAAGTTTTACATTTTAAAATCTGAGACCTCCTTATGCAAATCATTTTGCCTTTAGCCATTTCAAAAAGAATTGAAGGACCTAGAGGATTTTACAGTTTTACATAACACTGGTGAGATGGTTGTCAACTTTGATCTTACATTAATTAGTTAAGATCTTTACTGATCATAGCAAAAGCAAACTCAAAAATCTGGTCCCCAGCTAAAATGAGGTACAGCCACAATCTCTAATGATAAAAATTTCTGCTTTATCTTATATTATATTCTCTATGTTTAGTGTATTATTGAACAGCATGTAACAACACAATTCATTGTCTATGTCTAAAGTGATTCATGATAAGGACATTTTTAACCTTACTGTATAGACATTAACCTCAGTATTAGGTGGTTGTGTACTTAACCACTGAGAGTATAAACCAAACATATTTTGATGGTTTTTTTTCCTATTTAAAGACTAAGATTTGAAAAAAATAACTTTACATACTTAATGTAATTAGGCGGAATTATGCACTGTACTCTGTAACATGTCAACTTTAAATGAAATGAAATCTCTTGTATTATGATCAGCACTTTTGTTTTGTTTTGGTTTTTTTTTGCCCACATAAAGTTTATGCTAAAATAAAGCTTAAAGCTATATTTAACTTTTAGAAAATATGACCTTTCTATTATAGACGAGGAACTAAAATTTAAAACTCACGAAACAGCCAATCCCTGCAAAGAATCTCCTTTTCCCTACAGGTAGTATGAAATGGAGCCCAAATGACAGGACCCCATCTGAGCCCTCGCAGCTCCCCCAGTCTGCACAAACCCACTCTATCAATCATGGCAGGATAATGCATAGTGGTTGCACCTGTGACAGCAAATGATTGAGTGCTGAACACAGGGCCTGCTTCGCCTGTCGCTTTGTGCATTTGTATTTCTCCAGGGCCGGTTTGAAAATTTTCAGAACTTGGGGGTGGGGAAGGAGGGATTCCCATTGTATGTTGAAAAAGAAATAATAATGCATTTTGATTATGAAGACGTAACACAAAAGAGAAATTAGGCAGCAAAACGCCCTGGTCGGTCTGCTCAGGTGTGTGAGTGCACCGGGGCAGCGCGGGATGCAATATTATTAAGCTGTAATTTAGTTTAGATAAGTAGAGGATGCTGACTGTGGCCATTCTTTTAAAGGGAGATGTCTCACTCAGTCGCAAAACAGACATTTCTTCCTTTATGATCCCATAAAAGAAAAAGAACAAAAAGTCAATGCTCACCTATTGTCCAAAAAGACTGTACCATCTAACTTAGTTTAAGATAGCAGGGCAAAAAATTCTTTTTTCATCTTTTAAGCTCTTCCTGCAGTTTTTTTCAGAAGCCTCTAATTTTATATCACAGTCCAGTTAAATGGTTTAAGTGCCATAGTCAGTTAAGAAGCTGAAATTACAGTATACACAACTTAAATCATTTTCTGCTAATTCAGCCATTTAGCGAAAATATATGTGGTAAAAATACTTTTTAAAGTGCCTCTTTTACAGCATTCAATATTTCATTTCAGTTGATTCTTCTGTGTGGAACCATGTGTGTTTTTCTATGACAGAAGACTAAAATATTCATAGTGTATTTATTTTATTGTGTACATTGCTCACATAGTTCAAGTGTGAGCTTCTTAAGTGACTGAATACTTTTATTAAAATAATATTACCTATTAGAAAAATCCTGGAGGGCAGGGAATTAAAAAAAAAGTAAAAAACTCACTACATTGATTGGAAACTCTCCTCACCAGGGGGGAGGGGGGAAAACAGTAACAATACAACAAATCTGGATATGTAAACTGTTTCTTGGGTTAGAATCCACATTTTTGTTTGAGCTGCCATTCTCTGTGCTACAGGGCCCCGTCACAAGCTCAGACTTCTATTAAAAAAAAAAAAGTGTGAGAGAGCAGATTGTTTGCCGGGCGCCCTTTTATTTTTCCTATTCAGCGTCATTACCTTCCGCTTTCCTTAAATATAGGCAAATAAAATGACAGAGAAATGAAATGACCGCAGCGTTTAGAGGGCTGGCTTGTTCTAGGACAATCGGATCTCACTGGGTAACGTACACGCAAACACACACGTCCCGTTTATTTCATTGTTTCTACTGCGGGGAACCATTCTCACCACTCTCCACGCCTTTGTTGACCCAACGCCAGTAAAGTTGCGTGGCTATAAATAGAAGCAGCGGATTAAGAACTAGGGGAAAACAGATCTTCTCTGGGTACCTACGGATCGGATCGATCCCCTCCAAGAGGGTAGAGGTTGAGAGGGTGGAATAAAGTGAACTGCGGGGCACTTGGGCTCTGAAACACAATTCCTTCGCCCCAGAGCTCTAGTGGCCAGATGTGCGCGACTCTCTAGACCCGAAGCCTTTTTTCGTCAGCCAGGGGTCCTCGCCAAACGCAGGAAACTGGGTGGGAGATCTGGCAGGTCCGAAATGGGGCAGAAATTTCGGGCTGATCAACGAGCCGGTGTTCGGGGAACATTTTAAAGCCTTTGGGGCGCTCCCGCGTAAGCCCCGCTGGTTCCGGCCAGGCGGCGGGTGGCTCCCTCCTCCCCACCTCGTGGCGCACTGTCCCCGGCAGGGGGCCCGGGCCGAGCCCCGCTCCTCCCGGCTCGCGCCGGCCAGGGCCCCTCCCCCGCTGCCCAAAGCGCGCCCGCTTCCGTGCGCCCCAACTGGGGGTGTCTCCTCCATCACCCGCGCCCCAGCCTCGCTGCAGAAGTTGGTCTGCGGGGGGTACGGAGACTCGCTTCCCCAGCTGCTGGGGCCTGGAGAAGCCAGGGTGCCCCGGGATGCGGAGTGGGGGAAGAGGTCGTGCGCCCTCCCCTCCTTCTTCGGGGGCTCCCCGATCTCGGCGGCGTGGAGACCCTGAGATGCCCCCCAGCCCGCGCCCCTGCCGGGACACCGAAGGCGAAGGCGTCTGGGGACGGCGCCCGGCCCGGGGCTGCGGGGCCCTCCAGTGTCCCGCCGCTTCCTCTCCCGGCGCGGCACCCGCCACCCCCGACAGCCTCTCGGGGTCCCTCCTCCGCACCCCGTGTCGTGTAACTGACCAGAAGCCTTACTCTAATTGCAGAGTTCAACATAAATCACTAGGTTCAAAGAAACCTCGCCTTCCTCCCACTCATCAGCTGGAAAGGGAGGTCGGGGAAACAAAAGACGTAAAGGAAAATTAAGCTACTTCTCACTCGGCGCTGAACTTGGAGGTGGGGGAGCGGCGCCGGGCGCGCGGAGAAGGCGGCCGCGAGCAGGGTTTCCAAACGAACCCCGAGAAGGGGGAGGGGGCGGGGGAGGAGGAAAGACAAACATCTGGGGATTGGACCATATGCTGAAGCTTTGTCTTGTCCTTCAAAGTTCGGCTGCCCTTGAAGTGATTTGTCAGGCGGCCCACGGGTGACAGGGAGGATGTTCGGCGGGGAGCGGGGGGCGGGAGGCGCCGGGGGGAGAGGGGAGGGAGGGAAAGGAGTGGGGGGGAAGAGGGAGAAGCCGAGGAGGGGGGAGCAAATTGACCCCACCGCCCGAGGAAAAGAATTCAGTATCCGCGGAGGTGCGGAGCCAAGACTGCGGAAAAGAAGAGGGAAACAGAGGTGCCGGGAAAGGAAAGCCGAATAGAGAGAAAAAGGGGAGGTGGGGGAGAGGAAATAGACGGGGAGATAAATTGAAGATAGTAACTGAGGTGTCTTTAAAAGGTGCATGTCTCCTATTTTAGGAAAAGTGTCTTTGAGCTGCCCCCCCCAACACACTTTTTTTCTTTCTTTTTTACCGCCAACCGCTGAACTGATTAGACTGTAATTAAGTTCATAAAGCCCTCAGATTATCCACCTGTTTATTCACTAAAGTCGGGGTCTCATCAAGCAAATTAGCTGCTTCCAGGCTACACATTGGGCCTCGAGCTTGCCTGATTAATGAAGTTTATTGGGAGCTGTTAAAAACATTAACTGGAGAAAATCTCAGCAATTCGTCATATTTAAGGGATGGAAATTAAATCTTACTATGCAAATGAGAAAAAAATTTAAAGCATCTTTAGGGGTTCCTATCTGCATATTATTTTTCTTTAAGATTCTGTTCAGGAAATTGGATTTAGAATATGAAGCCTTATTTGGACTTGTCAAGAATATTCGGTCCCACTTTGGCCTTATGATGAGGAGTGAAAAAGAAAATTAAGACCTACTCCAGTTCCCAAAGCAAAGAAATTTTTAAGACATCCAATCAAAGCCAACTCTCCCAAGAAAGCCAATTTTTAAATTAAAGTTAATGTATCCATCTAGAGAATGAGATTTGGGGGTATTCTTTCAAGGGGCTTAATGTTTGATTTGGGGGAGGGCTGGGATGAAATCAAAAGCTAACTGAGAGAGGAGGGGAGTTACGTAAGTCCCCTTAGAAAGGAACAAATGTGAGAAAAACAGTAGAGTGACCTGAAGAAAATCACCACAAATCAAAGAATATTCTTATAAATTGGCTACAGAAAATATTTCTGTACCCAGTGTTTGCAATCATAAATGCTGTGGCTCTTGGACAGGTCCCTGGTGTGATTAAGAATTTTAATAGGAGAAGAGGGAGACATATAACCAAGTGGAAAGAGGACATGTAGTGCAAATTGAGAACATAATCCAGAATTTGTAAAGCAGTATTTACTTTGGGTGCTGCTCGGTGATATTGTCACACAAATGTTTATTAATGGTTGCAATTATAGAAGTGAAGGGAGACTGATTTCAGGATATTAGTTATTCTTCAAAAGGGGGAAATCCTTTCTACAAGAGTAACAAAAGTCCATGGATAAATATCTCCTATTTCAGCAAAATATTGAAAGTAAAAATGTGTAATGAGTAAATATTTTTGTCAATGAAAGGCTTCTGGAAATGCAATCTTTGAAGAGTTACTTTTAAATCTTTTCTAATTTTTTTCTAGAGACGTTTTAAGTATTAGTGCAGTTTGAAATGTTTGCTTATGTAGTCCATTATGTATTTAAGGGCAGTGTTGTATATTTTATAATTTCTGTGAAATATATAATATATTAGAGTACATAAAACCTAAACTCTATATAAGACAAGGGACAGGCATCATTAATAGAAAATTCGATAACTTTTAAGAATATTTACCTCACCATAATAGTCACCTTTTATGGATTCAATTCTAAAATAATAGATTTTTATAGTTATTCTTCTTATATTGTCCTTCAAAATTGATCTTCTAGGTAATGCTAACATTTTTATTTTAAAAACTTAGTGTTGACATTAATTTCTCTCACCTTAATGAGGTTATTTACAATTGACTAAGGAGAGTAACAGTAATCACTTACATTATTTCTCTTTCAAAGGTCCAAAAACTTCCGATTTATGTATTTCTCTCCTTTGGTGAATGTAATATAGCTTTGTGGAAAAAAATGTAAATTCGATGTCTGGAAAATTCAATAAGAACACCCAAAAGCATAGATAACCTTGAAAATCATCTTCATTTGTCTTAATCTGTAAAAATCTTTATTTGTTTACTGTCTCTCCAAACTTTAATATATTTGAAATATAAACCACAAAAATTCCCTTTTGCTCTATCAATACTATATATAGCATTATTTGGTTTACAATATGATTATTTTGTAACAAATGAACTGTAAACCTTTTTACTTAATATTGGAAATAAAATAATCACTTAAGATAGTTCTGGGTAATGACTAAAAATTCTTAATAAATGCATCTGATACTGTCCATTGAATTATTTAGAATGCATTTTATACTTATATTCTAATTATTAAGGGATTATTCAGTAAAACAACATTAATTTAATTTATTATTGTTCAGGTAAATACAGATTTAAACAGACTTATTTCTCATACAATTTTAAAGTAACATTGAAGGAAAACAATTATCATTTGTGCTGAAGAGTGGTCATTTATTAGGATTTGACTTAAACACATAAATGAGAGAAGAGACAAGTAGATTCTCTGAGGGTATTTAAAAGTGCATTTGCTATAAACACAATTTAGGAAAGATTTTGTCTCACATTTTTAATATCAAAACATCTTAAAATCACATCATACTGATAGAATATTTGTCATCACGGCATCATATGTTTAACAGTTCAGTTAAAATATGAATATTTTTGTACAAAGATGATTTGCCTTCAGAGTGTACAGTCAGACAGTGGGCTTCTGAGCTGCTAACTAACGGGCATCAATTATTATCATTTGTATTTCTGGTCTCGAGAGTGGTATGGATAAAGAAGGTCAAAATGGTCCCCGATGAAAGGAAACTTCTAAAAACGTTTGGAAAAGTTAATGAATTAGATTTCCCGTGCACTTGACGATATTAGGGTTGGGAGATCAAGACTCCCACCAGCCAAATCAAGAATATTCACAGGTGGCAGGAACGCTCCAAGTTTCTTTTTCCCCTCCACCGGAGGAACGTCCTCCCATAGCTAGAGGTGGTAATATTTATTTCACGTAGCCCTTCGTAAGTGCCCGGCAATGCTTTTTGTAAAAATGTCCCTTTCACTTTATAAAACATGCTTTCTGCTGTGAATAAAATTACAGTGTTAACAAACCATAATTATTGGGTTTTTTCTCTTTGCAACAATAAAGTTCAATGAAATGAACAAAGCTAGAAAAGATGTACCACAATCCCCTATTTTCTTTAACTGCCTTTAAATGATTTATGAAATAAAAAATGCTCCTTCAGTGTGCCTTTAATAACCAGGGCTTTCTTCACCAATTAGTCTCTATCTTCTTAAATATTCAAAATATTAGGATATAAAAGAAGCTCTCTTTAGGATCTACCGCGTTTTTATCAAAGCCTCCCAAAAATGGAAAGTGTTCTGATGCATAGCTAGCATAATCAATTGCTAATTGTTTCTAAAATATATTTTATTTGTTTTTAATAAAATAGTACTTGGAATAAAGAAATATGGCATATAGCTTTAAAGAGAAGCCAGAATGTCTGTAATATTCAGCAAATACATTTCAAATGCTACATTTTGTATTTTGTGTTCTTAGAACTGAGAGCTTCTCTGTAGAGACGCTGACTTAAATGTTAGAATTCACAGTTCAAAACTGTGTTTTTGTCACTTTAATGCTGTAAAATTATTAAGGGGAAAATAGGTACATTAGGATAATAAAGTCGATAATATTTTCATTCTCAACTATGCAAATGTTGCTCAAGTGAAATATGTTTTATTATTTTATATTTCCAGGGCAACCTTTTGAGTCTGGAAAGGTCAGTACTAGGATTTTATTTTGATGCATGATATGACCTAATTCTTTCATGTGTTGCAGAAATCCAAAGGGGGTAGAGTGTGCCTCTTTTTTTTTTTTTTTTTTTCTCTTTGATGTAAGTCTAAATTGCAACAGCTAAAATGCCTTCCCATAATTGTAATGAGATCAGTGGGTTTTAAGTATGAAATGAATCAATTATTGTAAGCAGAGCCCCTGTGTAAATCACTGAATGCCAAACCAACCTCAGGATTATAAAATGAATCTTTGACAAGTATTCAAGGTTTCAGCATAGTCTCCATAATGAGGATTAAGTACTTACTATCCAGTGAAAGCAAAGTTTTATTCACTTACGAAGGCATATGTGCATATGCATTAAAAGAAGTCAGATTGAAGGAAGCTTTAAAGCAGCAGTGAAGGTAAAAATCCATGATAAATCAGTCTAGTTTATGTTTTTAAAAAAATCCCAGAAGCATAGTACATGAAATGGCAATACAGCTGTGATTGAGAAATAACTATGTTAACAATGAAAAATAATAACATAGTTTTAAAAATATTTTTATTTTAATCAAACCCTTTAACAATAAAAAAAAAAATCAAGGGATTGTCATAAAAGAAATCAGGACTATCCACTTGTCAGTCTTAGTAATTCGTGGAATTTGATATTTTTCAACTGGGAAGAACAATAGAATGTAAAGTTTTAGCAGAACTAAAGACAGAGGAAGATACTAATTTCATTATTTTTGATACATTGATTCTAACAGGGTAGGGAGATTTGGTTTAAATAAAATAGTTCCCTCATGCCCATGTCCTAGCTGAGTCTCTTCGCTTTCCTTTCTTTTCCTTTCCATTCCTTTTAGATAACTGCCTTCTGTTAATTCACTATAACTAGCTGTCTAGTAACTTTACAACTCACTGTTGGAAACGGCAAGTCAGAAGCATCAGCGGCATATATGTGTGTCTTTAGCGATTTACTACCATACTTGAATGCTTATGCTTATGATAGGGTTTATGTGTTTTTTTTTTTTTTAACATTGTGAATGATGGCAACAAGATACATTTTCTCCCGGTTTATCCTGTCCCAACTACACACTTCTTGAAATTTTTTAGGTTCTGCATCACATAGAATCAGAAATTAAACTATCAAACATTAAACTTAAAATTTTAATAAACAGAAAAACAGTAACTTGAATGTTCTTTGATTGTTTTTACATATTGTTTCTTTTACTATATTTCTATTTAAGCATTCCAGGCATTATGCAAGAAATTAAAAGCATGGTTCTTTAAAAACATGGAATAAAGTCTTACACTAAATTAATTCAGTATTCTCAACACTTTATAACTCAGTGAAAGGATAACTGTATATTTTAATAAATTTATTTGGGCCCTAGTATATACAAAATACAAAGAAAGTAGTCTAAATTTGCCGGATAAAATTATGTTGTATTAAGTATGCTCAATCAAATTATGCTTATTTCGCTAATGAGAAAATTAGAAATTTTGGCATAGATGTAGATATTTGTGAAAAAATAACACCTATGTAACAGTAAAAATATAATACCTAAATAGTATTTTCCTGCCACATTTTTCATCAAAAATAAACTGTATCTTGCTATTCTTAAATGTTAATTTTTTATTTTCCTCTATTTTGTTTCAAATATATTCCTATTGTACTAGCATGATGTGCCATTTTTAAGACTAAGAGATTTATTATTGATGCGCATGTGTGAACGTAAACAAGAATCTCAAAATAAATACAAAACTCACAGAAGTGAACGGAAAGAGAATACTTACATGGAAACTGTGTGTGCTTGAAACAGCTAAAATCAATGTCTACAAATTCATATTCAAAGGCAAGGATTTAAGTCGTTTGCTTGGATTTGAAAAGAGAAATGATTTCAAAATAGTGAACATTTACAAATAAAAAGAGAACAGTGTCCACCGGGCAAGGAACGAGTTTAAATTTGCAGTGAGAGTCTGACATCTGGTGGTAAGAGGGAGGAGCATCAGACAAGAAGGAGGCTATTGTAAAGCATCTTCCGCCTTTTATACAACAAAAAATAAATTAAAAATTCTAAGAATTTTTTATCTTTTTTCTTAGACATTTTCATAACATTTTTGCCTCCTCCCAATGAATTTACCGTAAGTCCTATTTTATATTTACATTTCCTAAATATCACTTGTGTTAAAGATGTTTTTCAGTAGGATAAAAATAATAGTCAGCAGTTATCTTTAAAATAATAATAAATATGCACTTAGAAATAGTTTGATACTTACTAAATCAGTTCATAGAAAGTTAGTTTTATATTACATCTTTGGAATCAAAATGAACCTTTCCTAAATCTTCCCAGTAAATGATAAAAAAATTAAAAATTCACAAAGAAATATAACTCATTTTTAACAAAGAACAAGAATGACAATAAAAAGATTTTAAACATTCAGTTGTTTAAACATTAAATATTAAAAAGATAAAAGAATAAAACTATTGATAGATAATACACTCTTAGCCCATAATACTATTTTTTATTAAAATTATCCAAAAGAATCATAAAGTTGGTACAGCAAACTATATTCTAAGGCTAACAACTTATTACAGTGGAATATGTTTATATTATATGAAATTAATCTTGCTTAAATTATGCACTAAGTAAATTAAAATGACAAGTAAAAATAAAATTAGTAATATTAATGTTTCATAAAGTAGATTTTTGTGTTATTTCATTTTATAATTTTAACATGTCCTTCAAATAATTTTTAAAAGCTTTGCTGTACCAGAATAACAATAGGCTTTTTTTTTTACCCTTAAATATCAAAATACAAAGCTGGAAATTTACACAGAATTTTGGCA
Organism: Camelus ferus; assembly: GCF_009834535.1. NCBI lineage: Eukaryota > Metazoa > Chordata > Mammalia > Artiodactyla > Camelidae > Camelus > Camelus ferus. The sequence goes on along the minus strand of NC_045718.1, from coordinate 1,781,544 downwards.
TCATTATCTGCATATTCAAATGAATGAAGTAGCCAGAGAGGAAAGCTTCTTCATAATTTTATCTTCCTTAAAAATCTGACCAAACAATGTGAAAATTGTTGGTAATTAAAAAAATCTATCGCATTAATTGCCTCAAATCTCCATTTTGCTCAGTGTACGTAGGCAGTCTTAATTTGACATTAGCTGTTTCTGGTGTGGCTCTTTTGACGTCTTCATCTAAGAGGCTGTGCGTGTGACACTTAGAACAGAGAATGCTGTTGATCTACGAAAAGTTTCCTGTCATTGTAGCATCTCAAAAATCCTTCTGTAGTGGCAGATAAACAATAGAATCCTAAGATCAACATCTGATTTGTCCTCATTTCCCCCCCTACAGCTTTAAATTGAATTAGTGCCTGGGGTGGATGGTCATTGGATGGGTTGGTTATTGGTCTCCCTCATTGATGCCATTAGTATCGAGCAGGAGATGGAATTCATTGTCTATTGTGAATTTGCTGAATGAACTTGCCAGGAGGGTATTTGAGATACTCGGAAACACTCAGTAGTATGAGTGGGAGGCATTCCCCTGGACCACTGTAATCAAGGACATAAAAACATTTCTATTAATTTACTCATGAAAAGTTGATATCCCCACAAATTAATGAGAATCTGGAAAGAATTTTTAAAAGTGAGAAACACTTCTACCATTACCAATGAAACATTTCTCTGTAAAGCCCTGGTGATTTTAGGAATGCTTGTCAAATAATAGAAACCATAGTGGGTTTTTTTTTTTCCCTTGGAGATAATTCATTTTATTCTTACAGTTTTTGGTGCAATTATATTATGTATGAAAACTCTCTCTCCAAGTGCTTTGAAGATAGGACATCTTTCTTAGCAGAGACTTGTGAATAAGTAATGCAAGGAAATTTCAAAGCATTTTAGGATAAAAGCAACTCTATATGTCCACTAATAAATGTTGCTGTTCATTTTCCCCATAAAAGTACCTAATTTTTCTTCATAAGAATGAATATAATTTTGTTCCAGAATATAATTTTTTGAGAGCTCTTTGGATGGGGAGCCCTTGTTCTTCCCTCATAAACACTCTGGCTCCCCATGGTATGACCTCTCTGCTATTTTTATTGGTCTGAGAAAAAAGATGATTATCAGTTTTTGCTGGCCTTCGATTTCTCAGTGCCTGGCATAAAGTCAGATTTCAATGATTTTTTAAATTTAGTTTTTAAATTTAAGTAAATAATGAACAAATGCAAAAGTGCTTTTTCCCCCCTCCAATATCAGTCATTTTCTTCTAAAAGAGAACATAAAATTCCAATATCATCTATCCATGCTTGAGAGAAAACAGCATGATAAGTTATTACAACACGCACACGGTCACATTATGTGCGAAGGCTTTGAAAATTCTTTTCTTTGGACAAAAAAAAAAAAAAAGAAAGAAGGAGATGAGAACCTTCACAGTTAAGCAATCCTTGGGGTCCATGTTATAGAAGTAGGTACATGAAGGAGATAACGTTCTAGCGGCTAATATCTGCACTGATAATGTTTATACAGTAAGATGCCATCTGCTACGCGAACATTTGCACACATTAATGGGCCCTGAGCTTGCAGTGATATATTTTACATGCAGAAGCATGTCAGAAATTTGTAACAGATCAAATATGTGGGCCCGTAATAGGCATTCCATTATCATGTTAACCATAATCTGAGCATTTGGTTTCCTGATGATTTTACAATAAAATTATATATTTTTAGAACTCTCTTAATTTCCCCATCTTCCCTGGTCACTGCTGACCACGTTATTTTTTCCGTTTGATTGTGTTCTATAATATTTACTCTCTGTGCTTCTCATGTGCAATTAACAACCCTGTTTAACTATTTCACTAATAACATGGTTGTCTTTCCTGAACGGTTGGTTAACTTCTCCAGATCAGAATATGTGTCTCCCTTCTTTGGTAACCACATACTTCACAGAACCAGGGTTTTCAGAGATGATGTTAAGTTTTGAAGTGACAGTACTAAATATACCCTGGATCTTTGTTTTTATAGGAATGCTATTAAAATATATGAAATATACATTTTATTCAGACTATATGCAATATAAAACGTTTTTTGTTAGCTGATTCACCTAATGGTATCTGGACCCAACACCAGTTAATCTCTGTCCATTAGCCTATTTTTCCCCCCGTGGTGCTAATCACTATCTAAAATTAACTTGTTTGGGTTATTTTTTCACTTTTTTTTATCATCTGTCTCCTTTACTAGAATCTAAACTTCATGAGGACAGGGACCTTTCTGCCTTCTTCATAACTCTGTCCTCAATGGCTAGAACTATGTCTGCCTGTAACACATGCTTAGGAAGTGTTCATTTTTCCCAATACACTCAATTTATAATTGATAGCTTACTAGGATTAGAGTCACAGTGTTAGAGGGAAATTTAGAGTCTGTTTAATTTCACTGTGTAACATCTCTGAGAGATGCTCATGTGACTTCTGCTTGTGTTTTAATGACAGAAGGCTCATCACATATGGAGGCCATCAGAGCCATTGTTGGACAGCTCTTGTTTTTAAAAAGATCTTCCTTACAATGACTTGAATACTGTCTTGCTGATACATTCACACCAGGTCTAGTTTTGCTCTATAGAACTACAAAAACAGGTCAGTTTCTACATAATTACTCTCCCAACATGTTCACACACACACACAAACAATTATTTTCCTCTTTGAATAAAACGTCACTCTGTAAGGTGTGCTAGACAGGAATAGTTCCCATTTTCATGTCCACATAGTCAAATGGGAGAGACAGATAATTAAACACATTATGTTCGGAACACATGTTAAGTACAATGCTTGAATAAGAAGTACGAGATCAAAAAGAACCAAAGTGAAGTCTGGTCCAGAAGAGAGGCTGCCCCAAGTTCTGATGACTCAAACAGATGTACAATGTAATACCCTCCTGCACCCCCCCCCCCACAAGATGTACATTGCACAGAAACACTTCTGAAATTGGATTTGTGGGGTTTTTTCTAGATATGATAACATAGTGAGTATGGCCTCAGAAGAGTCACAAGGCAAGAGGAAAGTCTACCAAAGAGAGCACATTGCGTTTGGCTTACTTATATGTAAGATTAAATGCTACCATCATCTGCTGGAATCCCATTTTGTTCTAATTTTTTGTGGTCTCTTGAAAGATTGAATGGGCTTTCTAAATATGGCTTCATATTTTTTCCTAATTAAAAAAATGCATGATTTTCATAAAGTCTTCTGTGTTTCTAAAACTTGCTTATTTCTAATATGTACTTTTAATTTCCTATTACAAAGGTTTTCTTTGTAAACATTTAGATCACTAATCAAATAAGTATCTTCTTTAAATAATGTGTGTTATCAGCCATATCACACAAAATTGTTGATCAAAAAATTTTGAGTGGAGATGCTTCAATGTTATGATATATACTTATAACTAGATTTGATCAGTTTGCAGGGTGAAAATTAACTGCTCTTATAAAGGTTGGCTCTTAAAACATTTTCCCCAAGTTTGTTGCTTACCTTCGATCTTAATAATTTTTTCAAATATGCCTGCCACTTCTTATCACTGCACACTGGAACACACCATTGTCTTCATATTCTCCCAACACAAACTCGTGCTCTTTTACACCATGATTCTCTTCCATCCTCTCACTTTCTGGAATTTGATCCTTGATATGGAATCCAAGTGATCCTGAGCAAAATTATATACCTCCCTATATATGCAATTGGTCATAAATAGGTCACACGGCACCCTGTAACCATTCGATGGAAAGAGTTAGAGGACCACTATGACTGGCTGAGACCCAGTCGAAGATATTCCAGGGAAAAGGTTCACTCTTACCTAAAGCGTGTAGGAGAGACATAGTCACTTGAACATACTGGGGCTTTTCTAGCAAGGATTCCATGAGAAAAGGATGTTCAGTAGATAACTTAGAAGTCTCCGTATGCAGAACTTATAAGAATACTTTGTTATTCAATTTATGAAGACTATATAATAACATAGATATGTCTTGGTACATAATGTTAAGTCAAAACAACCAGGATTTTTTTAAAGTATATATGAAATGATCACAAGTAAATATTTTAAAACCTTGGCATAGTCAAAAAGACCAAACAGTTAATACTAAAATGCTAGTAACAGACTGCCTGTATACTTTCAGTGGTAGAACTATTTGTGTATTTGTATGTTCTGTTTGTTTCCACTTTCCCTTTAAATTTTCTTTAATGAGCTTCTTCTTCAAATAGTTCTTTAAATAAAAAATAATTTCTTGTCAGCTGTGTCCAGTTACATTATCTACTGCCTAATCTAAATCAAATAAAACAAATTTATGGAGCCTGAAGTTTCCCAGTCTCAGATCATAGCAATGACAGCTTTTTTTTTTTTTTCTTTCAGTACTTACAGCTCAGCCAAGAGACAAGCAATTTTCAATAAAGGAAAAGAACTCCCTTGCCAAGAATCCTCAGGTCAATGATCAGGAATATATGATATTTTAGAGTTTAAATATTTATCAAAGATTAGGATGATTATAAATTCACTAAATACATATTCTTACAACTATACTAGGTTTTCACTAATATCTTATGTTTGAATTAATTATGATTCACCAGAAAATCTATTTTGTAGTATAAAGAGAAATAAAAACCTTTCTTTCAAGCACCCATAAGCCTGGAGCCTACTAAGTCCAGGCCAAAAATAAACTGTATATAGTTCATCCATCTCTCCTTCCCATTACTCTTTGGTTGTATGAGGGGTTAATTACGACCATGCAAGCTGCTGGGAGACACACATTCTCTTGGGAAGACAAACTACGAGGCTGAAAGGTACCAGTGCTTCTTTCTACCACTGTCATCAGAATAATCCACAAAATACACTCAGAAGTGTTTGCAGGATAAAAAAAAAATGAGTATCATGATATCTGAGTAGCACTAACACACTCATTATCTCATTAGCAGGGCTCAATCTAAGACCTAGAAAAAGTAGTGATGGGAGGTGAAACATTCAGTAATTTGCTTTTTAAAGGTGACTACCTATAAAACAAAGTCTCGATGGCAAATGTAAGTTGATCATCTCTTGCACGCATCTAAAGGACAGAAGCCCGTATCTAGTTGTAGAGATGTGTTAACTGTGGACCTTTCAAAACTGTTTGCAAGAGCATGGTGAGCACTGCTTTTCCCTATCAGTTTGACATCCAAACAGCTCAGAGCTGGTAGGATTCTTCATCCATCACCTTGATCACAATGGCTGTATGGACAGGGAATTTAGGAGAGCTGATCTGCTCTGTCACGTTGGGCTACAATTTGTTCTTTTTTTTTTTCTTTCTTACTTTTCTTTAGGCCATCTCATCCATCAACTGAACTGCACAACAATTGAGACCAAAAACTAAAACTACATGTAATGACACTAGGTTAAATGATTGGGCACTGCTAGACCCACAAGGAATCGGACTGACCATTCTGTTTGATTTAAAGAATCAGTCCGCCAGTTGTGAGATACTCATGCAAACAAATGAGAATTTGGCATCACGCATCCTGTGTAGCTAGAGTCTCTGGTATTGCAAAGACATTAAATATCCAGTGGAATGAACATATTTTCAGAATAAAATCAAAGACGTCAGATTTGTGGTTGCCAGCAGGCAGGGAGTGGAGAGAGTGGGAATTGGATGAAGGTAGTTAAAAGGTACAAATTTCCAGTTATAAGATAAATAAGTACTAGGGATGTAATGCACAACATGATAAATATAATTAACCATTGTATATTATATATGAAAGTTGTTGAGAGTAAATTCTAAGAGTTCTCATCACAAGGGAAAAAATTTTTTCCTATTCCTTTAGTTTTGCATCTCTATAAGTTGATGGACGTTCACTAAACTTACTGCGGTAATGATTTTATGGTGTATGTGAGTCGAATAACTATGCTGTGCACCTTAAACTGAAGACAGTGCTGTATGTCAGTTTTCTCTCAGTGAAACTAGACAAAATTAAAGGCATTGAAATCTTTGAATAAATACTATTTTGAATAAATCAAAAAGGACATTGTTAGAAAAAAATGAATACCAATATAAAGCTTCTGGTAAGTGAGTTTTAGAATGTGGACCACGTGCAGGAGTTCGTAGCCTACAGGTTCAAGTATAAGCAGTGGGAGGGTGTGTCAGCCCAAGATGTAGTGATGCCTCATGAGAAACACACGTAGCAGAGTTTCTGCTGGCCCCAGGGACAGCCAGGGGGTCTCTGAAGACTCTAACACCTTGGAGGTCACATCTCCCTCTGCATTTAAAGGTGCCTTACTTTGCCTTTTCCATCAGTGAATATGATTAAACTCCCGCTGTTGTGCTAAATTTCCAAGATTGTAAAAAGTCCGGGGAATTAAAAAGGTCGCTGCAGTATTTCATTTCACTAGCAAATCTGTGGAATAATGTTTCAGGAGGACATAGGAAATTGCTTGAAAAGAGAACCTGTATCCATATTCTGGAAAAATCTGAGTGGGAAAACCCAGGTGGGAAAGAGAAGATCCTTTTAGGTGTTTCAAGGACACAATGACACTCCTTACTGAATGGTCTCAGTCAAGAAAGTTAAAATGCCATTTTAATAGCAAGAGGAGGCTAGATTCTGGTCACTTAACATGAAGATTTGCCAAGAGTGAGTTGTAATATCCATCTTTCTGTGAACACTTCAAATTGTTTATGAATTTAAAATGTTGACTTTATACCTTAGAACCACAAAGTAACTATACATTATAACCCTTCCTGTTTTAGTACAATACCACTATTTTATACAACTAGGAGAAAAATGTTAGATGTAAATATAAAATTAAGAAATAGTGAGGAGGGAGGGTATAGCTAAGTGGTAGAGCTCCTCATGCCTAGATGCATGAGGTCTTGGGTTCAATCCTCAGTACCTCCATTAAAAAATAAATAAATAAACCTAATTACCCCCCAAAAATTGAAAAAAAAGAGAAATCAATTGATCAGTCACTGCTGTCTAATAGAAATATAAAGTGAGCCACAAATATAATTTAAAAAAAAAAGAAATAGTGAAATCAACAGAGATAGAACATATACACGAGTGACCAAGTCATCACTCATTCAGGACAAAATGTAAAACACTGCTTAAATCTCTAAGATGAAAAAACATTCATGCTGGCCTATAATAAAAATAATTTTGATGCATGTTAATGCAAATGTGCTTTGAAATCTGCTGAGTCCCATCAGCAATATGATACTTTGTGACAGTTCAAAATTCAAGGACAGATCTTAAGCAGATCCACCCAAAAAAACTGCCTCAAGTTTACCCTAGTTTAGTGTTTGCATAACATGAAACAGGAACATGGAACATCTTCAAAATAAGCTAATAATATTCATGATGTTTGATTATGTAAAACAAAAAATTTGGGGACAGAATCGTTTAGGTTCTCCCAGGGAAAATGGTGTGCATTACTAGTAAACATTTATTAAATTCATAAAATATGTCAGACAAGTGCTTTATAAGGATCATCTCATTTAATCTTCTCAAAAATCCTATGAGGTAATATTATTATTCCTATTTTACAGATTAGAAAACTGAGATACAGAGAAGCTAAGCAACTTGGATGAAGTGTATGGTGGAGCTGGAAGACGAACCCATACCCCAGGTTCTTACTCAGTGCACTATTCTGTGTAGACATGATTTAAGCCACAAACCACAAAGTAAATTCTCAGTAAATTCTGATATTCCAATACCATGATTATGAAAGTAGTTTGATGACATTCATGTTAACAATTTTTTGGACTTACTGGAATTTTTTAAACCTTTAATTAATCATAACATCAAACTGTTAACCATTAAAGATTATATATTAATTCTACTGTTTCATACATCTTTGCAAACACAAGCACAATAAGCCATACGATCTTAAACCAAGATGAATTGAATCCTGTTGTCATTGTGAGCAACACAGGATACACATTCTTTATAGATAAAGCCCCAATATTATCCATTTTTGTCTCTGGTCACCTCATAACCTACAGATGATACAAGCTATTCATTGAGAAAACCGATAGATTATTTTTCACAACTACATAAAAAGAATCAGAGCAAGACGTCCTTATGAGAAGAGAAAATGTGAACAGAGACATAGAAAGAAGAACATGTGAAGACACTGGGAGAAGACATTCATCTAAAAGTTGAAGAGAGTTTTTTTCTTTTTGACTTTAGGACATCTCATCCATCAACTAGGTGTGCGGATTCTCATACAATCCACGTCCAGTGTTTCAGACTCTTTTAACTTGTTGAGGCTCCTGAAGACAAAAAGAGAGAGCAGCAAGCCTGGTGAGTCCTTCCTCTCCATGCTAGGAGAACGGATGGATTGCTGGGCCTGTGAGGCTAGCATCCTGATGTGGGGATGAGAAATTAACTGTAATATTCAAATCCCCAGATGTCTTCCCTAAATTTCCACATCACAGCATCAGAATAATACAAGCTTTGTGTTAAAACTTGGGGACTAATTGGTGTCCTGCTTTTCCCTTAGTATCCCCTCCCCATTGTTTACATGAGCGGTCCTTGGTAAGCAGACGCTAGACCATCACTTCCAACTCTCCCCCCTCCTCAAATTCCTTTCCTGCGTGGCTAGCAGATTCAACATTTGTGATTAATGAGAGCCAAACCCAGGAACAGAAGCCAAGTATTCACCCTAAAGGATTGAGTTATCTATTTAAATAATTTGTCTACAGATATCTCAGGCAAGGGAAGGGAAAAACCCCTACATTTTGAAGGCCGTTTTAATGAATATTTTGTTTCTGTTGAAATACAGTGGCATTTCACAGAGACACGTATGCTCAGGTTTATCCATTTTATTCTGAATTTTTTTTTCATTTCTACACAAAGTGAAACAGTAGATAGAAGGAAGTAGAAACATAACAGCAATCATTATAAATGTTTATAGACATAAGTAAAGCCTTATCTAAAGTTCATCCTGTTTAAGGACATGTTTTATGTTGTACAATTCCTCTTAGAATATCAATCTAATAAGCACCAAATGAGGCTGAAGACAATGCTGTTATAAAAAATGGAGAAAAATGATTAAAATATGATAATTATACTGACAGCTTATATGCTCAATCTAATCAACCAAGCTTCCAATTTGTCATAATGTACACTCACTCATACATTATTGCTTAATTATAGCAACACTTCTATTTGGAAAGGTTGTCAATCATGTGAATACCCATCATTATTCTTCTTTTTTTTTTCCAAAGAAGGGGCATATTTTAAGCAAGGATTTGAAGCCACTGTGCTATTGATTTAACCCTTTAAATACTTTTTATGCAAAGACTATAGTTCCCATTGGATAGTTTTCTTTATACATATATTAATATATTTATATTATGTAACATCATTCTTTTATGTTAGAACTGATACACCACATTCTAAAATGAAATTAAGTAGTGGCAGAATGTGATGACTTTATGGTTAAGATATCTACGTGCTTGCACTAGAAGACAGAAGGTGTGCTTTGTTTTTAAGAAAGAGAAAATATGACCAGAGTGTTTCCCAATTTGTCTGTGATCCATATTGATTAAAAAATGGCAATGAGGGTGAAATTTAGATAGCTCTTTAAAAAGGACATGAACGCTTATGTAAACAAGCTTTACCCATAGCAAATTAAAAATTTCCTGTATCTTTTATGTCCTCTCTTCTGGCTCTGTTATTCTTCTTCCATTTGGTAAAAATGTTTAACATTTTGCTAAAACAATCATATAAATGCGTCTGCCAGGGTCACCTATGAAGAGTTTAGTAACTTAATCATATAACCAAGTCTTCTCTCGCAAAATGAAGCAATAAATTGAAATAACTACTTATATTATAGAAAAGACCAAAACTATGTCTCAGTCAATTATTTTGAATCTATTATTGACTTTAAAAGATACATATGTTTGTGTATACATGCACACAGATCTATATGTATATATAGATTAAATATTATCTCTGTAAATGTATAGGACTTATATGTGTACAGTATACTCTCAATTTTTTAACCTAGACTGTATAACAGATCATTTTGTCAAGCTGGTCAGACTATTAACTAAGAATTTAAATATATATACTCTTACCAAGTGTGGGCATTTGGGGTCCTTAGGTAGCTGAGTAATTGGTTTTATTACTCCATTCAACCAATATGGTAGGTAAATCTATGGGACCTACTTTTTATAATTGGGGGTGGGAGGACAGAGAGAGAGACATTTGATTTCTCCTTAATTTCTGTAAATATTCTCCTTTGAAAGGGTAAAATAAATAAGCAAATTTTCACATTTGCAAGTCTCCATTATTCTTTAAATCTAGTTGTGTGCTGATGAGATACACTGATACGTACAATTGCAAACATGGAATTCGAACCCACATATCAGTGGTACCACTTTTCTATCACTTTCATAAATTACTAACCCAAACAATCATATCAAATGTTTATTCTTTAAGGCCTTAGATTAATGCCAGCTATATCTAAGGACTTATGAACATTTGGCACATGCCTTACTATTTTCAAGGAATTTATTTAAAAATTCATTACAAGTATTAAAATATAAAAACCTAAAAAGCATACTTAAAATTGGATAAAGTTTTACATCACTTGGAACTATAATATTGTTTGCAGTCTTTGGCGAGTCGTCTCTCTCCCGGGATGCAGAGGCTTGTACCACAGGTCAGATATTATATCCAGTTGTTTTCATTCCCTAATTTAAACTTTTGTTTACTATTTTTTTTCTAAAGTAGATATTTTTATCTAAAAATTATAGTCCGTGGAAATTGAAACAGATGACTCCATCAGATAGATATGGATATTACATTAACTGTGAACTAGCAAATTATGCAGTTAATTCTTAATGTAAATTATTTTTGATACTGTGTCAGATACTAAGTGAACAAGCGTATTGCATTAAAAACCTGGAAAGGTAATGTTTCAGCTTGAGAGATATCAGCCAGTAAAATATTAAACCTCCTTTTGGTTGCATTCAGGTCTGGAAAATTTATTTTCATAGTTTGCTCCAGCACCTACATATGCATTTAAAATAAATTCCAAACGGCAACAGGTACAAGCACCTACAACTTACTTTGAAATGCATCCAAATGAGAAAATGCAGGTACAGTAAAATGTTAAATGTAGAATCTAGATGGTAGGTATGTGATATTTTTCACTACATATTTCTTTAGGCTTATCTGTATATTTGAATACACACAAATTTTTTTTCATATAAATTGTTTCTGTGATAAAATGTTGAAAATAAATTCAACAATATATCATTAATTTCTTTCTCTCCTAGAAAACAAAAATCAATGTTGGAAAAGAATTAAAAGCTTGACATTGGACCCATTTTCCATACTGTTTGGGCTGCCTATAGAAACGGTAAGAGTTCAGCCCTAAAGTAATAAATTCAGGCAATTCAAGATGCTGTACATTTCATGGTAATGAACTATTTGAGTAGGTCACTTGAAATCACAGGAAAAACTTTAATGATATCAGTGGTGTCATGAAGAATTTTTTCCAAGATCTCATATAGAGCACCTTCCCCTCCACAGCCCACATATATTTATATGGAAAAGGTTTCTTTGGTGGGGGGGCATTGCTGGGAGGAAACAAAAGAACAGTGGTGGTTTTATGCTACCCTCTGACAACATATAAATGTGTCTTCCATTGATCATTCATGCAATAAAATCTAATTTCATAAAATCCATCATTATACATTTTTTCAAGAAAGCTGCTTGAGTGAAAGGGCTATGATCACAGATTCACTTGATCCAGCAAATCAATATTCAATATTCAATATTTGCACTGGAGTCTGATAACGATGCTTTGATATTATTCTGAGTTTTAGTATTTATATACCATTTTTTTTACTACTCCTTAGCATGCAAAAATCTCTTTTAAGTCACTCACCTATTTTTATAAATCACCGTTATTATAATTCTAATTAGCTAACATGTATTGAGAGAATAAATGTGCCAGGTACTATTCTTAGCTCTTTAGATGTTTTACGTCATGTCTCCTTCATAACAACTGTGGGATTGGTATTATTATTTATTATTATTATTTATTATTTTCAATTGAGGAAACTGAGGCACAGAAAGATTAAATAGCTTGCCAGAATTATTTACTAAATATTGGAAAATATTCAACTTGGGATTCCTAACTGAGTTTTTTGAGGGCACCAACAATAATAAAATGAGAAATTTGGGGGAAAAAGTGAAGGATATGCTTCTTGCCTTCAGTGTAGCCTCGCTTTCTCAGCTGCCTCTCTGCCCCAGTGGTGGGGGCCCGCTCTGCAGCCTCCCTTCCTCCTGGCCCCAGGGAGCTGCGTCACCCAGCTTGATTGTCCCACTTCCTGATGACTCTGTTTTGATACTTGACTGACTGCTCCAGGGAAGGTTCCAGGTCCATCCCAGAACAATGGCTTAAACCTTGCATCTCCATCATTCATTAATCTGGTTGCTTCCTGCTGATATCATATGTCTATGCAAACCTGGATCTAAGCATCCTAAGGAGAATTTGTAAACTGTATAATTATGTTAAACAAAAAGCATGCTTGTACATGGAAGGCAAGAGGAGGAGTTTGGGGGGGGGGCGGGTACTGAAATTATCCAAAGAAATGATATGTTTTTCTTTCTTTCATGTCATTACACAGCTGAAAGCAACCTTTGCTCACTATGAAAGGAGGCAGAAAAGATTCAGGAGAGTACCACACTGTTAAACTCAAAGGAGGGTGAGAATGAAAGGTATCTGAATGCCACAGAGTTAGATTGATAACTCTTTGCTGATCCACTCAGGATCCACTGAGCTTTGTTCCTGGGTGTGAACTCAACAGAGAGTAGAACAAAGGCATTTTAGAAATCAAGAAGTGTATCGTGGGGGAGGGTGTAGCTCAGTCGTACATACTTAGCATGCACAAAGTCCTGGGTTCAATTCCTAGTACCTCTGTTAAACAAACAAACAAACATTACCTACCCCTGCAAAAAAAAAAAAAAAAAAAAAAAGATTTAAAAAAAAGAAGAGTATCATAAAGAATGTAGGTCAGACATAAGGTAGAACAACCTGACGTGGAGAATATTTTACCATGTCACTAAAATCTCAAATAAATTTAGATCAAATTTCAACCAATCAGATTAAGAAGAAAAAAAAATCCAACTGGGACATGTATGGGGCAGTATTAGATCTACAAAGCCTATTAATGAGTGATTGAATTCTTTATTGACTTGATTAAATTTACCACACAGTTTGCTATCAATATGGATGTCATTAGGGACTAAAGATTATCTATAATCTCATTCCATGGAGATGCTGAAAAAATAACTGCCTTCCTGTCTCAAAGAAAGAAACGAACTCTTTCTAAAGAGAAAAGAATACACAAGTTCATGCATTCAAGATTTTTTCTAGTTCTTCTAATCAGTAACTAAGCATATACAGATGTAAAAACCATATAAATCATATAAATTTCAGGTTAAGGGAAGCAGACATGTTGAACTTTTTTTCTCCTCTAGTATAGTAATTAAAAAATTCAACACACACTTATGGCAAGGCTACTATGGGCCCAGTGTTGTAAATATGGATTTCCATGTCCTCTATCTTACTTAATATTGTTATTAAATAGTCATTTTTATTTTCCTTGTAAAAAAATAAATTCTAATCCCTCTGGAGCCTGAAGGAAACCACTTAACCTTTACTCTTCAATTTTATTTAAAATTGAGATGATATTATTTACCTCCCTAGGTACTAGGAATACTAATTAATCAGCTTTGGCAAAAGACTTTGAAGACCAAAAAATATGAAAATCCTAAACCCAATATCATCATGTTTTTATTCTTCATGGTGCCATCAATCTTATTTTCCTTTTTTATTCCATCCCCTATCAGTAAGTATCATTGAACTTGAAACAATATGACATGGACTGTACCTACCAGCTGTTATCAAGATTACTTGGCTAAAGAAGGTATTTATGCAAATGTTCATAATATATACTGAAATATATCTACTTGTTCACTAAAAACAGGCAAATTTGAGTGAACATAATATGATGAAATTCTTTTAACATTGGCTCCCGTATGATTTCAAATAGATATAAATACATAAAATGGAGTATGATGCTCTGTTTTTCATATTATCAGTGATATGAGATGCTCTGAAGTAGCTTCACTGTTAAACAAACAAATGTAAAGGATAGTCACCTGCTCTTTACTAATGGAGATCACTTTCTTTTAGGATAGTCTCATATCACTGAATATGCTTTAGAAATACTCAGAATAGTAGTCTTAGTCTTCTGAAGCTTATTTCACTATAATTAAGTAGCAATTTTATATTCTTAACCCAAGAGCAAAGCTCTTGAAAAACTACAATTGAATTATTGTACTTATTAAACTTCTCTGAAAATAATATTAACATTTTCAAATATGACGTATTTTATATGGAATTCATTTGAGTCACACTACGGTTTCATTCCTAACATCTGTAGCAATGAAAGGACCTCAGGAGTACTGAAATAAAAAGGAATGAGTTTGCCAAAGAAGTAGAAAGAGCATATCCATGAATTTTTACGGTGCTTTTCTTCAGGCACTATTATATGTTATATTTTAAAAAGAAAATAAAGGAAAAAAACTCTCTTTTAATTTCAATGTCAGTGACGATCTGTCTCTCCTCTTCCTTTTCTTTTCCATTTCCTGCCCAAACATATATTAATTGTGAGGTGATCCTGAAAACAAATTATCTTCCTATTTAAGGCAACATATTTGCCTTAATTTCTTCCATATTCTGGTATTTTAAGAATTAATTTAGAAAACATTTCATAATCAATAAATGATTGATTAACTGCCCACCTTATCAGACTCAAAGAAATTCCATAACCACTGTCAATATAACACAATATTTTATGTATAAACTTTTATATACTGTCCAAGGTACAATATAAAACTAACACAATAGACAAAATCTGTAAGGAGCTTGCAATCTATATTAAACTTGTACAGAAAATAAAATACTATTAGAATCTAAATAAATTGATGTAAAGATCAAAATTAGGGCAAAGGATGTATGTATATATGACCTTGGAAAATTGACTTAGCCATCTTAAGTTAAGGCAATGACAGTATACTAGGAATTAAAAATGAGAACGTAAGTGAAATAGTTTTAAACTTCTATGCAAATGGCAGATGTTATTGTAATTATATAAATCGACATGAACACAGAAAAAAAATATGTTTAACTACTCTGTGTTTCAAAAAGATGGGCTAAAGGAAATGATGCAACCCTATCACAGGTGGAACAGTTTTCACTGAGTGACAACACTTTATAGACAAGTAAATTACATGCTTAACGTCCATGCTTAATGTGCATGCTTAGGAATATCTCATGCTTTCAGGGCAAAGTCTCCAGAATGGGAGTAGAAGGAACAATCCCAGAGGAAACTGGGATCTTGGAAATGAGGGAAATCATGTTTATGAAGGAGAGATGGTGGTTTGTTATCCAAGTGTTTGCTGCCTTATTTCTCCAGTTTCTGGGGCCACCCTTGCCTACAACTTTAAAATAAACAAACAAACACTTTTGCACAATGATATTTAGTCAGTCAAGATGTAGAATCTAAAATAATCAAACTCATAGGAGCGGAGAGTAAAATGGCGGTTACCAGGGGATAAAGGGAGACAAAGGAAGGCGATGGTCAAAGAGTAAAGTTCTAGTTATGCAATAAATAAGTTCTGGAGATCTACTACACAGCATAGGATCTATACAGCTAATAATACTGTGTTCTTTATTTAAAACTTACTAAGAGGGTAAATTTTACATTAAGTGATCTTGCAACACACACACACACACACCCCAACCCCCAATCCCCCCACAAATAACAAAGGGCAGGAGGAAGCTTTGGGAGGTAATGAATATGTCTACAGCCTTGATGGTGGTGATGGTTTCTTGGGTGTAACCATCGAGTTTTGACATTAAATATGTACAGTTTTTTAAATGTCAATCATATCTTTATAAAATGGTTTTTTAGAAAAGAGATGTATACTTCATAGGGTTGTCTGGAATGATGATAACTTAATATAATCTGATTATTATATCTAAGCAGTGAGATACTTTTTACCAAAAATTACTTTTATCTTTGTAACTGAATTTCTTATAATAGGCTCTTACATTATTATGAAAAATCATTATTCTGCAAAATAATTTGGGAAACTAAGTACATGGTGAAAGAAAGCTTCACTAGTAATAAAATGAGTGAAAACTTTTTAAACAAGCTGTCATTCTTCACTTATATAATTAAAAATCATAAAGTCTGACAATATTATTAAATGTTACTGAGGGTTCGATGCAATAGGTATCTTTATACACTGCCAGTAACAGTGTACATTGCTATGACTTATCTGAAAAGCAAGTGGGCAATATGAATTTCTAAAAGGGCTCAGCCTTTGACCCAGCAATATGACTTTTGGTACCCTATCCTACAGAAAAGAAAAAATCAGAAACACATACAAAGATACAAAGATGTATTATTTATAACAGAAAAATTTTGGAAACAGTCAAAAATTCAACAATAAGGAAATGACTAATGAATAATGGTATATCCATTAAAAATCATATTTAGGAAACTAATGACCTGAAAAAATGCTTATTACTTCATGTGAAATGAAGAAAAGCAGAATTCAAATTTTATACACAACAAGGTTTCAATTTCACAAGTCATGCATTGTGGGGAGTGGGGAGGAGGAGAAGACACACATAGGAAAAAGACCATTGGAGTAAACATACCACAGTGCTACTAGTGTTTATGCTTTTAGTTCGTAGGATTGTACATTATTATTTTTATCATCAAACCTTTCTGTATTTTCAAGATTTTTCTACAACTAGAATAGATTAAAAATCTCTCTTAAAGATTAATATTTATTTTATCATTTAGGAAAGTAATATCCCATCTCAAAATTTATCCTAACAATCAGCACTCAACTTGGAGAACTAATTATGCACAAAGAAATTTATCACAGAATTATTCATAACCTTAAAAATTGAAGGAAAAAACCTGTAATGCCCATTAATAGAAAGAATAACTAATTTGTACAGCATATCTACAAAAAGTGTATCACATTAATTTACACCAATGACTAGGATGATTACGTAAAAACAAGGAAGTCATCAAATGGCATGCAAAGTTTGGTTTAAACTGTTCAATAAAATAAATGTACATGCACATAAAATACTAGAAGAAAACTTGCAAACACTAATAGTTGTTAGGTTATTTCTGGGTTCCATGGTGCCCGAACTTTTTACTTATCTACCTTTCTTTTCAAACATTTGTGTAATATGCCTATTTCCTTTATGATAAGACCTATTTAGAAGAAAATCATAATTTCTTCAAAACTGAATCAGGAGAGAACACCTAGTACACTCACTCATTTCAGTTCTATTTGTTCTTCTTTCTTAATTTCTAGCCATTTGTGTGAACTCGTGCCCTCAGCCTCATTTTAGACATTAGTGTTTGTCAATGAAGCATTATTGGCTTTAATACTGAGTTTATAAAGTACTGAATTAACGTGACTCATTGATTTCACATTTAAGGATATATGCATGACTAGCATCCTTCCAATGTCTACTTGTCCTTTCGGGTCAGGGGTGCTGGTGCTCTGAATGTCTGTGAGGCATGCCTTTTGTAGGCATCTTCAGGGTCAGAGACCATTTGTAAGGATGACACACATTTGCTTATACAGGATCAGATTAATTTGCTTTAAAAATCGCAATCTTTTATAAGAATGCTTCATATATGTTAACATGATGAGATACAGATTCCATATTTTATGAGATAGTTTTATTCTATGGATAGGTTCTCACGTAAGTTATCTAACCATCAGCCTTCCCAATGACGGTAAATGTATGCACTGGCATTTTCCTCTGCTATAAAATTCAGACTTCATAGAATAAGCAAAGTTACCTCCTTTTGGAAAGAAGATTTTTGTCTGACAATAAGTTTCATTTCTTCACTTAAGATAATAAAATTGTTTTTGAAACTGTTCCATTGGTGGGGAGTGGGTGGGTAGGTCAAGAAAGAAAATAAAAGTAACGAAAGCAACACATATGATGGGGATTTTCCTCAATGAGGGGAACAAAGTCTTCATGGGGTGGGTGGGTTCCTTTAGCCTAGTCTTTGGACTACGCTCTTTCCTTGCCAGTGTTAGTGCATATTCTCCATTTCACTTCAACCAATATCAAAAAGTGGGAAAGGAAAAAAGAGAACATGAAGAATGACAAATTGAAGATAAAATATACATATATATATATAAAACCTCATTGGGTGAAATATATATAACGAGTTGGAAACGTCATTTTAATTACTGCCTTGCGAGTACAGACGTATTTGACTCAACACTAATGATCTTGATACTGGCACTGAACCATAACTAATGTCAAAAATTTGCAAAATTTCAAAGAAGAATATTGCCTATAATATCAATGTGTCCTAACATCAAGGTCACTCTCCGATGATGAGGATTTTATCCACTTAAATAATTTATGTGTAAATGAAGAAAATGGATGCTTCATAGTTTCTGAAGGAAAAAAAAAAAAAAAAACTTCTACCAATTCCAAGTTTCTGATCCCAGGCAGTGCTCTTATTAATATAATTCCAAATGATATCACATTTCCAAAAAAATCTCTTGAGAGGGACTGGAGAGCTGCACCACTCTCTCTAAGAATTACCAATTACTGTATTTCACACTTCCTCCTGAGCTGGATAAAAATTATCCACCTCCAATTTATCAGCAAATACATTATAGTTCTAGGGCCAAGAGTAAAAGAAGCTCTTCCTTAAATTGGCAGCTCTCGGAAGACTGGCCTTTTCTAACGGTTGGAAGATTGAGCTCCATTACCTCAGTCTTTATCAGTCTGAAGACTTTATCTGAAGCAGCAGTCCATCTGCTGTCCTCTTTACCTTGGGTGACATGGTCAGTTAACTGTTTTCAATCCAGGGAAAATCTGTGTCTTTCAAGTTGGTGTCAAAGTACTCAGATGGGATCATGGGAGGGCGTGAAGTAGGGTCTTCTAGACTCTACATCCTGCAAAGCTTCAGACGCCTTTTCAGTGAAGATGGGGGTGAACATTAGGGTAGGCTTGCGGATTGAATGAGCCTCCTCTGCTTCTGCTTTCATTCCATCTGGTGTTTTAGGATCCACTGTAAAACTGCCGAAGCCCTAACAGCTAATTGCCAATAGCAGCAGGTGCAGGGGGTAGAAAACCCATTTGTTAAATTACTAGGGTAAAGAAAACATAAAAGTTCCACGTGCAGAGGCGCCTCCTCTATGGTAGGTACACACAATCTCACTTGCTAATTTTCACTACGATCCTAGAATGAAAACTGTATTTATCTGTATGATGAAGATGAGAAAACTGAAGCTCAGAGAGGTTCAAAAACTTACCCTAGGTCACAAAGCTTCTGAGCAGCAGAGACAGGATTAAAACCTGGGTCAATTTGTTACCAAGACCCCTGCCTTTTTTTTTTTTTTTAAACCACCTATCTAAGAAGGAGTGATAGCCCAGCATGTGAAATTGTGTGTTCTCACTGGGAGGTCAGAGAATAAAGAAATCATTGAACCCCTGAATTCAAAAGCTCAAACAGGGTCATTATTGTAAAGAACGGAGGAAGTTATATCCTGCAATGAATAGTTCTGTGCATTGGGGTTTTTTAATGGGAGGCACACAGGCAGAGCAGAGGTGAAACACAGGGGTTGGGGATGGGAATAAAGATCAGAGACCCAAAGAAGCAGAAGATAAGAAATACTGTGATGGGAGAGCAGCCTGGAACGTACTCTGCACAGATCAATGCAGACCAGCTCAGCTCCGAATGGGGCTTTCAGTCCTTGTTTAAAGCAGCCGCTCTCAGGCTGCAGGTAGTCACAGCCAAGTTTTCACCTTCACATTTACACCCGGCTCTTCCCCCAGAAGATCATTCTTTGAGATGAAAGAAATAGGAGTCAGGAGCTGTGCAGTGGTGCATGCCTGCTCAGCTTATTAAAACATGGGAAGAAGGCAATATTTCACCCCCCAGAAATAAAAAAAAAAGATAGACAAGTGAGAGCAGCTAATCCATCGGAAGAAATTAGCAGGCAGAGTATGTAGCTGTTTGAAATGATGAACGAGGCTGAAACAGCTACACAGGCTAACATCCAGTGGGATAATTACTCCAAGCTCTCAGGCTAAAATCTGTCTTGGAGGAACTGGGAGGCTTTGATGACTCAATTTCAATGGGCATGCTTATGAAATACATAGTGAAACCTATTAAAATTGAAATTGTTCTTGGTAGGTATCCTGTGACTGGGCTGCTGACCCTGTCAGGCGGCTTTTAATAAGGTACACATTATTTTTATTCTCCAAAGTGGCATGTACTTTAGCTGCCCACATACTCAGTTTTAACCCTGTGATTTTTTCCATATGTGTGTGTTGTGTGTACTTGTATTCTTCTTACATAAAATGGTGAGTTTCCAAATGAATGTAGACATTGTTGGTTTTCACTAAAACAGAAGCTGCTTTCCTTTATTCTGTTGTCGACTAAAAGATGTACAACCTAAAAACTGAGTTATGTTTTATTCGGCAGACTTTGAGAGAATCTGAACCCGCGAGGCAGCCTCTCAGATCACTCTAAGAGACTGTTTCAAAGAGGCAGGGGAGGAGCCAGGACATAAAGGAGTTTTGCCACAAAGACCAGGTAGTCGGAACATCAACATTATCACCTCACACTAGTCAGAATGGCCATCATTCAAAAGTCCACAAATGATAAATGCTGGAGACGGTGTGCAGAAAAGGGAGCCCTCCTGCACTGTTGGTGCATCACTGTTGTAGTTTGGTGTAGCCATCATGGAAAACAGTATGGAGATTCCTCAAAAAACTAAAAATAGACTTACCATACGATCCAGCAATCCCACTCCTATGCATATATCCAGAGGGAACTCTAATTTGAAAAAATACATGCACCGCAATGTTCACAGCAGCACTATATACAACAGCCAAGATACAGAAACAACCTAAATGACCATCAACGGATGACTTGATAAAGAAGTTGTCCTATATTGATATGTAATACTACTCAGACATAAAAAGAATAAAATAATGCCATTAGCATCAACATGGATGGACCTGAAGATCATCATTCTAAGTGAAATAAGCCAGAAAGAGAAAGAAAAATACCATATAATATCATTTATGTGGAATTTTTTTTAAAAAGTCACAAATGAACTTATATATAAAACAGAAACAGACTCACAGACAGAAAACAAACCTATGGTTACCAGGGGGAAGGGGGTGGGAAGGGATAAATTGAGAGTTTGAGATTTGCAGATACTAACTACTATGTATTAAATAGATAAACAACAAGTTCCTTTTGACTAGCACAGGGAACTATATTCAATATCTTGTAGTAACCTATAATGGAAAAAGAATATGAAAACGAATATATGTATGTATATGTATGACTGAAACATTATGATGTATGCCAGAAATTGACACAATATTGTAAACTGACTATACTGCATTTTATAAAAAAAATTACTGTTAATTAAAGAAAACCAGATATCCCAAGTCAGAGAATTTAGCGCTTTTCTACGTATGGGAAGGTGCAAAGATCTGGACTCATTGAAATCGTTCCTCGGATGTGCACCTGGCTAAGCAGGGCCAGTAGCCAGTTCTTTCCCATCTTGACTTCCTTCAGGGGGCACCTTGGGGGTGGCAGCAGAGGCCAGGCTGTCTGCTTCTCTGCATCCAGAGTGCCCTCCACTTGCTGTCGGGGTTGGCAGTAGCCGCTGTGACTTGATGGCTACAGCATCCTTTGTTTACTGATATGGCAGGTAATATTTTTCATTCACAATGTCAACCAGTTTTTCCAGCTTCAGAGACAAGGATTTGTTGAGGGGACTGATCCTATTTGACATCCAGGGAGCAAATGTTTTCATAATCCACACTTGCTGATCTAAAACAACTTTGCTTTCCCATGGGTGCCTCCTGTGTTATGCCATGACCATCATTAGGCTATTCATGTGGAACATATCCAAGTATAATCGAAAATAATCCCCACATTTTAAAATGAATTAAAACTAAGTAGATCCCACTATCTATATTCCTGGGCATAATTGTTTTAAAAAAAAATCCTCCAAGGTGGGAAAGAAGCTAGTGGATTGGTCGGGCCATTCTCCTCAAAGCAGAGTCTACAGAGCAACACCACAGGCACCTGGGAGCTTTTTAGAAATGCAGAACCTCAGGTTCCCTGCAGACCTACAGAAGTAAAGTCTGCATTTTAACAAGATACCCCAGGTATTATGCATTCATGCTGAAGTTTGAGAAGCGCTGTTCTCGTGCACAACTGGTTTTAGATTTCTATCATCATTCACCATCTAAGTAACTTTGCACTCAGCCAAATCTTTCTCAAATAAAACATATTTTGAGAGAAAATAACCACAAAGAATCAGAGGAAATCCATTCAAACTCCCTATAATTATAAAACCACTCCTTTATTCAAAAATATTGAGAGACAGAACAACTCAATGATTTGAGGAAACCTAACAGCATAAATAGGTGCTGAAGGAAACATGTAATTCAGGGAATACAAGAGAACGTTTTCAAATTTCCAATTAGCATCTTCAGGGAGAGATGAGGCAACACTGCAATTTATAAAAAAAAC
Organism: Camelus ferus; assembly: GCF_009834535.1. NCBI lineage: Eukaryota > Metazoa > Chordata > Mammalia > Artiodactyla > Camelidae > Camelus > Camelus ferus. The sequence goes on along the minus strand of NC_045718.1, from coordinate 1,758,866 downwards.
AAGCTTCTTTGAGAAAGGACCAATGAAAGAAATTGAATGGGCTCTTGTGAATTAAAATATGATTACTGAAATCAAAATATAATTAAAAACCTGGAGGTTATGGCTAAGAAATTTCCAGAAAGTAAGCATAAAGACAAGGGAGAGAAAGATTCTTTCATTCACTCACTCATGGAACAAGTGTTCATTGTGTAACTACAATGAGTCAGGCAACGGCTGGGGATGTTGCAGTGAACACAACATAATATCTGTGCTCCTAGAGCTGATGAGGTGAAAATGATGGAAATAAAAGCTAGGAGCTATGGAGAAGCAACTAAGGAAGTCGAGGTTCAAACAAGGCAAACAGAGAAAAATAGGAGAGATAGAATAAAAACTAAATAACAAACAAGTGAATAAGCAAGTAAAATTTTCCAGGAGCTGAAGAACAACATGATTCTCAGATTGAAAAAGCCCATCAAATACCAAACGGGAGATAGCCAAATATATATATGTATATATTTACAAAGTCCTAATTTTACTAATTTCTTGATTTGATCTTTCTTCTATTATCTAGCCTGCAGTTTCTATTCTGAACAGCAAGCTCACTGAGGACTCTGACTTCTCACTCACCGGTGCATCCAGAGAATGATGTCTTTTTACTCTACTTAAAGGTAAGGACAAAATCATTAGATTCAGAGCCCTGAATTGCTGCATATAAGAGAAGTTTCCAGATGCTACCAAATAAATGTCCATACTTCTCTGTAGTGAGAGACGGACTTAAGTCAAGCCACACACAACAGGAAGCTGCCCTATTCCAATTAAAAGAGAGTTACATAGAAGCCCCCCCCCCCCCCGGAAGGGCAGCTCAGGCCAGGATGTAATGGTTCTAGGTCATTTTGGTTTGCACTGATCCTGCTGAGTGCTGGAGGAAGTTAGGGGCCCTCCACCTGGAAAAATGCTTAGATTCAGCTTTGCATACAATTTCATGGATTCTCAGAGTTCCTCTGTGAACCCCAGGTTAAGAAGCCCCAGATTAGAGAATCACAGAACTATTCTATTGATGGGGATGCTGGTCCCCACCTAATAAAAACCGCAGCCAGCCTTTCGCAGCCGTCATCCCCTCAGGTCTGTGCCATTAAAAACCCGAGATAAATGATCGAAAAGGACAACTCACAGTCTCGGTTTAAAGGACATTACACACAGAGAACGAGAATTCCCGGCACATTGGTGAGATTCCTGATGTGAGAAAAAGCATGTCCCACAACAGGTTACAGAGGGGACAGATCAACAGAGAATACAGAATCAAGACGATGGCCGGGAGTGGGAAGAAGATTCATGTAAGATCAGACCAGACACATTTTCCCTCATCCACTTCCAGGCTGCGGTTACACCAGTCTGGTAATGCGAAGACTGGGAGGCCTGACTGTCTATAGTCTGGGGTGTTTGTAGTTTTGAGGGGCAGAGGAGAAGGGGACTCCCCATCTAGAGCACAGATCCAGTCATTTTGACTGAATGCTGACTACCGTTTTTGTGAAACTACAGTAAGAGTGTCTTCAGGTACCCTTCAGGATTTATCTAAGCCGAAACTACTTTAGGTTTCCATCACCCTATGAACTGCACACCAATCCTGATCATCCTCATCTCAACCTGCCACCAAGTCACTCCCTCATCCTACACACTGATTCATCCACTGTTAACCTCTAAATGCCAGTGACTTTGACCTCACCTCCTCTTTAACTATACACTCCTATGGCCACACCATGGAGTTATCTTGTTTTGTTCTTCCACCAGATCCATAATTCTGGAAGCCTTAAATTCCTTGACTATAATCACATAAAATTAATCAGAGTTATGAAAAGGTTTACAAAGCATAAACCTTTATAGGTTATAAAAGACAGAGGAGGACCCATCAGTGAAGCAGGGATGTTCAGGAAGGTCTTTCTGGGAGAAAGGACCAGCTAGAACTGCAGACAGCATGTTCTCACCCAACCCTCTTCCCTTGTTAAAAGTAATTCATCTATTATGTTCATTTATTCTTATATTCTGAATGATAAGAATTGTTCATGTATTTTTAAAGTGACAAATAATATTTTAAAATCTCTTTTAATACTATGTTCAAACCAGAAGACTCTAAAAGCTTTCATTACCGCACAACTGCTTGCATGCCAGTATCTTCACCAGTTTAATGACCATTGTCATTTGAGCCTACAGTCATAATGAACATGGAAAATAACATAAATCTGATGGATGGCGCATAATGCAAATATTTTATACTTGTTAGCTGTGTGTGTATGTCAGATAATTGTACATTTACTACTCTGGGATCTCAATTAATTCATTCAAGATGATTGGATATTAGTGAAAATAAAAAAATGCAAACACCATAATGTTACCTGAAACGGTATTTCATTACCTGTAGAATGCCGGAGACATTTCTCCCATTAGCATCTTCTACTAAATTAGGGTTTTATGCTGTTAGAGTATTTGTGGCTTAGTCAAAGCCCATAAAATAGACAGTAGCCAATAATGGAGAGGAATGATTTATTGGCAAAGAGCCAAGTCTCAGTCCTTTTTTTTTTCTTTTACAGTCATATAGACTGAAATTACTTAGATATCTTTTCATAAAGAGAGAATAGTTTTGTTTTCCTTTTTAAGCCATGGACTTTTTAAAAAAGAATAGATGTAGATGTAAAGACCTTCAATCTTTTATATTGGCCACTAAGATTTCATTTGTGCAGATCCAAGTACCTGTGGGAGTTATATATGCAACTTGATTTTTAAAAGTCATTTTTCATGTGTTCCTCCTGTGATAACTTGCCAGTCCTATCATCTAGATAAGGAAATAATTTAAGATGGGCTGAATTACTGACTTGTGTGTGTATAAGCAAACAAGACGAGAACTGGGATTTAGTTTTAATAAGTCATCCAAGATGCTGTGATATTATCCCTATGTCCCTGGTTGACAATAGCTGCACACGTCCCTGAGCATGACTATTTCTGTAGGTTTCACTGACTTCCTGAAGCCCCACCAACCTCAAACACTGAAGGGCTGTCTTTGCGACACAGATGTGCTGTACAAATGGACAGAGTGACTCACCTTGCAATCAACACAATTCGAGTTTAGAATAGATTAAAAAGATTGAGGAGGAGTGAGTGATCAAGAATAAGTGTGAAAGATACAGAAAACAAACTAATGGTTCCCAATGGGGAGGGGGAGGGGAGGGACAATCTAGGCATGGAGGAGAGAAAAAGGGTTATTATGGGATTATGTGAAATCACACATGTGAAACTTTTGAAAGTTATAAAGAATATATAGACTATATACTTTATCGAATATATATAGAATTTAAAGAATCTTTCATTCAGCAAAACAGGAATGACTTGAAAGACTGAGAGATAATTTAAATTCAGTAAACATTTGTTTCATGACTTCTACTATAGTTTCAGAGGATTTGTCAAAAGCCAAAATATTTAACGGATCTTAGGATTACAAAGTCCTTTTTCCTAGGACTTTATTTTTTACAGACAGTTTATTTAAATTTTATCACAAAATGATACTCATTTTAAATATGATGTTAGAATATAATAAGGTATAAAAGTATTATATTCTCATTCAAAAACACATTTTTAAAACACCTCCATGTCTTAGAAATAATATTAAGTAGCATGTGCATTTGAGATAATGGCAGCTAATGTATATATATAATTTAGTAAAGAATTTCATGGAATGCTATAACATTTGTAACAAAATATTTTTAATTAAAGTACATAGATAATATTGGCCTCAATCCATGTGATTTAAGTTGCAAACTAGATTTTTAATTTTAACAAATGTCCAAGATCTTGGAAATATCCGGTGGAAGTATAATTCTTTGAATCGAAAAAATATTTATCTGGTGCCTACTATACATAAAATACTATGCTAGGTAATCGAATATACAGGAGTCTCCTCAAATTACTTATTATCTAATTTGGAGACAACAATCTGAATGAGATATGTCAAACCAAAAATAACAATGACCCATGTCCATCGACAGATGACTGGATAAAGAAGTTGTGGTATATTTACATAATGGAATACTACTCAGCCATAAAAAAGAATAAAATAATGTGATGCAGCAACATGGATGGACCTGAAGAATGTCATTCTAAGTGAAGTAAGCCAGAAAGAGAAAGAAAAATACCATATGAGATCACTTACATGTGGAATCTAGAAGAAAAAAAAAGACAAACAAACTTATTTATAAAACAGAAACAGACTCACAGACATAGAAAACAAACTTATGGTTACCACGGGGAAAAAGGGGTGGGAAGGGATAAATTGGGAGTTTGAGATTTGCAGATACTAACTACTATATATAAAACAGATAAATGACAAGTTTATGCTGTATAACACAGGGAACTATATTCAATACCTTGTAGTAACTTATGGTTAAAAAGAATATGAAAACGAATATGTCTGCTCCTGTATGACTGAAGTATTGTGCTGTACACCAGAAATTGACACAATGTTGTAAAATGACTATACTTCAGTAAAAACACATTAAAAAAATTTTTTTAATTAAAAAATAATCAATGAACCATACAGTTTCTCTAGTGGAATAACAAAGCTTGTTGCATGAGGTTTATTTCACTATGTATTGTCTTATAATTAATTTCTTATGCAGTCCATTATCAAATATACTTACAACTTAAAAAATACCCGTTCATTCCATGTAAGAACTTGCTATGTTGATATTCTATGATATTATGATTTTGAAGATTTGAAACATAAAATTTAAAAGGAAATATAAAATAAATATAAATACCAAGAAATATAAAACTAAGATACATAGACCATATAAATGAAGAAGTGTAAAAACCAAGAAAGTACCTTAGTAAATAAAATTCAGTTACTTCAGCTGATTTAATTCCTAAGTGTCTTTTTGTGCTTCAATGACAAATGACTTTCTGGAGGCCTCAATAGTAGAGATCTTTTCCACTGCCTCTTTTGGCTTTTTCTTTCTGTTCCTTTAGCCCACCCTTCCCTGGCTTCATAACGGCTTTGGCATTCAAAATCTTTCCCGCTTTCTCCTTTTTTCACATAATGGAAGTTTACTCGGTTCTTTGGAACCTGCCAGCAGAAATAAAATAGCCCCTCTCCTGATAATATATAAACAAAAGATTGCTGGGCTCAGCCACTTGTGTACACAATTCAAAATCTCACCATTGTAGAACTTAGATATTCAGTGGATGCTTCATTGATACTTTATAGTCAAAGCCTACAAGAATAACATTATTTGTACTTTTTGTTAATGTTAAGTCAGTCATAATTTGACTTAAAAAAAATCCCCAAATGAGAAAGTTTTCCAAAAAGAACTATGTCAGAAAGTCCAATTTAGTTTGCTAGCAAAGTAATGTTTAGAATGACTATATCAATGATACAGAAAAATGGTGTTCAGTTTTTTTCTCTTAGCTAATAAAAATGTTACGTTTTCAGTTTAAATGAATTTTCCCTTCTACTTAGAGATTTTTTTTTCCAGACTTTTAGGGAAAAAATTTAACATTCCTGCTATTAACCTGTTTCAAAACAAATTGTTTCCTGGGTCAGCGTGGTTTCTTCATACAAATAAGTAAGTGCCATTAAATGAATCTTGTGTTCAGACTTCAAAGCAATCAAACTCGACAAGTACTGTGGCCACTCATTGTCCAGAGCTAACCCTACAATAGTAGGTGGTAATGGACAACATTCAGTGGACTTTTCATTTCCTCATATTTTAGGGAATTAGAAGGAATAAAAAACATGGACGGTAAAGAATTGTAGTATTCCAGAATGTAGGGGAAAAATGCATTCTGAAGTGTGAAGCATTCAATTATAAGCGAGAGTAGAATTAAATTTTCCACTGAATGTTTACTAGAAATTGTTTCATTTCAATACTTTAATATAAATTCTTGATGCTTTTTATAATAGAATATTTCTATTATAGAATAGAATAGAAAAATAGAATATTTGTTTTTATTTTTTAAACCTATATGCATTTTTAAGGCAACGATCCATAAACATTATAAACATGATTTCAGTTCTTTCTTAAAAAAATTGTAGTGTAAAATCCAGTTGTCATATAAGCTCCACCAAAAGACTATTAGACATAACAAGATAATTCAGAAAGGTGACTGGTTGCAAAATAAATATCAAAACCAGTAATATTTCCATAGAAGAGCACTAGTCAGAAAAATAATGGAAAAATTATTCTTCAGTTCACATTAACAACAAACCCATAAAAGAGTAAGAAATGAATATAACAAGCAAGACAAAGGTTTTTGTGAAGAAAATCACAAAACTTTCCCATGGGATATGAAAGAGGACTTGAACACAATTGACTTATTTCTTGCTGGTGAGATCTAATAGTCAATATTTCTTGAATTAATTTGTGGGTTAATATAATTTCTAGCAAACTTCAATGGGATTTCATTTTGTGTCTTTACAAAATGATTCTAAGTTCACTACAAAGAATGAGCTAGCAAAACGTCTGTGTGTGTGTGCTGTATGTGCATGTGTGTATGTGTGTGTCGATAATGATGAGGGAGAGTTGAATTATTACTTATTTAAGGTTGTATCTTATAAAACTAAAACAATTAACAAAATATACTAGTTCAATGTTAGAGAGACTGAACAATGAACACATTAGAAAGCCCCAAATCTATCTACTTTATGAAATAATTTAATATATAATAAAAGTGGTATTTTGAATCATACCAAACTGGCAAACTGCTCACTAAATTGTACTGGCATCATGAAATGGGTTATCACTATCCTCATTTTACAAACGAGGAAACTGAAGCCCAGAGAAGTTAGGTAACTTTCTTAAGGTCACACAGCTAGCATACAATAGATTTAGGACTCAAGCTCTGGCAGGTTTACTCCAGAGACCAAGCCTTCACTATTACACTATCTCTTTCTAACACTTGAATTTTACAACAACCTTACTTTACAAATAAGAAAACCGAACAACAGAAAAGAAAACTCCTCAGATCACGTATCTGAAGTATTCTAGAAGCAGTTCTGGAATTTGAATTCAGGTCATTGGGGCAGTTTTTTAATTTTTCAAAATATTTTGTACTCATTAAATCTGAATTTACAAAAATTTAGGTCTTTTAAAGTAGACAGATCATTTTTCTAAAATAGTTTAATCAATTATTATAAGTTATCAAATATAGTATTATTTCTAATGCTTGGATAAGAAACTGTGAGAATGATGAAATGTCTAACACCAACTCTGGCCTTCCCAGTTTAATAAAGACACAGATTAAAAATTATTTTTATATTGTATAAAATTTTCCAAAATAGGCTCAGTTCAGATTTTACCTTCTTTGAGAATTTGGAGGGACTTTATTTCACTTTCCTCCCCAACCTTATGACAAAATAAATTGTTCCTTCCTCATTGGGCTGTTCCCCTTTATCCCCCCTACTTGTAGTTGAGCACAGACCCCACCCTGCATTATAGCTATCTGTAAAAATGTTTGTTGTGCCAAGATATCAATAGCAAAGCAAGAATTATTTTTATCGTCAGTGCATGTTACAGTGTCTGGCATATAATAGATGCTCAGTAAATATTCTGCATTGTCCTGAATCTGTTCATCTGTATTACAGAGAGAGAGCATCCTTCTATATGGTACAAACCTGGAAGGTTCTGGTCTATAATCTCCAGAAGCAGTGAGGAAGCAAATAAAACACCACAAGTAAGAATTTAAAAATCTGGCTTAAATCTTGACTGTGCAACTTTTTAGCTATTGAGCTCTGAGTTTCATTTCTCTTTCTATAAGTGGAAATTATAGTATTTACCTCCTAGGTTTTTGTGAACAATAAATGAGAAAAATACAGCAGGAGGACTAGTTATAATGTCTGCTATGTACTACTGGTCAACAACATTTATCCTATTAACATTAACACAGCCATTTTAAAGTTATTGCAACATGCCACCACTTCTGCCAAACATTTTATATATTATACCATCTAATCCTCAGGACAGTGCTTTAATTCAGCAACGATATCCTCACTTTACAGATGAGGAAAGATTCAGAGAGGTGAAATGCGTTGCCCACGGCCACTCAGCTAGGAAGTAGGAAAGCCAGCATTTCAATTCAGAAATTCCTGATTGTATTTCCTGCTCTCAGCCAGTATAACATTTTTCTACAAAGCAATATCTTAAAAAATTACAAATTACAATAAGAAAGCTGTATTCTAAAACACAGACACTAAATAGATAAAGATTTGGGGAGAAGCAAAAAAAAAAAAAAAAAACAGACTTCCTAGATGACTTAAGTTTCACAGAATATTCTGGAGCTGAAAAAGAGCAGGTACCAGTAGGGTCAGGATTTAGAGAATGCGAAGTGACTTCCAATCACTCTCTCTACTCCAAATTTTGATTCTATTACTAACTCCTGAATGTTTTCACTTGAATGTCTCAGAGACTTTTAAACTCAATAGCTCCAAAATTAAATGAATCCACCTTTTTTTTTTTCCTACCACAACTTTTATACTAGCTTCCTCTCTACTAAGCAATTTCTTTTTCTGTGTTACTAAATCTGTGGACCACAACTCCGTCCCCTCTTAATTGCCCAAATCAGATATATGGAAATCCTGCATCTACCCTTTCTTTCATAACTATCTTCTCTAATCCCTCTGTTTCTTCTCCTTCCCATCTTTGCTACCAAATAATGGACATACCTGGTCTCCCATCTGTTCTCTACACTGTGGCCAAGGGCTCTTTCCAAAATACTCTTTAGATCAAGCTACTCCTTTGGGGAAATTTTTGAAAACTTTTCTTTGTCTTGAGCTGTGGACTTGGGGGAGCAAATCTTTTAGCAAATTTTATGGTCTTCAACAGAGCTCTCTCCTACCCACCCCACCTGAAGCTGGCTGACAGCCCCGCTGTCCTCCAGCCACACTGAATGATTGGGGTTTTTTGTCCTTGGAAATCTTTCTGCCTGGATTGTGCCACCACCCCCAATGCCTCAGGCCTTCCTCATCTACTTGACATGTATCAAAATTATGCTTACTGTCTATTTCCAGATTAAGAAGATTGTGAATGCACTGATGGCAGAGTTTTCTTCAAATTCTACCTTATGCTATGTGTCATCTAGCCTAGTGCCTGGTTCCACATGAAAAAAAATCTGTGTATGTGTGTATGTATGTAGGTATCTAAATATCTATCTACCTACTTAACTACCCACCTACCTATCTAAATTGGTAGACTGTGCACAAAACTAACATCTAACCAATTTAAAGAGTTAATTCCTTGACTATGAGTAAAGTGTCCTATTTTTCATTATTTAGTTTTAATTAATATAGAGCTCACTTCAAAAAATACCTCAAACCTTCTACCTAAATGCTGGTTAATTTTTATACTGAATAACTTTTTAAATACAAATAGCATATTTGGGTAAAATATGATCCTCTCATTTCAGTCTCTTTTCAATTTAAAAGTAGCAATTACTTCCACAATACCATAGAATTTTGGTGTGACCACATTGGGAAAAAATTCTGTAGTATACCCCTTTGTTTTTGCCTTCTGCTCAAAGGATTAAACATCTTGAATTCAAGTTCTTAGCCAGAAGTTAATTTTCTTTAAAGTCAAGTACATATATTTTTGCCTATCTAACAGGAAGATTTTCAAGACCTATTATTATATGTCAGGCATGCTGCTAGGTCCTAAGGATAAGCAAAGATTTATCAAACAAGATCCCTGATCTTTAAAAGCCCATAGCGTACATTCAACGAGCAAGCACATGGGAGTATCTAGTTCAGTGTTTGCTGCATAGAAGGCATTCAGTTAATATGTTAAAAAAATATCAGAATATGGTACAGTAATTATTATCATACTGGTTTACACAGAAATTATATTCAGCATCCTCTTTATAGCTGGAATAATTTTCCAGAACACAAAGCTCAATAGATTAACCAAAGATATTTTCATTTCAAAAAATATCTCTATATCTGCATACGTCTGACACATATATCAATTTGAATAAACCATAACACACTTGGGGGAAAAACAACCAATGCCTATTAAATAAAATGCAACTGATTGATAGAAACAAATTCACAACCTGAGTCACTGCAATTATTTTAGCTATTTCGTTTTTATCCTAATGCTAAAATGTCACTGAATTGTTTGAAATATTTTTAAAGCATTGAGGTGATTGTTTGGCCACAGATTAAGGGAATCATGGTTTATTGGTCAAGGCGATGACCTTCCCAGATCCTGAGCTAAAATCCCTTTAGCACAAGTTGTTTTCATGTGAACTTGATACAGCCACTCAGAAGCTGAGAGAGGAGATCTGAAAGGCACCTTTCTAAAAAACAATTGATTTGCTTCATTTCATTGAAATGGCTAATGCTTTGATGGTTCATATTTACAATGGCTTGTCCTGCTCTTCAATGGAGTTGATATGTTCGAGTCTTTAACACTATAAACTTGATCAGAACTTCCTCAGTAATAAACAGACTGGATGCAAGGAGTGTGCCCCTCCCTCCTCGCCGGGGCTCTGGAGCTCATTTGCTTACCAATTTGTAGCTAAAGACATTGAGAATGGTGTTCTTCATGCTCAACTGCTCTAGGTAGTTGAAAATAGTTCTGGGAAACTCAATATGCAAACTGGATGGGGAGCCTGAAAGATTTCAAAGAGAAGAAAATTTGACCTTCCTTAATAAAAGGCTGTTGCTCTGTTAAATTCGCTTTTAGTATGAACTTTTTTGTAGCCTTCATAAGACCCCCCCCAAAGAAAATATACATCCCTTGTAAGTTACTTCCTAAATAACTCAGAAAAAAACAAGCTGGGAACTGAGTTTGTTAGCTTTTTTCCTAAATGCCAAAGATGTGTCAGACTTCATAGTGACTCATGGTTGAAGTGTGTGCTTTTTAAAGAGTAGGGGACACACACCTCTCCTCCACATTAGTGCACAGAATGCTGAGATCGAAACAGCAGCTGCTAAAGGGCCTGAGGGTGGTTGGATGGCTTTATTTCTTTTCAATTCCACTTTTTTGGAGGTGTCAAGATCGGTGTTTTTTTTTTTTTCCTTTTGAACTGCAGATCCAATTTAGCCGTGATAGCATTAAAATCAAGCCATTCAATGAATGCAAAATGCAGATTCGATCTGCCCCTCTCACCTTTTTCTTGTTTTTTTAATATTGGAAGATTTTCATTGACCAGTCTGTCCTATGACAAAGTACAGAACCTCACCCAGGTTACTTGTTTATCAGTTTGTGAAGTGATTTTGCCAAAGCAGCACGTGGGTCTGTGTGATGAGGTTCGAGTAAACAGTCACCAACCAAAATTCCTACCCAAACCCTGAAAGATGAAAGAATTCCATCGGGGTCATACCAGTAACCAGGGATAGAGAATGTATCCTCTGCAGGTCTGTAGAAAGTCCTTGACAACTAACATCATCCCAACCAACCTTTCCATACTCCTGCCAACAAAAAAGAATTATATGAATTCCTTATGGAAAATCTCAGGCCACAAGTCAAAAGACCTTATATACCTCAGAAAGGACTCCTACTCAGCTTCTCACCTAGATTTCAACAAAGCCCCTCCACAACTCCCAGCCCCATGTTTAGTGTACTTTTCTGGCATTTAACCTATTTCTTCTCATGATGAAAAAATAACTTCATCAAAAAAGTTCTTCAAAATAATGATGGCAATCATTGAAATACTGTGATTAGCAGTAGAAGTCATTCGTGTGGGAGATAAAAGACAAGATAAAATAATCAGGATTTCTTAACTACTTTTAATCTGAGTAAAAATAAGCACCTTGAGAATTGTCTAAATCCTTTAGAAAACAAATTCAAACTTGTAAGATGGACCAGAAAGCTATTGTGTGAAGCTGTTCATTATCAAAGGAACATCACTGAAGAAGATCTGTACCTATTAAAAAGCAAAATCACATTTCAAATAAAATTAAACCATAAAATTATAAATTTATTTTATTATACTGTGTACGATGTACGTATATGTGTGTATGTATATATGAGAATAGCTTTTCTGTGTATCAGATATCCAAATTGTCCAGCAATTGATAAATACAAAAATTTTAAATCTCCTTGTTTTCAAATATTTTAATATGTATTGAATAAAATATGCAAATAAATTTTTCCCTCAGTTTTCTTCTTTAGGAGCTCGGCTGCCAATTAAATGAGAGAATATGTAAATAAACAAAAAATTAAAGCTAAAATATCTACATTGATTTAATAATCCAAGTATTTCAGAACATATAGATACAAAGAATATCAGTAAAGATGAAAAATTAATCTGATATCTCCAGATATTTATATGTGTGTATATATCTGTGTATTTATCTACTTTTTATCTGTCAACTTGATAAACAATGATCTGGCAGAAAAATCATGGAAACCCTTTTTCATTTCAACAATGGTTCCTAATCTCAGCAAAAATACTCAAGAAAATTCTAAATCCACTCCTGACTATCTCGCTGGATTGCTAGTTCACACTTCAGATATTAGTTATTTCTGTGGTTTCTATCTCAGCTAGAAAAACAGGGTAAAATCCTTCCCTCTCCAGAGATAATTTGTATAAAATGCTCAAATTAAAAAAAAAATTATACATCAAGTACAAAATAATACCAGTTTTCATATTACTTTGAAGAAGAGTTCATGTGAAACACCATGGGCACCACTGTGAATGAAAGGTGAAAATTCAAAGAGAGTAGTAGTAATGGACAGCTGTGAAATCCCAACAGCTGTGAAATACAACCAGACAAGGGAAGAGTTAAAATATGAGAAGTCCCAAAAGCTTAGATGACTTTGGAAACACAGATCAAAAACAAAGAGACGGAAAGTATAATTAACTCCATTACTGCTCAGTCAAATGAAAACAGCCGTGACATCCTTCCTTATTTATGACACCAGCCAATAGCTCAATTCACTCCTGGATATTGCTGTAGGACAGCACTGGTTCCACAGCAGGTGAAACAGAAACAAGCAGCTAAAATTTATGTCACTAGATCATGTTATAGATATAAGATTGATGCAGAAGTCCCATAAAAAATAAGTAGCTTTTATATCTTCTTATAACAATTCTTGTTCTCTAGCCAACCAAAGTCTGCATACAGAAAGCTGTAATCTTCAAAAGTGCATTTCGAATCGTGAAAAGCCTATTGCCTTAAATATATATTTAGTTTCAGGTATTGGGATTTACCACCAACAACAAGAAAATCTTTGCATAATCAAGCCATCTATTAGCATTTATGAAATATTTTCATTTCTGAGTTGTCCTCCTTAGTAAATTGGAATATTCATCAATGTAGTATATAATCACCATTGTACAGAAGGTACAAAAGGAGAAAAGGAAAAAGGAATACTCAGGTCACTGACAACATTTCTTCCTGGGATGTTGTCCAATTCCTCCCCATTTCTGTCCTCACCTTTCTGGCCAAATCTTACCTTCTTGATCACTTTGGTATTCCGACTGCCTAGGACAGTACATGGCATGGAGAGGGTAGTAAATGCATTTGTCTGCAGAGAATTTCACAGTGCATATATATTCTACTCAGACTCTCTTATTTTTCTTTGTATCTATCATCAATGCCTCGGACAGGTACCTCATTTACAATACATTATATTTAGAGTGCTGCCTGATTTCCTGAGTTAGATAAATAGTTTGACAATGATAAAAAATCTTTTCTTCACTGTGGGTGGGACTGTGAATGGTTACAACCATTTGGATGCCCATCACTTTTTTACCCTTATAGTGAAGAATGTTCAATGACAAATTGCAGAATGTAGTCTGTAAGAACAAAAAAGAGTAGAACGGATAAACAGTGGTATAGTCACATAAGGCAATGGTACAGCCTAGTGGAAAAGCATCAACTGTCCTTACACAGATTATCAACGGATACTCTCCCAAATGGATGCTGAGGAAAAAAAAAAAAAAAAACTACATTGCACATCATTTATATAAAGTGTCAAGACACAAAAGCCATACTATCTATTTTATTATCTACTACACATTGCAATTATTTTTTTAAATGCATCAAAACGTGAAGCATTACATTCAGCAGAGTGGTTGCCTTGGGGTAAGAAAAGGATATTGCCGTCAAGAAGAGTACCCAGGAACAGGGAACACTGTGGAATCCAAATGAACTGGTAATGTTTTACTTTTTAAACTGGATGTTGAGAACATGAGATTTTTTAATTATTATTTTTCTCTTTACCTTTCTGCAAATCTGAACTACTTTTTAAAGGAATAAGAATATAACATTAACCAGGTCATAGTTAACCTATTGTGGGATAAATCTCCTAATTAGATTCTTCTTCTCTCAACACTGTTAAGGAAAATGCCACCTTGAATAGAATGGTATGTCAACATGAGGGGCACCCTTTATACCAAACATGGAGAAGGGACATGAACCCCAAATATGGGAGCCCACAAGAACAGATATGAAATCTTAAAAAGCGAAGGAAACACATTGTATTTAGCCACTCAATAAAATGTGAACAGAGACACAGTGACCAGGAAGCCACTGCCCATCGTCTCAGTCTTAAGAAAGGCCCTCCCCTGCTCAAAGTATTTCTATAAATTGGGTAAACTTCTAAGTTATCATCCAGATAACATAGTTTTAAAAGCAAACTGTTAAAACTACACTGGGGCAAAACACGTAAACTAGGACTGTCCCAGGAAACCAGACTGAAGGGGCACACTGCGTACAGACCACAACTGGTAGATGTCCAGTGCAGGAACAGGTTTATCTAATATAGTGGACTCTATGGAGGCAAATATGAATAGAGAATATTTGGGATTAGGCAAATATGAATAGGGTAAATGTCAGTAGACTGGGTATCTAGTCTAGGTCCCTTAAAAACTATTTCAGATTTACAGAAGGTGACAAGAAGAATAACAGTGAAAAATCTCATGTTCTCAACATCCAGTTTAAAAAGTAAAACAATAAAACTTTATAACCTAGGCACTCTATTTGAAATACTATTTTTAGATGAATTGGAAAATCAAAGAATTGGAAAGTAAACTGACAAAAATTGGGTTGACATAGGAGAGAAGTGAAATTTGTCTTCTTTTACAGTGGTCTTTCTGGAGATTTTGCCTAAAATCAACATTTGTGAATATCAGATGTTGGCATTTAATTTAGAGTGATAGTGGCAATTTTTAAAGTTTTAAGCGGTTATTGCTGGGAAGTGGAATAGCAGATGGAGGAGTAATTGTGTCAAAATCCATCTCCGTGGTTGGAGACATTCTTTACCATAACTATGCATTTTTTTTATAATTAAAATATATTTAAAGTTTATATAAATGATAATATCCAGTACTCACAAGTGTATGGGGTAAATAATAGTAATATCTAATATTTTTATTGAGCATTTATTATACACCATGTTCTCTGTTAAATGCTTAGTATGAGTTATCGCATTTAATCTTCACAACAATCCCATAAGTGGCGATGCCCACATCCTAGAAGAGGAAACTGAGACACTGGAGGAGGGTAACACAGCTTGTCCAAAGTCACATATCGCTCATGAGCGCAGGACCTGAGACATGTATCCAGGCAATCTAGCCCCCAAGTCGCCCTCTCAAACCATTCCGTCTCCTACTTGAACACGATGTTGCAGGGAGTAGAAATTGGTATAAGTTTTCATGTAGTATTTTGACCATGTGAATCAGAACGTTTAGTGTGTACACTCTTTGACTCAGAAACTCTATTCCTATATATTTATGCTGAGAAATAACTGTTAAGTACACCCCAAGGGGTATTCAAAGGAGTATGCAATGCATACGAAGGCAAAAAAAATCAATATCCATCAGTGGAGGATTGATTTTTTTAAAATTATGATATATTCATACAATGTAATACTCCCAGTCTATACTTATTTACATGGAAGATTAACACTGTTATATTGAAAAGGCAAGTTGCAAAACAGTACGCATATGATCTTGTTTTTGTAAAAAATAAAAAGTATATAAACACAGCCAGAGAAAACAGGTGGAAGGCTTTCCCTGCGACACTTCCAGGGAAATGCAGGAATCCCATCTGTATTAATTACCCCTATTTATTCAGGCCCAAGTAGTGGAGAATATGTGCTGCAGAAGTGCTTGAGGAACTAAGTCAAACAAATTTGTTTCCAGGGGATTTTTCACTTTCTACTTTCTACCTTCAGCCATTGTTTCAGCTTTTACAAGGAGAATGGTGGGTATTGCTGGTATAATTATGGAGGAAAAAAAAAAAAACAGTAAAGCTATTTTTATTGTGGTAAAAAAACAATCAATGAATCAATCTAGCCATGCAGAGGCAATGCTGATGAAATTAAAAACCACACTAGATTTGCCTCCACCAGACTCGAGTCTGCAGTCTGCCCTCCAGCTCAGGCACTTACTAGTTGGGGACATCAATCTTTTAAACCTCACCCACAGGCTCTCTTCTTTCCTTCTCTAAGTTTTAAAGCATAGCTCTGCTACTTTCATAAAAAAAAATTATTCCAATATTTATTTGCAAAGCAAAGAACTGGGCTACCTGCCTCAAGGAGGCAAGAGAATCATCCAGGCCTCAGGGACCAGAAAAGCACCAAGAGGTAAAGGTTACAGAGGCAGGGCTGCTGAGGACTTGGTTTGGGGTGGAGCTAGATGGGATGGGGGGGTGTTTGCTTTGGTTTGGGAACACCATCAGGAGGTGGAGGCCGTAACTTAAAGGGCTACAAAGCCTGTTTACCCTCTCATTCTTCTCAAAGAGAATAGGCTGACCCAGCCCCAGCCTCCCACCGGCAAATGAATAGTCACTCCATAAGTATTTGTTGCAAAAAAGAATGAATAAGTGAACATGTCAGACATTCTTTTCATTGGTCTTGCTGTGGCAGTAAAAGCCCTAAAAACCACAACTGGAAAAAAATGCAAGATTTGATAAATATTGAGTTTCAGGAAGAAAAAAACGTATTTATAAACTAATTTGTTTTCAATATAAGACCTTGTATGTAAGGTTCCAACACAGTGAATTTTTAGAGTGAAGCTATAAACTTGAAAATGGGGATTATGAACGTGGACACTATAATTTATAATACTTGCATAGCTTTCAATTATTCAGGTGCTCAAAGCCCAACAAATTGAATAATGAACAGGGGTAATGAATTGAACGCTGAGAAGATGATAACAGAAAGCCCTGGGAAGTCACCGCCGAGGAATTCACATACAGAAGTAGCCCTGAAGGAAACAAACTTGTTTGAAGGACATATTTTTTTTTTTCTTTCAAGCCAAAACATTTACGGAACAGCCATGCAAGTAGGAATTGCTGCTAAGAAATACTTGTTAAAGGCATAAAGCTGCTAAAATAGTATATTTCAGATGACCAAACAGAGAATTAGAATCATAAATTGGCCTGTAACATTCTCAGAGAGGACAGTTCTCTATTTCATTATTTTTAACCACACGGAGAAGGGGGAAACGCGGTCGTATAAATTATTAAGCACCATTGCTTTATATTTAGGCTTGGGAGTGTGTTGATATTCCACAGATCCTAAAGCACGGGGTTCTTAACAGTATTTCATACAACACTGCAGATCAGAAGTTTAAATAATGAAATGGCTTCTGAACTCATTGCTCAGACCTGGTTGGAAGATGCATGCTTGTGTCCGCAAGTGAAGGTTCCAAAGGAAGGATGCCTATTAAGCCTCATACGGCATCTCTGTTTTCAGTGATACTGCAGACCAGCACAATGTGCAGTGGCCAAAGTCATGGGAAGATTTGAATTAAATGCAATTAGCTAAAGTCAATAAAAATTAACAGCCTCCTTACCCCCAACCCCCACCACCATCACACACACTATTCAGTCTGCACTCTCATCATCTTCCTACAGAAAGTATATATACCCAAGCAACTTAAAAAATCATCTGTCTTCTAGAATATTGCAAGCCAGGAAGTAATACTAGATCGTATATTGCCCATGAGGTCAAAATAACTGGTTTCAAATCTCAGCTTCACTGGTTTCTAGTTGTATCTTAGGCAAACTGTCTAACCTTCCAACATTCAGTTCCTTTATCTGAATAATGGGGAAAATAACAGTGCCTACCTCATAAGAGCATTGGGAGTATTAAGTAACACATGCAGTGCTGGCTTCGGCAGCACATCTACTAGAACTGGAACGATACAGAGAAGATTAGCATCTTACACAAGGATGACATGCAAATTCATGAAGTGTTCCGTACTTTTTAGAAAACAAACTTATGGTTACCAGGGGGGAGAGGGGGTGGGAAGGGATAAATTGGGACTTCGATGTTTGCAGATACTAACTACTAAATATAAAATAGATAAATAACAAGTTTCTTCTGTATTGCACAGGGAAATATATTCAATATCTTGTAGAAATCTATAATGGAAAAGAATATGAAAATGAATATGTGTATGTATGTGTATGACTGAAACATTATGCTGTACACCAGAAATTAACACATTGTAAACTGACTTTACTTCAATTAAAAAATATATACATATATATGCAAAACATTTAGACTAGTTCCTGGTCCGCAGTTAGCGCTCAATGAGTATTAGCTATTATTACTGGCTAAAGCCTCATTGGCAAAGGTTGTTTCAATACATTTGAGACCCTTGGGCTCAGCACCTGTAAACACGAGTTCTACCTTTCACAGGAACTATTTAAATAATCATTATTGACTCCGGGTTTTCAGTAGCTAATGCTACTGTACCCTTAGAAACAGTTTTGTAGCAGCACCATGGAAAAGTTCATGTGGACAAAGAGCGCTAATTTACCTCTGACAGTGGTTTTGATGTGTAGACAAAAGAACCCATTGGTGTGATAGAACTGTCAAACACGTCTTACAGCTGTTCCATTGTTGTGCCTGTGCAACTTGAGTTTGTTCTGATCCTACAATGTGGTTCTACTCCACGGAATTCATGATAATCCCGAATCTGTCCTGGAAACACAAGATCAACAGTTCGCAGCTCTAAAAACCAGTTATTCTACTGAGAGAATGTCAGAAAATTCTCCGTGGGATTTCACCACTCAAAAAGTAATTTAAAACTATTAAGATGCTTCAGGTCTTTTCTCAGATCCACATGTAGACCTCCTAGCACATCTGGAGTGTGTCGCTTTTTGGTTTTTGTCATTCACGAATCAAGCGAACACGGAAGGTGGAAATCTGTAGGAGCCTTAAAGATCATCTAATCTGACCACTGTATATTAGACACATGGAGAGACGGTCAAGAGATGAAGCTGTGCTTCGAAGAACCAAGCTTCAAATGGAACTTCTTCGTGAGCCATAAACACATTTTCAGTGGCTTGATGTCTGTTGAAACACCCGGGAAACTTTGTATGTGGAGAGGATAGAACACAAAGTATAAACTGCTATTTATGACTTTTACTTTATACCCTAATAAATTAATGGTCCTCTCTATTAATACAAATACATCACCTTCAGTTTCTTTAAGATAATGCATAAGACACCTGCTCCACAGAATTCTCTTTATACAGAGCCTTTACAGGCACACATCAAGCATTTCATTTTTTCTCTTGCTCTATGTCTTAAATCCTCAATTAAATTGTAAACTATTGAGTGCAGAAACCTCTTTCCCCTTTTTTTAATCACCCATAACTTGGAACACGTTCACTATAGGTTCCCAGCAGGCACTGCTGAATGAATAAGTTCTAAAGGGAAGCATTTCCAGCTATTAAAGCTGGTGGACTATGAACTCTGAACTCTTAGAAACCTTGGGGAAAAAATTTTGTTTGACCTCTACCACAGAAGGACAATAATTCACAATATGACCTTGGATAGGTCAATTAACCTCCTTGGACCTGGGTTTCTTCACCTATAAAGCTAAGGGGTTGGCCAGGGTGATGTCTAAGGAGCCTTCCAGGTGCCATCTACGAGTCTGTGTCATTTCATTGCCATGGTTTCTCTGTACAGTGTTAGGTTCTAGCCGTCACCCCTTCTAATAGCTGCTCAATCTTACTTCTAAAAGCCAGGTCCCGCCGGTGTCGCTGGTGTCGGAGGGCACACTGCTTGTTTTAAATGTGCAGTGGAGGATTCAGTGGTGGGGAACAGATGAGGATCGATGCCCCTGTTATGGCCACAGCCAGGAAGCAATCTCAGCCCTGGTGCAGAGGGGCCACTTGCTTCAGGGCTGGGAGCACTGGAGACTGCAGGAAGGAAAATAACCACTGGCACTATGATCACAGCACAAGAGAGCTTTGTGTTTGGGGACGTCTTTGGCCAGGATGTCACTCTCCTGTAGTGAGTATCGGGTCTGGAAAAAAAACAAAACGTGTATCTGTTGATCTGATAGCATTTGGAGGCTCCCTTCCTGTTCAGCAAAGTACAGAAATGGGTCCCATGAGATCACAGACCAGCAGAAAATCTCCCCAATGCCCGCCATCCCTTGCTCTTCCCTTCCATCTATGCAGATAGATGGCCTGCATCAGGAGTCTGCTCTCTCGACCCTCTGCAGACCCTCAGAGCGTACACAAACTTACAAAGAATTAAAACTCCTCCCCAGTCATAGAACTGGCATAAATAGAATGCCTCTATAGCAGGGAAGCAAAGAGAGAGAAGAAAGTCAGTTTAGGCTAGAGTAGTGTGAATATTCAACCCAAAGAAATGTATTAGGTGAGGATCTAGCAAAAGAAACAGCCAGAGGCAAGAAAATCAGGGAGGCTCTATAGCAGTATTAAAGAAGGAAAATGCTGCACTTTTGTTTTTCAGTTGAAGGTAAGTTTGAAGGCTTTAGTACAACAGGTTTCGTTGACAAAGCTGGTTTGCAAATAGCAGTCGCCTCCTTGGACAAAGCTAATGACACAGCAAAAGTCTAGAGAAATTACCAGAAATGACAGTCTCCTCCTCCCCACCATAAACCCCTTTATCATGTCTTTTCCTGCGCTGCCCAAATCTTCCCCATGTGCTACATGATTCATGTTGACCAATTAGCTACAAGAATAAGCAAGCCCTTAGGAAAGTATGCCTATTTGAGAGAAAAAGGATGAAAGAAAATCTCTTAGTGCTGGCAGTTTCAAAATCGAACCGTTTTGATTATCTCATTTCTTCCTTCTGAAGATCAGTAATTTTGCTTGGAAAGATTTTTGTGTGTGTGTGTTTCTGTTAGTAATTTAATAACAGGTTAGAAGTCTTATTGCTCATGTCCTAAACATTTTCTACCCCATTATCTTCATTATTTTTCATTCATTCATTCACTTACTCTCTCATTCTCTCAATAAAAACGTGAGCAGACTGAAGTAATAATTAACACAGGATTCCTACCTTTAACTAGATTTACCGAGTCCATATCTGACTAAGCAGAAGGGTGGAATACTGGCTCCTCTTATAAGCCAGCCTTGGGCAAGTAAACTTTTCAAGCTTCAATTTCTTCATCTGTAAAATGAAAAGACTAACAGATTCCTAATAGGATGTTGTACATAAAACACCTGGAATGGTGCTTGGAACATAGAGGGATCTCAAAAAATGGTAACAAGACATTATTATTATCTTTACCATCACTATTTCCTGGTGCGCTGTTAGCTACCTTCCAATTGTGTACAGATAGTCCTACTTGGATGATGTTACTAAGCCCAAGAGAAGAGAATATATTACCTCTACGGTAAGTCATCCTGTTTTCTTATCAATTTCAAAACTGCAAAATCATAGGAACAGGAGGTGTCATCCTTAGCCAAAACCATTCAAGTGACTCTGTCACCACATGAATACCACAGACAAATTGTTAGTAACAATGATAATTATTACCATTTATTGAGCTCTTACTATATATAAGGCTCATGCTAAGGATTTATTCTAGATTTTTTTCCTTTAATCTTTCACAAAAACTTACAAACCCCCCTATGAAATTGGCATTTTTAATCCCCATTTCCAGATGAAGAACGGGGATACAATGGGGAGTTGCTTGAAAAGAATGCATTACTTTGTCCAGAGTTTACACAGCTAGTAGGCAGATAAACCAGGATATGAAACCAGGTCCCTCTTATGACAAAGTTTGATGCTTTTCTACAGTATTGAGGGCCTAGTTTTCTTTTGAAGAATTACGGCATTTTAGAAATTTAGAGGAGGAAGGAATTTGGGGCTTTTTAGCACAAGACCATCTTTTGAGAAAAAGCATTCTCTCCACTTAGACAGTAAAATCCCAGGGAAGGAGCCCAAGACCTGTCCATTTCAAGGTTCCCCAAAGTGATTTTGATGATTTTTTGAAAACCATTGCTTATCCCAAATCCCATTTGTAGTTCTAACATAAATAAATTTGTTTATATTCTAATTTTTATTTCATATCAGTGCTTTCTCATAAAATACTGAACCCAAACATTAATAATTAGATAAGTGAAGCTGTAAATCATAATTTTAAAATATTTTCTTGAAATATATTTAGATTTAGTTTCAAATGGTGGCCTCTCTACAGTATTTGATATAAAAAAAAACTCCACAAAAATCAAAGTTACTCTACAGGCTTTGATTTAAAAAAGTTCATATTTATTTATCTATATTACTGTCTTCATGTTCCTTTTCAGAGGTGACATTTGAACAATTTTCTTGTAACAGATAATTTTTTCCCATTTCATTTCCTAAATCATTTAAATTACTTTTCTCTTGTAGTAGAGTAACCTTTGTTTCGTTGGAAGTTTACAGGGACACCATGACCTAGCCCACGGGGATGGCTGCAAGAACAAAGAAAGCCTGCAGCAAGATTACAACAATCAACCACACCCCCTCCCTTATTTTCCTTGACCCTCCCTTATTTTTTGTATAAAAGGAGCCTGTATTCTGACTAGAGCAGGATGGTTCTCCAAGACATTAGTCTGCCATCCTCTCAGTCTGCTGGCTTTCCAAATAAAGTCGCTATTCCTTGCCCCGACACCTCGTCTCCCGATTTACTGGCCTGTCGTGCTGAGTTTGGACTCGGCAACACTCTGACACTTCTTTAGTGTTTTTCAAAGAATTGGTCCATTTCATCTGGGATATCAAATTTCTTTTTTTTTTAATTGAAGTAGAGTCAGTTTACAATGTTGTGTCAATTTCTGGTGTACAGCATAATGTTTCAGTCATACATATACATACATATATTTGTTTTCATATTCTTCATTATAGGTGACTACAAGACATTGAATATAGTTCCCTGTGCTATACAGAAGAAACTTGTTATTTAACTATTTTATATATAGTAGTTACTATCTGCAAATCTTGAAATCTCAGTTTATCCCTTCCCACCCCCTTCCCCCACCAACCCCGGTAATAACCATAAGTTTGTTTTCTATGTCTGTGAGTCTGCTTCTGTTTTGTAAATAAGTTTGTTTGTTTGTTTTTAATTCCACATATAAGTGATATCATATGGTATTTCTCTTTCTCTTTCTGGCTTACTTCACTTAGAATGACAATCTCCAGGTCCATCTATGTTGCAGCAAATGGCATTATTTATTCTTTTTTTATGGCTGAGAAGTATTCCATTGTATAAATACACCACAACTTCTTTACCCAGTCATCTGTTGATGGACATTTAGGTTGTTTCCATGTCTTGGCTATTGTAAATAGTGCTGCTATGAACATTGGGGTGCCGTGCCTGTATATTTTCGAATTACAGTTCCCTCTGGATATATGCTCAAGAGTGCAAACATTTATTTCTCACAGTTCTGGAGGCTGGGAAGTCCAAGGTCAAGGTGCGGACAGATTCAGTGTTTAGTAAGTGCTTTCTTCCCGGTTTGCAGACTCCTTTCCATATCCTTACTGGAGAGGAGAGGGCTCTGTTTTCTTTTTCTTCTTATAATTCCATCCTACCTTCAAGCTAATTACCTCCCAAAGGTCCCACCTCCAAATACCATCAACTGGGGATTAGAGCTTCAATACATGAATTTTGGGAAAGAAAATATAGAGTCCATAGCAAGTGTGAATATGATTATGACTACTTATTAGGTGTTTCAGCCCTTTGCTCCAGACTAGGCTAGAAGTTTGGGTTGCAGAAATGGATACAAATGGATGGCCAGCTTGCACAATTTCTCACATTATTCTCCCATGTAAAAGAAAAATGTGCAGTTGTAAGGCAACAGGCCCCCATTGCCTTGGCCCTGTTTCAAAATGCTTTCCCAACAAGAAGAGATAGAAGTCATCTTTAGCAGTTTGTGGAAGGGTTGTAGGAATCAGCTGCAGTTCTTTGTGACTCAGTCCACCCGAGGCTATACACTCAGGTGATGTCTTCCTAAACGGATGCAACCGTAACTTCCACTGAACTGGTGGGACTTTCTAAACTGCAATATGAAATATGTTAATAAACTATTAACAGCTTATGGATACCAAGAACTTTTCAAGGCATCTTAAAATTATTAAGTCATTAATTTTCCGAACCACTCCATGAGTTAAATACTGTTATTATCCCATTTTTGAAAATCTTTGGATGATGAAATAGGCACAGAATGGTGAGTACCCAGGGTCATACAACTTGTAGGTATTAGAGCCCAATTTGGCTCTGGCATCTTTGCTGTTAAATGTCATACCATAGTGCCTTTTTATAACTAAGGAGACTGCCTAAGACTCTGACAATTAAATGGTTATTCATAGAAACTATGATTGATGAGGACGTACAAAGAGCTCTGGGTGGCACAGTTCAGAAATTTGCCTGTCATATTCACAAGCATCTCTTCAATAAGAAATAACAGTTCCTGGACCACTGTCCCACCTAGGGCTAGAGACTTCATGGCATCAAACGGCTGCACCACCCAGTCCAATTACTCAATCACATCCGCTTGCTGGGTTCACACAGAATAAGCAACTCGTTGACTTACTGGTCTTTTCACACATCAGTGAATTGTTTCGTGTTATGAAGCCATGTAGGCATGTCTAAGTCTCAACCTGACATTTTCAGCAAGTATTACATTTACAGAAGGAAGTCTAATTAAGCAGAGGTTTCTCTAAACAGAGTAACTTAGGGAGGTGGGAGGTAGATTCCCATTGGACATAGCATCCTATACGTAAGTGAGCAAATTAAGGCTTTAGTCCTATGGAAACAGGGTGAAGTTGTTTTCTTTCTGTTTTCTGTAACTCCTGCAATTACACCCTCTATAGACTCACTGTTAGACTTCATCAGTGAGCACCGTGCCCCAGGTTCCCCTAAGGCAGATGGAGATTAGACGCCAGAGAACCTTCCTTGCTCTTCTCACCAAGCATGCATGTTGCAATTATTCCAGACAGCCTGCCTTTCGGCGGCATCTACACACACAAGGGGAAATTCTATCAATGCATCACATCAGATACCTAATTTGGATAATCCAATCATTTGTCTATATATTTTTGTTGTTTATTCTTTTGGGGGAAAGGATCTAGGCATCCATTCTCTACTGCATTCTCAAGTTATGCACAGTACAGGAATGAAAATTCATGGGGAGTTCTACTTCCAAACTTTAAGTCTCTAGTTCCCTCAGGGTAGGTTAGTTCTTCACTTGAGTTCATCCTTGTCTTCGGGGTTGAGACTGCTTGAGGATAAATGCAAATAATGTGTATGCAGAATGGTGATCAGCAAGGTTTGAAATGAGAAGAGGATCTAGAAGGGAATGCCGTCCACTTTATCCACTCACCCTCAGTTCATCCTTGTGGAAACTGGTATAAATCCTTTCCAACAATTTGGAATTTCAGCAAGGAGAGGGTCTATCACACTGCTGGGGAGAATTGGCTTTCAGCCATCTACAGAACTTGGTACTTCAGGCAAGCTTCAGAGTTCTCCTCTCAGTCATTTTCTCACTCATCAGAGCCCGATTTGAGGGGATCTTCATGGATCAGTTACCTATTGAAACCACTCTCAGTTCATAACCATGGAAACATAATTAGCTTATAGCAATAGTTGCTTTATATTTTCTATAGCAGGAGGATATACATCTAGATGAACTCTGTCCAACAGAAATAAAATGGGAACCACATATATAGTTTAAAATTTTCCAATAGCCATGTTGAGAGGAGTAAAAAGAAGCAGGTTAAATTCCTCTTTTTTTTTTTTAAATGGAAGTACTGAGGATTCAACACAGGACTTCGTGCATTCTAAGCATACGCTCTACCACTGAGCTATAACCTTCTCCCCGAAATTCATTTTAATATCATATTTTACTTAACCCATATATCCCAAGTATTATCATCTCACCATGTAATCAATATAAAGCTGACTAATGAGGTATTTTATATCTATAGTCTCCATTCTGACTAACCACATTTCAAGTGCTCAATTGCCACACATGGACAATGCAAACCCTCCTGGACAGTGAAGCTCTAGCTCACCAAAAAGGCACTGCAAACCAGTGAGTAAAGTTCAAGTAAAGGGTCTCCAGAACACAGACCAATTTCATTTGATTCAAAATTGTTTATTTTCTACTGAGATCCCTTAACTATAATTACCCTGAAGATAAAGGTTCTGTGTAAACAGGAATCTATTCTTAGTTGATAGTCAAACTAGAATGAATTTCTTTTCACAAGATCAAAGGTCAAGGATATTTCTATAGATCACAAAAGTTCTCAAGATTTTTGTATTACAATTAACAAAATGCTCCCTAAAAAGGTAAAAATGAGAAAGGGTGATTGGCAGTAGAATAGCTTTGTTCAAGTCTGAGTGTTCTTCCTAGAAAAATCATTTGCCAAACGAAAATAGTTATTATGGTTATCTATTAATTGTACAATTCTATTTATAGAAATGTATCTTAAGGAAAAAATTTTAAATGTCCATGTGAAATTCTTTGTCTACAAAGACGTTTACTTCAACACTGTGTATAAGAAAATAAAATTGTGAACAATATAAATGTCCAACAATATGAGAATGATTACATAAAGTATGATACAATCCAGTACAATTCAAATATTCAAAATTATTTTGTAGATAAGATTTATTGACTTCAGGTATTTTTATCATTTGCTTGGTGAATAAGTTAGGTTTCTATTTTTTAAAGTATACATATATATAAAAGCAAAAAAGCTGACAATATTTGCTGTTACGTTAATGATGACTCTGTGTCATAGAATTACAGCTAGTTTTTCCTATTTGCATGGTTTGCATTTAAAATTTTCTCCAATAAATAGCTATTCTTTGATAAAAACAAAATGAGTATTTTTTTAAAATAAAAACGTACGCTTGTCTATTGATTATCTTTTTAAAAAGTCTTTCTTGCCTGGTCTGAGAAACCCAAATGTACAACCCAGGAAGAAACTAGCACAAAATTTAGATGGAATGACTACACACTAGTTCAATTGTTTGGGGAAAATACCCTCCCTAGACTCATGGACGTCAGGAAGCCAAGCCTACAAGTCAAGGGAGGTTTACGATAACAATACTACTGGAGAAAAAAAAAAATCTTCCTGAGAGCTCAGTTATTTCAATCAACTCTACTGAAGAAGAGAAAGAGGGACCTGGTATCTTCAGAACTGGGGCCAGTGATCTTGGATTCTAAAGCTGAAAAATAAAAGATTTCCTTATGCTATTTGGTAATTTGTTGCTGCCTACAGGTTCTAATGACTAAAATTATTGCCATCTATGTAGCTTGATTACATATGAGTTTCATTGACGTAAAAAGACATACATGTTTGATCAAGTAACAGGTGGTTTCATGCATTACTCATTTTAATTTGATTAACAATTTGTGTGTTTATGGTTTTTTCTCCCTTAGCTCCTCTAACAACCAAAATCCCAAAGGACAAGATCCATATTTACTTAAACTTGGACTAAAAGCAGTAATCTGGTTTAATCTGTTGATATGGAATAAGGTGGGGGAGGTTCCTGTCAGACCACCAAAGAGAACATTTCTACCCCTACAGACAAAAGAAAATCACCATTAAAATTCCAAACACTCTTGCATCATAACCATATTCAATAGTATTCATTGAATCCTTTTACCATTTTAAGCTAAAGGAAGAAGATGCAGGTTCATTGACAATTACACCAAAGGTGAACATATCGGCAGATTCTCCTCAAGTTAAAGACACAAGTATTATAACGACCCAGAGGTGCTGCTCTTGGATGTTTACTCAATAGTTAAAAAAAAAAAAAAAAAAGTGTTCAGAAAATTATTTTTAAATGTTCATAGCTTAATTAATAATAATAAGCAGGAAACAACCCCAACATCCACCAGCAAGCAAATGGCTAAGTCATCGTGATGTCCTCACGCAGTGGACACAGCCACAAAAAGGAATAAGCTAATGCTAGGAGCAAAGATTTGAAAAAATCTCAAAAAAAAAAAAAGAAAAAAAGGGTGATGAGCAAAGGAAGTAGGTCCCCTGTATGATGACATCTACGTGATGCCCTCAGACAATCAAAACCGAGTTACGGTGACACAATTCAAAACCGTTGGGCAGCTGCGGGAAACTGGCTAGAAAGAGGTGTGAGGAGGTGTGAGTGACAACTGACTTGTTTCATGGTTTGATTGAGGTGGTGGTTATATTGCTGCATGCTTTTGTCATATTTCATTGGACTGAGCACTTAAAACCTGTGCACGTATAAATAAGAAAGTCAATTCAAAATATAATAAAAAATTGAAAAGAAGAGTCAAACCACAATGGTCAACTTTATTCGGACTATAGTTAACGCCGCGTTCCTGTGTGATAGCTTTCAGTCTCCTCAACCTGTCTTATGGATGTTTTAGCTCCCCTCTCTCCTTCCCAATTCATGCTAAGGATGAACAGTGAAGAGTCTCCTGATGATCATTTTCACCGAAGAGCTAATATTAAGTAAAAATATAGATGCGGGTTTGTGGTCCACTCACACTTCTCCATCATTTCTACAATCGTTTTATTATTTTGTGCAGGTCTTCAATGGTGACAAATGACTTTTCAAAGGGTAAACAATTAGTGTATAAGATTCAGCACATTAAACAGATTTCATGGTCTCTTTATTAATTTTGAACTTGATAATTTCTGGGAATTTTCAGTCGAGGGGTTTCTGGTTACTTCCCAATGACATTTAACAGTCAGACTTAAAAATACAGAAGAAAGCATTAGAAGTTTTATCCAAAATGATTATGGCCATCATTTGAATAAAATACAGATTTTGCAAGCGGTAAAGCATATCATTACTACATACTGGCCTAAGTAAGGCTTGGTTCACAAACTGGAGAGCTCTAACCAAGTCATTAAATCTATCTAAAAGGGCCTCATTTGAGAAGCAATAAAATTTTTAATCATTTTATTATTAAAAGAGTGTTTAATATGTAGCTAATTAAATGCCAAAGGCAGGTTATCTGAGTTTAACCTTCAAAAAGAAAATGATGTATCAAAGTCTGCCTCTGGCATCATGGGATAGAAATGTCATCCTCATAATCATGGCGTGACAACTAGCTGGTGGCCTTTTCTAGAGCTATAGTTAAATTACCTGATTAAATTAATAGCCATTTAGATGTTTTAGGAACTGCACAGACCTATCCTAAATGAAAATTAGGTCCATTACATTTTCTGAGTGGGCTAGATAGACCCTAAAATAAAACACGTATGCCATTGCCCACATTACTTAGATTAAGCAATTAAAAGCTCTTTCTAAAAAGCGACTAATTTCCTATAATGTACAGACAACTGGATTTACACTAATGACCAGACGTAAGTTTTTTTTCCTCTCTATCTTCAGACAAATTCTCTGTTTACTTTAAAATAAAGGATTAAAACTTGAACATATCACCTAAACATGTAGCTAGATAGCTGTCTGTAACTATATTTCTATAAGGTAATGAACAGTGATTATTTGTAAGTAAAACAGTAAAGTAGAAAGTAGAACAGAAAATCATCTTAACTGGGGATCCACCAAACCATTATCGAAACATTCCAGGAAACAGCCTTTAAACTATTCAGTCGCAAATGTTTGGAAAGACTACCGAAAAAAAAATTCATGCCTTCTTTCCTTACAATGTTAATTCTTTCATAGGAAATCTGGATCATCAAGTAGTTAGATGTGTCAGAAAAATGCAAACAGTATATATATTTACTTATTTAAGAAGCAAATTACTATTCCCTTCATAAATCTCCAGCAGCTAATGAATACAGACTGCAAGTAAGTTTTAAGGACAGAGGGTGTGGTTGCTGCCGCGTGCCAAGTACCTAAAGAAGCAACTAACATAAAATCAGTATTCCATAAATATTTGTTGGACTGAAGGCAAACCTGAATTTTCCCCAGTTTTAGTTAAGAACATTTATTTAAAAGTCATACTGACATACTGAAACCCTTACTTTGACAGCATGTTATAAAATTAAATATTTGGCAAGGAATTTTTAGTCCAGTGCCATTTGATATGCAACTTAGTAATAAATGAACTACATCAGTGTGGGGGCCCCCTTTATTTATTATTAAGATTTTGCTTAATTTCATTTCATTTCATACATACAGAGGATACAACATTGTATCCTATTCATGGACTTGAAGAGGTTCAAAATCAATATAAACTCTTAACAATATTTCTTAGAATCCTTGTGGCTATAAAGCTTAGATCTTTTGTAAGATCTGGTACTATTTACAGATAAATTCCTCCTCTGATAAGTTCATGATGTCTCAAACATTAAGCAAAAAGAACCAAGGCAGCATTGATAAGAATGTGGAAACAAATCACTCTTTGGGAGTCAGCGGTACTTACATCATAACTTGGTTGAATGTGAGTCAGCCTTTATTTGTTGAATCAACATTCATTGGGACTTTTACAATGTGTCTGCACTGTACTAGACACTTTGTAGAAATACAGAGATTAACCAGACAACCCGTGTAAATAAATAACCATCACTGAATATGAAAGAGTAATCAAAAATGTATGTGAGCAAAATTAGAAATGTGTACACCGTGCAATGGCTGTAGTAAGACAGAAACAGTGAACTCTCTTGTGGATGCTGGAGGCAAGCTGAAAAAGAAGTTTGAAAAGAAAAGATGTTCAAAATTGTTATGTGACAAAATGAAGATGAAAACTTATACATGAGGATGTCAAATCTAAAAAAAAATACCATCAAAACGATGTGTGAGAAATTAGATTTGATAGAGATCCTTCCTCAAAAATGTCAGATTATCACATAATGGAGTGTATTGTTTAGATTATTTTATTGGTATGTCAAAAAATATTTCAATCATAATGCATTCCAAGTACTTTGTGATTTTTCAAAGTTACCATGGGAACAATTCCTACCAAGGAACATGATAGGCCATTTCCGTAATAGTGCAGACAAAAGAATGCTGTTATGTTTACAGGAGAGCACAGAAATAAAAAGGTAAGACTTTCACGAACCATGTGTTCGTAGTTTACAGACAGGCAGCGTGCCATGTTCCACTCACCCCGAAGACCTCAAAGCCTAATTGTCCTGGGGAGGAAGCTGTGAAGAGCTCTAAAGCTCAGTCCATGTTAATACAAGGGAGGAAAGAGTGGGGAGGAATAACCAGGTCATCACAACAGAGGTAGATTCAAGGCAGCATACTGGAAAGTCAACCTTGACAAACAATCTAAAACTGTATTTTCAGCCTATGCCTATCTTAAGTTTTAGTTGTTCGGCCTGTCAAGATGTTTGTTATGTGACAGGCAATAATACTGACAGAAAATTTCCTTTATACATTCATAGACATCCATTTCAGCCTAGATCCTCTCTGAAAGCCACTGGAGCTACTGAGAAGAGTATTCAAACTGTGTAATAAATTATGAACATCTCCAAGGAGATCTTTGTTGTCGTTGTTGTTGTTAATGGAGGGACTGGGGATTGAACCCAAGACCTCATGCATGCTAAGCACATGCTCTACCACTAAGCTATACTCCCCACTCCAAGGAGATCTTGAAGTCAATTCATAAAGGCTAGAAAAATATTTAGTCTATTCCCCCCCCCCAACACACAATGCTTTTGTTTAAAGTAAGATCTAGTATTGTAATGGTATAGGTAAGAGGAATAATTTCCTACCGACCTGCTGTGTGCTCTGAACTTACTAAGATGTTCAACCTTCACACTATGGATACTTGGGCCAGATAATTCTTGGTCATGGGAACTGTCTTGTGCTTTATAGGGGGTCCAGCAACATCCTTGGCCTCTAAACCCTAGATACCAGTAATACTTCCTCTCTAGTTGTGATAACCAAAAATGTCACTAGACTTTGCCAAATGTCCCCTGGCGTGGGGGAGAAGGGAGGGGACACAAAATGGTCTCCTGTTGAGAACCACTGGTATATACGGCCATTCACTTATTACCTGTTTCTTCTCATAACTACCCTGCATGGTAGGAATTATCACGCCTATTTTAAAAATGAGAACATTATAGAAGGATTTAAACCTGGGTCTTTTAACCATAATCATTATTCTCCACACTGTTTTCTATATTATCTTCACCTTTAAAGATTTAGTAGTCTGAATTTTCTTATAGATTTAACATTAATTCCAGAAACATCCTCATGATGCAAGTCTAGAATTGACTGTCCTTAACATACTCAACCACATCGAACATGTGGTTCAAGATTTTCTTTGGGGGTTACTCTGTCCTACCTACCGAGCCTGCTCCTAATCTATGCTCTATTTTGACACAGCCTCAGGGTCATTTTTGGATGGCAAGCAAAGAAATCAAAACCTTTGGGTGACTTGGATTACTTGCTGATTTTCAGAAGTGTTTTGTGTGCATTTTATGGGGGAAAGAGAAGTGACTCAAATAAATCTCTGTAATTTGTAAAAATATTGTTTGATGTTCATATTGAACAATAAAACTCTCTCATATCTTGTCATTGTGAATCTGTTTGCGTATTTGTGAATCTGTCAAAAGACTTAGGGATTCAATTT
The DNA here is from genome assembly GCF_009834535.1 of Camelus ferus. Taxonomy (NCBI): domain Eukaryota; kingdom Metazoa; phylum Chordata; class Mammalia; order Artiodactyla; family Camelidae; genus Camelus; species Camelus ferus. The sequence goes on along the minus strand of NC_045718.1, from coordinate 1,726,153 downwards.
TACAAGCTGAATTGCCCAGGGAAATGATGAAGGAACTGCGTTATCTCTTTATTTCTTTGTGATCCACTTCCATGGTTACTTCATATCATGCTCTAAGTTGCCTTTGAAAAGTTCTGCCTAATAGAAGAGTTTTTCCCTCCACTTCCCCAAAAGCAACTGATTGGTGTCACATCATATATTTTTTTGTTGTTGTTGTTACCTGATTACCTAGCACAGAAATCGAGCCTCAAAAATCTCTGTTAAGTGAATAATAAATAATGAACCAACGTCAGATGAATAAATAATCGGCATATTCTTGAGTTTCAGCTACACATAAAAGACATTTTCACTGATATTAGATGCAATGACTCACCGGCAGAACTGGGAGAGAATATTAGAGATGCTCATTTCTGTAATTTCTAAAACTCACTCCTTCCCTGCCCCACCCCCACCACAGCCAGTTTATGTGGAAGGAAGAAAAGGTAAAGACAGAATCAGCTGTTTTAAAAGGAAGAATTAGGTGGGGGGCGGAGCGGGGTGGTTAGCTTAGTGGTACAGCGCATGCTAAGCATATGCAAAGTCCCGGGTTCAATCCCCAGTGCTTCCATTAAAAAAAAAAAGGAAGACTTAGGTACTTGAGAAGTTCAGGCTTTCACACTTAAAACGTTCATTAACGTGGAGGGAAAAAAGCATAGAGTATGAATAAACTATGACTTTTGCCTGGTCTTCTGAAATAAAAGTAGTCTGAAGTCTTCCTTTGAATGTTATAGTATGATTCTGCAGACTGTAGAAATCACCCATATCTATGATAATTCAATTTTTTTTAAAAAGGAAGCTGTGTATACAGATTATGAGACAAAATAGCACAAAGCAAGCAAAATCTTCACTTTACAACAGATTGTGCTGATCAAGAATTTTGAATCTTTTTATAATTATGAAATGTCACATGGGGGTTAGTATTTGATTTACCAGCATTCCCATCCCTTTTGAGTATATTATGATTCTTAAAAATTATAGAATGCACATTTTTTAAGCTAAAAGTGATCCAGTGTTATCTGTTCCAAACCACATCCCTTTGAAGCTAAAAGTGACCTAATATTATCTATTCCAAACCACCTTCCCCCCTTTAAAAAAAAATGAAGAAAAAACAAAAAAAAATGGAAGTCAGTCAAAAAGTTAGCTTATATCAGACCCTGCCTTCCTTTTTCAGTTAAGTAAAAATATAATTGAAATTTTAAAGGTCTGATTTGAAACGGTGAAAGAGGTCTTTATTTTGACCTTTTAGCTCCAGGGAGCAATGCCGGCGCTGTCAGAACTCCTAGTAAAGATTCTTTCTCTAGGTCTGTTGTTCACATGACGTGGGTTGAGATTTCTGCCAGTTTTCAGCAGGAGGCCTTGCGTTAGCCTCTTCAGCTTTCTCAGCCTGCTTCCCCTCACAGGAAATCAGTGCTTCAGCTGTGATCTTTGCGGTCCCTGCTAGCATATCTTCTCCGATGATAGCTCCTGTTGGCTTTTCCTTCTACAAAAAGCAGCCTTCTTTTCTTAGCCTCAAGATGGGTGAGGGTTAAAACATGTTTTAGGTATTTATTTTGGAAGTCTTCCATCCACTGAGCTGCCATTCGGTTATCCAAAATTTCTAGGAAGCTCTCTCTTTAAAGTAACTTTTGAAGTGGAGAGCTAGAATCTGTAATGAACACCAGGAATGAGCCAGTTTCACAACCTGAAAGGATCAGGTCATGACAACCCAAAAGGATCATCACACACACACTAATAATAAATTTCCCAGGAAAGAGACCACAAACAGCAAACATTTACTGAGTACCTGCTCTGTGCTCAGATTCTCATTTCCCTTCACTTGATCTCTTTAGTGATCTCATCTACATCTGAGCTTTAAACGACCATGATTGTCCGTAATTCATCACCCAAAAATCTCCCTTCCAAGCCCTAGATCTCTGCTTATAACTGCATATTGGAAATAATTTCCAGATGTTTGTCCCATGGGCACCTCTAATACAGATAAGTCCAAATCTTCTTTTCTACCCACCTTCTAATCACAGTCTCTACCAACATTTCTCACCCATGTAAGTGCGCGACCATTCCCTCCATTTCTAATGCAGTAACGTGGAGGACCCTGAGGCAAATAAGAAAAATGGGATTGGAAAACAGATGAACACTGAAAATGGAGAAACAGAAGGTGGGAAAATAGGCAAAAGACTGTTATGACTGACCAGGCATGAGAGAATACAAGGCTTTGGGAAGGAAAATAGGCGTGACCACTTGGTGAATGGACGAAAGGATGAATGAACAGATCACTGGCTGCATGCATGTAACTTGTGTGTGTGTTGTCTATTAAGAAAAATATTAAGACAAAGAAGAGACATTGAAGGGAACAACATGATGCCCTAACTCTCACGTCATCTAAAAACACATGGTATCATTCATTATTTCTTACTTTTTGTTAATGAGTTCATAGAAAAGACAGGCCCTTTTATTAAAAGGGTGGGGAGAAGGCAAAATCTGAAAATTGCAACCATTTTCAAACTAATTGTGGCTTGGCTCCATGTGGCTTGAAGCAAGACATGACAACAAAACATCCTCTCTCTCTGTGTGGACTCTCCCCTCCGAGTTCTTCCTTGGAGAAGATTAGCAACTCGTCCTTCTCTTGTGGAGCTCATGATGATTTTTATCAAAAAGCTTAGTGCATCCCATTCGGCCCTTTTCCCTGTATCACATCATGTGCTGATGTGTCCCAGAAAGGTGACATTAGCACGCTGATGATTTTCTAGAGAATCAAATGTATTTCTGTGTCAGTTGATCAGGACAAATGAACTTTAAGCTGCATTTTTTACTTTTTATCGAAAATGACCACTTAGGATTTTTAATTTACAACGAGATAGTTAAGCTTGTCAAGCAAAAGTGAGCAGCTCATTTGCATCTCTGTGGATGGGGGAGGCAGGACATCAAAGGTCTGTCTGTCACTGCCACCCCCATGATTCTCAGAATGATGAGTACAGAGGTCCCGATCTCTTTGATACATCAAGAGTCACTAGTTTTATGCTTCTAACTTGATTATACCCTCCAGGAAAGCAAAGATCATGCCTCACTCATTATCTATGAGGTAAAGTTAGAGAAAAACCAATACAGTTCCTGCTCCAAGAAGTTTATCACAGAATACATGGAGAAACATGCAGAAATGAAGCATAATGCAAAGTATTACGTCAGTGGGTCTCAAACTTGGCCACACATGAGAATCCTCTGGAAGGTGTGATAATCCACATATTCCTGGCCCCCTTCACCAGAGTTTCTAATCCAGTAGGTGTGGGGTGAGGCTAAGCCCTTGCATTTTTAACAAGTGAAGCTGACGCTGCTATACTGGGGACCACACTTTGAGAAGACTAAATAAAATATGGTATCGAGAGTGGAAAGGTGAGCTTATATTTATTCCCAAATAATCATAAGATGGTGGAGCTGACTCACAAGTTTAGAAATGAAAGGGAATTCTGAGATCTTCTAATTTAATCTCCCAAACAGTATGAAACACAGGTCAACAGTGGTGGGACTCAAACTCCATACTCTTGACCCAATTTCTCTCCACCATCTTTTCTGCTTCACAAATGAGGTTTCTCAGATTTAGTAAAACCACCAAAAGGTGTCTAGCCTTTGTGCCTCGCATATAAAATGGCTGTGGAAATCAGTAAGAGTTCTGTCTATAGCAATCTCAGAGGTTGCTTATGGGTTTTATTCCATCAATAGAAATAACAGAAAAAAAAATACCCATGCATTAGTCTGATTTTGGCTCCCTTGCTCTACTTTTAGAAGAAAAAATCAGCATGAAAATATGTGTTCATTCTGCTATTTTCCTCCCTTTTTATTTCTCAGGCAAAGTTGGCTGCCATCTGAATAGGAATATAAGGCTCTCTGGCCGTTTTCACCCACCGTTATGCAGGGTCAGTTTTCCACCATTTAGAATTTAGTGCATCTTTGGTGAAGCCTGACAGGTACATGGAGGGTCGGGGGAGGGAGGTTGGAGGAAGGCAAGAGGGCTAAGAAAGCAGCTGTGTAATTTACAATCCTGCGGTCCATAACAGCACAGCAAGCAGGTAAGGTCGAGCGGTGCTGTCACAGGGGCACTGGCCCAGCCTCCACAAGCTACAGGATCTCATTTCATTACCCCATGACCTGCATCACAGCGCACGGAAGCCCCACTCCAGGGCCACAGCTAATCTACTGTGACAGAATAGGAAGACAGCTCAGAACTGTGCAGCTTCCCTTCCCTGTCACTGGGAGGCCGAATGCAGATGGCAGAGCTACATTCTTTCGGAGAACCACAGGGACAAGTTAGAACGTCCAGAGCTTAGGATCAGGCTCTGACTCTGACATTACCGCTGTTACCACAGGGCTGCACAGATGTTAAGTGTGTGGGTTCTGGATTCAATATTTTTAAAAATTTTTTTATCTTTTTTTTTTGTTTTTTATTTTGGGGGGAGGTAATTAAGTTTGTCTATTTGTTTGTTTGTTTTAATGGAGGTACTGGGATGGAACCCAAGACTTGGTGCAGACTAAGTGTGCGCTCTACCCCTGAGCTATATCCTCTCCCTGGGGTTCAAATTTTGATTCTTCCATTTGTGAGCTAGATACCCCTTACCTTCAACTTCAATGAGCTGCATCTTCCTTAACTATAAGATGGTGCTCAGAATAGAGCCACTTAGGGTTGTTAAGAGAAATGAAAAATACAAAACCATGTAAAATGCAGAGGAAATGACAGGTCCCATAGGAAGCATACACTAAATATTAGCGTGTATGATTACGACAGATACCCCGCCAGTGTATCTGTGATACGTGAGGCTGATTTTTTGGGACCTGCTTAACACTTCAGGGTTGTTTGTCTTTAGCTGTTAAAGAGACTTGCCTCAATTTCTACGGGTTATGCTGATCCACTTGCCAAGTCACAACAGTTAAAAACCCACACCTTGACCCTATGGTCAGAATTACTTGAATAACCAAGGAAACAATCACAAACGTGTTCTGAAAAGGAAAGCTTAAGAAAATGCTCCTACAGTGCACCTCACACCCTGCATTTGTTTCTGTTTACAACCTTTGACACAACTTGCCTCGGAATAATGTGAAAATCACAATAAAGATACAACTAAAGCAAAATCATTAATTTCATGTGCTGTTTCGCCACAGACAAAACACGATAGCGCTTACAGCAGGTCACAAATAACGTCTTTCTATAAAGAGCTCCCATAACGTTCAGGAAATGCTGTACGTGGACTCTGAAAACTGAACACCTCCTTCAGATTAAGCTCTGTATCAATGAGTTCTTTTGTGAGTAGACAAGGAAATCAAGAAGGTAGCAATCACGCTTTATTTTTCAGATCTGAAAAGAAAATGATCCATGGGGATGTTTTTGATCTACAGTGAAACATAATCTGCTCAGGAGCTGACATAAGTATCATTATACTGCAGAAGTTGGGGAGAGCAGGTGGGGACAGAGGGGACCTGCGTGTTTTTTGCTTGTTTCCTCTCTCATCAACTGGAAACGTGACAGTGTTAGTAGCAAATGTTCTATCCGGTGTATGAAAACGGAGCACTTAGGCATTTTTGAGTGATAATTCAATAGGATTAAATTACACTCATATGACAGCTCAACTTCACTAATGAGGTACGTTTCAGTAAACTCTGGACAGAACTGTCTGGAAGGTTTCTTTAATTTACCAACATGTAACAACACGGGGAAAGCATTAGTCAACTAGATGAAGATGAATAAGCAGTGAGGTCTAAGGGTATTTTACATTAATACCTGACAACCTGAAAGGATTTTTGTCACCTGCTCTGTTTAGCCCAAGGCAGGCACAGGATAACTGGTACCTGTTAGTGTGATTGACTTACCAAAGCAATGAAAGGAATTATCTGGAAGAGAGCTGGGTGGAAAATGTGTCAGAGAAATTTCTTTTCCTTCCCGTTAACAGGAAGCATCTTCCTTGCAAAGTGGGCTGACGGTTGTACTAAAACTGAAAGGATGTTTCAAATCTTCTCGGATGGCTACATCAACACTTTCATTTTTCAAGATCTTTGAGTTTGTCCTCAGAGATGAAAAAAATCTGTCTGTATACACTTCTAGCCAGGTGTTGACTGGGAATAATGTAAGGTTATCCTTGCCCAACTAAATAATTCATTTCAAGCCAAGGAAAGAAAGAATACGTAGGAAACATGAAAGAACAGTAAATAGGAGACAAGCAAATGTGCTTGTGAAGGAATCAAATGCTTACTGAAAAGAAGTTCCAGCTAAGATTAGACTGGCCAAAAAGAAGGCCATAAAATCATTTGCATCCTTTGAAAAATCTCCTGAAACTAATGTTCCCCTAGTGTCTGGCAAGCAACTTGTTTGAAGAGAAAAAGCAAATTAACTCTAGCTCAATGGCTGAACGTGGCAACTATTAGAGGATGCTACAGATTCCAAACTAGCTATTTAGGCACTAAAGCCTATCTGTTTCAATAATTATTCTCCATACCCAGTCAATCATCCTAAAATGTTCATGTATCAATGCATTTATTCTCAAGAGAAGCTGAGTCACAAAGGAGAGGAAGAAGCAAAGATAGAAATACTTTCTTATTACACCTGTTGGCGAGAAATTACTCAAAACCACTAAGCACTGTAGATGAATTAGGAGGAAAAGAAAATCAGTGACAAGTGAAGCTCTTGAGTATCAAACATATGAGAGAGGATTGTCAGTTTAGCTAGCCCAGACTCTCAGCTAATCCATAAACCACATCCATCAAGCTTTGAAGAACAAAGTTTATAGAGTTCCTTCACGGCAAACTTTTCTCATTTCATTCTTCATATGACAATTGTTCTAGTGATTTTGCATTTCCAGAATAGAGTGATTTGTTGCTTAAAAAAAAAAAGAGGCACAAATGAACTTATTTACAGAACAGAAACAGAATCACAGACATAGAAAACAAACTTGTGGTTACCAGGGGGGCAAAGGGGTGGGAAGAGATAAATTGGGAGTTCAAGATTTGCAGATACTAACTACTATATGTAAAATATACACACAACAAGTTTCTACCATATAGCATAAGGAACCATATTCAATATCTTGTAGTAACTTATAATGAAAAAGAATAGGAAAAGGAATATATGTATGTATATGTATGACTGAAACATGCTGTATACCAGAAATGGGCACAACATTGTAAACTGACTATACTTCAATTTGAAAAAAAAAAAAAGAGAGAGTGATTTGTAGAGACCCTGCGAGACAGGCTAGGAGGGAGATGGGGGAAAGATTTAAAAAGAAGAAACTGAATTTTTACAGCTTCAGCTGAGTGGTAACAAAGGTGAGAAAACCATTCAGCGATATTGTCACACCACACACGCACACACACACACACACACACAGCTCTGCCAATAGAAAAGCTCTAGGAGGGCTGAATACACTGGTGAAGGATTCGCTGAACAGAATGGGAAATACTAGCAAAGGGCCGAAAGGATCACAACAGAGATGACTTCTTTTACTGGCCTCAGATACTATCCCTGACTCTCTGAATGTTACTTCCAGTCTCAATAATAATCACAATAATTGCTACAATTTTCCTCATGTTTTGTTATTCACAAAAACTTTCATCACCACATTGGCTCCTGTGAGATAAGTAGGGTCAATATTTTTATAATACTTGACAGACGAAGAAGCCAACGTCAGCAACCGCCTACTCAGGGCACAAAAGCAGCCGAATAAGATGCAGAGTCAGGTCCTCTGACTCCACATCCAAGTGCTTTTTCTCACTATGCTAAACTCTCCCAAAATGTCAATTGTTGGAATGTCTAGAGGCAAAGTTGCAGATTCTGAGGAGGGCTGGTACAAGCCACATGGGAATTAAATATCCCAGAGGGCTTTTGAGCTGAGTGGTCCTCATAGAGAATTCTAGAGGAAGGATTCCAGCTTTCCACAGACAGACTAGGCATCAGAGAGGCAAGCAAGTTGATTCTATCTTTCCTTTGCTTTTCTCCAACTTTGTTAAAAATGGGGGCCATGGGGGTTTCCAAAGTAGGGAAGGCCAAACGTTATTTTTGAATTCTTTCACATTACAGAACAATACAAAACTAATAACAAAAGCAAACTAGCAACAGAGAAAGCAAGAATTCACACCAATAAAATATTTCAGTGTAAGGTCTCACTGTAATAGGAAAAAACAAATCTGACTCCATATGGGCTCTGTTTCTTTCCCTTTGACCTTTGGATTCTATTGCTTTTGCTACAAGTTAAGAATGTTGCCTCAAGCCTGAAATAGGGAAGCCCATTCACAAGACCCTGACTTTTCAAGGCACAATACCTTTCGATTCCTACAGAGATAAAAAGTTGCAGAACAGAGAATAACATTTGTCTTGTTGGAGGTTTACAGGGACACCATGACCTGACCTACGTGGACAGCTGCAAGAACAAAGGATTCTGACACCAAGAACTTTGCAACAATCAGCCACACTCCCCCCCACCCCTTAGTATAAAAGAAGCCTGAATTCTAACTTAGGGAAGATGGTTCTTTGGGACACTAGTCCACCATCTTCTTGGTCTGCTGGCTTTCTGAATAAAGTTGCTATTCCTTGCCCCAAGGATTGTCAAAAGGATTGTCTGGCTATTATTCTGACCAAGTAACACTCAACTGTCAAGTAATAGCTCAATGTAAACAGTTCAATTAAAAATAAGCTACCAAATTTTGTCTAGGATTGACTCAGCTCTTCAGTCAATTGTCTTGTAAAGTTTAGTAACCAATGACAGTTAAGATCTTTTGTCTGCTTACTGTGAGCCAGAGACTGTACATTTACAAGCATTGTCATTTCACCCCTCACAATTATATGAATGTCAGTGCTGTCATTAGCCACAAAGAGAAGAAGCAAAAGCAGACTGAGAGTCTAGGTAAGTTCCCACATTGTACAGCTAGTAATCAGTAGAGTTATCACTTGAATCCAGGTCCGTATTACTGCAGGGTCCAGACCCGTTCCTATGCCCATTTAACTCTATCTTGGCCAGATCCTCTTTCTCAGTTAACCTCATAATGTTCTACTATATTCCTAATGCTGAATATCAAACCCAAAGATGGTTTGGAAAAGGCGGAATGAAGTTGAATCAGCTGGGAGCAAAACAGAATACATATTAATAGGAAAGCCAGCTAATGAAGAAGTTTGGCACCAAGCTGAGTAACCAGTGCACGGCCAGGAACAGTAGCAGACGTGCTTCTTTTCAAATGAGAAATTAATCTTCTGGATATACTTGAATTCACACATAAAAATGTATTTCAAAGGTTTTAAAAATTACTTGTAATAGGAAAAGATAATAAGTTTAGATGGAACCAAAAGAATAAATAAATTATGACAAATACAGTAGAGTACTGTATAATCATTAAAAGAAATTAAACAGATTAATGTGTGCTAATACAGATCAGTCATCAAGACATACTGTTAAATGAAAAAATTCTGACTAGTATGACCAGTATGTTACCAAATGGATTTTAAAGGACAGACATACAAATTAATGCAAAATAGATTATCATTGGAAAACTCTACAAGATCCTAGTCTTGTCTCTGGAGAAGGTTAACTGTGATTCAGAGAAAAGAGAAAGACTACATTCTACTATGTAAATATTTATAATTTCTCATTTTTTATCACGTACATAAATGACTTAAAAGCATCTTACCATTAATAAATAATAACAGGTGTGCAATTAATGTTTGTGGACCTGAACAATGTTTGGAATACACGAGCCATGTCAATCTAGAAGCGCTGGACTTGGAAACAGACAGAGAATTTAAATTTGGCCTGTCACAAGCTAGCAGGGCAGGGTTTGTGTAAGGTACTTTATCTTTTAGTTACAATTTCATTTATGGGAAATTGGTATGATGGCATCTCCCAGGTTCCTGAGGATGAGATGAGATAATATACATAGAGCAAAGCATGCTCTGAAGTGTAAAAATGCAAGTAATTACTGTTTTTGTTGTTGTTGCTCACTGGTGAAGCAGGCTCTGGTTCAGATTAGGAAGCCACGCAGTCAGGAAAGAGAAGACCTCACATACACAGTCTGACTTCCTCCATCAAGGAGATCAACCAGACATTTGCCAAATATCCATTCTTTGTACTGTATTCCTATTGTTCTGTGATGTGAAAACATTTATGATTCCCCCTTCAGAAAGGGGGAAATATTTGTTTGGAGAAAGACTTGGGTGCTCCTTTGGGATAGAAGGGAAATGTGACAGGGACCTTGGCAAGACAGAGAGAAACAGTCTTGTGCCTTTGAAGAAGGTGAAGAGGCGAGGGCAGTGGATGAAGGCTGAGGTTAGGGAAAGACTGGGGCTCAGCAGCGGGACCCCATAACCCCTCCAGCCATTAGAACCACAAGAGGGCAGAGGTGAGTAGATTTAGGAGAAGCCAGTAAAAGGGCTCAATACAACATTCATGGGGTCTCAGGAGACATAAGGGACGAGAAAATGAGAGTGAGAGTAGGAAAGAGAAGCACAGGAAGTACAAACCTAGAACCTCTCCAGAATAAAAGGTAGAGTCTTGGACCATCACAGACGTGGACTGAGATCTGGGCCAGGTGTACCTTAGAAGTCTAACGGGCTGGGGCCCCACCTGACTTCAGGGTAACATACTCTTTCTTCAAACAGGTACTCGGCCATTAAAGTTCAATACACCCGAATATTAGACTGCATGTACTGAAGGCAACTCCCGGACAGCCAGCCCAGTGGACTGATTGTCCACAATCAGCAGGAACAGTCCTAGGTGAAGTGCAAATTGCATTCCCTGGTGCCTGACCCTTCCGAGCCATAATGATAATTGCTGCTAGGCAGCAAGCTGGGCTCATGAACAACTCAGGGGTTAGTGCCCTCCCCTCAGGGAGGCTACCAAGGAGTAGGGACTGCAGACATCTGATTGTGACAAAGTGCTAGCTTACCTGCTAATCAGTGCTCAGTAGTGGCTATTTTGTAATAACACCAAAGCTGAAAACACCACACCTCTCACCTCAAAAAAAGAGTAACATCTACTGCTTCTATATATTTCTGGTAAGAAATGAAATAGGTTCAATTTTCATCATCTGAGCAGTAAATCAAATATCAAATTTAAAACAATGAACTACAAAGAGCCTCCTCAAAATCACTTAGCATTGATAAATTAGTAATGTATTATTAAATTATTCATATCTTTTTTTTTCTCCTTCGGACTATAATGATATACTGTACACAGCACTGATAATTTACTTAGGCTGAGTCCATTCATTTAATTATGCTGCTAAACTTGGTAGGCCAATTGGTCATCATGAGAGTTTCCAGGCAAGCTAATCACAAATATATAGAACATGTCGCTTATTGTCCCCAGCGGCTAAGTGCTAAAATGCTATTTAGTGCTCAGAAGGTTAATGTCCTGCTTATGTAAATTGTCCAATTTAACATTCAGCAGCAGTATCATAAATTCCGGCTCCAGGATTTCATTAAACGTATGTTCAAACTAGTTGACCTTAAAGGTTAACAAGCACAAGTTAAACAGGACAATTATTTAACTCACTTCTTATCAAGAGACTGAAGCGTACTAGCCACTTAATAGCTCTGCACACTTCACAGTTAGATTTCTTATAAGGTCCCTGATAAAGTGGCAGGTCATGAATTTTCATAAGGATGTTGGATAATAACTATTTATCTGCACTTGTTTTTCTTTCTTATAAACTTAAACTTTGATCTGAACATTCAATTAGAAATGATTCCACAGAGAAGGACTCAGTGACTCAGGGAGCTGGTGTTTGCCTTCACTTGGGCCTGCACGAGGATTTAAAATCGTATCTGCATTGTCATTAATGGAAATTAACTCTTAAGTGTGCTGAGCTCAAATGAGGCATCGGGCCCAACACTGAGCTACAACATTGCTTACTGGTTTTGAACACTCGATTCTTTTCTTAGAAGACCCCCAAATGCCTATTAACCGCCTGGAGGAAATGCATTCTCCCTTGCATTTATATTATCATGTGTTTTAATACAAAAGAAAGTTAGATTACTCAAGACACCCTTTTCCTTGCTAGTCTTGTTTTCTCTTCTTGCTCTCCCTGGGCATTGTGAAATGGGAACAGATCTCTGGACATGATCGCCACAGCCTTGCTACCTCCAGCTCGGGGGCCGGGAAGCTTGGAGGGAAGTCCCTGAGCTGACATTCCCACGTGCTTCTCACTGCAGCAGGATCGGGCAGTGGCTTCGGGGGATACATTAAACTGGCAACCACACACTAGCAATCTCAACAGTTGGCGGCCACTGTACACCAGGAAAAGGCACGGACACCTTCTCCTCGCAGGTTCAACTGTGCAGACTGCATGCTGTCTACAAGATAAAGCAGCAAATAAGAGCAAAGAGGACGTATTAATAAATCATGAGCTAAATTTCTGTTAGGAGCTGAAATGGAGCAAGATGAGTCAAAAGTGCCTGTAGATACATCTACTGGGGGCATAATAAGTAATTTTTTTGAATTTGGTAATGTTCGTTAAAGGTAATTAAATGAAATGATAGAAAAGGGACAGACAGATAATAGATAGATAGACAGACAGATAGATATTAACACCTGTGACGCTTGGCCCAGCTCCTCTTTCTGCATTCCTTATTCCCCCAGAGGTTACTTATTGTTAGGAGCTGTTTAAAGAAATAACATAAGGAAGAAATATTTTCTACCATGAAAAAATGTGACAGTGCTTTATACCCTCTCGTGTTGCTCTTCATCCAAACTTCATCTTTTGAATATTGGCTTCAAATCCTGCCTGAAAGGGGACATAAATAAAGTGAAATGGCTAATGGACTAAAAACACTTATGATCAGGTTTTCATAACTAACATTATTGATAGCTTCTCTCTCACAGGCGCCCGCATACCCTGCCGTATTCATTCTAAAGTAAGATTTAGAGCCCTATTTGCAATAAAAAGGCTAGCGCATGCAAATAAAGAATGGGAGAGTGAGGCCTGGGGATGGCCTCCCTCGAGAGAGGGAGGAAAGACCTCTTTCCCAAGCACAGCTGACCACAGCGGGGACACAGAACACTTCTCCAGAATCCAGACGTGGTTGTGCATTTCCTGGTGTCCTGGAATGGCCTCCAGGGACAGGAAGTTGTTAAGTCATTAATTTGGAAACAACCTTTCCTTCCTACTGAGTGGCATTAGTATTTGAACTTGCTCATGTAAATAGATTTATATGCCATTAAAACAATAGCAACACTGCCCTGCAGGAAACGTAACAGTACAAGGAAGGAGGCAGACGAGATGGGAGCATTTTCATGGAAACTGGTGCTTCCCATGTCAACTTTAATGTCGTTTTCCTGGTTTTTTTCCACTTGAGTTCTCTATTTTAGCAAAGACAGTTGAAGAAGACCTTTCCAATGACTAGAACTTTACTTTGGGTTAATTTTTTTTTCTTATCAATAACCCTCTCTTTAAAAAATATTTTAGCTGCAGAAACAATAAGAAGATGCTAAAAATGCAGAAAGCATTTGATCTGCTTCTTGCTATTTAGATATAGTTTCGGGGACATAATTTTCTTCTCTTTTAGTTCTTACCATTCCCATCTCAGCAGAAAAAAAAAAAAAACCTTTTTTCTTCAATATCTGGACTTTCTTTATTATTCTAAAAAAATAAGTTCAGATTACATAGTAAACTGTAAATTATGGTTTTATTAAATTAAGTTAATTCAAAAAAGCATAGGATTTGTGGGACTGGCATAGTTACTCATGTCCACAGCTTCTGTTATGGTGAGTTCTCCTTGCCAGACCTTAGCAACTGTAAATAATGCTGCTAGGAGCAATTTCAATGAGAAAACTCCAGGTAGGATGGGTCTGCACTCAGCCACGTCTGCTTGCACCCCTCCAGAACTGCTGTCCACCACAGCCCGCTCCCTGGCCAGCGGCCAAGCCTGGAGATTTTAGTATCAGCCCTGCCCAGGTTTGGAGATGATCCTAACTATGCTTGTGAGTATGTGTAAGAGTCTGGGTGGACATTGGACAAGGTGTCCCTGTGGAAGGGACTCTTAGAGTAACATTTAGATGATGAGTGGGAAGAGTTGTAGGGGACAGAACCTATCCTCCAGGGAAAATAACATACACAAAGGACTGAAAATGGGAGATAAGATGGAAAATTTGTGAACAAAGAAATCCAGCATGGGGTGGGGAGGGTATAGCTTAAGTGGAAGAGCTCATGCTTAGCATACACAAAGTCCTGGGTTCAATCCCCAGTACCTCCTCTAAAAATAAAATGAATAAGTAAACCTAATTACCTCCCCCCTGCAAAAAAATAAAATAAAATATATTTTTAAAAAATCCAGCATGCCTGAAACGTTAAGTCAGGAGGAGGGAGGTCCAAGAGGAGGGTAAGGGGTGGACAGGGACTAGGGCTGGGTTTTCACCTTTGGCACTATTGACATTTGGGGCCAGAAGATTCTTTGATGTGAACCTTGGTCCTGTGTTTTGTGGCTGTTTGGCAGCACAATGGCTAGATGCCAACAGTACACTCCAGTGTGAGGACCGAAAAGGTCTCCAGATACTGCCAAAAGGCCCCTTGGGGGACAAACTTCTGGGATTGAGAACCACTCAGTCACTGGCCATTGCAGGGCCTTGAAGGTCACATCATGAAGAATAGGAGATCACTGTGACCTGACTTGTATTTTGACAAAATCATTACCTGCTGAATCCATGCAGGGAGACCATCTGGAAGGCCACTGCAGAAGTCCAGTGGAGGGAAAATGTGGGTTTTGACCAAGACAGTGGCAGCAGCATGGAAAGAACCTGATAGATTCAAGAGGTAGTAGGAAGCAGAATGCAAGTAGCATTAGTAATCTTGCCATGTACCTTTTTTTGACCGTTGTCACTGTTCTATTTGACCCTGCTCAAGGCCTGGGGATGAACCAGCAGAGCAGGCCTTCCTGTTATTATTCATCTGATTCCAACTGGTTACATCCTTCTTCTGATGCAGGAGCCTTCTTTGCTTATTACTTATTGCTCATCTTTATAATTTCTAACTCTGCAATTTTTATTAAGGTTGACCTTGGAACTGTCTGTGAAGGACACTGGTTGTATTTCCTTTTGAAGTGAAACTCAGGCCACACATGTTTGATCATCTATCTGTTTTTCTGGGGGGTAGGATTACTAGAAGCTTGTCACAGTGGCTCCCATCCTTCCACTGATCCCTATGTTACAAGGAGACTCAGGGAAGAACCCCAAGTACAAAGGAAAAAAAAAATATATATATATATATAATTGATGAGTCTGCCACAGTCTGAGCACTTGCTGAGGTCCACAGAATGATCTCCTGGTTATCTCACAGAAAAATCAACAGGCGTCAGAATGTATTTATTACCCTATTTAGTGGATTTCAGTAACAGTCTCATTATGACCACTCTCACACAGTGGAATGCCTTTTCCATTAGTAAAAGAAGGAACAAAAGGTCATAGCTTCCCTGCAACTTCTATCCACTAATTAGAGAGACCCTTTACTAGGTGAGGCTGAACATAATTGGGCCATTACCTAATCCCATTACAAAGTAAAAAATATACAATTTCATTCTTGTTGGTTTTCCTGTGAGTAAGACACAGATCATCAATGGATGTGCCAAGTGTAGCAAGAATATTACTGATGGGTTTACTAAATGTGAGATTCCAGGTCCAGGGATTTTATTAATATTCCCACATTAAAGAACCTTAATGGACAGGTAGCCATCTGGGACCTACTTCTGATCCAAAGCCATCCTAAACATCTAGTTTTACCACTGTGACCCTTATTCAACAGCAAGCTCAGGAAATACTGACACTGAGAGGAAAACTCTTCTCCAACAAAGACACTAAGGTTTCCTTAGGGCCAATGATATTCCAGGAACAATTTTTTCTTACAATGTCACTCTAGGGCCCTCTACTGACAAAGGTTAACAGCTTGCTAGTAGGCAAAAAAGAGAAATAGTTAAAAGATTCAACTACATTTTCACAGAGCAGCCAAAAAGGGTGAAGGTAGAGCTGACAGGCAATAAGCTGATAATCATCACAAGTATGTACAAATTCTCATCCTAGTACATACATAACTTCAGTTATTTCCATCATACAGTGGACATTCTATTAGCATCCTGTCAATTATTTTAGTTCATTTTAAGGGCAGAGGTGTTTTTTTTGGTTTTTGTTTTTTATTTTTTAAATTTATGAATTCTAGTGGCGCCAGAAATTTCCATGATCTATTTTCAGTACATACTTACGAAATGCTAAAACGCAACAATCTGAGAAGGCAATATAGCTAGGCAGCTGAAAAGACCTTGGAGCAGGCTACTTAGGTTTGGATGTGATTCTGCCACTTACTGGTTTTATGAACTTGAGCAACTATTTAAGCTTTTTTTGTGCCTCATCTGTATAATGGAAACAAGAGTACCTAACTTACTGGCTTAGTATGAAGATTAAGTAGTTAATACAGGAATCTCTCATTTAATAGTAGCAATCCCTTTCTGAAAATCAGGCTTCTGCAGGAAAACCTGTATAATAAATCAACCAACTCCCCAAGCAATTTCTTAAACTGCAACTGAATGTAGTAAATCCTTGTATATAAATAAACCATATAAAGACGTAAAATGCTGAAAACATCACTCACTCCTGATCACCGATTAATATTAACAAATGGTACCTCTTTGCTAGACATCTCCCTTTCCGCTGTAATCATTTTTCTCTCTTACTTTAGTTTCCTTCTCTACAACTTCTTCAGTGCTTTCCCAATTTTGTTTTTAACTCATTGTATAACACTAGGCAAAAACAAGGGCTAAATATGAATGTTAGCAGGACACAGGTTCCAGACCAACACACAGGGGCAGTGAAAGGCTTACACAGGATGGTGAGAACTTCTGGGCACCAGCAGTATCCAAAGAGGCACACTGAGATGCACCTCTCCTGTTGACAATAGCTGTGCTTTTCAAAAGGTTCAACTATTATGCTGGAATTTGATCTTTTGCCAATTATAATTGGAATGTAACTTTTCCTGTACAGCTTTATTTACAATGTATTGAATTTGGAGGATGTAAATATAACTTTGCCCTATATAATCATCAACTAGAACATGTCCAATTGAAAGGTTCGAACTCCTTTAGAAATTCTGAGTATTAAAAACCAAGAAGTGCTCTTCCAGGAAAACGCTAAGCTTAGAGAAAGCCTCTAGATTATGCCTGGCCTATGGAACACGAGGGAAGGGTTTGCTACATTATCCGGGGGACTTGTGAATGGTTGCACACTATCATTCATTCATCCCTTCCAAAAATATATTTTTGAGTTCTTACCACGGGCCAGGCCCCATTGCTAGCCTTGGGGGGTTGAATGGTGAATGAAATATGGTCCTTACTGCCAAGGAGCCAAGTTAGGGAAAGAAAATACGGGCAGGCTGTGGTAGCAGCTTCGAGGGAAGGCGGGATGCGAAAGCAGTGACAAAGGCTGACCTCAGGGAGAAGCGAGCCCCCGGGGTTGGGGGGGAGGCAGGGGCAGCTCGCCGAGGGCAAAGCTTTTTGCATTCTCGGTGGACACCGCGCCTCGGGCGCTGCGAGCCTCCGGGGTCAGAGCTAGGTCGGAGGGAGGAGGATGGGGCTGGAACGCTTAACACCCGCGACCCAGGGGAAGAAAACGAGATTCTATTCGGTTTGCAATTGAAAACCACCCCAAGGGTTAATCAGACGGCGGTTACCTGATCAGAATTGTAAGAAAAATCTCGCGTGTTGTGTTGTGAATCTTTGCTGGTGGTGATCCGGGGAGAGGGGATGACATTCTCATATTCTTATTATCAATCCCCAATGTATTTTTCCTCGCTTTCTACCTTCTAGCGATTTTGGTAGGCACGTAAAGGAGCTTCATCGAACACGCTAAAAAAAAAAAAAACAAAACAAAACCATGAAATAAAACAGCAGATAAGGAGACGGCCCTGAGGACGAAATGAAAGTGGACCGGGCCGGGTTGGGGCCGGAGTGGGGCGGCGTACCAGAAAAAGGGCGAGCGGGCAGAGTCGGTGGAGAACGTTTATTCACTGATTTTTTTTTTTTCTTTTTTTAACTTTAGCAGACAGCACTTATCACCACCCAGTCCTCTTTCCAATCCACATCCTGAGGCTCCAGCCCGCGAGCTTCCAGCTGGATGGCCCCGCCCCGGAACCTTGTATTCCCGGAACTAGATTCGGCAGTTACTTTTATTACCCCCGGACACAACTCTCGCGGGACGCTTCCGGTGAAGAAACATGGCGGCGGCCGTTCAGGACTCACGTGTGAGTGCGGGGGAAAAGCTGAAAAATTCACTGAAGAAGAAGAAGAAAATGAAAATGGTAGCCAGGGCTGTAGCACCGGAGCTGGACGATAAGGACAAAGACCCTTCGGATAATGGAGGTAACTGACTAAGGACTGAGTTTTGACTTCTCATAGGAAAGGCCGGGCTGAGTTTGCGGGAAGCAGGGGATGCCAGTGCATTTGCCGCTGGCCGCCCGAATTTGATCTCCTCAGGTTGTCGAAGGGGCTGCTTTAGCTCCGTGAGAAGGCTTGGGAAAGTGGTGTTCAGGGGAAGGATGCAGTCGAGTGTTAAAGCTTCCACATTCTTTTACTAGACATTTTCGTCGTCACTGTGATTAATTTAAAACAGATGAAACTGCTGTTTCTTACAGTAGCAAAAAAGAAGCTTACAGTAGCGAAGGGCGAAAGGAAGGGGGATACTTGAAATTGCCCAGAATGAGATAGGTCTCATAGGGAGGGTAGAGCAAAAGGCCGAAAGAGGAAAACGGATGGTATACATGAGCCCAGCTTAGCATTACTTCCTTCTATCTTATACATAGTACTTATATTATTTTATTTTAACGTGTCTCTCTCCTTATAGATATGTTTCTCAGGTGCTGGAACTATGTCTCATTCACCTTAATTTTCATAGGGCCTTCCTTGCACATTTTGGTACTAAATTTTCTTGTTGAATAGATAAATAAGGTGTCATTTCATCTAGGCCTTAGAAGGATGAATAGTTTTCCAAGCCTAGGGGTGGAGAGGACAGTTTTCTCAGATGTAGGGAAAAGCCCATACAGTGGCATGCAGTGTCTTAAAATGCATGGGCTAGTTAGGGCAGAATGAACTGTTGGCTTTGATTCTAGCTCTCACAGGAGTTGCTGAAACTCAAAACAGAAGACAAAGCCACATTGTAAAGGGCCTTGTGTGTCATATGAAGGAGGTCAGATTCCCACTTTGTAGGCAATAGGGAGCTGTTGAGACCTTTCAGGCAAGAGAGTGACACTTATAAGTGTCACTGCTGACTATATTAGACTGCCATGGAGTGTCAGAACAAGTAGGCAATTGCAAAACTCTGTTAGGGGTTGCACTAGGATTGGACAGTGAAGACAGAGGAAAGATCCCCACTTGAAGTGTTCTTCGGAAGGAAACCATTGAATTTTCCACACAGCCAACTTCCAAATAAACTTGTAGCACCGTAAATTTTGGGTGTACTGTAATGTTAGAAGAATTAGGTAATGATAATAATAGCTGTATTTTTTGAGCTTTACTTTGTACTAGGTACTGTTCAAAGCTTCTACAAATCACTTTAATTAAATAACAACCTCTTGAAATAGATACTATTCTTATCCTCAGTTTACTCACAAGGAACTGGGACACAGAGGTTATAAGTTGCTCCTCTAATACGTAAGCTGATAAACAAGTTGATAAATGACACAGCCGTTATTGAAGTTTGCTCTGGACTCTGACCAATAACTCCCCTGATAGGGTTGAGGAACCAGGGAGATATAGATGATCAAAAAAAAAAAAAAAAAAAAAAAAAGCCTATCCAGAAAGTAAAAGGCCAGGGGCATGGAATCTTAAGAAAGGATTGGGTATGAGGAGGCCTTAGTATTTAGACAAATATTTCTTCCCCTCAAGAAGGTTCCATCACTGTGGGATGTTTTTGTGATCAGATTTCTGTAGCACTCCTTCCACTGTTAACTGTGGTCTTCTTTCCTTCCTCTCTTCTCTCATCCTTCCTCCCTTCTGTCCTTCCTTCCTTTCTCTCTCTTTTTTTCCTCCTAACATCCATGTATTATCTCTAGAAATCAGTTATCACTTTTACTTAATTGTGACATAAACTTGAATGATAGCAGAGTGATTCAGACTGAGGTTGTGGTAAATTGTAGTACTCTTCATTAGGGACTGAAATTTGGTCATAGTAAAATTGCAGGTGATCATGAATCAGAGAAATGTGGAGGGTAAAATGCTACAGTCAGCATTTTAGTAACAGGTAAATGTCAAGCATTTTAAAGGAGAGGATGACACCCCTAGTGAGTTAACCTCGAACTACTCAGATTTATTGAACTGACACCTTGTTGGAGGTTTAGATACAATGGATTGTTCGCTCTGAAGTTTGTAGTCTAAACAGAAAACACAAGCACACAGTTTTCCCAGTCGGTAAATCAACTCAGGTGAAAAAATAAAAGCACTGACTGATGATATCAAGTATTATAAAGAGGGAAATGATAACCTCTATCTCTAAGTTATCATTGAACTGCTTGGATTTATTGAATTTATGCGTGGTTGGAAGTTTAGACACAAGGCTTACTTGCTTCTTAAGCTTGTAGTCTTTAAAATAAAAAAGAAGAAGAAGAAAAGCTCTGTAGTCAGTAAATCAATTCAAGTGAAAAAAGCCTTGGTCAGTGCCATGATATGTTGACCCCTCCCTCATAGAATGTGCCCATAGACCCATAAACTAGAGGGAGGAATGGTAATTTCATGTTTTCTGAATTGTTCTGGCCACATACATGAAAAATGGCCATGTACTTCTAACACCAGAGTTATAACAATCCGGTTTAGAAGATCTAGGAGCTATCCCTTCATTTTGATAAACTACAAAGCTGTATTTAGGATATAATAACCTAGCAGATAAATGTGCTTTTCATCAAACTGTCGCTTATGGTCTCCTTAATCGTTTGAGTTACTTAAAATAGCAAAGGAACATGCTTCAGAAATGAAATATGTCATAGTCCTCCTTGAGTGGTTTAGCAATTTATAGGACAGACTCAGGAAGCAGACTACTTCCAGGCTCTGTCTGCTCTGGCTTGACCAGATAGCACATAGTAATCACATCGGACAGTTTGTCCCATGGTTAAACTTTAATTTTATTTTTGGTTGTTTTTATGGAGACCTGGGGTGACTTCATTTTTTTCAAAGGTAAATGCTTTTTAAAAAGTTTTCGAGCATCAATTTTGAATATTCTAAATATAGTAAGAAAGGCAGGGAAGATCGCGCGGCATGAGCAGATGATTGACTCCTAGAGTGGGAACGACAGTGTCACAGAGCTCTGAATAACCAGTGGTGGTGGTGTGGTGTGTGTGTGTGTGTGTGTGTGTGTGTTCTTGGGCAGAATGAGAATGGGCCTAAGGAATGGCTGCTCTGGTTAACTGAGGCTTAGATAGAAATTCCTTTTTAATTCAAACTTTATTAAACTTTTATGAATATTTTCTGCTTTAGTTCAGTATACATTAGTCTGACTTGAACGTTTGGTGCCCAGCTTTGTAGTACCTTAGAAGTCAACAGCCCCATCACCCTACCCTGTTAACTTTGTGACTTTGGGCTTTTTTTTTTTTTCAGCTTTTCTAAGTGTCAGAATCATTCCTTATGTAAATAATAAAAGCAACTCAGAGGGTGTTGTGACGATAAAATGATTATACATAAAAAGTGTTTTAAATAGTACTCTGCCCTAAATACATGTTGGTTACTTGGTATTAATCCTTATTTTAGAGTGCTCTGAAAGCTGTGGGGCAGAGACAGTGACCATTTCCAAAATAAAGGCAAAAGTGGGTTGCTCACGATGAATCTCTGGCAGGTGGGTTATAGACTATAAGCAAGACTGGGTAGAGTTGTAATGGAAGTAAAATTCATTTTACCCTCTCTGTACTTTGGCATCCTTTTTGCTTTTCAAATTCATCAGCTCTGGCCTTCAGGTGCCCATGTGCTCTGGTTACCATCATCTGCTTAGTGCCCACTGTGTGCCAGGGGTGTGCTAAGTGCTTTTCACGCATTACCTCATTGAACTGTCGTAACAACCAGTGAGGTAGGTATTATTTTTATCCCAACTTCACTGAAAAGAAACTGAGACACAGAGGAATTAGGTAACTTGCCCACAATTCCACTGGTAGAAAGTAATAGAAGCAGGACATAATGCCAAGTCTCTCTGATTTTATCATCTGAGGTCTCAGCCCCTGTGCTGTAACCGTCTGGCCATCCAGAGCTTCCCATCAGCACGGCACATGTCCTGTGGATTCCAGCCCTCGGCGCATTGCTTCCTTTTCCTTGTTCCTCTCCTCTCCTCCACAACCGTATTTAAATTCTCACTGTGTGTGTCCTGTGTGTACATCATGGGTGTGTTTGTGTGTGTGTGGTATCTGATTGATGCTCACTGTGGGCTAGGCACTCATTTTAAGAAATTTGCATACAATAATCCATTTAAGTATCACAAAACCCCAATGAAGTGATACTGTTTTATTGCCATTTTTACAGAGGAGGAAACTAGGGTGGAGAACTTTAAAACTTTCAGAAAGTTCATGTGGATTTGTGTCTGGAGTTAAGATTGAATCAGGCAGCTATTCTGTGTCCTTACTCTTTAACCACTATTAATGAATCTCAGTCAAGCTTTCTTGAGAATCCTGTTTGATTTAGAGTAAATCCTAAAGATGTGAAGTAAATTCACAGTTAATCAATAGTGTTGTTGCTCCCAGATGATAATTGTATTTAAAAAAAACAAAAAACAGCCTTCTTAACCCAATAGAGAAACTTAAAAAAAAAAAAGGACCTTAGGTAAGTGGCAGGAGAAAAAGGCACTAGCGGTTTGGCCACTTACTGGACGCACACACCTAGAGTGTAGAAGTTTTAAACTGCTTGTTTTTTATTTGGAACTTGATCTATGTTATTTCTTGGATCATAAATCAGACTGGCTTTTTAATATAAACCAACAGCTTTTTCCTACCCAGTTCTTACCGTCCAATCCCCAAATCTCCAGTTTCAGCCAGTGTGAGCTTCCTGTTATTTTGTAAATATCTTACCTTCTTCATTCCCCTACCTTTGGGCATGCTGGTTTCCTCTCCCTGGGACGTCAGTAATAATGTTGATAACAATAATAATTTTAATTTGAATACAGAGCATTGACTCAAGTCTGGGATGCTTTTGGTTCTAGATTCAGTGATCTTGCCGCTGCCTCTTTCAATTGGCCTAGGTTGTAGACTCTGTTCCCTTCTCTTGTCATTCATACTCTTGCTTTACCTTTAAGAAACAACTTGAATATCATCTTTTAAAAGATACCCCCAAGCGGTCATCCTTTTTCATTGTTTTTCTTTTAGAAGAATGCTTACAAATTATACAAATTGTAAAATCAGATTTTACAGTTGGTTAACTGATTTATCTGTCCTACTAAACATTTGACTTCTTCAAGGAGACCTAGAATTTGAATTTTTATTTTGCCCTTCCTTTGTCATCATTCATGAGTACTCGGTAAATATTGAGGGACTGTGAGTCTTCTTAAAACACTTTATCCCAGTTCCAAAGGCTAAGGAAAATGGCTCACTTTCCTGCCAGCAGTGAACCGTATCTGGGATCAGGGACAGATGGCAAGTTTGAAAGGCTGGTGGAAGTCTGGGGGAAGGCAGCAAGAGATGGGAGATTCCTGCGTCTCCCTCATTACCTCGGAGGTCTAACCATGCCCTGTTCAATGTGGTAGCCACTAGCCACTTTAATTAAAGTAATTGAAATTAAATAAAATTAAAAATTTAGTAACTATGGTACCTGCCACACTTGAAGTACTCAGTAGGTTCATGTGGCTGGTGGGCAGCGCTGATAATAGAACATTTCTGTGAATGCATAGAGTTCTATTGAAACCTTTAGTTATTACTTACATTAAGCATTTGTTGTAGCCCTTAATTTCTAGATTTTTAAAACAATGCAAAATTAGAGTTAATGTTCAAAATAGCACACAGGATTTCAGAGGAATTTTGTGCTTACCTGGTTCCCTGGGTATATTCACTTAACTTCTGTTAAATATCAGTGGTAAATTCAAAAAAATCTCCTGTTCATAGGATATAGTAAATTTTTAAGGACCAGTTCTGTTTTCTGATTTGCATAGTAATTATCTTTGGTCTCCTAGAAGTAAATCTGTTTTATAGTATGCTAGAAGACCTCATTACATTGACATTTAAAATTTATTTATATAAAATTACATTTCCATTGGCAGTGAACGTGTGACTAAAAACTTCTGAGCTAGAGCTTAAAAAAATAATAAGAACTGTGACTTCAGCAAATTCTTCTGGAATTTTTTTTTTTTTAATTGGTGGGGAAAGGGCATGTTGTATGAAATGGTATTATCTAAAACCTCACGGGTTTATGCATGTTGTGGTAGTCATACTAGGTAAGACACACACCAAAGAAAAATAGCCAAGGTTTAGAAATGGGGAATTGGAGTGGCTTATCCAACTATAAAGCCCTTGCCTGCGTTTACAGTGCAGGTGAAAAATGTGAAATTCGCAGCAATTTGTGTGTGAATTCATCAGGACAAAACACTAGATGTCAGTGTTGCAGTTTTGACATTTTACCGGTAGCTAGTAAAGACCTCTGCTTTTAATCACCCAGATATTCTTCAGTGACATAAACTTTGAAGCCTTCATGCCTCTTTGCATTTAGATAAATGCTTACTTAGTAAAGGTGCTTTTCAGAGAATTGTTTATTTTTTTTATCAGTACCTGTGTAGTGCTGCTGACTCTGAGTAATAAAACATATGCAATATTAACGTATTTATTTTTCAGCTAACTACATTCTCCAAGCTGTGTTTTTCAACATACTTTCCAGGGAACACTGATTCTAGGAGATACTTCTTGGGGAAAAGCTGTGTGGAATCTGGTATATAATAGACATTCAGATTTTCGTTGGGTTGGGTGACAGTGCTTTCAGCGTTTATTGACAAAATTTAGGTACTTTCTTTTTGTACTGTGGGCAGTGATAGAATTCTTACATCACCTAGATTCGCATGTCAGATTCTACTCATTTTCTAAGATTTCTTAAATTTGTCTGGTATACAGAATGCAGAGAAGGCTTCAAATTAAGTAAGTGGCAAATTAATTTCTCTTTAAAAAATTCTTCCTCTTTATTAAGAAGTATGTAGCACATCAGAGCAGTAGAATTATTAGTGATTTCTTACTTCCTTATCATTTTCTTTAATAGTTTTTGATACCATTAATATACTTTGTTTTAAGATCATGCTTTTTAAAAATGTGAAGTATTATTTTGCTATCTGTGTTCAACTCTAATTTTATGTATTCTGTTACTTTTTGAAGGTACTTCATCCTTACTCCTGTTCTTGAGGCTCATTTTTGTATATGTATAAAATATTCTATGTACTTTCATTTGTTATTTTCTAATATGTTAACAAGTCTTTGTTTGAAATGTGTTAAATACTTAGTTTTTCATCCTTTTATTTCATGAATTCTCAGCCCTGAAAAAATAAAAGTATTACGCAGAAGTAATACCAAAACTGCAAGTATGATGATGACTAGCTAAAAGTCAGGTCTTCAGCAGTTCTCTCTTAATTCATGGCTTGAAATCAAGAGATTAGAGAGAATCACTCAGAATTAAACAGCTGACTGTACATTCAGTTCCTTTCACTTTGGTCATAGCCATAATCTGATGTAAAAAAACAAAACAAAAGAGGCTCAAAGGATATTTAAAAGCAAAATATGCACATTTTAAAAAATAATTTAAAGAAGAAATGGGGGCTTAGAGTTGAAGAATAGATAGATAATTTTGAAGTAACAAAAAGATACAGTCAGTGGACTTTCTGTAGGTAGAAGCAGAGGTCCTGGTTATGGTGTGTAGCTTTGGCAAAGGCTAAGTGGGCCCAGAGCAGACTTCTTGAAATGTGGTGCTTCTGGGCTGTGGGTTGCCTGTCAGTCCTCTAGATTTCTAAGTTTAGTTTTTGCTTTGGGTGGGAAGACATCAAAATTGAATTAAGTGAAGAGCGGCAGGAAACCTGTTTATGTCTAGGCCTGTTTTCTTCTTCTCTTTTAGGGTTACTTTAAATAGTATTTTATCTCAATACAAGTCAGCATAGAAATTTTTATCTACATTACTAACAGTGTTATTTAGTAGAAGGAAAAGGCTGAAGGTAATGGCATTTTCTGTATTAATCTTGGAGATTCAACTAATTCTGGAGTTGACCAAAGAACGCGCGTTTATTACCCAAAGATGCCGCGAAGCAGCAGCTGTTGGTATATCCCTGAGTTTCCCTCTTCTTTGGTCACTTCTTAGCCTTGTTTGTTCGCTCGTTTTCTGTGTATTAAGAAATATTCCAAGTTACTAAGCTGTTGGACGATTTTCTCGTTTGAAGTAATCCTAGTAAGTTCCATTGGTTTCTAAAGAGCAAAGCAGAAGCTCTTCAGAAAGCTCTGGATCTTATCTATGCACACAGACTACTGGCACTTGTGCTCTTGTTGCTAGAGTTCAGTGAACTTCAGAAGCTAAGAAAGGCTGCAAAACTTACAAGTGCCCAGAGCTTCTTGACAAGTTGATTTTCAAGCAGGACCACCAACTGGATTGTTGTTTCAGTTAATCCTCTGAGCCCAGCCATTTGAATCTTACATGATGAGGTAGTTTGCTGATAACCTGTATATGCTTTTTTTTTTTTTTTTTTTTTTTGGTGGTTCTACATGATAAAATTCACCAGTTTACAACTATATCCTCAACTCAGAACTTGATATTTTCATTCAGTCATCCAGAAGTACAGTCAAATTTTGGGCACACATCCTTTTGTTAGATTATTTTTCAAAAATGTTAAAACACCCAATTTAATCATGTTCTATGCAAATTCTATGAAAGGAAGCTGGCTTTTAGATTTTTCTGCACTCAGATTCAGAATTTTAAACATCTGGACCAAAGCCCTCAGAGAACTTCCTCTGCCTGCTCTATCCCATAGAAACATTGTACTGTTTTCTTGATGAAGTTTTTGTTAATTTGTTTTCAAAATAATCATTAGTCCCTTAAAGTAGTTTAATGACACAAGTTAAAGCCTGTGGATGGGAACACACCCTGCATTGGCCCCACGTCAGCATCTGTCACCACCTTGACAACAGGATGAGAGGGGGTTGTTGGGTTATTTCTGCTCCCTGGGTCCTGGGTGCTGAAGCTCCTGCAGCCTCTCCTGTCCACATGGCTTGGCCAGGTCTTCGGGGGTAGATGGCAGTAAGACAGAGGGTCCTGCCATTCTCCACTGTTACTGCAGCTGTGTGACTCGGAAGAGTCTCCTTTTGCTAGAATGGAGACAGATGGAGAATCGTTAGCCTTAGGAAGGGTCCTGGGGTCTTGCCGTGGCCTTGCCAAGCTCTGCCTCTGGTATTAAAGTTTAATTTGTTTCTACTGTTAGGTTCTGTAGAAAGCTGTGGATCGGAAAAGGATCACTTTTCTTCTGGTGATGAAGCAGTAGAAGCTGACAATGAAGATGAAGTTGACCCCTGTGGCAGTGACAGTGAAAATGCTGCAGAAGCTGGTGTTGGAACTAATGTGGGCTGGGCAGATGCCATGGCTAAAATCCTGAACAAGAAAACTCCTAAAAGTAAACCCACCATTCTGGTGAAAAACAAAGAGCTGGAAAAGGAAAAAGAAAAGTTAAAGCAAGAGAGACTGGAGAAGAGAAAACAGGTGTGTCCTACCAGTCTTTCTGTTGATTAGATCGTCTGGTCTCGTTCTTATCTGTACCAAGTTGCTCCTTTGGTGTTTGTCCAGCTAACGTTCCGATTTGTAACTTGCTTTTTACATGGGGGCAGGTAATCAAGGTTCTGGTCAGAAACCGAGTCTGAATCATTCCATTGCACATGTGCACTTTCTGTTCATCCAAGCGAAGTGATAGACGTGTAAACTCCAAGGCAATGTATCTTTTTAAAATAAGTAGTTACACATGTGGCAGTGACTCCTGGGTCTGAATATTTTATTCAGTTTAACTGTCCAGACACTAACTTTACTTATTAGTTCTAAACTAGTAGAATCATTATTAGTCACTTTTTGCTTAAAACCTATTTTACAATATAAATTTACAGAGATGTCATTGTTGGGGGTGGTTGTGGTTCACTGCTCGATAAACTTGAATTCATTATACCTTTTGTTAAACCACCAAATTAGAATAAGTTAGACTCATGCAATCTGCTAATTAAAGGCCAAAAGTTGGCCTTAGGTTTTTTGTTGTATAAATATATAAATAATTACAGAGATAATAAGATTTTATATCCCTTGATGAAGTATTTCTACATCTAAAATATTTGGTTACTGAAATAGGTATTATTTTTTAATGAAAGACAAATGACTTTCCACAATCATACTGGCAATATAAAAGTGCTAATTTCCAAAAGGTACTTTATAGGTAAAAATGAAAAAAAAAATAGATTTGAGTTGACATTTGTTTCCTTTTAAGTTCATCATCCCTTTATCTTGTTTCAAGATGAATATTTTCTTTGTTGCTAATACTGGTTGCTCTGTGCAAAAGGTTATACAGAGATGGAACTTTTCAAATCTTGCTCTTGAACAGAATGTTCTAGAAACAGAACGTATTCTATCATTAATTCAGTATTCTCATTGTACCTTATTGACGATAAATTTTGTCTCTAAATCTTACTGGTAGCCTTTCAACTGAAAATTTGAATCTTTATTTTCCACCTGGCAAAAGCTAGAAGAGGCTGTAAAAATACCAGAATCCTTAATGACCCCTAGTCCCAGTGTTCCACTGGGAGAACAGCATCTTGAAGCCAACAGAAGTGAGTCTCTGACTCCGCTCTAGGCCAGAGCTTTGAGCGCTGGAGGTGGTGCCGTCCACACTGTGCACGAAGCCCGCGTGTGGACACCAGACATCCGACGCAGCAGCTGCAGCTCCTCTTAGTGTACATTTCTGGGGAGGGTCTGTGTCAAATTTCCTTGTTTCTTAATGCTAAATATTATTGGTTTCCAGAATGATGACTACTCATTTCTAATCCTAAGTATAAAAATACATTTCACAGTTAAAAAATATTTTGGAATCGTGCATGCCTATTATCCCCTGGGTATAATAGATCATTAAGAATCGACTGTTTTAAAAGTAAGACTTTTTATTTCTGGCATAATCTGATAGTGAATTTCATGATAGTTAAATGATCTGATTTGGAGAAGAATCTATTCCTTTAAAAAAGGAATCAGAGTAATCTTTATAGGAAGAGCAAAGATTTGGTTTTACCATGATTAGACATTTTCATTAATACGAAATGAGAGATTAGATGGATGGGGAAAAAGAGGAGATAAAAGGAGGCCTTTTCCCCCTGGTTCTTATTACTGGCTCTGATGCCCACCAGCTTCTTGTTGATTAGCTCACCATATTCAGTGTATCCTGAGAAAGGGGACCTGGAGAAGCAATGCATCAGATCAAATACCTGAGACCATGAAACTCCCCGGAAACAATTTTGAATTAGATTATATTGTCCGTGGGATTTTCTTATTTCCTGACCCCCTTCTGTTTCTACATTAGAGCAAAGAGTCGGCTTGCGGTAGTTGTGACTGATAGGCCACGTGTGGTGAGGACATTGGTCAGGTGTGCCAGAGAGAAAAGAAAGGTAGTCGCTGTAGAAATAGCATATATCTGGAAATGATGCCATTCTTTTAAAAGCTGATATAAATTCTTAATAATTCTGACTGCTGAGGAAGTCAGTTTCTAAAAGTAAAGAGAAACACTGTCTAAACTTGCGGTTGTGAAAGAGGGTAGTGTGGAGTCTTGCTGCCTCTTCCTCTGCGGATCTGGTGATGGGAGGTCAGGAACGTGGCTGTCTCACTCCCCGCCCTGACCAGCCTGCTCTGTGCTGGCAGCGCTCCAGGCCCCTGCTGTCAGAGAGCCTGACGGAAACTCACTTGGCGCCTCTCACATGACACGCGGAGTGCTAACCACAGGCTCCCTGAGCCGAGCCCCTAAAAGTGTGGGTGTTTGAAAGTCCCCGTGACAAACTAAGCCGGAATGATTTATTACCTTTGTCCTCTCACAGAGGATCGTGTCAAAGTATGCTGCACTTTCAAAAATGCCTAATATTCTTTCGCATAACAATATTTATAACACAGCTTGATAAGAAGCGGGAATGGGAAATGATGTGCAGAGTAAAGCCAGATGTTGTCAAAGACAAAGAAACAGAGAGAAATCTCCAGAGGATTGCAACGAGGTAAGACAGTGTGTTTGCCCTTTAAGTATACTAAAGCTTTGATAGTGGTCCATCCGTTCCTGGCTAGATTTGCTTCTTAAGCTCTGCCTTCTCAGAGCCAAGTGATTTCTTTCTAAGCCTGCCTATTTAATACTGAATTCAGCCACAGGTTGTGGGGGTCTCCTGAGGCCAGAATATAATGTGCTAAGTGTATATTTGGTATGAACCTTTTTCAGATCATCTTGTATTTTATCATCAGGAGAACAGTACAGTCAGACCTCTTACTGCCTTTCTCTTACGACTGGTTGTCAAAATTTATGGCACTAGATGATTATTGTTGTTACCTTGCATTATATTCATGGTATAGCAGCTTCACACTGTCCTGTCACTCTGCATTTTTTTATCGTTGGCACCAAACGTTTTATGCCCTCTGTGTCCAGAGATAAATAGGATCTGGTGGCTGCTGCATGGGCCTTGCCCACTGACCTGCAGCAGTCACTCTGAGAATAAAGGTAAGTCCTGTGTGTTGGGAACATACAATGGGAGATTGTGTAGGGGAGTCGAGGAAGGCTCCCCGGAGGAGATGACGTTTGGCTTGCTCTGTAAAGAATATAGCAGTTACAGTTAGTGCGTTACTGTTAACTTCCTAGTTCCCTGCATTATTTTGGTCATCTTCTAATCTATCTGGGTGTTGTTCGGTGAGACAGGTTGGTCGGGTCAGGGTGAGCAGCAGAGCCAGGTTGCTGACCCATCCCAGCACTGAGGTATTATCTGTGTCCCTGGGCGCTTACTTAATTTCTCTCTGTCTTGGTATATTTATCCATAAAACCCGGGGAATATTATACCCTCCCTGTAGGATTTCTCTCAGAAGTAAATGAATTAATACCCATGCAGAACTTAGGAGAGTGCAGGAGTGGTGCCAGAGAGTAAGTGCCTCCTTAAGTATTATACCCTGGACATCTCACTTTCCTCACCTTGGTCCCAGCCCTGCTGTGAAGGGGATGGAATTTCACCCTCATAAACTAATAAGCTAGCTTGTTAAAGTTTCTCGGATGCTGGCAGAAGACAAGAGACTTCTGGGTCAGAGACAAAGGACTTTGTTACTCAGGGCGGCAGCGGTACCCAGGGCTTCACATTCCCTACTGGTTCCCTTTGTCCCCTGGGGACGCACAGGTGCCCTCAGTGGATGCCTTGCAGTGCAGTGGTTTGTGTTACAGGAGAGGGACACTGTACCCGGGAATCTATTGCTTTTCTGGTGAAAGGTAACAAGCCTGCTCTTTGTCTTGGGGGAGACATTACCTCATCCCTCAAGGTTGCATGCTGCAAACACAAGCCTGAGACATGGCCTGGGTAAGGAGCAGTTGGGGCCTCGCATTTTTGAAAACCCCCCCAAGGGTATGCAGGGATGCTCTGTGGCAGATTGCCTCTGACAATGATTACTATAGCAGGAAAATTAATAGATTGTAGAATTTTAGAGCTGGAAGGGATGTCAATGGTCTAAACAATGCTGTCCAGTAGAAATACAATGTGAGCCATCCATGTAATTTAAAATTTTCTTGTAGCCACATTGAAAAAAGCTAAAGAGGTGAGATCAATTTCAGTAATAAATCTTATTTAACTGAGTATGTTCAAATTATTATTTCAGCATGTAATCACTATAAAACAATTACTAATGGGATTTTAAAATTCTCTTTTTCATACTAAGTTTTCAAAATCCAGTGTGTATTTTAAACGTGGAGCACACCGCCGTTCTTCCTGGCCCTCTTTCTTGTGTTTGCTGGTTATGTGTGGCTCGTAGCTACTGTAATGGACATCACGGGTCCTAGTCTTCAGAATTTATCCCTCTCTGAACTTAACTATAGGACAAAGTACTTCAAATAAATTATTTTATTAATTAGTTTTATATCATAAGAGTTGCAGATAATATAGCTGGATACTTTTTAGGCTTCTTTCGTATTGTTTTTCCCATTTCCAGATAAAACCAAGATCAGAAAATCTTTAAGAGAATCAGATGATTAGACAGCTAACTGCTCATTCCATTTATACCGTGCAGCCTTCAACCACTGTATATTTTATTTGTGTTAAAACATCTTAGTTCTAATTGTACTGAAGTTGATTTAGAAAGACCAAAGCTGGGGGGAAAAATCACAAGTCAATCCATGTATATTTATTCTCTATTCAGAAATTTATATTCACGCATTGAAATGTACACTTTTCAGATTTATTTAGTGCCTTTCACTGGAGTGCCTGTTAAATGATTGCCTCTTTTCTGAGCGGTAAAAATACATCATTCCTATCCTCAGAGTTTGTGTCCTTGTGTAATGTTGTTTAACTACGTCGTCCTGGTCATTTTATGCTGTGTAGGGGTGTGGTGCAGTTATTCAACGCTGTTCAGAAGCATCAGAAGAACGTTGATGAAAAGGTTAAAGAAGCTGGAGGCTCTATTAGAAAGCGTGCTAAGTTAATATCAACTGTTTCCAAGAAAGATTTCATCAGTGTCCTGAGAGGGATGGATGGAAGTACAAATGAGAAAAGTTCAACTGGAAAGAACTCAAAAGCCAAACAGGTAAGACTTTTATATAGGGTTTATCAGACTTTAGCTTTTAGAGTTTTGAGGTGAAAAAGCATACGATGGAGTTACAGGATTTTTTTTTTTTTTTTTCAGATTTTATTAAAATTTCTACATGCTCATGCCTAATTTAAAAGTTTGTTTTCTTCCCTTTCATGATAGTTTATTTAGTATGAAAGTTGCCAATTACAGATGTCATGGCCTTGCTGTTAGAACTCAGGGACCAGTGGATTCAGGATAACGTTCTTAGAGGTAGAGCCGCCTGCCTCCCGTCTGATATCCTGCCTTTTGTGCATCTTGTGAACTAGCAGCCTGAGGGAGGGATGCAGCTTCAGTTGAGACTTTTACCCACAGTGGGAACTGTAATGGTGTGTAACTTCTAAAATGAAGAATTGCAGCTTTGGGAAATACTGTGAGAATCCATCCTCGTGCTGAGGCAGCTTTGGTGTTACTTGGCTGGCTGGGATGTGAAGAACGTAAATACTTTTCACCATCTTCGGCGTGAAACTTTACTCCTCCAGCCCTTTGACCTGTGAACCCCAATAGCTTTCTTTTTAATGTACCAGCTGACAGTTCTGAAATGTGCTTTACTCTCAAAAGGGCTGCGGTTTTTTTAAATTAAAGCAAAGTACATAGTTGTATTTGATGGCTTGGTTTCTGTTGCCAACAAAGAGTACTTCAGTCAGGAAGTAAGAGTTTCTGTCATAAGTTTTTTGTTTGTGTTTTAGGAAAACAGTAGAAACTCTGGCAAGAAGAGCGGCTAGGAATTTCATGCTAGCCTAGGATTGAAGTATTTTTCAAGTTCCTTGATTAAGTTGCCATTTTACCTGATTTTGACAAAAGTTTTCTAAGCTGTTTATACTTTGTCTCTCTCTTGAAAATCAAAGGACTTAAATTTTGTATGTTTATGTAATAGTGGTGCTCACTGATGCTGCCATTTTAAAGTGTTGTCAGAAGTAATTATAGTCTTAAAAAAAAGAAGTAATTATAAACACATGAACACCATGTTTGGGGATTTACACTTTTTGGTTAGAAGTCTAACAGGCTGTGTTCTCACTAGGGATACTTTACTGTAAGAATTGGAGAAAGATCCAGCAGCTTTGGATTAGAGCTAATGGGAAGATGGGAAAAGAAAGACTTCTTTTTCCTCTTGTTGGTTTCAAAGTAACTTTTAATACAAGCTTTTGATTTTGCTTTGGGATTTTTTTTTTTTTTCCATGAGTTATGAAAATGCATGAAAGGCTCTTTTCAATGGCATCATTGCGTTTTCTTTCTTACCATTTGCTCTTTTGCCCTTGACTTTCTTTTTTTCTACTTCTGCCATCACAGGCAGTAGTATTAATCTGCAACAAGGTCAAAAATTGCTTGAGATTTACACCGAAGTGGCTTTGCTTTGAAAGTAATTTGTTTGTAGAACTACCTACCCCATGCCAGCCATACCCTGGCACATTTCTTCCTTTTAAAGATGTTTGTTTTCATTTTGATTTTGTATCTATGGAGAAATATTAAGTACCTGTTTGTACCAGGTGCTACCTTTGTATCATTTAAAGTGTTAAAATTTGGATAGACACATGACTTCAAGTAGATAAGTAAACAAGATTACCATGGCAACATACAAAGTCCAAATTAGTATGTCCAGACTCTTATCATCAGTGACTCTTGGTACAACAGACTATAAGTTAAGTGTCTGTCCCTATTTGTGCGGAGAATTTCGAAGTAACTGAATTATTCATTTAAGACATAGATGTGTAGGTCTATGTAGGTTACTTGAAGAGAAGGAGGGAAGGCCAAGGTGGGAATAGATTTGGTGTGCCAAAACACTAGTCAGACATCAATGAACTGGATAAAGGATGATATTAAGTAGAGAATAAGGTTTCCCTTTTTTCTCTTATTTTACCTTGTCCTGGCACCATTACTTCCCTGCATTTTCCTAAAAGATGCTCTTTCTCTTCTCCTACAATCTGACAGAAGAGCTTTTATGGAAGTTGCTCATTGTCTCTTTTCTGGGCAAACTGTATTCAGAACACAGGCTTTTAATCTTGTATTCCTAATACTGTGAAATCTTTAAAATTAGAGTCCAGCTGGATTCACTGGCAGCTGTCTGAGGATACCAGTCTGGAAATGCCTTCACTATTTCTTCAGCCCATTTACCTGATTATACCTGTTATTCATGGCTGTGATGTTAAAGTTCAAAAACAGAAAAAGAGTCAGCAGTTTTATAATAAGCAAAGCTGAGAAGAGTTGTAACATAGAGGTTGGATCCGTTATAGTCAACATGCCTTAGGAGTGCTTTTGGTGCTGTGTGTGGTTTGCTTTTTTGTTTGTTTGCTTGTTTGTTCATTTGTTTTTGACTCCTTAGGAACACTTATGACTTGGGAATTTATTTTTAAGAACCCCTTTTCAAGAATTTGCATACTCCTGCAAGATACAGGAAACTTTGACATTTTGACAAATGTTTCCTTATGGCCCTAAACAAGTTACTTTTCTCCAAACCTTTTTTCTTTTTTTCTGAATTAAATTTTTTAAAATTTTATTTTCAAAGCAATAGGAGCACAGTCTCAGAAGTGAACTATGACTAAATAAAATAGCCAGTACCCTTCCCCACCCCCCACCCCTTGTCTTGTCCCCTCACCTTAAGTTAAAAGATCTTTCTCCTAGTATTTACCTCCATGTATTAAATAATGTTTATACTTATTTCATTATCAATATTAGATATTATCTTTTGTGGCAGATAGAGAGTTGACATTCTTAGCATCCCTTCCCTCCCATCCATCTCATACGTAGTCCTTCCAGTATAGTATGGTCATGTTTTTGGCTAAATCAGTATTCAGTGTCAGCATTGTTCACTGCTGAGCAAAGTAATGGACAATGGTATTTTCTTTCTTTAACATAATTTCTTACAGTTTTTGTTTTCCTGGAATTAACAGTTGCCTCTTTTTTTCATTTGCTCAGTTTTATGCATCAGAGTCTTCCAGTACTCTTCAGAGGAACTGTAAACCCTTCTCAGTACTGCCTGCTTTGGTCATCCTGGTGCAAGTTAGACTGATTGTTTTTTACCTGGAATACACTGTTTTCATCTTGGCTTTATTACTCTCCTGGGAATCCCCTTTGCCTCTTTCCTGTGCAGTAGCCTCTGTTTCTTGGACTAAATGTCTTATTTTCTCTCGGCTCTCTCCCTCACTTTGATGAGGTTACATTTACCAGTAGCTTTCTGGGAAAGGGCATGTTTTATTTTAACTCATACTTTAACTGATATATTGGCTGGATATATGTAGTGGGTTGAATGGTGGCCCCCAAAATGCTAAGTCCATGTCCTAATTCTCAGAAGCTGTGAATGTACCTTGTTTGGAAAGAGTCTTTGCAGGTGTAATTGACTTACAGATCTTGAGATGAAGAGACTGTGCTGAATTATCTACATGAGCCCTAAATCCAGTGACAAATATCCTGAGAAGAGGCACATGAGAGATTTGACAGACAGAAGCAGAAGAGTCAGGTGACCACAGAGGCAGAGGTTGGGGTGGTAGATGCAGGTGGAAGAATGCCGACCACAACCAGAAGCTGGAGGAGGCGGAGAGCCGGTTCCCTCCTCCAGCCCTCAGGAGGTGAGGTCTTGCCAGGTAGGAGCTGTGGGAGGATAAATAGCTGTTGTTTTAAGCCACCCAGTTGGTGGTAATAATACTACAGCAGCCTTGGGAAGCAAATACAATCTAGATGTCCATGTTAGAAATGATTTTCCCTCAGAAATTCGAAGTTACTGTTTCATTTTCCTATTTCTTTTTTGCCAGTGCGAGGTCCAGTGCTGTTCTGATTTCTGATTCTTTACCCTGGAACCCTTGGGGCCATCTCTTTACCTCTGCTGTTCTCAAACTTTGCAGTGAAATGCCCTGGGCTGCCTGTTCCCTCCTGTGCTAGACCGTGGGAGGCGCTGTCAGTCCAGGGAGAAGCTCAGGTCTAGATGGCTCATTTTGTTTGAGTTAATGTCTTTGATTCTTTTATCCCTTTTTTTCTGTTTTCTCTTTCTGGAATTTCTGTTAATTGGTTGTTAGATCTGGATCGATCCTCTTATTTTCATTATTTTTTCCCTCTAAACTTCTCTCTTTCTCTGTTGCCTTTCTAGGGAAGTTCTTTGAGTTCTGCTCCTTAACTGGAATTGTGAAAATGTGTGACTTTGTATTTTTAAATTTTGAAGAGCTTTGTTTTGTTCTTGGGATCCTATTGTTATTTCATGAAAGCACTGTCTGTTCTCTTTGGAGAATTAATTGTAGGCATCTTAAATTTTTCTTTTACTAGGAGTTGTTTTAATCCCTTCTGAATTAATTTTTTGCCGTTTTGGCCTCAGTCTTTTCAATTGGATGACTTTCTTAAGTACATGGTGATCTTCACTGTCCATTCACATTTAAGAGGAAAGTACTAGAGAGTTGTTTGAACATTCCAGTGTGAGTGCCCAGAGTCTACTGGTTCGTGAGCTCAGCTATAGAAGAACCAAGTAGAGTTGGTTCTTCCATTGGGGTGTCCAGATGTCAGTTTCTATAGGTCTTTCTTTTGGAACCTTGTGTCTTTTCTGAAGAAGACTCCTAACAATCTGCTGCCTGTGTCTGGGGTGAGAACTTGCTGCCTGCCAGTATTCTTGGAGCAGAATACAGGGATTGTCTTTGGGGCTTCAGCATTCAGTATGTAGACTTATTCAATACAAGCTCTTTGTGTCAACCAGTGTTTCCAAGTCCAAGACCTCTCTGGTTTAATATCCTCAGGGAGTGCACTACCTGTCCCTGTTAGGGTCGGTCACCTGTCTCCATAAGCTGGGGAGGGGCCCGGGAGGTCCAACTGCTTCTTGTACAGACTCTCAGCCAATCTTCTGTTTTTATCCCACCCTTTACCCTCACCTCCACCCACTGCCCCCGGTTCCTGAGCATGGATCCACTGTTTTTCACTTAAACATCAGCTTTCTTTGCTCTGTAATTGGTTACTGCTACTCTGTCTAGTTTTCATTCCCCCCAAATTTGTTGGCATATTGTGTCTACTATTGTTTTCTCTTGTGTTTTGTTTTCTTATATGTTTATAGCTTTTTAACCTTTATTTTAATTTTATTAGGCTTTTAAGACTTGGAGATAAATGCATGTCTGATGTTCAGTTGGAAGACTTCCTTTTTATTTTAAAAGCAAATTAATCTTATAGCTTCCTATTACTTAGAAAGAATTACTGGTAGTCTTAAGTGATTATAAAGTATTTCACAAACAATAAACCTTTAAATGTTTGGTAATAGACATTTTTAATGGTTTGAAGTGAATTATTAAATAATGTATAAGCATAATTCCTAAAATGTAGCTTTATAAAGAGGAAAATGTCTACATTAAGCAGATACAAGCACCTCTGTTTCTCTGGGTTTGCATCTTCTTTGAAAACAATCCTTATGATTATCTCTGTTCCTTTGAGGGTCTTTAGGTATTTGGATTCATGCTCTGGCACATGTGTGTTTAGCATTGTTTCTTAGAAAATAAAGGAGGAAAGAGAGTATATGCTTTTTAAAATATTTGATTAGTGTGTTGATTTTGTTTTTTAATCAGATAAATAGAACGACTGGTTTCAAGTCACATAGCTATGCTTTGTAAGTATTTGAAGGGTGGTGTGTATCTGTGTGCTGTGTGTCTGCATTTGGCTTATTTCATGCTTTTGTATTTACTGTTTTGTGAGCTGCAGCTTCAGCTGTTTAAAGGCTGCTTATTTCATTTAAAACTGTCACCTTCAAGGCTTTTGGTGCCTAGATGGGAGTAATTTTTGATATGTTCCAAAGGCTGCCTTTTTATCGTTAGCTGTTTATCAAGACTTTTTTAATCCTTTCATCCTGCTGACTTGGATAATATTGTTGCCTTTAGAACTTTTTTTACCTTTTTCTTTCCTAATTTTGTTATATGTAGTCATTATTTCTGGAGTAAAGTACTTGGGAACTCAATATGTTAGGAAGCCTTCCTTAGGGCCAAAAAAAAAAGTGTGATTGTTTTTTGAAGATTATTTTTAGGGAAAGAGATTTTGAAATGACTTACAAGTATTTTAAAAGATGTCACACTGATATATTCAGTTTTATCTGAGTCATTAATTACTGCACTTTATTCCTTGGAGCTGAGCCTGGGTACTGCAAAGTGAAACAGAGAGGTTCTTGGTGGGCTCATTTCAGAAGAGATAACAGCTAATATTCGTCACTCAGAAAAGCTTTCACTAGTGCTTAGGGCAGTTATTATTCTAAGTATTTCTCATCTCTAAAAGATGACCTGTTCTTTCAGTTACGTAAGTAAGGTTTAATTTTTTTTCTTAATGTACATAATCATGTTAAGCCAGGTCATTTGTGCAGAGGATGTACATCACTGTAATAAATGTAAACACATTACACCTTGGCGTTCACAAATTTAACACTCTATTTTTTTTTTCTTTTTTAAAATTCCTCATATTGCAAAGCTTTTGTGCAGAAGTATGTCACTTATTGGTGTGTTCATTACCCAGTATTCACGTCTCAGTAATGCCCATTGTTTCCTCTGTCCACCGTCATATCATGTCACAGTAAATCTTATGAAATCAACATAGGGGACTTAGTTTTTTTTTTATTTTATTTGTATTTTTGTGAGGTAGGGCTGTGAAAAGGAACACTGTCAGTGGAAATGAGAAAGCCTAAGAAAAGAAGGGTTCTTAGCCAAAAAGATAGAAATTTGGCATAAAGTATTGAACGTCAAATTCAGTAGAAGTTTGGTTCTTTGAATGAATCAGTCCACCAAATATTTCATACAGAAACAAGAAGAGAAACCATT
Organism: Camelus ferus; assembly: GCF_009834535.1. NCBI lineage: Eukaryota > Metazoa > Chordata > Mammalia > Artiodactyla > Camelidae > Camelus > Camelus ferus. The sequence goes on along the minus strand of NC_045718.1, from coordinate 1,686,598 downwards.
TGAAAAATTGTTTTAATTTGTGTTCCAGGTAGTATAGATGATAGCTCATGAAATTAGAAAGTCTTAAAGTTGGAAAAATTATGCTGTGAGAATGTTCATAGAAAATGTGACTCTTGAGAGGAATGTGCTTTGGAAGACTAGAAGAACCTTAGCTTTGATTTTTAAATGCCATGAAGCAAACGTAGTGAAGGCACTAGTTCATCCACTGGACCAGCCTAGTCCACGGGTAAAGGTGCTCTGAGTATCAGAAGGAACATTTTTCATTAACAGTGAATTCAGATGATAACGGGGGAAGAGGCACCAGTGAGCGATACTTCTGTTGAAGTGTTTGCTGTCAAGCTAAAGAATTTCATAAAGGTCACAAATTGGAACAAGTGTTCAGTGTTGCTGAAACCAGCCTCTATTGAAACACAGTCTTTGAAAATACTTAAAAGAAATGAAATAAGCATCAGAGAATGAAGCCATAATCAGTAGACATTTTCACTAATAATAATTTAGGGAAATGGAGGCGATGCCCCTCGTTTTTACTTCTTTTCAAAGCCTACCTAAGCAGTTGAAGAGGAAAAAAAGAACTGCCAATCATTGTACTACTATAGGGGGAAAAAAAGCCTAGCACTTTTCCAGTTTTTAACATTCTTTATAATTTTCTTTCTTTTTTCTTCTTCCATAGAGGTTAGAATAAAGGGTGTTTACCGATGGGTGGGAAGGTGGAAAAAGGGATTCTGAGGAATTTGGAATCAGATGTTTTTAAGTCTTATACCCTCTGAAGGAATTTGGACTTTATTCCTTAGGCATTTGGAAGCCAGCTGTAATTTTCCATTAGGTTAGTGATCTGATCAGATCTGATTACTTTTAAGAAGAAGCAGGCTGAATGCTGGAAAGCCAGTGTCAGAGGACCAGCTGATGGGAGGCTGTGGGCATAATCAAAGCAAGAGGGAGAAATCAAACTAAGGCTGTGTGGGGTCAGTGGGTGGAGGGTGAAGAGAAAAGAAGAGGAACCAGATTTGAGAGGCAGTTTTGAGGTTCACTTGGTCTGGGACTGACATGACTCCGAGGGATAAAAGAGAGGGAGGAATGGTGGGTGACGGTGAGCTTGAAGTCTTGGGAGACTCAGAAATGGTGATGGCTTTCACAGAATCGAGACTGGAAAACATGGAACATGTTTGAGAGGTAAAAACTTTTGGAGGCAATGTCTACTCCAGGTTGTAATCAGAAATGAGATGGATGACAGTAAAGATCAGGTTAGAAATAGGTGTGGGGAGAGCCAGCGGGTTAATGCGGGAAACAAGACGCACGGGAGCAGGCAGCAGAGAAGCCGTGTGTGCGGAGGCCACCTGGTGCAGGGGCCGATGAGCCCTGCAGTCTCGCTCCTGACACCCTAGAGAGGTGTTTGCCTGTTTATCCCAGTCAGGGAAGGTGCTTGATGTATTTTAGAAACAGAAACATTTTTAGGTTTAAAGAATTAATTGTCAGCTGTTTGGAGGAAGATCTCCAATCCAGAACCTGTAAATCCCTGCCTTGGACCAGATGAGTGAAGCCCTGTACCAATCACGGACCAGCACGGGGCAGGGCACCCGGACTGACTCCCTGGGGTGGACCCTGAGTGATGGGGATTTGGTTTTGAAGGTTAAATGGTATTTAGGATACTGTTTTTAAGGAAGCAGCAAAAACTTACATTTTGTATAAGAAAAGTTTTCATTAGAAATTTGTTTTAATTTCTAAGGGAATAGTAGCTTCCTTCCCCCATTTAGAACACATACCTGTCTAGAGTGACCTGTTTTCCCAATCTGTTGAATAATCAAGATTTTAATAATGTAGAGCTGTTAATATTTTTCCCGTACCTTTCAAAGTTGTGATTATTCCTTTTGCTCTTTTCTTGAAAAGTTCAGTCGGATTTCTTGGAAATTTAAGTGCCTGTTTCCTTAAAGGTGGCACTGAAGCAAAGGCGATGCATTTTGAGTCTGTACGTCTCTAAGGAGGGTATATTGGCTGCTGTTAGGAGACCTTTGAGACTGTATGTTACATAACTCTTGAATCACAGACTTTCTACAAGATTTTCATTTATTTGAAATTGCCAGTGTATCAGTTTCAGCTTTTGTTCTGTTATAATGAAACCACAATAATAATTTTCTAGTAAGGGAAAGTGCTAGCTAGTTTCCGTTAGAAAGTCATTTCTTCAGTGATTGCAGGGCAAATTTCAATCAAAATCAAGGGGAAAAGTAACTGAAAGAGACTAGAGAAAAAAATTTTTTTTAATTAATTTTTTTCTGAGTTTGTGATGTGAGCACTTTAAGTGTCAAACGTAGAGATAAGTTAGGGGGCTCTGTTTCTCCTGTATTTCTCATAGTTGGCAGCCATGTAATGTCTTCACAGCTCGGTCTTCAGTGGTGGGAATACCTTGGAAATACCTGGCTTATTTGGTCTCTTGGTAACTTAGACCTAGACTCTGAATGGCTGTATGCTTTTAAAACTGTATGTTCCTCCTGGTTCATAGACCTACTGAATGCCTGCTCTCAAAGGAGGAAGCTAGGAATGGAGGGACTCCTCACGCAGGCCCCTACGTGGTGTTCCAGCAACGCTCAGGGCTCAGTTTTAAAAACTGGGGCTATGGAAGGCAGGCAAGGGGGTGGAGAAAGATGCTGTCCTCAAGTTGCCCCTGCATCGCAGGGCCACCGCGTTTTACTCTCACACAAAAGCAAGCGGCTCTAACAGGAATGTGTGGAATGCTAACTTTGTAAATAATTCGGCTTAATGTTTGTTTACTGAAAATGCCTAAATAGATTAGAGTTTAGACAAAAGAGAGTTTGAACTGAGAATGAGGGTGATTGTACACGTTGCTTTTGATGGGAACAGTTTAAAGCCAGCTTCTCTTTACACTCAACTTCTTTTAGAATGCGCCGTTTAATTTTAACGTAGGGCGGTTTCTGGTTTGAAGAGCCGTTGTAATCAGAGTGAACTTATGTTTGTCAGTGTGGTAACGGGGAGCATTTGCCTTGGGGGAAATACGGGCATGAGTGAAGAATATAGTTACCGAGCTGCTATGGAAATCTTTAGTTCTTGTTAAAATAAAAATTAATAATGGTGCCATACATCTTCTGGCCGTCCTTGAAACGTTCTGTTTGAACTTGCTGAAGTGGCTGCTCTGCAGGATTTTCATCAGTGAGGTGGAGGCCTTTTTTTTTTTTTTTTTTTTAAGTGTCCTGCACGAATTGTGTCATACCATGTGTTTGCACTTACGTACGTTTTTAAAAATTCAAAAGAATATCTTACCGTCTCTTGCTGAAAATCATCATTTTCGTGTTGTAGGCAGTTGAGAATGTGTTGGGGGATGTATGAAGTATTATACATGCTGGTAGGGACCACAGACTAGAAAGCAGACGGCCTGGCTTCAGGACACGTGGCCTGCCATTTACTGCAGGTGGGTTGTTTACCCACACCAAACCTCAGGTTTCTTCTCTGTTTAAGGTAACCATTCTAGTAGTAATAGAGATACTCTGAGAGTCAAGTGAGTTAGTGTATATATTAAGTGCTTAGAATTACAACAATGCTCAGCATATAGCACTATATAAATGTTAGCAATTTTTAAAATTTTGTGTTGCATGTCATTAGCAGAGTGAGTTTCTTATATTCAGTTCTTATTTTTCCTAACAGGTAGTAGTCAAAGATGAAACTAGTTTGAAAGGAAACTGTTACTACTACTGACTTACTGGATAATCCAAAAATTGTCCAATAATTGAATGAAAATTGTGTTTAGATTTGGAAAGTTCTCTCTCATTTTAGGTTTGTCTGGTCTAGTAATGTATAGTTCTTACAAAATAATAAATGGGGGGCCTAGAAATGTCTCCAATTTCTCTTGCTTTGTCTTCTCAAGCTGTGGTTGAACTATATTACTTAAAAGATTTTCCTTACCAAGAGAAGTGTGGTTTCTAAATGGATGCTTTCATATTATTTGAATGTCCTCATCTTTGTGAATAGTGTGCAAAACACCAGTAGATGACTACAGATGTCCCAAGTTGGGGATTCTGTGGATAATATGGTGACAGCAGTGGAGGATCTGGGAGGGTCCTTATTATTGTTTCCTTTGCCCCAGGTACTATGGAAGGTGTTTTCACATAATTATCACTTTAAGAAATACTAGAACTCCCATTTTAGAGGTGAAAAACCCAAGGTCAAGTTAAATGACGTTTCTCTGGTAACACTGATAATAATTGACAGAATCTGGATTAAAACCCAGTCTGTATTGCTCCAAAATCCTGTTTCAGCCATCAATGTCTCCTGCTTAAAATACTGAGATGCTTTTGTTAGAAGCAGAGCTCTCTCTGTTTCCTCACCCAGAGGAACTACAAAGAAGTGGATCTGACCAGGAAAGGAGCAAATACACCTTTCCCTATCTGTCTCTTGCCTTTCAGCATCCATCAGTAAGCCTTGCCTAAAACAGTTGCGTCGTTTGGAATTTACAGAATGGTGATTTTTTTCATTTATTTTCTATTTATTTATTTATTTTTCTAGGGATGAATTTAAGTTCCTAAAGGTGGGTTAATGTCCCTTTCCCTTTAATTACTGCTTTCTGGAGTGAGGAGTTGATTTAACAGTCATCTCCAGTGCTGGCCGGCTGAGCCTGCTTTCCCTCTTCCTTCTGTCTTTGTGGTTGTTTTGTTTTGTTTTGTTTTGTTTTGTTTTGTTTTGTTTTGTTTTAAATATCATGGACGTAGGAATTTTTATTTGTTCAGTATCTTACAATCATTATGCTTTTGCTTTTTGATGCTTAAATTCACAAATGAGGCAATGGGAACCAGTGCAAACTGGCTCTTGTGCCCTTTTGCCATGACCCCATTTTTCTTTGAGTACTTCCTTGCTTTCTGGGACAACAAGCTGTCCCAGACCGAACCTTGAACTTCCTGTGTCCCAGACTTGGAATCATCCATTTGTCCAAGGAACTCCAGTGAGACAATTCATTTATTTTAAAGTCTTTTGTTGACTTCGGTAGATTGATCGATAGTGTGCATATTCTCTGCTAGGTATGACTTACTCGCGTTGTATAGCTGCTTCATGGCAGCAGATGAAGTAACAAAACAACAGTGTAGTGGATGAAAAAACGCGTCAGAGAAGTGTGTTTTATGGGAGTATTAGGCCGGAATTCTTGGAAAGCCAGGCAGAATTCGTTTTTATTTATTTATTTATTTATTTATTTTTTCAGAGAGCTCTGTACATTTAGTATGTTCTTGGGCTATAATTAAAGGTGACATAATTTCAACATCTTGGTCTTTTTTCCTAGGATATCCTACTAAATACTTTTCTAGTTTGCTTGGATCTTAGAAATTACCCATCTGAATTTGTAAACTATACAAGAATCTAGAAACTAAACAAGTAGTTAACAAAAATGAAGCCCAAGTGGGCTTGCTGCCTGGAATACCATCCTAGCGGAATAGTTAAACGAACTAAAACAAGTTTGTGAGGGAATGGGGAAGGCAAAATTGATAAAGACAGTTAGGAATTGCTTACTAAGCGTTCTTTGAGAATCAGAAAAATTGAGTTTGTTTAGATGTGAATGGCCTCTTGGCTGCGTCTTAGAGAGAACTCTTATCACTACTGACTCCATTTTGAGTTTCCTTCCACAAATGTCGGGGAGATTACTCACTACAGTTGTAAGTAGCTTACAAAAATTTGCAGTAGCAAAGGTATTAAGATAAATTTAGCCAGTGATACGAACCTTTTTTAATTTAGGTGAAACTAAATTAAAATGAAAAACAGAACATCCTTCTTAGGCAAAACAATGAAATCAACTATTGCTGATTGCTAAATATAGATATGATTATAATGTTTATTTTTTTAGGATTTGACTTTAATTTTCCCCCTTCAGATGCTTGAAATGAGGTTAAGCTCTTAATTATTTGGTATTAGACTAATAAATAATTCCAAACCTCTGTTTTCAGTTCTCTTTTCAGTAGCTGCCAATGTATGTTTGAACCTTGAAATGGAAGCTGATTAACATTTTTAAGGGTTGTCTTCATCTTCAAAATCAACACAGAACTGCTTCTGTATGATCTTGATTAAATATTTGTATAAAACCAGGCCAATGAAGGAGGGGACTATTTTGTTTCCTTGCATCATATGGTTTTCATTACAGTTTTGTGTTTAAGTCAGTTTTATTCTTCAGTTGATGTAGGCACAGAAAGTTGTCTTGTAGGTTGCTTTAGGTCATTGAATCATTGCTGCCTTGGAATAACCCTGACAGATTTCATAAGCTGCTAAATTTTGATCATTCTAGTCTATACTTCGATGTCAGCACAACTTCCAACTAATGGTGGTGATCTGTGTCTCACATATACAGTATGGCTGTCTCTTAACATTATATTTATACCAAGGTTAAGAATGGGAAGTACCTTTAATTTCTTTGAAGTCCTAAACTTTCTCATGTGTAGTGTTGTAGTCAGTGGTTAACAGTGATTCAAATCCAGAACGCTCTTGGTTTTTATTCCTACTGTCAACATAATACATCAAGTTGCCACTACTTCTGTTTTACAAACAAAAACCTTTAATTCTCATGATGTCTTAGCATTTAATGAAATCTATTTAGGGATCCCTCTAGGCAAATTTTTCCAGTGAATAACACGTTTGGAATTTACCTCTGATCCTTTTCTTTGTAGGTGCTCCAAATATTTAGGAAGTTTTTATACTTAACGGTAAATCATCTTTATAGAAAAGATCCCGTAAGTTGAAATTATATAAATCTATTGTATGAGATAATTTGCCCAAGATCTGACTTCCATAGAAATTAACCTAAAGCATATTCAGTTGTTTTCAGTGCATTTTAGTGCTCATTCTCCTGTGTAATTTTTAGGTTATAACAGACAATTTAGTAATATATATTTAATAAGTTTTAGAGCAGTGTAGTATTGTGGAAAGAAGTTGGACTTTGGAATCAAATGGATTGGGGTTGAAGTATTGACTCAGTCATTTATTAACTGTGAACTTAAGTAATTTGCTTCACTTCTGTGAGCCTTAGTTTCTTCGTAAAAGATGAGAAAGATGATAGCTATCTGGCTAAGAATCTTAAGAGAATTAGAAGTAAGGCAATATTATGTAAAGTGTCTGGCACATAATATCTTCATGGTCTAATTCATAGTATAATTTTTTTTTTCATTGAATAAGTTGGAAAGGAAAGCAGAATCATTATGGTTAATAAAACCAGAAAGGTTTCTTGAGGGAAGTTTTCTAGGAGGATGTTGGAGGAGGCTTATAAAACTTAGGTTCTGTGGAAATGGTTGAGGAATAGTTTGTTTTCTCACTTCTTGTCCTGTTTTTTCCTTTTAAAATTAATTTTTACTTATGCATGTAGTTTAAAAGACCACATTTTGCCAAAAAGTTCATTACATAAAGCAATTTTCTGCCCCATTCTGTCTACTCTGCGCGGCTCTGACCCCAGGGCGACCTGGGCAACCAGGGCAGCTCGCTCCTTTAGTTAGTTCTGCCGGCGTTTGTATGTCACTGTATTTCCAGCTGTCACAGTCATGTCTTCTGATCCATCAATGTGCAGTGCTATCTGTTAGCTTTCTATTATTGTAGGCGAAGATTTCATTCTCTTGCACAGTCTCTTTCCTCTCCACATAGTTACTTTTTGTTAATTCAGTATTCAACATTTATTGTTATGCCTTTGTAAGTATTATTTACAGCTGAAAGCTATAATATTTTTTACTCAGGTTTCCTTCCTGTTTTTCCTGAAATTAGTAATTGCCTTGATTTCATATTTAACTTTAGTTCGTTTAGTTTTTCCAAATCAGATTACCTCAGGTAATATATCTATTGTAATAGCTTGCTTTGAGACATCCTCTGCTAGAAACCTGCGTTTTCCTTTTTCCAGGCTGATTGCTCTCTTGGGCCGCTTCACAGTTGTCACCCTGGGACTTAAATTTCCTGTGATCCTTGGGATGTTCCTGGATTGGATTCCCTATTTCCTAGATCTTATATCTCCTTTCTTGATGTACTCCCACTGATTAGGTAAAACATACCCTTGGAGGGTTTTGTCAAGTTGAAATGATGGGACTGTGGCAGATGGCCTGGTGCTGACGACAGCGCTTAGCATCCTTCCCTGAAATCACTGCTCCAGGTTTCCCTCCCTGTCTGACCTGTTGTCCCCGTGCCAGAGTCTCCATTCCCTCTCATCCTGAACACGCCCTCTTTCCTGTGTTGGATTTCCTATTTTTTTCCTTCCTATATCTTTTGGTTTACTCCACCTTTTTGTGGAGGACATTCTCAGTTTAATTGGAAGTAAAGTTTTGGATACTCTACTTGTCCTTACACTTGAATAACAGTGTGTCTGGGTATTAAATGTTAAATTGGAAATTCTTTTCCTTTAAATTTTTGAAAGCTTGCATCTATTGCTTTTTTGCTTCCAGTCTTGCTGTAGGAAAATCTGAATCTATTCTAATTCCTGATCTTCTGTATGTATGTGATGTGTTGTTTTCTTTCTGGAAGCTTATTGGATCTTTTAGACCTATTCTGAAATTTTACATGATGTCTGTTTTTCTTTGGTGTTTTAGACATTCAAGAGGGCTCTTTTCATCCTAGAAATGTGTGTCCTTAACTTTTGGGAAATTTTCTTGAAGTATTTCATGAATTTTCCTCCTTCATTTTTGCACAGCTGTCTGTAGACCTGTTATTTGTATATTAAACCTCCTGACTGGTCCTCCAGCTATCTTACTTTTTCTTCTGTTTCGCATCACTTTTTTCTTTTTACTCTTTTTTTTTTTTTTTGCATGATTTCCTCAGCTTTATCTCCTCACCCTTTTTTTGTTTCTGCTATCATGGTTTTAATTACAAGCTCTTTGTTATTCTGTTAGTCTCTTTTTGAAAATAGCAACTGTTCTCATTTTGTGTGATGTAATCTCCGCTAACTCTTCAGGGATATTAATGGTATTTTACCCTCAGTTTTCTTTATTTGAATAGTTTCTTTTTCCTACATGTTGCTTTAAAAAATTTTGTGTTTATGTTATTCTCAGTCTTCCTTTTGATAAACTTTAGTTGTCTGTTCATGATTAGAACAATTAATCCTAAAAAGGTGATTGGAAGCTTGTGGAAATTGTCCACATGACATGTGAGCTTAAATGTAGCTTTCTCTCGTTGAGTTATTTATTAACAACTGGTTAGATTTTCTATAGAGTATTCCTGATCTCCTGCCTGGAGAAAATCTGCCTACCAGCATTTTGGGAACCCAATGTGAGGAGAGGGCTGGGACTCATTACTGGGGTTGAGGGGAGACACAGAGTGAGAGTGAGAGTGTGTGTGTGTGTGAGACTTAATCCCCTGTTTTTGATACTGTACCTGAGCCTTCATCTGTGCTAGCTCATTACCTATCCAGAGGTTACACGTTTGGTGTTTCTGCCAAGGTGTGTGTGTGTGTGTGTGTGTGTGTGTGTGTGTGTGTGTGTTTAGGGGTCGGTGAGGTCGGAATCTAGAAGTCTGTTATCAACGTAACTCTCACCGAGTGCTCTTTATTTGGTCCTTCCATTCCTACCCTCACTTTCAGAAGTACCCAGAACTGCCAGTTCCTAGGATTTTTGTTTTTCGTTTTTGTCTCCCCTGAAGATTCTGCAGCGTAAATTGGGTTAGTTGTCAGCCTGACGGTTGCAGTTACAGGATTCAGCTCCCTTAGGTTTGCCAAGACAGTTTCCTCTAGTCCATCTGCTTCCACCGCCTGAAATTGTATTGCTGTTTTCCTCCTTGGATCTTGTCCTTGTGAATTGTATCTTTTAAAACAACAGGTCCGTTTTGTTGTGCTTAAGTTTGCAGTTGAGCAGGACTGGTTGTTTACGTTCGAACTGCCACCTTAATGCAGACTGCCTTTTTCCTTGCTATCTGTTCCTTCACCACGTGGAGGCACTAGAGTTAAAGGGTCATTCAGTTGCCTTTAAAACAGTTTTCTTTCTTGAGCTGCCATCTTGCAAGATACTATAGAAAAATATCTGTTTTTAAAACTGATCAGCCCATACTTCTTAGTACTAAATTTTCTGTTGTCTCTTCTCCATCTTGTTGCTCCGTCATGTAGAAATGCGACCGTAACATAGCTTGAATGATGGCAGTCTGTAAGACATCCAGGGCTGGGTGAGATTGGATTCCAAAATCTGAAATCTTTTCTCTCTCAGCCACAAAGTGTACTTGATCTTACAGCAGTGAACAAAAACAGTCACTAAGAAGTATTTGTCCTTTTATTTGGTGATTCTCAGGCTTCAGCAAGCATCAGGAGCACTGATTGTCTTAATAAAAACAGATTAAACCCGAGTTTCTGATTCAGTTGGTCTGGAGTAGGGCCTGAGATTTTGAATTCCTAACAAGTGGTTCTGACGCTGGTCTGGGGGCCCCACTTTGGGACCCCCCTGATATAGGCTATGTTGATTACTTGAAAACCAAAAACGCCACCATCCAAACCCCCAATAAAGCTTTACTTCATTGTTACCTTAAAACTGGACAGTTGAGTGAAGCTTGAAATTTATCCTGCTGTCACTCTCTGCCTCACCTGTCCCTTTACTTAATTGTCTTTCAAGGCAAGCGTGGGAGGCAGAGATCTAACACTTTAATTACTGAATCCCTTCCTATGGTCCACTGTTGCCCTTTCTTTCTGAACTGCCTATTGAAGGTTTTGTCCTCGTCTTCCCCCCTTCCTTCCCTCCTTTTCTGTGGTGCCTGCAGTGTTGCGGTGCAGCAGAAGTCGGCTCTCTGGGCGAGCTCACGTGGAGGCAGGTCTGCCGGCTGTCGCTGGGGAACATGTTGAGAGCATGTCGGTGTAGTTACTTAAACACGGAGGCTTCTCATTGAGGTTGTGCACACTCGTATGTAAACACAAACACCACCTGAGGCTGAGTGGTCAGGCTGAGTCTTTACTAGACAGTAATTTGTGCCTGCCTCTATCAGGAAGCATACACTTGTTAGAACTGAACTGAAAACTTTGAATCGTTAATTTGGCAGGCCAGAGAGGTGTTATTGGTTGTAAGTGGATCTCTGTTCATTGGGAACAGCTCTCTTAAGTAGGGTGAGGAGATTGGCAAAGAAAACTTGGGTTGAATTAGGGCAAATGACCTTTTATCCAGTTAGGTAACCTAATCTAATAGAAGCAGAAATCGTTGTAGGAATGTAGGCTTGATACTGCAGAATTGGGGTGGAGAGGTGTTTGCGTGCTCCACAGCAGCCTTCGGGAGCAGTGAAGGCGAAAGGCAGTTTCTATCAGTGTGGCATGAAAAGCCCTGGAACCGTTGGCTTTTAACTAGCACAGATGTTTTTTGTTTCTTTATGTTGGTTAAATTATAGTACAAAGTGTACTATTTGATTTACTAAGTCAGCGCTGAACTCTTTGCTCACATTTATGTGCTGTCCGGTCTTCATGTTCTGTTTAGGCATGAGCCCTGCTTGATTCTTTGATCCCAGGAAGACAGGAGTACTGCAGCCAGTGAGACATTTTTTCCTGTTCGTAATAGTGTCCTTTTGTTTTGTTTTGTTTTTTTAATGGTATGACTGTTTCAGGGCCATATATATATATATATATGTACTTTTTTTTTAAATAAAAGGTAGCTTCAGCAGAATTAGATAGTCTTTTAACCCAGCAAATGTCTTTAATATCTTTTCTCTTAGTAATTGCTTTTAATGATTAATGGCTCGCGTAAGATAGTATTTTCTAACCAAATGTCATAGGTTCTTGTATATTTAGAGAGATTTTTCCCACATGATACATTTCTGTGAATGGAATAAGTAGAAGAGCACAGACTGTTACATCCATGAAGACAGGGGCTTTGTTTTGCTCATCAGCTTATTTCCAACACTGAGAACAGTATTTGATTTGCAGCTAACGGTAAATATATGTGGAATGAAGGGGGGAAAAAAAATTCAGCATCCTGCATTACTTTATTAATACCACAAGGTGGTACTGTTGTACCATGAAATAAGCAGTGTATAATTCTTAGCCTCTCATACATAGATTTATATAAACCCTATGAATAAACAAAATGAGTTGACTACTTTTATGTTTATTGCTTGTTTCAGTTATTTATAGCTTTAGCATGTGATTAGTCTTTTGATTACATGATTTGGGCAGGCAATGAGATCATAACCTAAATAAACAAAGAACATTTGGTTCAAATTTTTATCAAATGTTAAATGAGAGCATCTATAAAAACCTAGCACAGTGTCAGGTAAGTTTCATTTTTCTCTCCTTTAATTTATTTTGGGTTAAAAGCCTTTGTTAAATTTCTATTGGTGTTAAAATATTTTGCCAAACATTTTCTAATAAGTTATCACTGAATGTTAAGCAATATTTTGTAAGTCTGTTTTGATTGTCAGAAGATTTTAAAAACTGATACCAAATCTAGATTTTACTATATTTTCCCCCTACTGCAAAAAATAAATTTTTAATTTTGCTTCTTGTATGAGGTTAAAATATTTTGTTACCACACTACAAGTTAATCTATAATTTGTCTTGGTTTCACTCCTATTGTAAAACTAAGTATTGACAAGTTTATTTTGTAGCTTGGATTTTTTTTTCATTTCCTTATGATTAGATTGACTTTCGACTATCTTGATTGTGTGATTTTCCTCAGACTGAAGCAAAATCAGAAGAGAGCCCAGGATGGACTATCCTACGTGACGATTTCATGATGGGAGCATCCATGAAAGACTGGGACAAAGAAAGCGATGGAGCAGATGACAGCAGGCCAGGATCTGAAGGTGACACTGACACATGAAGCTGGACAAGAAGCACATGCTCCAGAAGTTGGGGGACTACAAAGATACCGTTTGTAGGAAAGCCGAAAGACTTTCACTATTGCCAACTTCGGTGTTTTCCTTTTTCCTGTAAACTTTGCTCAGCATATATTTCAAACCTTGTATAATTTTAAGCATTGTTCCTCAGAACATTTGTAAAAAGAAGTGTTTCTACTTGAGATGCATTTTTTCAGGTTCGTTTTGGTTTACATATTGGCCATGGATATTGGTGTTTTATTTCACTATCACCGATGTTTATGGCAGTGCGATACCAATTCATAATTAAAATGAACTCCTTGAAGTTAATATTTTTCAGCCTTCCAACTTCAGACCTATATATGTAGAGTTTTGGAGAAGAAAGGTTGTTACTTGTTTTGGTGAGCTATTGACAAAAACCTATGTAGCAAAAACTTTAAATTATAGTATTTCTGATTTACAGCGATGATTGTATTTTTAGATACTCCGGCAAATGTGATTTAAGAAACATCAAATCTCTACTTTTGTATGCTAATTAATATGTGTATAATAATGACTTGGACTTATTTTCAGTGTTAGGTTATTTTCATACAAGATTTACCAAGGTGGAAGGTCTCATGTTTAATTTATGCAATGAGGCATCATTTCTTAGGAAGCATATTTGACATCTTCTAGTTTCTATCTCTCTCCCTCCTTTTTTTCCCACCTAAATATTTGAGTTAGCTGAAACTCTCTTTTATGGACTGACTGACCGAGGTGGAAATTCTCATGTTTAACTTATGCAATGACGCATCATTTCTTAGGAAGCATATTTGACATCTTCTAGTTGGGTGACTGTTAGTATCTAGATGTTAAACAAAAAGAAAAAAGAAAGCAAGACTGGTTAGTATCATTACAGAATTTCTGTGAAACTTGGTGTAAGATCCAGAGCTTGTCAGGGAGTTACTTAATAAAAGTGATCTGTTCTTTTTTAAAAGGATCCATCCTTTTCTCCATCTTTCCATGATAAAAATAATTCCCCTCCTCCTACCCAATTGCACATGTTTGCATCTGTTACGTATTGAAGGGTAACCCTCCCCTCCAAACTGCTAGAGAAGAGCCTGCAAACCCATTTGAGTGTTACACATGTTATGTAACTAAAATTAAGTTAGTCCATGGCCTGGTATTTGTTATCCTAAAGGAAGGTAAACATCTAAGGTATCAAGTAGTTCAACCAGCAAAGCTCAAAATACATTTTTGTATTTATCCAAACTTTTGAAATTTAGTGTCTTCTTAAATTAGAGAACTGGTTTTGTCAATGTAATAAGTAAATGTAATCAGATATACCTCATTAGTAACACAAGCATGCTAAACATCTCAGTGTACCTTAACACACATAACTATTTCAGTATAACCTAACACGTAGATCATTTTGAAAAAAAAATACTTGCAGGACCTAAAAACTTTTTTCTTCTCAGAATTAAAGATTTTACTTAGCTATTAATCTGTTTCTGAATCATAATGAAGCTTTGCAAAAATTCTTCTGAATAGGACAGTCAGGTGATAGAAATGGGTAAATAATGCTTAGTAAAAAAGTTATTTTTGAAACATATACTCATTGTGTAGCCCTTGGTTTAATTTAGAAAAATTGAGCAAGATTTTTCAAACTGAAAATAAGAGAATATTGTTAGATTTTCTTCTTTTAGGAATTAGTTTATTCCAAAATAAAATTGAGTTGCCCCAGTAGGAAAAAAAAAAAGCATATCACTTATGTTAGGAGGCTTTTAAAGCATATGTAAATTACATGAGATAATTTTTAATCATAAAGATGGATTTTTATATGTATTAGTATTTGTGCATATTGGCTATCAAATATTTAAGCAAAATACCACCACACAGGAATCTAAGGATGAGCATATTATTTTAGAAATTAAATGTGTCTCTTTAGATGAATATTTGAAATAGTCTGGCTCTGTCATCACTACTCTACAGTATTTTACCTACAACATTTAAATTCTTCTGACATCAGTCAGGTAAATAATTCTGCATCTGTCTTATCTTTCGATACTGTCTCGAGTTCTTTAACGAGGGAAAAGAGAAAGACCAGCACTGCTGTATCTGCCCCTCCTTGAGTGATGTAAACATAACAATATTTGGATTGCACTTTTGGTAACTATTTAGGGTAACAGAGTAATAGAAATGATTTATTTTTATTTGTTTAAAAAGAACCGTGGAAAATAGTAACCAGGTAACTAGTAACTAGGTGTGATCTTACTCCCTTAGCTGGGTATCCAGGTGGCTGGGGTGAAGGTTCTTAGTATTAGCATAGTTGAGTGTTGCTTGTTTCTTGTTTTTAGGCATCAAAATCTCACAAAGATAATACCTGTTGTAGACTGACAGTAACTTAGAACCACCACAGTAGTTTTTGCACTTTAACTTAGAGGACTGAATTTATTTTCAGGTTACCTGGACTTGTATGTAAATCAAGTAAATTTTGGAAAACCTCTTAGGGCTTTTTAATCAATGTGCTGTTGCACATATGAACATACTTAATATTCAGTGGCCACCAACCAAACTAATCCTGCCACCCAAGATGGTCTTCAGGAAATGTGCATACAGTATTGTAACTATAAAGCCATCTAATTACAGTTTATAAATGCCTCAAGATGTCCTAGTTCAACATGTAACAGCAGAGAAGTTGTAAGGTGGGAGTGTGCACAGAAACATGGATAAACTGAAGGCGTACAGTGTGTTGTTAAGGAGTTAAAGGAATGGTAAAGCCTAAAAAATGCCTGTAAAGGACTCTTTATAAAAGAGCATGAAAATATTTCTTTAGAAGAGATAGGAGGAGGTCCAATAAGTAAGTTGATAGTTTTGTGTCTTTTGGATAACTTTTTTCCTCCCTGTGTATTTACTTTTTTGTTATTTTATTACAGATTTTTATTAATATATGTGTTGAAAGAGTTGTAAGTGAAATGGGATAGACGTTTTATTTTTTTCAGTCTGTTTAATGACCACAGAGTACCCTTATTGTGCTTAGTAGATTGATATATTTGTGCCACACGAACTTCACTTTAAAACAAACGTTTGAAATATCAGTAGATATATTTTCTAACATTTGTAGTTTCTTAAGGAAGTGTGTGCGTGCCTGCATGCAGGTGTGTGTGTGTCTTGGTCCAGGCTGCAATCCAGGTACCTTAGACTGTGTGGCTAAAACAACAAACATTTATTTCTCATGGTTCTGGAGGCTGGGGAGTCCGAGGTGCTAGCAGATTTGATGTCTGATAAGCACCCTCTTCCTGGTTTGTAGACAGCTGACTTCTTGCTGTCTTTACCTGAGGCAGAGAGGGTTCATCTTTCTCAGTGTCTCTCTTCTACGGGCACTAATCCCGTTTGTGAAGGCTCCACCCTCATGACCTAATTACCTCCTAAAGGGCTCCACCTTCGATACTGTCTTCTTGGGGAATAGGGCTTCTACATGTGAATTGGCGAGGGGACAAAAAGTCAGTCCATAGCAATGTATAAAATAGCAAATGGTGCATTTTTAACGTAGATGTGAAATAACTTCAGCTACTATTGTTTCTTCATGAATACTTCCTAATAGAATTAAAAAGTTAAGTGAAACATTTAGCGTTAATTGAGCACCTGTACCAGGAATCGTGCTGGAATTATCTCAGTGATGATATTGTTTATGGCAAAATAAGGGGTCATTTTACTCCTGTAAAAGTAAAAAAATTGAATTTTCTCTTCCTTTTTAAAGTTGACTTCCTGCAGTAAGTGCCCACTGTGTGATCTGAATTGTGTAACAGTTTGGATTACCAGTGGTGACTTGAAATAAATCAGTTCTCTACCATGACTTTATAAATATTTGTTCAAAGATAACCTTTGAAAAAACTATCATAATAGATTCTAAGTTGTACGGTAATAGGGGTCCTAGAATAACGACGCTTGTCCCAGGCTGTGAAGAGGTCAGTTTGTCAGTATTCTGTCGATGGTGACTTCATTTTTCTTTGGAAACCATTTTCAGTTGAGAGAAGCAGAGTTTATTCTGCTCTTCCCTTAAATTCATCTATTAGCATCAAAGTCACTGATCCCTGTCTCGGCTCGGAATATTAGTGATAGGTAGTGAGTCTGTTAAGCCCTGCAGATATTATGAGCACGAAGACTATTTGAGGTAAATTGGCAGTTAGAACACATTTTGGAAAGAGGAGAGAGAACTACTCCGTGCCTACAAAAAGCTCTCTCATTCCTTCCCCAAGAAAGCAGGAGTCTGAATGTTGGCCAGCTGGACAGATGAATCTTAACTCTTGCAGCAAAGGTAGGCCTGGCGAATTTTTCCTCTGCGTGAGCTTTTCTGAAACTTGATTAAATGTATCAGTCAGGAGGGCCTATGAACAGATTTGGAAGTAAAATACTGCTTGAGATAGGTGATGACATTCAGGATAGAGATTGGTGGTTAACAAAGTACTAAGAGTTGCAGTGAATCCAGAATTTTATAGATTGAAGCCGCCTTCCAACAATTCTTAAATAATTTTAGATTCTCTAACGGGTGTTTTCTAGCTTCGAACCACATTAATACTGTTCGTCTGGTTTTCTAAGCATAATTGCAGGGGGTTATGATACAGTGCTTTTTATCTAAGCGTGTAAGGAACCTTCGGTGCTCAGAAAAGCTGTCTTCAGAGACCATTACAGAATATGTTTTACTCTAAGGATATCTGGTCCGACACCCACCCCACCCCGCCCTGTAGCAGGAGTTACATATTTAGCTTTCTGTTAAATGCCCTTTGGTTTTCATCCGAGTAGTTGCATAAGGATGTATGTTGGCGCAGTGGGCCTAATTCCTTAGAATTTTAGTCTCTACATCAGTACTGTCCGACAGGACTTTCTGTGATAGTGGAGATATTCGCTACCTCCGCTTTTCCATATGGTTGCACAAGTGGCTGTTGAAAGCATTTCAGATGTGGCTAGGGATACAGAGAAACAGAAGTTTTGATTCTACGTAGTTACTAAGTTTTAAAAGCTGCATATGGCTGGTGGTCGTCTGTCTACCATTGAAGAAAATAAAAGTTACAGAGCATATTTTTAGTCTATTGCAACATCAGTAATCATAAGTCTATCTTGAATTTCTCCCATAAACTTTTATGGATACAATTTATATACAAATATACTGGTGTGACTTTATTGATTAAATTTTTGCTGATTTCCTTTTCACAATTTGTGTTTTTAAAAAGATATAATAAGTTGCTTTATAGTTATCTCCAGTGGCAAATTGTCCTTCCATTTTAGGCCACTGTTCATAACATACAGCATTTGATTTTGTAGTACTGTTATCTTCAGCTTTCAGAATGAGCATACTAAACTCTAAGTCTCATTGCTGCCCTCTGAAAGAAGTTTGTGATGCAGGAGAAAGGACATACTGTGAGCTGTCAGAGCAAATAGCCGATGCCGCCTCAGCCAGTGAATTCCAGTGCTGTGGGCTTCCGTTGGAGCCTCCTCATTTAGGAGGTTTCCTGAGGAAGTGTCTTCAGTTGCAGAGCTCCCAACTCGTCCAGCAGCTCCGATCTATTCCAGCACACATTCGACATCCTGCCAGAGCAAATGGAGGTTGCAGATTTGGGGAAAAAAAAAAAAACCCAAAAAACCCCAGAAAACAAAGAAGCACGATGAGCATTATTAGCACAGCCAGTTTAAAATGATGAGGTGTTAACCACATTTGTATAAATAACAGTTTCTCTAACCCCTGAATCATTAGCTTGCATTTTTAATGCAATCGGTTCATAAACATCAAAGCAAGAACACCAAATTTGTATGGGGTCAAGATCAACCGGGGCTCTGAATGGGGAGACAGCTGAGAGCCGCGTCCTTGTGCGTGGGTGGCCTTGCAGCTGTTGATTCACCCTGAGGCTGCTAGACAGTTGCCTCTCTGCACTTGCTCAAAGAACCAGACTTCAGTCTTAGGTAAAAATGTATCCCCTGCCATGGAATGGACATAAACAGTGGATTGACATCAGCTCTCAAAACATCAGCAAGGCGGCCAGGCCCAGCAGTTAACCTGAAACACTGAGCAGTACCCAGCATAACATCAGGGCTGTGTCTCCATAATATTTGTCTTTGTACAATAACACCGGGCTCTCTTAAGTGTATTATAAATACAAAAGCTCATAGTCCAAAAGGTTCAAGGTGACGTACCCTTCTCTACAAATGGTAGGGGTGATAGGAATAACTGTTGCTTGACACAGCTGCCGTTATTTTGATCCTTACGAGGACTCCCAAGTACACTTTTTAATGATAAATCCTATGTACAGCGAACATTTTTAGAAATACCAGTATTCATCATGACAGATAACAAAAGGCAAATTTTGGAATCAGAACTCAATTCAGTTTGGACTCATTAAGCCGTGTTTCCTTGGACAAGTGTCTTCAAACTCTGAGGCTATCCTGCACAGCAGGCAGAGGGGTACGTTTGTGTTTTAAGGATTGAATAATGTCCACACAGCTGGTATGTAGTAGGGAGAGTCTCAAGAGACGGTGTTATGCACTTGGAGGACTAGGTGCTGTGCATGTAGATTTGTCATTCATTTCTGATCTATGTAATTGTAACTGTTCTAGATAGAGAGTTCCCTACACACAGATTTAAAAGGGTGACAGTGGATACTCGTTGAGACCCAGTAATTTCTACTTTTAGAAACCCTCCTCAGGAAAAGATCACACAAAAAATTCTCAATGAACAGTGTGATAGCATTTTCAATAGCAACAAATTCTAAGTTCGGTGACATGAGGTCACGTACATCAACTATGGTACCTCCACCTTGGTGCTACCAGTTAACATGATGGCCATGTTAATACATTCTTTTTTTAAGAAAATAACTTTGGACTGTCTGAAAAGACAAGTTTCACCCTCAGTACAAAAATTCTGACATTTAACGAGAGATTAAAACATATTTACTGCCTCCTTCAACTGTTTGGAACCCAACCTCTAAACACTGTCTTAATAGAACACTAAGGGTTGATGTGGAGAGGCAAAATTGATGACCATGTGAAAATCCCATCGACCCTGCAGTGTAAGTTGGAACAGAAGACGTAAAAAGAACAGCAAACATTTATACAGTAATTACTGTGTGCCAGATACCGTTTAATAGTTTATAATGCCCTCAACTCATGCAGTCTTCCTATAACCCTGTGAAGTAGGTGCTATTATTGTTCCCAACACATAGTTGAGGAAACAGGCAATGGGTTAAGGAACTTGCCCAAGTTCACACAGCTAATACAGCTAAGTCCAAGCTTGAGTCATAAGAACTGTTAAACACAGCAGTGATTCCTCACATGTTAGATGATATTAATGTCTTACAGAAAATGAGATTCTAGAAATTGCACTTTGCTCTGGGAAAAATAAATAGGCATGTTGTAACTTTTCATCTCATTTACTTATGAGTATGAACGAATGGCCAGTGGAAGGTGAGACTAGACACCATGTATCAAAAGGTGAACATTTTCCTGGCAGTAGCAATTCAGAATTTAAGGTAGTATATCACCCCAGGCTGTATGTTGGTTGTTATTGCCAGTCTATTATGCCGTGTACTACTGGATAATTTATTATGGATCTTGTTTGAATATGTCTGATAATTAAGACTTTACTATTTAATTATCTGGGTGCTGTGGCTATGGAACTACTGTAAAATTCCATTAGGAGTGGCATCCAGTAGTTTTTCTCTTGGAACATGATAGTTGCTCCTTTTATACTAAGATACAATATATCACCCATGGCTGCTGGTTGTTACTTAATGACATTAGATGACTCATAAAAGTGTAAAATGCTGACTTTTTTTTTTGCTATTAAGAATATATATATTCAAGTTATACTTTATAAATGAAGACTAGATTTTAGCTTAGAATGTTATTGGCTAGGAGATAACTGGTAATTAAAACTTCATAATTTTTCCTCTGAAATAAACAACAAGCCAGTGGAAGATATTCTTGAGGTGAAACTTACTTAATGACAGTTTTAAAAAAGATTTTACAGCAAATTGATATTATTGTATGTTTAATAGGCTGTGATGAAAATATCCAGAAAAAATTGAGCATATTGGTTTTCTCCAAATAGGAAGACATACCTACCTCTCTCCTCTAGATGGCATAGTTTAGGCTTTCATTGCATTAACTGATTTTTTTTTTTCCCCACAACCAGATGACTGACTAGTTTCTGAACAACCAGAACCACCACAGTATTGATGCCATTTAATTGTTACAACTGGTCAGATAACCAGAGTGACCAGCCTATTGTTTAGTGACCTTAATTAACTTAACATTTTGTCTTTTAGACTTCTTAAATAAAAGCCAAAAACTTATCTCTAATAACCAGATAGCCAAAATCATTTTTGTGTATTGCTGGAGTCTCTTCGGGTCATAGCACATACCTATTTCTGGATTTATTTCTCTGGTTTATGCTAAACGGCTTGCCATTTGATAGGAACTGTAAAAATACGACTGCCTTTGACCTTTACAGGACACATACATCTAACTGAAATAATCCAGGTAGAAACCAGGAATCGTAGGGATCTGGATCACAAAATTTCCACATTGACACAACCCGATCAGTTAGGTGAAGTTAACTCCCCAGGTGCCCCTGGTTTTGTGCAGACTTTACTGTTTGCTAAAGTAAGTCACCACAAGTAAGAAGTCAGTATGAGGTGACCCGGAAGCAGCAAACGACAGAAACATTCTGTTCTTTTTTGTCTGTACGCTAAAATGGGAAGAGGACGCTTTATTTTTACTTTTCAGATTCCTTACCTATTGTTCACTTTCCAAAATTTAAAGACAAATTTGGCTGTACCCAGAATACCCAGAATACTTGTTAATCCCAATTATGACCATCTTTATCCTCTTCTTCCTTTTTGTGTGGGAGACTGGCCCTCATGGCGCTCAGAAGAATCTTGACCAAGCACCTCTTAGGGGCTTCATTTTGGGGGTGGGGCATATTATGTAAATGCTAAAGTTGTATAAGTAAGTGTTTTCAAACTATAGCTCTGATGGTGATTATTAGAATCTGTAGCATAGGCAAAGGGGAAAGGGCTTGGAAATATGCAAAATAGATCACTATTGTAACCAAGAAAAGGTGAAAATTTAACCGATGCTTTGTTGGAGATTTCAGATTTTAAAGTAGCTTCATTTTAGAGTGATTATTGGGGACAGTCCTCGTCTGCCCCCTTTGCCCTAATGTACTGATGAAGGGTATCTGCTTCACTCTTGAAAGGGCTCAGTTTTGTGTGATAAGTTATATGGTCACCCTGGCTGCAAGAACTAACTTTGTTTTCTAAGACTTGAAACAACAGGAAAAGTTTGTGGCCCTTAGTCTCCAGTTTTCCAAGTCATAACTACTGATATAGCTTTGCTTTTTAAAATATTTATTAAAATATACTTACACTGCTTTTTAAAATATGCATTTGCTAGTTTTTTCTTCTAACATTAAAGAAATGCGTCCAGGTTTTCTTTTTATGTGCAATTACGACTACCTCTTGGTTTTTGTTTTATTTTCATCTTTTAATCGCAGGCAGCAGAAAGGCAAGGTTGTCTGAAATATAGGTTGGTAACTTTGCTAAAGGTAATTTACACATTCAGAATTTTATACCATCTGTGAAGCCCACTGAAATGATGACAAATTCATTTAAAGACTATATATCTTAAAAGATTAAAAATCCACTTTATATTGTCATTCTCATTTTATGTATGAGAACATCATTATGTTTTTGTCTCATCATTTGCTGCTTCTTTTCCTTCCTCATCTTTTAATTTTTACTATGTTAGTACTTCTCTCTCTTCCTGTCTCCCCAGCAACCTAATTCTGGCTTCTTGCTTTGTGAAGTGTCTGCGGACTGCTGGGGTGGTGGGATAAGCGAAGTGGGAGACATTCTGTAAGGACAAGTGTCAAACCCAGCCCTAAGAACTAAGGTCAACTCTGCCACTGGCTTCTTTTTATCAGCATTAGATTTCATTAAGCACATATCCATATTTTACAGGATGACAACTGTTCCCATAATGTTCATGTATTTATATCCATCACTAAATGCTGTTTATTTATATCGGTCACCAAGTGCTATTTTAGTGGCTGAATTTCACCAAGGGTGAGAAAACAGAGGCTCTGGCGGATTTCAGAAAGCCTTGGGAGTGAGTCCCCAGGCCTCTGGAGGTCACCCCATGTCAGACGTCTCACGGAGCTGAAAATGTAGAGACGGAAGGAAGCCACCAGCAATAATCCATCCACGAATCACAATTCCAAAGGGCAGGATACACGTTCCCACAGTGTATCATCAAAGTGTGAGGCACTTCTCTCTTTAAAACCTCACTACCTGTGATACATTCCGCTCTTGTCCCTGCCTCTTGAGTTCATCCCTTCATCTTTTCCCACCTCTGATCTTCTCTTTCAGTCCTTCTCCCCACTTCCTTTGTTCCTCATCACTTCTTTCTTAGATAAACCTACAGATACAGAATGGAAACAATAATTGGATCATTTTTTTTCCTGGGGAAATTACTCACCTCTCCATTTCATTATTCTGAGAGCAGAAACTTGTATCTCTAGAAATGCACACAGAACAGGAGACAAAAACTATTATGGACCAAACATTGGTTTTGAATTGTGGGATCAGAGACAAAATTATAAGAAATTAAAAGGTTTTTGATATATTTTCACATTAAGTTACCCTATTTTGCGTTTATCAAACATTAGCTTTTAGAGTAAAATATAATTAGTTACAGGAGTTCCGTATTTCTTTTCCCCACCTCCTGGTTTTTAATGCTTGAAACTATTGTGGAAAACTTCCAAAATTGTTACAGATGAAGTTATTCTTTTCATCAGAGTTAGGAAGGACTATTAGATCACAGACTCTTGGCTGGGATCCTTGAGGGCAAAACTCCAGGACAAGGATGAGTCGTCGTTTTGATATCAAACATTTGTTTAGCCCCTTGTAGGAACTCCGCAATAGTTAAGTGAACAGACCCTTGAATGAGCAGAGAAGCCCTAGCAGTCAAAACAGCTATGCTCTCTACCTGTCTGATCTGGAAAACAAAGCATATCCCATTTTAGGGTGTTACATAATAAGAACTTTAACTTGAATTTGGACTTAACTGGACTGTGATAATCATTTAGAGTTCTATTCACCAAAAATGTATTTTCTTCAGTACAATTACTGGGGGCAAAATATCACAATTGTTAAAATCACAATGAACATGGACTTACAGAAACTGCTAGGAGGCTTAACCATGAGACCAATTCTTACTCGCATCTTCCCTGGCTGCTTCATTCTATTTATATCTGAGAAAGAGCTGACAAAAATGGAGATGCCAGAGGGTACAAAAATGGTAGGTGACATTTCAGGAGCACATGCTCAGGGCCAGGCTGTGTTACATGCTCTCTTGGTACCTTGTGTAATTTAATCCTCACGATCACCTTATGTTGTTGGTACTATGTGTTATCCCCATTTCATAGATGAAGAAACAAACACAAAGTGTCTGGGTATCTCAGCTGGGATCACAAAGCCAGAAAGTGACAGAAATTTGAATCCAGGAAAACCCGCCTCCGGAGCCTGCCTCCTTGGGAAACTCAAGACGGTCTACGTGGGTTAAATACCCTTTTCCCACCAGATGGCTATGGGAAACCAGCGAGACAGCTCTTGAAGTCTCACCCATTACATCTTTGAAGGACCGCCCACCACAGAGGTAGAAAGGGCTCCCCTCCCCTCCTGCTGCACTCACATTACTGCCCTCAGTCATAGTGGGAGACTTTACCCACCCCTCCCCTGTCCTGCCTCCCTGGACTTTGGGGAAATTTTAAGTAGCCTCTCATGAGTAGGCCGGGAGTCTAAGAGCTTGTAAAATAAGCAGTAACTATTCAGCAAACTGAATATTATGGACAAAGTGTGTATGGTTCCATTGGAAGGGGTTGCTTGTCACAAGGTTGTATGGCTTAGGTGGTTTTCCTCGAAGTGATGTAACATGGACTTTTGCTGCTCTATCCACTCTCTAATCTGAATCCACTTACCCTTCAGGTGTGTTTGCATTTATCTCAAGAAGGTAGTCAGAGGTGTGTGGCTGCAGTGAGGCTGAGCCTGCGTCCTGAGCGGAGTGTGGAGACAAAGTTCACCAGCCGTGTTCCAAAGCCGCATCTTCTCTCCGTGGCTCTAGTTCGCAGCTCCTGCTTTCCATTCTAGAATTGCCCCAGGTGTAGGAATGGTCACTTTGTTTCCTTTGTGTATAGCTGGATGGTTGCTGTTCTCAAGCTGAACTCAAAGGGATAACAACTTGAAAGTACCAGCCCCGCAGGTAGCCCCTCTGGATCATGTTTTGCGTTGGCTCTTGGAATTGGAGCTGGTTATCTGACTCCTTCCAAGTAGCTTCAATCTGAAACTGGCCTCAAGGAAAGGAAGGTGCTAATGCTGATTTACACATAATTTTCAGAATTATTCACAAGTGGATTGGAACAATTCCTTTATTCCAGAGTTTTCTAATGTGTTTTAATAGAGAAAAATTCCACATTCAAGGAAGTTCAGAGTATGCTGGGTTAAAAAAGAGAAACAGGTTTATGCTCTGGATGATTGTCAGAGCCTTTAACATCATGATGGGAACTGTGAATCTGTAAAAGAACAATAGGGTACCCAGTATCTCCCAAACTTAACTGCACCAAGAATCCCCATTCGTCAGACATATTCTGGTACCAGTGCTTCTCAGAAATACATCGTGGGTGAGAATATAGACAATGGGTCCCAATTGCAAAATCCAGCTCTGCTGAAGACTATGGTCTGGACCAAGGTACTAAACCTCTCTGCACTGCAGTCTCCTCCCTTGCAAAATAGAGGTGATAATAATAATACCTACTTTACAGTGTTGTGAAGATTAAATGACTATATCTATATATATATATATATAGTGTATATATATATATATATATATACACACACACACACACATACACACACCTACCCATCTGCCTCACATTACTAAGTGTGCTATGTGTTAGCTATTGCTGTTAAACCAGTTAGCCCTCTAGTTACTAATGATATAGGTCCTATACACATGTAAAGTGTAAATTCTGTAAGTTAAAGTTCCTTGTGACTTTTCTGTAATAAAAGGAACATCTGAACTGGGGAATAATATAGTGGCTTTGAGTTTAGGGGAAAACTCAACACTTTCCAGTTTAAATCATCTGTCTAGTCA
Organism: Camelus ferus; assembly: GCF_009834535.1. Classification (NCBI taxonomy): domain Eukaryota; kingdom Metazoa; phylum Chordata; class Mammalia; order Artiodactyla; family Camelidae; genus Camelus; species Camelus ferus. The sequence goes on along the minus strand of NC_045718.1, from coordinate 1,660,693 downwards.
GTATGGGTACAGTCATGATGAAATGAAAATGTTGACTTTGAGTAACTAAAGGTAAAAGGAAAAGAAAAAAGGAAAAGTGAACAGGGGCAAGAATTATTTTTGTATTCCTTTCATTTGGACTAGGTTGAAATAGAAAATGTCAAGTTCTGGGTAGCGTACAACTGTAGACATCAAACACTGAAAATTCCAGCTTCCTGGATGTATGCTGTGGAAAGAATGAAGTTAGTTGCTCAAGTCTAGCTGGGGAAGAAGCTGAAGAGAAAGGCATATCAAGACGTGACTTAGGCAGTGAATTAAAAAGATATCCATTCATTCAAACAGTAAAATAAATATACTTTATTCTCTAGGTACAAAAGATAGAGCTCTGTTTTCAGCAGTTCAATCAAATGGAGGAATCAACTGTCAACAACAAACCATAATAAGATAAGCTTTAAGATCCATAAAAAGATAAACTTTAAGATAGAGGTACCGGAAACAGTGGTGTGGAATCTCAGAAAATGATTCCACTAAAAAGGTAGGCGGTGGATCTTAGACTGTGGAAGACCCGTCTCAGGGCTTCCTCTGTGTTGTCCACACTGGACTTCCGGGTTCCTAGGACATGAAGCCACCCTTCCCACACCCCCTCGCCCTATTTCTAAGGTTCTGGTGCAGCCCTCATGCCCACCGGTGGTGCCTTCAGCTGTGAACCCCCTCCCCATTAACACTGATATCAGATGCCACATTCTGGTGCCCCCAGACCCCGGGTCCCCAGCCTCTGCGCTGCTCCTGTAGCCCCTCCCCTTTCAGTGCTGATGGTGCCTTTAAGCCCTCTCCCTGCCCTGCCCTCAGCTTCCGCAGAGGGTGGCTCCTTGCACACACACACCCCCCTCCCCCGCCACTGCTATGGGGGGCTAAATTATCTACATTTTGTAGAGGGAACTCTCTATTTGTAGGGAATGCAGGGGTCCAGGCTGGGTCCCTGTCTCTTGTATAAATTGTACAGACTGAAAAAAAAATGGCCTGGCCCAGAATCAACTGTTTGATGCTTATTTGCCTTAAGTGTGTATGTACAATACAGGAGGGAAGACTTCCATTCTAGAGCAAGTGATTTAATCTGGGAGGCTGCGAGTGGGCCCCACTAAGTAAAAATGGGAGGCTTGATCGCTTGTCCTTCAACAGACTGGTCCAAAATGACTATATAAAGTAAATACCATAAATCACCGTTGTCAGGGCGCACACTCCACCTCCTCGCTCCCTTCCCCGCCGCCGTCCTCATTTCCACACCCCCTCAACGGTTCAGGGAGAGCTCGTGGTCTAAGTAAACGGGAGGACTTCTGACTGTAATCCTAGCACGTCACTTTGTTGAAGGCAAACACGTGGTTCAGAGAGAACTTATAAATCTCTCCTCCCAGGCAAGATCGTGATGTTATCTGCTGGCAGCGGAAGGTTTGCTCCAAGGGGAGCTCCAGAAGCTCCCAACGAGAGAGAGAGAGAGAAGAAGAAGGGAGACGGAGAGAGGCAGACAGAGATACAGAGAGACAGAGAGAGAGGGGCAGAGAGAGAGACACGCACAGAGAAGAGCGAGGGAGAGAGCAAGTGAAGGAGGCCAGGGGAAAGGGATGGAGAACCTAGGATAACGGTCTAGAGAGCCATTCGGGGACGAACCGAGGGGCTGCCAGGCTGCAGGAAAGAGACAGCAGAGGAACGGCTGCAGGCTGCCAAGTGCCTACCTACCCTAAGCGAGAAAGTCCAAGTGGGAGAGAAACCAGGAGAGGGTGGCAAAGGGTGGGAGTCCAAGGGAACCCCCTCGTAACCCCCCAGGAATAAATCCCCCTCAGTCAGCGCGGCCCGGGGCTGCCGCTGCGGTCAGCGGGGGCTGAAAGCAACGGCGGCGGCAGCCGGTCGTCTGTTGCCGGGTTGGCGTTTGGAGCGAGAGGAGAAGGAGGAGCAGAAGGAGGGAGCTGGAGGCTGGACGCGTTCGCCAGCGGCGGCGGCGGCGGCGGCGGCGGCAGCAACGTGGAGTAACCGGGCGGGTCGGCGCGCCGGCCGGGGTGTCGGCCCCCGAGCGCAGCTCCGGGAGCAGGATCCTCGCCGCCTCCCTCCGCTGTCCCCGCGGCCCCCGCCGGACCCGATCCAGCCCGAGCGCCGCGCTGAGCGCTCCCGCGTCCCCGCCGCGAGCCGGGCTCGCCCCCCAGCGCGCGCACGAGGGCGCGCGCGCGCACACACACACACACTCACACACTCACACACACACTCACACACGTGTGCGCTTCTCCGCTCCGGAGCTGCTGCTGCTCCTGCGCTCAGCGCCGCAGTGGAAGGCAGGGCCGCACGGCTCCTTCTTTAAATATCTAAATTGGAGCCGGCCGGCCTCGGCGGCCCCCCTGACAGCGCTCCCGGCGCCCCTCCCGCCGGCGCGCCAGCTGCCAGCCCCGGGACCTTTTCATCTCTTCCCTTTTGGCCGGAGGAGCCGAGTTCAGATCCGCCACTCCGCACCCGAAACTGACACACTGAACTCCGTTTCCTCCTCCTAAATTTATTTCTGCCTCATAGCCACTCGTCTCTTTTTTCCCCATCTCGTCGCTCCAAGAAAACTTTTTCTGACTCCCCAAAGTGAGGGTTCCCCCTGCCCATCGTGCATGAATATTTCCACTTGGGGAACGACCTGCCTTTTCTTTTTAAAAGAATTCAAGCAAGATACCTTTTTCTCTCGGACACTGACTCTCGATTGTTTGCAAAAGTTTCGCATTAAAAAAAAAAAGCTACCTGATCTGTACTTGGAGAGTTGTTGTTTTCTTTTTTTTTTTTCTTACTTGTTTTTACTTTTTAAAAAAATTTTTTCCACCTTTAAAAAAATGCACTACTGTGTGCTGAGCGCTTTTCTGATCCTGCATCTGGTCACGGTCGCGCTCAGCCTGTCTACCTGCAGCACGCTCGACATGGACCAGTTCATGCGCAAGAGGATCGAGGCGATCCGCGGGCAGATCCTGAGCAAGCTGAAGCTCACCAGCCCCCCAGAAGACTACCCCGAACCCGAGGAGGTCCCCCCGGAGGTGATTTCCATCTACAACAGCACCAGGGACTTGCTCCAGGAGAAGGCGAGCCGGAGGGCGGCCGCCTGCGAGCGCGAGCGGAGCGACGAGGAGTACTACGCCAAGGAGGTTTACAAAATAGACATGCCGCCCTTCTACCCCTCGGAAAGTAAGTACTGCTTCACGCTCCCATTCCCCGGGGCTTAGCGCTGCCCGATGCTTCCAGAACCTCAGCCACTCCAGGGATCGCCCTTCCCTCTCCGGGTCCCCGCTGACTCTTTCTCCTCCTCGGGTCCTCCTTCCCACCCACCTCCTTCCCAGCTGTGTGCCCGAGGACGTGAGGCTTTAAAACGTGGACCTGCGACTTTATTTTCTCCATTTTTCCCTTCCCCCAACGCCCCCGTCTTTTATAAGGCGTAATTCTCTTTTTCTCTGCCCTGGAATTCTCGACTCGGCCACCAGCTAGGAGTCAGCCCTCCTCTGTCAAACTAGAGGCGCTCCCTGGGGCAGAGTTAAACTGGGGAACCTTGGTGGGTTTGTTTTCTTTGCTCCGATTGGCGTGGAGCCCGCCGAACTGGTGCACGAAGGGTTAAAAAAAAAAGTGGCTCAAAACTAGCCTCTCCGGAAGGCGCCCCTTTCCGTGCCGAACTATCAGCTGATTCCCCAAGCCTCCTCTATTGTCTGTAACTCCCTGAAAATGTCAGCATCGCCAAGTCAAAACCCGATTTGGAGACCCCTCGGAAAAACCTACCTCCAGCCCCTCAATTCTTGAATCTATGGCCGTAGCGAGGTGTTTACATTCCCCCAAGGCGAGATCTTGTCACCACGTCCCCCTTTGATTTCACCTGGAATGGTAGAAAGGACAACTTCGCTTCTGACTATGTTTCAAAAGGGTTTTTAGTTCACGTTACTTTTTCAGAATTCACTCAAACCTGCCTTTTTAAAACCGCCGGTGTGGCAGGTCATTTTTCCTTCTGTGTTGATCGTTTATCTTTCTCACTCTCGAGCCCGGTGCTCCCTGCCCTTTCATAGGCTTCCTGCATTACTTCGCTGCATTCCTGAATCTCAGCATAGAAGACAGCCGATTTTTTTTTTAAACTGGCTTCTCTGAGGGCAGTGTCCTCAAAACCAGCTGGCATACAGTAGCGATGGGAGTGAAATGATTTATCCTGGAGTTCCTTGGGGGGAAAGGAGGAGGACAGTTAGCTTAGAATTATTTCCAAGTTCTTAAAAAGAAAAGAAAAGAAGCATCCAATGATACCTGAGAGGGTTAAATACCAGGAAGAAGGGGGAAAAAAAAAAAAAAGCTCCAACATTTTCCTATTCCAAATCCCAAGCCGTGCACTTTTCATTGGTTGCCCATTTCTCTCCTCCCCTTTCCATGGCCTATATACTTGCTGGCTGCCTTCACAAAGTCTCTGTGTCTTGCCTACATAGATTGTATGGCCATCCTGGTAATTTTATCCTAGAGGTTCTAATTGCAGGGTGGTGCCTTTCTTTTGTAACATTTATGGTTAATTTGACAAGTCCTAGTTCCATGACTTGCCATGTCTTGTTTTTGATGGTCTCACAGCTCAGGCTGAAGAATCCAGCCCCTTCCTGGCGACCTCTGTTTTGCTACGCCTCCACCTCTTGTTCCAGAGCCGAGCAGAGGCAGGAGATCCTGGCAAGCAGGATGATTTTGTTATTGTAATTATGGCATCATCCACTGTATTTATCAACGGTGGTGATAAAGGCACTCCCCCCTGGTGATTCCCCTGGGGAAGTAAAGTGGTCCACCTGGGGTGGAGCCAAGGTAATATTAGGAAAGAAAATTCATTGTATTTAATTCAGAATCACTGAGACCCAGCAGGGAGTGAAGTCAGCTTGCTTTCCCGAGCACGTGCATCAATTCTGCTGGAATTTGGGCAGACTGCAAGGGTGTTCAACAGACCTTGAGCAAGCCACCCCTTCAGCGTTTACCTGCAAAAGCTCTAATGAACCACCAGCACTTTCATAGCCGAGAGGAGGTCTGATCTCTTCATTAGACAGGTGTGGAGAGAGCAAGTTACCCAAGAGGGTGTTGATTCTTTGATCTTTCAAGCACTGTTCAGTCTAAAGAACTGAGATGATCCAACCCAGGATCATAATCATCACCGAACTGGACAAATTCTCAAATTATTAGGATTTCAGAGGTTGACATCTAAGCTCCATGTGTGAATTTCCTTCCGCATTCACTCTCAAGTACTAAATTAATGAAACCCTCTGACAACTACAGAATAAAATAGGTACTATCAGTTTGCTTACAAGGAATACAAGCTTTTTAATCCTTTTGTTCCATATGGAAGTTTTGAAGCAGAAAGCTGTATTCAGAGCAGGTCTGATACTACTGTGCTAGGACTGTGGATAATTTTATAGAAAGTAGGTTAACTGATTTTCCAGCACTTTCTAGTTCTACTGGAATATAGTGAACCCTTCCAAAAAAAAGGAAGAAAAGAAAAAAAAATCACTCCACCATATTTTTAAAGGGCAAATTGAAAGTACAGCATTGGCTTGTATACCAACTTTACCTCTTCAGGACTTTTCTGCCTTTTAACTCGGTCCTCGCTGAAGTGGCAGTGGAGAGAGAGCATGTCTGTCATTTCTTGCAGTGAATCCGGGGAGGGTCATAAGCCCCAGAGAGGAAGGCATGGGAAAGATCACTGGTTCATTTTTTACCACCAACTTATTAGCGTTCAGGGAGTGACTTCAGCTCAAATATTACAAAAATGCTCTAATTATATTCAATGAGCTATATATCATTACAGATTGTTGACAGACCATTGTGGGACATTTTATAGAGTTCAGACTAAATATTTTTAGCAATGCGGAGTTTTAAAAGTAAAAATATAAGAGATATTGTATATGCCTTCAGGCATATTTTGTCTTAAATATTATCCTTGGCCCAGTGTACTATATAAATACAGTAAATATGAATAGAACTGGCCAGGTGCCAATCTCCTAGGATGAATTTTAGTCAAGAAGGTATTTATGGGATATAAATAATACTGTGTCAACATTTGAAGAAGGGGCCTGATTAGTTTTAAATGTATTCGTATTGATCTTTTCACATGCTGTTAGTTTAAGGCTCAAAGTGGAGTTATGCTAAGGTTTACGGATACTTTATCCAGTGGGAATTAGTGGACTTCTTGTCCTTTGGACAATCCGTTTGAACTTCAAGGCACATCTGTTCAAAAGACACTGTACCAGGCTCTAGAAATTTAGGAGGAGTGATTCCACTTAATAGAGTAAGAATCCACATGATAAACAATTAAAGTATATAGAAACTTGGTCAGTCAAAAAAAGGAAGAGACAAAAAGTTGCCTTTTCTTTCTTTCCCCTCCCTTTTCCATTGTTAACAAATCAGGTAGTATTGTGGTTCTAATTCTGGTGATTTTGTACCTCCCTCTGCACCCCCTACCCCCAGGGAACGTTTGGGAATGTCTAGAGTCATTTTTGGTTGTCATGGCTGCGAGTAAGGGGCCCTACTGGCATTTAGTGAAGAGAGGCCAGGGATGGAGCTAACCATCCTAGAATGCATGGGACAGGTACCCTTCCCCCATCCATCGAAGAATGATCCATTCCCAAATGTCAGTAATGCCCACGTGGAGAAGCCAGGGTGACCCTGGCATTTATCTGGGGTTACTGAATTCTGCCAGTAGTGCCATTTCAAGAGTACCAACTTAAAAATAAAGCATCTTTAGGATCAAAAGGACATCAAAATTGAACAGGAAGATAATCAGAAAGTTATCTTAAATAACTGAGAGTATGAATTAGACTTTTTTGTATGGAGTACACTTTATTACGAGTATCTTAAGGTGCCTAAGTTAGAGGCAGCAGAGCTTCCCATTCATTTAGCTTAAGTAATGATGTTGCCCCGCCCATCGGTAACTGGCTAACTTCAGTCAGCTGCTGTGTGATGTTAGTCAGAACAGAGAAAAAAAGAAGTGAGGAATTATCTTGGATTTTCCTTGCAAGGAAAATAAGCAGTTCGTGTTAATAAAGAGTGGAATCTCCAAGCTAAGCAGCTAAAGAAAGTAAATAATCGTGTTGGTTTATTCTATCATATCGAATTAGATAAACCAAAATATACAGCCTGCAACATCATGGTGAGGTTTCCTTTGTAACTTTCACATAAATGTTAAACATTTAATACCAAGCCATCACTTTTTCTATTTCCCCTGTAATTTTCCAAGTGAAATCGTGGAATCGAGAATGAATATCAACAGCACTGTGGTTTGGGGGAATGTGACTTAACATTCTATTCATGGATGTGTCTCTCTTTACACACAGCACGGGATGATTGGCCAGTTGCCCAATGAGGAGAAATATTAGTGATTGCCAGAACATAGTAGCACTTTTGCTTTATGTCCAGGGTTTTTTTTCTTTCTTTTTCAGTAGAACTATAGTTGATTTACAATACTGCGCTAGTTTCAGGTGTACAGCAAAGTGATAAGGATTTTATTTTTTAATATTCTCTATGTTTGGGTGTGTGACACACAGAGAGAGAGAGAGAAATAAAAGACAGACTTGAACCCCTTCCCTTGACTTTTACGATGTGATTGAGTTATTACTACACAACAGACCAAACTTTCACTCCCCCACTTGTATTGCATCATCAGTTGTACTAACTCTAGTGCCTAATTGTGGTTACATTTAACTTAGGCCACATTCTCTTCCAGGATTTCCTCTTTTCTTTCTTTTACTTTTCAAAGACTAGGAAAAGCCCTCAAAGAAATAGTGTTTATAACTGGAGCAGTTGGGCCATCTTTGTTGCCAAGGGAGGTCAGACGGCTTCAGGCAGCTCCTGGGGAGTCCCCATCTGATGGAGGCTAGGCTTTGGGAAGCTGGAGGGGTGGCTGGGGGACCACTTGACCTGGCAGAGGCTCCTGGAGCCCTCTGCGTCTCCACAGCGCCCCCTGGGGTCTACTCGAGGAGTGGCACTTTCTGAATGATGCCTTCTCCCTGGTGAAAAGATGCTGATCTAATGTAGTCACAACATCTTTCACACAAAGATATGAAAGGATGACAGATCATTTTTCCTAGAGGAAACCGAGATGTGAGAAAAGGACTAATGACTCATTGTTGATCCCATATCCAATCTGGGTTAGAACGGAGGAGGTCACTGACTCCTAGGTTTTTGCCCAGAGATGACAACACACTTCAGGCTGCATTTTTAGAAGGTTAGGGAAATAGACTGGAAGAGCCTGGCCCTGGGAGAAGTGTGGGAGCTGACCACTGAGGTGGGACCCTGGGTCGGGGAGCGGGAGGAACTCCTGTCTCCTCGCCAGTCCCACCCCTTTCCAGGTTCAGTATTAAGGTAAGCAAGTGAGCAGAGAGACTGCAGGGAAGAGCTCTGGAAACAGCCCCGTCAGCTCTCTTGATGGAGCATTTCCGGTCCTGAGGGATCCTGGAGAGAGGATTTGGACTTGCCAGATGTGCTTGCTCTCCTGGGCAGCCCTTCTGCCGAAGGGTGTATCCACTTTGCAGATTCGGAACAGCTAGATGAAATGTGCCTCTGGCCGAGATAAACAAATGTTTCCATTGTCATTTTGAAACCATATGGTATGCTTTTGTTTTTAGTGTTCTTTAAACAAAGATAGTTTTTCACCTAGAGATGCAACCTTCCCCAGGTATTTTAAATTGAATCACATGCTAGGGATTCTTTGCCAGCTTTGTTTAGACTGAAAAGCTTGCTTCCGTCATTTGTTTGGGAGAAATTCGCATCCCGCTGCCACCACAGGTGGGTTTGGGTGGGCGGTTGCCATTTGCTTCATTTCTTTCCTAACCTCTGGAGAGCCAGAGGTTGAGCCACACTGCACGGGGACCACCACCTTGCTTCCCAGATTGGCACGGTGGCCTCAACTCTGCAAAAAACTCCCCCTTGACCTCTTCCCTACAGTCTCTGAATTGCCTTCTTGTTCTTCTCTGTTCTGGAACATCTGCCTGTATGGCGGTGAACTTCACTTAATCAGGCCTCCATTTCTTCATTTGCAAAGATGAGGAAGATGCTGGCTTCCTAGGGTTGCCAGGGATGGACCATGATGTGTAACGGAACCCCGGCTTCTGCTTCTGGCACTCAGTAGTGCCTTCTCTGTGCTGCAGCTACTAATCATCGAACCTCAAACGCTATTGATTTCTCAGGTGCACCATTATTTTATGTGTCACTAAGAGAGAAGTATCCCTGACAATTGACTCTAACGTGCCATTGATTATAAGCGATATTAAAGAGAGGCATTTCAGAGATATTAAAAGGTGATTAAAAGTGATGCTCTGGGAATCACACCCACCAGCCTGGGATGTCTGGGGATCTCTGTCTCATTCGTTTTTTATTAAGTTCCACTCAGCGGATCTATTTCCCAGACTCACTTGGATCGGTCCTTAGGTGACTTTTGCCACTTAAGGGGCTGGCGACTGAGACTGGCAGGCTTGGGAATCCACCATGTTTGGCAATATCTAGTCCTCATATAAGAAGACCTTGAGCATTTAGGCTTCTTGGTAAGATTTCAGATGTCTTACGGAGCACCAAAGATTTTTCAGGGTCTGGTCCCTCCCCCTTGCTCGCCCCACCTCTCCCCATGAAGACAGCTCCAGCCAGATCACCCTCTTTGCCTTTACCCAAATAGGCCATTTATTTTCGTGCCTCCAAGCCTTTGTTTATGTTGTTTCTTCCACTTGGAGAGCCATCTTTTAACACCTTTATAAACATCTTTGGAGGTTTAATCAGCGCCATCTCCTTATGAAACCGTCTTTGGTTTTCCGAGTCATATTTAATTAGCTCTTCCCCTGCACGCCCACAATACTGATATCCATCTCTCTCTCAGCGCCTCTTTTCTTTTGCTGTGGGTAAAATCCAGCTGTGTTCTGACCTGTCTTCTTCTTCATTGGTTGGTCAGCTGCCTCGAAACAGGAACCAACACGGATGTATCTGCATTCTTCCTGCACACTGGTTTTGCTCAATCCATGCTCAATCAATGAATGAGTATTTCCCTTTAGAGAATAAGGGAAGGGTCCATGAGTTCAAAGCATTAGGGCCAGGAGATGTGCAGAGAAGGAAATCTCACCTTCTCTATCAGGGAAAACATGCCTCATGCATCATGTCACTGTGCTGAAGGCAACACTAGGCTTCTCATAACCATCCATTTTTTTGTTTCCAGTTTTGCATATAATAATGAAAATGATGGCAGTGATGATGATGGTGAAAGCTACCTGTCTTTGGGTACATACTGGGTGCCAAGCATCGTTTTATATATTTTACATGTTATTTAATTCCACAAGTGACCCTATACGGTCCATGCTAATATTCTCCCTGCGACATATGAGGACATGGATGTAACTATTTCTATCAGTGATGTCTTATTGAAAATAAGGCTTTTAGCTACGACAAATCATAGTGACCCTAAACAGAGACCAGGAAATGGAGAGCATGACTTTCCTTGCCCTCTTGCGAAACGATGTAGAACAGCCAAGAAAGGGTGGTGACTCTCCCCTCCCACCGGGAGTTACCTTCATAAAAGCTCTGCATTCTTTCCCTGCAGAAGGGTATATACTTTTGAAGCCTTTCACACAACCCTGGGTCTCTTTGCTTACCTCTAGCACGTTCTGCTTTTATCTCTGCCCTTGGTCGATGTAAAAATTGTGATTTAGCAAGTCTCCTGGTCTTGATCTTTAACTGCAGCTGTATTCTTCACAAAATTTTGGATACATTTGATGGATAGGGATTTGTCTTTGTCTTGTGGAAAATTAATTTCCTGGGGGGCAGGCAAGATGGTGTTGTGTGATGAGCACGGACTTCAGAGCCAGACGGACCCAGTGAGTAAAAGGAGGAGAATGAATGGAAAGGAATCGCACCCGAGGAAACGTGGTCCTCCGCCTGGTAGCCCCTTGGCTCTCAGCACACGTTATTACAGCTGCCCCGCTGACATTTAGGTTGCTTCCTGCTGAGTTCAGATCTTGGCTCTGCCATCACTGGCTTTGTGGCCGGGTCGAGTCCCCTTCCCTTAACCTGGTCTCAGTTTCTTCACTTGTAACGATGAAGAAAATGACACCTGCTTCCCAGGGCGGCAAAGGGATTTTTGATGCTTGTCAAAGAGACGCCTAGTGTGGCCGCTCCTGGCACTTCCTGGGCTGGCTTTTTACGACAGCTATCATTCATTCCTGATCTCAAAGACCGTTGATTTTACGGTGCACCGTTATTTCAGATGCCACCGAGGAAGAAGTCTCATTGCCAATTAATTGTAATGTGCTAAGCGAGGATTGGGACTTTAGAAGTATTAAAATATGAAAAATATGGAAAATCAGTGAAAGCACCTAAATTTCATGGGGCGGAAGAATGGCAGGCCTTGGGCACACAGCAGAGTACTGTACCAGAAAGTCACTGAAAATAAAATTAATTGGGACATGGTATCTGCCTCAGAAAATGCTTCTGCTTAGTCAACTTTAAGAGCTCAAGCTGGGAGTATCCACCGCTGGCACCAGAAGCAGGAGGTCCACATCACACGGTCCTTCCAGCCACGGGGTCTTGCTATGCATACTCAGTGCACGAATATCCAGTTTTTATTTTTTATTTTTTGGTCATCACAAGATGTTACCAGTTGTTTCAAAGGGCAATTACATTTTAGGAAAAAAAAAAGTTGGAATTGTGTTAACTGATCTCTCTGGATATGCACATGTGTCACATAGCACTCACCTCTTAATCTTTCTGGGCCGTAAAGGCTGAAATCCAACGAAGGACCAAAGGATGGGATGCGGGTGAAGGTGGGGGTCATCCATCAAAGGCTAACATGCAGAAGGGGCTTCTGGGTGATGTCTTCTGGGCTGGTTCAGCCCCTCCTGCCAGGTCCCCAGTCTCATCACCTCCCCCTGGTGAGAGTCTGTGCTGAGAAGGAAGCTGGGATGTTTGGAGTCTGGGCTGAGCCAGGTCAGGCGGCTACGATTAGACTCGGGAAGACCTCTGTGACCGGGCATCCGCCACAGCAGTTTCTTTGCTGTCAGGAGATTCATTGAAAAACAGACCTGGGCAACAACATGCCAGTAGGGAGCAGAAGTCTCCAAGAGGAAGACGGATGGAAGGAAGGGGAGAAGGTGGTCAGGAGGCACCATCGCAAAGGGTTTGAAGAGGAAATGAAAACTGGGGAGGTGGTATCAGAGAAGAGAGGCCACACTAGCCCCGGGGCCGCTGTTCACACAGCAAGACCCTCTCTGCGGGAAGTCACATCCTGGCTTTCCTGGGGCGACTGAGTGAAACCACTTCCTGGGTGTGAGAAAACACTGCTGTCCAAGAGGAATGGAGTTTACTGGGTCTAGCATCTTAGAAGGAAGGAAAGCCTTGCACTGGCCAGAAATCTATTCCCTGTGGACCAGCCCCATCCCTTCCTTCTCAAAAACGAGCGCTTGGATTTGGTTCTGCCTGATAAGTCAGAAATGTGGGGCTTAGATGTTCCTTTAATCACAACAACTTGAGGAACTTCAAGCAAATGGAAAATGCTTTCTGGATGTTGCCAAGCCCAGACCTTCTGAAAATAGTTCAGATGCATTTCCAGCCTCCTCAGGCAGCTGTTTGCTCTCACGCCGGCCTGTTCCGCGTCTCTGTTCACAGAGAGAGCGCCCTTCTTCCCCCGGGCCTTCCCAGCAGCCTCCGTGGCCGTGGTGACCAAGCAGGACATCCCTTGCAGGAAGAGACACGGTGTTTCTGACGGGAGGGTCAGGCTGTTGGAGAGCAAGACTGCTTTTTTTGGAGCTGTGGTTTGTTTCAGGAAAGGCTGTAGCATCCTTCCATTCTCATGGAAGAAAAGGAAAAATGTGACTTCGACCGTGGCTCCATTCACTTGGCTTTCCCTATCTAAGCCACAGCACCCTGACAAATACCGCGTCTGTCTCCACAGGCTAGCTCACAAGTCGCTGTTCATTCATAACTTTCGGCTGTTGTAAGAATCCTCCTTGGTCATTTCATCCTGGGAACCAGAATGCAAGGTTTGGTTTTGAGAAGGCCACTGAAGCGATCACAAACGCATTGGTCTTTGCAGATCTCTGACGAAGCGCTGTCTAAAAGAGCAAACAGTATTTTTTTCATGCATTTCAAGAGCACTAAGATGGTCCTTATTGCCAACACATAAATGGGAACTTTCTGGTAAATACAGCCTACTTTTTAAATTTTGGATTCATTTCAGACTTGGTAATTCAGCACTTCTGAGACCAAATTCATCAGGGGTTATTCTTTCTCTACCATATGTAACAGTAACTTGGTCATTCCTTCCGCGGGGCAGGTGGTTCATTCTTATTCAGTCATTTATTTCCACATCCATTGACTTAATCTCATTTTCACTTCTGCTTTGATTTCGTAATGATAATACCATGGAAGTCGTTTCTGCTTGCTTTATAGTAGACTCTTACAGTAAGCTGCTGACTGAGAAAGGCCAAAAAAAAAAAAAAAAGAAAGAAAAAAAAAGTGAATGACTTATTCTGATTCTACTTTAGAAGGAGGGGAAAAAAAAAGAAAATCACAGACTGAGGACATTTCTTTGCAGAAGGTGGATGATGTGGTAAAGGAACTGCCCCCTTGGAGGCTGGTCAGGGCTTACTGTGGGGGAAGTGACTCCATATCCAAGCTCACACTTTAGCATCTGGGGCTCTGGAAACTAAGGAGAAAGAAACAGAGGTAGGAGTTGTACCCGAAGTAGCCAGACAGAACCAAAGGTGAACTATGGCTGTCTCCTCTGGTTCTAAGACAGCAGTTCTCACCCTAAGGTGTGTCTGTGAATAGTCATTTTGATCTGAGCAGTAATTTAGTCATTCACTTGTACCTCGTAGTATTAAGCTTCAGGTTGTTAAGTGTAGGGTTTTTTAAATTATTTTTTATTTTTAAATTTTTTTTGGGGGGTAGATAATTAGGCTTATTTATGTATTTAATTTTTTTTTTTTAGTGGAGGTACTGGAGACAGAACCCAGGACCTCATGCATGCTAGGCACGCACTCCACCACTGAGCTATACCCCTCGCCCCCTTAAGTGTGTTAATGGAAGTCTCTGGTCAGATCTGTGACCCTTGTCCTGAGCCGGCCTCTGTTCCACCTACCCAGCTTGCGCTTTTCTCCTCCAGAGAACGAGATGACGGGTGCTGGTGTATCTTGGAGGGAGACAGATTTCAGAAGAATTCCACTGTCAGAGAAATCAAGAAGGAAACTCTGCATAGCGTCATGTCTAATTTCATTAATTCTTTTTGGCAGTAGTCCTCAGATACTAGAAAGAGGGTCTGAGCCAAGCTGACCCCCAGTCATTATACACTGGGGATCAGCCATTGGCCCTTTCTCAGTAACAATGGCTGGGAATTCTCTGAGTAGAGTAGAAACTCACAGTCTAGTGCTGGGAGGAACTGATAGTCCCCACCTTGGGAATTTTTAGGATCACGAGAGATGTTTGTGTGCAGGGATGCAGAGCAGCCGAAGCAGGAACTGAGTTGGCACGAAGGTGACTGGAGCATTTTTTAATGACATTTAATCTTCTTCCTTAAGATATCATTGCAGCAAACATGGCTTGATCTCTGTCTACACTTTCATACTACATAAAACCATTCTTGTAACGAGCCACCCTTATGAGAGGATAGGTTTTCCTAGATCCACCTGGTTGCGTTGTTTTGAGGTCAAGGGAAATTTTATAAAAAGTCTTTCTAACCTGTAAGTCACAAAAGCCTATACCAGTGGTTCTTGAATTTCACCGAGCAGAAGAATCACCTGTAGTGCTTATCATATGTGCCGATGCCCAAACCTGTGTCCCCTACCCTCCAGCCACCTTATTATTTCAGTAGTTTTAACGTGAGCTCCAGAAAACTGCATTTAGACAAGAAGGTCAGGTGATTTTCAAGCAGGTAGTTCAGAAACACCTTCTGAAGACACTGCATTTTTGTTTCTTTGCTTTATTTCTTGGCTGTGCCATCACGAGCAAAAATGAGTCCTAACACTTTTATAGTCTTTTAGTTATTTTGTAAATTACCCATGCAAAATGTTCAGGCCCAAACTTATTCTATCTTATGACCTATATGAGCCATAGTCCCCCATTATCAATTAGGGCGTGCCTAATACCCCTACAAGTTATTATTTCTCTAAGATTGTTGATGTGTCAGAGTTTTCATACCGTTTCACATTTAAAAAGCATTTCGCAGGTACCCCAAACCTCATTGATCTGAAAACATTTATCCAAACCACAGTGCCACTTCAAACACGTAGATTGTTGAAAATTGATTTTTAAAAAACTAAGCTGCTTTCTTTGGCCTAAATCATCACTGTTAGCATCACTTATATCTCCATCCAATTCATGGTCTGAACTTCTGAGGCACTGAGTCTGCACCCGAGCACCCTGTCCTTTGGCCCTTCTTAAAAACAAACAAACAACAACAACAAAAAGAGGATGAGGAGGAAAGAAAGGATCTTAATACTGTCTCCTGATAGCAGAGTGAAAGTAAACCTAAGGTGCACACTTGAGGACTGCTGGTTGGAAACTACAAATGGCAGTAGTTACCTTGCCTTGTCCGCACACCGACCTCCTTTGCCCTGGGCGACCTGGGGCGATTGCAGGGACTGGATTCCGGTAATAGAATCGTCCCTCTTCTGCACCACAACATCCACTGGCCTGAAGAAGGTGCTGTTTCCCAGGAAAAGGAGTGAAGTCCCCCCAAGAAACGCACAGGGCCATCGCTGGGAGAGAATGTGCTGCTAACCAAGCGGCCCTCTGCATCCCCTGCCTTCCTCTGGTTATAGTCCTTGAGATTTTTCTTTAAGATAACTTGCAGCATCTCTTCTTAGAGGTCAGCTATGAACGAGAAGACTTTGTTTGACTTGCTGATCCTGTGACAAACAGTTTATACCCAGGCTGTAGCTTCCTGTCTTTGCTGACGGGTTATTTTGAGGGAATTTTCTTCGCTGTGAGTCTGTGGAGAGGGCTCTAAAAATAAACAACATGGTTGCTTATTGGTGAGAACATGTGTGAGCAGATGTCAGCTGGCGACGGCATGTGGTGGCAACGTGATAGCAGCGTGTTACAAAGACCTGCGTGGAGGGCCCTCGTCTCCCCCGCCACGCGGCCCAGCCCGAGTCCCGCGTCTCAATTAAAGAGGCCCCCGACTGGGAGGGGTCATCCACACAGGTGTGAGAACACATCACTAGGATCGTATCAGTGGGCGGAATGTTGGAGATGGGGAGTTACAGGGCACGGAAAAAGTCTTCCTTACCTGTTTTCAAATTGAGAGATAAAAGGCACAAATCTGGGAGAGAGAGATAGAAAGACAGACAGACAGACAGACAGACATCCTCAAGGCCTTTTTCTTTTGTCCAAAGAAGTTTGCAAGGCAGGTAACACACCTTAGGTGAATGGGAGCCAGGTGGGTTTTAAATTTCATGCAAGGAGCTGGGAAAAAAGCATATTCATGCCTGACCTAGGAGGCAGTCAGCGATTCATCTATCAGATAAGTTACATACCTAGCATTATGTCCCTTGATCTCTTTTATCCATCAGTTTCTTTTGACTGTTTCATTGCAATCTTCTAAAAACCTTCAGGGACAGCATTACGTCAGCTTCATTTCATAGCAACAGAGGCTTGGGTGAATCAAGGCACGTGTTCAAAAAGATTTCCCGAGGAAACCCAGTGACAGAGCAGGAGTGTCCGTCTACATTCTCTCGCGCAAAATTCCGATAGTTATTACTGACTGTGCCACAGACAGGACAGCCCTGGAGCACTCAGCAATGTTTTCTCTTCACCTGGAGGTGTCTGGGGTGTAATTTCTCTCCTAAGAATGTGGTGGGCCATATACGAGATCTAGTTGCTGCTGTTGTTTTAAAGAAAGTTCCGAATTTCAGGATGTCATAACTTCCAGGGCAGATATGTTTAATCCATTCCAAGGAGCTCCAGAGTTTTAAGCCATAGCCGAGCAGCCCCAAACCAACATACACTTGAATTTTTGATCATTGGAGAAGGAATTTTCACGTGCGGGTTAGAAATCATGACAGGTGGCTTGAAGAAAACTGAAATGGAGGCCAAACAAATGGAAAAACAGTTACCGCTCTTAGTAGATAAGGCCGTCTTTTGTCAAAGAGGTCAAGGCCTTCCCTGTTCCTCCTTAATGTAAGCCAAGGTATTTATTTTACCATTTCGGTATGTAAATTGCACACTGTCGTTTTAACACTAGAATATGTTAAAGGGAACCCTGAACTCAGGAGCCTGACTGCCAGTGAAAGGGACGCCAGGAGATCTGGGGCTAGAACCCACAGTCCCTCATAGACCCTTACGGCCTTGTCCCCTGGCCCTGAGTAGCAGGGACCTTCAGGTTCTGGGGGAACAATAAGTACATTCAGTGAGTCCTTCTTCTGCGTTGAATCTTTGTGTAGCTCTGTACGAGGTGTCTCCTCAGTAAAATAGCTAATGACTGTGCTTTTTAAAACTCCTAGCTGTCTGCCCAGTTGTTACAACACCCTCTGGCTCAGTGGGCAGCTTGTGCTCCAGACAGCCCCAGGTGCTCTGTGGGTACCTTGGTGAGTACACTCGTCTGCTTTATACCTCATTTGATGTAGAGATAGCAATCCATCTTGAGTGTGTGTCTCCTGTGGGGAACTTGTCCGCGGCGAAGTGGAATTCTGATGTGCAGCCTTGTAGCTGACCGCCAGTTTGGGAGTCTGAGTTTGTATGAGAAAAACTCATGAATGCTTTGAAGTCCTATGATGACTTGATCGCAGTGGGTTGTGGGTATCTGAGATCTGTGCTCCTGGGGTTACCAGGTGATGGACAGATTCGTCTCCTGGCCCCCTTGGAGGATGCTCTCTGGAGGGTGGAACAGTCTGGCCAGGATGTCAAGGGTCCTTTTTTTGGTGTCTTCCTTGAATCCATGTTCTTATTTCTGGCATAGAGCAATTGCTCAATTAATGTCTCTGGTACTGAACTGAAAGGGAGAGGGAGATTTTCTCTCCTTGGCAGTTCTGGCGGGAGGCCTGTGGGAAAGTCATGCGGATGCCATGGTTTGCCACCTGCAAATTGCCATTTCTGGGTTGCATGAGAAAATGGGGTTGTGGGCAAGGCGTCAGCTGACTGAACCTGGGAGCTGGCCATTTGCTCAGACCACTTAGCCATGACCATCAGAACAGGTGCAGACTCGTCAGGGCCAAGGCCACAGGTTAGGCTGGGGGCCACCGAAGCCGGAGGTCTCACCCCTTTCTGATTTAGAACATTCATAAATTCAGCCAACTTTTATTAAGTACCAGCGTTTAGTGTATGCTGGGTAGTGAGCCCACAGACAAGACCAGGTCTTAGCTGACCCTGACACTCCAGAGCTCTGGCCCAGTGGTCCCTGATCCATGTCAGGAAGGGAGAAGATGGACTGCTGTCCGGATACTGGGTCACTCGCATTTTTGAGGCCCTGAGGAAGCTTGTATTATATGGATTCTAAATACCGGTGGAGGTCCCGCATAAGGACAAAGGAAATGTCTTTATTAGCCTAGCAGATGTCTGGTTCGCTCTGTTCCCCTTCTGTGCCCTTTACCAGACCTAACCTTGCTTCTTAGGAGTCAAGGAATCAAGAAAAGAAATAGTTTGTTTATAGTGGCCTAAGCTGGGGTTTAAAAAAAAAGGATTTATTGAGAATATACATTTATTTTCATCTAGGAAGCGTCAGAGTGGCTGGAAGCTGCCATGTGAATCAAAAGAGTAAACGGTGTAATCTGTGCTTTTAAAGCTACTTATTGTGTGATAGACGATACGGGACTTTCGTTTTTTGTTTTTAAT